>NC_086229.1:58866288-60238383 GCF_036321145.2 Pelmatolapia mariae | reverse complement strand
AGTACACTGGGTTCAACAGTGGACTAGGGTGGACAACCTACCCAGCTGGTGAGACTTAAAAGACATAAAGCTGAAAATTGTTGGCATAGATAAGAAATGGCATCAAAGAATATGTTAATTATTAAAAATTATTTAATTGTTAAAATATATGCTATTATTGAAAATAACAAGATAATCAATAAAGTTCCTGCACAATGAATTCAGTGACTGTGAGTCAGGCGACTAAGTCATGGTAAGTGAATATAAATTAAGCATATGCATAGCTTTAATAAGGAAGATCTATGATCTCACATCTAATTCTCCTGGTAACAACTGCAAATGGAAGTCCACTAAAATGTTAAATTAGTACTTGCAAGATTGCGGCCTTGTTGATAATTTGAGGTTGCAATTTTTTTTTCATGCACATCATTCATCATCCAGAACTGAGGAGACACAAATCTCCTTGGGGGTTATGTCAGGAAGGCCATCTGGCATAAAAACCCATTAGTGGCAGCTGTGGCAACCCTTTTTGACCACAGAGGCAGACAAAATTATGTTTACCAAATAAGGAAAACATCCCCAACACTCTGGAGATAATTGGTGATTCTAAACTGCCATGAATGTGAGTGTGAATGGTTGTCTGTCTCTATGTATTAGTCTTGGTACAGATAGGACCTTTTAATATCAAATTAATAACTATATATAAAAATGTTGAAACCTGATATTAATTTCTCACTATAAAATATAAATAACACAATTAACCTGTTAAAATGAAACGCACATTAATAAAATAAAATAACATAAAAAATGGAAAACTTTCAGCCTCACTGAAGAAAATGATTTATACTACATAATAAAAGGTAAGCTGTATCTATTTTCATTTAATGGTGAGCCACAACATTTAATAGCCCCGTCTTATTATGTAAATTGTTTAAATGTAGACTTCTCCAGTCTATCTTAATACATTCAGTGCGCGTTCCTTTTCCCAAATTTTCCTCTTTCTGGTATAAACATAAACCACATAAAAAAAGTAAATAAATAAGTAAATCATTCAGTTTTCAAGGTGACACAAATGAGTCTTAACTGAAATCCTGCATCTTATTAAATACTTACCTGAGGAGGTTGTTTTTGATCCTTATTCTGAAGCGTCTGAACCCTGACTGACTGCAGTTCACAGATATGGTGGACAAATAAACTACATGTAACTTATCATGTTTGCGTTTTGCAGCTTTCAGGGCAGGGCCGTGATGTTTTGCATGTTTCTTATAAAAACAATGCAGACCTTATTGTACATTATGAGATAAATTTCATCAGGCAAATTACCTTAGCTCTCCTTTTATAATTGGACATTTGCCTATGAGGCAGGTCCCTGAGGTAAAATAATAATAATAATAATAATGATAAAACAATAGGTACTGTCTTCTTAACTGAGAGGTATCCAGACAAATGGAACACAAGAGCCAGAGGGGAGAAGGTATTCAGATCTTTTCAAGAAATACTCTATAATACCACACTTTTTAATCCCCCACTATGAGTCTTGTATTCAAAATGCTACTTGGAAAAAGTCCACAAGTATCTTTAATAATGTATTCAAAGGGGCAAAAATAGCAGTACTTGTACTATAAAATGTAATAGGTAATGCACTACTAATATAGTGCATTAGCATGAATATTAAGGAATCTGTCAGGAAGGAAGAAGTCATTTTATGTTACATTTAGTCAAGTTGGAACTAGTTTTACTTACTTAATAATGTACACAGTTTTCTGGTGTCAGAGTGTTTGTGTGATAAATCAGTTTGTTAGAATTTTGAGGAAGGATGTCTCTTCAAATGCCAAATGCACATGAATTATGAGAGCAGAATACAATAGAATAGAGTAGCCCTTTATTGCCATTGTACATGTACATTGAAATTGTGGTGCTTCACATCGACTGTGCAGGAATAAATAACCAGTGTTGGTCAAGTTACTTGAAAAAAGTAATCAGTAACTAATTACTGATTACTTCCCCAAAAAGTAATCACGTTACTTTACTGATTACTTATTTTCAAAAGTAATTAAGTACTTAGTTACTTAGTTACTTTTTAAAAACACGATTTACAACCTGAATAGGTGATAAAGCAATAGATCTTTCAGCCCAATTCTACTTTTTCTGCATAATCCATCATACAATCCATGTAATCAAATGAAAAAGTCTCTTTTTAAAACTTGTTTTATTAGTTTTAATCTTTTAACTTTATGCATCAAGCAAAAATTAAATTATATGCAACATTCACTCACTGGAAGAAATTTGTTTAACATTTAAACCTATTTTCTGCACATTCCAGCACATAAAATAAAATATTTTTTTGGGTTAACACTCAGTCTTTCAAATAGATGCAAGTGAAACACAGCAGAAAGTAAATAAAATCAAAGACTCAGTGGTCCTGTTGCTCTATTTTCACCTGTATAGCAGGCAGATGTTTGCCCTGGTGCAGGTGTGCCGCAGCGGTCAGTGGAAGAATCCGCGAGTTTGTCTGTGAATTTCACATTCCCGTGGCAGCGCACTCGGTGCTTGCTCGGGGGTTTTTTCGCTGTAAAAAGAAGTTTTCTTCCGACACAGTGAACAGCGGACGCTAATGTTTTTGTCACTTTTTACGGAATCAAACTCAAAGTAAGGTCAGTACTTCCACGCTTTAAACGCTACACGCTCATACTCTCTCCCGCACTCGATATCCATTGTTGATCTGCACATAGCTGTTGTCACGAACGTCGCACTCGCTTACGTCACTGTCATGAGACATTCTCGCAAAAAAATCACGGTTTTAGTAACGCAGCGTGCTTACGGGAAAGTAACAGTAATCTAATTACGATTTTTGCAATCTGAAAACTGCTGTTCACAAACGCTGTCCATCTAATCTGACTGAGCTGGAGCTGTTTTGCAAAGAATTTCCGTCTCTAGGTGTGCAAAGCTGGTAGAGACATACCCTAAAAGACTGGCAGCTGTAACTGCAGTAAAAGGTGGTTCTACAAAGTATTGACTCAGGGGGCTGAATAATTACGCACACCCCACTTTGCAGTTATTTATTTGTAAAAAATGTTTGGAATCATGTATGATTTTCGATCCACTTCCCACGTGTACACCAGCCCATCACCCCTTTCCTTTACCGGAGCCTTCGTTGCAGTCTTGGCGGTGTGAGGTCCCGCCCAGTAACTCCACTGAGGCATTGAGGCATGATCTGTGTCTAAAACCAGTACTCAGTAACAAATAATAGTCAACACTCCCAGACAAAGCGGTTGTAGTAATTCTCAGATTGTAGCTCCTTCATTTTGTATGTGAGGGATCTGGTGTCGGTGAGGAAGCTGGATGGAAGCAGGGGTTTGTGTTGTTGTTTTCAAAGCTCGACATGATAGCCAGCACTGCATCCTCACCAGCACTTTACTCCTCTTTCAAACCATCTGTCTAGAAAGAGGAGTAAAAGAGGCCATTTATTTCCACTGTGAGCGACCATCTTTGAACAGAGGCGGTGGTTTACGACACCAACTGTCTGCCATCTATAATCCAGTTTTGAGATCCCTTCCCAGACGCCTTAACGCCCACTCACGTCCTGGGTCATCTGACCTCAGGAAATCACATGACAGGGTGGGGCTAAGTTTCACAATGAGCTCACCCGAAACCTTGGCTGATTGTGACCTACACCAGTTTTCACACCTTGGCCCATGTGATTAGGTAGAGGATCATTGGGGGGGTTCTTTTGTCCCTCCTTGGGGGGATACCCCCACAGGGTTTAAATCTGGGACTCTCCACCATTGGACCCTAGAACTGAAGAAGCTTCTCAGATGAGAGGTGAAACGTCTTCAAGCAACTTAAAGAAGTCCAGACGCTTTTCTTTCCAAGCTCCTTAGACTACGATGACCTGGATAACTGAGAACCTTCACAGACATCTAGGAACAACAAGTAATGTTCCTCTAGTCTCCATCGCAGGAGACTAGAGGAAGAACAGCTTATTGTCTGTTTTAAGTTCGTTTCTTCCTCCCTTGGGTAAGGATGAGCCGAGGGAGGTCACCGCTGATGTTTCTGAAGCTCCTCATCCTGAACCCTCGTAAGGGGATATGTTGAGTACCCTGCATTGAAGTAAAGACAAAACACTTTTCTCTGCCATGGTTTGAGCCATTTTCTCATCATTTTTCCTATTTGAATGATGTTGATGCACATTTAAAGATGCACCTAGCCAAGTTTGAAATTAAGGAAAAGAGAGAGCTGTTAAGGATGAGCTTGACTGCTTATAGGTTCCACCAGCTGGAGTTAAAATCCACTGAGCCCTTTCTGTGTGTGGAGATACAGAAATTGTTTTTACTGCAATAATATAACCTGCATTATTAACATTGCCTTAATAATATGATTTACAGGATTGATATTGTATCAAAAATGTTTGCCATCATATTAACCTTTTTCATTACAGGTGTAGCTATGATCATTTTATACACATTGCATATTTGTGCTCATTCAGAGTTGATGTTCAGTCCATTAAAGGTCTCAAGCTTTGTGAAGCGCTATGTCTTCACAATCCATGGTGTGGGTGACTTAGAACATAGAAGGCCGCTACACGCTTACAAACACATATAATCTAGAAACCTGCCAGGCCAAAGGCCTGGAATTCATTTAGCTTCTAACTGCATGTTAGTCTACTTGGTAACAGATGACAGGAGAGTAGTTAAGAAAGGTATCAGCCCTCGGAGACCATCTAGGCTTGAAATTTATTACCATGTATGGCAGATGTTATCAAAAACGGAGCTTTTGTATCTCTTTTTAGACATTTAAAATGTATCATTGACTGTAATCGATGTATTAATCTGTAATTGACGCACGAGGGGGCGTAAACCCCGATGCTATAAAATCATCATCAAGTGTATTCTTAGCAGGAGACATTTTGCTGGTGTGATACTGTATACTTCTCCTCCTGCGTGGCTTTAATAAAATTGTCTGATTGCAATCTCCTGGGCCTTCATTGGTGTGTTCTGTTGCTCAACATTTTCGAACCCGTAACATGTGCCATCTCAATAAAGCCAGGTTCCTTTATTTTGGCTTACTAAAATGGAGATAAGATGCTTTTAATGCTTTTGCAAAGCATGTACAATGCAGTTGCCTTGCACTGGCCCATGGATGTGACCTCCCATTTTCTGGGGGGCAAGCTGGTTGGCAAGGCACAAGAGGCCTATGTAGCTAGGAACCAAACAAAGAATCATATATGAGCCTGTGTTAAAAGTGCGAGTGTCAGAGGTTGTGAGTTGGTATCTAAAGCATTCAGACAGCACTTTTCTAAAATGAGAAAAAACTCTTCACAAACATTTTATGATTTTCTATGATCCCACAAGTTGATGTGTCTATGGGTTCACTGTTCTTTTTAAAAATATATTTCTCCTGTTTCATGGCCAGCCAGAGAGTTTCAGTATTGTTTGCTTTGTTGCTTTGGGTTGTTGTTTTTTTAACACATAGCTTAGTATTTAATCTCTTTTACAAAAGACAAAGTTTTCGTTTGTTGTTTTGACCTTGGAGAGCTTATATAGGCTACAGCTTTAATTGTTATTCCCCTTCCTTAAATTTCATAAACTGGCTATTAGATTATTTTGTTCAATAATTTTGTTTGGAGGTTAGGTTAGTTATGGCACACCGCTCACTGTGCTAAACTTCTGTAATGAGGTGTTGTAAGACATCCTTAATGTACTTGATAGAAATGCAGGTATGGATTGGTACAAACATGACACTTCAAAATCAATAGTAAAACTACTAATCAGTAACAATCCATTTATCGGTGATTCCGTGGTGTAGTTATTAACATTTTCAGCTTAAATTAAAAGAGTTCTACTCCCAGAGGAAATACAAACTCAGCCTCAAGGTACCACAAGTTTGTGTACTGCTAATGCCAGTCCTAAGCTTGGTAAATCAGAATCAGAATACTTCATCAATCCCTAAGGAAATTATGTGGGTTACAGTTGCTCCAAGACAGTTACAGTAACAGACTAAACTATTTAATCAATACATTATGTTACAGATTTTACAGATTTAAGAAATAGCACTAATATACACAGATCACTCGAATATAACTACACTGAAAAAAATATGTTGTTGGATTTACTTAATTCAATGGTGGACATTTGTTGCACACAGATGTTTTGCTTTGGCAACAACTTAAACAATCGAGTTAAATTAACACGATTTATTCATGTTCAATAAACCTGTGCAATTTGTGTTGATAAAATGTGACTTAAACATGTTTTGATGAAGTAATTTGAGCTCTTGGAATATTTTAATCCTTCAAAATTTTCTCACTTTATCCCAACACGATTCAGTAACTTTTACCCAATACTACTTGGTCACTTAGATACTACATGTTATCTTCAAATTACATTTTGCTATTATATTCTAGTATCAAATACACAATTTTCAAATGGAGGCCTTATAACAGATTGTATTGTTCTCTTCCAAGATGGTTGCTGGCATCCACCAGTAACCTTTCAAAACAAAATGCCTAATTTCACTGCATTGACAGTAGGTAAAGAATTAAACTGACATTACTCCTCTACCGAATCTATATAAATCAACAGTTAAATAATGTCAGTTTTTCCGTGTTCTCTGGAATCAATCACAGCAAAGAAATTAGACTGTTTCTTTTGAAAAATGTTACAGGTAACCATCTTGTGGAAGAACAATACAAAACATTCTATTTAAGGCCTCTGACGTCAAGATTCAGTTAAACAACAATTATAACTAAACAATTTGAGGTAGTGTTAGTTTCCATTAACATTAAATTAGGTTACGGAATTGGCAAACACCTTCCTATTAACATTACCCATTTTACCCCAATAACTAAAGAAATTAGCACTTGCAGGTCAAAACCTTTATTCAAGAGATGCAAAAATAACATTGATACAGTGACTGTCAAAAATTACAGCACTGATCATACTGTGACATCTTGGTTCAAAACAGCACAGCACACTTAGAAATATTCAACGTTCTTTACTTCAACTTAATGAAACTGAAAATACCATTTCACATGACCCATATGGGATATTTAGACTGTATAACTGTTCACGCTACATCTCTTCACTAGTAAAAGAAAGAAAAAATACAAACAGAAATTGAAAAATGCTGCCAAACAGACAAACAGAGAACTTGTACAGAGCAAAAGGAAAAACAAACAACAACAACAAAAAAAAGGGCCTGTCCTCATGGCAGTTGCAGAGTATATAAAAATAAACCCTGCGATCTGATCCTGGAATTGAGCTTCCAAAATGCAGCAGAACAAGTGCAAGATTTACATGTCCTCTCACCTAGAGCTGATCCCCTCACATGCATAACAGTGAGCTTTCCTTGCAGGAGCAGTTTTGTCTTAGTTGTGAGCTTTTCTTGAGAGCTGAGTTGCATCCAACTCCATTACCATCCTTTGAATAACCTCAAAAGTGTAGCAGAGTTGTGATGGGTAACTCATATTGAAGGAATAAAAAAGGTCCAAACAGCATGGCTACTGCAAAGGTCGCGTTATCCAGATCTTGAAGAACTACTATACCCTCGATGATGATGCCAACATCAGAAAAGTCATTGCCTGGCGCATCTCTGGAGACAGATGTTCACTGTGGTTTTCTCAATCTGTGCAGTGGCCTCAGTCAAGTCCTGGTTAAACACAAAACATTTCTTTAAGATTCCTTTTTAAACTCATCTCTTTTTTAATCTACCAGTTCTAATGTTAGAGTAATTTAAACCAATGCAAGCAACATAGTAAATAGCTATAGCCAAAGAGTTGCTGCCATGCTGCCATTCATGGGCTAACAGAGTTTCTAAGAGAGAGTGAAAAACATAATAATTTCAAATGCTTTACATTAGTTTTTGTTAGAAAGACACCGGCCCATCAGAAATCCAGGTTATGTCACTCAGAAGATGTTAGAATTTTGACTTTCAGCCCCACAATTTGGTTAGGTGTTGGTCAGTTGGTCTTTTATTTTTCAAACAAAAGCTAATGTAAATATTGGTGGGATTTTCCTTTGTTCACTAGAATGACAAATTTAAATTTTTTCACACTGATGTGACCCCTAATACAGGGGTGGGGCCTCAAGGGCCGGCGGCCAAGTTCACTACCAGGCCTCATGTGAACTTCAAATGATTAAAGAGGACTACTGGTCCTAACCAGTCCAATGAGGATCAAGTGGATAACTAAATGCATTTTTAAATGTTGCAAAGCCACAATCTACTTATAAAACACTCACCATGAACTCCTGCACCAAGATGTTGCAATTGTCTTTCACTCAGATGCGGAGCACTTTGATGAGGGACTCCCTTCGAGCATTAATGTCATCCTTAACTATTATAACAAAGAAAACAGATTTGTGAACTCAAAGTTTTCAGTAGCACAGAAGAAAATGATGCCAGACAAAAACTCTTGACTTTTTAAACCAGTCAACATGCAACACCAGCATCTACAAAGCAATATCAAAAGTTCCTGTTTGACATCAACTTTATGGATATATAGTTTCCAGAACATATATTTTTTTAAAAAGATAATTTTTTCTCAGTGGGGCAGTAAATGCATGATGAAAATTATGGCATCCTTTCAGTGGAATCAGTACTCACAGGTAATAGTTGACTGTTTCAATGGATGCAGTACAAAAAATCTTTTACTGACCTAATACAATACATATACACTTTGTAGTTAAAGAATATTAAAGTTCTTACTGTCATCATGGCAGCTACATCCTTTAGCTTTTGTGCCCTGTTGCCCCGATCACTTTGCAAACACTCTCAGCAGACTGTCAGAGAGAAACTCAGCTCCGTCAGAAACCTTGACTGTAAAGGCATGGTTGGGATGCACTGGAATGCTGCATTTTATCTGAAATGACATAAAATTATTTTGAAATAACAGCAGGCACTGTGCTTGGTTAAACAGTAATGTTTTGTTGAATAAAACCTGTGTTTCTAGCTCTTATGGGATTAAAAAAATCCAAAGCTGTTTGTTTCTGATTTGCAACCCAACAACCCACAAGTTACAACCTCATTTTAGTTCAAGTTTGCATTAATGTGAGTCCAGTAATCACCTTTCTTACAATACATAGAGGTATAAGTTAAACCTATGGCAGATTTTGGATTTCTCAGTTGTATTTATAGGGTGGTCTGTTGAGTATGCATGCACCTAATAATTAAAAAAAAAATCTATTATAATTAAATTGCAGAAACCTTAAGCAAAAATAGAATATACTTTCTCACCATAACACCTTGAACCCACAATCCATCAGCTGACTCCTGGTGAAATGCAGAATAGAGGTCGTCTCTCAATTTGCAGCAAAAAAAAAAAAAAAAACCCAAAAGGACAGCAGGTGAGGGCAGGAGGGGTAGGGATGTAAGCTAGCATAATGCCGCTGATGATGTTAGCTAAAGATCACTAACACCACGGTGCAGTAAATACACAATGTAACTGAAGAATAAGTTGGCAAATCTATTCACAAAGAAAACCAAATTATGTTATGAGCGCCTCGTAATTAGGTTTAATGTGATATTACGGCTCTTGTGCCAAAGACAAATTCAAATGAAAAAGCGCCAATTCTTTGACAACAGATAAAACAGCAAATAAGCTAACGGCTCTTTTTTAGCATGTTACATGGCGACACTCTAGACGTTTAACTATATTTGGCTGAAATATGGTAAATATTAATTCAAAAAATCAAGACATACCAAAAAAGATAGAGTTGACTGCTCGACTTGACAGAGCTGGATGCCTTTTTTAAACCACGATCCAAAGCCCGCGAGATGAAATCACGCGTGGTTTCACGAGATTTAACGTTGCTATATTATTGACTTACTTCAACTGAACATGATATGAACAATTGAATACACCCTTTCTGCATATCATGTAGTTTTTACACTATATAGTTACATTTAACCTTAAAACATGAGGCAATTGTGTTAAATTCATGCAAGATGCTTGCATAAATCCAAGAGATGGCCAGTCCCCTTTTTTCAGTGTATCAAGAATCATCAGTGGTGATTATAAATAAATATCAAGAAAATTACGAAAACATGGATATGGCCACGGGCAGGAATGATTTCCTGTGTCGTTCAGTGGTGCTTTTTGGTAATCTCAGTCTCTCACTGAACGTGCTCCTGTGACTAGACTAGATTAAGTCTGTTGGCATCTGTGACCCTCAAGCTGCTGCCGAGCATGCATCAGCATAGAGGATAGCACTGACCACAACAGGCTCATAGAAAATCCTGAGCATTGTCCGACAGATGTTGAAAGACCTCAGCTGCCTCAAAAGTTGAGATGACTCTGGCCTTTCCTGTAAAGTGCGGTAGTGTTTTTAACCCAGTCCAGTTTATTGTCTCTGTGTACTCCAAGGTATTTATAGTCCTCCACAATGTCCACGTTGACCCCCTGGATTGAAACAGGGGTCAAGTGTTTCCTGGTCTTCCTGAAGTCCACAATCAGTTCATTGGTCTTTGCCAAGTTGAGCTGCAGATGATTCTGCTCGCACCACGTGACAAAGCAGTCGACCACAGCCCGATACTCTCTCTCGTCACACTTGCTGATGCAACCAACCACCACATGAATTGTGGAAACCCCTTTGGAAATAATGTTAAATTTATAGATAATTACCTTTAGGTATAATTAATTTTAATTTAGTAGGGTTAATGAAGGACTGGAAGATTTAACACTATAAAAATCTCCAACTTAAAAGCCCCTGAAGTAGATTGTAGATTCTTTTTTCTCATAACTTTCTCCTAAGCCTTCATAACTTAATAAGCAGGAGATAAGTGCGTGACATTTTCTGGGCTGAAAATATATTTAAGCACTCTTAAAAGCTGCAACCAAATCAATTTTACACTCATTCCAGGTATCAAAATCTCTGGTATGATCAACTTTGGATATGTATCAACAAAAGGCCTCTTTAAAAAGCACATAAGAAAAAAAAAATGCTTTCCTTTAAACAAATGACAGTCAGGTACTGACACTAGGATGTATATTTTATCCCCTGCAAACATTTTCAAAGAAATCTGTGAAAAGTCCCACATTTAAAAGATGAGCTGTGGTGTAATTACCCTTTTCCCGGTTTTCTGTTGTAAGCTTTTCCATTTCTGTATATCGCAGAGACAGAAAAACAATTAGAGAATTTTTTTTAAAATTCAATGCAATGATTAATAAGTTATACATGTGGGAACATAATCTCCACCAAAACAAATATATGATATGAACGATATGGCAGGCAGCCAGGTCATGAAGTAATTTTGAAGTTTTGTAATTATGGATTTTAATACAAGAAAATCACCACAATGTTAATGAAATTATTAAATTACCTTTATTGGAACAAACTTAATTTAAGCTTAAAATCAAATTTTTTATGAAAATTCTTTCAGAATCTTGATTTTTCTAAAATGTTTTATAGAACTATTACTACAACATTACAGGCAACATGATTTCATATTAAAATGCCAACCCAAATATTAAAAGATACCCACCTGATTATTTATGTTAGATTCTTTCTTCTGTCTCTTGTGAGATGTTGCTGATCGGTGTTCACTGAGCTAAATATATAGGTTATGTTGCTCATGTATCAGTGACGGAGGAGTGTGGAGGTTTTCTTTCTCCAATTTGCAAAACAAACAAATAATTTTATGACTATACTGCAAGCTGCAGCATGTAAATTCTCTTCTCAGCTTCTTCTTTCACTGAGTGCAGAGTCACATGCTCAAGAGCACCACTAATAACAAGAACACCAACGACAATAATAATAATAATAATAATAATAAAAGCAGATTACTTAAAAACAATAGTACAATAATTATTAATTATTAATTAATTATTAATTAATTATTATAATTATTTATAAAATATTTTAAAATGTCTTAATAAGATATGAAACTATTAAATTACCCAATATGGTTTGTAATGGAAATTCAGCAGATTTCTGTTATTTCAGCAAATGAAATAACAGAAATCTCAAGTGGAATTAAAAATTTTTTTAAAGCAGTTACAAAGTTTAACCATTAGTTTATTACAATAAATATTCTGTTCATGTCTAAAATTATATCTGTGGTTTCCCACCCTAATTATCGAGTACATTTCATGACAGAGGCACATACACAGACTCTCTCTCTCTGTCTCTCTCTCTCTCTCTCTACACACACACACACACACACACACACACACACACACACACACACACACACACACACACACATCACAAAAAGATTGATTTGTGTATCTGGTCATACTTTTGTGTTCCATGTGCTGCAAGTATGTGGGTATGTTTGTTTTGTCCTTTGTTTTTATAGGTGCAACAGATGGTGATATATCATGCTTTTCAATTAATGCTCTATCCTTTCATTATAGCTTCTTGTATTTACTTTATTTCCCCTTTCTTTCCCTACCTGTCAGCATAGTCACTGTCATACCACACATAGAAATTAATAAATAAACAGAAAAAAGAAACACTTGAACAAGAGGAGCCTGTAGAGAATTAATAAAGTTCATCTTTGAAAAGCAAAATGTGCTTGCCACAACAGTGCGTTCAGATCATAATTCTGAAATGCAAATGCTGCCAACAGGACAGGATTAAGAAAAAAACAAATTATATGCATCTAGTAGAGGTCCAAACCAGGAGCCAAGCTTTGTCCATTACATTTGACAGGATTCAAAAGACTGCTGACCGCAGGCTGCTGTTCATTCAAATGAAAGGCTGCTGCAGCCTGCGTTTGCATAGCTTTGTTTTTTCCATCACATCTCACAAAGCAGTGTGACACATAGTTTGTTATGAGGCTGAATTCATGCTTATTTATTTGCCTACCTAGTGCTGGACAAAAACAGCATCTAACACAGGATGTCACAGCCCATTGAAAAGACAATTACACACTCAGGTCTTTTGAGCAAAAAAGTAAATAATGCAATTATACACCAGCCATTTGGCCAAAAGTGATGGATGGCATGTTGAGTTTACAGTGATTTCACACTCATAAACATGCTCTACTTGTGTTCTAGTCTTTATTTAGACTAGTTTAGAATTAGTATTCTTATTCTTATTTAAGCACAAGAGGTTTTGTGTTGAATTTTGTCCCCTCTCCCCCTTCCCTTTCTCTTCTTCACAGTGTCAGGGGGCAGGGTCTGTGTGTTATTATTATTAATTGGGGTTTAGTTGAGTTTTAGTCTAGCTTATGTTTTATCTGTCTTCTTGTTCATGTGTATTTTCCTGTCGTCTGTGTTTAACTTTTAGTTTTACTCGTGCTTGCGTCTCCCATATCTGTTCTCATGTGTCTCTCCTTCTGTTCCGTGTCTCCCCAGTCTGTCATGTGTTTCATGTCTGTGTGATTCATGTCGTCAAGCTTGTGTTGTCTTGTCAACGTCCCATTATGTTCCTGTTTTATTTTGAAGAGTCTGGTGTGCCCATGTTTAGTGTGTTTAGTTTTACTTTCCCTGTGGCGTTCAGGTTCGTTTGTATCAGCTGTGTTTCCCCAGGCGTTTCCACTTCCCTCATTACCCTCCTGTGTATTTAAGTCCTCTGTCGCCCTCTGTTGAGTGTCGGTTCGTCTGTCCAACTCACTTCATGTCAGGTCTCAGGATTTTCCAAGCTTCTGTTCAGGTTCGTGTTTAGATTCCTTCACGCTAAAGTTTTGCAGGTACCTGCTCAGTTTCATGTTCTCGTTTTCAGTTTCTAGTTTTCATGTTTGGTTTAGCTGTCCCCAGTTTAGTTTAGTTTTGGTTATGCCCCCCGTTAGCCTTGCCTTGATTTGTGTTCTTGTATTCAGCCTAATAAACAGCTCGCTTAGTGTTACACTTAGCTTTCCTCCCTTCTGCTTTTGGGTCTGCTTTGCAAAAACACACCGGCCGCCTGGCCATAACATACAGGTGCTTATTTCTGGGCTTAATAGAATTTTGCCCACCCTTGGTCACTACTGATATTTTAACTTTAAAGCCAGAAGGCAGCTCAATCAAGTACTATTTATATGGTGAATAGTACTACAGCTTATGTGCTAAAAATGTGTAGAAAATTGCCAGAGTGCTAAAACAGGGCTTTTCCCTGTCTGCTAGTTAAGTAATTAATTCTTAAGTAAAGATAAATCAAAGATAAAAGTCTAATCAATATGTTAATATACATCTAAGTAGTGAAAATGTCTATTCTGTCTAAATTTTGTGTGTGTAGACATGATCAGTCATCAACCTTTTTATTCATGTTTGAGTTTTAGAAGATAAAAATTGTGACAACAACCCATCATTACACTCTTGAAAAAGAAATCTAGTGTTACATTTGTTAAGGGTTAGAAGACAGATGGAAATTAGCCTTTGGCTATAATCTGGCATGTTTACATTCATGTAATTTTTTTTTTTACATTTATGTTCATTAACATGCACTGTCCTAAATAAATAAATAAATAAATAAATAAGGGTTAAACACAGAGTAATTTAATAGTAATGATTTCTACCTCCTCTCTTAAATCTTTTCTCAGGCAAATATCTTTAGCTAAGATCTGATTAAGCATACATTATTTCTGCAATGCAGTTAGATTGACCAGATATAAAATATATTTAATAATTTTGATGTAGATCATATAGTTTTATTGCTTAGATTTACCTTTAACCCTTAAACAAAAAGTGAAATAAAATTTAAAAATCTTCAATCCATAATACTGGACTCATTCTGCCTGGTCTCAAATTCTTGGTAAAACACTCTTCAGAGTTTTGTGATCACACAGTTGAACAGGTGGTTTTTTTTTGTTTGTTTTGTTTTTTTAGTTTGGAGATCGCACCATTCTACAGACTAGTTTACATGATAGGCTCCATACGTGATATCTTAAAGAGCATGACACGTGATAGTTTACTAACATCATGTGTACAAGATAGATAGATAGATAGATAGATATTACATGGGCATAATTATACACACCTTTTGTCAAGACACTCAAACTGAGCTTAGGTGTCTTTATATCATATTAACTCATTTATTCATTTATTCTCTTTTTTTCAAAGTGAGTGTTTTTCTTTTATTGTGTGTGATCAGCTGACCGCCATCAGCTGATGAATTTCCTTTCCATCCTTTCTACTTTCAGGAATGCTTCACCCACAAAAGAAGATTCACCGTTACAGGCCTTTTTGTCACCTACATCTTTTGGCTTTCCTTCTCCATCCTTGTCCTTTGTGTGGGTTATCAGTGCTGGAGCAAGCAGTTCTCCTGTGTGGCTGATGATGAGCCACACAGACATGTTCACCTATTGATCAGAATCATGGGTACTTGCTTTTGTTGTTTTGGCAGTCATACTACTCAACAACATTTGAAGAATATGGGGATGTACATCTTGTGCTACCTGGGTGTGGTCCACTGTATTAAGTACCTGGTTCTGTAAACAAGCCACCCATTTCCACTGTGTTTGGTTGATTTTCTTTTCAGTGCCGGAACCCTTCAAATTTAGTATCGTCAGTGTTTTATTCTCAGCATTCTCCATTTTTATTATTGCAGTTTCTCTGCAGCCTGGTGGAGAAGAATAAATTGGGTGTAGTTGGAGAAACTTTTAGGTAATAATTAAAAGCTACTTTTATGAGCTCCTCTGTCACAAAGATTTTCCACAGTGAATAACATAGTATCATTGTTTGGGCAGTTTCACGTCAGATACGCTTTCTGATGCAACCCTAAAAAAGATCTGTGTCTCTAGCTAGAATTAAACCAGTGGCCTTTCAACATATCGAGTTAATATGTTCACCACTACACTATTGGTGCCAGACTATTTGAAAAATTATAACCAGCTTGGAAAATGTTTCAGAGCTTCTGGAGGCTTTTACTGTACAGCATGCACTTGTTTTTGAGTTCTTTTTCTTTGAATGTTTTAGGACAATGAGAGAAAAGCCTTGGATTAATGGTCGACAAAAAAGGTGTTTTTAACTTACTTAAAAAATGAGTATCGAATAATTCCATAAAGCTGTGCGAACTAACTCCTAAGAAACAGTTTACTTCAGTTTGCTTAAGTTATTTTGTTATTTTCGATTAAATAACACAAATTACTTAAGGACATTTAGGAAAAACAAAAGGTGTTCAGTAAATCCAACAAAAAAAATGCACCAACTTTACTGGCAGTTCATATTTTTGAGTGTATAGCATAGGAAATGTTCCCATCTGCTCCCTATTCTAAAAAAACTTTCTTAAAAAATAGATGCCGGAAAAAGGGATTGTCTTCGTAATCTTCTGGTAATGTTAGTTATACATTTGGGCTAAAAGACAAGATGACAAAACAGAAACTAAAACAACATGAGCATGCTCAAAACATCAGACCAAAGGAAGTCACAGGTGTTCTGGGTCACATGAAACCATCTGATTTGAGTAGATGACAGGACCTTTAAATCCTGTGGACTGATGAACTGGCTCGTGCACTATTTTGCATTGCCACATTTTTAATATTTCTATTTTTGAAAAGATTGTGTTGTTTTTAAGCAATGAATAAATCAATTTTTCAAAATGGTTTTCCCTGATCAGACAATTGAATCTGTCTCGTGATTTTTAAACATTTGATTACCGTGGTTAAGAACAATCATATGTTTATATAACGTTTAAAGCAACTCCTGCTTCCATCTCTTGTCACAACAAATGCTAATTAGATCAAATATCTACTGTCACAAAAATGAATAATTCATATATAGTTCTATTAAGTGATTTCAGTGATGCAGAGGGAGGACAATCACAAACACAAGAGATGAGGTGGGTTCTCAGACAGCTTTATAATTTAATAATTTTCAGTCTTCTTTTAATTTCTTTGTAAAATGATGGAATTAATGTTGCACAAATGTTGAATGCAGTCGGGTGCAACTTTTATAAGTAAATCTAAAAACACTTTTCTGAGTTCACAGTATTTTGCTGAAAAAACAAAGATTCCTCTAAATTTAAAAAAAAAATAAATCTGTAAATCCAATTAAAGAAAATTATTTGCACCCAACTGTGTTTAGTAATTCCAAGGAAATTGACAGTTGTTTACTCTAAAGTTTTGAAATTACACAACAAAAGCAACTGGATTAACCTGGCAAAATGCAGTAATTTGTTAAACTAACACAGTTGATATGTTTGTTAGAAGCTACTTACAGTTACACACAGTTACGTGGAACCACTTGGATGTTGCAGGGTTTGAACCTTTTATTAGTCTTACTTTGGTACACAGTAACATTTTAGATGTATTTCAACAGCACACTTACTTTTTATCTTCTCCTCCTCAGGCTTCTCTCAGTGCTCCACACAGCAGGTATGTCAGTAAATTCATCTTCACCCTCCAACTCCTCGCTCGATGCAATAAACTCTGACTGCTCCCCAGTTTCTGCTGCAACCATCAGTATCACCAGAGTCTGTATTCACGTCCCTCTCTCCATCTTCATCCTCTACCTGGGCTACCAACAATGGCGAATTCAGCGCTCCTTCCGAATGATGAGTCACTCCGACATCTTCACCTACCACATCACAATGGTAGAGCTGCTTTGGTGTTTGGGGACAGTCCTGTACTACTGTGGCTACTTCTTAAATGTACCACATGTAATGACAGTGGGGTATTGGTTTACAGGTATCAATTTCAGTGGACAGACCTGTTTTCACCTTCTAACCTGTGTGGATCGCTACTTGGCTGTTGTTCATCCCCTCATATACCGAGCTCTAAGAAACACCAGAGGCATCAGAATTAGGAACATCTGCATTGGTTGTGCTTGGCTGTTATGCTTCATGTGGACCTCAGTAACAAATCTGTATAATTTTAGCATACTCAATATCCCATTTTTTTGTCTTTTGGCCTTTTCCTTAGCTATTGTCTCTTACTGCAGCCTCTGTGTGCTCTGCTCTCTCACTTATCCAGGACCGAGGGAAGAAGGCAGAGACAGGGAACTGACTGATAAATCAAAGCAAACTGCATTCTTTACTATTATGGCCATTTTGGCAACATTGTGTTTATGGTCTCTTGGGAATCTTGTGACATCTGCTCTTTTCCAATTACTACAGCTGAGCAGAAGTGTCGAGTGTACATTGTGGGCTTTGGTGCTCTGCTTTGGCTTTCCAAACACTTTGGTGTTACCTCTGTTGTATCTACGCAAGATAGGAAAACTCTCATGCTGGCATCGTAATAATGGGCAAAGATAATAACTGAATATTTACAAAGTAAATTCTTTTATGAAGCCCGAATTTATTAGACACACTTTCTTATCACTTATCTGGACAGTCTTCAGGAGTAATGTTCTGATTAGTAATTCCTTGATAAAGTTGCCATTCAGGCTTTGTTTAAAGGAGTCCATGATAAATAGTTTGAATCAAATTGATTGGAGTAATCAATTCAACTGAATACAGTTTTATCAATAAAGCACCAAATCACATCAACAGTCACCTCAAGGCGAATTAAACTGTAAGATAAAGATCCTACAATAATACAACACATCATGTCATAACATATATCATTCCATAAGATACCTGCCACGACTTTTTGTCCTCCACATTAGGTGCCTTTTTGATTTTTTGTTCATTTTTTTTTATTCTTGAATGTTTGCTAGGACAATGTTAAGTGACTTAAACAAAGTACCTGAAAGTCTGACTGCATGTATAATGACTGGACTGAAAATGACTAAAAAAAGCAGCTAATGTCCAAACAAAACAAGAGGAGTGAGACTACAGTTTGAACACCTTTACACTAGTAGTAGTTGTTGGGAGTGTTCCAGTAGTTTGGCTTTTGCATTTATTTATTTTATTTATTTTTTAAGTTCATCTAATCCAGTTCAGGGTTATGGGGGAAGCATAACCAATAGATATCTTTTAATATAGCCAACATAATTAGGTTATTATATATGAACAATTTTTTTTTGTGTGTTAGATTTCACGTTTTTCTTTTGTTTTTTTACTTTTGTTTGTTGGTCACTAGTGGGTTTTTTCTGATCTCAGGCTGTTATGTGCTTGTTTTTGGGCAGTTCCTATATTATATTTTGTAGTTTGAGTTGTTTGGTAGACAGCACTTTCACATCACCCCCTTACTTTTTAAACTTTATATTTTCAATTCTCATCTATAGAAGACACTGCTCTCAGAAATATATCTCTAATCTTTCACAGACTGAAATAATAAATTATTGTGTGGTTCACTGAATACCTGTACTTTTCTGTGTTTCATATAAACCTTATGAAACTCTGAAGTTGTTGCTTTGACTGGATTTTCTTTTTTTCTTTTTTTCATCAGCAGACTGAAGGAAGTCATGTCACACGATACCAATGAATTTGAATAGTTGACAGGTCATTTAGAGCCTATAAACCATCAATTTTAGTGGACTGATTAAATGTCAGCTGCTTCAAACTACACTAGTCACACTCTAGACTTTGGCTGTGGCTATTGTATAAATTCTTAATTTAGATATGTAATGTGGATTTTTTTAAACATGTTTATTTATGTGTTGATTCAATAAAGGAGTTAAATTAAATTGTTACATGTTAAATTAAATAAACTGGTACATCCCTATGATGATTAATGAACATGAGAGAAAGGGAGACGGATGGAGGAAACTTAGACCCCCAAATGTAGCCTTCACCTTAAACCTATCAGTCCTGACTGAGTCCCACAAACAATATTGCGATCTATAGTGAGATAAGGGAGCAGGTGAGAGACACTCTGGCGAGATGAAGGTATGCATTTTAGAAAAGACGAATGCGAGTCAGTAGGAGCAAAACAGGAAATATTCGTGTGAATAAGAGGGTAAGAGGCGGAAAAGTGAACATCCAAGGAGGACAGGTAGTGAAGGCAGATGAGTTGAAATACTTGAGATTAACCATCCAAAACAACAGACAGTAAATGTGTTTCAGTAAACAGAGGATAAATATCAAACTCACTGTATATTTATATAGTGCAAAATGTATTTACATATATGGATGAAAAGGGGACCACTTCATCATCCAAAAAAATAACTATACTATTATAATCATCAGCCAGAAACCATGCAAGAATTTGTTCAATTGAATATAAACCCTTATGATAGGACTTCATAGGTTAACTTTCATTACAGTTAAACATTTATATTCTTTATGGTTTACCCTTGCACAGCATTATCAAAAATCACGCTGCCTTAAATACAATCGTGTATCCCTAAATTAACATGTCTTTAATGTGTCAAATGATGTAACACGAATACTGTAAACATCATAACCTGGAGGGATCAAAAATAAATATTTCATATTTTCTTATTTAGATGCTACTGTGATACTAAAATGACACACAGCTTTATTACGGTGTTTTAAGAATAAATGCTGCCTGCTCCTGTGTGCCATGTTAGGGTGCTCAACTGCTCATAATAAAGGAGTAGTTCACAGACAGCCAGACAAACAGAGACAGAGAGATTTCACGCATTATATGATAATTATTTTCGGTGTTCCTTTAACACCATGAGTGAAACTTTGCAGACATTTAAATTAAGGCCTAGATGTGGGTGGATGATGTTAAAAGTACATTAGGTTTGCTTGTTGTGATTAATAGCACAGAATTCTCCTAAATGTGTTTCATAACATGCAAAACTTCTTCCATCTCTCATCCTGACATACGTATGGTTTTAATTACCCATCAGCATTCACGTATTCACCGATGAAGAGCAGTCAGAGAGATTGGCGACACAGGAGACAGTAGATCGCATACTAAGAGGTTAAACAAGGTGGGTGGACTCAAAGAACTTTGAGAGATTCATGTTTTAGTCCTCAGAGGATCAACCCTGCTGACATCTGTTCTTTAATTATCTGTATAACCAGATAATTAATGAAAAAATATATTTTAGACATTTTTGCATTTTCTAGGATAACACTCGTCTGAGTAGACTTCCCTGTCTCCAGAATTGTTTAGGGGAATGTTTCCTGGATAAGTTATTTAATAATTATGATTTCAGGTTCTTACTTGTCTCCTCATTTTCTTCTGATTTCAGTTCAGTTTGTATTTGTGAAGATTTTGATTTTGCAGGTGGATCTACCTATTGTGGTAACTGCCTTCAGTTTAATTGATTAACATTTAAAAACGTCCCAAAGTAAAAACTAACCTCCACAAATTTAAATACCTATTTTCACTTGTTTGGCATCTTACTTCTTTCTCATTCTCAGACTTCGAGCTGCACTACATACAACGGGCATGTTAGTCATGACTTCTTTCCACTCCAACTATTCCAATTATTCAGAAGAATATAAATGCGAGGAATCTACAGTTGTTTTTTTAAATCTCACCTTCTTCACTGTCAGCAGACTCTCCTTACTCCTTCCCCTTTCCATCTTCATCCTCTACCAGGGCTACCAACAATGGCAACAACATCGCTCCTTCCAAGCAGTAAGCCACTGTGACATCTTCACGTACCACCTGGCTGCCATTGAGCTTATCTGGATTTTGGGGACAGCTTTATTCTACTGTGGCTCCTACTTAAAGTTCCCAAATATCGTGCAAGTGGGGTATTTTCTTTCTACTATGGTTTTTTGTGGCGAGAGCAATTTTCACATCCTGACCTGTGTGGAGTGCTACTTGGCTGTTGTTCACCCCATCACATACAGACTGCTAAAAAACACCAGAGGTATCAAAATCAGAAACATCTGCATTGCTTTCGTTTGGATGTTCTGCTTTGTGTGGAGCTCTTTAGCACTTGCCCAATATCCTACTACACCTATAATCCCATTGTTCTGCATTTTGGTCTCATCCTTAGCTGTCACTTCTTACTGCTGCCTTTGTGTTCTCCATGCTCTCATGTATTCAGGGCCAAGGGAAGGCAGTAGAGACAGGGAACAGGTTGACCACTCAAAGCAAAGGGCGTTCTTTACTATTATGGCAATATTGGGAGCACTGAGCTTGTTGTTTCTAGGATCCATTATTACCACCTCTCTGAACCAGTCAACACTGGTAAGCATTAGTTTTAAATGTGTAGCACTCGTTGCTGGGTACTGGTTAAATATTCCCAGTTGTTTGGTGTTACCTCTGCTGTACCTGCGGAGGACAGGAAATCTGCCATGTCATTACAACAGTGGGTAAAGATAACTGGATTTTATTTTGAAAGTACCCTTCATTGGAAAATTGACTCAAAGAACTTTTGTTATATCAGAATTTCATAGCTGAATGGTGTTTAGACTTTTTTTCTGACATGCACCCCTGCAGAAAAAAAGGCAAGACCAAAACTAGATTTTTATCAGTTATTAACAATAGAAAAAGAACCAAGTTTAATTTTACTGATCCAAAGGTCAAGTGAGAAGCATCCACAAACTCTTCTGTTTTTCTCCTGTATAAATTGTTTTCATTTGACATAATTTGTCCAAACCACCATACCATTGGGTTTATGCTTCACCAAGGAATGCTAGATTGCAGTTTGAGAACCAATGATTTATTGAAATATTTTTTAGTTATCTGTAGTATTCACTATGGTCTGACTTGTTGTAGTTGTTGCAATATTGCTGTTTGCTACTTAGAAATGACTGCTGGTGTGTATTATTAATTTGAAGTTGCTATTTCATTGGTGGGAGCACTAAAGCGGCTATTCTTTTCTTATCATTGAGTAGACTTAACTCTGTCTTTGAATAATTATTTAATCATACTGTTTACATTTTATTACAACTTTTTGTAAGTTTACAAATAAGTCACATCAGGCTTTCCCCTGTCATCACAGCTAAAACGGGGTAAAGGGTCTTAATATCCAGATTTAAAGAGAAAAAATAAAAGTATAAAGTACTTGTATTCCTGTATAAGTGGAATAAAAGGGATTATAATAAACTGAATGTTCATGTGAGAATGTGCTCATGATATCTAATTGAATTAAGATTGCATAAACTGAATGAAACATGGAGTGAATTATATTCATATGGGACTGAATGTTTATGTGTAAGGGAATTGTCTATGTAAAGAGTGCAAAAGAAAAAAGAAAAAAATGGGATGAAGTTATTTTAAAGGTGAAAGTTTCAACTTTGTCATAAATCATGTCTGTGAAAAATTCAGAGAGAGGATGATAAGGTGTGGCAGGAGATCAGGTGACTAAATGTTAATAAAGTTGTTGTATGTGCCCCAAGGTGAAGCCAGATGTCCTCTCTACCTCTCAGTAAGAGAGAGGTTGAGAAAGGGATAACAAGTATAAAAGTTAGGTGAAGAAGAGATTCAAGAAAACAAATGAATGGGTTAAATGCAAAGGATTAATTTCCCTACGGGGACTAACACATACACATTCTTATTATTATTGCTATTCTTATTATTCTTATTCTTATTCTTATTCTTATTCTTATTCTTATTATTATTATTATTATTATTATTATTATTATTAAAGGTTCTTCTCTTTTGTCTTCTGCAAGATGAGCAGTTCAGAAGATTGGACAGATAAATATAAAATATTTACTGTAGAAACTGGCAAATTGGTTTTTGTATCTTTGGCTTTTTCTCTCCCAATTTTTGCTGTGCTTGATTATTAATTCAAAAGGATGTGAATTTTCACCATCTATCCACTGAATCCCCAGGAGATGTTACTTTGATGTTGGGGAATTATCATCAACTTGGGACACAGAGATAAATTGTTTTAATATCCTGCAATTAAAGTCTAAATTGTGGACGTGTCCCTTCTTAACACTTTGTGTTAAGTGTGTGATTATTGCTTTAATTTCCTTATTTTTTCATGTATAATACTAATCTTAATAAAATTAAGTGTTTAACTCCTGTGTTGCCTTTATTCTACAAATGAGTCTTTGTTTTGGTTAAAGTGAAATAATTATTATTATTAGTAGTAGTAGTAGTAGTTGTTGTTGTTGTTGTATTGGGCCATTTTCAGTTTGACTTTGAGTTTCGCCAGACCACCTCGACCATGTCTATATATCTTAATGAGTTTCTGCCATGACTAATTGATTAACTTGAGTAACTGAATGACTAATTAGACACAAGCCATACCATATTTGCTTTTGTCATGTGTGAGTGTGTGGCTGGCAGTTATCAGACTCAGAGACTGATTCAGAACTCACACAGCTTCATTGCTGAAGATCAGGAAACTAAACACAACACAACAGAAAATGCAGTCTAAACTGAACTCCAGGACAACATGTTTACTTATAATGCCGTGCAAAACAATCACAAAATGTTAGCTTCAAATGTCAAATACTACTGAAAAATGGTCCACCGACCCTTTTTCCACACATTGTTATAACTTTCTTACTAACCTGTTTCCTCTTCTTGCAGAATTATTATCAGTATTAATAATTATTATGGGCCACTTTTAGCCTGAGACAATTTTAGTGAGAAAATAGCATCTTCTCTTTTGCAAACTATTAAATATCTAACTCTGTCCACAAAAAAATTATAATTACATAGTAATAAAGAACAAATACATTTTGAATGACAGATAAGTGTAAGTGGATTATGTTTTTTATTAACAAGGAAAAGATTTGGCAAGTGGGACTCATATAGGTAAAGTTCATTTTAAAAATAGTTTTTGTATCTTTTCCTTCCTCTTTCTTTCTCCCTTTCCTATCCCCCAGCCCTGTCTGTAACAGCTGAAAATAAAATAAAATAAATAAATAATAACAACAAAGCTCGATCAAATGGACAAATACGGCAAGGCCATGATGATCCACTTGGTAAAGTAAATCCATTGGGTGTCTTTCTTGGCCTTCAGACAACAGTTCTGATGGCTAAAGAACCAAAAGGGACAGGCAAAAAAAAAAAAATAGTTTTTGTGGAAATCAGGGATCGTAAACCAGAAAATGTTCTAAAAATTGGCTGATCTGAGACCCCCATAAAAACATAAAAATGAGCTCTGAGACCTCCTGACAATCTGACTCTTATGCCATGCTGTTGTGTGAATGGATTAAAAAGTAATAAACAAAAGCATGTAAGACATGCAGTGTTTTTATTTGTTGTCATTTTATTAAAGTTTTTTTTAGCAGTGTATAGCACATTTATACAGGATCATATGTCTCTAAATTAATATATCAAATAATTTCATTGAAGTGAGGTTAATGAAAAGAAACTTAAATTAGGAAGGTACTATAGCAAGTCAGAAACTACCATACCTTAATAAAAAAAAACATTTCAATTAGATCAAGAGTATATCAGGGTTTCTGTGTTTTTATATTTGAAGTTCAGAATTGTATACACACACACACACACACACACACACACACACACACACACACACACACACACACACACATATAGATAGATAGATAGATAGATAGATAGATAGATAGATAGATAGATAGATAGATAGATAGATAGATAGATAGATAGATATGTCTTTGTTTAATATTTATTGCTCATCGCAGTATAATACAAATCCATTTAAAATGTAATCATATAATCAAAATATGTTACATAAACTACCAGCTATGATTGATTTGTATACACTGTATATAAGTTGCAATACGTTTTTATACATTATAACGTCGTTTTGTACACATCAATCAAACTGTCTTAATGGACTCTTTATCCTGACTCAGTTTTCTTCCTACAGCCAGATAGTTTTCCTGTTCTGTGCAGAAATAGCAAAGGAAGAACCAGACTGCTGGGGACAGACAGCCAGATCACTAAATCCAGCAACCAGCACAGCACTTGAAGATCAACTAAGTTCCTTGTTTCTATTACAAAACAAAGCACGAGGCCAGCAGTCCTCAACAGCATCACTCCTGTTATGGCTGTAATCATATAGAAAGCCCTCTGCTTTGATTGGTCAACTCGATCCTTGTGTCCTGGCCCTGAACGAGTCAGAGCATGGAGAACAAACACACAGCACACAATAATAACTAAAAGGCAGATGCCCAATGAAAGAAACGGGACCATGGGAAAATTGGGGTAGTACAGTTTTACTATCCCCACCCATCCAACGCATACCAGCCAAACACACAAGGTGCAGATGTTTTTAATTCTGACCCTCGATACTTCTCGCACATGCATGTAGGTAATAGGGTGAACAACGGCCAGATAGCGCTCCACACAGGTCAGGACATGGAAAAATGTCTGTCCAGGAAAAACTACGCAAAATAAATATATCCCCAACATCATCAGTGAGTCATTACTTGTAGGTTTGCTCAAACAATAGAGGACTGATCCAAACACACCAAACATTTCCAAGATCATCATGTTGTAGGTGAAAAAGTCAGAGAGGCTCATCGTCCTTCCTGCGGATGCAGAGCGCTGACGCCTCCAATGTTGGAAACCCATGTAGAGGATGCAGATGTAGAGTGGACAGAGGACAAGGATGTTTGTAAAGGTGTACATGGTGAAGATGACAATGCTCGGTACTGATACCCTGCATAATGCGTAGAAAGATACAGTGGAGTTGGAGGAATTGAAAGAGTCACGGGATGTTAGGGCGGGGAAAACTGTGGCTAAGGAGGAAGAGTTGAAGAGCATGACCTGTGGAAGAAAGTAAGAAAAACAGAGGACAGCAGTCTAATAATAATAATAATAATAATAATAATAATAATAATAATAATAATAATAATAATAATAATAATAATGTCATTGGTTGGATTTAATTTTATTAAAATGGTACTATTAAAGTATTTACTATTTACTTCTGTCGGTTTCGCACAAAAAGTCAGGAAATTTTTGTTTGCTAGATTTGCAACAGTATAAATCACATACCGTTAAAAAGCATTTCTCTTTAAATGGTGACACATTTGTAAGTACATTTGTGGGTTGAGCAGCATAGTTAAATATATGATTTGTGCCCCCAAAAAAATTGCTAAATCCTCCCTGCTATTGACTCTTGTTAGTAGAGGTAGTGTGATGCTGTGAGGCAGCATTTCCCTCATAGGTAAAACAGGGCATCAAGAGTATACAACCTAACTCCAATATTTCTATCCTTTATCCTCTATCCTGTATGCTATCCTCCAAGATGACAATGTTCACCCCCTACACAGTGGCGTTTATCAGTGATTACCTCCAGAATTTAATAGTGGACAGGATGGGATGCCTGCCTGCAGCCCTGACCTCAACTTTACTGAACACTTGTAGGATTAAGCTTAAAATTACGTTTTGGATCATTTCTGTTACACAAATATAATGTTTATAATTTAATATATAGTTTTTAAAAAGATTTATTTAAAATTTGAGCCCAGATGTGAGTGTTACCATTCTAAAAAGTCTAAAGAGTAAATTCTTTACATTGACCAGTCCCTGGATTTAGTGTTTTACTTCCTAAAGTTCCTATAATTGTCTAGTCAACTGTGCAAAATTATACCTTAAATATATCCAAAGTCACCAGGTTTTTCAGCACTCTGCGAAGGTTGAGATATCATTTCACCTACCAGGCCATGTGTAAAATGAATAACTGACAGACAGTCGGATAAGGTCAATAATATAACCAATATAACCATAACATAACCAAAATACACCTCTCACACAGGTTACAATGAAAATTATAACCAAGTTTTTCAGATTGAGTAGGCCTACCTTGAGGAAGTCGAACCTTGTCTGCAGTGTTTTCGTTTGTTTCTGCTACATAAACGATGGCTTTTATCTTGTTTCCTAAGGCTGCAACACTTCATTCATCCTGTCAAAAACAGGTGTGCCATATGGAAAATGAACAGAACTGAAGTCGTTTGCATGTTACAAAACATCTAATGATGCAAATGTTAATCTAACGTGTGCCTTGATGGCTAAAAGTTAGTAGTGGCTCCAGGTGTGCGATGAGTTGTTGGTTTGGATGACAATTCTTATTGTGTCACCATCATTTGTTGCTCCTACAGTAGATAAAATGTTGGTTATGAATCATAAAGAAAATCCAGAAACTATAATAACAATGTGGTAGTAGACTTAAATATGTCATACCTGATAATAACCACACATTTCTGAGTGAGGGGTCAACTCAAAACTAGATGTGACTTCACTTTGGAAAATTATAAGATCATCTCATGCAAACAAATGACCTGTTCATAAGCTTGGTAATAAATCGGGTGGCCAATGAGAGTGCAGAAGAACCTTAGAATTTTATGATGTTCACTGTAAAGGCAGATTGTGGCACAGCTGTCACACATCCTCTAGTCCAGGGGTCGGCAACCCTGGGCACACGTGCCAATGCTGGCACGCGAAGGGTTAACTGATGGCACGACCATAGCAGGGCTGGCCATCGGGCATACCTGGTTTGTTTGTTTGTTTGTGTTTGTTTTTTGTAACGGTCTAAACAACGAAAGATGGTGGATTGGCCAGATGCTGGCCGACGTGTAAAAATAACTCGGTTGTTTGGTGGTGGCTATGGCGGAGCTTCCACAGAAGCGAGTGTCAGGTGAACTGAACTTCAGGTAAGAAGTTATGACCTGCAGTCTATCTGGGTCAGATATAAACCAAGTTTAGGTGGAGTTTATTTTCGTTGTGCTGACTTTTTACAGTCAGTTACAATAACTTGTACTGCGTGCTAGCTAGCATGATGGAGTTTCTATACAGCCAACAGCTGGGTGGGTGCTATGATGTTACTGAGAGTGAATTCTATTTTATTCATAAGGTTAGTTATTAGAGTTGCCAACTGTCCCATAAAAAACACTATCATCCTGTATTCAGAGAAAATATTACACGTTTCATATTGCGGTGAGAAGGAACACAGTTTGTCCCGTAGTTCAGCTAGAATGAAAAAAGACACAAAGCTGGAGTTATTCTGTCATTAGGCTGCACAGCTGCCTCTTCTTCTCTCATTCTCTCCCCCTCTCTCTCCTGTTGCTACTTCAATCATGAAACTGATCAATGATCAACTGATCGGCTTTCCTCTCTTGTTTGTTTATCGCCCACTTTTGCATCAGAAAGAGGAAACCAGCGGAGGTCGCGCTAAACAACAGCAGCACGTTTAAGCTTGATCAGCTGTTGTTAGAATTTATTTAATATTAATTTCTAGTATCAGCTGATGTTTGCTGGAGCCACAGCTGTAAAAGCTGCTGGTCATGATGTCGGTTTGTATATCTGGTGAGAGGGAAACATGAAGATGAAACCAGGAGATGTCCTTACTGAATCATCAGAGCTGAACTGGTGATGGAGAAACAGGTTTACCTTTTAGGTGACATGAATGAGTTGAAGGGAAGTTATGAACTGTTTCTGAGAGACAAATAACACCAGGATCCTTTTCTATGTAGCTGAGAGCTGGTAACTGTGCAGGGGCGGATCTAGCAAAGTTTTGCCAGGGGGCAGGTAGGGTATTAACAGGGAAAGGGGGGCACAAAGAAATACTTTTCTTTCTTATTCTCATTTAAAATATCTAGCTTTTAATAAATAATTATCTGAATCTTACAACCAAAGTTTTTATCTGATGTAACATGTATAGAAATCATACATGTACCAACAAGACAGTGAACATCACTGTCACAACAGTGTTTGTTTTCATTCAAAGGCTTTATGGCTTTAATACCTGGGGGGCCGGTCTCTAGTCAAAATGCCTGGGCCGATTTTTTGTCCCAGTCCAGCCCTGGGCACGACACGCAGTGAATTAATCTGAGAAGGTGCATTAAAAAACAAATGGCCGCGCCAGCGGTGCACATCGCAAATCAGCTCGCATAGACACATTAGTTGTGCCGCTTCTTAATGACGGTATCTTAGCTAACAACCCCAACTACCAGATTCAACTTGTAATTGGCTAAAAATAACGTAGCCTACCAGTGAGAGGGACGTTGCTAGCTGGCAGTTTTTTTCAGAACATTGCAGAGGCCTTATTGACAGTATTTGGCTCTACATATCTGTGTGAGCAGATTTTCTCTCACATGAGTTTCCTCAGGTAGCCGTCTGAATGCTGGACACTGGGAGACCTTTGAATATGAGTGGGAGACCAGCGATCACATTAACATGTGTATCTCTGTATTAATAAACATGCCATATGGGCCCAGTTTATTTTTCTTATCATTGCTGTGAGGAGACCATAAATAGCATTTGCATTTTCTGTTGGACAGTTCATTTGCTGTTATGGAGTTCTTGTTATGGATAAAATGTGTCTTTTTTTGTTGTTTCAAAATAGCTGATAGCTGCCAACATTCGCAAACAAATATAAAGGTCTAAAGTTGTTCTATATAGTGTGTGACTGTCAATATAGAGCGTTATTAAATGTATTGCTAATGCAGTCATATGGCACATTGACTTCTGAGGAAATTTTAGATGGCACTCATCATCAGAAAGGTTGCTGACCCCTACTCTAGTCAGTTTATCCTGTCTATGCAGTAATCCTGGACATGCTCCATAGAAACATGGATGACATCCACTGCAGACAGACAACGCACGCCAACTAACAGCCAATAACAGGGAGAGAGAGAAAGAAGATCCTGCGTGCGTCCTGCGTGCCGGCCATCTGCCCAGCTGCCTGTGAGCCCCGGCTCACTTCCACGCCTGCTGCGCCGCCGCTGCTTGCCACATGGGTGGCCATCAGGCCAGTGTTTTGGAGTTTTTATGTGTTTTTCTCTAGGGGCCAATGTAAATATACTTTTATTTATTCACTCCACAAAAAATGTAATAAATAAATCATATAATACCAACTATTTACATTTCAACTTTAACTATTTAAATTTTCAGCTTTTTCCTTTTAAACAAATTTAAAGTGAAACAACACAAAACACTGCAACCCACAATACAATTAAATATAAATTAAAATATGAAAACAAAAAGAAGATGCACATTCTCTGTCATATGGGTCTGCATGAATAAATCCTTTATCATCCGCAACTGAAAACAGTTGTGGAAAAAAACAAGAAACAAAAACCCACGGCTCGCGATAAGGAGCCGACTCGCATCGTTCACTTCAAAGAGTGGGCTCTAAGAGCCGTTTCATTCGCGACCGACACATTACTAAACTGTATTCTGGATACCACCTTTTTAGATGGCAACTGTAACGAAATGCAGTTACTCATATTTTGTATTTTAAATACGTAAGGACGGTACATGTATTCCGTCGTGACTCAGTTCTATGTACGTGCTTTTGCTAATAGTTATTCCTCCTTTAATCAAATCAGAAATCTCTATCAAAATATAATCAAGAATCAGTTGATCAAGAATATAATCATTAAAATGAAATCATTCTAATGTTTAAACCTTCCAACCCAGCCTTTCTTTATGTGTGTGTGTGTGTGTGTGTGTGTGTGTGTGTGTGTGTGTGTGTGTGTGTGTGTACGGGTTCGTACTATCCTGGTGGGGACCAAAATCTGACTTTTACTATCCTGGTGGGGACTTTCTGCACCGTGGGGACCAAAATCCAGGTCCCCTCGGGGTTGAAAGCAATTTTCACACTCAAAATGCGGTTTTACTGTCAGGGTTACAATTAGGTTATGGTTAGGTTTAGGGTAAGGGTTAGGGTTAGGCATTCATTTTTAATGGTTAGGGTTAGGGTAAGGGGCTAGGGAAAGCATTATGTCAATGGGATGTCCCCACGAGGATAGCAAACCAGACATGTGTGTGTGTGTGTGTGTGTGTGTGTGCACTCTTTTTGTGGAGACAGAGAAATAGAAAGATTTTAGATTTTATTATGCGACCAGAAGAAGTCATTTTTAAGTGTATTGTGATAGATTTCACAAAAAACTCACTCCCCCTACTGTTGTTATAAAGGGTGACTCTAGGCATCAAACTGTAAACATCAATCAAACCTGAAATAAGTTTCCACCCGAGCCTCTGAGAATCATGTGATTGATGCGCCACAACGTCTTCCTTATAACATCACAGTAATGTAATTGGTCACTTGTGTTGAGGGTCCTAAAACAGTAATCATGATATTACAGCACACAACACAGGGGTATAAGATAAGCTGTGTTGGTGACTCTAATACAGGTATTCAGTCTCGATATGCAAAACACCAGCAGTGACCTAATGGATAGTTTTGAATAGTATGTTAAAGATGTTAGTTAAGCATGTGTGGATTGTTCTCTCTGCTTCAGCTGCGCTGAAAACAACACTTGTTGGCATTAAAGGAAGCTTCTCACTGAGCTACAGGAGGACTCAGGTGAGTGGCAGTATTTTGAATATTAAATCTTCATGAGTTTGATTAGTTTCTCTCACTGAGATTATCCTGAGTTGGTCTCTAATTAATATTTTAATTTACTCATCAAAGTAACATGTGGTGCAAAGGTCCTGAGCCATGCCTCATTTATATTTCTGATCCAATTTTGCTTACAAGGAGTCAAATTTTACTGTTTGGGTGGTGAAAAAAATATCTGTCCGGGCTTTCTGAAGATCCTTGAAAGTTTTTCTCTGCACCTTGGCTGCTTTTTTCACTCATGCTCAGTCGAGTCTTTGTACCTGACCATTTTCAATGGAACTTTTTATTAACTCCTTAATATTGACCTATAAATTCACTTCAAGTAAATATGACACAGTTACAAGAAAGCTTGGCAAACTTTTAATTGTGTTGAAGAATAAAACTGGTATCAAATACCAAATATTGATTTTCAAGCTTACTAGAATAGTGCAAAAATGTGTTTCCACATTTCAATAAATGGCTATATCCAGAAACCATTTTCCTCAAAATCCTTCTCACGAAGGATTAAATTAAGGGTGATGTAAAAATTATGCACAGTACCGTATTAATAAAATATTGTATATATTATTTACATCATGACTGAGATGATCATGATTCAGTTTAACTGAATTCTGGTACTTTAATTATAAGCCCATGTTGCAGCTACAAATAAATATTAATTTAATTACACTTTTTGGGTCAGAATGTATTTTATATCACATAATTTTGATGATTCAAATGAGTATTATATGAGTATAACATTTATCCATCCATGCATCCATTTTCTGTTGCTTTTCTCGGACATGCCCAGAACACCTCCCCTTGTAGGGCCCCTAATCAGATGTCCACTAACTAAATGATAAAACAGCAAATACCAGATTTAAATTAGGGGTCATTAGTGGTTTTGTAAGATACAAAGAACTCCCTGCCATATTTATTTTTCATATATTCCATGCATACTTATTCGCTAACCATGTGTTCTGACAGGACACCAATCTGTGACAGTCTGGACAAACAGGAAAGTGATATACCTTCATGTATTAGGAAGAAATAAGATGACTAACTATAAGGTTTGGTTTATGTATTCAAGGCATGTTATATTATTTTGAATATGCTTCTTAACCTGTTATGGTAGCAGACCATCAGCATGAAAATAAAGGTACAAAACAGAAGTGCAGCTCAAAAAATATTGTAACAGGGGAAAAACATATAACATTCAGTGCTGTTATAAAGTTTGCAATGCATGCACTAAGTGTTGGATCTGGAGTATGCATCATTGAGAGAGTTTCTGCTATATGCAGACTGCTAAATCATAAAACAGTATGTTGCACATTCAAATTAGGTATCATTAGTGGTTTTGAAATGTGCACAGAACTAGCTCTTTTATTTTACATATGTACACTATTCATTAACATGTGTTCTGATAAGACACCAGCTTGAGACAGTCTGGACAAACAGCAAAGCGACATGTCTTCATTTATTAAGAAGAAGTAAGAAGAACACACATAAGGCTTGACTTTTTTAAAGCATGTAAGATTATTTCTAATACATTACAACCTAGGAACCTACATAGAGCTACAAACAGGTTTTGTTTTATCTACATGCTAAAAGGCAAATTAAACATAACTCGAAAATATTACTGTCTTACTGTATGACATTTTCAAAAGGTAACAATTTAGACAAGAAAATGGGGGGGGGGGGGGGGGGTGCTAGTGGGATAGCTGAATGAGTGAAGATGGTGGTTGTTTGGGTTTAGTGCGAGCAATGGCATGCAATTTCTACAGCTGGTCTAATGTCCGTCACTGGTCGCCAATTCTCTCAACTCCTGCAGCAGAGCCATGAGCTTCTCCAAGATCTTGCCCATATGCGTTCAGTAAACACAGTCTGAGTACTCACAGCCCTGCCCATCATCTATCATGTCGGCCAGCCTTATGGGATTTTGAACACCTGTAGCCGCTTCTTGTTTTTTGATAAGCCAGGTCCGAGCCAGCTCTGATCTGACAGAACTCTGTTATCGTGGTTCCGAATTGGTAGATGGTCGTTCAATGTCCTCTATTGAGAGTGTCGCCAGACACACGATGCAACCGACCATCGACTATCCGGCAGCAAATGTCTCTGCAGAACAATCGGGCTCTCGTCGAGAAGAAGGTGTCAATTTTGTTACAGTACCAGTTGATTAAATCCATAATTCTTTAGGTTTTAGAGAACAAGAATGAGAGACTCTCTGAGGGGTAGAGTTAGACGAGACTAGTCAAAGACATAGAGGCCAAGCAGGAAAGATAAGGGAGGGAGAGGGTGAAAGAGGCATCCGCCTCCACCATGAGCCAGACTTTTTTGAGTTGCCATACAATGTTCCAATGAAAATAGACTGAGTTCTGCATTTTTCTGTCCACATTGCTTTTTCAAATCGACTCAATATATTTTTGTTTACATCCACGCATTTCAGAGTTCTTTGACCTTCGCAATTTCCTACCCACATAGCAAAATTGGTATGGCCCGGATCTGGCCCACACAATGTGCTTACACATGGCCCACATACCGCAAAGAATGATGGCCCTTTGGTGGCCCAGATCAGGTTTGCCAGAGGTAGTCCACACATGGGCCAGCACAAGGCCAGTTACAGACACACTGCTGGCCCTGTGCTGGCCCAGAACAGTTTCAGCTCTGGCCCAAGATGTCAGCCTAATGTGTAACTTAATTAAGCCATGTAATAACAACATGTGCATAATAGTGCAAAAGCAACATGACGAAACTCTGTTCAGACAGTGAATGGACTGATTCTTACATAGCATTTTTCAACTCTCCCAGATTACTCAAAATGCTCTATACAACATGCCACATATTTTCTCTTAACTGAGCTTCCTAACTACATTCCTACACATTCACGACATGCAGACTGGTAAAGCCAGGGATCGAACCACTAACCTTCCGATCAATAGGTGACCTGCTCTACCACCTGAGCTATATCCACCCACTGGCACAGATGAGTAAACCCTCACTAGGTTTTGGATAAAGTGTACACTCACAAACCTGTCAAACCTGCATTTGAAACATTGGCTGCCATAGCAGTATAGTATTGCAACATGGCATTTGGGATTTCTAACTAAAATAGGAAAATAGGAACATAAATAGTGCATCATTGCCAGACCTGGCCCACATCTGGTTGACATACACTCTGCCATAATAACCGTCAGTCAGAAGTGCCAGCTTGATGCCGGATTCGGGTCAGACCTGTTTTCTATGAGCCTAGGCCACACAAACCAAACCACAATCGGGCCAGATATGCATGCCATCACATAAACAGTGTCATCTATGCCAGGCCTGGCCCATATCTGGATGAGATACATCTTATCATGCCAGAAGTCAGCCAGCAGTGCCAGCTTGATAACAGATCCGGGCCAGACCAGCTTGCTATGTGGGTAATAGCTAATTTTCCAGAATTACGTCAAGGCTGACCGAAATTCTTTTTCCATTGCCTCATACAAGTGTTTGCTTCAGTTATTGCCAGAACTTCACTGTACTTGGCTCGAAGGAATCTGTCAGCTATACCATAAACAAAAATAAACTCAAACATGTAAAAAAAATGAGAGAATAGAACCAGTCAGCCTCTCAAAATGTGCCAAAAGCTTCATTTTGAATAAAAAGGCTCTTTAACTCGGAAGGAGAAGAGGCCTGCCTAATGTGCAAGGGCAGATCATTCCACAACTTTGGAGCAGCTATAGCGAAAGCAGAGTCACCTCTAAATTTATGCTTGGCTTTTGGCACCGAAGGGTGCGCACAGGTATATATGGCTGTAGAATAGCTCAAAGAGGTAGGGAGGGGGTCAGGCCATTTAGAGATTTAAAAACAAATAAAATAAATTTTTAAAAAGGATTCTAAAATGTACAGACAGTGAAGGGAAATTAAAATGGGGTTAATGTGCTCAGACCTTTTTATGCCAGTTAAATGATGACTGCAGCACTTTGTTCAACCTGCAGAAGCCTAATGGACACATTACTAACCCCACAATAAAGCGTGTTACATTAATCCAGCCTAGATGTAACAAACGCATGGATTACCATCTCAAATAGCTGATTTGATCAAATAGGCTTTTATCGAGTCAGCACGATGCACTGACAAGAACATAATATTGATGAGGTTTTCTTGCAGGAGAATGAATAATTTGTAAGGATCAGTTACAAACATTAACATCATCAGCGTAAGTGATATAGTGCATGTTAAAACTCCTGAAAAATATTAAATTATTAAATATATTTATTTTTACTATCTTCAACAGACCATGTTCATCAACTCTTCTTCAGCTCTCAGTGATGTTCCTCTTGTCTCAGTCTCCAGTTCTTTAAATTTAAACTCCTCCACCTCATCCAAATGTCACATAGTCAGTGATGTCATTTTCACCATTTTCACCATCACAAACACCTTCTTCCTCTTTCCACTCTACATCTTCATATTCTACACGGGCTTTCAGCGTTGGAGGCATCGGCGCAATGCACCTGCAGGGACGACAATGAGCCACTCTGACTTTTTCACATACAACATGATTATTGTGGAGATGTTTGGTGTTTTCGGATCAGTTATTTGTACTGTGGGCACTTTTATCAATAGCATAATAATTAATTCTACTGGGAGGCACTTATTTGAAAATAGTTTTCCTGGACAGACTGTATTTCACATGCTGACCTGTGTGGAGCGCTATCTGGCTGTTGTTCACCCCATCACCTACATGCGTCTACGGGAAACACACGGGGTCAAGATTAGAAACATCATCACTGTGTGTGTTTGGGTGCAGAACATTGGATGGTACGGGATAATTCAGTCTATTAACGAATCAGTCAAACTACAACTAGCATTTTCAGGTGTCTGCTTAGTTGTGGTTATTTTCTGCTGTTTGTCTGTTCTCCATGTTCTGATTCGCCCAGGGCCGGGGGAGATGCGTGAGAAAAAGGAAAGGATTGATCAGGCAAAGCAACGAGCTTTCCACATGATCGTGGTCATAATGGGAGCACTGCTGCTGAAATGTGCTGGCATTCTGATTTGTTCTGGCATAGAACAATTTTCATGGGTGGACCTAAAAGTTTTGTGTGTGATGTGGGAAGGAGCAAACTTGCTATCTGTCCCCAGCAGTCTGGTTCTTCCTCTGCTGTTTCTGCACAGAGCAAAAAAACTGATATGTTGTGCATCCTGAATGAGAATAGAATCAGAGGAATCAGAACCTTAGGGATGTGAAAATGGAGTGGTTGGATTGAAACTATTAAAACTTTATGAATTATAACAAGTCTAGAAGACTTTTGTATACTAATGCTTATGATTTCAAATGTCAAAACTGGAGTGAATCTCATGTTGATAATGTGTCTCCTCAGACAATGCCACCTTATGTTAATTAATGTAATTCTTGCACTGCACAGACCTTTAAACCATTGAAGGGTGTCAGTGTTCCTGGGTCAGTGACCCAGTGTTTTCTGTTTGTTCAGATTCAGCTTATTTTGTCACTCGTTCTCATTTCCTGTTGTTCTGTTCCTGTCGCTTCTATGTATCATTAGTTCTATAATGTTCAGCTGTTCACTCACCTGTTTCCAATCAGTTATTATTCAGTCGGTGTATTTAAGTCCTCAGTTTCATCCTGGTCATTGTCATGTCATTGATGTTGTTCTTGTCGTGTGTTCAGTTCAGTCAGCCAGTTAGTTTGCCAGTCCATTCAGTTCAGCCAGCCATCTTGTCTTCCGTCGTCCCTGTTTCCAATAAAAACTCCTCATTCTGCACCAAGAGTCCTGTGTGTGGGTCATCTCTTCCTCACCTCCGCACACGAGCCCTGACAGAATGACACGACCCGTGCCACGAAGACATGTTTTTAGCCCAGTGGACTTCGATCTGTTTGAGCGACAGGAGGCAGCGCTCTCCATTTGGGCGGAGGAGCTTAAGGAGAAACAGCGGCTCTTCGCGGAGCGAGAGCACGTCTTCAGGGGCACTCTCCTGGCTCAGGCTGATAATTTTTCTCAGATCACTATTTCTTCACCTACCTGTCAGCCTGTTCCGGTTTCATCAGCCCAGGCCACTGTTAAAAATACTCATGCACCTAAACCTGTCAGTATCACTCACCCAGTCATTATTTCCACCACTATCAGTCAGCCAACACCCACACCTGTGCCAGCTCCCAGGACGAGGGCAGCTGTGATCCAGTCGACTTCTGCACCCGTTCCTGTTCCTCGGGTAGGGGTGACTGGTGTCCAGCTACCTCCCGTGCCTGTCCCAGCGCCCAGGGTGAGGGCGGCCAGGGTCCAACCTGACCCCCCTAGAGACTCAGCTGAGGCTCTCCAGCCGCTGACCTCTCGCTCTGAAGGCTTGGAAGAGCTAACCTGTCCACCTGCTAGTCCACCACCTCATCCATCTCCTAACCCAGCTTTCCAGGCCCTAGCTCAATCCCTAGTTAGGCTAGCTGATCTGTTCCCAGCTCAAGCACCAGATTTGCTAGCCCAGGCTGCAGCACTGTCACCATCTTTAGCTCTACCAGTAGCTCCGCCAACCTCTGCTCATCCATTAGCCTCCCCAGTCCAGTCAGTTCATTCGCCTGCTGTTCAGCTTTCAGTCCAGTCAGTCCAGTTACCTGCAGCTCAGTCTCCTGTCCTCCAGTTACCTGCAGCTCAGTCTCCTGTCCTCCAGTCACCTGTAGCTGACTGCAATGTAGATGTCCAATCCTAATATGCAAAACACCAGCTGTACCTAGTGGATAGTTTTAAATAATATGTACTTGATGTTAAATGAGTGCATGTGGATTATTATTTCTGGCTCAGCTGCACTGATAACACTTGTCGGCTTTAAAGGAAGCTGTCCACTGAGCTACAAGAGGACAAAGGTGAGTGACAGAATTTTTAAATAAAATCTTTATGAATTTGATTAGATTATTTTTACTTTAAAAAGATAATCTTAGTCAGTCTATAATTAGTAATTATTGTTCAACAAAGTACTGCAGGGTATAAGTCTTGAACCATCCCTCGTTCTTTAAATTGCAGCTTTCTTTTTTTAAGTAGCCAAACTTAATGTTTTATATTTATAGTTCTCCAAACACTTCGAGGGTTTTGGAAAGCCTTTCAAAGTTTTTTTATTTAGACACTGGTGGCTTTTTCATTTATTTCTGAGTATTTCTTGTACCTGACAATTAAAATAAAGTCAGGTGACTAATATCACCTTTATCAAACCCCTTTTGCAAAGGGACACACACTTTTGTTATTACAGAACTTCTGTAAATAAAGGGTTTACACTCACTCCTCCTGTGTATCTAGTTATACATCCCTGAGTCTGAGCACCTGAAAGGAAGGAGAACAGAGCAGTCGAGTAAGATTATTTTCTGAGTTAAGGACATTGAGCTGCTATAGATGCAGGAAAAATAAATTGACTTGGTAGTGTGTAATAAACTAGTTATCTGATTTAATTAATTATGGATAAATATGCTGGGATAAAATTAATGTTAGGCCCTGATTATAACTCAAAGTGTAGGAAACTTTTTCTTAAAGTAAGAGACCACCAGCAGGAAAACAACAGGCACATAATAAACCTGCAGCTCAAAAAGTATTGTACAACATGCATGCATTGCATTCTCTAAATGTTGGATCTAGAGTATGCGCCATTAAGAGATTTTGTGTTAAGCACAGACTGCTCCACACCTGGAGGTGGTAAATCATAAAACAGTATGTGGCACATTCAAATTAGGGGTCATTAGTGGTTTTGAAACATGCAAAGAACTCACTCTTTCATTTATTTTACATATATTCCTCACACAACTATTCATCAACATGTGTTCTGATAAGACACCTTGAGAAAGTCTGGACAAAGAGCACAGTGACACATCCTCCTTTATTAAGAAGAAATAAGAAAAATATACATAAGGTTTGACTCTTTTTTTTAGGGTTTTGGTTTAGCTAAATGCTAAAAGACCATTTTTAAAAAAAAAAAAAAAAAAAAAGAAGGTTTTACTATTTCAAAAGGGGAACATTTTCAAAAGTAACAGGACAATGTGGACTTCAGCTAAAACCAAAGCCAAAGATTGGCCATAACTTGAGTTGCCATGACCTGATGGATGTTAAATGCTTAATTATACTGACTAATTTCTTTAATTAGATTAAATTCTTTAATTAAAGAAATGTCTCTTAACTTACGCCAATGATGAGCAATTTTGCTTCCGTAATTATACCATTTTTAACTATTGACCATTCATGATTTCTTCAAACTAGCTTAGTATTTGCTTTATTATATTATATTCAAAAATTGTCAAGTTCCAAAACCATTGCAGAGTTCTGGTAATACTCTCATACCTACAGAGACATTTGATGCTATGGTAACTTAAAGTCAGTGAAATTCTATAAGACTGATGATTTGAAGTCCAAAGTATGTGTCAGTAAACATAGCATTTGGACATCCACATAGTTTTATTAAAGAATTCACCAATATATTCTTTGACCTTCATATTTCAAAATAGCTGAAAATTTACTAGAATTGCTTCAAGGCTGACCGAAAGTCTTCTTCCATGGCTTCATGCAATTGTTGGCTTCAGTTATTGCCAGAGCCACACTCCAGTTAGCCTGCCAGTACCTGTCAGCTATCTCCAGAGTCCTACAAGCTTACCAAGCCCAGGAGCACTCATTTTTAATCTTGATGGCTTTTGTCACCACCATCTGGTTCAGAGATTAAACACAGGACAAAAGAAACCAATCACAATGGCTCCACAGCTCTGTGCAGCCTACGGTGTCCTAGTGCCACATTAACACCCTTATGATGTTTGTTATGGAATCAGCACAGAAGTTCAATAACAGAACAACACTCAGTTTCAGTTCTGGCAGACCATTCCTCCTGATCAGGCTTCTCCAGGTCTCATTGCCCTCTGACTGTGGCACTCAGGGGTGGAAGCCTTGGCAATCCAATTTCATTTTGCTTTTCTGGGAAATTGGGCTGTGAGTAATGTTGACAAGAATCACTGGGTTTTCTGATATACACTGATTTTATGCTTTGTTCATAGAATCAGTGTATATCAGACTCACTAAACTTTTTGTAATGTACCGTGTGTTTGTCATGGAAATTTTAAAATAAACTGCAGACACTGAGTGTCTTTTGAAGTGGGTTTAATAACATATGACAATATGGAGAAATGCTCTGGTCAAACACCAAAGTAGTCTCTGAAGATGGGTGTGGTCTTATATGCTTTGACCAAACTCATAAACAAAGAAAATTCCTCAACACATCACTCGTTTTGAGGCCATTTAGTAGTTAAAAACAATTTTTTAGAACCCTTTTTTAAAAAATAAATTTTTAAAAAGGGTTCTAAAATGTACAGACAGGCAGGGAAGGGAAATTAAAATGGGGATAATGTGCTCAGACATTTTTATGCCAGTGAAAAGATGGCTGCAGCATTTGGCACAATCTGCAAAAGCCTAACATACTATTGATGAAGCTTTTTTGCAGGAGAAATGAATAATTTGTAAGGATCAGTTACAAACAAGAACATCATCAGCGTAAGTGATATAGTGTTGTATGTTGAAACTCCTGAAAAGTATTAAATGATTAAATCTATTTTTTTTTTACTGTCTTCAACAGACCATGTTCATCAACTCTTCCTCAGCTCTCGGTGATGTTCCTACTGTCTCAGTCTCCAGCTCTTTAAATTTAAACTCATCCAAATGCCCCATAGTCAGTGATGTCATTTTCACCATTTTCACCATCACAAACACCTTCTTCCTCTTTCCACTCTACATCTTCATATTCTACACGGGCTTTCAGCGTTGGAGGCATCGGCGCAATGCACCTGCAGGGACGACAATGAGCCACTCTGACTTTTTCACATACAACATGATTATTGTGGAGATGTTTGGTGTTTTTGGATCAGTTCTCTACACTGTGGGCACTTTTACCATTAACATGAGAGTTCGTTCTACTGGGGAGTACTTGTTTGAAAATATTTTTCCTGGACAGACTGTGTTTCACATGCTGACCTGTGTGGAGCGCTATCTGGCTGTTGTTCACCCCATCACCTACATGCGTCTACGGGAAACACACGGGGTCAAGATTAGAAAAATCAGCACTGTGTGTGTTTGGGTGCAGAATGTTGGATGGTACGGGATACTATGGTCTGCTAAGGATTCAGTAAATGTACTACTACTACTATCATATTCAGGTGTCTGCTTATTTGTCATTATTTTCTGCTGTTTGTCTGTTCTCCATGTTCTGATTCGCCCAGGGCCGGGGGAGGTGCATCGAAACAGTGAACGGATTGATCAGGCAAAGCAACGAGCTTTCCACATGATCGTGGTCATAATGGGAGCACTGCTGCTGAAATTTGCTGGCATCCTGATTTGTTCTGGCATAGAACAGTTATCATTGATTGAATGGACAGATTTATGTGTTGTGTGGGATGTAGTAAACTTGCTATCTATCCCCAGCAGTCTGGTTCTTCCTCTGCTGTTTCTGCACAGAGCAAAAAAACTATGTTGTGTGAAGTAAACTGGATCAGGATAGAGTCAGAGGACTCAAGAGTTTATGGATGTTGAAAAAGAAATGGAGTGGTGGGATTTTAAAATATTGAAACCTTATGAGTTATGACAAGTTATGAGTTTATGAGTTTGTATACTCATTAAGTAACTAATTAATGGTTTAGGTTTCAACTTTCAAAACTGAAAGTTGTGAATTTCACATTGGTAATGTGTCTGCTCAGAGGATCCTGGTTTATGTTCGTAAATAGAATTTTTGCACTTTATAGAGTTGTTAAACATAGAAGGGGGTGTTTTATTTGTTGATCAGTCACTGTCAGTAAGATTAGGGTAGTTTAATTGAAGATTTGAAATATCAGCTAAATACTTCCTTGGTATTGTTTGTGCTGCTTTATCACACTATCACATTAACTGTGGATATATGAAACAAAAAGCCATGTAGTAATTCATACCAGCTAAAATTTAACAACTAAAATGCTGTTAAGTGCTGTCAGGGTCAATTTGTCTTGTCAAAGCAAAGCAACACAATTTTTACTTCCAATTCAAGGTAAGAGACAAAATGCATAGTCAGATAAAAGTTGAGAGCTGAAAACTAAAAGCTATCTTAACTCTGAAATTAGATGTTTATCTACTTGTGTGATTTCAGTTCAATTCAATTGTATTTATTTCGGTCAAATCACAACAACCATTGCTATAAAGCACTTTATATTATAAGGAAAGTACAATAATACAGACTTAGAGTATATACAAAACCCAGCAGTGCTATTATATTTATTACTTTTGCTACATTTACTACTAATTTTTATACACTTGGTCAGAGATGATTTCTATATCTTAACTAACTGTATGTAGAGAGACTTGTTCCTTCTCAGTATCAGTTGTGCAGGTCATCATTATTACCTGTAAACAGTCACTGTCTGTGCTGAACTCTGCAGATGTTAGCTGTACCCATACACTGTAATAAAGATGGATGTAGCTACCATTACATGACTCATTTGTTTCAGGACTCTACATTAAAGTCTTTTTTGCTGCCATCTTGTATTTTGAAAGAAAATGTGAAAATATTTGGAGCACAGGCTGGAGTCTGGGCTGATCCAGAAAAATGGACGATCCACTAAGATGTAGACTAAATATTCTTAAAAGCCATCAAATAAAATTTTTGCCCACCGGAACTGTAGCATGAATATATGAATATCATTTGTTACATAATTCAATTAATTTTTTTTTTTCAAAATGTGCAAAAACACAGTCCTGAGTTCGAGCTCAGTGACTCCAGTTACTTAGAGTTCACTAGCAGAGAGCTAGTTGTGCTGGGACACTTGTCAGTGTCAAATAGACCACACCCTCTCTGAGTATCCAGATGAATTATTTACAAAAGAAAATCTGAACTAAGCCTCTGAAAATATGTTTAGTCCAAAGATACCAATCTTTTCTTAAGTCACAAAGCTAATCACAAGAATGTGACTGGTCAGTAGTTAGAATAATACTGTATTACTGTGTATTGTATTAAGAAATAGAAGATAAACTGTTTGGGCGACTGTAAGCCAGGTGTCCAATCCTAATATGCAAAACAACAGCCATGTCATAATGGTTAGTTTTGAATAATATGTACTTGATGTTTGATGAGACCATGTGGATTATTATTTCTGGCTCAGCTGCACTAATAACAACACTTGTTGGTATTAAAGGGAGCTCCCCGCTGACGAACAACAGGACTCAGGTGAATGACAGCATTTCTATAATTAGAAAATATTATTTGATAAGGTACTGTATAAGTCTTTAACCATCCCTCATTTCTTTATATTTTAGCTTTAATCTTTTTTATAATAAGATGGACTTCGTGTTCTACATTTATAATTCTCCAGACTTTTGTAAGATCTAAAGGGTTTGCACTCACTCCTCCTGTATATCTAGCTTAATGCCAGTAATGACAACATCCCTGAGTCTGAGTGCCTCAAAGCAAGGAAAACGGAGCTGTCAAGTAAGATTGTTTTCTGATTTAATGAAATTCAGCTCTTGTAAATACTCACATGAAAAAAAAAGTCACTGGGCAGTTTTTAATAAGCTGCTGATCTAATTTATTTATATATGGATTAAATATGCTGGGACAAAGTTAATGTTTGGCCCTGATTATAACTCAAACTCAAGGAAAGAGGCGAATCCAAAAGAGACGTGCAGCTCAAAAAGTAAAGTAACAAAACAAAATTAAACCCTACAACGTTCAGTGGTACTATAAAGTATGCAGTGCATACTCTAAATGTTGGATCTGGAGTTTAGAGAGATTAAGAGATTTTGTGCTATACTCAGACTGCTCAATACCTGGAGTCATAAAACAGTAGGTGGCAGATTAAAATTAGGGGCCATTAGTGGTTTTGAAACGTGCAAAGAACTAGCTCTTTTATTTATTTTACACCTTCCTCACATAACTATTCATCAACATGTGTTCTGATAGGTTAATTGAGACACTCCAAACAAGAAGAATACAAATAAGGTTTGACTCTTTTAAAGCATGTAATATTTCTAATACACTACAATGTAGGAACCCACATACAGCGCCAAGCAGGTTTTGTTTCAGATAAATGCTAAAAGGCAAATTTTTAAAAACTGAGAACTTTGTAAATGTTAAAAAAGGAAAACATTTTGAGATGATAAAACATTTTAAAGACAATGTGGATATTAGCTAAAACCAAAGGCTTGCACCAGTGATGGAATTTTGCTTGGGTAAGTACAACATGTTTAAATATTGACCGTTTGTGATTTCTTCAACAAGTTTCAGACTCTTAATCTATTGGAGAGTTCTGGCAATACTCTTACACTTTTAGAGACATTTTACGGTTCGGTAATTTAAAACCAGTCAATCTTGATAGTTATTAAGAATCACAATTTTATTTTTATTTTTTTCCATACCATATTTCAATAAATACAGTGGTCCCTCGTTTATCGCAGGAGTTATGTTCTAAAAATAAACAGCGATAGGTGAAATCCGCAAAGTAGCCAACTTTAATGTATTTTTTACAATTATTATAGATGTTTTAAGACTGTAAAACCCTGACGAAACACTTTATACTCTTTTCTCAGACAGGCATGAACACTTTCAAACTTTCCTCTCTTGTTTAAACACCCTCAAATTTCAAAACTTTAAGAAAAATAAATCCATTATTGTAGAATGAAACCAAAGATCAAACCTTGTTTTCAGGTCCAGAACATGGGAATAGAGCAGCTGCCAGAGAATTCAACATTAGTGAATCAGTGGTACGGAAGTAGAGGAAGCAAGAAGAACGAGTTGAGTAAAGTCTGACTTATCTGACTGTTTTGTTTTGCTTAATGGGCCTCATAATCCTGTGTGCCTTACAGTCCAAAAAAATACGGTAACTTCTACCTTCCTTTAGCATGTCCAGAAGTCCAACTTTTTGTGCGATGATTAGAATCTTCCTCTGCCTTTTGAGTGCTACCGCAGATGCCTTTGGTGGTGCAAAACGTTTCGTCGGCATTGTTGTGTTTGTTGGGGAGAAAACTTACTAACACGCAGTACAGCACTTCAGAGTCACACTGTCAGTGATCGAAGATTTATGTAAATTTGACAAGCTGAACACATTCTGTACTGGACAGGAGACATGGCACGGAGGAGATTAACTGATAATGGTCTGCAACTAAGCAGGACGCAGAACGCAATGCGCTGTTATAAACCGAAGCATGCAAAATTGCACACAAAAAAATCCACGAAACAGCAAGGCCATGAAAGGTGAACCGCGTTATAGCAAGAGACCACTGTATAGACTAATTTTGGCATCCACAATGCTTCTTGTAGAGATCTACTCAACACATTTTGGTGGCTGAATGACATTCTTCTTCCATGAACACACAAAAGTGTTTGTTTCAGTTATTGCCAGAACTACACTGTGCTTGGCTTGCCAGTACTTGTCCAGAGCCCTACAGGCTTACCAAGCACACTGCAGCCCCTGCTTTGTGCAGTCTACAGTACCCTAGTGCCACATGAACACCCTTATGGTGTTTACTATGTAAAGGCTGGGATCAGCACAAAAGTCCAATAACAGATCAGGTAGGCCATTCCAGGTGATATATATGAAAATTTGAAGTTGTATGAAATGGCACTAATTAAACGCAGCACTGACAAGAACATACTATTGTTGAGTGTTTCTTGCAGGAGAATTAATGATTTTGTAATGATCAGTTACAAACATGAACATCATCAGCATAAGTGATATAGTGTTGCACGTTGAAACTCCTGAAAAGTATTAAATGATCAAATATATTGATTCTTGCTGTCTTCAACAGACCATGTTCATCAACTCTTCCTCAGCTCTCAGTGATGTTCTTCCTGTCTCTGTCTCCGGCCATTTAAACTCCTCCACTTCATCTGAATGTTCCATAGCAGGCAGGGCCCTTTTCACCATTTTCACCATCACAAACACCTTCTTCCTCTTTCCACTCTACATCTTCATATTCTACACGGGCTTTCAGCGTTGGAGGCATCGGCGCAATGCACCTGCAGGGACGACAATGAGCCACTCTGACTTTTTCACATACAACATGATTATTGTGGAGATGTTTGTTGTTTTTGGAACACTTCTCTGTACTTTGGGCACTTTTACCTATGATAAGACGATCAAGTCTATTGGGGAGCGCATGTTCGACAACAGTTTTCCTGGACAGACTGTATTTCACATGCTGACCTGTGTGGAGCGCTATCTGGCTGTTGTTCACCCCATTTCCTACATGCGTCTGCGGGAAACACACGGGGTCAAGATTAGAAACATCATCACTGTGTGTGTTTGGGTGCAGAACATTGGATGGTACGGGATAATTCAGTCTGTTGATGAATCAGTCAAACTACAACTAGCATTTTCAGGTATCAGCTTATTTGTCATTATTTTCTGCTGTTTGTCTGTTCTCCATGTTCTGATTCGCCCAGGGCCGGGGGAGGTGCGTGAGAAAAAGGAAAGGATTGATCAGTCAAAGCAACGAGCTTTCCACATGATCGTGGTCATAATGGGAACTCTGCTGCTGAAATTTGCTGGCATCCTGATTTGTTCTGGCATAGAACAATTTTCATGGGTGGACATGAAAGTTTTATGTGTTGTGTGGGAAGTAGCAAACTTGATATCTGTCCCCAGCAGTCTGGTTCTTCCTCTGCTATTTCTGCAAAGAGCAAAAAAAAACTATGTTGTGTGAAGTAAACTGTTTTTAATGGATGTTTAATATGGAGTGATTAGATTTTAAACTATTAGAACTTATAGGATATGAACATTATAACAAGCCTGAAATACTGTATACTCATTAGGTAAGTAATTAATGGTTAAGGTTTCAACTTTCAAAACTGGAGTGAATTTCGTGTTGGTAACATGTCTGCTCGGAGGATGCTGGTTTATGTTAGTAAATGTAATTCTTGCACTATACAGTGATTTTAACCATTGAAAGGTGGTTTTATTTGTAGATCTGTAAGTGTTTGTAGGATTAGGGTGGTTTGATAAAAGAAGAGACGCTTTATATTGTAACGTAAAGACCGTACAATAAAGTTGAAGTACTTACAAAAACCCAACAGTGCTATTACATTTATTACTTGTACTATACTTACCACTAATATGTTCGTTTACTCGGTCAGAGGTCTTTAGTAACTAACTGTTCATAGAGAGATTTATTCCTTCTCAATAAAAATTGTGCATTCAAAGCTAATGTGATTGTTGAACTGTGCATGTCATCATTATTACCTGTAAACAGTGACTGTCTGTGCTGAACTCTGCACATGTCAGCTGTACCCATAAACCAAGGGTGGATAACTCCAGGCCGCAAGGGCTGGTGTCCTGCAGCTTTTAGATCTCACCCTGGGTCAACACACCTGAATCAAATGATTAGTTCATTACCAGGCCTCTGGAGAAACACAAGACATGTCGAGGAGGTAATTCAGCCATTTAAATCAACTGTGTTGGATCAAGGACACATCTAAAACCTGCAGTACACCGGCCCTCGAGGACTAGAGTTGCCCACCCCTGCCATAAACTGTAATAAAGCTTAATGTAGCCACCACATGACTCATACATGACTCATTTGTTTCTGGACTCTACATCAAAGTCTTTTTTGCTGCTGTCTTGTATTTTGAAGCCAAATGTGAAAATATTTGGAGCACAGGCTGGAGCCTGGGCTATCTGCTGAGGCAGAAAAATGGACAATCCACTAAGATGTACACTAAATTGTTAAAAAGCCACCAAATAAACCTTTTCCCCACTGCACAACATGAACTTTAAATGGCTCTGTACCACACAGGTGGATGTATCTGATGGCAAAAAATTTAATGTATGTTTTTTTTCACCAGGCACAAATATGGAAAACACAATTATGAATTCCAGACAAGTGGCTCCAGTTAGTGGGGTAACTAGCAGATAGGAATTGGTGGCAACAGCTTCTGCAAGGACACCGGTCAATGTCAAATACGCCACACCCTCTCTGCAGTATCCAGATGACTAGAAAAGAGTCAAGCCTTTGAGAATCTGACTAGTCCAAAAAAAACCCCAATCTTTTCTTAAGTCACAGTCAGTGGTTTAAATGATATTGTATTGCTATATATTATATTAAGATTTACAAGATAAACTGTGTGGGTGACTGTAAGGCAGGTGTCCAGTCCTGATATGCAAAGCACCAGCAGTGACCTAATCAACAGTTTTGAATATCATGTAATGGGTGTTAGATGAATGTGTGTGGATCCTTCTTTCTGGTTCAGCTGGGCTGAAGACCACACTTGTTGGCATTAAAGGAAGCTGCTGGCTGAGCTCCATGGAGATTCAGGTGAGTAGTTTTTGAGATCAAATTTTTACGAGGTTGATTAAGTGCAGTACTGTTCAAAAGTATATATTCTTCATATATGTTGGTTCCAATATGGGGTTTTTTGTTAATGCCAATTAATACTCAACTATGAATTTTTTTTACCTCTGAATCTATGAAAACTACCAACGATGACACAATTTAAAATAGTACTGTTACACCAACAAGGTTATTCCCAAAGGGCCAAAAATGTCTTATATTTTAACGTGATGTGTAGTGTGTACTTAGAAATGTAAAAAACATTCTGGACAAGTGAACCGACAAAAGAGGACGTGGCAGACCTAAAAGGTAGCACAACAGTATCTTAAAGTCAAGTTCTTAAAAAATAGGAAAGCATCCAACAACAACTTGACCCATATCCTGAAAGATGCATCTGGCGCGTCAGTGGATTAATTTACAGCTTGTTAGTAAAATATATGGGGGAGTTCAGGAGAGAGGCAAACATGTAAACATGCTGCTGTCATGGTTTGAAGCTGCATGTCAGCCAGTGGTGTTGGGAATCTTGTCAAAATCAGAATCAGATTTATTGACCAACACATACCTTCTTTTTTTTAATTTGCTCTCAATGTACTTAAGAGAATACACAAACCTATAATACAGCCAACATGAATGGCAACATGCTATAATATGCTATAAGAGCAAACTGACACAGACAATAAAAACACATATGGCATATTTATAATATTTACATTTAAATTTACCACCCTCAGTCCACCTATATGAGGCCGTAAATCGAAGTTATTTTCTGATTTTGTGATTCAGCTGCGATAGACACTGAAAAAATGAAGTAATATTATGTCATAAAATACTAATCTAATTTGTTTACTAACTGATTAAATCTGCTGAAACAAAGTTGACTTTTAGCTGACTATGACTCAAATCAATTTTAATTCAATTTATATCACATCAACAGTTTCCTCAAGGAACCTTAAATTGTATGTAGTACAGAGAAAACTCCTGTTTTAGAAAAAAAAAATTATATATATATATATATATTTTTTTTTTCAAAAGGTAACATCTACAAGAAAGATGTGGATGTTAGTTAAAATCAAACCCGAAGCTTAGTCATAACTTCAGCTGCGAATAACCTGAAGCATCTTAAGTGGTTAATTACAGTGACTTCTTTCTTTGTTATTATTAATATGTTTTCGTATTATTATTATTCAGCCACCTCTTTGAAGACTTTTCCCTCAGGTAGCCAATACTGGGCTACTGTCAAAACACGACAGTGTGAAAGACCAATGCCTGAAGATATAACAAGCTCTTAATATTACAAATACAATCAGCATGCAAGGCTTTTCATTCACCCATCCATCTATTTTTTTATTGCTTATCCAATTCAGGGTTGTGATGTTGATGGCCCCTGTCAAGCTGCATGTGTTGAAAGGCAGGAAACACCCTGTAGAGGTTGACAGCCTGTCACTGAGCTAAAAGAAAGAAGCAGCTGTTACCACTTAGAATCACCTGTTAACTTGCATGTCTTTGGACTGTAGCAGGAAACAAGAGTACATGGCTGACATGACAAAACCTTTTAAGTTTAAGGAAATAGTGCAAACTAAAAAATGTTAGAAATTCATTTATATGACTTGTTCTTGCAGGAGCACACATACAGGCTTGGTTACAAACATGACCATTGTCAGTGTATGCAAAACTTTACTGTATGTTCTAAACAACAATAAATTATTTCATATGTTACTGTTTTTTTTTTCCTTTGCTGTCTTCCATAGGTCATGTTCATCAACACTTCCTCCTCTCTCTCATCCTTAAATTCCTCTGTTAACTCGTTTGAGTCAATATGCCAGGATTCAACAGTCAGCAAAGTTTTCTACACCATCTACACCTCCTTGACCATCCTCCTCTTCCTTCCACTCTACATCTTCATCCTCTACATGGGTTTCCAACAGTGGTGTCACAAATCTGCACATGCAGGGACAACAATGAACAACTCCAACTTCTTCACCTACAACATGATGTGGGTGGAGAGTTTTGGAGCTTTTGGATCGGTTTTCTATACCGTGGGTGGTTACACCAATAACATAATAATGATGTATGTTGGGATGTTTATGTTTAGCATCCTACTTCCTGTAGAGACTTTGTTTCATGTCCTGACCTGTCTGGAGCGCTACCTGGCTGTTGTTCACCCCATCACCTATATGCGTCTACGAGAATCACATGGTGTCAGGATTAGAAACATCTGTGCTGTTTGTACTTGGCTGCAGTGTGTTGCATGGTTGGGGATTGTTTCCTTGCCTGGGCCTCAAATTGTAAATATCCTACTTCTGTCCTACTTGGGTGTGTGCATGGTTGTTGTTGTTTTTTGCTGCCTATCTGTTCTTCTTGTTCTGAATCGCCCAAGACCAGGGGATGTGAGCCACAACAAGCAGCATGTTGACCAGTCAAAGCAGAAGGCTTTCCACATGATCATGGTGATAACAGCAGTGCTCCTGCTGAGATTTGCTGGGTTGATGATTTGTTACATGATAAAAAATATGTCACTGAGTGATCTTAAAGACTCATGCACTTTGATGGAATCAGCAGTTTGGTTGAGTGTACCCAGCCGTCTGGTTCTTCCTCTGCTGTTTCTGCACAAAGCAGGAAAACTATCATGTTGTTGCAAAAAAAAAAAAAAAAGGATTCAGGATAGGGGAGCCCGCCTTGTGCTGTGGGCAGAGGCAGAGAAGTTGTCCTGCTGGTGCTCAGAAAATAGCCTGAAGCTGAACGTCCTTCGAACAAAACAACTCATAATGGACTTTAGGTCCACTCCTCTATGATTATAAATGAGGAACCGGTGGAATTTGCCTCCACCTTCAGGTTTCTGGGCAGCCACATCTCCACTGATCTCACCTTGACGCCCTGGTAAAGACGTCCCAGCAGTGGCTGCACTTCCTTTGTGTGCTGAGGAAGAAGCTGCTGCTGGTCTTCTACTTCATGATGTTTGGCACACAGGGGCTACCACTGAGAGCAGGAAGGCTGCACAGCAGATAATTAACACTGCCACCAAAAATAACTGGCTGTCCGCTGCCACCCCTGGAGACCATCATCAGATCCTCCTGTCTCAGAAAAATCAGGGCCATCACAGGTCATCTCTACCCTGCTCACCACCTGTTTGACCCGCTGCTTCTGGGTGCCACCTCACTAACAGCGTCTTCCCCTGGACCATTCATACTGTCAACAGTATCACCCCACACACTCAGGCCACTCACATACAGCCTCTAAACTTAGACCAAGTCCAATGTGTTCCTTTTTTGTATATATAAATTCTTCTTGATTGTATATATTTCTCCTATTTTTTTAATTATTTCTGCTGTCTTACTACTTATATTTTATTCCTGCACAGTTGGTGTTGTGTATTTACAGTGACAATAAAGGGCTAGTCTATTCTGTACTGTTGTATTCTATTTATTACCAGTAGTATTTATTTCCAATATTGTTGTATTACTAATATTACTTAATAATTTACTATAACTCTGTATAGTTGGGAGGTGGTTTTGATGGTTTTAGATGATGAATCATAATTGCGTAATTTGAGAAAATGTGACAGCTTAGCTGTACAGACTCTCGTTAATACCTAGAAACAGTACACATTTGCACTGAAATCTATAGAGCTGTATCCATACACTACAATAAAGATGGATTTAATCACCATGACACAACTAAGTGGTTTCTGGACTTATCGTTGAAGTTGTGGCTGCTGCTGCTGTTCTCAAATGTGACCATATTTGGATTAAAAGATGGGGTGAAAGCTATCTGCTCTTCTCCGAGCCCTTGGTATTTCTCCAGCTTCTCGTGTTCCTTCTTTATATATCTATATATATATATAAAAACACATCAATAACTCAACAGTAAATATTTAAAAAGCATGGTATGTTCTTGATATTCCTTGTGATGCACCTCTAAACAGTCTGACTCCTCTTTTCTGATAACTAATCCAAATATTTCTCACTACTTCAAACTGTATGTGTTGTTTATGATTGTGTGTAAAGAAAAGGTGCAAACTCGTTTCTTCATCTTTCTGTTTTGTTTTGGGGCTTTTTCCTTTCTTGTAAGATTTTAATGAGCAAAATTCCAAACATAGTGCTGTGAATCAGATTCAAAGGTCAGGAGCACAAACATTTGAATAAAAGAACAATCATCTCTGTTAAGAGTTTACACAAAACAAACACACACACACACTCTAAATATATATTTTCATTAAAATACAATCTTTTTACAGTTATCTTATTTTACAGCTTACAAATATATTCATTAGTACAAATAATTTTCAGTCATTTGGTGTTCTTAAAGGTCGAAACACTGTAAATGTCCTTGGAGCAGATCATTTAAAAAATTTGTATTCAATGTCTGCTGGTGCCAGTAGACTTCACTTACTTTACATGAAGAGTTTCTAAGAACATTAATGTTACTATCGCTCAGCAAATAAACTGTTGGACCTATGCATCTTTAGTATTTTTCATGGTACATAAACCAATCAAGCAAAACACTGAGACTTGGTAATGAAGCCTATCTGTGGCGGGGTGTGGTTTGTAGCTTAGCTGCAGGGGAGGGGTGGAGCAGTGGGTTCAGGGTGCGGTGTCGGGTGAGGCTGACACACCTGAGGTCCATCACCTGACCATGTCTCCCCTGTGAAAGATGTGCAGGAACTTGAGGTGTGTGGTTGTGGTTTTTGTTTGTTTCTTGGCATGTCTCTTTCTGTTTTTTTAACACACACTGCCATAGACCAGTGTCCTGTAATGATAACAGACTGTTAAAGTAGGTGTGTCTGGAAAAATTCAAAATAAACAGAAGTGGCAGTTCTTTGCATGCTGCAAGAGCTCTGACTGCAAATTTAAATTTTATATGTGCCAGTGGCCAAGTAAAGAACATTTAGTGGCTCGGGGTGAGGATGGATTTGAATATAGAATACCGTCTCTTAAGTCTATCCTAGTGACAAAAAAATCCACAATCACTGTTTCCACATCATGCAATAGTAAGGATCATTGACACAAATAAGATGCGAACCAGTCCAAAGCAGACCCAGATATACCCACCCAGTGTCTCAGCCTATTTAGCAAACTATGATGGTCAACAGTGTCATAGGCAGAGGTCAGATCCAACATCAGCAAAACAGAGCATTCTCCTGCATCACATCTCATCAGGATGTCACTGGAGACTCTAACAAGTGCAGTTTCAGTAGAGTGAGCTCTACGAAAGCCAGATTGGAAAAATGTGTTTGCTTTGCACTAATGACATCTTATTCCAATGTGATGTGCATCCCTGGCCACAAGACAATCATTTAGTGGTTGTAGGTGTGGAGATATTTATGTGTTGAGAGGTGTCACATAATAACCTCATGCCTGGTATTTGGTGTAGTGCTCAAACTTGGGCCATCAAGCATTAAAAAAATCCAGTTATTTTCATGGTGAAGAGAAATCCGCTCACAACAGCCAACCAAGTGAACAGCACTCTCCAGGAGTTAGATGTTTCAATATTCAAGTCTACCGTAAAGAGAAGACTGCAGGAAAGTGCATACAGAGGGTTCACTACAAGGTGCAAGCCACTCATAAGCCTCAAGAATAGAAAGCCTAGATTATTTAAATAAGACCCAGCACAGTTCTGGAAAAACATTCTTTGGACAAATGAAACCAAGATCAATGGCGAGAAAAAAGTATGGAGAAGGTGTGGAACAGCTCATGATCCAAAGCATACCTTTACATCGGTTGTAAAACACGGCGGAGGCAGTGTCATTGCTTAGGCGTACATGGCTGTCATTGGTGTTGGGACACTAGTGTTTAATAATGATGTGACATAGGACAAAATGAGCCAAATTAATTCTGATGTGTTCAGAGACAACGTAGTCTCATTGACTGGGCGGTGTTTCATAATACAGATGGACAATGCATCACGGTACTGGGTCTGCGACCCAGTGTTTTTCGTATTTTAGTTTTATTCTTGGATTATTGTATGTTCTCAGTGTTTTCTGCTTTATTTTGAAAGAGTTTGGTGCATCTTTGTCATTGTGTTTAGGTTCACTGTGACGTCATTAGGTTCATTTGTGTCAGATGTTTCCTCATGTGCTTCCACTTCCCCTGATTACCCCTTGTGTGTATTTAGTCTGTGTGTTTCTGCTCTCTCATTGTTAGGTCGTCTGTTATGCCAAACCATAGTCTCTTCATAGCTTTTATAGTTTTGTCACAGTTTCATAGTTGTCATGGCCTGTTCTCAGTTTAGTAGTGGTTTCTGATTTTACCTTGTTGTTTTTTTCATCAGCCCAAATAAAGGCTCGCTTTTGGTTTAAGTTAAGTTCTGTCTTCTACAGTATCTGCTCTTATGTCCTTTGCAAAATACACAGGTGCACCCCGCTGTGACACAATGATCCAAAACATGAAGCCAAAGCAACCCAGGAGTTTATTAAAGACAAAGAAGTGGAATATTCTTGAATGGTTTTGGCTCCTATGCATGTCAAAAAAATAATGCTCAACTCTTTATGTCATCTATCTGAAGTTAATATTGTAATGTAATATCATAGTGCACAACAAGAAGCAGACTCAAACTTCCTAAACTAAACTAATCCAGCTGGTATTACTGATAGTTATGTTGGTGAAATAATAATTAGCAACATAAACTATCTCTGAGGAGATACAGTACATTAAAAACACTAAAACATCAATGAGCCATTGAAACTTCAACAGTTACTTCATGAGTGCCTCTTCATATCGTGATTTTGTCCACATCTACAAATCTTTCTATTCACTCGACTCCCTATCCTGAATCTTTCTTCTTCTTTTTTTCTTTTTTTTGCTACAACATGACAGTTTTCCTGCTTTGTGCAGAAACAGCAGAGGAAGAACCAGACGGCTGGGTACACTCAACCAAACTGCTGATTGAGTCAAAACGCACAATTCTTTCAGTGAAAAATATTGCAATACAAACAAAATCATCAACCCAGCAAATCTCAGCAGGAGCACTTCTGTTATCACCATGATCATGCGGAAAGCCTTGAGCTTTGATTGGTCAACATGCTCCTTGTTGTGGCTCACATCCCCTGGTCTTGGGCGATTCAGAATATGAAGAACAGATAGGCAGCAAAAAACAACAACAACCATGCAGACACCCAAGTAGGACAGAAGTAGTCTATTTGAAAATTGAGACCCAAGCAAGAAATTTATCCCCAACCATGCAACACACTGCAGCCAAGTACAAGCAGCACAGATGTTTCTAATCCTGACACCATGTGATTCTCGTAGACGCATATAGGTGATGGGGTGAACAACAGCCAGGTAGCGCTCCACACAGGTCAGGACATGAAACAAAGTCTCTACAGGAAGAAGCATGTTAAACATAAAAATCCCAACATACATCATTATTATGTTATTGGTGTAACCACCCACGGTATAGAAGATCGATCCAAAAGCTCCAAAACTCTCCACCCACATCATGTTGTAGGTGAAGAAGTTGGAGTTGTTCATTGTTGTCCCTGCATGTGCAGATTTCTGACACCACTGTTGGAAACCCATGTAGAGGATGAAGATGTAGAGTGGAAGGAAGAGGAGGATGGTCATGGAGGTGTAGATGGTAAAGACTGTTGAATTCTGGCATATTGAGTCAAACGAGTTAACGGAGGAATTTAAGGATGAGAGAGAGGAGGAAGTGTTGATGAACATGACCTATGGAAGACAGCAAAAAAAGAAAAATAGTAAATAATTTCATGTTTTGTGAAAGCTAAAACATGCTGTAAGTTATTCAATACGGTTGCAGTGATGAAGTTTTTAACAGAGTCTCACAAAATATATTTGTGCTTCTGCAAGAAAAACTCTTGAATAGATTTCTTTTAAGTCTGTTAGCTGCTCCCCTTAGTGGTTGCCACGGCGAATAATCTGCCTCCATCTCATCCTATCACCAGTATCCTCCTCTGTTTTCCCAACCTTCTGTGTGCCCTGCATTACATCCATGAATCTTTTCTTTAGTCTTTCCCTTTTCCTCCTGCCTGACAGCGCCACATTCAACATTATCCATTACTCCTCCTCTGCAAATGTCCAGACCGTCTCAGCCTTGCCTCTCTAACTTTATCGCCAACCTTAACTGTCCCTCTGATATATTCTTTTCTAATCTTATCCATCCTTGTCACTCCCAACAAAAATCTCACCTCCAGCTCAGCTTCATGTCTTTTTGTTAGTGCCTTATCTCCACAACATGCATCATAGGAGATCTCACTATGATATTGTAAATCTTCCATTTCACTATTGCTACCATCCTTTTGTCACAACACAAATCACCCTGGACACTTGTCTCCACCTACTCCACCCTGTCTGTACTCTCTTGTGTACTGTCCATTGCTGTGAATTGTATTTGGGTATTTGCAGATAACTCCTTTAAGTTCACAATGTCAGCGTTACTGTTAAACCTCTGTCTCTCATTCACGCATGTATTCTTTCTTGCTTCTACTAACAGTCATTCTTCTTCTTTTCAGAACTCCCTACACTCACCATAGATCACAATATCATCTGCAAATATTAGTCTTAGTTGGACTAATATTTTGTCCTATTTGACATATGCCAACCAGTCCATCACCACGGTAAACATGAAGGGGCTCAGAGCTGATCCTTCATATAACCCCACGTGATTACATGAGGTTGGAGGTTTCTCCGTTCTTATAGTGAGGTCGGAGACAAGAGATGGGAGAGTATGCAGGCAGCTGGAAAGCTGGTGGATGAGTGTGCCATATCAGGAAATCGTACATGAGTGCAAAATCAATAAAAATCATTAAACAACAGCAAAAACAGTGTGTTGGGTCATGGTCCTTTACAGCTATATTGCTGCTCACTGATCGTCACCTTTCTTCTTAGTTCTTACCTAGCTTCTGAAACTCTTAAAAACTGGTACCAGGCATTCCTTCTCCATTCTTCAGTCATCCTCTCACAATATTCTGGTTAAAAAGTCCACTCTCACCTAGATGTTTCCAAACTTTCTTAGGTATGTCACCTGGAGCAACTGCTCCCACTTTTTATATTTTGTGTACAGTGGCAGCCCTCAGTTCCTTCCTTACTAATCTTCTGCATTTTCAAATTCATTAATTTTCCACCTTCCATCCTCCACTCTCTGTCATTTTCTTAATTCACAAGTTCATCAAAGTATGTAGTATACTTATCTTTAAGTACTCATGTCTACTTTCTTCATCTCCCTGGCTATTCTAATTTTACATTGTTAACCTCTTCCTTTAAATACTTTCCTGTACAATCTCATGCCAAGTCTCCATGTTCTGTTTCCTCTATCCAGTGGATAAACCAGACACCTTCTTGGCAGTTTTCCTTACCACTTCAGCTGCACTTTCCCAGACATCTGGTAACTCTTCCTACTACCCAGACCATGAACTCCTAAAACATTCTTCCAACTTCAACTTCCACCATTTGTTACTTCCCTCTACCATCACTCACTTTCTTCGACAGCATTATAGTATACCATACTATAATACTATTATTATAATAGTGAATAAAGTTGTCACTGCAATTAATGTCTTAACATCCTTTGGGTCATTAGCAACCCAAATTGAGGCAAAACTTAGGCTTTGGTTTTAGCTAATGCCCACATTTTGGTTATAAGAAATATTCCCTTTTAGGAATTACTTTTTGTAAAAGCTCTTAACAGAAAAACTGTAAGGCCAAAATCTCTAATACTTTGCATCCAAGGTAAGATCTTTTACTTTTTGAAAATTGCCTCTTAGTATATGGCTGAAACAAAACCCATCCCTAGCTCTACACAGGTCACCAGAAATTTGGTAACTGTTTTTCAAAAGGTTAAATAGAATATTAGAATTAATATTAGATGCCCTGAATACCTTAAAACTGTCAAACCTTATCTGTAGTCTACTTATTTCTTCTTAATAAATGAAGATGTGTCCGTTTCCTGTTTCTTCAAACTGTTGTGTACCGGTGTCCTGTCCAAATATATGTTGAAAAATGGGTGTGTGTGTGTGTGTGAAAATGAAATAAAACAGGGGGTTCTTTGCATGTTACAAAACCATGAATGACCTCTAATTCAAATGTGGTACGTGCCATATTATCATTTAGTGGTTCCAGGTGCATCCAAGATTACATCATCAAGAGCAATGCAAACTACGGGATCAAGTGGTGTCTAGTACATGGCCAGAGTTGTGTTCTCTGGAGTGACAAATTATGCTTTTCTATCTGGCAATCCAATAGACAAGTCTGGGGGTTTTCAGGAGTTGGGCTCATCCCTTAGCTCCAGTGAAGGGAACTCTTAATACTTGAGCATACGAAAACATGCCCCCATCTTTGTGGGAACAGTTTGGCCCCTTCTTGTTCCACCATGACTGTGGATGAGTGCACAAAACACAAAGCACGGTCCATAAAGACATGGATAAGCAAGTTTGGTGTGGACAAACTTCACTGGCACAGTCCTGACCTCAACCTGTTAGAACGCCTTTGGGATTAATTTGGGCAGAGACTGCAAGCAAGGCAATTGTCCAAATGGCCTGACTCAAAAACGCACTTCTGGAAGAATGGTTAAAAAAAAATATATATATATATGATATATATAAATAAATATATATATATATATATATATATATATATATATATATATATATAGAATTAGACCAGAAGAACTGAAACTGTTATAGCTGCAATGGATGGATTGACATCTGTGGCAGGAATGAAGCATGACGCAACCACGATTCAGCATTCAGTGGCATTTTACTTTATTCAACTCGGTTGCTGTTACAAAATCAATAGCTGCAGCTCCTCTTCTGCCTGCCGCACACATCATCACCAACAACAACATGACAGGACCCAGTTCAGTCTTTTAGCTCAAGTTCATGTTAAGCATGTGAAGGCAGGAGAGTGAATACTGCTGGACATATAATGTTTTTTCTTTCATTGTGGTACTTATTTGCTTAGCAATCATACATTTTTCCTCGTCCAATAAACTGTTTATCTAGACATCATCACATGACATGTAATTTTTATTAAGATTAATATATATCGTTCACTCTTATTGAAATAAATCAAAAACAAGGATGTCACTGTTTTTTTTGTTTGCTTTCCTTTAGTTTCCATGTATACATAATACATGGAAACTAAACTCATTTGTGGATTGTTTTGGAGGTTTACATTTATCCTGATATCGCAAATGGCAACATGTCTATCACAGCCACAATAGTAATAAATAATTATTAAAATCTGCATTTCATTTGAAGAGTGTAGTCCACCGTATGGCTACAACCAACATAATAAAAAGTCCAGTGGCCTTCTGAATGCGTTTTTGCAAAGTGTAAAAATTGGAGTGACATAATTATGAGCATCAATCAGTCTATCAAAAAAAAGCACTGATATTTTTTTTGCATTAACAAATACATCAGTGACCTTGGCCCGAGTTATGGACAAGTCATCCTATTTGTCCCCTCTACAGAATGCATCAAAATATTTGTGGAAACTCTTATTTCACTACCAGACTGTGTCCCCAGTTCAGTAGCATTCCATCCTCACTGTATACAGTGTGGGAAAACTGCTTCGTCTTCCTGAATTGCCTGATACTTTGCCAGAACTCCTTTGAGACTAAGTGAAAAGTTGTTTCATTCCCTCACCCAAGTCCTACCACACCCAAGCTTTTGCTTCAGCAGGTGCCCTGTTTAATTTTGACGGTGCCTCATCTCATGTGTAAGGGCTCTAGAGCAGCGGTCCCCAACCCCCGGGCCTCGGAACGGTACCGGTCCGTGAGTCGTTTGGTACCGGGCCGCGAGAGTTGAGGCTCAGGTGTGAAATGTATGGTTTTCAGGGTTTTTATCGGTTTTCAGCGTTATTTTGTTATCGTTTTTATCGTTAACTCTGTTTTCCTGGGTCTTTTCACGTGTGTTATGAATAAATCTTCTTTTTTTCGGTACCAGTACTAGTTTTATTTTGTTGTATTTATCCGCGACACCTTAAAGACCGGTCCGTGAAAATATTGTCGGGCATAAACCGGTCCGTGGCGCAAAAAAGGTTGGGGACCGCTGCTCTAGCACTAGAATTACTGAGCCTTTTTTTCCCTGGTGCAAGTCCCTACTACTAGATTTACTAGCCTGCGCAAATTTGCGTAAATTCCCCCCGACCTTAACACCTCTTGGCACCCCGCTGAGATTTTCACAGGTCTTCAGCTCCATTGTTCTCCTGCTTTTGTTGTGCAAACACACCCTCCCCCAACCCCTAACCATGAGAGATTCAGGTCTTTCCTTCCCTGCAAGGCTACTTTCCTTCCTTACCTGCAGCGTACTATACACCATGGTAGTTTCTATGTGCAATATTTCTCATATGCAATATTAGTTCTTGTCAATCCTTGTCACTACATTGCATGCCTGTCCATAAACATATATACACAGAGTTGTACATATATTTATATATTTATATAGCTACACCTTATATAATATGCATAAAGTCTAGTTATACACACAGACACATCTATATCACATATATATATATATCTATATATATATCTATCTATATATATATATATATATCTATATATATATATATATATATATATATATATATATATATATATACATACACACGGATAGATAGATATGTATGTGTGTGTGTGTATACATACACCAAAATTTTTTGAATACTCGTGTCCATATATATGTTTCCAGATTGTTTGTATAGTGCACTTTCTATACCGTGCTCTCTCCACTTTTTTGCAATGACAATGCAGATTTTCCACTTGTGGGACAAATAAATGCAGATTTGCTGTGTGTGTGTGTGTGCGTGCGTGTGTGTGTGTGTTTGTGCAACAGTGGCATTTATTTACTCAGATCCAAGGTAGGCCGAACCTCTGTGTTACAACCTACATACAAAAGACACACATTCACAATATATGGGTACACAAGTCTGTTTTATTTCAAAGTGTTTCAAACTTTACAGCGTTTGCAGACCCAGTGTCCATCATCCCTGCATTTGGCACAGGTAAATTTCTGACATGTTGCACAGGTAAACCTGCTGCGATTCCTGTTGCAGCTCTCTTGCACCTGGCACTGCGTTGTCTTTACAGTCCCTGGCACAGGAGCTGCAGCAGCTTTAGCAGCCTGCCTCTGTGCTAATATTTCCTTGTGCTGCATGAATCGGCAACGAAGTTGCTGAGCTAGAAGACTCAGAAACAATCTTCTTTTGCCTGTCCACCCTGTACATGCCTTATACAAAATGTAGGCATTCACTGCTGCCAGGTCCAGCATATTGTAGAAAACCGCTACTGGCCACCTGCGTGTTGCTGCTCTTACGGAACACATCCGTGCCATTTGGTCCAACACGTCTACACCACACTGTAAAAGCAGAGAGAGTCATGAGTATATGTTTTTTTCTATAGGCCTGTATAGCACACATCAGAAAACATTGTAGCACTGGTGTAAAATTGTACACACATTCACATACCTTCATGTGGTTATAGTCTGTTATCGTGTTGGGTTTCCTCTTTCTGCCGTCACCGATCGTCACGTCTTGGTGCATGGAACTTAGAAGACACACAGTCTTGGTTTTTTTAGGTGCATAAACTGTCAAGGAGACACTGCCACTTCTAAGCACTGAAGTGGAGAATACCTCTCGCTTTGCAGTATCTTTTGCAAGTTGAGGAAGTTCACGCCGGACTTTATTCCGTGCCCAGTAACGTTGTTTTGCGCTGCAGCAGTCTGTGCGACAGTGACAGTGAAGTAAAGAAATTGTCCGTTGTGACGTTTCTCCCATCATCCAAAAACGGCTCCATCAGTTTCATGACCACGTTCTCTGCCAGCCTCTCTCCCTTCTGACGACTGGGGTCCTTTCCCAAGTAAGGAGATGCACTGCAGACATATTTGGTGTCCAAATCCGTGGCCATCCAGAACTTGATCCCAAATTTGTCTGGCTTGGTTGCAATATACTGTGTGAATAGACAAGTCTGTTCACTTGGTAGGGAACAGCTGTTCATCTATGGCCATGTGTTCTCCTGGAGTGAAACTCTTAGATCAGTTCTCGTTGAAGCGTGTCCAGATGTCGGAGATTGCCGCAAATTTGTCTGTTTTCACCCGTTCTGCCCGCGTGTCCCTGTCATCAAATCGAAGGTGTTGCATAATTGAAATGAATCTATCTCGGGGCATTGTCTCTTTGATTACTGGTACCAGAAATCCTTCTGACCAGCAATCCACAATGGCACCAACAGGACACATGATTGCTCTTACAAACAGGATTGAAATGAGCTTGATGTACCGTGCACTCTCTGATGGTCTGCAGCATTCCCACTTCTAACAGGCAAAGGAAGCTTTGGAGCACACTTGTAATCTTGCGCTGTCGGAAGATAAACAAATAGAGAATGGTAAATTCACATGAACCTCACTCTAAATGGGTTTATATAAATATCATATCTACTATGGCAGTGACAAACCTTAGCAGACTCTGTGGGTCCAGCTTGCGCAGTGAAGCACGAACGATTTGCTACTGCACTGGGCATTCCAATGTCCTCCTCAACCCACACAGTGCTGTCTTTTGCCGTGTGGCTCTGGCTGGGCTTCCCAGTACCACGGGGCCTCTTCTGTGGAGGCATGTTGGGTTCTTGTTCCGTCTCCTTTTCAGATTCTTCTGAGGAGGTATCAGTGGCCTGCTGGACAAATGAAACCTCTCCTCCATCAGAATCTGCTTCGTCCATTTCCTGAAGCAAGGCCAAAGCCTGTTGCGCGGAGAGGTTCTTCCTGCGTGGCAGTGATACGGAGGCCATCCTGATGTGCGTTCTCAGAAATGCGAACAAGAAATGATTCTCCCGCCTGGGTCGGTCTGCTTTTATGCACAGCACTGTGCTGTAGTCAAGCAATACCACTCCCTCACATACACAGTGACGATGGAACAATGGAAGATCTGTGCTGAGAGTCAAGGAAGGTGTGAATGTGTGTCTTTTATATTTGCAGGTCAGTCAATGTGTGGGATATTTTGTATAGATACAGCAGGCATTTCTGAAAGTTGTAACACAGAGGTTTGGCCTGACTTGGATCTGAGCAACTCTGAGTGAGCAAATGCAAATGTGCCAGGCCTCAAGGATAATGGGTGGTTTGCACAACAAAAGCTGGAGGAGAAACGAGCTGACGACCTGTGAAAATCTCAGCAGGGGTGATTAACACCTCGGGACTTGCACCAGAAAATAAAAAAGCCAGTAATTCTAGGGGGTGTTGGGTTTAGGGAGGTTACGCAAATTTGCGCAGGTTTAGTAAATCTAGTGTTAAAGTGCAACCAATTTGGTCGCAAATGCGACCAAAAGAAATCCTAGATCGCACCCGTGCGACCAGGTGTTCGAGTAAAAACTCTGGAAGTTTCCATGTGGTCAATAACAGACACACCTTGTGCCCATATCGTGGTCTAGACCAATTAGAGATAGTCAGGGGGGACCACTCTGATTGGCCGTGGTCCAGTCCTTGTGTGTACTAGTGATGGGAATTCCGGCTCTTTTTAGAGAACCGGCTCTTTTGGCTCAGCTCACTAAAAAGAGCCGTCTCTTTCGGCTCCCAACCGGCTCTTCAAGTTGTTTTGTTGCTTTAATGAATTTATTATCAACAACAATATAAAAATATGTACAAAGGAATTACTAATGTAAAAAAAAACGTGGTTTTATTTATATATGTTTATACATAAATATTAGGGGTGCAACGATACACAAAATTCACGGTTCGGTTCGGTTCGATACTTTGGTGTCACGTTTCGATATTTTTTCGATACAAAAAAATGTTCATGCTTTTTTTGAATTTGTCATTTATTAAAATTATAAATATATATTTTAACTCAAAAGTACAGTTTTTAAATTTATTGTTGCTGAAACAACAAAGTAATAAAAAAATTAATCTATCTGATGGAGAAATCCCTCATCTTTGGAAAAGAGAGTTTATTACAGAGAAATGGCTCTTTCCAAAATAAAAGCTATACTATGTGCTTCTTCTGGGGTATACTCTCAGCAGCATATTAAACATATCAGGTCCCCATAAGGAGAATCATGTGCTAACGGCTGTCTAAATGACTCGGGTAAAGTTTGTAGCATGCGTGCTTGTTGTTTTTGTCTGCTTCCACTTGTCTTTGCACTAGGATGATGTCAGCGTAAATGTGCAGTCATATTCATTGTGTTCCCACTAGTGCTGTCAGCGTTAATCTGAAATGACGTTAACGCCACAACACGGCAAATCTCCGTTAACGAGCTACCGCGGATCGCCCTGTGCGTGGAGCTGGACAGCGTCAACACATTAACGAGCAAACTGCGCTAATGCAGTAGTTCCCACCCATGTAATTGAGCATTGCGTGGCACATCCGACATACTGTTTTACTTTTGTCCATGACGCGCTTACCTTCAGGGTCATACTTCACATGAAGACCAAAATAGTTCCAAAGGCCAGATCTGAATGAGGGTGGGGGAGGTTCAATTTACCATGTTGCAACGAGTTGAACTTCTGTCTTGCTAGCTTGGGCTGCGCTCAGTGGATCTGTGCTCGACAGTGCAGCCTAGGCGGAGTAGTCGAAAGCAGATCCACTGAGCGCTCAGCACAGACAGCATCGTCAGAAGAAAAGTTGATGAAATAAATTAAAAATTTTGTATTGTTCGATACACATGCGTACCGAACCGAAAGCACTGTATCGAACGGTTCAATATCGATACGAGTATCGTTGCACCCCTAATAAATATATACGGTGGCCCCTAGAGACAAAGCACGTACAAACTCCAAAACAAGTACAAATTCCAAAGCATGTACAAAGCTACCTAGATCACTTAAATTACACAATTGAAAGCATATGTGTATTGTTTGTGTATTTATACACAAACACTCATATATATTCAAATAAAAAAAAATAAAAAAAAAATTTACCTGTTACTACCACACACCAAATTCGGTCATTGGTACTTCCTGGTTTGTGTAGCCACTAGGTAACAAAAGCTCAACATTGCGCCTAGCATCCTGGAGCACTTCTGCTGTGTTTTGTACATGTTTTGGAGTTTGTACATGCTTCTGAGTTTTTACGTGTTTTGGAGTTTGTACGTGCTTTGGAGTTTGTACGTGTTTTGGAGTTTGTACGTGCTTTGTCTCCAGGGGCCACCGTAAATATACTTTTTTTATTCACTCCACATAAAATGTAATAAATAAATCATATAATACAAAAACCAACTATTTACATTTCAACTTTTAACTATTTAAATTTTCAGCTTTTTCCTTTTAAACAAATTTAAAGTGAAACAACACAAAACACTGCAAACCACAACACAATCAAATATAAATATGAAAAAATATGAAAACAAAAAGAAGATGCACATTCTCTGTCATATGGGCCTGCATGAATAAACTTTCTGAATCCTTTATCATCCGCAACTGAAAATAGTTGTGGATGATTACTATACCTTTCTAATGTGACGTTGTTGTCCCTGGCTCTCTTTCTCTCTCTCTCCCTCCCGCTCTGTTCCTGTGCTACTGTGAGTGTAACTACCGCCCCTCCCCCCTCTGCCCAGCGCAAAGCACAAGGCTCGCGTGCGGAGTGAAGCGAAAAAAGTGCGAGAGAGAGGGTGAGAGACAGAAAAAAAAAACCCACGGCTCCCAATAAGGAGCCGGCTCGCGTCATTCACGTCAAAGATCCGGCTCTAACGGTGTGTTCACACCGAACGCGATAGAGGCGGCCAGAGCGTCAGGTTTACATGTAAAGTCAATGGAAAGAGCGCGATGACACGCGATTGTATGGGCAGAAATCTGTGCCATCAGAAACTGAATTTGAATAAGTTAAATTTGAATTTGAATTGCTCAGATTGAATCTGAATTGTAACTTGAATAAATGCTTTTGAAAACTGAATTTGAATTAGTCTAATTTGAAATTGAATTTATGGTTTGAAAGTGATCATCACTAAATTGAAATTGAATTTTATATTTTGAAAATGAATTGATTTGCTTTGAAACTGCATTTTATCCTTTAAAAATTCAACTCTCGAATAATTTCAGTTTCACTTCTCACCATTCAATTTCAGTTCCAAAATTCTGTTTTTTGGAACTTACATCCGGTTCCGGGTCAAGCGCAGATTAATAGAACTACGTTTTACTAGCGGACCGAAAGTGTTACTGACGGGATTCTACAGCATCTTGAGCTGAATTAAGACTTCAGAAGTCATTCGTCATGTCGAATGACCAGCGGATAAACTCTCAGGTTGGTAATAAATGTATTACATGTATAAGAACAAGCGTCATGTTAACAAATGATAGCCGTAAGGTAACTTTTATGCTTATTGTAGCTGTTAGCTAAAAACGCTAATTTAGCGTAGTTTGCCCTGAATTCAGCTTTGACAAACAAATATGATCGACTGTTTCTAGTAGAATTCCAAAGTTGTCATCTTGTACCCTCTCAGAGCCCTGTATGCTTGCAGAGACCCCTACAGTAGGGAAACAGGCAAAACGGTGTCCAAACCTTTGTATTTTAGCTTTATTTATGTCTTACACAGCATCCCAACTCTTTAGCTAACTTAATAACTTTAGCTAAAGTGAATAGTTAGTCTAATTCATTAGTACAGCATTACTGGATCACCTCTGTTTGAAGTGATATAATATGATATACAACTATCACTGTGTTTAACTACCATAATAATTCTTAGGGTACTGAGTGCATGCTTAATTAGATTTTTTTTTTAAAACATACTGCTCCATTGCTATGTTTGACAGGCTGAAGTTGTCAGGTCACCTCCTAAATCGACCATCTTTTACAGGTGTTTTGTGCCAGAAATGGAGTGTCCACTGAAGACTGAAGATACTGAATCTCTACGCCTTGCCATTGATCCCTCTTGTGCCTTCATCTAGACAAGAGACATTAACTTAACCACTCTCACATGCTCTGTACCTACATCACCTTCCCTGACAGTCGTAGCTTGGCTCATCTGAGGGTGAAATTATAAGAATGTGTTATTTTGCAAAGTGCTCTCTAGGGTTCCTAAATAAAATATGGCATTGAGGTCATTTCTTTTGAATTAATCCCTTCTTCTGAAATATAAGAACCTCTCCTGGTTTTAATGGCACTTTGGATTTCCTTACTTTCTGTTCCACTTCCAAACCCAAATAGATGCTGAAAAGCTGACACAGTAACATGGAAGAGGGAAAGAAGTTGGAAAGGACTACTACAAATAAACCTAATGCCTAACAATGAAAAATGTAAAATAAGAACAATAATAATAATAAAGATAAAAGATGAAGTAACAAGTTTTTAGTTTTTTGTTTATTCCAAATGATCATCCAGATGTCTGTGACGTGATGACAAACACCATAATGGAAGGCCTTAGTCATCACATGCTTAAACTCATCATATATTTTTGCATATGCTGAACAGGCAGTCAGACATGCTGTAACTGTGGGGTAGAAAACAGCATGAACACCATACGGCAGGGGTCTCAAACTCCAGTCCTCGAGGGCATGGAAAAGTTGCATGACACCGGCCCTTGAGGACTGGAGTTTGAGACCCCTGTCATATGGAATATGACAGGTGTGGTTGAACTGCATGAAGACTCTGAAGTTTCTCTTCTCTTCTGGCAGGACAGGAATGTGGCCTTGTCCTGTGAGCCACCGTAAGGATGTACTTAGAGTAGAACTGGACTGTCACCGGCCTCAGGCTCTTCACCTTTTCAAAGACAAAGCAGTCATTTAGATAAAATATTAGATATTGTTTACCTGTAAATGCACAAAGAGAATTTAGAAATGTAATTATTGTCAAGAGTGAAAAAGCACTGATAGTGTAATCTACAGCTGTGGCCAAACGTTTAGGGAATGAGAAGTGTTGTTTGTTTATTTACAAAGTTTGCTGTTTCAGTGATAGTTGTATATCATATTATATCACTTCAAACAGGTGATCCAGTAATGCTGCACTAATGAATCAGACTAACTATTCACTTTAGCTAAAGTTATTAAGTTAGCTAAAGAGTTGGGATGCTGTGTAAGACATAAATAAAGCTAAAATACAAAGGTTTGGACACCGTTTTGCCTGTTTCCCTACTGTAGGGGTCTCTGCAAGCATACAGGGCTCTGAGAGGCTTACAAGATGACAACTTTGGAATTCTACTAGAAACAGTCGATCATATTTGTTTGTCAAAGCTGAATTCAGGGCAAACTACGCTAAATTAGCGTTTTTAGCTAACAGCTACAATAAGCATAAAAGTTACCTTACGGCTATCATTTGTTAACATGACGCTTGTTCTTATACATGTAATACATTTATTACCAACCTGAGAGTTTATCCGCTGGTCATTCGACATGACGAATGACCAGCGGTCATTTTTATTCCTGTCTCTCTGTAAATACTTATATTTTATATATTTATGTTTAATGTTTCTCTGTTTGAGAATTTTAATATTATTTCAAATAAATTTTTATAATGACTAATGTCTCAGTTCTACTACACAGCAAATGTTGGCACACGACTTGACACATGTAGAATTTATTTCATATTATACTAATGACAAAATATACTAATACAGTGGGATGCAAAAGTTTGGGCAACCTTGATAATAGCCAGTATTTTCCTGTATAAATCGTTGGTTGTTACAATAAAAAATGTCAGTTAAATATATCATACAGGAGACACACACAGTGATATTTGAGAAGTGAAAAGAAGTTTACTGGATTTACAAAATGTGTGCAATAATTGTTTAAACAAAATCAAGCAGGTGCATAAATTTGGGCACCACAAAAAAAGAAATGGAATAAATATTTAGTGTATATCAATGTGTGTGTCTCCTATATGATATATGGGGTGTCTTTGTCTGGACGTGCTTCCCATCCAGAGCTCCACAGCAGAGAGGGAAGTTCCAGCGCTCCTGGAATCCCTCTGTGATGGACCGCCAGTCTCCAGGTGAAGGCACAGCCATGAAGTCGTCCACTAGACAGTCCCAGATGGCCGTCGCTACCTGGGGGGTGATCTGGCACACGGTGGACACACCGACTCTGAAACTGAACGCGATGGTCCTGAAGGAGTCCCCGGTGGCAAGGAACCTGGACAAAATTGTTCAAAATTAGTATTATGTGTACTGCAGTTACAAAATACATTATTCAAATTCCAAAATACTTTTGTGATGTCAGATTTAAATTACAAAACATAAATCTTACATAAAACATTTTGTAATTATAAGGATAATTACATAATATATATTAGATATAATATAAAACAGTTGTGTTTTGTTTTAACTTTAACATATCATAATTTGATTGGTAGCAACTTTTACCACTACAGTGAGCCAATCACTCATAATCCCTCAACATGTGAATCAGGTAGGAATGAAGTAAGACATTAATAGAAATAAAGAGTTGTATGTTGACATGTAGCCCTTTCCTTGCTTAAATCATTGTTAATATTTTTGAAAAATTAACCTGTGATAAGACAGCATATCAAGATAGAATATGCTAGATAGAATCATATAACTAAAGATGAACCAAACTGTTCACAATTTTATCTAGCTCTCAGTTTGAAGAAAGGCTGGTGACCCCTGTTATAGAGCCTGACAGCTGCGGGGATTATATACAAATATTCAACTATACCAGAATTAAACCAGGTCTAAATAAAAACAAAAGGAGTGAGTATCACTACAAAGATTAACTCTCAGTGGTTCTCGTACCACAGTTTGATATCAGCAAACACCGAGAGCATACACTGATAGACACCACAGCCATGCTATCATTGCTAACACTGATAACAGCATAAATCGAATTAAATCGGGACTTGATGAGACCTTTCGAGTATCACTAGAAATATTATAAACAGTCGTCGCCGTACCACAGTTTGCTATCAGTAAACACCGACGGCATTCACTGTTAGCATAGCACATCCATGTTAGCAGTGTATAAACGGATGGTTTAGCATACATTAGCACAGGTATCAATAAAGGACTACCTTATTAAAGACTTTTACTAACCGCAGGCAGATGGACAGGCGCTCTGCAGGTGGGATTGAGCGCCTGTAGTTGGTGTCTAGGCGGGCGATTCTGGGACCGACGCGGGACAGCAGGTCCTCAAACTGGGCAAGTGAAAGACAGTGATATCGCTGTCATCGCCGTCATCCAGGCGCAGCTCCTGGAGCAAGTGGTGAAACTCACCAAACTGCTCACGCCTCTGGAGAACCAGACCCAGGTACGGCGAGGACGTCCTTAACGCCGCTGCTCTGCTCTCCACAGTAAATAGAGAAGCGCTAGCTCGGCAGCTGCCATCTAGCAAAGATACCGTCTGGCACAACTCCCTCCCACATCCCTCCCACATTTCCGGTTCACGCGCGTCAAAATATGCAATTTTGAGGCGCGATGGATTTCTGTTGGACACGCGTCGAGGTGCGAATGTGCACGCGTCAAATTAGGGGTATTTGGGGCGTTTTCGCTCGCGCCTATCGCGTTCGGTGTGAACACACCGTAAGAGCCGTTTCGTTCGCGACCGACACATCACTACGACACATCACTAGTGTGTACGTTTGAAAGTGCAGGTGGCTAGAGGGAGGTGAGTAGCTTGAATAAAGCGATATTGATTCATTAAATTCCGAAATGACTTTTAAATATAAATGTATTTTGCCCGAAACGCCAGAATCTCAGGTTAAAGCTCCCAAAACTATTTCAATGCCACCAAACAGCTAAAACAGTAAATGAAAGCAGGTACACGGATTCTGCACCAGGGGCGATTTTAGCCCAGTTTTGGGGGTGCTTCAGCACCCCCAAAATGAATCAAAGCACCCCCAAAGATTTCTTACTTTTTTTGACAATATTTGCTGTTTGTGTGGCACACTACTAAAAATATAAAAAGCATACAGTACTTGGCTGAGACGTAACATTTTAACAACAAAAGTATAGATAACCCCCCCCCCTCCCATAATGGTTTGTTCCAGCTCGCCTCTCCCCTGCTCTGGCTCTAGCGCCCTTTCTGCCAGAGCGATGGTGGCTGAGACGCAGCGGAGCGGAGGTGTAAGTGCCTGGCTTAAAACAGGACATATTAGCTGCATTTAACCTTCAGTTACTCTTTATATAGTTAGGTAGGAGTCAGACCATGAAAAACATTACACCCAGGTAACCTGCAGTGTTGAAAACGTATTTTCCGACGATGTTTGCTACCCTACAATCCGTCCTGCTCTGTAGTAAAATCAGCGACTTTTGACTGTCCTGTTGCTCCCATTGAAATGTATATAGCCTATTTAAAATCTAAAACTTAAAATTGTCCGTAGCCTGCTGTTGTTACCACTGTCTTGTTTTAACTAGCTAACTGACTGGATGCCCATTAACCTTATAACTCCTGTTGTGTGTGTGTGTGTGTGTGTGTGTGTGTGTGTGTAGAGAGAGACTGCCAGGTTCATAATGGATATAAGGAAGTTTTTTTTTAAAAAAAAGGAGCCACATTCAGGTAAAAGTGTAAAATCAAATGATCCGTCAATCAAGAATAATGTTGGATCAGTGTTTCAGTATTTATGTCTTTTATGTGGTTTGGTTATTTGCCTTTTGGTTGAAAGTACACTAAGAGAGGACTTTTTGTTAGTGATCTTAATAGTATTTTTTTCATATTAATGTAATTTTTCATCTAATTGAATACAATCTATTTGTGTATGATTGTCAGTCTGAAGAGGAAGAGAGGAGGAAAGAGGAGAACGTTAGGAGAAAGTACAAGGTCAGGAAGAACCAGGTAAGAAAACAGACAGGGAACAGTGACAGGCAAAACAGAAACTGTTAAACTGACAAAGAAAAAAAAAACTAATTTTACTCATACAATCTGGAAGTTGTGTTCTCCCTATATTAAAGCTGCTATACAGAATCTGCAAAACAAACTGGGTTGAAACATTTTTGACCCTCTTTAACAACATTCCAACATAACATTATCATTGATTGGGGAGATTAAAATTAATTATATATTTTTATGTGGTTCAGCCACAACTCTACTAAAACCTCAGCCAGTAATAGGTAGGCCAACATTTGGACCGTCCAGTTGTCTGTATGACTGCTGCAGCACATACATCACATTTGCACACTATCAGAAAGTACCAAACAAAGCCCTGGTGGAGTGAGGAGCTGTAAAGAGAAGCAGAGTGCTCTGTTTATATTCTAAAAATGTTTTAAGCTTGTTTCAAAGATTCTGTACTGCAGCTTTAAATGTTTTCCAAAAGCACACATACACTTACCTTATCAGTGTTTCTCAAACTTTTTACAGTGTGTACCACCTGATAAAAAATGTCAAGCTCTCCTAAGTACCACTATGAAAGCATGAAACTCATAAATCTTACAACACAAAATTAGTATTATTAAATTAGTAAAATTAGTATCTGCAGTAAAGATTTTTTCATGCATGGTATACATTCTACCACAGGCAAAGTTGCCTCCATTTTTATAGTTTTTATTATTAATATTTTGTAATAATTTATTTGTAATAATTTATTCTGTTTTGGGAGTGTTTTTTATGCATCTGTATTATATTATACATACACATTAAAAGTGAATCTCTGTCCGAAAAATGCACTCAGTTTACTTCTTACTCACTATGAGCATCATTCATTATTCTCCCACAGTAATTAAGGTTAGGATATGTATTTGTTTTATTCCAATCCATTCTTCTTTTGCAGCATTTAAATAACCTTTATCAGATTTGATCGTTTTGTTACAGACTTTTCAAAAAAAGTGTTTTGCTTTTCTTTCACAAATGTGGGGATTCAATTGTGTTAAAATGTACAAAGCAGTGATGTCATGTTTTGAGACGAGGACCCAGGCACAGAGAGACTTGATGAATTTAAGAATCTTATGATTTAATAAAGAAATTTGCAGACTTGCACAGAGATGGTAAAATTATGATGACTGATAACGGAGACGAAGACAACAGACGACGAGGACAGGGAGGAACAGGGGTTTAAATGCACCAAGGAGACAGTCAGAGGGAACTCGGGACAACTGGAGGCATTTAGGGATGCAGGGACTGACAGAGACAGGGAAGAAGTCTGATTGTGACAAGTAAACTGTTGCCTGGAATTAGGTCACAGTAACAAAGGCAAACGAATAAACAAAGGATAGATATTTAAAAGAGGAGAAAATGGCAAAAATGAAGAAAATCAAAGAGGATATGGAGGAGATCAAGCTTTCACTCAATTCCTTGTCGACGGATGTCGAGAAAGTAATTAAGCAACAAGGATTACTTACGTCTCTGATGGACCAAATTAAAGAACTAAAAAACTTGATTACGGAGAAAGACAAAAAAATCCAACTCTTAGAAAGGAGAGTGGACGAGTTGGAACAGCAGACACGACTTGAGGATGTCATCATTACTGGTCTGGAAACTAAACATAGGAGCTACGCGAGAGTCATCGAGACTGGGATCGGTGTAAAAACTGGTGGTGATGAGCCCCCGGTAGAGGAGCTGCAAACACTGGAGCGGCAAGTTGTGGAGTTTTTTGCGAGCAAAAAACTGCCCCTGCACAGTAACAACATTGCAGCATGCTATACACTTCCCAGAAAGAATGCTAAAGCACCTCCAGCTATAGTAGTGAAATTTGTAAATCGAAAACACAAAACTGACTTACTGAGGCAGTCCAGACAGCTGAGAGGAAGCGGAGTATACTTGAATGAACATCTTACAAAGAAGAATGCAGACATCGCCAGACAAGCTCGCATATTACGTAAGGAAAAGAAAATCCAAGCAACTTGGACGAGAAACTGTAAAGTGATGATAAAGCTTAATGGGACACCAGAAGAGGCTAAGGTCATCACGATTAGGGATCTCGAGGAATTGGATGTATATAAGTGACAATACTACTGGAGATGACTGTATGGAAGAGGACCAGAGTCAGGTTGTAATTTGGACATGGGACTGTGATAAGATCACCGGATTTTTTCTATATGTTGGTAGACAAATGCACGACTGATAATGTTGTTTCGTTTTTTGTTTTTTTGCGAGAATAATAGTCATTTAAAGAATACTCATTTATAATGAGCGATGATTTAGATTATAAATCATATGATTTCGAAGCCAATATTGATCTAGAAGGGAATATGCTTAACACGATTAATGAGACATGTAAATATTTTACGGAGGACCAATTTAGAGATAATGTTGATATAAGTAATATATTTTCTTTAATTCATTTTAATTGTAGAAGCCTCTATAAAAATTTTGCTCCGATTAATGATTTTTTGCATAGTCTGAGAGGCAAGTTTAAAGTAATTGCATTATCTGAAACATGGCTAGATGAGAAAAGGGGCTGTGATTTTTATATTGATGGGTATGAGTTATATTACATAAATAGATCTAATAAGAAGGCAGGAGGGGTGGCACTTTTTGTTAACTGTGATCTGAAATGTAAACAACTTAAAGATATGTCTATGGTTATTGACGACTTAATGGAGACTGTTACAGTAGAACTAGAAATGGAAAGAAAAAAGTAATATAATTGTTACGTGTATATATAGAAAACCTGGAACACTGACAGAAAAATTTATAGATGTAGTGGAAGATTTATTAAGTATGGCTAAGGGAAATAAGACTTTCTGTTTGTGTGGGGATTATAATATTGATTTTCTAAAAGAGACTACTCACATGGCATCAGACTTTTTAGAATTACTACTTGGAAATGGATTATACCCTCTGATTTCAAAGCCGAGTAGAATAACGGATACATCAGCAACATTAATTGATCATATTTTTATTAATAGTTTAGGGAATAATATTAAAAGTGGCCTCATCATAAATGATATAAGTGATCATTTACCTGTTTTTTTTACCTTAGATTACAATATGAGAAATCGTAAGGAGGAGGAGGAAGAGCAATTGGACAGATGTATAAGGATAAGAAATGAGGATGCAATAAATAAATTTAGACATGACCTCATGGAAGAGGATTGGAAGGAGGTTTATGTAAATGATGTTAATGTCGCATATGACACGTTTTTAAATACTTATTTGGCCTTGTATGGAAAACATTGTCCACTGGTACCGCTTAAGTTTAAGAAGAAGAAAACTAATTTTAAACCATGGATAACTAAGGGGCTAGTAAACGCGTGCAAAAAGAAGAACAAACTGTATAGCGATTATATAAAACTCAGAACAAAGACCGCTGAAATGAAATATAAAGTCTATAAAAATAGGCTAGTATTAATATTGAGGAAGGCCAAGAAAGAATACTATAACAAATTATTTCAAGAAAAGACAAATAATATAAAGGGTATTTGGAATATTTTCAGAGAGATATTAGGCAATAAGAATGATTCCTTAGATTTGCCTAAGTATTTTCATAAGGAAGATAAGATTATAAAGGACATGAATGAAGTGGTAAATGAATTCAATTCCTTTTTTGTAAATATTGGCCCTAATTTGGCAAATCTAATTAGTAAACATGATAAGTTAGAACAAAAGGATGATTGGAAAGGTGAAAGCAGAGTAGTTAAGTCTATATTTTTAGCTGATATCACTGAAAAAGAAATTGCAGCAATTTTAAACAAGACTAAAAATAAGACCTCTACTGATGGCGATGGTTTAGATATGGTTATAGTTAAAAAGACATTGGACTGTATAATTACTCCTCTTTGTTATATTTTCAATCTTTCATTCCATACTGGCGTATTTCCTGACAGAATGAAAGTGGCAAAAGTGATACCTCTGTATAAAAAGGGAGATAAACATAGTTTTAATAATTATAGGCCAGTGTCACTTCTGTCACAGTTTTCTAAAGTACTTGAAAAACTGTTTGTGGAAAGACTTAATAGCTTTATTGAAAAACATCAATTACTAAGTGAAAATCAATATGGATTTCGGAAAAACAGATCAACGGCATTAGCACTGATGACTACTATTGACGATATTTCGTGTGCAACAGATAATAATAAATATACAATAGGAGTATTTATTGACTTAAAAAAAGCTTTTGATACGATGCAACATTCTATTTTGATTTCTAAGCTTAATACTTATGGGGTGAGAGGAATTGCATTAAACTGGTTAAGTAGTTATCTAGAAAATAGGACCCAGTATGTGCATTATTTAGGCAATTCCTCTGAAAGACTGAAAATTGAATGTGGGGTTCCTCAAGGGTCTGTTTTGGGACCAAAACTTTTTAATTTATATATAAATGATATTTGCGATGTGTCCAAAATGTTAAATTTCGTTTTGTTTGCAGATGATACAAATTTTTATTGTGCTGGGGATAAATTGAAAGAATTGGCTGAATTAAATTAATGGTTTCTGAAATGGAAAAACTAAAAAAATGGTTTGATGTAAACAAATTATCTTTGAACTTGACAAAAACGAAATTTATGATTTTTGGAAATCGGGTAAAAGAGGATGAAGTAATTCTGTCCATTGATGGAGTTCCGATTGAGAGAGTTACTGAACTCCGTTTTTTGGGGGTAGTATTGGATGATAAATTAAAATGGAAATCTCATATTGAATATGTTAGAAAAAAGATGGTTAAAAATATTTATATTTTGGGTAATGTCAGAGATATACTAGATTATAAGGCAATGCGTATTTTATATTTCTCACTAATTTTCCCCTATCTCAGTTATTGTGCTGAGGTGTGGGGGAATACATATGTGACTTATATACATCCTCTATACTTGTTACAGAAGAAAGTGGTACGAATGGTTCATAATGTTAAATATAGAGAACATACAAATAATTTGTTTATAAAATCTAAATTGTTGAAATTTGAAGACTTAGTGAAATTACAGACATTATTATTCATGTGCAAGGCAAAAAATAATACATTACCTCTTAAGTTACAAAGTTTGTTTGTATTGTGTTCAGGAAGAGGGGACAGTAGAAGGAAGTTTGACTTTAAGCATAAGTTTGCTAGAACCACACAAAGGCAAATGTGTCCGACAGTTAAAGGTATAAGAATATGGAATTCTCTTGAAGATAATCTCAAGAGCTGTACAAACATGCACCGTTTTAAAATGTGTTACATATTTAAAAGGATAAATCAATATGAAGAACATGAAAATAATTAGGACTAAATGTGGAAGAAAACATTTTTATTGCCATTTAATGCTGTATATTGCTGATTATATTGATTTGTTGTTTAGTTTTGCATTGTTACATAAAGATACATGTTAGAGGGTTGGTTTTTTTTTTGGGTGTTATTAGCGCCGTCTTGTAAGAATATTTTGGATTGCAGATAGGGGGCAGGTGCTAACAAGAATTTGTTCTTCTTCCTGCTCCTTTTCACCCATGGGTGCAGTGTCACATTAATGGGAAGGAGGTTCTGTATGTAGAAAAAGAAACACTGTTGAACCATGTGTGAAATGAATAAAGAAATGAAATGAAAGTTTATCTTGCCTGGCTGGGCAGCTCTCTGGGTGCTCAGCACCCCCAAAGCTCTGATCCTAGAATCGCCCCTGTTCTGCACAAAGACGTAAACACAGAGCGCAGAATCAGCTTTCTCTTTCTCGGTAGTGATGTGCGGATCGATCCTGAAATATCGATTCCTCCGATACCAATCATTTATGTTCTAGAATCGATTCTCACATTAAAATATCGATATTTTAGTAATTTAGGGTAAATTTGTAGTTTATCATTAACAGGAACACAGTGGAAAGAAACTATATCATTCGGATTGTCTACATTCAAAGGAACTACTTCCTCTTCCACATTTCATAGTCATGTGCGAAATACGGCTGTATAAATGTCTCGCAGCCAGTTGGCGTGCGCACTCACAACTATGGCTGAGCGTAATTGTGCGGACATATTTTACCTCCACAAACAGCTGAGACGTGGTTTGCGATACATGTGGCAAAAAAGTGAGGTGTTGTGGCCATACTTGCCAACCTTAAGACCTCAGAATTAGGGAGACATTCAAAAGGGCTGTTTGGGGGGGGGGGTGATAAATACATTTTACAGTGTTTATTTATCGGATAAAATACGTTAAATGTCACCGTTATTATTGGCCGGCCCGGAAACAGTGGGGGTGCCAAAATTCAGAGGCTGCTTCCACCTGAGGACCCGGGTGTTGTGCCAAAAAGTGATTGCCTGCCAAAAACTGATTTCCAATGTTTCCGTGTATTTTTTATGTGTAATATCTTTACGTGTGTTGGTAAATAGACTTTGGTGAACAGCGTTTACAAAGGGGTTATATATAGAATTAAAAAATTATCTGCTTTTTCAAGTATCTTTACAAGTCTGTGTTATTGTACTTACATTATAACCAATCCGGTCCTTTATCCCCACTTAAAATATTTTTACAGAACTATTGTAATATTTGCTGCCATTTCTGCTGTCCTCTTGGCCAACTTACTCTTACAAAAGACGTTTTTAATGTTAATGACATTTTTTTAACTGCATAAATAAAGGTTATATAAAAGTCGCTGCCAAAAACTGATTGCGCCTTCTCCTTCTTACACGAATGTTGTTTGTGGCTCAGTATGACTTTGTGTCATCCATGAGGGATGCATTTGACATATGTTTCACATATTATAGCCCAACAAGTTACTTACAGCAGTTTAAATACGAGCAATCAGTTTTTGGCAAATACCGGAAATCAGTTTTTGGCAGACAATCACTTTTTGGCACAACACCCGGCCTTCGCGGTCTAAAGAAAGCCGGGTAGTACGTCACGAGCTCCCTCGGTGGAGTGAAACTGCCGTCTGCTCCTGCAACACCTATCTAAAATATAACCGGGCGCTGGCGTAAACTCTCGACCGTCTCACACTTTGTTTAATTAGTTTTCTGTTTGACGTTTATTCAGCTGTGTGAAAACCCCTGGAGGAACCCTCCCGAGGGATTAATAAAGTTAAATTTAATTTAATCTAATCTAATAACTTTAATCTCAGCCAAACCGATTTACTCACGAACTAATAAAACACTGAAAAAGCCAAACAATAACATTTTTAAGTTATCAAAGTGACTTATATATCATGTTTAACCCGAGTAGTGAAAGACCGCGGGGGTTGGAAAACGATGTGTCGATCGGCTCAGATATTTGAAGTTTACACAGCTACATTCTCACCTGAAAATATGTTAAAAGTTTTTTTGCAACCCAGAAAGAGAAATAAGAGTAATATTAAAACTAAGTAGCTGCTGCCATTGTTGGAAACTGGAACTGGCTGGGTCGCGCTATGAATTCTGCGATATGGTTTTTCAATTTTGTTATGCGGGTGGAAAATCGGGAGAAATTCGGGAGATTGGTGGCTCCGGGAGATTTTCGGGAGGGGCACTGAAATTTGGGATTCTCATGGAAAAATCAGGAGGGTTGGCATGTATGGTTGTGGCAACATCACTAACCTTGTCAAACACCTCAAAGTAAATCATATCACAGAATATGACGAGCGTATGTTGAGACGAACTGAAGAGGAGGACAGGGACAGGTGCTGCTAGGGCGAGACAGACGTCTCTCACGGAGTCATTTAGTGCTGCAGGCAGGCAAGGTGTTCAAATAGCGCACAACTTCAGTTTTTTTATTTCTATATGATGAACTCTGCATTATTAAGTGATAAGAACAAGTAATCTGATGTCCTGTAATCATTATGACGCTATAATTTGAGATACAATAAATAAAATACGTTTTTGTACAAAGTATCGGTATCGGATCAGTATCCTCGATACCACCCTGAATATTACTTGGTATCGGATCGGAAAGGAAATCAGTAGTATCGCACATCACTATTTCTCAGCTTTCTCACCCGATGGCACGTACACGGACACGCCCTCATGGCTGAAAGCCAACAGCTCACTGATTCTGATGCGTCGGTGCAGTAGCGGTTTTTGATATGGGCGACATGGGCGGTTGCCCAGGGCGGCATCGTGGCGGGGGTGGCATCAGTTGCTCGCACCCATGCTGCCCCGACATCATGCCAGCGCATTTTGAGGATGGCATAGGCGCCCTCTGTTTGCGAGGTCTGCCTGCTGCTTGCGGCACAGGGAGGAGAAGGCGGGGGATTCTCTGGCTGGCTGGAGCAGCATCTAATAACCAACTCGAAAAAATAAATAAATAAATAAATTTAAAAAAACCAACAAACATAAAAACACCAGACATAATGATAAAGACTTATAATTTGCACCGATGTTTTTTCGAAATTCTATACGTGAAAAGTGAGCATGAGAGCCCTCTGTGCGCCTGCTTGCTGCTGTGCTGAAGTCAAAGTAAACTTTATTGTCATCTCCGCTACATACAGTCCAGTATATAGAGAGACGAGACGACGAGGCTCAAGTTACAGCAGTGCAAGTAAACAAACAATAAATATAAGAAGAGTAAGAAAATAAATATACACTTTAGGACTAGGGGTAAAGGGATCAATAACAATTTAAAATTTATAATTTTCAGTTTGATGATTTAAAGTCTCACACACAACCCGTCGAAAGGGGACAGGTTGTGTGTGTCCTTATTTTCCTTTTCTTGGACAACATCTGCCTCTCAGACACCACCCTAACGGAGTCCAGCTCCATCCCCACAACATTACTGGCCTTGTGGATCAGTTTATTTAATCTGTTGGCATCTGTGACCCTCAACCTCCTGCTCCTGCATGTAACAGTATAGAGGATAGCACTGACCACAACAGAGATACAGCAAGATAACATTAATTAGTAGAGATAGTGAAAACGTCTGTTTACGTTTGTTAGCCACTTGACTATGATAGTAAACAGTAGACACTGATGTAGCTTACTGAATCTTTTGGACTGTGTTCAGCACAATATTAATTAGTCATTCTCAGTTGTTGATTTGTCCTATTGTCATTGTCTGACAAATTATAATGGCTGTTTGTTAGTCATTTGCATACTATGCATACTTTCTCATACTCAGCTGCTCTATTCCCATGTTGTTGCAGTATATTAATGACTAACCTCGTATTGTTGATGGATTATCTCAGTTGTTCTCCTGACTAAAGTTTGGTCCATTTACAGCATCCTGCCATGCGATTACATTTATCCCTAACCATTGGAAACCCTCACATTAACTTTTATCAAGTGGGAAAAAGTTAGCGTTCATCCTCCAGCTTCACTGTGTTTATGTTATGCTAACATAGCACATCACGTAATACATCATTATATTACTAGCTAGTCTAACTTCAGTAACCCTACAAAAGTCACTGCTGTTTAGTTTTCTGTCTTCATTTATGTTGGAAGTGACAGCAGAGCTGTACGTTTAAATTTTTTCAGAAATCTCTCAGGCAGAACATGCTATATCGTGTTTAAGTGGAAGCTAGCGAGCTAACTTCCTGCTAACTTCTAACTCCGTTAAATGTAATAAATTCTGTTTTCATTGATGCCTGGATGTTAAACTTAATTGTTACACCTGGTAAAGCAGCAACGCTGGTCATTTTTTTAAAGATGAAAGAATTTAGACTGTTTTTAACTCTCAGTGATGCGGCAGTGTTCATTTGACTATGGGACCTGAAGCGGCTCCTGACTATGGTAGCCGTAATGCTCCAACAATCCATCAAGCGGTGGAGCTTTGTAGTTTACCAAAGTCGTACTAAAACATTTTTTGACAGATTTTTGAGTGCTGTGTACCACATAAAATCAGTTCAAAGTCAGTAAGCACAACTGGGAATTCATACATAAGGCGCACCGAATTCTAGCTAGACATGAGAACCTTCCATCTCTGCAAAGGTTTCTGGGAAAGGCAGTCTTCTGATGACAATAACTGTGTCCCAAAACGTAGGCTGCATCCTCCTGAGGCCTGAGACCGATTGCATCACAGCGACGCGACGAAGGCTGTCCCAATTCGTAGACTTCTTTTCCCCAGATTTGAAGGATGGGTCTGGTGTGTCTTTCGTGGCCCACCATATCCCAGAATTCATAGCGCGGCCCAGCCAATTCCAGTTTCCAACAATAGTGGCCGCTACTAAGTTTTAAAATTACTCTTATTACTCTTTCTGGGTCACAAAATAAACTTTAACATATTTTCATGCGAGAAAGTAGCCGTGTAAACTTCAAATATCTGCTCGGTTTATCAAGACATCCCATATTTGCAAAAGTGCTCCGACGTTTTCGGAGACGTCTGTTACCCACCCGCTCGATAGCTAGCCGGGGGGTTCAATGGTCACTCGAGCCAGCGAGAAGAGCGGACTCCTGGCTTCATAGTTTTCAGACCCCCGCTGTCTTTCGCTACTCAGGTTAAACATGATATATAAGTCACTCAGATAACTTAAAAATGTTATTGTTTGGCTTTTTTCAGTGTTTTATTTGTTCCGGAGTAAATCGGTTTGGCTGACATCAAAGTTATTAGATTAGATTACATAAATCCCTCGGGTAGGTTCCTCCGGGGTTTTCACACAGCTGAATAAACGTCAAACAGAAAACTGATTAAACAGAAGTGTGAGATGGTCGAGAATTTACTCCAGTGTCCCGTTATGTTTTAGATGGCAAGGAGCAGACGGCCGAGTTTATTAAACTCCACAGAGACAGCAGTGACGCAGATCTGAAGGCTAGACTGTCCCATTTCACAGCTTCGCATTTCCGGTCTTCAAAGGACCCGGCCCACGTAGACCGCGAAGGCCGGGTCCGCCGAAGGATGCAGCCTAGGTTTTGGGACACAGCTAAAATGTCTTAAATGCTATTTATTGTCAGAACATTAAATCTATAATTAACAACTCTTAATAATAAATCTGTTGCTGCCAATAAATCAATTACAAAATAACCTAAATTGCTGCTATCAAATCAAACACACTGCAATAAAATTACAACAGATATGCTTGGGAATGGTAATGCCTATCGCATAGGACTGAAAATGTGTGGAAATTTAAATTATTTCTAGATCTCAACAAGTTGAGTCACATCCGCTGTACTCATCTGAAAGTAAACGTTAACACTAGTTGGTCTTCATTCTTCATCTGGTTCAAACTATAAACGGTCATGACTGGTTGCAGAATGGTTCCTTAATTTAAGCCTTTCAAGTCTTATTGATATTTTTATATTTAAAAGAACTACAAATTACAAATAATAGTGTTACATAGCTTCATTAGAAATGCATCTGTAACATGAGATATTCACTGTATTTTAAATGATACAAAATAAGATGTGCACTTCTGTTATTACATTTTTTTTTAGTTTCAGTCAATCTTAAAAGATACAAAGCTACTTGTTGCATTCTTGGATTAAAATAAATTGAAACCAGTATGACTTTATGAGCCAACTTTTACTGTACAATCTGCAAATATATGGAGAAAGTGCATTATTACATGTTTTGTACAAAGTCTCATTCTTTTGCTTGATATAGTGCATTACAGTGCATGGCCTGGCCTGTTTCAGACATCGAAAAACAAATACTTCTTATAACAGAATAAATGAAATCAAAATAACAATATAATACTCTCTAATATTACTGCCATTCTCAGTCCTGTATCACTACGATTACTGCTACAGTGGGGAAATAAATATTTGATCTCCTGCTTGATTTGTAAGTATTCTTACTTACAAAGAAATGAAGAGTCTCTCAGTTTTATGATAGTTTCATGGTAATGGAGAGGAATCGAATATCAAACAAACATATTACATAAAAGTTGTGAATTCTTCGCCATAAGGAATCAGATGATTATCTCCTCCACCTCAGGTACATATCACTACAGCACCGAGGTCTTTACATGGACTGGGTAGTTAGCTTTATTTGCTGATAATTAGCACCATGTGTAATCTACACAGAGCCAATAAATACACCGAAAACATACAATACGGGGGAATACCTGCCAACTTTTCACATGAGACCTCAAAGGGATAAAACCCTGATACTGATCCTAATATTTCCATGGATGTTAAAGGAAACTTTAAAATTCTGCTCTGAACTTTAATGGGTGTTGTGTTTGTGTTCATGCTGAATTTAAATACACACATTCCAGGAAAACAAACTATGTGCACTATGTGTACTGGAATTACACTGCAAACTTGCTGTACATAAAAATAACAAATCTGCAACCCTGTAGCGCTTCATTAAATCAGTATTGTAATGATATGATGTTGCATCGTGTGTGTGTGTGTGTGTGTGTGTTAAACAGTAGTTAAACATGACCTTTGGCCAGTTTTGACAACTCTCATGTGCACACAGGCTGACGTGTATGCTGTGATAAATGCAGGATTAAATTTGAATACTTGGCTCTTTACCTACTGGTCATATGAATGTTTGAGTGATGACTGAATAAATGAGCCATATCGTTGCACTGGTTACGACTTAATGATTTTTTCAATCAGTAAAATTTCAATTTATTTAATTCTTTTACGATGTGTGTACTAATTAATGAATTTGTGACACTATATAGTATCTGACACTATACTGTAATCCAGTAAAATAAGATTATTGTAATCCTCTTTTAACGAAGGGAAAAAACTGTCTGTTTGTTTTTCCTTGTAAACTCTCAGCAGCGGAGATTGTTCTTTTATTCAAATAATCGTGCTACTCACCCTGCAACCAGATCTATGTGTGACAGAATCATTTGAAATTTGCAAAAACAAAAAAGTCAGTTCGTACCTGTCCTTTATACTCGAGCATCTTAAGCAGCATACAGACTCTGGAGAAGAACAATCAGGAACACTGTGTTGAGGTATTTAAAGATTTGCTGTTACTTATTAATGTGTTTTCTCTGTTGAACAAATTGTAGATACTTTATAAATTCTTAAGTGTTTATGTAGGATTTTTTGAAAGGTAAGTAAGATTTTTTTTAATTGAATCATCAACAGAAGACGACCGTCTCCGATTGGCATAAACATTTAATGGTTCAAACTTTGGACAAATATGTGAAATTTTAGCCTGATAAATAAAACTTTTCAAGATATATTTTTTGGATGAATGGCTGGTCTACTCACTTTACAGATCTTTTATTCATCTTTGCACAGTGAAATCAGTGCAGCCAGAGTTTGAACACTGACTCAAAACACATTAAAGATAAAAGTCTGAAATATTTCCTGACCTTTCTTACCATGTAAATGAATCAGGATCTATAATGAAAAAAACCTTGAGTGATACATAACTCCTGTAAAGTCCCATATTTGTGCACAAATACTGATAAAAGCTTCACAGTCCAAAAAGGCAACTACTGACAATTTCTGAATGATATCCAAAAGTAAAGAAAAGTCAAACATGTAGAAAGGTTCCTAACATAAAATCCTTTGTCACAAAACTGTGAAAGAAGCCTTTTTTTATTCCACTTCCATGCTGTATTATGCAAATAAAGCAAGTTGTACCACAAAAACAAAAATATCAGTAGATTTTCTCATCAGAATAGAAATAAATCTGAAATTTCCAAATTGCACTTTCATAATAACTGAAGAAATATTTTGTTAAATATGTGCATTTTTTTCATTTTGTAGACCTCTATTTACTGTTTCAAGAACTACATTGGAGGAGTCTGGTAATTTAGATTAAGGACATCATCCTGATACCTAATGGTAGTCTGAGTACTGTTTCCTAGCCTGTAGAGGTTTGTGCATCCCACCATGGTTATGCTAGACCATCATGACCCACCTACAAACCAGTCATGTTGAATTTGTCTACTTTCAAGTGTACTAAGAGGCATTAAAAAATAAGTACCAATGTACCAATTGCATGCATAAAAATGAATACAGTAAAAGAGTAAAGAAGAAGGGATCATTTCATGTGGCTAGTCTTGCTAGTCCAAGCTGCTGTGTACACATGGCACAATTGGAAGCCTGACACAACATGCTTACTCTAAACCCCTAACCCATCAAATAATTATTTAATACATCAAATGCAGGAAACAAGGCAGGGATCAGGCAATCAGCATGCTGACTGTCGTAGTGAATGCTGCAAGTAAAACTCTTAAAATTATAAGACTGCTCCAGGGCAGTAGGTCTGAAAAGATAGGTTGAGAAGATTTTGTAAATGAAAAATATGCACATATTTAACAAAATTATTTTCTGAGTTTTAATTAGAGTACCATGTGGAAAATCTAGTATTTTGTTCTACTTGGATGAGACAATCTTCTGATTTGTTTTTGTGATACAACTTGACATATTTGCTCAATCCAGCATGGAAGTTGAATGAAAATACTATTTTCTTCATTTGTGGATGTAAAGTTAAAAAGTATTCTATAAGCTTTATTTTGCAGTTTTGTGAAATTCAGATCTATACCATTCATTTTGTTTGACCAACACCAGCTTCTGTGAACAGGAGACACTCACAGGAAAGGCAAACGGCAGGTTTGCGATTAATCAAATCTAGACACTTTTCATTCACAGTCAAAACACGGCAGAGAATTATAAGACGCCATAGCATCACATTCTTTATTAAAAAAAATGCTTTCATTGAAATGTATAGAGAGACGGGACTTCTCCTTAACTTTGCTGTTGCTTGCTTTGCTTGTTCTGTCCACACACCTGCGCTGTCGTGTCATGATATCGCTTTAGAAGTAGAACAAATTACACTGCTCAAACAAATTAATGGAACACTGTGAAAACACATGAAATCTCAATGGGGGGGGGGAACAAGCTGGATATCTGTACTGATAGGACTCAGTAATGTGTTAAGTAAGGGGATACCTTACACTGAAACATTGAATTTAAATAATTTTTTTGTCAACAGGTTCCACAAAATTGTATTATATGAGATAAAAGTAAAGGTTTAAAGGTAATCGAAATCAATTAAATTGCATTACAATAACAAAATTATGGTGAAGTGAGCCAGTAAAAAAATTACTGATGATCAACAAGAGATACTCTCGTCTACTTAAATTATTTATGTTGTATGAACTTAAATAATATATTTACGGGTTACATTTCTAATCATTGTTTTTTTAAACACATTTCTTAGTGGTAGTAGTCAAATGTTAAAATTAAGTTTGATTAATTAAAACATTGCATTTTCACCCAACTTATGTTTAACTAATTAGTTTTATACAATTCTCCTTTGTCAACAGTTTCCACATAATTGATTTAGTACACCTCACTTATTTTTCTTATTTCTTTTATTGCCAGCACGTTTAGTGTAACATTTTTGTAAACTAGGTCCAAAAGAATAAAGCTGTGCCATAAATGAAACACAGTATTGGTTCATTATGATATGTTTGCAGTTCATATAGTTATTTACAATATCCTGGGACAAATAGGTACTCTAAATGTAATTATTTGTAGCACTATATTTAATCTAAAGCCCATGTTCTCTCAGTGACAGAGCATACAGCATTTGTTAGCAAATACCAGTCGGGTTCCACTATGCTGGGCAGGGAGTAGAGGGCCCATTGGAGGTTGTCAGGCTCTCAGGCAACACTCATGAAATCTTTTTCTGAATGTTCGGTCAGATTCACACCAGAGGCCCGCTGGAGGTTATTTTGTAGCTCTGACAGTGCTCGTCCTGTTCTTGCTTGCACAAAGGAGCAAATACCAGTCCTGCTGTTGGGTTAAGCTCTCTTGGAGTAACTGTCCATCTCCTGGAATGTGATCTTTAGGATGTTTGCTGTACCAAATTACATACAGTTAATCCATATTTTACTCTTATTTTTCTTCTTCTGTCTTCTATAGGTCATGTCCATCGACTCCTTGTCCTCCCTCAGTTTTACTCCACCTCTTTTTTCCTACAACTCCATCAACACCTCCATTTCTTCTGACTTAGCATGCCAACATTCAGCACCCAGCATAGTAATGCATACGATTTACACCGTCAGCAGTGTCCTCCTCCTCTTACCGCTCTACATCCTCATCCTCTACATGGGTTTCCAGCGTTGGTGCCGTCAGCGCTCTACACCTGCAGGGATGACAATGAGCCACTCTGACTTCTTCACCTACAATATGATGATTTTAGAGATTTTTGGAGTCTTTGTTAGAGTCCTCAATAATGTGTACAAATATAATGGTAATAACACACTGTTTGTGTTAGGGCAGTATTTGTCCAGCATTACATTACCTGTACAGGTTATGTTTCATCTCCTGACCTGTTTGGAGCGCTATCTGGCTGTTGTTCACCCCATCACCTACAGGCATCTGCGAGAATCTCATGGGATCAAGATTAGAAACATCAGCACTGTGTGTGTTTGGGTGGTGGGCTTTGGGTGGATGGGGGTAGAACACTTGTACTGGCCAAATTTTCCTGCAATCCCATTTTTCTCCAACATGAGCATCTGCATATTACTTATTTCTTTCTGCTGCCTGTCCGTTCTTCACACTCTGATTCGTCCGGGGCCAGGGGAGGTGGGCGGGAACAAGGGGCGGGTTGACCAATCAAGGCAAAGAGCTTTCCACATGATTGTGGCCATAACAGGAGTGCTGGTGTTGAGATTTGCTGGGATCCTGACTTTTTTTCTGATACAAAATGCACTACCGGTTGATAGTAAAGAGCTCTGTGTGGCGGTGGAATCAGCAGTTTGGCTGAGTGTACCCAGCCGTCTAGTTCTTCCTCTGCTGTTTCTGCACAGAGCAGGAAAACTGTCATGCTCGAGGAAGAAAACTGAATTGCAGAAGTCATTAGGGGAATAAAGAGTTTTATGAATGTGGACAAGCCCAGGTTACTGCAAATGGAAGTAGTATGAACTAGCTACAATCTAACTTTGTGAAAAGTTACCATTTGCAGTGATACAAAAGCTTTACTGGTCTGTTGTGTTAAAAAAAAAAATGTTGCAAATGAAGCTGTAGATTTTTGGTTTCGTTCTTACCCTCACCTTTGACTGACAAAATAAGATCAAATAGGAAAAATGAGCTTTCTCTAAATGGTGTCTTAGACTGAGTCTATCTCTATCTTAGGCTCAGCCTAAGAGATAGTGACGGGCTCAGGGTAGAGTTACTAATCCTCCAGTGGTTCCGTGGCTGAGGTTGTTGCTTCACAGCAAGAAGTTCCCTGCCACCATCAGGCCGGGGGTCTTTCTGTGTGGGGTTTGCATGTTCTCCCCGTGTTTGTGTGGGTTCTCTCTGGGTACTCCGGTTTCCTCCAACAGTCCAAAGACATGCTGTTAGTGGGGATAGGTTAATTGGAAACTTTAAATTGCCCAAATTGTCTGTGTCTATGTGTTAGCCCTGTAACATACTGGCGACCTTTCCAGGGTGTACCCTGCCTCACGCCCTAAGACAGCTGGGATAGGCTCCAGACCCCGAAAAGGATAAGTGAAAGAGTAAGAGTAAGAAAATAAGTGAAAAGAGAATAGATGGATGGAGAACAGGGAGGACACCTACTGGGCAGAATCAATCAGAATCAGAATCAGAATACTTTATTGATCCCTGGGGGAAATTATTATGTATCTCTGTTGGCTGAGTTTTTAAAAGCTAAAATGAGGTTCAAAATCTCCAACTTAGACCGATGTTACATGACATGTTCTCTAAACAACGTTGCATCGAGTGTCAAAATCACATCACCCGGAGGAATGTTAACAAAAGGGCAGATGCTGCTATAGAAACCTAAATAAAACTTTTATTTCTTATTTGAGTGAAATGTACTCAAATTGCATCAAGCATTGCTACATAACATTTTTTTTAACTTGAGTTGGATTTACTTAGCATAAACATAAACTACCCAAATTTAATAAATAATAATAAAAAGATTGTGTGTCATAGAATGTTTCATTAATGACAGTTGCATGTATCACGTGATATTAATTGAAATATTGGACATTTTGTAATACATTCAAAATATTATTTTATATTGACACAGTTTCAAAGTTTACATATTTTCCGTCATTTTTTGTTTATCTAAATAAAAATATTGCTATAGATATTATATTCTCTTTCACAGAGGTTTGTTATTGTATACTATTGTAAATTTAAGTTTTCTTTTATTTACTTGTTACATTTGTTTAATTAATTAAATATAATAGGAATTAATAATTAAAAATTTAAAAAAAGTTATGTTTTCCTTTTCCGAACCACAGTGAAGCTGTTTCTTGTGGTTTCTTTCCTTGCATCCGAAATAAACAGGAAATCATCCGGAATGAGCGGAACACCTGTGATGCGTTTCCCGTCGGACTGTTTTCATAGTCGTACCGGTACACCTTCAACTTGTCTGAGTGGATTTCTCAGTTTTCTCGCACTTTAGCTCCATAAATAATTTTTTTCACGATGTCCAACTTTCCGCAGTTACTCCGAGCCGCGCCTGCGCCTTTTAGGCGGCTCTCTTGTGGCAGAGGCGGAAAAGGGAGCGTCGGTTTGAGTGTTAGCGGAAACTTTTTGCGCCTGCGCTCCTCAGCTGCGCTGTCATCCAGCCCGGAGCACCGAAACAGACCCAGAACCCGGGGCTACGCGAGCTACAGCCGCAGGGAGCCGCTCCGGATCGGCTGTGCCTCCGGGTTCTGGGGGGACACGGCCACCTCAGGTAGGCCATCACGTCACCATCCGTCACGATAACGCCGTGTAGATGTAGCTAAAAAAAAAAAGGGTAAAACGTTATTGTTTTTATTATTATTATTGCAGTTTTTGGTTTTACGTAGATGGTGATGGATGCCTTTATTTGGCTTTCGTTTGTTGTCAAGTAAGTAAAATGTAATAATTAAGCACATTTAACATTTTCCCTCACCAAATTGCTGCACAGAGTATGTACGTTTATATTACACTTTATACTAAACCTTTATACTTTTATTACCCCTCAGTCGTAAAAGGCTGATGGGGTATTGTTGTCATCCTGCTGGGCTTCCCAGTGCTGTTTTAAATCGTTACTTGACGTAGGAGCACCACAGGTGCACATTAAGGGGCAGGAAGATGATTTGGGGGTTTTCTTTTACCTAAATAAAGACATTCCTACCTTAAGCTGCTGTGTATTAAAAAAAATCACCACTGCAGGAAATTGAATCTGTGACGTTTGCATTAAAAAACAGAAACATCAGCTGGTTTCGGAGGGTTTAAGAGGAGCCACAGAGTGAGCTGTTTCAGTCAGTGCAGCTGTCATCGAAGTATTCGTGCTTTGCTGCTGAGCCTCTTCTCCTGTGCTTTCAGTGCCTCAGCTGATCTACAGCGGGAATCTGGACTTCCTGGTGTTTGACTACCTCAGTGAGATCACCATGTCTCTGCTCACCGCTGCCAAAACCAAAATGCCAGTGAGTTCCTGCATTTCCATAACCTAGACTGCCTTTACCACCTGCAGAGATGCAGAAATATTTTTAAAAAATAACAGAAGAATTTAAATGAACATCTTTACAAATATATACACACAATACTAAAATATATTAAAATATTCATGCAGCTGCTTGTGTTAAAAACTTCAAGGGAGATTTTTTATTTAGTTTTTTCTAGCTTAAAAATTCTACATTTAATTTTTGTAAAAGTTCACATTGAAAACAGCCACTGACGCACAATCGGTAAGTTATCTATGGAGTCCAAACAAAACGTGTGTGGTTTACAGATTTATTGTAAAATGATAAACTTACCGTATTTTTCGGACCATAAGGAGCACTGGATTATAAGGCGCACTGTCGATGAACGGGTCTGTTTTCATACATAAGGTGCATTAAGGGAAACGAAACTGTCAAAAAAGTCAAATTTTACTCAACTCATTCTTCTTGCTTCCTCCACTTCCGTATCATTGATTCATTAATGTTGAATTCTCTCGCAGCTGCTCTATTCCCATGTTGTTGCAGTATATTAATGACTAACCTCGTATTGTTGATGGATTATCTCAGTTGTTCTCCTGACTGAAGTTTGGTCTGTTTACAGCATCCTGCCATGCGATTGCATTTGTCCCTGATCATCGGGAGCCCTCATGTTGGCTTTTATCAAGTGGGAAAAAGTTAGCGTTCATCCTCCAGCTTCACTGTGTTTATATTATACTAACATAGTTGTGTTAGTATTTGCTAGCAATCACGTAGCACAGCATTATATACCAGCTAGTCCAACTTCAATAACCCTACAAAAGTCACTGCTGTTTAGTTTTCTGTCTTCATTTATGTTGGAAGTGATAGCAGAGCTGTACGTTTTTTCAGAAATCTCTCAGTCAGAACATGATATATCATGTTTAGGTGGAAACTAGCGAGCTAACTTCCTGCTAACTTCTAACTCCCTTAAGTTTAATAAATTCTGTTTTCATGGATGCCTGGATGTTAAACTTGATTGTTACACCTGGTAAAGCAGCAACACTGATCATTTTATTAAAGATGAAAGAATTCAGACAGTTTTTAACTCTCAGTTAAAAAGTCAAACAGTGTTTGTTTGACTTTGGGATGTGAAGCGGAGTTTGGACCCAGATTACTCCGCGAGGCTTCTGACTACGGTAGCCGTAATCCATCAAGCAGTCTCCAGAGGCCTGGTAATGAACCAGTCATTTGATTCAGGTGTGTTGACCCAGGGTGATATCTAAAACCTGCAGGACACCGGCCCTCGAAGCCTGGAGTTGCTCACCCCAGCTCTAAGAGGAGAAACGGGGTTTGTAAGAGGGTTTTCTGCCTGCTGTTGCAGCTCTGTGCCTGCAGGGAGCAGCGCTGCTTCACTTCTCTCCCCACCTCTGCATTAACATCTGACTCTTGCTCTTGCAGAACCTCGGTTACACTCCAGACTTTGTCCAGGTTGCTCTGGCTCCCTTCATCAACGACATCCACAGGAAAGGTGAGTAAACAGCACAACGGAAAGTGTGTTTCCATAGCAACAGTTGATCTCGTGATGAACGACAACCTCCTCTCTCATCAGGTATCCGCGTGGTCAGTAATGCGGGCGGCGTGAACCCTCTAGCCTGCGCCGAAGCCATACAGGAAGTAACCAAGAAGGCCGGCCTTGAACTGAAGGTCGCCGTGGTGACCGGTGATGACCTCATGCCTCATGTAATGCGCCGCCTCTAACGTCATCACTCCCATTTTGGTGTGATTGATTAAACGTTTAATCCTCTCCTTTCTTCTTCTCTTCTCTCAGAGGAGCAGCCTGTCTGACGTAAAGATGCCAGACGGCGGGGGCAGACAGCAGCTGCCTAAAACGCTGCACAGCATGAATGCCTACCTCGGGTACGGGCGCCCTGCTTCGTGTTACAGATTTCAACTGCAGCCCAAACAGCTGTTGAAAACCTCTGCCGTGTCTCTGTTTCCAGGGCCGTCCCTGTCCGCCGCTGCCTCGACCTCGGAGCGGACATCGTGGTAACGGGACGCTGTGTGGACAGCGCCGTGGCCCTGGGGCCGCTCATGCATGCTGTAGGTTTTTCATTTCTAACATTTCTTGGAATTCTTCCAGCATTTCTCCAAGAAGGGATCACACTTTGTCATCCTGCTGCACTTTTTTTTTCTTTCCCTTTTGGACATCATGAGAGCCACAGCGAGGGTCAGGAACGAGCAGGCGTGCAAACAGCTGCAGTTCCTTTAGTGGCCACTTAAGGCAGACTTGATTCAAACACATTTATTTATTCATCTTCTACCAACATCTGTCTGTGTTTGCTTGAGTCAACGTCAGAGACATGATGTCTGTGTGTGTTTCTTATCTGCTGCAGTTTGGATGGGAGAGAAGCGACTACGACCTGCTGGCAGCCGGAAGGTACACAAACAGACACACACAGACAGAAACACATATAGACATGCACAGACACACACACGCAAAGACAGACACAGACACACACAGACACATACACAGAAAGAAAGGCACAGACACATACACAGAAAGAAAGGCACAGACACATACACACAGACATGCACAGACACACACACACAAAGAAAGGCACAACCACACACACACAGACATGCACAGACACACACAGACATGCACAGACACACACACATGCACAGACACACACAGAGACATGCAGAGACACACACGCACAGACACGCGCACACACAGACATGCATGGACACACACGCACAGACAGCGGTATTTGTGACACTATGTTAGGTGTGGGTGAAAAACTGTAGTTAAAACCTTGAATTAAGATTAAAGTTAACAAATAAAATACCAAAAAGTTGCAATAAAACAAAAATTTAAATTAAGACTCCAAACTGTTAAAAGCCACAAACAGTGAAGCTGAATAAATTACAATTAAGCTTTTGCAAATAAATAAAATTAAAATAATGTTATTATGTTTTTATAATGCAGTTAATATGATTATATTTTATTATTATTAATTAATAATAAGATATAACAATAACATTTGAGGAAGTCCAAACTGTAGTTTTAAAAAGTGAAAATCAAAGATTTTTTTTAAAAAGTGAGAAAGATAAATTATGTTTTAAAAGGCCCTAAAATATTTTTTAAAAGCAAGAAGAAAGTTACACTTGTTCCAAAAAATACTGAAAAAACTACAAAAATGTAAAATAATGTTTCAAAAACCTATAAATAAACTCAATTACAATTGAATGCATTAAAACAAAAATAACTAAAAAATTTGAATATTTAATAAAATGGATTAAAAACACAACACAAATTAGAACAAAGCTAAATAAGGTTGACAACAAAAACAATCAGGATTTAACTGAATAAAATTTAAATTTGTTGATTAAATTTTCTATTCTGAACAAACATTCGAAGATAAAGAAATGATTGTATTAATTGTTTTTATTATATTTGCTTGTTTAAACCATCTCTGAACTTTTGATATATAATCTTTGTTTTCTGTGTTTCAGTCTCGCAGGTCACCTGATCGAGTGCGGCGCTCAGAGCACAGGAGGCATCTTCACAGACTGGCATAAAGTTCCCGATTGGTAAGAATTTTATGGTTTTCAACACACTTCTCAAACCAGATCTGTGAATACAGCTCACAGGGTCAGCGTGTCAATATTTGAATTATTTTCTTCACTTTAAAAGGTTTAAATGAGTAAACAGTAAGTTTACAATTACAATTTTGGTGTAAAATGACACCAAAAATTCTGGTAGCTCACTGCTCACATGGTCTGCAGTTATAAAAAAATAAAGGTTTTGTTGATTCATGGGCTTCTATTGTAGACAGTGAAAAGCAGGAATATTTCTTTTGTTTATCCACTGACTGATGTAGTATGATCAACAGAATAACCTGTGAAACCTTTAACCCTTTAAGACCTACCATAGAACCAAGTCTGCCAGAGCTTATCTTTATATTTTTACATGCTGTAGTGCCATTTGTGGGAGCATTTCAAGTTGCTATACATCAATACAATCATTATAGCCCAAATTTTAATACTATGTATGTATTAAGTCCATAGTCATTACATAAATTGCAAAAAAGTGCAATAAACTACAAAAAAATTGAAAATCGTTTTTGTTTTTTACATATATTTCTAGTTAGAGAAATTTAAGAGGCTTATCCCTCAAAACTGTAAATACAAAAAAGTTGCACAAAATAGTTTCCAACAACAGGAAATTTATTTTGAGTGTCTTCATAGTTTTATTTTTGAGATTCACCAATTTTTATATACTGCAGGAAAAACGAAAATAAATATTATAATGCAAATTTGCAAAAAAACCAGCATGTGCATCAAAATAAACTATTTCCAGCAGTGCAATTTGAGTTCTAAGCATCCCAGAAAGTATACAGAAAAGCATAAAGTCAAACATGACTTTTAAAAACACCAGTACATGCTTATAAGGCCCTGAAGGTATAAAACTACATTTTCAGCCTAAATGACGTAAATTCCGGTTTCGGGCAGGTAATGGTGGACATGCGATAGTTCGCGCTGACGTCTATTCCAAAGTAGGAAGTGTTATGAACAGCTGATTGGATCGGCAAAGCGTGTTTCTGGAATATTACGTTTTTGTTGCTGCAAGTGCTTTTTAAGCAATTTTTGCAAAGCTATATGTAGAACGAAACCGTGACCTAGGACAAGCTGATGGCATAAGATGTAAGTACAACTCCTCCGATTTCATATGCAAAAAAAAATTATTGCCCTAGCTTACGTGGTTCCAGTTCCACAGGGATTTAAAAATAGTTACACAAAATGGAGCGTGCCCGCTCCGACCGGTTTTAAAGGGTTAAAAATACAGTTAAAAGCCCAAAAAAGTATGCCCTCCTTCATATTTTTTATAGTCGTATGGTGGACCACATCTGAGTCTTTGCGGGGCCGATTCTGGTCCCGGGGCCCTATGTTTGACACCCCTGAGTTAGGCCTTTCTGCTTCTCAGTTTGTAATGAACCTTATTCACTGGTCACTGGTCCACTCTCTTACTTAATGTGAACAATTGGAAATGGGTAGATATTCAAAAGCTATGAAGTTAAAGATCAAATATTTTTCTTGACATTTAAATTAACTTTAGTTTGTTGTTTTCAGCTTACAGTTAAAAAAAAAAGCAGCTTCAATTTTTATTAGCTTGTCAGGGCTGCAGGTTGTTAATCTTAACAGTTAGTAGCCTTGAGCTCCTTTTAGACTCCAACATTGATCAAAGGCTAAATTTGTGCAATGTCAGCAGAAGAGCTTAAGGGGAAAATGACTCTTAACTGTTCTGTCTGTATAAATCATTAAAGTCAAATCATCCTCACTATGGAAGGGGTTTTTCCTTCCTGGTGTCTCAAAGTGTTTGTTCCTAGGGGGTCATTGGATTGTTGGGTTTTTCTCTGCATTATTGTGGGGTCTTTACCCTAATATATAAAGCCCCTGTGGGAACTGTTGTTCTATAAAAATAAAATTAAACTGATTGAAGGTAAAACAGAACTTTTAAGCCACATTCAGCAGTGATGTACACATAGTTTCATGAAGAGAAAATCCTCTTCAACCGTTTAAACCCATCATGCTTTGGGCTTGTGTCGCAGCCAGCGGCAAAAGAAATATTTCACCATTAGAGGCAAGAATGCATTAAATTAAAGGCCAGCAGATCCTTGAAGCATACATCAGTGTGTCATAAATCAGAAGCTGAAAAATTGATAATGATCCTGGAAAAACCTCCAAATCCACAGCGGACTACCTCAGGAGGTTTTTCCATGGTTTATTTCCATGGTTGCTAATGTTCAAGGACACGGAAATCAGATCTCTCAAATAAGCACAGCGAGATAGACCCCAAAAATCTCAAGGAGGTAGGAACATACTGGATGAATAACACATGAAAATTCAAAACATTAAGGCCGTAATGTCTGCCAAAGAGGCTGTTAGTAAGTACTAAAGCAGGTTGCCCAAACCTTTCAACCTTTTTCCTTAACAGTTTAAGTTATTGTTGTTTAGAAACTGTAAAGTATCTAAACTTAAAAAAAAAAACCAGTTGCTTTATAGTATTAAGCAAATGTGCTGTCTTTAAAGTTCTTCCAGGCTTATGGACTATAAATGCTTAAAAACCTTCACATCAAGACGAGGTGTGAAACCTTAAGGAGCTCTTAAAATGTCTTTTCTACACTGAAGACCTTCCATACTGTTGTCATTCAGAGCAACAACAAAGTGAAAATCTAAAAATGGAAACAATTTCAGTAGAAAGTCAAAGCCTGACCTTTGATTTGGGTCTCAGGGACAACATGGGTTTCCCGGTGGTCGAATGTTCCAGCGACGGCTCCTTCGTTCTCTCCAAACCGCCCAAAACCGGCGGCCTCGTTTCCTTCGGCACTGTCGCCGAGCAACTGGTGTACGAGATCGGAGACCCACGGCGATACCTGCTGCCAGACGTCATCTGCGACTTCAGCCAGGTGGTGATCCAGGAGGTACCAGGTACTGCACACAAACACAACCTCACACATACTGTTGAGGACATGACCGGCAGCTGAACTTTTGACTGTTTTCATAACCCTCAAGAACTCCTCAAACAAACCCATCTGGAGCTTTGACTCGACCCTTGATTGAACCCAACACCCTCCGCTGAACCTCCAATAAACTGTTCGTCAGCTCATCATTAGCAAATTATTCTCCTTAATATCAATCAACCCAGAGTGAACCCATCTCGAGCTGTGCTACAGTGTCTAACCTTCGGGTGAACTCCAGAACCATCGCCTGAACTCCCACTGAACTCTGCTTCTCTGATAAAAACCTCCGCTTTGCCTGATTTGAGTAATTAATTCAGGATTTTTATTTGTATTTTTTCCATTTTGATTTTATTTGAGAGAAAATACTGATGTGCCCAAATTTGGGGGATTTCTTTTACACTCCTACTCCTCTGCTTGAATAACTAACTAGAATCATGTACACTGTGTACGTGTGAAGAAAATCTTGAATATTTCACATAAGTTCAAAACCATAACTCAACATAACTCAGTTTTGGGATGTAGGAGACAGTGAAAGTTTTGAACAAATAACTTATATTTTTGTTGTTTTTATGCATAAAAACACCAAAAACATGGACTCTTTGACATACTTCTTTTTTCTCCTAGTCATAACTGATCTCATAGACACATTCTGTGGATACCAGCACAGATAAACATCCATAAATCCAACTAAGATGAAGGGAAAAAAATACCGTTCAGAACTTGCCTGGAAATTTCCATGTTTTTAAATCTTCTTCAGTATTAAAGCAATTCAGCGAGAGTTTTCTTTCCTTGTATGCTTTTACGTCAGTGTTTGTGAGCAGTAGTTCTCCATCCAACTTTCTGAGACTGAACCTGGTCCTTATAGATGTGGTTATATAAAGCAAAAGAAAAACTAATTTTTCAATCTTTTTTGTTTTTTTACCTAGTCTAATCTTGGCACATCTCAGCTTGGTGTGTAGTTTGTCCTTAAACACTGAGGAAGCTGGAGAAGTGGAGGACAAAACAGATAAACAGTATCTAAAAATAATGACTTTAAAAAAAAGAACAGAAAAAAGACCCGAGAGATGGGTCTGGCCCTTTAGTATCTTAAGTTTCCCGTATTAGAGCACTATCAATCATAGGTTGGCCTCCAGAGAGCCCGGACATCGCCATTATTAAAGTAGTGTGGGATCATCTTGACAGAGAACTGAAGAAAAGGCAGCCAACAAAGAAGAAGAGCTCTGAATGGTCTTCAACAAGCCTGGAGACTATTCCTATCTTATAATTAAAGAATTTACAAGAAAGCTTGTCTAAGAGATTTCAGGTTGTGCTGACGAATAAATCAAGTCATTCTAAATATTGACTTTCAAGTTTGTTATAATTGTGCACATATTCCAGGTGTATTTGCACATGTCGTGATAAAGTGCTGCATCTTTTTCCCATTTCCCTAGCAAAATATAAAAAGTGAGGGATGTTATTTGAAAAAATATTGACCTCTCAGCAGCAAACTGCTGCGTGTAGTCGTCTTGTTTCCCCATTTCTTCAATATCTGAGGCTTTAACGTGACTAGAAAAATGTAGGTGCTCACAGCCAAGATGGAGACCATAGTTAATGAGAGGTGTATAACATTTTGACCATGATTAAGAAACACCCACTTTTGCTTTTAAATGAATTAACAAAGAGAGCTTGAGCTGAGGTTATGAGTACTCCATCTGGTTGCTCTGGTTGTAGTTTTCCGTGTCAATGCACATTTCGCTAAAAGTAAAGTTTAAGTACAGAAAAACTGTTGTTGTCTATTTTTTTTTGTTTTTCTGTTTTATCACTTGGAGGAAGTGGTGACATGCCAAATACGACATGGGAATTTCAGAGAAGTGTCAGATGAGGTCAGTAAGGTTAAACAGCAGGATGCAATGTTGTGCTTACTGTTTGCATCATGGAAACTTTATTTACAGTCGCTGGAACAAATAAACGGTAAAGGGAGCACTAAAATCTAGAAATATGAACTTATTCAATATTTTTTTCTTCATTTATTGGAAATCAAATTTATAGTTTCCAATTTTATCAAACTGCTTTCTTTTTCCCTGTAATTATTCCATATATGTCTGTAAAATCCCAATGAATGGGATTCCTGAACTGAGAGAAAAGTCTGCTGTAATGCATACTTGGTTCAGATGTGTGGTAGCAGTAAGTGGATCGGCTCTTGTACAGATTGTCCCACTTCAGAGGGGGAAATGAACTTTTGGCTCTCACTGTTGCTAAAAATGTAAATATTTCAGTCTAATTGAGCTCCGGCTGAACTCCCGAGAGCCGTTTGACCACTCGAAGACCCGCTGCCCTCATCGGCTGTTTATTTTCTAACATGAAGGAGTCAGGAGAGTGGACCGGTGGTGAGTCTGCAGTCCGGTTCAAACAGGGGTGAACAAAGTGCTGCGTGATGTTTTCAGTGTACAGAGGGAGATATGAGGAGGTGAAAGACGGTGTTGAAAGATGGGGGATGAGAGGCAGAAGCGTCTCCCTCCTGTCTGTATATTTAAGTTCAGCGAGGTCAATGAACTGTTTAATAAAACACAAAGCAGCTTAAAGGTCAAGCATGGAAAAACTACGAAGTAATTGGAAAACATTAAAGGAAACCCTTGAAAACACATCAACTCTCACCGAGATAAACAACATCTATACTGGGAAATGTGTCAGGAAAGAAGAGATGCCACATCAACTATTTGATGAAAGTGAAAATGATCAAACTACAGGGGGCTGAATTTAAGGGCGCCTTGGAAATCAAAGTACGATAATGTGGCAGCTTAGCCCATTTTGCCAGAGTTGTTGTTCATTGCAACAACTCAAAATGGTATTCAGTAGTTTGATGGCCCCCATGTGCATGCAGTTCCTTCGTCCTTCAGGAACTGCCTGCATACCCTTGCCACATGAGACTGGGCATTGTCATGCACCTGGAGGAACCCAGGACTCAGTGCACCAGTGTGCAAGTGTAGGGTCTGACAGTGGGTCCGAGGATTTCAGCCTGATAGCTAATGGCACTCAGGGTGCCATTGCCCAGCCTGTAGAGTGTGTGTGTGCCCCCATGCAGGCCATCAATGACCCACCACCAAACCTGTCATCCTGAATGATGTTACAGGCAGCATAACGGCCTCCATGATTGTGCTCAAGGTGAACCTGCTCTCATCTGTGGAAAGCACAGGAGGCCATTGGTGGACCTGCCAATTCTGGTATTTTATGGCAAATGCCAGCCTTGCTCCACGAAGTTGGACACTGAGTACCAGGCAAACTAGAGGATGTCAGGTTCTCAGGCAACACTCATGAAGTTTGTTTCTGGTTGTTTGTTCAGAGACATTCACACCAGTGTCCTTCTGGAAGTCATTTTGTTGCTCTGTTCCTCAAAGCAGAAAGCAGCAGATACCAGTTCCCTGGATGGGTTAAGGGCCTTCTATGGTGCTCTCCAGCTCTCCTAGAGTAACTGCTTTTCTCCTGAATTCTCCTCCGTGATCTTAAGACTATGCTGAGAGAAATTCTAAAATGTTTGTAATATATGTCTTTCAAAAAAAAAAAAAAAAAGCATGTAAAACACAGCTGTGAAAATGTGGGAAATAATAGTAAGAAACTAGAATAGAAAGAATGCAGAAATTTAAAATGAAACTACATTTAATTTAATAATTTACAAAGTTTTTTATATAAAATCTAAACAATTAGATTTTTAAATGAGATTAATAAAAAAAATAAAAATTAAACAAACTAAAATTAAATGACATGAAATTAAAAGATTGATACAATTTTAATATAATGCAATAAAATAAAAAAAATGCAATAAATATTTTAAACAAAAATACAATAAATTAAAATTATAAAACCAAGAACAATCTGAAACAAAAAAGAATTTTTAATTAAGAAATGTTAGTAAATGTATGTTTTTCTTAATTATTAAAGTTTTACTTATCTAATTTCTTTAATTTTTCCCATTTTACAATCAACTTTAATACAATTAAAGTAATTACATTTTAAAAAATTGTTTTATTAACACATGACATTTTGATGTTGTGAAGTTGTGTTTGTGTGTGTTTTCAGGTGATGAGGGGGGAGCTGTCAGAGTAACTGGGGCGCAGGGCTTCGCCCCATCACATGACTACAAGGTTAAAAAAAAACTGTATTTGATTCTTATTTCGCTATAATATGTCGATAATGTGGAATATCGAATGCCACACAGGTCAACTTTTTAAATAATATTTTACTGTAATTTATTGTTTGTGTCCTGTCACCTTTACCATCCTCCTTACAGGTTTGTGCAACTTACATGGAGGGGTTCAGGGCGACCGCCGTGTGTCCGGTCACCGGGCCGAGAGCAGCGAAGAAGGCCAGAAGAACGGCAGAGAGCATCATCAAACGGTGGGAACAAGAATCACAGCTCAGTGTACTCTGAACTGTGTGGATTTAAACATTAACTGCTGTGTGTGTGTGTGTGTGTGTTTAGGACAAAGAAGATGTTTAAACAGTTGGGACTGGAAGATTTCAGCTCGGTTAACATCCAGGTCCTTGGAGCTGAAGACACATACGGTGCCAATGCTCGCTATAAGGTAACAGACTAACAAAATGCCAAAAGCTGCAGTTCCTCTAATGTCCACTTGAGGCTCCAACAGCGGGTCAGTCTCCATCACTCTCATGTTAACTTGACACATTTTTAAAAAAATATTTAAAAAATGAAATAATAATATCTTAGATCAGTGGTCCCAAACCTTTTTTGCACCACGGACCGGTTTATGTCCAACAATATTTTCATGGCCCGGCCTTTAAGATGTCGCCAATAAATACAACAAAATAAAACCAGTACTGGTACCAAAAAAAGAAGGTTAATTCATAAAATACAAGAAAAGACCCAGGGAAACGGAGTCAACGATAGAAACGATAAAAAATAACAATAAAAACTGATAAAAACCCGGAAAACCATAAATTTCACACCCGAGCCTCAACTCTCGCGGTCTGGTACCAAACGACCAAGCGTACATAGCCCAGAGTGGACTCAGATCCAGGAGCCTCGGCAGACCTGCTTGCCTCCGTTAAGATCTCACACAAGAACAGAAGCTGAACAAGCTGCTGGACGTGTTCTCTGTTTCTTTTGGTACAACCCCCCCCCCCCCCCCCCCCCCTCCTTTTTTTTTTTTTTTTTTTTTTAGTGTTTACTGATCAATGGATTTACTTCATCTTAGTTTTCCTTCTTTTGTTTCTCTGCATCCTTTCCCTTCCTAAGGGTTAAGGGTCACAGTTAAGCTTGTTTCAAGTCTCTAAATGCCCCCTTCTATCACCCGCTTCATCTTGACACAAACCCGCTGTTCTACATCCAACCTTTACATCTCCTTTACCACAAGTAGGTTAAGGGTCGCAGTAAAGCCTGTTTCATGCCTCTTATTTTGACTCCTTTCACCACTTTCACCTCTCAGACTACTCCCATTGATCATTACATTTACGCTTCCTGTCTTTTTTCAGGACTCCCGGGAGGCTGTGATCTGGTTGGCCGTCCACCACAAACAGAAGGAAGCTCTGGAGCTTTTCTCCAGAGAAGTGGCTCCTGCGGGGACCGGCATGGGTACGACTAACCCCGTTATCTCCTCTTTAAACTCTCTAAACTTGTTCATAGTACGCAAGGACCTTTATGATGAGATCTGAGGACATTTGGATGTGGTAACAGCTGCTTATATAAGTGTCTTTTCATGGTTATTAGAAGGAGAACAGAGTTGTCTATACAGTAGTGAATAATGCATCCACACTGGAGGCTTGTTTAATGGATAAGATTACCACTGTGAGTAAAATCGATTGATATTTAATTACAAATTCAAACACAGTCCGTATTCTTTCTCACTGCTAGTGCGGCCTGAGAAAACTGGGATACATTTCTTTGCTTGTCTTACTGACCTTATTACGTCTTACCATGAAAAATATAGAGATCGTATCGTTAGAAACTTTATGTTAATTGATCTGAGCATGTAGCAGCAGCTGCTTACATAAGGACAACATGATTATCTTTCATCAAAGTTCTCCCATATGCATCCTACCCCTCAGCAGTAAAGGCCTGATGCGATAACTCGAGAACCATGTGATGTAGGAGCTTAAAATTGATGCCACTGGTGCGGCTATTGAAAATCTCCGAAAGTGTTTTCAATATAACATTTTTAAACATGCTGTTTTTCTTTAGAAAGCAACTGTTTCTATATTTTTGAGGCTCTGAAAAAACAAACTTTTTGTTGCCACTGCTGTGCAAAGACTTTGCTTTAACTTTGTCATCCAAGCTTTTTAAATAAAGTTAAAACTAGAGATGGACCGATCCGATATTATGTATCGTTATCGGTCCGATACTGACCTAAATTACTGGATCGGATATCGGAGAGAAATAAAAAATGTAATCCGATCCATTAAATATCACAAAAGCACCTCACAAACTTGCGACATGGCGTAACTCAGCTCATAACCTTAGCACATCGGAGCAGTACGCGTCACGTGATTGAGCGGCTGTGGTGTGCGAGACCTCTCTGCAGTCTGGTTGAGCATTTGAATCCTCGCTACCAACCCAGCATTTCATCTCTGAGAAAGTTATCCCAGAGAGAAGTAAAGCAAGTGTGTAAGTTCATCTCTGAATGTTTGTAAAGCATTCCCACGTTAAGCTTAACAACCGATATATGGAGCGACTGCCTCTCTCTCCCTCCCTCTCCTGCTGCTACTTCAGTCATGAAACTGACCAGTGATCAGCTGATCGGCTTTTCTGTCGCGAGTCCGTCTCTCTTCTTTGTTTTTGGCCCACTTTGCACCAGAAAGAGGAAACCAGCTGCTGAACAACAGCAGCACGTTTAAGCTTGATAAGCTGTTGTTAGAATTTATTTAATATTACTTTCTACACCAGGATTCTTTTCTACGTAGCTGACGGCTGGTAACTGTGCAGGAGCGGGTCTAGCAAAGTTTAGCCAGGGAGCCAGATAGGGTATGAACAGGGAAAGGGGGGCACAAAGATATACTTTTCTTTCTTATTCTCATTTAAAATGTCTTGCTTTTAATAAATAATTATCTGAATCTTACACCCAAAGTTTTAATCTGATGTAAAATGTATAGAAGTCCATTACTGTATATAGTAACTATTAAGTCTAATATATACCCGAGTAAGCTATAATACTTTTTCCTTTGGGAAGGTACCATCTGTGCAGTCTGCAATTCTGTTGAAGAAAGATGTTGAATCTATTTAATTATAGTAGAAAAATAATTGATTTCTGTGCATTTTCTTTTTTTCATTTTTCTTTTTTACACATACATTAAATTAAAGTTGATTACGTCGATTAAGCATTGTGAGGTGGAGGGTGGGGGATGGTTTCTTATTATTTTTGCTGGGAGTTTGCAACCCTGTTAGTTAGGTTGCTTAATATTTCTGCTAAGTACTGTTTAGAATACTAGAATAGGGAGGATGGTGAAGGTTAAGTTTATTAGATTGGTCTGTATTCCTGAACTATGAAATATTTTGGGTGCAGTGCATTTTTTGCATACAGGAGTAACAGCATAGTTTTAGTGTTTTGTTTTTTAAAACTTGAGTATGGACTTATACAAGATGCAGCAAGATATTTAAAAAAAACAGTTTGGTTGATTATAAAATGAACTATATAGGATTCATATCGGTATCAGCAGATATCCAAATTTATGTTGGTATCGGACTTAAAAAAGTGGTATTGTGCCATCTGTAGTTAAAACTGAGGATTATCTTACAATATGCACATAATATAAGAGCCTCAGCAATGGTTTAAGCAGTCCCTTTTGAAAACACTAGTAAAAGCTAAAATAATAGACTTGAGAAAAAGAATTGTTGATGCTCATAAAGCAGGAGATGGATATACAAAGTGTTCAAGAACTGGCGTGAGAGCTACACCGCTCATAACAAGCTTGGCAGGGGTTGGAAGCAAAAGATTTGAAAGACTCTGAAAAGAAAACTGAAAACTGTCTGAAGACCCCAGAACACAGAATCAAGTCTGGAACTGCTGTCTGATGACAGTCACTTGAACTTTGCACAGGAATAGCCAGTGAGGTTAAAGACCAAGAAAAAAAGAACCTGGAGAAATGTTAGGCTTGCTGGAAGAGCGTAAACTGGTCATATGAGACTAACCTGGTGCTCCTTATGTTTTGAGAAAGAAGGAAGAGGCGTGCAGTCCAAAGTACAGTGAAGCGCAGTGACACAAGTGTTATGTTGTGAGGATGCTTCATTGTGTCACGCTGGAAGGAACCATGAAGATAAAAGTGTATGTGAAGATTTTGAAAGTGTGGGTTGTTGATCGGTCTTCTAACACGCCAATGACCCAAAACACATGCTTCTCCTGGTAAATGACTCCAGAAGACCAAACTGGACGTTTCTGACTGACCTCCACAGAGCCCTGCCTTCAATCTCACTGAAAATCTGTGGGGTGAACTGAAGACCAAGGTCAGAAGGCCGTCATCTGGAGAAGCTTGAGAGATCTGCCGAAGAATAGTGGAGTGGGATCGCTCACGAGACGTGTATGTGTGTGAGACTTGTTGAAAACTGTAACAACCAACAGACTGTTGTCCAGCAAAATTGATACACAGACCAGTTGGTTAATGGAGTTCGCTGGCAGGTGCAAAGAGGGTGCTTCACTTGTGATTGCTTTGCTCTGCAGGAAATTGCTGCGGTTGTTCATATTTTCATATGAGCAAACACTCCTCCAGCACCTTGGTCCTGGAGGAACGTTGTTTCGTTTCACTGTGTACTAACTGTATATGGTTGAAGTGACAATAAAACCAACTTGACTTGACTTGACTCACGACCTACTCGCTAAGCAGGAACAGTACTTGGGAAGGTGTGACAAACATTTTTAAATAATGTTGGTTACTTCAGCAAAGCACATTATTTTGAAGGCATCATAAAATAGTCACAATGAGAAATACACCAGGTAGCCTTGAATTCTCATTTTATGAAAAGAAAGTTAAAAACAGTCCAAAACTGAGTCAAAGAAAAGCATAAATAAGAGGAAAGTCCAGGATTTCACGTTGGCACGGTCAGAAGGGTTTATCTGAAAAATATCTGAAACGATAAATGATCCTAAGAGAACACATGGAGCAAAGACTTGAGGTGAGAAAACAGGCTGTTCAACAGAAAGAAATTGAACAAATGAATTATGTAGGTATGTCAGAGTATATCCAATTATCAGTGATAACAACCAAGACCACTGAACAGCAGTCTCAGCACAGTTGTCAACTTTCAGGGAGAATTATGTAAGTGCGCTGAATCTGAATCATTAATATTCTGTGCATGTAAACCACATTCCCTTAAACCGTCACGCTTCATGTTCTTATTTAATGTTGTAATGAGTGTGTTATTACATTAGCTGGACTCACACAGCTGAGCTCTGTGCTGTGAGTGGTCCACGGATGGGCCTTCCTCTGTGAAGCGGGAGTCTCCCGCCTGCAGATAAGGAGGGTCGTGACCTCGTGAAGCAGAAGATGTTTTTGTTTATGGTGGCAGGTTCAGTTCAGTGTGAACTTTGTGTGACTCCCGGGAGGCTGATGATTCACACTGTCAGTGTTGCTGAACTCGAATTAGGACAGGAAGGAGACGCTGCACCTGCTACAACTGTCTCTAAAACTGTCAGCTTTTCATTTCTTTTTCTCTCATTTTTTTCACATTCATAGCTCCCGGACTCACCGGCATCGTGGGCGGACGACCCAGAGTGTGAGTTTAAAAAATGTTTTTCCAATTTCTGCTTTTTGTTTTTTTACCTACATGTGGAGAAAAAGGAGCCAAAAAATCATCCCCATACACCATGATGTAAGATATCTGTCTCTGTCACGTGAAGTTTCCTGTTGTTTATTTCATTTTTGTGGCTTCCAGGTCTCCTGTCCTAAAGCCATTTTTCTTCTTGCATCCCAAATCTCAGCTGAAGGTGAGTGTAGTTATAAAAATAAAAGGATGAAGTTGTTTTTAGAAGTAACTTGATGACTTAAAGCTAAAAGAGAAGCCTCATTATCTGGAAATAATGTTGAGCTTGAGTCTGTCGAATATAAACAATGAAGAATGTAAAGACTATATAAAAGATACACATACTAAAGTTAATGTATATAAAGCTGTTTCACAAAAGCTGTAAATTGGTTGTGTTATAAAGCTTTAACATTACAAAACCTTTATATAAAGTGACTATAAAGATAAATACCTTTAAAAATGTATCTGTTGATATTATGTCCAGTACAGTTATATAAAGATAAAAGATAATAATGTAACTGGTTTTACTAATAATTAAATACACAATATAAATGTTTTTTAATAAAGTCACAGTATATTAAAAAAATTGGGTCGATAGAGTCGTTATATCTGTAAGTTTTGATGTCCAGGTGGACATTCACATCGGTGGAGAGCTAGTGGAGACTCTGTCAGAGGAGGAACCAGACACACCTGTGCAGGATGAAGCCCCTCCTACTTCAGTAGAAGATGTACCTGATGCAGGTAAACAAACATGCACTTTAATTACAGCACCAGAGAGATTAATACCAGTTTTTGGTTACTTATACCCGTTAACTGAAGCAGTATTTGTTATCGTTACCTGATAACCACACGTTATGATCACGCATTGTGAGCTCTGGTGTACACAAACAAGTGAATCAGGTATTGTAAAAAATACAATATCTGATTCACTTGTCAGCCAATCAGAGAGCAGACTTCCCTGTTGGTTTTAGTGGTTGATTTACTTTATTATTAAAATATGGTTGAATGTTTAGAGTCCTTGGTTATCTTTAAGAGGTTGTACTGATAGTTTGAGTCCTTAAAGAGATTCCAGTAGTCCATGTAAAAGTTCAAGGAGAGAGAGCTTAGAGGTCCTTCAGGGTACTTTTTGAGGTCATCTTATGTCGAATTTGAGTAAGATTTTTCTGCCCTGACCGGCCAGTTTAACAGTGAGTGCGTTTAGACCTTTTCCACAGTTGTTTCTGTCTGTTTCTGAGAAAATTCAGCCTTAAGACTCCCAAGGCTCATTTATGCTCACCGTTCTCACCCTCATGAATGGTTTCCAACCTGGCATGTTTGCCACCTTCGCCACAGCTTTTTCAAAACAAACCATCCTGAGGCCAGACTATGTGAGTAAGTCCACCTGTACAGGCATTCTCAGTTAGAACAAAACTCATGGAGGGAGATTTCCACATAAGTTCTGCAAAAGATTACAAATGGACAAAAGAAAGTGGCTGTGTGATGCTGTCACATTGACGCATGAAGCAACCAGTGCGGCGAGGATGAATGGGCATTGAGGTTAGTGGGATCCTTGAGGGCTCAACCAGTCCTTGAGGAGAATCCATGGTTTGTTTAAAAGTGTAACTCCAAGCATCATGACTAGAATCATCTGGACCTTTAAAGAGTACAAATGACTTCCAAATGTTTATATGCCAATCACCGAGTTAGGATTGGCATATATCTATGTTATCTTTTTACTGTAATAGAATTATAACAACACCCTGCATTATATTTTCTGTATATGTAAATAATGGCTAAGGTTTGGGGGGGTTGTCATCCAAATAGCAACAAAATAGCAACAAAACATAACAGATCTTTTGAAAAAGGATTATTTTGGTATGAAATTGGACAGCCAGGTGAGCCACTTGGTTGTCCAAGCCACAGCTTCTATTTAGTCAGTATTTCAAGATTCAGTTCCAAAATAAATCATCTATCAGTCTAACCTGCCATCAGCAATGACTGGCTACCACTGACACGCCACCTCCCATTTTTAGTGGCTTGATTAATCAGAGCCTCACAATGTTTTGTCTCCATATGCACACCATTCTAGTGATGAGGACTTAGAAGATCCATCTTCTTTGTTATTCACTCAACCAGAGTTAAACAATGAGATCGGGATCTTCCAAAGGAAGCGCTGAGTTGCTCGGGTCTCCTGGCTCCAGGGACCAAATTTTCTTTTTAAAGCATCAGGAGATGGATCTTTGACACGTATAATGAATTTGTCTATTGTGATGACGTTGAAGGTCTTTGTGAAGCAATGGGTTGTGAGTATGACGCAGATGAGTGGAGGCTCTTCACTGCCCACTCAAAAGCCAGCCGTTATACAGCCAAAGTGTGTCCGACTGTATAATGGCAATTTCTCTGCATCCGTGCCAGTTGTTTGTTCTGTCCACTTAAAAGAAACCTATTAAAGTTTATAATTGTGTTGAAGAAGCGAGAACAACAAACATAAATGGACCACATATTGAAAACAATAGATTAGCATTTTGGGACAAAACTGTGCATGAGTGAATATTTAGATTTGACATTTTTTAAGCTTGGTGACGATGAAATTAGGTAATATCAACTATTTTGATGTAGGGCATTATAATCTACAAAATAAAGTTCAGGTTGTATTTTGACACTAGTGACTTAGGCCTTAAAGTCATTAGATGCTCACAGAGATCAGGTGAGCAGTACAGTATTTCCCTCATAGATTTCTGTACCATTGCACTTCTGTTTGGAACCAGAGGAGTCACCCTGTGTTGGCCCTAAAACAATAAACATTCAAAATGCTTCAACATTCACAAAACAGTCCAGTCCACACTAACAAACCAAAGCCCACTTAACGCAATCAAGATTTAAGTATTTAAAATAAATCTCATTAAAAAACCTCAACAAACTGCAAAAGTTAATAGACTTTCAGATCAGTCACGAGGTTGTGAGAAACAGTTCAGCTATGCAGGATTGCTGCTCTGTGTTTGTGAGGCTGCCTGAATCTGGGATTCCTAAGAAGTACAAGCTGTGCCACTTTTTATCCTTTCACCCTTTCAACCAGAGCTTCCCTCACATGGCCTTGGACACCAATCACAGCAGAATTTAGGACACTCGTGCGAAGCTGTGACGAGATGCAAACCGAAGCCGAGAAACGTTATTTACAAAAACACACTCTTACACATTCCTGACTGAAAAGAGGAATGCCTCTCCAATTACAAAGACCAAAACAAGTGAAAAGCCAGAAGACAGTTTCTGGTTTTAATATTTATTCATATGGTTCCATTTAGAAATCAGTCACTGACTGAGTTTAGTTGCAATTTATCTGCTTATTATTAATTACTGATTAGAACATGTGGGCAGAAAAAAATACTTCAAAGTCACTTTAGTAAACACAAATTAAAGATTGGACAAAATCATATTTCATGGGTTTAACGTGATTTTAAGTACGTGGTCATAATTAACAGAGTGCCTGGATAGTGTTTTGAATGTTCCAGGTACAGTTTGTATAGCTGAACATCAGATCTTGAAAACAGCAGACATAATTCTTTCCAGTGTCCTGCAGACTATCCACAGGTTCCTGACACTCATCTTTGAGAGTCCTTTTTTTTAATCATTGGTGGCAACATGGACAGCTAAAGCAGAGTCAGAGTTGTTGGTTTCTGTCAGCTACAGAGTGGTTGTAGTAATATTGTAGATGTAGGCACTAGGATGATTAATGAGAGTTTAGAGCAGGAGTGGGCAACTCCAGGCCTCGAGGGACGGTGTCCTGCAGGTTTTAGATGTGTCCTTGATCCATCACAGCTGATTCAAATGGCTAAATTACCTCCTCAACATGTCTTGAAGTTCTCCAGAGGCCTGGTAATGAACTCATCATGTGATTCAGGTGTGTTGACCCAGGGTGATATGTAAAACCTGCAGGACACCGGCCCTCGAGGCCTGGAATTCCCCACCTCTGGTTTAGAAGTTTAAAGCTGTCCTTGAGACGGCCTTACAAGTTCTTCAATAGTGTGGGAGCTGTTCATAGCTTTTAGGCAAGGTTCAAGAACTGAGTTTGTACAATTCTAATGAGCTTGAAAGTCAATATTTGGTATAACCAAATTTATTCTTCAACACAGCCTGAGCTCTCTTAGTCAAGCTTTCTTGTCATTTCTTTAAGTTGTCTTCAGGAAAAATCCTCCAGCCTTCTTGAAGAAGGTTCAAAACTCTTGGATGTTGGCCACCTTTCATTCTGTCCTCTGTCACACTGTTTCAGTAATGTTGTGGTCTTGACAATCCATGACTGATTATGTTTTACTGTGTGTTTTTCTATCCAGGGTATGCTTTTACTCCATTGACAGTGTGTTTGGGATCATTGTTACGCTGAAAAGTGAAGTTGTAACCAATTAGATGCTTTCCAGCTAGTATTGCACGTGAATCAGAATCTGGTGGCACATTTCTGCGTTCATAGTTCCATCAATTTTAACAAGATCTCAAACATCACTGGCTGAACTACAGCCCCAAACCATTACAAAGGCTGCACAGTGTTTTCCACTGTTACAAAGGTACAACAGACTGTTGTACCTCTCTCTTGATCTCATCTGTACATACTGAAAGTGATTTGAATCAAAAATTTCAAATTTGGATTCATCACTTCATAGGACCCATTCCAGTTCTAGCATAAAACAGTCTTTTTTCCCTGTTTTCCGTCCTTAAAAATGTCTGCCTCACTTCCACTGAGACCATTTCTGATGAGGCTTCAGTTAACAGTAGATTGATCAACTGATGGTCCAGATGACTCTCAGGTGCTGTGTCAGATCTTTAATGGACTGTTTTCAAAGGATATGACTCTCTGATACTGTTTATCTGCTGTATTTAGTTTTTTAGGTCTGTCACTTCTTTTTTGTCCAGCTTCCTTGACTTTTTTTACAAATGCAAAGCAAAAATGAAGAAATGCTAGATTTTCAGTGAATAGCACTTGGAAGTCACCTTGTTGTTGCAAGAATACTATTTTATGTCTACAACCCGTGTTATTGTTGGCATTTTTCATAGAATCAACTAAATAAATTGGAACAAATTAGGTTTGTTTTGTTTTTTGCAACAGGCTGATGAACATACAAGGACTGTACTGAAAATGAATGAAAAAGCAGCCAAAGCAAACCAAAGTGCAAAACTTTGAAAAACCTTCAGAAAGCCTGGAGAACTGCTGTTCAAGACCATTTATAAACAGTTACAGAAACGTCTGGCTCCTTGGAACCAAAAAAAAAAAAAACACCCACCAGTGTTGGTGGTTACATACATTGTCCATGAGAAGGTTCCAGTCATGTTTAACTACATACAGGTCCTTCTCAAAAAATTAGCATATTGTGATAAAGTTCATTATTTCCTGTAATGTACTGATAAACATTAGATTTTCATATATTTTAGATTCATTACACACAACTGAAGTAGTTCAAGCCTGTAATTGTTTTAATATTGATGATTTTGGCATACATAACTCATGAAAACCCAAAATTCCTGTCTCAAAAAATTAGCATATCATGAAAAGGTTCTCTAAATGAGCTATTAACCTAACCATCTGAATCAACGAATTAACTCTAAACACCTGCAAAAGACTCCTGAGGCTTTTAAAAACTCCCAGCCTGGTTCATTACTCAAAACCGCAATCATGGGGAAGACTGCCGACCTGACTGCTGTCCAGAAGGCCATCATTGACACCCTCAAGCAAGAGGGTAAGACACAGAAAGAAATTTCTGAACGAATAGGCTGTTCCCAGAGTGCTGTATCAAGGCACCTCAGTGGGAAGTCTGTGGGAAGGAAAAAGTGTGGCAGAAAATGCTGCACAAAGAGAAGAGGTGACCGGACCCTGAGGAAGATTGTGGAGAAGGACCGATTCCAGACCTTGGGGGACCTGCGGAAGAAGTGGACTGAGTCTGGAGTAGAAACATCCAGAGCCACCGTGTACAGGCGTGTGCAGGAAATGGGCTACAGGTGCCGCATTCCCCAGGTCAAGCCACTTTTGAACCAGAAACAGCGGCAGAAGTGCCTGACCTGGGCTACAGAGAAGCAGCACTGGACTGTTGCTCAGTGGTCCAAAGTACTCTTTTCGGATGAAAGCAACTTTTGCATGTCATTCAGACATCAAGGTGCCAGAGTCTGGAGGAAGACTGGGGAGAGGGAAATGCCAAAATGCCTGAAGTCCAGTGTCAAGTACCCACAGTCAGTGATGGTCTGGGGTGCCATGTCAGCTGCTGGTGTTGGTCCACTGTGTTTTATCAAGGGCAGGGTCAATGCAGCTAGCTATCAGGAGATTTTGGAGCACTTCATGCTTCCATCTGCTGAAAAGCTTTATGGAGATGAAGATTTCATTTTTCAGCACGACCTGGCACCTGCTCACAGTGCCAAAACCACTGGTAAATGGTTTACTGACCATGGTATTACTGTGCTCAATTGGCCTGCCAACTCTCCTGACCTGAACCCCGTAGAGAATCTGTGGGATATTGTGAAGAGAAAGTTGAGAGATGCAAGACCCAACACTCTGGATGAGCTTAAGGCCACTATCGAAGCATCCTGGGCCTCCATAACACCTCAGCAGTGCCACAGGCTGATTGCCTCCATGCCACGCCGCATTGAAGCAGTCATTTCTGCAAAAGGATTCCCGACCAAGTATTGAGTGCATAACTGAACATAATTATTTGAAGGTTGACTTTTTTTGTATTAAAAACACTTTTCTTTTATTGGTCGGATGAAATATGCTAATTTTTTTGAGACAGGAATTTTGGGTTTTCATGAGTTATGTATGCCAAAATCATCAATATTAAAACAATGAAAGGCTTGAACTACTTCAGTTGTGTGTAATGAATCTAAAATATATGAAAGTCTAATGTTTATCAGTACATTACAGGAAATAATGAACTTTATCACAATATGCTAATTTTTTGAGAAGGACCTGTATAACAATACCATTCAATATACATATAAGCAACAATGGATTTAAGGCCATTAAAACATATCAAAGGTCTTTGCAGGCATTTGAAAGGTCCATGGGAGGTCCAAGGTTTGTCGAGGGCTACCCCTGAGGCTCTTTAATTGTCACTTGAAGGTTTAGTCCTCAGACTGCATAAGGACAAATGAGTGCTTGCTGATAATGCTGACGTTGAGCTGGTTTCTGTGTTTTATCAAAAGCCAAGGAAAGAAATTTGAAGGCATTTTTGTATTTTTTGTTCTTTGCCCAGACCTGCCCAGTGGACCACACAGCTACAGACTGGAGGAGCTGGCGTACACCAGGAGCGGCGACAAAGGAGACTCTGCTAACATTGGTGAGAACAAATAAACCTCAGGAATGATATTCAGAAAAATACAACACTAATTCAAACTAAATTAAATCCTGTCTAACCTCAAGTTCACCACACAAATCTGACTGTCCTGACTGTCTCAAAATTACAGCCAATGAGAGGCCAGGAATCTCTGTGTGTGTGGTCAGTTTGGAGTCTGATTGAGAAGTCCTTGAAGGTTCAACAGGTTATTGTTGGAGATGTTATTTGTGCTCCATTAAAATCTTCCAAGTGAGCCCTTGAGGAAATACCATTCGTTGTTTAGAGAGTTATTTAGAAAATCCTTAACAAGACTCAAATGGTCTTCAAAGGGTCAGTGACGTCATTCAGTGTTCAAAGCAAAGACGAAAAGGAGGCCAATTATAAAGACGAAGGTTTACAGTAACTGTTTAAAGTTTACTGCTCTAAGCACTCTTTGGCTGGAAATGTTCAGGCATAGTATAATAAAGCCCTGTTTTTTATTTTAATGAGCAAAACACGAGTGACTGTTTTAATTCCTGAGAAATGAAAGTCGCCACATCTGTGCATCTCTGTCTCTGTAGGAGTCGTAGCTCGCCATCCGCTCTACTTCCCCTATCTGAAGAAACACCTGACTTCTTCTGTGGTGGAGGAATACTTCTCCCACCTCATCAAGCCAGGAGTGAAGAATGCTGTCACACGGTGAGCAGGAGGGGAAAAATGTGTTTGTTGTGAGAGTCACAGAGGAATAAAGATACATTCAGGTCCTTATACATTTTTCTTTTACTTTTGCCTCTGTGCACCACTATTTTAACTCAGTCAGTAGACTAGAGTACAGTTTTATTTCCAACATGTAAATATAACTAAAATATCAAGATGTGATTAAAGTGCAGATGTTCAGCTTTTGCTCAAGAGGTAATAATGATAAAATATACATCATAGTATATCGTCTACAATTAATTCAATTTATATTTGGATACTGACGCAACTTTTGTGTTTTTGTTTTTTTTTACCTGTTTACTGAAACATTCCAATTCATTTGAGGGTGTCCACATTTACAGATGATGAAGGGTTTAGAAGTTTCAGCTCCTTAACATCCTTAACACATCTTTTTAAAGGAATCAAAAGTAATTGGACAATTGGCTCGAAGGCTATTTCATGGGTAGCTGTGGGTAATTCCTTCGTTATGTCATTATCCATTAAGAAGATAAAAGGCCTGGAGTTGATTTGAGGTGTGGTGCTTGCATTTGGAAGATTTTACTGTGAACAGACAACAAATGGTTAAAGGAGCTCCCCATGCAGGTGAAACAAGTCATCATTAATTTGCAAAAACAGGGGAAAAAAACCCACCAGAGAAGTTGCTACAATATTAGGAGTGGCAAAATCTAGTTTGGTTGTCCATGAAAGACAACAGTGGTGGATGATCTCCTGAATGATCAGGCTCCGTCTTATCTTAATGACCTTATAGTACCATATCACCCCATTAGAGCACTTCGCTCTCGCACTGCAGGCTTACTTGTTGTTCCTAGAGTATTTAACAGTAGAATGGGAGGGAGAGCTTGCCTGAATCCTTCCTCAGGATTCAATAGTCGTAAGCTGCTGAGGGATTCCCCATGATGCATAAATATTTCTTCTTCAGTCACCTTTCTCACTCACTATGTGTTTATACACCTCTCTGCTTTTAATTATTAGTTATTATTAATCTCTGACTCTCTTCCACAAGATGTTGCGGCAGATGGCCCTGAGCCTGATTCTTCCTGTTAAAAGGAAGAATTTTAAGGGAAGTCAGTCTTTTAAATGTGTAGGATTTAAAATAACAAAACGAAAGGAGATTTAAAAATGTACTGATTTGTTGAAAATGAAAACAGTTGCTAGGTAAAGTCTGTGCAAAGGGCTGTGTGCCTTTCCGATCAGTTGCTTTTTGATTTGCTAATGCTCCACAGCTGTCCATTGTGTTGTGTCTGCCGGGATAACAAGAGGAAATCTAAAATCCTACTTAAAACATCATCACCAGGCCTTCGGCTCCTTTTTCAAACCCCACAAATACCACACTGACAAAGATTTAACAGAGTGCTGAAGACACTGAAGGATGGCTGTGGCCGAAACCCTCATGCTGTAGTCATGAAAAAAAGCCCACAACAGGCTGATGGAAACCAGGAGCACGACTTCCACTAAAACTGAGATACAACACCATGAACACAGCTTACTGTCAGAGCCCTCCTCCTCGAGGTAATCACCCTGTAATGACACAGCAGAGGAGACGTAATAGAAACCAGGGCTTTGGTGTTTGATAGCCGGAGGTGGTGGATGACCAGGTTGTCTCCAAACAGAAGAATCTCAAGGTTCAGTGTTTTTATTTACTCCTCACAAAGAGACGAGTTTTCTGCAAGATTATAAACAGTTTATCTGCTGCCTGTTAGATTAGTACCAGACACAATTTGTGTAAGATAAGATACACTCTGTTTACCCCAAAGCTGAGACATTCCTTTGTTAAAGCAGATAAAAGTCAAGTTAAACACAACCAATGTATAACAAGCAGCTCAAACAAGCAGGAAGACATGCATCTCGGTGACATACAGAGTGACCAGGGTAAAAACTCATCTGAAATCATGAATTCAAATATAGATTTTTACATTTTGTATTTAAACATTCTAAACTGTAGGCAATGAATGACAGCTGTTTTTGTGGTCAACTTGAAAGAAAGGCAGATGTGAAATATAAAAATGAGGTCAGAGGTCAAATGTGACGTCGTATTTGGATGCAAACTGTGATGTGAAATTTACAATGCCCATAATACCAGCATCATTTCCTAAAGGTTGTCAATATTTTAAAAAAACAAAGTAGATATTTAGCACAGTTTTAAAGATAAAAGACGTAAAAGTTTGAACTTATTTGACCTTGAAAAAGAGGTCAGAGGTCAAAAGTGGCATGATATTTAGAATCCACATGTATCATTCTTTATATGCCTACAATGACAGTAAGGAACATAGATCTAAATAGCTTTATATAACATTATTATCACTCTAACCTTCAGATCAACCTATTAACCTTCAAAGAGAGGTTAGAGGTCAAATGTGACGTGATATAGAAAATCTTTTTTGTCACTTTTCCTCCAGTAAATCATGAAGTTGACCTTGAAGACCTTGAAGGAAAAGCTCTGTACAGTAGTTTAGTGTTAAAGGTGCCGTATGGCTGAAAAAAAGAGCTGTTATATTAATAAAGTTTATGCAATTTGAAGGCAAGAAAAGCAGGGAAAAGAACCAGTCGTGTGAGTTAACGGAGTTCATCAATATAACAACTGTATTATTAAGACACGGGAGAATCTGATGGATCATAATTAAACTAAAATTCAGATTTACATAAGACAATTTTAGTTTTGTCTTTCAGCTGCAGCCCCGATCATGTTTAATGGAACGCAAATAAAAAGTAAATACAGAACAGAATTCTAATGTATGCTCAGTCTACCTGCAACCTCCACAAGCACAAATAGGTGTCCCAATTTATATAATAATACTTACAGAACAGCAAAGTTATTGTAAAATTGTCTGTTAGCCCATTCGATTAGCAGCATAAGTTGCCATGGTGATGTAATCCAGTAAGAAGCAACACCACCTTTGTAGAGAAAAAAAAACCTGGGGTTAACCTCAAACCTCAAATAAAACAAAATCCTGCCTCAAATAAACATCTGCCAGCTCAAACATGTGGATACGCCTGCTGTGGATCTTCTATTAAGTTGTTAATAAAGGAGCAGCTGAAAGTAGCTATTCTGATCTACTGTCGTTACCACTTGTGGCCAGAGAGGGTGCTATTCACCAGAAGTTAAACTAAGAGGTATCAAGCTAACGCTGCGGTCGCCACCATTTGAACTCTGATGTTATGAAGATGATTCCCGTGTTAAAATCTGGACATTTTTAATATGGCTCTATGGATTGACTCAATTTAGGAGCAAGCCCCAAGTGGCGGTTAGAGGAACTGCAGGTTTTTGGTATCTAATTATTTATTATTATATTTACTGTATATTTTGTAATTATTATCATTGGATTGGTTGGAGCTTGTTGAATTTCCTTGACGAGACGAGCAGCACTAGCTTAGCGGGCGTGGCTGTACCTGAGCATGTATAGGGCCACGGCGGACATGTTTGAGCGGTGACTCAGCGCGCGGCGTGTTAGCGATTAGCGTAATGAAGAGATGGAGGCCATAAAGCTCGCTGACCTGCGTCTCCTCTCGCACCCTGAAACGCCTCCCTGCCGCCGCAGACGCTTCATTAGTGCACCTCCGGCACTCGTCAACCCAGCGGGAGGCCACGTGCACACACACCCACACACTCACACACACATGCACACACACGGTTAACTGCTTACAGACAGAGGCACGCACACACACACTTTACTAGTAAACCACACGTTTAACTGCTCGCACATCAAAAGCCCGCGTGGTACATTTATGTGTGTAATAAACTGCCAAACCAGCACATGGTGCCAGTGTGTGTGTGTGTGTGTGTTTTTAACACATATGGTTGACCGTGTGTGGTTTTAAAGTGTTGGTTACCATGGTTATGAGTGTGGTTTGTTAGTTTTTTCTTCCTTGTCATTCACAGATACACTCTGCCGGGAATCCACGGCCTTAACTTTGTCCTGCAGAGCTCGCTGGGAGGTGGAGGAGTGGCCTCTCTGCGCAGTGACCCCCAGGTATCACATGGCCACACACACACACACATCTATTCATACAGACCCTTCCTGGATCTGTGAGGGCACTTAATGACATTAAACCTTCTACTTTAACCTGAACCAGATCCTCAGCTGAACCCCTGAAGCAGTTGGTTTAAAGAAAGAAATATCCCCACCTTCCACCACCTCTCCTCTCCCTCTTCAGCCATTCGCTGCCTGTAAAAATTTAATGAGAAAGTTCAGCCTCTGCAGATCTCGTGTAATGGGCGAGAAAGGGGGCAGCTGGTTCAAAGTGGGTCTACAGCTTAATTTCAGTCTGTATGCACCTGAAAACCATCGCGGTTCTCACGTTTCTTCACCCGAACAACATGAAATCTCTTTTCTTCTGCATCGTCATTCAGTTGGCTGTGAAGAAACCTGTATTTTTTTAACTTACTAACAAAATAAAATAAAAAAAACACTCATGAGATATACACCAATTATTAAAAAGCTCAAAGAGTAGCTTTGTATGACTCACATGTCCAGCGTGAGAAACAAGAATTATTTTGAACTCAGCGCAACCCTTCAGTTCATCCTCTGTCTGAATCCATTTTATGCTCCTCCCTCTTTAGGCCAAATCAGTTTTGATTGGCTGCCCCTCATCCATATAAGAACATCTCCAAACTGTTGGAGACTGTATTGTAAATATACAAGAGCAAATCCATGGCCTGAGGTGTTCCTTTAGTCTGTTGTTTGTGTTTCAACTGCAGTGTCAAACTTTAAAAACAAATGCTTTTCCTTCTTCATCCCACTTTAGCTCTCTCTTTCTCTCTGGACTTCATCAGAGATGTAATATTCCCCTCAAATTATCTGAACCACCTCACTGATCCATTTCTAGCTCCTATTTTGATCCACTATTTTAAATATAATTTGTATCGTATCGATTCGCAGCAGCAGTCAACAAGATTCATTGATTAGAGAGAACCTTGTCAATCAGGAGATCCTCTATGAGCAACACTTGATAGCAGTAGGGAGAAGGAACCCACTTTTCAAAGGAAATGACCACCATCAGAACCAAGCTCAGGGAAGGGTAGCCTCCTCTGAATTTAACCAGTCAGCACCCAGAGGTTTTTAGGGCCGATCAGGCGTACAAGCCCGAGTCAGTACAGGGACGTTCTCATGGTGGGGACATGAAATTGTGTTCAAAAATCAATATTTAATTTCCTGCAACATCCTCCCCTCTGCCCCTTCATGCTCTCTGGTCGCTATGGTAATGAATAAATATTTATTTCAAAATAAGACACACAACTATAACAACTATAAGACCCAGGGAAACCGAGTTAATAATAAAAACCCTGAAAACCATAGATTTCAGCCCGAGCTTCACCTCTCACGGCCCGGTACCAAACGATGGGTTAAAATGAGTCTGACAACCCTGGTGTAAGGTAAAGAGACAGCAGAGCAGCTCCAGGCCATCTAAAAGGTGGGAAAACCTCTCGTCATAATTAAGGTCGTGTCCTTTATCATCAAAGCTTTTCTCCTCCCTTGTTTCTGCTTTTTCTTTCCCCCTCATTGTTTATCAGAGGCATTGGTAAAGTTTCTTTTTCTCTCTGCTGCACATCAAAGAAACTCTTTTAACACCTCGCACAGCCATAAAGCTCAACGACTCCAAGGTGGAAGCACGCACACTTTCACATTTCCTGTCTTTCCTCAGGGCAAAGCCTACGGTCAGATGCTGCTGGACTTGAAGCTGAGAGGACTGCCTGACCTCAAGTCTCTGGTGGACTGAGAGTCGAACAGAGGGAGAGAGAAAGAGCTGGAGGCAAACGGAGATGTAAAAGAGTTCATGAGGAAAGTGAGACTTTTTACCTCAAGAGAAACACAAAGGGAGCATTTATAGATCCAGATCACGTCCACATCTGAAACCTGAAGAGCACAAGATCATTTTATATATAAATTAGATTTAGAGCTTCACAATGTTTACAACATGTGGGTCACTGCAACTCAAATCATCATGGGCCATCTGCTCAGCCATCTCCAATTGGCCTAAAAATGTTACAGTTCCAAGTTTGGGGATATAAAATGATTGCCGTGAGAGTTGTAGTTTCATATACCAAGTACTGTTCAAGACCTTTATATTTTTTTAAATAGTCCACTGATCAACTACCAGCATGTTTTTCTCACACTTTGAAATCTGAGGCAATGTGTGAATGTGAATGACTCAAAAACCATGAAATGTAAAAGCCTTTCTTACCATAAAAAGAATCAGGATCTGTAATTTATATACATGCCCAAACTTTAAACCACAAAATATTCAGGTGAGTCCGATGTGGCTGAGCAGAACATGTTCTAAGACTTTGATGATTTGAGATTCGACAGCCCGCATGAGATCTGGCACAGATTTAGATCATCTAAAGGAAACATCCAGAGCACCACGTAAAAACAGCTGGACTCAGCTGGATACACGTCCATAAAATTTAAGCCAAACAAGTTTACACGGGGCCTTAATCCTCTGAAATCCAAGTCATCATTGGTGATGATTGTAACCCTGTGCAGTCAGAATGAATAATGTTGAAATTCAAATAGGACATTGACATTTTTCCCTCGTGTATTGAAAAAGTGTTTCCTTTTTCCAAATACAATTTCATGGTTGGGATCATCACCAGTGATGGCTTACACCTCACGCAGATTAACTGGTAGCTAACGGTTACTAAATGCTAACATTTAAAGACTGCCATGTTGTTGGTTTTTTGGGTTTTCAATATTTGTAGTGAAGTGTTACCACAAGCAAGTTTACAGAGCACTCTTCATCCATAGGCTGTACAGAGAACATAAAACCTGCTAATTAATGCTGAAAGGCTAATGAAATATTCAAATTTCTTTCACCACAACTAGACCACAGACTTGTTAGCCAATATGGACAATTAACTGCACAGCAGCCATGTACAGTCAACACAGTCCTGAGTCGCAGTTCATTTAAATATTTATTTATTTTATTAAAAAAGTCACCCCTGCTCAGTTGCTGTGAACTAAACTGGGGTTTCAGTTACTGACTTACTTTTGGAGCCAGCCTCTAGTGGACGTTAGAGGAACTACATTTTTGAGTCGTAACGACTGATAATACTGACCTGTTAAATTGAGGCCCACTTGTATGTCAGTTCTTGGAGCATTTGATTTGCAATTTGCGAACACGTTAATGAGCTAACCACGCTAATGCGTTGACGCCATGCAGCCCCACACACGGGGCGATCCGCGCTAACTCGCTAACGGAGATTTGCCGCGTTAATGCGGTTATGGCGTTAACGTCATTTTAATGAGATTAACGCTGACAGCACTAATTTTGAATCTCAAGTTCAAAGAGGAAAACCCTGTGGAATCACCTGAAAGGCAGCTAAACTGCCAACAACTCTTTTTTTTTTCTTGCATTTTACTTTCATGCAAATGTGTGGGTCAAAAGTTGTGAAAGCGTCATCATGCTGTATTGGACTTGATTTAAACTCGGTGACTGATATAGTGAAACAGTAGAGGTTTCTCACCCCAGAGCCACAGATGTTGGCAATATAGGAAAATGTTTGGAGGCCGATTGTTCGCATCAGCCTCATAATCTTGACTTGCCCTGACCTCTGACCTCCCAGGGAACAAGGAGAGCTGGTTTGGGTTTCCCTCGCAGGGTAAACAAAGTCTTTTCTGTGAGCTATCAGAGGAGACACTCGACGGGCACGACGCCTGGTTCTCCCCGTCTCGTTCACCTTGGCGTGACCCGGCTCCTCCGATGTTCGCCGCTCCACAGGAATGCACGTCTCCTTCCACCAAACTGACTCTCTGCCTTCCAGCCGCTTTAGTCATAATTGCAAACAGACTGAATTTGGAGTCGCAGTCACTCAGCAGCTTCCGTCGGGGCTCGAATCTCATAAAATCCTCCACCTCTGAATCATATCCCCCTTTCCACAAAATCTTCATACTCACATTTCTTAAGTTTTTGGGGGTTTTCCAGGGAAATTCTGCAGCCCCTGTTCCCTGAACTTTGACCTCTTTTTTTTAGAGAGTTTGAGTTTACAGTCAGAAATGTAAAACAAATAAAAGTATTTTCATGACTGAATGATCGCAAACACAGAGAAGGAGCCACATTAGAGAGCCTGCCTAAAACAATAAATAAACAGTTGTCCTGTAAACGGGCATTCAAAGAGTTTGGTGCACAATAAAACCATAAAAAATGACAGCAAGACAAATCCTTCCAGACATGAATTGAGAGCAGAGCAGCACGAGGATAAATTGTGCCAAAGTCACACGGGAAAAATTCAAATCAATTGGCCATTTTTTCGGATTTAAGGGACGACTGAGCACGGTGTCAAAGTCAGAGCTTGAAATGGCGCTTCCCATAAAACCCCCAAACCAAAGAAGTTACAAGCCGCTAGTGTCGCCACTTTGCATGTAAATCTGGAAATGTGCTCACATCTCAATGATGAAGGGAGCAAGACTCTGGATTCACATCTGCCCTCCACATTGCTTCCCATGAAACATTTGTCGTAATCGTGTGGAGAAACCCTTCATCATTGTAGAACAACACCACCTCCCCAAAACACATGGACTCTAAGATTTATGAGCGTGTACAGAAAAGATTTCCAAACAATCGATGCTCATTTTCTGGCATGTTTACTCAATTTGCATGCTTTTATGTCAATATAGACTTCCTTAGCTAGTTTTTGGTTCAAACCTGGAGCGAATGATGCGAATCAGGAGGCCTGTTCAGCCTCCTGACTTCACCTGGTCGTTTTTAGTAGTGGTACGTGCCATCCTAACCAACTCAGATAGATTAACAGTAAGACCGTTTTTAGCCCAGATTATTTTAATAATTTAACTATATCACTGCTCGTTCATTTATCAAAAATGAAGGTTCTGTGATGGTGTTCCTTAAAATAAGGGCTACATTTTTGCTTCAAGGTTTAATTTGGGCATCTATAGAAACATCTTGAAGTTGAACTATGAAGTCTTTTTCCCCACATATTTGACATTTCTTTGCTAGTCAAGGGATTGTAGCATGACTTAAGAAAACCAAAATGTAATAAATAACAACGGTCTCTGGAGAGAAAAGGTCCCTGTTTATTTAGGCAGCTGTTGTTATCTGTGCCATATTTCATATTTAGCTATCCAGTCGTTTTAGAGTGCCAGTCGAAACACAAACATCCAATAACTGAGCCTTGTGGAACACCAGAGGCCTTTTTTCTTTATTTCAGCAGGTTTACATTAACCAAAAGAAACAGAAGCAGCTCCCGACTTTTTAAAGTCTGAAAAAAAAAACCCAGTTAAAGTTAGTGGGTGACCTTTGTGATTTGATGTTTGTTTATGCATTAGCTTTTTAACATAAACTCCGATGGTAGCTTTTTTCTTATTAACAGCTTTTCTCTGTGTTATTATATTTGAACCACTGCCTCTCACCACTGATTTTTTTTTCTTGCTTTCTCTCTTACTGGTACAAATTACCAGCACTGCCTTATTCGTAATCGATGCACTTTAGTCAAACTGGTATCATGAAGCTTTACTGAGGAACCATGTGTGCTGTTATACAACTACATAGATTTCATCAAAATCACGTAACTTTTTCATTAAATACCCAACTTACAGGGCACACTGTTGCTTTTTTGTCCATTTTAGAAAGATTTCTTTAAACTTGAAACTTACCAGTACTTTGAAATGATGAAACTCTTGTAATTAAAGATCTGAAATAGACTGAAAATTAGGATTATAAGCAATATGTTAAGACTTATTTACTATTTTTTGATGAAGACGTTTAACTCTTTGGCTTTCTGCTTTGTATTTAAAATATTCTGTATAGAAAGTGATTTTTGTAGATACTAAAGAGATTAAAGATATTTTTATTATCAAACCTTCTGCTTACAACTTGTGCCATTTGTGTGTGTGCCTGTTTTGTTAACAAGCTTGTCTTTGTAACAGGAAGCCGAGCAGCGAAAGGTGTCGACAGCAACAAGACAGAAATCTCAAACATGTGTTTCTTTGTTCCTAAAAGCAGCCGTTCGTTTTAAAAGCACGTTCTAGGACTCCAGAGCAGATTCCAGTCATTTTGCATGTAGAGTATATTATGCATATATCATACAGTTCAAGATACAGGCAAAAAAAACAAACCCCAAATTTGGTTTAATTTAAGCTGTTGGGTATGTTTCTGAGACTTCACTGTTCTGCTGTGGCGATGAATGAAAATAAAACCAAACCAGCAGGGAGTGAAACCGCCAAAGAACGTGTGCCGATAAAGTAGCAGCACAATAACAACAGAATAGTTTACCACACTATAAAAGAGAGCACAATAAAAATGCAATTAAATGCTCCAAGTCAATAGCAAATTAAAGTTTTTCAGCCTCAGATAGTTTAACAAAACATATTTATTTTGAAAGTGACAAAAGATTATAAGCAAATAAACATGTTTCAGTAAAAGTGGATGAGATTATAAGAATTTATATGAAAGCTATATTAGCTGTTCCCTTCATTTATACTCAGTTACTTATAAAAGTTAAAAATAGCCTTTTTTTAAAGTTAATTTTACTTAATTTTTCTGTTTTGCTGTTTATTTTTCCTATAATATGACATTTTTTACATTTTGTTAAAGAACAGCAGATTTCTTCTCTACAATTAAAGAACACACACGTATGTATATAAACATACATATGTGTAATAATAACAGCATAACAAAGAGAATAGACAATAAGTAAAGACTTGCAATCAAAAATAAACATTAAAATTTTAATGATAAGCAAGGGACTACATATGTAAGTAAACATTTAGGGAACACTAGTAAATTGTTTTTAATAAATACAATTTATATTTGCTGATATATACCCATACAGTGCCTAACTACTTCAGTCTAGAAAAAAATACTTGTATTCCTTTGAAAGAAAAAGCAGAGGTCCAGAAATGGAGCCTTGTGGAACATCAGAGAACAATTTTGTTGGATTTTAAATTCCTTTCCAGTTCTACAGAGTACGCTGAACATCAGACTGACAAACAGGATGAAGGATGGTGATTAACATTCAGAACATGCAGACAGCATGGGAACAAGTGTGTGTGTGTGTGTGCATTAATCAATGTGAAAGCAGCAGGTCACCAGTTTGTTGAATCGTTTGTCACGGCGCCATCGCTTTTGTCCTGCTCAGGCTGATGCACAGCGAGGTATAGCAACACATTGGGGGCCTCCAACTCTGCCTGGGAGGATGTGAGATGTTTCTCTGACACAATAAAGCCCACAAACAAGTTCTTGTTGAAATCTGCTCACCAGACCACCAGGTAGCTACTAGAGCGTAAAAAGTTTGGTGGTGCTGCAAAAACTACGTGTGGTTATCCCAACGTGTTTTATAATGCAGCTTTATCAAATTTATCCTGTGTCTCCCAGTTATGTGCATGATGTCCTTTAGCATCATGCTCTGACACGCTATCTTGGGACTATGGTGGCTGGTGAGAACGGGGAGAAAAAGAAATGCATTTTGAGACCTTTGTGTTTTCAAGTTAGTTAATTTCCCCCTCGCTTTTACTTTCATTTCAGTCTGTGGTTATGTTAGCATAAACTGAGGTCCTAGTTATGGTAACATAAAAACACTAATGTTATTTGTGTTTTTATTAAGAAAAAAAAAACTTGGTTAAGCCTTGATTATACTTTGAATCTACAAGTCCACTAGTGTCTGCTTGGGCCCAAGAAGGACACAAACAGGACTGCCAATTTTCTGTGACCATGCAGACTTCAGATTACAATGTGCCAGCTGCCCATCCGCCCCAGGAGGCATACTTGAGGCAAACCTGCCCTTAAGTTTGACAGGAAGGGCTACTGCGTCTCTAACTGTCCATGTCCTGTACAGTATAATCAATGCCTCATGTTTATATTATAAACACTACTTGGTTAGGTTAAGGCACTTCAAAAAACGTAGTAAATTTGTGTGAATTATTTTAGCTAAAAAGATTATTCTGAGCCACCTGAATACACTATAACAGTTAAATAAGCTACATAAACATTTAAAGTAATCAAAATGTAGCTAACTGTTCAACATCATAATGCTACATAACAGTGAAGATGGTTCCTAACTTTAGTTGGTGAATCTGCTCGATTTCTATCTGTATGTGGTGAATATGTATAAAATATGTCTGTTATTATACGTGATACTTAATTTATGTGGGATAAAGGAGAAATAAAGACAAATTCCTATTAAAGTAGGAAGCTAGGTTAGCGAATCTGTGCTGAGACCAATATTTGTGTGATACTCTAAGCAAAGCTCAAGCTTTTTATTTTGCTTATACTCTTTAAATATGAAATTAAATAAACTCTATTCATGATACATATCCTATTTGGTTATCACTGGCTTTGAGGCTTGATTATTTTTTATAGTTATCCAAGTTTTAGCTTAACTTTAGTTTTTAAGCTAACACTAAAAAAGTACTAAACTGAACTGTCATTTTTTTTGATGTTTTATATCGCAAGGCTTCTCATGTACAAATGCTTATAATACTTTGCCTCCACAATTTCTTAATTTATCAATTTTGAGCTAGTCTAAAACTCAAACTAGCTATTCAAAGATGAATAACCTTTCATTTATAAAGCGCACTGACGTTATAGTTGGATAGCTTTCTCTTCTTTTAATTAATGGCATGTCCTGCAGTGCTCTAACTAGTGGTATTGTTTCAGTAGGGTAAAAGTCGCTCTGTTGTGCTGTCAAGATTGATAAAAGGAGATGAATTACTCCCCATCGGTCATTTTTCTTCCCTCTTTGTGTCTGTTGGGCTTTTCTCACTTTGCTTTCCCACTTTTCTCACGTCTTATTTTGGAGCTGTGACTCCCAGAGTACGACTCCACAAAAGGATTGCCCCATAATTAGATTAGTATGCAAAATCTGGGCCATCCCTACAGACACATTAAATTACATTCAAATTAGCCTCAAAAAACAGCTTTCTTCAAAAACATTTGACGTTGGGTTCAGATTTGATGTTAAACCACTTTTTCAAGAACCAATTCTTCCTTCGGTCTTTGTCAGTGGTCTCTATTGGTGCACTGGGTATATAATGACCTAGATACTTGTAGCCTATTTTTATAGTTTCCCCTGAAATACTTGACATTGTTTTGACAATGTCAGAAGTACCTTGATCTGGGTCGTTAATGATAAAATAATAATAGCTAAAATAAAATGGCTATTACTCCTTATAAGGACTCATTCAATGTGCGTTGACTTAATAGGACTCACTCTGGTTCTGAAAAGTCAAGGTATGTTTCTTGTGTTTAAAATGTCTTTATAAATATTGGATTTCATAAAAAAGTATGATTTGTTTTCACACACATGGAGGAGGCTGTAAAAGTTCTGGTGCTGTTTCTGATTGTGTTTTTAGGATCTCCGCCCAGTGTGAGTACTTTCACCTGTAATAAGATGCTAATGTAGGTTTTGTTTGACATGAGCTGCTGTGTTTATCCCATATCTCCTCCTCAAAGCAGCTGGAGAGCATTAACACCATGCTGAGGGACACACACAAACGCATGTGTGTATGTGTGCATGTTGTTGTGGTAAGAATCCTTTTTGACAGAGAGGTTTGAATTTATAACCGGGGACCAGATTTTGATCTATATTTCTACGAGTTACCGTCTTTCATATTTGAATTTATTTCTTATTTATTCATATCACTGTCACCTACTCCATAGGCCTGTTGTTAGGTGGTGGAAGTAACAAAAAGGGCACTGGGTTGGGAAAAAAGGGACAAATATATCAAAATATCAAACTTTTATTATCCCTTCTTCTCCATGAAGCAAGAGTCAAAACGCACAGCTCACAAGCTACAAAGAAAAGGCTTTCTGATACTGGAGCTCTCCTGTACCTGGCCTCCAAAATGTTCAGAGTGGCAGCTAAGAAGGCAAAAGAGCAGCCAGGACACATCCAGACAGGCGAATTCACAGCAGGCTCTGGCTGTAACACTATCAGGCAATAAAGGATAAATGCACTCCAACAGACTGCTTCAAAGTAACATAGAATGCTCCGGAAAAACAACAAATATAAAGAAAATGACCCAGAACTACTCGCGCTGACAGAAACAGGAAGATGCACGCAACTGCAGAAACAATAAAAGGACTGAAAACAAAATAATGAACCACAAACAGACGAAAACTAACTTCACAGAAAACAGACACGCAACAAATGCAAACTGATGTAAACCAATGGCCTTACTTCAAAATGAGACAAAAAAACACTCACAAAAGATGAAAGCAACAAAGAAGAGACACAAAACATAATTAGCTAAATGAATTAAATAAAACATAAGTAGACACAGAAACACTTATGTAACATTTTTCATGTATTTTTTTTTTTTTTTTTAACTGTGAAGGGCTTGGCATGAAGTTTTCAGTGAAAATCCAAACAGTGTGATGTTCATCGCACACTATCACAGGTTCTTCATCCTGACAACAGTCAGACTAGACTGTACTGTACACACATGCAAACACAAAGGACTATATATTCCCACTCCCAATGCACTTTATGTACATACGAAGATGTTTCTATTTGTGTATTTACTCTATATAGCAACCATTCGTAAATAGTAAGAATTACTTGTAGAATTGTTTTGGCTTCTAGCTGACTTTTTTTTTGCTAACCCTTGTGCTGTCATAATGTGTAAATTTGTCTAGTATAGGATTAACAAAGTCTATGACAGTCGACAGTTAGCAACACTAACTAACACTAGCTTAGAAATTTAGTCCACTAACGTTACCAAACAACTAGCTTCCAGCACAATACAGACTTAAACTTCTAAGGCCTGTTTTAGACTTCTGCTGAGAATCCTTGTGGAGCTTGAGGGGTAATTTAGGTAAGCTACATAAGTTAGAGATGGGAATTTTTCCTCCTCTGGGTCCCGGTCTTTGTTGTGGTCAGTTTTCTTTGGGGATAAACACATTTGTCTCTCAAGTTTTTCCACTTCTTTGTACATCCTCTCACATCCATAGTTTCGTCAATTGGCCCCCAGGAATTTGCTGACTTTTCTGAGTCCTTTTAGTGTTGTTATGATTTTTACTTTAAAATTCAACTGTAGGGAAAAAGTAACGATCAATGCACATGAGGAATACTGAACAATCACAGTAGTTGCAGGCTGCGTAGACCTGACGTGAAGTTATATTTCTAGGGAGGTACGCTGCAGGTTATAGCACAGCTTTAACCTACATAGGTTTCAGAGGGGTTTGCGGTTATGACATAGCTTCAGATTTGCCGCTGAAGCATAAATACCCAGTAAGCTGTGTTTCTTATGCTAAGGTTAGCTAACACTAGTGTCCCTGCTAACACAAAAAAGCTATTTACCAGAGCCTGTACAAATGTTATTACTGACACAATCAGGTCTGATTAGAAACGCTAGCTTAGCCTGTCAAATCACTTCTGCAGCTAACCCATGTACAGTGATAATATCATGTTCAACACGTGATTCATTGATTTCATGTAATTGCACAAATTAATAATGTTATCGCTAACATGTGCAGTTAGCTAGCATGTATCTGACATTGGCAACGTAATAACAGTTAACTCTTTATTCCAATATTCAGTACACATGCTAGTCTCTGATGTGTTGTGCAACATATGTTGTACAGCATATATGTCATCACTGTTTAGCTCATCTTCACTGTCATGGCTGAGGGCGTCGTTAATAACAATGGTTTGGAAAGGTCACGTAGAGTTCTCTGAAAGAGAGAAAAAGATGCAAATGTTTGCAAAGAAGTGCTAAACAACTATCACACTCACAACGACCAAAAAGAGGCGGGGACAATGACCAGTATCAGAGATGCAAACTAACTCGTAACAACCACAAACAGACACAAAATAACCACAGAAAGAAGAAGATCAAAGTGAAACTAAAGATTAAAAAATCCATCGAGTTAAAAAATGAGAATAAAATAACAACTTAACCCAGACAAAATGCATTCATGCACAAAGTCCTCACAAGGTCTGAAATAGTTCCTGGTCCCCACGTGAACAGATTCACAGGTACATCCACACACCCGCTGAGCAGCCTGTCACTCATCTCCATTCACCTTTTAGCAGCGTCTCAGCAGGGATCACATCAACACTCATTCAGCAGGCAAATCTCATCCCTCCTCAATCTTTCAGCACCAGTTAGGCTGTCTCAGCAGGGGGATGGCGGCTCAGTGTGTCCGTGTGTGTGTGTGTTTCTATAATCTACCCTTAATCCCCTCACAATCCCCTTCTTCTCTGTATAGAAGGAAGAAAAGCAGGAGAAGAATGAATAACAGAAATGAGAGGCGGATGAAAAACAGCTTCTGTCCTCCTGACTACAACTGCAGCTCTCAGCATTGGTAATTAAATCTGTTTTCACACATACAAAGCAGCCACAGTGTCCGATTCAGTCACATCGGACATGGCGTAGACTTTAACCTTAAACTCGTGTGAGGACAGTGCAGGTAAAACAGCTTCTGTCAGACACTTTTTAGGGAATAGTTCTGCACTTTTAACAGGCAGATCTACAGTGTTGTGCAGGGCGTCACCAAGTTAAAGCCATTTTTATCTCTTAGAAACAGTTATTAATGCTTTTGTCACATCTTTATGAGTTGGACAAATTCCTCCTCGATTGTAAATGCTTTAAAAACCTCAGCTGCTAGAGAAAAGCTGATTTTATCAACTGTGAAATGCAAAGCTCATTTGATTTTGAAGCCATTCATGGATCAGTGACACAAAATGAACTCCGTAGTTTGACTCACTGAGGTCCTTTCGTCTAATAACCAAAGGTGACCCAGCTTTAAAGGCTGCTGCTCTGGAGCACCATGTAACTATTTTTTTTCCTCCAGTGACTTCTGTGGCTGTGAGCAAAAACAAAAGTAAGTATATGACTCTGCCTGAACTATATGGAGACTAATCAGGCTTAGGTGTGTAATCACTCCCGAAAAATCTACGTTGAGCCAAAAGAAAGTCCTGAAATTGTTCCAGAACTTTTATACAGTGTGTTGAGTACACCGTCATTTATCTGTTTATAAGATTGGGGAAACCTGCAGTCAGCTGAGACTGAAGAAGTCACTTGGATGAGTGACGAAACGTTTCTCCCACAAAACGCTACGTCCAGATGAACAGATTCAACTTTTGGAGATACACCGTCATTGTTTCCTCACTGCTCATCTAATGAATCCTCTATTTTAATTATGTTTCTGTTTGCAGGCGTTTATATTTATTGGTTGTATTTTTTTATATTTTATCTTTTCTTTGCACCAATTAGAAATCTGGCACCTATCTCCAAATATACAGGATGTTAGCGTAATCCAGCTGAGGGGTGATAACTTTTACGATGCCTCTCAGCAAGTTTAACTGGTGTAGATGTCCACAGTTGTAGCTGTATGGCCATGCAAAGAGTGGGGGGATTGTGGAAATTCAACTCAAGTCTTTTTTGTTTTTTTGTTTGTTTGGTTTTTTTGCCAAAAATATTTTTCAGTATTTCACAGGAGGAAATTTTAAAGTATGATGAATTTGGGTCATAATTAGGTATTTTAAAAATGCTAAATGTGTCAGTTATGGCTCAAAATATATTAGCAAGATATGCTAATATATGGATGCATCTAAGCTGAAATCCCAAATCTGTTACCAGGCAGAAGAACAGCTGAAATATCAGCAGGGGAAAAAGAGAAAAGAATAATAGAATAGAATAGAATAGAATAGGATCCATTCATCCATAGAATAGAATAATAGAAATAAAAAAGGAGAACGGAGAAAGGAGTACCTGGTACCGGGCTATGGTAAATGCCTACAAAAACAATGCCATGGTCCATCAAGTCTGATGAAAAGCCACAGCAGGTATAAATGACGTCACAGGGCTATTGGCTGTGATGCTATAATGACACACGCACATTAGGTGGTCCTCAATTGTTATGGAAAATGACTAAAACCGAGTTAAGCTGAATTACCAGTTCAACTAGTGGTAAAGGACTAGTCCACAGGTCCAGTTCAGTGAGTCCAATTAGCGAAGTTGAACTAGCTGCTACAACCACCTAGTCACCATTCACCTGTCAGTCAAACAAAGGGCCACACCCCTAACAGTTGTTATGATGGGTTAAGTTAGCAACAGAGATCAAAACTGTTTCTGCAGGAGGCTGTAAACACGTTCATTTAAAGTTGAACACTTTAACACAGGAGTCTGTGGGAGTCCCAGCCTCCAGTGGTCGTTAGAGGAACTGCAGTTTATGTCCCTGTTTTGGCATTTCCAGCTCCAGAGGTGATGATGTGTTTAAAGCCCTCACAGGGATTTTTCGGGGGAAGCTCGGAAGTAAACAAGGAGTTTAAAGTGATACCAAGAATAATGACTTTATTTACTAATCAGTTTTCTGAGTTTAACAAACAGGAGCTGAGCCTGCAGCTCTCTCACACGCACACACACACACAGACACACACACAGCTCTGCAGACACACTGCCAGCTCACTCTGCCTCCCTGTGAGTGTGTGTGTGTGAGGCCATTTGGTGGCTTTGGGAAAGCTGCGACCTCAGCACAGTTCCCAGGAAGGTGGTGGTGATGAATGTGTGAGAGCCGCATTTTGCTGTGCTAGAAAGTTGTGAACTCTCTGCATTTTGGCTGGTGTGGAGGTGGTGAACGCGGTGGAGGTGGACGCTCTGCGGTTTGAGCTCTGTTCTGTTTTTGTTTTTCTGCCGTGGCCTCATACCTGACTCACAAACCTATTCCAGCCGCTCTGTAGATCCCTGAGAGCCCCCCCCCCACCCTGCCTGCCCCACACCCTGCTGCCCCACACCCGGTTTTCACTTGCAGCCTCTCTTTGCGGTCATGACGTCACGACCCCTCCCCTCCAGAGTGAGGAGGAAAACTCGTGGCTGTGCGCAGAGGAGGCCACAGAGAAGCAGATCAGTGATCACAGACCGGTTTACTGCAGCCTCACCATGCTGGACACGCTCACCTTCCTCCTGGAGAAGCTCTTCCTCCTCGCGCACATCAAGCTCTCCAGCCTGCTGCCTCCTCTGGGCGTAGAGTGCGCAGAGCCACCGCCCACCAGCAAGCGCTGTGACCGGGAGGACTCACCGCCGCAGCCCGCCTCAGCCTCTCACCGGTTCCAGCGGGGAGACCTGCTGGAGGTTCCCCGGACTCTCTTCACCCACTTTGGCATCTACCTGGGCGACGACCGGGTGGCGCACCTCATCCCGGACATCCTCCCGGCGCTGACCGCCGACAGCCGCCAGATCGAGGAGATGGTGACCAACACGCGGCTGCTGCTCGGGGTCATCGCAAAGCGCGCCAGCGTGCGCGTGGACTCTGTGGAGGACTTCGCATACGGCGCCGGGATCCTGCTGAACGCCATGGACCGCTCGGTGCGCAAGAGCCCGCTGGCCGGGGAGGAGGTGGCGCTGCGGGCGGAGCGGCTGGTGGGCACCGTCACATACAGCCTGCTATGGAACAACTGCGAGCACTTCGTCACCTACTGCCGCTACGGCACCGCGCAGAGCCTGCAGACCGACAAGGTGAGCCCGAGCCCAAGACCGACCCGGCGTGTGTTTTATGTCTAACATCTCTCCTGATGGTAAACACACCGCAGTGAACAGAATCTATGAAGCAGAACCTGCTCTGTTTATGTGTCGTTGTATTTCCATTATAAAAAAAACTGGCCTTTTTGACACTTGAAGTTTGTTTACAGAACTTTAAAGTTATATTTGCCATAAGTTCTGCTGCCCTCTTTGCCAGATCGCTCTTGAAAAACACATTTTTGGTGTCACTGACACTCAGAGTGACTCCGTATCATGTATGACAGATGTGTCTGACACATTTTAACAGATTATAGGCCAACAAGTCATTTATGACAATTTAAGTTTAATTTTTGGCACAACATTAGAGCGTTTACTGTGACAGGGCTGCACTGATGCTTCACAGTGATACACTTTTTCCACGGTAAGCAGAAACAGTTTGTCCTGCTGCAAATCTTTATTTATTCTCAACGTTTTATTTGAATGTGTGGTTGAGGTGCATCCAAGCGTGTTTAAAAGGCTGTAAACAAAGCCCTGTTTTCCTTTCCTTTTACAGCAGTCATTAGATTTTGAATGTGTAGATGGTTTGTGAACTTGAGGCTGGATTTTTAAATGTGGCGCCACAAAAAATCTGAATATTAACTCTTTATCTGTTACCTAGTTTGGTGCAGATGGCTGTGGGTGCTGGCAGAAAACGTGACACAGACTCAGACCTCGGGCTCAGGTGACATTCACAGCTCAAACTCTGGTGTCATTAAACATTTTCATCCTTTTCAGTTTTTACATCTTTTCAAAGCCATCCACTGGGCCAGATTGGACCCTTTGCCAGGCTGGCTCTAGACCACGAACCGCATGTTTGACATCTGTTTAGACTGATTGAGAAGTAATATTACAACAGTTTTCACAGTGAAACACACTGAAAGTAAATAGTTACCTACATGACATTATTATTATTGATTAAATGCAATGACATTACTTTAATATAGCAGCTTTTATCACTTAAGTAGCCTAAAAATAAAAAGAATCACAGCAAACAGGATCACAGCATCGTTTGCAGCTTAGGTTCACAAACACAGTCAGTGGTTAGTTATTATTATTGCTATAGAACCAGCTCGCTGTGTTCTGCCATGCTCTAGTCTGGCTGCATCTTATTTCCTGTCCACAGATCTTTAAAAGTTCTACAGAGGGTAGAAGAGAGGAGTGGAAAGAAGCCATAATAGCAATAATCACCGATAAAAACACATCCAAAGTGTGTGTGTGTGTGGGGTGGGGGGTGGGGGGGTGTTTCCTCTTTGTACAGCTAACTCTGTTCACCGCACTGATTTATTCATGAGCTTTAAGTCTTCATTTTCAGACATTAAAAACAACATTTACAGCTCTCTGCCTCTGTTTCCAAGTGAATGTGAAGGTGCTTCTGAGCAGAAAAGGAAAATCTGGGTCACTCCTTGGAAAAGTCCTGAGAACAAGAGCTGCATTCAGACCAGAGTCGCCTGCCAGAAACCAAAAGGCAGCAGCAGAGTCTGGGCTGGTACGCTCTGATGATGATGATGATGATGCAGCAGAGGCTCCTGCACGTCAGAAAGCTAACCTCTCTGTGGTTAATTCAGATTGTGGTTAGGCATCACAGAAGCAACTCTGTTTGAGGCTGTTTGGGTTCAGATTGGCGCCGTCCTTTTGGGTTTTGTCCAAATATCTGAAAAACTAGAGACACTCCAGTCAGCCTCAGCTTTACTTTATGCTCCGTGCTAATAAGAAATGCTAATGAGAAAACAGATTATTAGCATGTTACACCATTTTCACCAGTTCCTCTGAACATCTAAGTTCAAAGTAAAAAGTTCGAAGTGAAATGTTCATTACATTTGACATAAAAGCACAAAAAAGTAAAAAAGTAAAAAAAAAAAAAAAACCTGACAGATAAGTAATATATTGAGTATTTAACACTCAGGAATATCATTTATTATTATTATTTGAGCACCAAAGCTATTTTTAGCTAACAGTTTACTTGCTAGCTAGGATGACTCAGCAAACATTGTATTTGTCTGTTGTTTTTGTTTGTTCGTGTTTAAGCAGTGCCTCAGTCACACCTAGAGACCGGTCAGCGACCGCCTGGGAACCTCCAGTCTATTCAGTTTGATTCATTTTATCTATATAGTCTCCTCAAGGTGCTTTATATTCTAAGGTAAAGGCCCCACAATGAAACGGTCCCTAGGTTGCTGAAGGGCGCTGCACCAACAACTTCCTTGTGATTGCATTGGTCATTAGAGGAAGGTTGTCATGGTGATCAATAGTTTGCGTTAAATACAGCGACTTGTCTGCAAACACTCACATTTTACACTCTGAGCTTTAGTGAATCTTTAAAAAAGTGTGACTCAAAAAACAGAACATTCGCCCTCAGTAAAAGTTGTGGCTTACTGCTAAAACCCACACACATGTAAAAAAAGGCAGCTATTACTTTGAAGGTCAATGATTCCTGATTTGCAGTTTGCGTTATCACAGTGTCACTACTGCTTGGTGAGTCATAACAACTCGGCATCTTTCACACAAACTACAGGTGAACGCAGCTATCAGTTAGCGACCAAATCAATTGCGAGGATGTTTTTAGTGCACCACCAAATACATGTTTACGACCACTTTCACTCCACCAACCCCGTTAAAGTATATACACAGTTTCCCTAGCGACCAGTGGTTGGCAAGCAGTCTGTAGGACTGTGGAACTTGGGCCTGATGCACTTGACCTACAGGTCCTTCTCAAAAAATTAGCATATTGTGATAAAGTTCATTATTTCCTGTAATGTACTGATAAACATTAGACTTTCATTTATTTTAGATTCATTACACACAACTGAAGTAGTTCAAGCCTTTCATTGTTTTAATATTGATACATAACTCATGAAAACCCAAAATTCCTATCTCAAAAAATTAGCATATTTCATCCGACCAATAAAAGAAAAGTGTTTTTAATACAAAAAAAGTCAACCTTCAAATAATTATGTTCAGCTATGCACTCAATACTTGGTCAGGAATCCTTTTGCAGAAATGACTGCTTCAATGCGGCGTGGCATGGAGGCAATCAGCCTGTGGCACTGCTGAGGTGTTATGGAGGCCCAGGATGCTTCGATAGCGGCCTTAAGCTCATCCAGAGTGTTGGGTCTTGCATCTCTCAACTTTCTCTTCACAATATCCCACAGATTCTCTATGGGGTTCAGGTCAGGAGAGTTGGCAGGCCAATTGAGCACAGTAATACCATGGTCAGTAAACCATTTACCAGTGGTTTTGGCACTGTGAGCAGGTGCCAGGTCGTGCTGAAAAATGAAATCTTCATCTCCATAAAGCGTTTCAGCAGATGGAAGCATGAAGTGCTCCAAAATGTCCTGATAGCTAGCTGCATTGACCCTGCCCTTGATAAAACACAGTGGACCAACACCGGCAGCTGACATGGCACCCCAGACCATCACTGACTGTGGGTACTTGACACTGGACTTCAGGCATTTTGGCATTTCCCTCTCCCCAGTCTTCCTCCAGACTCTGGCACCTTGATTTCCGAATGACATGCAAAAGTTGCTTTCATCCGACAAAAGTACTTTGGACCACTGAGCAACAGTCCAGTGCTGCTTCTCTGTAGCCCAGGTCAGGCGCTTCTGCTGCTGTTTCTGGTTCAAAAGTGGCTTGACCTGGGGAATGCGGCACCTGTAGCCCATTTCCTGCACACACCTGTACACGGTGGCTCTGGATGTTTCTACTCCAGACTCAGTCCACTGCTTCCGCAGGTCCCCCAAGGTCTGGAATCGGTCCTTCTCCACAATCTTCCTCAGGGTCCGGTCACCTCTTCTCGTTGTGCAGCGTTTTCTGCCACACATTTTCCTTCCCACAGACTTCCCACTGAGGTGCCTTGATACAGCACTCTGGGAACAGTCTATTCGTTCAGAAATTTCTTTCTGTCTTACCCTCTTGCTTGAGGGTGTCAATGATGGCCTTCTGGACAGCAGTCAGGTCGGCAGTCTTACCCATGATTGCAGTTTTGAGTAATGAACCAGGCTGGGAGTTTTTAAAAGCCTCAGGAATCTTTTGCAGGTGTTTAGAGTTAATTCATTGATTCAGATGGTTAGGTTAATAGCTCGTTTAGAGAACCTTTTCATGATATGCTAATTTTTTGAGACAGGAATTTTGGGTTTTCATGAGTTATGTATGCCCAAATCATCAATATTAAAACAATGAAAGGCTTGAACTACTTCAGTTGTGTGTAATGAATCTAAAATATATGAAAGTCTAATGTTTATCAGTACATTACAGGAAATAATGAACTTTATCACAATATGCTAATTTTTTGAGAAGGACCTGTACATGTAAAAAAAAAAGGCAAACCAGTTAACGTCACAGGGGGCGCTGTCTTGCACAGATGTGCAGAAGGGAGACCTCTAGTGGTAGGAAGCTGTACATGCTCCTCAGCTAAAAGAAACAAAGGAAAAAATACATTTAAAAGTTTATTTTCTTGTACATTAAAAAAAATATATGTATATCCATTTCTGCACACACATACAAAATGAAAATTCTTGCTGTATATACAATATTATCCTATCTTATAATGAAACTGAAGCTAAACGCAGCAGGAATGAAGAACAGACTGGTTTCTCTCTTGCAGCAGAGAAACTTTCCCCTGATCGAGTTTCACTTCCTGTAATCTCTAACCTAAACATCAGACCTGTCTGCAGCCTCAGAGTCTGCCTCTACAGGTTCATTACGGGGGGGGGGGGGCTAGGGGCCAACAGAAGCTCTTAAAAGGACCTCTGAGGGCCCCTCACTAAAATAAACATCAGGTCAATTATGGTCGTTATTCTCCTACAAGAGGTCGGCTTAGAGAAAGTCTTGAGACTGGTGCTTTACTTCATTTGTATCGACCATAAAAAGCTCTTTGATTTGAGCTTTTTGGGTAGTTTTTGGAGGAGAGAATAGGGTGAACTTATTCTGTGTCTAATAGTTTTATCTGTGTATTAAGTGAATCACTGGGTATAAATTAAAAAAAAATACGGCCTAGAGACCAACCAGCCTACCTGCTTTACACCTTGGAAAACTGCTGAGTGTTTTGGGGAGTTGCCCTGGTTTTAAAAACTGTGTCACGTTGATTTTATTTGGGGGTTTTTACTCTCTGTTCACTGAGAAATAAAATTAATCCTGAGTTTATATTTGTCTCGTCACATTTAAAGCTCTTCAGCTGCTCTATTAATATAATCATAATTAATTTTGTGCCCGTTTTACTCCTCTATCTCCAGTTTTGCGAGTGGCTGAAGTTGCTGATCCGGGACCAGCGTAACGCCATGCTGACGGCACTGCTAGGGCTCCTTTCCATGGCTTATATGGGAATATCCGTCAGCACTGCCCTGCCAGCCTTCCTCATCCCCTTCACCCTGTGGATGGCGAGCTAAGAGCCGCCTGCAGCTGCACTTACTGTCAAGCCTTACCGCTGGTTCAGAGCTCACTGAGCAGCCATATTGGAAGACCAACAGTGTGGACGTAGTCTTCTGCAAACATTTTAACTTTTCAAAAAACTTTTTAAAATTGTACTTCACCATCTGGTAGCTTTTTTCTGCTGCACAGAAAGTGATTTGCTTTTTATTTTTTTTCAGTTTGTTTCTTTTTTTTTTTTTTTTTTAAGGAAAAAATGGAGATGGGTAGTTAACAGAGTTAGCAACAGGCTCAAAATTCACCAAAACTCAAAAACGTTGTGCCTCCAACGCAATTTGGTTGACTAATGATGTCTCAAGGTGAAAGGTCGTGCTGGTAAAGGAACCAAAGATGACTTATTTATTTTTCTATTGAGACCATACATATGGTTCTGAAGGGTTTATTGACTTGAAAAAAAAATTTAACTCTGCTTTCCATCTTGACCGTCTTAAAAGACATGAAACACTAAAGTCAGTCATTTAATTTCCCTACATTTGAATGTTCCTTTTAGTACTGTAACCAGGTGAAGCTCATGTGTAAATGTCTGTAGATAGTCTACATGACCTGATTGTTTCCTAACAGTCACAAGCTTTTGTACAGAATTATTTTTTACCTCTTTGTAACAATGTGCTGTGTTTTATATGTAAATAAAGGAAATGAAGGCAAACAGATATCTTGTATTCCTTATCAGCCACATAACCACATCGTCAGTTCCACCCTTGTTGGAGTCTCCGAGTTTCTTCTGTCAGTCAAGGATGTGAAAGTTTGAAAAACTACTTTCCTTTTGTTAGAATTTTTAAGTCTTGTTAATGATTTTCACCAATCAAATGTGAAGACCTGACAAAGTGAAGAGATTTAACACTGAAACATTTGGGGCTGCATTTCAGTGCCGTTGGAGATTTTAATGAAATGATGAATGCAGAAAAGTAACGTCCAACATAAAAATGTATGATCCACCGTGCAATACCATCTGCAAAGCATCTGATTGGCAGCAGCTTCATTTTTCAGCACGGCAATGATCCCAAACACACTCACTGCCGGTGCAGTAAAAGCATACCTGGATACAAAAACACACAATGAAACACTATCAGTCATGGATCGGCCTCCCCAGAGTCCAGACCTCAACGTTAGTGAAGCAGCGTGGGATCATTTTGACAGAGAACAGAACGAAAGGCAGGCAGCATCCAAAGAAGAGCTTTGAATGTCCTTCAGGAAGTCTGGAGAACTATTCCTGAGGACTACTTAAAGAAATTACAAGAGAGCATTCAGGCTGTTTGAAGAATAAAGGTGGTCACACTAAATATCCACTTTCAAGCTTGTTAGAATCGTACCAACTGTTTTGCTTCATACAATGCTTCTCATGTTTCTCATTATAAATGTAGTCTTCTATGGATTGGTACACTGTTACCTCCATCTGTTGGTGACATGTGGAAACTACAAGTACATGGAAACAATGGCTGCAGCTTATATTATCTGACAGATGGTGAGATTCTAATATGTTTCAAATCAAATTTGAGATTCTGCATTAAGATTTTAAAAGTTTATTTGTGACCAAGGCAAGGATCTTTGATCACATTAAAGACTCTAAAATGTTGTTAGAGATCAACGTCAACAATGTAAAATGTGACTGTAGAGTGTGCTGCTCAAAAAAGCTCTTAAAGGTTCCCAGCAGTTTCTAATCCCCTCTCTGCCCCACCCACCAGCAGAACAAAACCTCACCGCAGACAGCTCCACTTTCCCCTTGGTCTCCTCTCGACATGTTTCCCCTGCCGCTTCTCGGTCTGCTTTTTATCTCAGCCTCGGGAATCGAGCCACCGGCGGAGAAGAAGAAAGAGAAGGAGAATGAAGAGGAGCTGGAGTGTCATGGAGCGGAGAGGAGGAAGAGTAAATATGACATGATATTCACCAGAGGAGACCTGCTGGAGGTTCCCAGGACTCTGTTCATACACTTTGGGATTTACCTGGGCGGAGGCAGGTAAGGGTGACAGACAGCTAGAATATCAGTGAAACACTTCAAAGGTTTCAATTCTGTTTCAAAAAAAGTGAAAATGTTGCTGATTTCAGCGTTTTTCCTTCCTTTCTCATCAATGTCTCACACTTTCCATTTATTTTTCCTGACTCCTTTCCTTTCCACAGAGTAGCTCATTTCATCCCAGACATCATGCCCGTCATCTCCAGTGATCAGTATCGGATCAGACAGATGGTCTCCAACACCAGACTCTTACTGGGAGTACTGGCTAAGGTACACCAAGTGATGCAGCAGCTGAGCATCTGGTTTAATGTGCAACAGCTTTTTCTCTCATAACAAATGACAGCAGGTAAAGAATCAGTTGTAAATGAGATCTAACTCGTGTCTTGTGTCTGCAGTGTGGCAGTGTGAGGGTGGACTCAGTAGAGGACTTTGCCTATGGAGCAGACATACGGGTCAACCCTATGGACAAGGTGAAATCAGGACAAAACAAATCTAACACTTTAACTTCTTTAACATCTTATAATTAGAGTACTTAACACATTATTCTATTATTGATAAGTCCTTAGTCTAAATAGTAATACACCCAAAGGCACTTTATTGGTATGAGATATCATAAAGTTACATTTAAGGACTTTTTATACTATTTTTATGCTAGACTGTGGGCTTAATATACATGAACCCACTCCTGGGTTAATCCTAATTAGTGAGTAAAAAGAGAAACACTTGCCTGTGAAACAACACCTCTTATAGCTTTAAACTGAGAAAAAGAGAGAACACGGTGTTTCCTTTCAAATGTTTCTGGCCACCAAACTGGGAATTAACCTTCTAAATAAATGTTAATCTGAAGGGATTATAGATGTGGCAACGGCTGCAGGCAACGTGGGGTTATGGTAAATACTCTTGTATTTATATAGCGCTTTTCTACCAATATTAAGTGCCTTTTTACTACAGTTGTGAATATAAAGCACTTTCCTACTATAATCGAGCACTTAAATCACTGTTCTGCTACTACTGAGACCTCAAAGTGCTTTTCTACTACAAGTCCTATTCACCCAGTCATACAAACACTTTTTTCCTGTGCTTGAGCATTTTATCAAACATTCAAACACACACCCACACAGGGGCAACCTGGGGTTTGGGATCTTGCCCAAACATACTTCAACATGCAGGCTGCTCTCTTCTGTGTGCAGGTATTAAGCCATGCAGTGCTGAAAGGGGAGGAGGTGGCCATAAGGGCAGAGAAGCTGCAGGGAGAAGTGCCCTACAGCCTGCTGTGGTACAACTGTGAACACTTTGTCATGTACTGCCGATACGGCACCGTCATGAGCTTCCAGACATTTCAGGTGATCTTAGAGATGATAATGTTTTTTTCTTATTAATAGATCAATGCATCTTAAAATCACATTTTGAAACTACAGGACTGTCGTCAGTTTGTCTTTTATAGCTGATAGAAAGCTCAACTTTTTGTTGTAGTTCTCCTCAGTTTATGTGGAAGCACTGAAAGCAGCTGTAATGGCACCACTTGTTCTTCTCTGGATGGGTAAATGCCACAAAATTCAACATTCAAGGTCCAACTCCTCAGTGGGCGGCATGGGTTCAAATCCTGCTCCTGACTTAGGAAATGAAAAATGGAATTAAGAAGTTAAGCTGCTGAAATACCAGTTGGAGCGCTTTTGATGATTAAACTATGAAGATAACTGACTGTCATTAACAGCTCAGTCACAGTAAAGCAAGAACAGGACAGGAACCTCCTTGTGATCAGGGGAAATGAGCAATTTCATTGAATTTCTTCATATTTAGCAACCAATCTGGTCAACCAGCTGTTCACCAACATCTATAATCTTGGGGGCCTTTTTTAATGGCAAGGCAATTGCACAGGAGACCTGTAATCCACAATTTGGATTACCTGCATCCTCCTGGTTGGCAAATAATTGCACTTTATAAAAGCAGACAGATTGCTAACCTGCTGCTTTCAGTCGGTTTCAGTCTGCAATACCAGTGAGTGACATTCCTCATTTGGGGGCGCCACTCGACAGCATATCAGTGAATGCATTTAAATATCCATCGGACAATCTATCCTCATGTAAAAACTTCTCACCCAAACTTTGACCTTAAGGCTCAGAATCTCTGAAAGAACAGCAAACAGCTCCTCCAACACTGAACACACATCAGATCATGCTTCTTTCCTACACTTCAGCTGCGAAGCAGTTGTTTCCTGCTGCAGATTAACACTGACCACAGATCAGACCAGCCTCTTTAATAGGGTTAAGCCTCCCTGTTGCAGCAACAGGCCCTGAGTGAAAGCTCTTTTGTTGTTGCAGCATTGTTCCGAGGCCGTCTGATTGCAGCGTGTGATTAAAAGCATGTACCATAATCGTGAAAGAAGGCAGTAAACAAAGATGCTTGTCCTGCAGTGCATGAACTGGAGGAAGACGAGTGTGGCAATTAAAGTGAAATTGAAAAAGTGCAAAGCTGCTTAAAGAACGTCATTTGGATAGAAGACATGTAAAAAAAGTGAAAGTTGTCATTAAAGACAGCTGCGTGGTAGCATGTCAGTACCTTTAAGATTAGACAATGTATCAGTCAGCTGATAAACAAGCACAAAAGCTTGTGTTGTTGATGGTTTTCACTTGTTTCAGAAGTGATTGTCTACAAATGTAGAACCATGAAAACCAGATTACTGTGCAACTACTCCATCTAGTGGAAACACAGTGCTCTGCACTGCAGTCCAAAAGAACATACACACACTCACTGGCCAATTTATTAGGTATAACTTGCTAGTACTGGGTTGGGCCTCCTTTTTGCCTTCAGAGCCATCTTAATTCTTAGTGGTCCAGATTAAATAAGGTGCTGGAAACATTCCTCTGAGGTTTGGGTCCATATTGACATGATGTCGTCACACAGTTGCTGAACATTTGTCAGCTGAGCATCCATGATGAGCAGTTCTACTACTTCCCAAAGGTCCCAAATAGATCCGGTGACTGTTGAGGCCATTTCAATTCAGCGAACTCATCGTCATGTTCGAGAAATCAGTTTGAGATGATTTGAGCTAAGGCTTTTAAATTACCATCACTATAATAGATGGTTTTACATTATTGCCTTTCTTCTTCTTCTCCTTATCAGTTCTGTAAGACGATGAGGAAGCTGCTACTGAGTCAGCGTGTTGCCAAGGCAGCGGCAGTGCTGGCACTGTGTTTGGTGCTTTACCTGCAAGCTGTGAGTCTGTGCTCTGTGCTACTGGCTGTTATACTGCCTTTCCTCATCTGGATGGCCTCATGAAGAAAAACTGGCCATTCAAACTTAAAGAAATTTGCCCCCTGAACAACAAAACATTCAAAAAGGAAAATTCAATAAAATATTTAAAGTTCAATAAGTGTTGAGTCCTGGCATTTTTACAGACTTTTAATCTGAGTCATCAACAAGAGAAAAAATGTTTGGAGTCAAGGAGAACAAGAAAAATAAGTTTCCCTTATTTCTTGTATGTTCAAATCTTATATTAAATAAACTTTTATTTTAATTCAGCAGACTTCAGTCTCTTTGTCTTTTTCAGGTTACTTCAAGTGTAGATCTGCTTTAATCACAATTTTAGTTCAACCATTAAAAAGCAAATTTATTAACATAACATGATGACTATATGGTTTTGTGTCATTTTATTATTTTTTGTTTTTATTACAAAATTATTCCAAAATTATTTTACACATGCTTCGTTTACACTTTATTATGTATTTTGTTATTTTTTATTGCTCCTATTTCGTTTCATTGGTGTTATGATTTATTTGGGTTATTTAATGTAAATAAAATCACATTTAGATTTTTGGAGGGGTATGTTAATTAATTAATTATCATTATTATTATTATTTATTTTATTTAATTTCCAAAGTTCAGGGTCATACTTTAAGATTTTATTTTGTTTTATTAGATTTTTTTTTTTTATTAATTTCATTTCTGTTGCCCCGCCTTCACAGAGGAACGTTGTGATTGGCTGACGGGAGGCCAGCTTCATGTCACTCACAGGTGTCAGGTTGGCCCGGCCTCTTTTCTCGGTGAATCGTTGATGAAAAGCGCAGCATCGTCCGGGAACGGGAGGGTTTTATTTCACTGTGACAGGAAATGGCGCTGGAAAGAAGCGGTAAGATTTTATCCGACCCAAAATAAAGTTTCATTATCATGGTTTAAAAAACGGTCGGAAGAAGAGAAAGTTTAAGTTATATCACGGAGCTGCTAGCATGACGGCTTGCTGAGTTAGCAGCGGATCGTTGGTTGCTTTTAAGCTTTAAACTAATAAAGTTAGCTACACACCAGCAGTTTAGAAAGATAATATTAGTGTTAAATGTTGCTGTTTGGCGTTAAGATGTGAAGTGAATGCTTGAAAGTGTGAAAAATAAACTACAAAAGCAAACAAAAGCTAGTTTAGCTTTTATAGCGGTTTTAGGTTATATACGAAAACCGTGACTTAGAAAACAGGCAAAAAGCACAGATATAATATTTTCAAAAGAGTAAAATAAATTATAAGACACTAAAAGTTCACATTATCCTCGGGTTCAATTTATGAGTGTTGCAGTCTCACCTGAGCTGGCAGGTAACCCAGCTGTTTGTCGGACAGAGGATCCCAGGGAGGGAGACGTGGACACGGACTCGGGTGAAGAGGCGAGGCCGCTGGTGATGGAGGAGGACTTAAAGGTGATCTGTGCTAAAGAGATGGCTCTGCTGTCCCTGATCGATAAGACGGGCTACAACATGGTGCAGGAGAACGGGCAGAGGAAGTACGGAGGTCCACCTCCAGGTATGTCAACCTGGGACACAGGTAAAACAAACAAACAACAGGGTAGCTGTGGAGTCCCATTTGTGTCAAAACAGATGTGTATGAGAGAGGCAGGTACCAAGGTGGCTCCCTGTTTACCTGGTTAGATCACGTGGTAGCCACGCCCTGTGGACTGCAGGCAGCAGGCAGAGAGGAGAGAAATGTCAGGTGTGAAGCAGAGATCAGAGGGGAAACTGTGGACTTTGTTTTCATTTAAACTATTTTATTGTTATTAAGGCATACATTTTAATTCACTAATTTTAATTATTTGCACTTTTTTTAATAACTGATGATATTCTTCTTTATTGCAGTTCATTGTATTTGTGTAAAACTGAACTATTTTGCATCCTGTTCTTTTGATTTGGTGATTTTATTTTTACTCGTTTAACTTGCAGATGAATAAGTCTTTTATATATTCATTTTGCTTTAATGAGTTTCAAATAATTTATTTTTGCACATTTAATTTTCTTTACTTTTACAAATATGAATTAATTTTTTTTAATTAAAAAGTCAATTCAATAATAAATTATTATTTATATATTCTAAATTTTATTTTGACACTTTAGTTTACTGATTTTAATATACCTTATTTAAGTTTTAATTTTTGTATTTCAATTTATAAATTAAAAAAAAATGATTTTGTTACATAAACTTTTTTATTTGTAAGTCATGCATTCATTTTTTTACATTTATGCTGCTTTCAGTTTATCATATTTACTGTAATCTGTGCAGCTGTCCTCTCTCGACATGAGAAATACCTGCAGCAGCATCTGCTCCACTCCACATATTTTAATAATAATAATTCTTTTTACTTAAGCTCCTAATTAAAAAGTCGTCAACCAAAAAAGAAGAATAGGTCAGTAGAAATCCCAGAAATACCTTCTAATCTGATCAAATAAGTGATAGAAATGTTTATGAATATGAAGGCTTTGATCAGCTGACTCTGTGTCTGTGGTACAGGCTGGGAGGGTCCTGCCCCCCCGCGGGGTTGTGAGGTGTTTGTTGGGAAGATTCCCAGAGACATGTACGAGGACAGCCTGGTGCCGCTGTTCGAGAAAGCCGGGAGGATCTACGAGTTCAGACTGATGATGGAGTTCAGCGGGGAGAACCGCGGCTACGCCTTCGTCATGTACACCGACAGGTCGCTCGTCTTCCTCAGTTTTCTTTGACTCTTGCGTTTGTTTTTCAGGTGGATGCAGATAACGTTACTATATGGGGCCCAACCATGTTTATATGTGTAGTACACAGGCATTTTGAGTCACGTCACACTGAGTATATGTTCATTTTTTTTTTTTTATTGGTAAAAGTAGTTAAGCAGTCCAGTGAAGTGAAATCTGTGCAAAGGGGTTAAAAACAAGTGTTTCTGTGCTCCAGAGAAGCAGCTCAGAGAGCCATCCAGATGCTGGACAACTACGAGGTGCGCCCAGGGAAGTTCATCGGCGTGTGCGTGAGTCTGGACAACTGCCGCCTCTTCATCGGCTCCATCCCCAAAGACAAGAGGAAGGACGAGATCATCGAGGAGATGAAGAAGGTAAAACAGACTCACTCACTGACCCACAGTTCCTGGTTTCCATATGTGAGACCAGCATCTTTTAACTGTTTGGGTCCAAACCTTTTCCTCATCACTGCTAATGGAAATGGAGGAGGGTCAGACCACTGTAAGAGGAAGAAGACGGTCTATGTTAAAGTCTTGCAGGCAGCAGATGGATCATTTCAGGTTCAGTCTGGCCTGCTGTGCAGCTTTAATGTGTCCTAACTGTGGAGGCTTCGCTTCTTTGCAGAGTTTCGCTCTCACCTCTCAGTTTGAGCCTCAGCTGTCCGCTCTCTGCACAGCTGCTGTTTAATTCAGTAATGATTGATCTGCACCTCGGCAGCTTCCTCCACCTCCTCCTCTCCGTCTTTGATGAAAAACCTGAAAAAATAGCTAAAAATATTCAGTAAAAAGATGGGTCTCCTATAGATATTTGTTTGTAAATTTCATGTTAAAGATGGTAAAAATGGCCTCAGTGGGAAGGAGAGCAGAGCAGCCCACTGGCCGTCTGTCAGTTTGACACTGTGGGTTTTTGATGGGAGTCACATCTGTGCAGGACGCCTCCTGTTCTATGTTTATGGAGCTGGTTTGTGAATTTTATGATGATAAAACATAATATATATATTATTATTTCAAAAGGCTTTCTAACAGGACAAGTTAAGGCACTTTGAAATCAGATGATTCCTTTCACTCTCCCTGTATTACTGTTTGCTCTCTGCTCTGAAGCAGTGTGTCTCTCAGATCTCAGTTTCTGCTCCTCCCCCTTTGCGTCTGTGTGTCCAGGTGACGGACGGTGTGGTGGACGCGATCGTATACCCGAGCACCACAGACAAGAACAGAAATCGAGGTTTCGCCTTTGTGGAGTACGAGTCCCACAAAGCTGCAGCGATGGCTCGCAGGAAGCTCATTCCAGGTAGCCTTCCTCCTCCTCCTCCACGTGTTTCCTTCCTAACCTTTGAAGACATCTGTGTGTCCACTGTTTGTTTTCACTGTGCTGAGTCACACGTGTGCACCTGCAGCCTTTGAGCTGACTCAGTTCCTCTCAGCGTCCAGCAGAGGGCAGCACAGACTGACTTCTGAGTCTGAGGGTTTATAGAGGAAAGACAGCAGCTTCCAGAGCTCTGATCGTTTAACCAGCAGAAGATGAGTTCACTGATGTAGAATCCACAGGAGTGCTCGAGTCCTTTAAGCACCAAAATCACAAAAACAGAGCGATGAAGGAAATTGGAGCTCCAGCCGCTCTGAGTGATGCGATGATGTAAGGGAGAAAACAACACAACCCGGCATGTTTGCTTTTTGTAACGGCAGAAGAAACATTCAGAACTCCACATGGGTTTGAACCCACAACCTTTTTGCTGTGATACAAGAGTACTGCAGAAACAAACTGCTGTTATGAATCTGAAGCAGGTCAGACGGTGTGTCTTGTATTGATGAGTTCGGTCTGCAAAGACAGGGGGAGTGACTGGTAATAGAGGTCATGATCAAGATTCTTTATCTGTCACATGCATAGTTATACAAGTACAACACACAGTGGAATGTATCCTGACACGCTCCTCGACTGTGCAAAAACAGAACATTATATACCTATACATTAAGTGGATATATACAGTAGGACATTATGTGCAGTAAGTAGCATTATATGCAGAAAGTAAGTGAATTATGTACATTAAGTGGATTAAATAAGACAGTCTGGAAATTTGAAACTGAAAATCTGAGAAAATACACATTGTGCAGATAATAGCACGCGTGCAGTTTCTGCATCCCACTGACCATTGAACCAAACACTGTAGGTGCCCAGAGGTGTAACCCAGCTGTGTGCAGAGGGGATGAGGTGTTATTGAAGGCTCCATGTGGCTGCTTTGAGGCAGGGTGTTCACCTACGCCTCTTTTTTTTTTTTTTTCGTCTTTATTTTTCAGTTTTACTCATATTTAAAGCTCAAACGCTGGAAAAAATCACATTCAGTGGCTCTAACAGTGCTAATCATGTTGGATAACTGAGTCGTGATTATGAGAACACCCCTGCAGTGTCCCCCCACTTTGCCCCCTTTTCCCCTCCCGATGAGTTTGCGCTGCTGTCCGGAGGTTCGGCTAGCTGTTTCCTGTTGCTATCGGTCTCAGCCCCTGGGCTGCATCGGACATTGATCCTTCAGTCAATCGATTCACCGGATTAACCACAAACATGTTCCCCAGCTGCTTATTTTATCTTCAAACTGCTGCTCCTGCAGATTTCCTGCACGGTGGAGTCAGACACCTGTCAAGCAGGTGTTGATTCAGGGCAGCTACAGGAAACTGAAGGTATAAAGCCGAGGTTATTACTGTAACCGCCAGCGGCAACTTTAGAAGGGAAACAAAGATGAAAAGGTTTTTGTTTCCTTTAAAAAAAATTTTTTTAATGAAAGTGAGATTTAAAATGAGAATCAAAATGGTCTGAAACAGGAAGTTTAATCAGGAGGAAGAGGAGCCTCACCCGCTGAGAGCGACGTGAAAACTTCCTCTTTTTAACAGCCACCCTTGTTATGTGTGTGTCCTGCCAGCAGAGAGCCAGCTGTGTGCGTGTTGTTCATTCATTGACGGGTTTAAACCCTCAGCACCCTCACGTTACAGTCACGTGATGCTGTTGTGTCCCGCAGGAACTTTCCAGCTGTGGGGTCACTCCATCCAGGTGGACTGGGCGGAGCCTGAGAAAGATGTGGATGAGGAGGTCATGCAGCGTGTTAGGGTCCTTTATGTACGTAGACACACACAAACACACGTATATATTTATATCTTTTTAATTTAGTTTGTTTGTTAGCAGTGTAGTGTCCACAGGTTTAAAGGTTAAAGTTAACCTTGAAAAAACAGTTTCAAGGAACCATGTTGAGTAATATATCATATGAAAACACAGAGAACTGTCCAGTGTATGCCCTACTACGTCACAATGATGTCAACATGTTATGATAAAAAACACAAAGTTTTGCGCTCTCTGAGTGCTCTTGTTGTCATAGATTTAACACAGTCTGTGACGCTGGATGTAAGAAAGAAGTGTTTTAATTTTCTGAAGCATTTTTAGCGCCATCTTTTTGCCGGTACAGAACGTGACACCACCTCGCTGGTTTGTTGGTTGCTACATTAGTTAATGTTAGCTAGCGACAGAACCAGTAACTTATTGGAAAACAAACTGAGCTAATGTTTGTCACTGTAGATTTAATGTAGGGTGATAAGTAGCTGAACTGTGATTGGTGGAAACAGGCCTGGATCTGGCGGCATCGTTTATGACAATCCATCCTTTCCTAAACCTGACTTCAACCCTCGGTTTAGCGAGTCGGGCCTCAGCGAGTGTAACGAAAGTTGCGCTGTGCAGCAGAGGTCGGCGTGTGTTCAGGCAGAAACCCATGAAACACTCAGCTGCCTCGCCCAGATCAAAGGTGAGCAGCAGCAGGAGCTGTTCACCCTCCAGGGGATCAATTACTGAGGAGGCTGAAACACTGAGGTGTGATCCGAGGCCAGCATGTACAGTGCGAGGGGTATTTTTAGCAAACCAAGCCCTCGACTCAGCACAGAAAACCTGCTCGCAGCTGATCCGTTCACTCGGCCTCTCATCAGCCACAGCGATGAAGTTTAGAGAGAAGTCGAGCAGATCTGTTCGTCTGCACAAAATGTGACTGCTTGAGTTTGTTAAGACTTTTTCCACTAACATTGGTGCTAGATGGAGTTTCAAAGACACTAATCGAGCACTTTTTCCACTAACATTGGTGCTAGATGGAGTTTCAAAGACACTAATCGAGCACTTTTTCCACTAACATTGGTGCTAGATGGAGTTTCAAAGACACTAATCGAGCACTTTTTACTGTGTTCGATTGGCTCTTGTTATACCTCTCCAGTCACCAGCTCCACTGTCTTCTGCTTTGGTTCGGCTGGAACAAAGACAGTAAATCTTTAAAACTCTAAAGGTGTTTGTAAGGAGTTCGATGAAGCTTACATGTCCAAAACAGAAAGCTTGTTCCTGGATAAATCTGCAGCTCCACGGTAGTTGAGGCTTATCCTGCTGGTTTGCTGCATGCATTGCAAATGAGCTGGTTTTCAGTTCAGGTCTTCCATCTAGGAAATCTCAACCAAAACGTTCCCGATCATTTTACCATTAAGTTTAATGCACATCTCTGCTATAGATGTTTGCTGAGCATGTCATGGGAAGGTTGTGTGGCAGGACTTGGTAGATGGGCTTAACTGAATATACAACTTTATCGCTGCCAAAAGGCTGATTGAACAAAATAAAAAAGCAGAGCAAAGTAACTGAAAAACTCACGCTGACAGACAGACATCAGGGAGATGGACCGCACTAGGGAACACAGGTGAACTAAATCTGACTAACGAGACGGGGAAGCTGAACTGAGATGGGGACTACCAAAACAAGGCAGGAAACATAAGAGAGACAAATATATAAAAACGCGGGACAGACAAAAAGGAAACAGACACAGAGACATGACTGACTGGTGAGGGCTGACTTAACAGAAGTAAAGTTAAGTCACTACTCCAACTATGGAGCCTCCTCAGGAAATTGGTGAGTCTGACCCTCAGAAACAGGGGGGTAACATCAAGACTGAGAGGGATCACAAAAAGGAACTAATTACTAATTACAAACCTAACTGAACAAAACTCAAACTCAATATGAAAAATAAATAAAATTGTTAGTTAGTAGGCCATGAACTCGCTTTTAATTGTATATTTGGGGTGTATTAGACCAGCACCTTTCTCTCATTTCAAAGTCTCAGCTTTGTTTATGGCCAGAAGTTGTTTTTAGGTCTTAACAGGCAGGGTGTGTGTGCCTGTTTCATGCTTGTGCAGTTGTGTGACAACAAAAACAGGGAACAGCTTTATTCTGAATTCAGCTGCTATAAAACACCATCGAGGTGCTAGAAAAAAGCAGAGCCACAAAAGCTGCTGACACTAAACATACAGGAGCCTTCTCTGTAATATTGTTGGGTTCCTACCTTACAATATAAAGCACCTTGAGGCGACTGCTGTTGTGATTTGTTTGAATTGAACAGAAAAATGCACAAAATGAAACATTTGAATTCATCTGTACTCAACACACGAGACCAAAAGGAAGCAAACAGAAGCAACGCGGCGAGCAGAGACTATGGGAAATCAATTAAATGATTTCTCAGCTTCGAGGCAAGCAATTGGGTACTGCTGATTGGCAGGGCAATAAATACTTTACAGGGTTACCTAGGCAACCTAGTGTCCTGTATTGATAAACGGTTAGTGACAGAGCAAATCTACTTCCTGTCTGGCTCTTCACTTAAACTCCCATCGCTTTCTGCCTGTCTGGATTTATTTTGTTATTCTGGTGATTTAATTGACACCATTTCCATCCAGAGTTGAGTTCCTCCTGGGAGTTTCCGAGGAATTCCCAGACCAGACGAGAGAAATAATCTTTCCAGCTAATTCTGGGTCTAAACCCAGAATTAACTTGGTCTGGTCACAGTTAGGGTTGCCTGAAAAACCTGAAAAAAGTAGGTGCATATCTCAGCCAGCTTCTCCTAACACTGCCCAACATTGGCTCCTTAAGAGCTTGAAAAAATAATAGAAGGCAGCTGGACTTGTTTAAGTTCGTGAAGACGTTTCTACTCCCGTCCAAGAGGCGCTTTCAGGTCTGAAGCCAAAAGATGGAGAGACCCAGGAGTTTAAACCGTAGTTGAGATTCTCCTCTTAGGTGGCTGTTAACCCTCTATTGATCACATAACCCACAATGTCTGGAAAAAAGGCTTTAGCTATTATCATCACTGGGGGTTGAGACCACAGTGTCATGTGACCTTTTGAGGTCACCTGAGGTAAGGTGAGTGGGGAAGCCTGTTTTCACTTCATCCAGTGAAATCATAACAAATGAAATGGTTCTGGGTCAAAAAGTGGTGAGATCAACGAGGACATGTAATGCCACACGCCTTTTGTTTGATCATTTTTGAAAAGGTTTGACTAAAAATGTGAAATCACAACATTTGTTTGGTGCCATAAACAACCTTTGGGGGAGAGGGATGTTCCTGCTGCTGTTCGGACATGGTTACTAGGAATAAAAGTGATCTGTATTGTCTGTCTGCTGTATGTTTTATTTCATTTTCTGCTTTCAAAGCCTGAGCAGCCACATAAACTAACTCTTGTTTGTACTTCAGGTGCGAAACCTCATGCTGGAGACGTCGGAGGAAACTCTTCGTCAGGAGTTCTCCCGCTTCAAGCCGGGCTGCGTGGAGAGAGTCAAGAAGCTCACCGACTACGCTTTTGTCCATTACCGCTCTCGCAGTGACGCCCTCACCGCACTCAGCCTCATGAACGGAGCCCAGATCGACGGAGCCGCTGTGGAGGTGACGCTGGCCAAACCAGCGGGTGTCAAAGACGGAGGTGCAGCTGGCCGGAAGTGCGGCACCAGAGGTTGTCAGGGAGGAGGAGGAGGGAACGGAGGAAACGGGACATTTGGGCCGCACAAGAATGATGGAGGGATGATGGGAGGAGACCCAATGAGACTGGTGTCCCTGCCACTGACAAACCCCTTCTACAGTGGGAGTCGAGGTAAGTGGAGGAAAAAATAGAAATCTTTTATATGGTTTTTTTTTTTTTTTTTTTTTTTTTTTTTTTTTTTTGCCTCTGATGTAAATGTGAAAGGTCGCTGGTACGATTCCAACCAGAGGCACAAATCCCCTTTGGGGCTGGGTCAGATGTAGTCTCCGGCAGGAAAAATAAGAAAATAATATTTAATTTGATAGGCTGCAGGTTACCTTTTCTTTCAATTTCCAGCCTTTTTAATGAAGTGATATTTTCCACTGGTGGGCTTTGTTTCTATAACCTGCATTAAATGTTTTGGTGAAGTGAGAAAGACCATCTTCTGCAGAGATCCACAGATTGGCATTATTAAAGGGTCTAGTGTCAATGATCCTCTTCATACTTTTCCTTCCACTCATGACGTTTTCCCTCAAAGTGAAGTCGAAGGGTTAGCAGACAGAGGCAGGAGGCCAGGAGTTTTGAAATGCCCTGGGAAGATGAAGAAGGAGCTGTCAAAGTTTTGGCTCTCTTCAGTTATTTTTTTACTGAGTCGTCCAGTATTTGGAGCTGAGCCCCTCATTTACTCTTGTATTACTCGTGTTTAGGTCAAACACATGAGAGGCTGACTGAGCTGAAGTGAACGTGGAGGGTGACTGCTGATTTTTTCTTTTCCAATTTTTTACCAGTGAGTGATAAATTTGAACTTTTTAAGGATTTTAAGTCTCCTTAAAAAGGGCGATCGTGGCTCAAGAGTGGGCAGTTTGTCTTGTAATCGGAAGGTTGCCGGTTCGAGCCCCGCCTCCGATAGTCTCGGTCGTTGTGTCCTTGGGCAAGACACTTCACCGTTGCCTACTGGTGGTGGTCAGAGGGCCCGGTGGCGCCAGTGTCCGGCAGCCTCGCCTCTGTCAGTGCGCCCCAGGGCAGCTGTGGCTACAATGTAGCTTGCCATCACCAGTGTGTGAATGTGTGAATGACTGAATGTAGTGTGAAGCGCTTTGGGGTCCATAGGGACTAAGTAAAGTGCTATACAAATACAGGCCATTTCATTTCTGCACAGAAATCAGTCCCAAATGAACACAGTGAAAACTCTACAGAAAGCTCTGCTTTAAACAAAATCTGATATAAACTTTGGCAAATGGACTGGTTTTTAAAGAGTGTTTTTTTTACTCTATGCAACATGCCTCATTCACACCAGCTTTCTATCTAACACTGTGAAATGACCGGACCCACACAGTGTACAGTTGCCATGGTTTTGGCTTTATTTTTGACCACAAGCACCTTTTTATGTTTGGCACTGTCTTGTTGCCCGGAGCCAGCTCTCTCTGTGGCTTCCTCCACTACACACAGCGCTCCCACCAGTCTCTTCCATCACTTTAAAAGGGCAGAGAGTCATCAGTCCCATCATAATCACCTGTCCCCTCTGACATCCCGGCACCACCCCATGAGCTCACTGCACCACCCCTCCACTGCAGCAGGCCAGAGACCACATCCCTGCTACACACTCACATTCTTATAAACGCACCAGAGAGCAACTCGGGCTTCAGTTACTTTGGCATGCAGGCTGGATTAGTCTATGACCTGCTGTACCTCAACAGCCACTTTACCATAGAAGTCTGTAGCATTATGCAGAAAATAGCAGATTTCACTGACAGAAATATGAAGTAATGGAAGGGAGAAGATTCAGGCGGCACATCTAAAATTGAACTTTGGTTCCATATAAAAATGACAGCTTTTCATTCAGGTCACAGTCTGCTTCTCCTTTCTTTCAACTGCTGCCTTTAGTGGTCACAACAGCGAACCGTCTACCTTCACCTCACCCTGTCTCTGTGGTCTTCCTCTTTTCCTCTTGCCTGGCAGCTCCATACTCAATATCCCAATATCTCCACTGTCTCCTCTTCACGTTTCCAAAACGTTTCCAAAATTTCACTGGAAATCCAGTAAGTTTTCTCTAAAGTCAAAATAACATTGACCTAAAAGTATGTTCTGTATATTTTTATTTAGTTTTAGTTCAATGACTACATAATGTTTTGGGTTTTTTCACTAAATTCTAGTTTTTATTGTTATTTAAGTGAATTCTAATGTTTTATCACAACCACTTTTAATTGTTAGTTTAGTTTTACTTGGTATTCTGTCGACTGATGATGATAAACCTGGGCCAGACTTTGTGATTGGAGCAGCAGAGTGGAGGATGAAGGGGAGGTTGCAGGTGGGGTGGGAGTGGACACCACAACTGTATAATGAATCCAAAACATGCTAGAAAGTTAAACTTTAATTGAAAGCAGTCATTAGCTGCAGCAGTTGTAGGACAAAAGAAGCAAAAAGCAAAATATTTGTTAAAACTTTTTGATGAGCAAAATATAGAAATATATAAAGTCATCAGTTTAATGCATAATGGATTTTTTTTCCTCTGTGAGGAGTCAAATCAATTCCCCCTTTTCAAAGTTTAACTGGCTGCATAAAACTGTGAAGGTGGCTGTCAGACGGTTTTAAATGTTCATATTTTCTGTGAAACATTGTTCAATGTGAATGAATTTCTATCATTCTCAGTTCAATTTTAGATAGAACTGTGCAGCATAGATCTTCTCCTCATCTTTAGTTGATGTTTTAATTGTGAAATTGTTCATTTTCGGCATGATAACCACATCTCTCATCAGTTCTGACCAAATATCTTTCATCCAATCCAGCTGTAGATTAAATGGCGTGAGTGGCTGAGTTTGTCACCAGTTTTAAATAGTTTTGTTTCTCTTGTAGTCATCTGCTTTTCTGAGAATTAACCAAAGTACAGTGGGGCGAAAAGTATTTATTCAGCCACCAACTGTGCAAATTTCCCACTTAAAAAGATGAGAGTGGCCTGTAATTTTCATCATAGGTATATCTCAACTATGAGAGACAAAATGAGGGGGAAAGAAGTCCAGAAAATCACATTGTCTGATTTTATTTGCAAATTATGGTGAAAAATGAGTATTTGGTCAATAACAAATACTGGCTGATGTTGATTTTGAGTACTATAGAACTAAAGTTCCAGTGTCTATATTAGTGGGTCAGCCTTGGAGGGTCTTGAGACTTTTACACTGCTTGCTACAAACATACCGAATCCAGTTTGGGGATGGCAGTAGAGTAGTTTTATAAAATAGGAGGGTGTGCTCCAACTATAGAGCCTCCTCAGGAAATTGGTGAGTCTGACCCTCAGAATCAGGGGGGTAACATCAAATCTCTGCTGGCAGTGGAGGAGTGGACCTACTCTGAAGCTCGAGCATGTTTTCACTGGGTGTTGACTCCACCAGAGTTGGCCCAACCTCAGAACCACACTACAAAACCTTCAATTAATGGGTTGTCTATGTTCCAGCCACCACCTGTTCACATGACATCATCATGATAATGACCAAAACGATAACATCGCAGATACAAGCATCCTCCACACTGTCTGGGCTCAGCCTTAGAGTGAGGGTGAGAAGCTGGAGTTCCAGGTGAGGCGGGGAAGGCATCTGGTCAGAATCCTTCAGGAGGTTTTATCACAACTGAGAGTAAAACCTGGATTAGACCCAGAACTCTGTTTCTCACTTGACCTGGGAGCACGTCAAGATCTCCCAGGATGAACTGGGAGTGGTGGCTGGGAAAGAGGTCTAAAATGGTCAGTTTACCCTCTTGTCAATGCGACCTCACTTCAGATAAGGAGAAGGAAATGGATGGATGTCCAGGTCTGCTTGTTCATACACAGCACGTGTTTTGACTTGCAGATAAATTCTCCCAATATGGCATTAACTATTTATTTCTAAAATAATTCCCATCTCTAACAGGAAATCATGTGTAGTGCCAAACAATCAATATCCCCTCCCCGGGAGAGTAGAAAGTGCTTTCTGCTGTCAGAATAACCTCTTCTGGACCGCTTGCGGCTTTCTAATGAGCTGCACTTTGTTTTTATTTTTCCCTTTTTTGTAATACAGGGTCATTCTCTGTTTCTTCACTCTGCCAGGAAAATTCGTCTAAATTGTTCTTCCTGTACATATGAGCAGGTTTCGACTTTGTCTCATCCATTACAAACCACATTCATCAAGCCTCTCACATATATTGAGAAAGCCGCAATAATAATCTGGTGTCGGAGTACGAGCTCGTGTTCCCTCATGCTCGTGGCGATTTTCTGAAAATGAGAAAAGTTTGTGAGTTAACTCTGCTATAAATGGGCTGTGAAATATTTATGATGGGAAGATGTCAGAAAGAGACGAGGATATGTAGAGATGAAGTGATTCTGAGAGAGAGGGAGGGTTCAGATCTTGTCCACTGTCCACATTCAGCCACACACAGTCTTTTCTCTCCATTTCAGGAAGGTTCAAGGTTCTTTATTTGTCACATGCATAGTTATACAAGTATAACACACAGTGAAATGTATCCTGACACGCTCCTCAACATGTGCAAAAAAAAAAAGGGGGGGGGGGGTAGAGGAATAATATATATATATATATATATATATATATATATATATATATATATATATATATATATATATATATATATATATATATATATATATATATATATATATATATATATATATATATATATATATATACACACACACTGGGTGAATGTGCAGTAGTAGCAGCAAGCAGGTGAATTCTGTACATTAATATGAATAGACATCTGACTATTTTACAGAATGGACAATATAAACATATTTAAAGTTAAATAAAGGCGTTAAGTTGGTTTGTTTCTGTAGAAGATTCAGATCAGATGAAGGCTCTAGATTAGACAAAAATAAAAATCTCCATCCTGTTAATGGGAAAATGGCAAAATGGTAGCTGTAGAGTGAATCAAGTCTGGACGTAGAAGAAGAAACACAACATCTACAGCGCTTTACTGACTTGGAAGACTCGATGACATCATCATGTTAACTCATCGTCCAACCCAGCAGGAAGATGCTGCTGAAAAGGATTTAGAATATAGAATGGGTCTATGCTTGCTGCCCCTCACAGCGACCATGTTTTTGAGGGCAGAGCCTCCAGTGTGGCAGCCCCAACATTTTTGTGCTCTCTCCCACCTGAGCACCACAATGTCCATTAATGCTCACTCCTTCAACTCTTCACCTCTTTACAGTCGACTAGAAGTAAACCTTGAAACTCTCCTTTTGAACTGAGTATTTTCTGTTATATTTAAGGCTTCTTAAAAACCAAAATGACTTGGCGTCTTTAGAAAAATCCTTCTAATGGTCTTTAAGCCACATCTTTGTTGACACTTAGGAGTCTAGGCTTGTTAACGATACAGGGGACGTTGTCATATGTCCTCTTTATTGGGGAAAGAGTCGAAACTCCTCCGAACTCAGCTCTCCAACAAAGCCTTCAACCTTTAGGGTTTGTTTATTTTTTATGTTCCATAAAGAGTCCTTATGCATATTTGACTTTCTGTCACTTAGAGCTTAGAGCCATGGGCTTTGATTAAGGTATTTGGATAGACGTAGCCACCATGTCTGGTTTCTAGATGTTTCCAGGCCTTAAATAAAGTGTTTTGGCCAGTTTGGAACAGGATTCTTACTTGACACACAGATATCTGAAGCACTGACTTACTGGGCTGTTAGTGCAATTGACTTCACAGCTAACCATATTGTTTGTCAGATAGTTGCTTTAAAGTGGTCCAGATGACACAAACATCGTCTATTGTTCCAGTTCGGGCACTTCATTTAGCTGAAGAACTCTGTTTTTGATATTTCTGAAGTCTATTACGTTCACCACTTCAGCACTGACAAAGCTCACACTCTAACTCATCTTTGTGTCAGATAAAAATTGTCCATTCTCTACTTCAAAGATGTCAGCCTGGCCTCTTCAGTTTCTTTTTTCTTTTTTTTCCTCTTCTTTAAGATGGAAAAGAAGAAATAAAAAAGGAAGTTTTTTAGATTCCAGTATCCAAGAAAATCACCGTCCTCAGATTCCGATAGTCTGACAGAGAAGAAAAACAGCTGCCACCTTAAAAAAGAGCGACACGACCACCGCAGCTACAGACATTATCACCGCGGTCAGTGTCCTGCATTAGTGACCATGACTGTGTCTCGAGGTCGGGCTGACCTGTGTCATCCGGACTTAAGATGATGGATGCTGTGGCAGAAACTATGCTGTTTAATTTCCATTAATCACACCGCCTCACTTCAGTTTCATTCAGATAATGATCCAAACGAGCTTCTCTTAAATCTGTCTTACCACTTATCCCCATCCATCATTTTCTCCACTCAGCCTCCGGCTCACAATAAAATCTGCCGTCTCTCTGTACAGCCATCCTCAATTTTACACCGTCAGCCATCAAAGAGACATCTGAAATGTAACTATAACTTCTGCCATCACGACCCCCCATCATCGCTGGGATTGATTCACCCGAGGAGACAAGTCTCACAGAATTCCTTCACATTGCTTGTAAAAAAAAAAAAAAAAAAAAAAAAAAAAAAAAATCACATAGGTTTATAAAAACACCTATGTGATTTTTTTTTTTTTTTTTTTTTTTTAAACATCCTTTTTATTGTCCTCAGCCTTTATTATTGTTTGTGATCATTTATGCATCATTTATATTCTACTTTTTAAATTGCTTTTTATCCCTTGTTTTTAATTTTAACATTTTATGTTTTCTTTTTACTCCTCAGCCTTTCTAGGGCGACAATTAAGTGCTGAAAGTGCCACAATATAGTGACTCTCGCTGTTTGTTGTGTTGAGTGGAGAGTATTAAACATGTATGTGTCCGGTGTCATGGAGACCTGGCATTGTATGGTTCATTAAGAGGCTGCACAATGATCCTCATCTGATTGCTTCTGCTAGGCCATTCTGTCTGGCTTCAAACAGGTGATTTTTGCATAAAGCAGGTGTGCAAGGGAAAGTGTGCTGAATAAATCTGAATGAATAAAACTCCATGACTCATGGCAGCTGGTAAATTTAGAAATGTCTTAGTGTTATCCACTTAAGTCATCTTCTATTTCAGGGCCAAATGCCCCTTAAATTGCCTAAAACAAATGCTGAGGCACTGCTAAGAGAACAATCCAAATTCTGTTAGCGCCATGAAACGGGCACTAACAGATATCTATGAAATGTAAGTCAGCTAATTGGTTTCCATCTAAAAATAATATGTTATGATTGAAGGATTTCTATTAAAAAACAGGCAAGTGCATAGTAGAGCGCTACTACAACTTCTATCAGTTTGGCTAGTTAACATGCAGTATAATGAAGTGCTACTAGGTGGCTAGCTACAGAGCTATGGTCAATGTTGGGGTGTAACAGAATACATGTACCGCCATTACGTATTTAAAATTCAAAATATGAGTAACTGTATTCCGTTACAGTTTAAAAGGTGGTATTCAGAATACAGTTACTTTGTTGAAATAAATGGATTACACGGCGGTATTTTCCTGTTTCATATGTTAGGCTATGCGCTCTCTGTTTTTGGTAATTCCACGCTGGTGGAAACCCAAACAAAACACGCATTAAGAGGCTCTAATGTTGGTATCTCAGTCTTGCGGCCCATGTCACCCCTACTTGCGGCCCGCATAATGACGTGAAGAAATATTTTTTTTAAATTATTATTTAAAAAATAATTTAATATGAAGGCAATAGGCAGAGTGTTACAGGCATAGCCCTAAAGAATGTAGCCTCATGGGCAGTGTAGTCCGTGCTGCAGGGAGCATGGACTGCCATAACCATTATATGTCTGTGAGCACGAGGGAGGGAGAAAAAGGAGAGTGGAAAAGTACGAGGTTTCATCGAGCAGAAACGGGAGCTGGAAGCATGTAAATTTAATAATAACCACTGCAGCCAAGAAGAGTGCCTGACGAGCCCAGTTGTAAGTAAGCTATTAAGACTCGACTGTACACTGTGTTCGTGTTTTCCTCCGGAAAAAATAAGTTCGGTTGGAGCAGCCTTTCAACGCCTCTCTCTGTCTCTCGCTAGCAAAGTTGACCCAGACAACAAAGTAAAGCTAGTTTTCAGCTACGAGCCCGACACGGAACCAACCGTATTAGCCAGAGGTCCCTTTACTACGGTTCGGAGCCGCGGACCTGTTTTATATACGTGTGGAATAGTTTTCTATACGAGATCGCTGCTAAAAGTGCAGCCTTACCTAATGTCCACCCTACTGTTACTCATTTATATTAAGATTTAAAAATGTAGTTGGTATTGGTATGGCGAGTAGCCTTCAGTAATAGTAATAAATCACACAGCAATAGTACATTCATGTAGTTGTAAAGAATCATGATAATATATTAAGTAATCCAAAGTATTCAGAATACTTTACTCTCATTGAGTAATGTAATGGAATACGTTACAAAATACATGTTGGGGCATGTAATCTGTAGTGGAATATTTTAAATTTTAAAAGTAACCTTCCCAACACTGGCTATGGTTAGGTTAATATAAACACGCTATTGCAGGGCAGATGTAGAGTGAAGATTAAACTGTTCTCACTCGTTCATGTTGAGGGGAACACGACAGAAAGAAAGCTCTGAAAATTGACCGAACTTCAACCAAGAGAACGTCCACGACACGAGGTTGATCATGAATATGTTACTGCGTGTAGGGCTGGGCGATTCTTTAGCTGGATGGCGATATACGATATATATCTCGATATTTTTGTTAAAGCCATAAAGTAAGAGCATAAAGAGAGTTCTTAGTCAAAGCTGTGTCCCAGATGTCACACAGGCACTTTTATTAACTTACAGCGCAGATGTACATGAAAAAATTACTCAGAAATAATTTATCAGCATTTATTAAAATAATGAGCCATAAATAAAATAAAACAATGTTGTTTTTGTGCATAACAAAAAGCTCACAATTGTGCAGTCAAAATGTAAACTAAAAGACGCTGAGCATAATAACAAAGACAGATTTCACAGCTGCTCTGTTCCCAAGTTCTACTGCGTGACTGACAGCCTGGAGTTTGAAATCCTCTTTGTAACCATGTCTCTTAACAGGTGCCATTTGTGGTCCTTATACACACACAGTACGGTAATATTACGTTGAAGCACAGTACGTATTACTACGCGAGGCTCCAGACTACGGTAGCCATAATGCTCCGACAATCCATCAAGCGGTGCATCTCCGTAGCTTACCAAAGTCGTACTAAAACATTTTTTGACAGATTACTGAGTCTGCTGCTTTATACCACATAAAATCGGTTCGCCGTCATTAAGCACAACCAGAATTCGTACATAAGGCGCACTGTCGATTTTTGAGAAAAATGAAAGGATTTTAGGTGGCGTCGACGCGTTAGCGCGGTTAGCTTGTTATCGTGTTGACGCCGTGCAGCCCCATGCATGGAGTGATGCGCGGTGACTCGTTAATGGAGATTTGCCGCGTTAATGCAGTTATGGCGTTAACATCATTTTAACGAGATTAACGCTGACAGCACTAAAATAGTAATCTCCAAATGTTTTCAGCTCCTCTTTGATAGCTGTCGTGTCCATCTTGTCATTGCGTGCAGGTGAAGTGATGGGGGAGGGGGAGTTGTGTTCAGTGAAGGAGAGAGGCGAGGCGGAGTAACGCAGCGTAGAGACAAAAGTGGACGGAAGAGAGAGACTATATCGATATAAACGATATTGTCACATCTCATATCTCGTATAAAAATATATCGATATATTTAAAAACTCGATATATCGCCCAGTCCTAGCTGCGTAGTTTGGATTACTCGCTATGGAAAAGTCCCGATAGAAGCTTAATGTTCACACTCAAATCTCAGTGTGACCCAAGAGTGATTCTTTTCTGAAATGCTAAAATATTCACTGTGTTCAGTGTTTTTAAAACCTTAAGACGTGCTGCACACAAACGGAGCTAATGGAAAGCTTCAGAGGGCGAGAATGATGGTCAGATGATTTCTAGGGACTCATCAAAGTGCTGCTGCACATTAAAAAGACAAAAGCCTTGGCACTTAACAGGGGAATTACGCAAACAACTTGAAAATAATTAGTTCCATAAATTAAACCAAAACAATACGATGTACATGAGATCAGTTTGTCGGAGCGGCTTTAAGTGAGGCTGCAAGATGAGGTGCACCGACACAGATGTGCTGATGAAAACTCAAAGGTCTGCTGAGCAACCTCTTTTCATTTATTGCCACATTTCCCTCTCAGTCCAGCTTCAAACTGTTGCATAATTGGAAAAAAACCTGCTGATAGAAACCAATTAAAGTTATTTCTGGGTTTTGATTTGTCGCCCAATAAACTGAGAGTCAGTGAGGGAGTAATTGAGTGAAAAGTTGGGGAAGAAGGAGCAGAGCTGGGTCAGTCACACTTTATGATCGCTGCTTTAGTGATGAGATGAGCCTGGTTGTTACTGTGCTGCAGTCAAAAGTATTAAACTCAGTGAACCTCGAGAAGAGCTTGGCCTCTGGTAAATGTAGCCCAGGCTGCCATCACCAGGGGGCAGAAATGATGCCCATCCAGCGTCATCACTCCACCCTTTATTCACCAAGAATGCTCTCCAGTGGTGACTCCTACCTAAAATAGGCTTTTTCTGATGGTTGCCATGGGTTCCCAACTATTCTATATCCCAGTGATTAAATCCTAAACAAAGAAGAAATTCACCATAAGTACGTTTCCTCACTTGACCTCACTGCCAGTGGTTCAGAGTTGACTGGCCCACCCATAACAAACACTCTGTCATGAATATATAAGTAACAAATGTTACGCACGGAAAACAAACCAGTAAACATTAAATTTATGAAATTTATCTTATTCACATTCACAAAAATATTTCCTGCTCAAAAACCTTTGCTTGGAGGACGCAAAGGTTTTTGTTTTTTTTTATTCCTACCCCTATTTAACTCATCAAATATATCTGTTTTGGTTGTACACTATAAATAAATAAACACATCTTATACACATTCCCTTGTTATATTAATCTATACATCTTTTTATATATGTCCATAATTATTAACTTACTCCTGTCCAAAACTATTGTAACAATATTGTTGTTCCCCTGCCAGGAGGGGGAGTGAACACCATAACTTGAGAATAAGTGACGCAGGATTCTGAAAATCACAGACAAGTTCAAGTCTCAATGACCTTGACTTTGGAAATCTACTAGGATTTTCAATCTCTGTGCCCTTGAACTCAAATTCATGCCATAAGTGCACCGGCTGCCTCCAGTATTTTAGAATGTCATCATATCGAGTTATCCATATTTAATGTGCAGTACAACCATTGTATCCCCTATGGTTTTGATATATGGACGAGACGGGGTATTAAATATTTAAACTAAATTTTGACAATCAGAACCTGAATTGGATAAGTGGAAGAGGAGAGATGGCTTGACGTATTACCCCGTTTCATTCATTTGGTGCTTTATAAACTAAAGGTTTTTTAATCTAATTTTTAAAACTGATATATATTTGTAAATCTTTTCAAATTCTCCGCGTGGCTATTCCACAAATAAATTACTATAGTACACCCATGCCCACCTTTAGACACACCCCTGCATGTCGGTATCACTTATTTTCTTTTTAGCACTAAAGGGTACACAGGGCTGCTGTTGTGGAGACTTCACAGACGATTTATTTGTCTCCACCTGAGTTTACTGCCTCTTTGAGAGGCTTTTGAGAGGCTGTGAAATCAGCAGCATCATCTTTTCTGCTGTGGTGTTTTCAGTGTTTTTTTTGAGAAAAGTAGGATCCATTTAAGCTGAATCTTTTAAGACCTTTTATTCACACATGCTCCTACATGGGTTTATACTCCGTTAAATTGATTTTCTAGTCACAAATGTGAGTGAAACACTTACGCTGTCCAGCATAAACGGCGCAATTTTCCCACTGTGTTGTCCGCTCCACGAGAGTGTTTATATAACATAAAACTACTAGCAGCAGGAAAAAGTTTCACGTAAAGGTCAATATAGTATTTTGGGTTCACAGGTTAAGTTATAACTGGGTTTACTGGTGTATATAAATTAATAAGACTAATTGCAAATTCTTATTCATTGTGATGTTGTTCTTATACTCTGTGAGGTCTTAAAGAAGTCGTATGTACCTTGAGCTGAAGGAAGCACCCGTCTAACTTAATGCTGCTCCCCTGTATATGTGTTTGTACTGTCAGATGACCTGGAGCGCTGCATGTACCCCCTGCTGCCCGGCACCCCCCTCACTGCCACCAGCCTGCTGTCGCTCAAGCAGAGTCAGATCACCTCGGCCGTCAGCCTGCTCGACTTTTACTGCTGCAAAAACTGCTGGTTGCCCCCAGAATACTACCTGTACTCCACACCAGGGCAGGATGGAAAGCTACTGTTACTGTACAAGGTTTCAGACTGACTAGATGTTAGCACACAAACATGCATGCAGTTAAACATATCTGAGAGGTGTCTGAATTTACTTAGCTCCATTGTCCTTACATATATATGTTCATGGTAGTCTAGCTTCCCTTGCAGGGTCCAGTTAATGACATTTAGAGTTGCTGCACTGACATTTTTTTACAGTGTATTGGATCATTAGCACCTCTTCATGTGCTGTGTAGATAAGTGTTAGCTAGCTCTCTAACCACGCTAATTGTAGCTGTCTCTATAAAAAGTAGTGTTCGTCATACATCTTAACTTTGTGCAATTACACAATAGACTTATGGCTAAAATCAATACAGTTTGATATTACCTTCGAAATATTGTTGTGGCTCATGCTATCCAACTAGCATTTTCATTTGGATGCCATTTTGCTAGGTTAGGAAGCTAACTCCTAGCTGTAACTTGACTATGCTCTATGAATCAAGTGACTCCTGATTTGTGACATTATCTGAAGAAGGTCAGCTAAATTACGAGATCAGCCTTGGAAGTTTGGAGGAAATGGCAAATCACAGACTAGATTTTTGAATCATGTTAGCTAGCTTAAGGTTAGCTCAGGAATGACCCTAAAAGCTAAATGTTTCGCTCCATAAATCAGTTTTCCTGCTGATGTTGACACTAGTTTTCCCTCGTAGCTCAAATGGGCTTGATTACATAAGTGATTGATTTTTTTCTTGCTAATATTAGCTAACGTTAACATACCTGTTAACATGAACAAAATACCACCTGTACCACATGTTCCACCTAGTGGGCTAAGCTTGTGGATTGGGTGGAGATGAGTGTGAGGGTTGATTTGTGGCAGAAGGACAACAGCAAGAGTGAAAGGAAAGGTTTACAAGATGAAAGCAAAACCTGCTGTGATGGAGGGTTTGAGGATGTCAGCTCGGACAAAAAGGAAGTCGAGCTGAAGATGCTAAGGACACGATGAAAAGATTACAAAATGAGGACATCAGAGGAACAGCTCATGCTGAGTGGTTTGGGGGCAAAGTTAGAGAGGCAAGGCTGAGATGGTTTTTAAATTAAAGTGCAAAATTTTTATATACAACTGTAATAAAAATAAAAAGGAGATTGTGCACGAGAGCACTGCAGACTGCATTAATGCATAAACATGTACTCCATAAATCTCCATAAACAGCTGCGAGAAGGTGTAATAGAGAAATATGTGTGTCTGTAACCATGCATAACATTAATGATGCAACCACAAATATAAACATAACTTGACCATACTGAATTATTTATAGCTTCTATATATCCCATACATATGATTCTGCTGCAGGCACAAGGATAGGTTACTTTACAGCCCGGTGGGACAGGGTTGTGTTGCGGGCTCTAAAGTCCACAGCAGTAAATTATGTACGTCACAAGGCTGAAATGCAACACAATTATGTACATAGATGAGAAATATTTCTATGTTACTCAGTTTAAACATTTAAAAACGTGATTTTAAAAGTACGAATAAATTGATATTCAGTGAATTTTTACTTATTACGTGTTCTTGTTTCAGTGAAGTCTTACATATCATGACCTTCTCTAACATTATCCCATTATAACATCCAGATTCTTCCTGTGTTATCAGCATATGAACATAAAGAAAAAATAACGTTTATATTCTGTAGTGTGTCTATGGGGAAAAAATTCAGCGGTTCCATTTAAAGCTGATTTTTTTTCAATTTTTTTATTTTTATAATTTACACCGTTTCACAAGACATTAAAGTTACAGAAACAGTCATAAAACAAGCCTGCAGCTCACCTCTTTTTCTTTTGTTTCCCAACAATGCCGTTTTGACTGTGGCTTACCCCATTAATTACCTCCCCGGTCTTTGTATGTCTTCATTTCAGTGAAACGTTTGTTTGTTTCTACATTAACCAAACACTATGTGTGTGCGTGTGTGTGCGTATGTACATGTAGGTGGTGATACAATCCACACGAAGGACGTACATCCCTGACAAGCTGTGTGCTCTGCTGGATGATGCCAAGGAGCTTGCTGCTCAGACCACCCTGTGGAACCTGGGTACTCCTCAACAAACACACACACTGTAAACAGTTTTCATGTGAATAAATGTGTGGCTTGTGCCAGACCCAAACACTGCCCAGCCTCCCTGGGAGGGTGTATGCCAGGGTGCTGGAGAGGAGAGTGTGTTGAGTTGAACCTCAGACCAGGACTTGGAGACGGATGAGGACTGTGTCGTAACTGAGGGATGCTCTGAGAGTATTGGGTCAGTTATTTGGGGCTCTTCAGCCCCACTCTTGGTTTGCATTTCTTCCAGTAAGTCAGACTCATTTGGAGCGTGCGGTGGACGTCACCAGGGCTCGTCTTTGGTAACAGTTCACAACTTTAATTGGACAGTAACAAATTGTAGGAGAATATTTCAAAGAAATTGGTAATAACGTTGTTTCTGACGATATAGAAAAAAGTACTGAACAGTGTTTTAATCGATGCTTACAGCTTGGCAGGCAGCAAATAGAAGTTAAGAAGTATCGTAGGTAGTGTTTTCTCTGGAAACTTTAAATAAAAGTGTAAAAAAGCCTGTTTGATAGGATAAAGTTAGGTCGATCTTTTTAACCAGCTGCTGAAAGTCCCACCATGTAACAACATCAGTGGTTTCCGTCCACTCCTTGCTCTTGCTGTCATGTGGAGCGCAGTTAGCCAGTCATTTGTTTACATATAGGTCGCACATGACCAGCTGCTAGCATCTTCTCCTTTGTAGCCTGGATGTACTCAACAGTGAAACCCGCTTGTTGCTTCCACTTTCATCAGCAACACTTTTCTTGCATAATTTGGAAACTATGTTTTTGTTTGAAGTAGCTCGCTTTTTAGCTACAAAATCTACATCAGCTGACATGCATCACTTGCAGATCTCTGACATGATATTTATTTTTATATCATGAAAAGAAATTCATGCCAGTGTCATCGTAGACGATATAACACAGCCCTAATGTAGAGATTTTCTAGGTACAGCCAAACAAGCAGACGCTCTGCTTTGGTTTTGTCGGGGTTACATGTCCTCTTGGTCTTCAGTGACCTCCAGCATTGCAGCGGCGTGTAAATGACAGAAAATAACCCGAGAATAGGACGACTTGGGACTATTTTGATACCATTTGGGCAACTTCTGAAAATTAAGACAAGTTCAAATCTCTGTCATCTTGACTTTGAGTTCAAGGTCTAGGAGATTTTCTGGAAATCTACTGTGATTTCCAAATTGTCACCATAGGTGCTTGTACGAGGAGGCTGAGGGGCAGCTCAAAAAGAAGGGTAAAATCAAAAGTAGTTAAAAACAGACAGTTATACTCTTGACTCCCAGAGCGCTGAACCACACAATCATATTCCAAACCCCACCTTTTTGGTGGATGTGTGTGATTGGTTGGTCTGTATGGTGGATTATTATTGGTCAGTCACGCCCCACAGCAGCAGTGCTAGCATCTCCTGGGATTGAATCCACCACCACGCCTTTCTGTGATGAGTTTGGATTTGTATGGGTTTTGTCCAGGTACTCTGGCTTCCTCCCACACGGCTTCCACCAGAGACATGTAGTTAGTGGGGTTAAGTTAACTTGTGATCAACTTAAGCGGTAGCTGGGATAGACTTCAGCCACCCCCCCGCCAACTTCCTCTAACCTCTTTAGAAAATAAGAAAAGTAAAGACAGGAAAGGTCTAAAATACTTAGCCTGGGTCAGTGGACAGGCTGCTGTAAAGTCAGAACATGTAGTTTAAAAAAAAGAGAGCAACAGTTTCAGATTTGCCCTTCTGTCTTTAAAAAGAAAACAAAGTCTTTGCTCGAGCAGACAAGTCACCAACTATCAAATTAAAGGCAGATTGTGTTTAATCTCCCAACAGCATCTCAGACGGGAGGATTCATGAGTCACACTGATGCAAAGGATCTCAAAAGGAGGCTCTCTCACTTTAATGGCTGTTTTAATGAGGTTATAATAATAAGAGTACTCTCCATCATCAGTATTCATACAGCAGGACTCCTTTCAGCAGCAGTGTGCTTTTTGCAGTCTCACCATCATCATTTGTTTCCATTCATGTTGGTGTCCAGGGTTCCTGCAGGGAATTAAAGTCTGACATTAAAATAAAGGAAAACACATTTCCTGTAAATGTGCTTTAGGAAAACGCATTTGAAGATGGAGTGTTTAAAAAAAAAAAAAAAAAAAAAAAAAAAAATGCTTCATTGTTGTCGCCTTTTTCATCCTGCACCCTTCATTTTAGGGTGTAGTAACGTGGATCAGCACAGCAGGGGGGGTAACGCTCACACTGTGAGCATAAAGAGAAAGTCAAGTGTGCTCCAACCTTTTTAGCTTACAACAATAATTATGTAGACCTTATTAATAAATAAATATTAAATTGATGAGAAATTCCAACATTGTTCCTGCACTGTTTCAAAAAATCTCAGTCACTTTAAGGCTTTCCTAACGTGTTAAATAAAAATGAAAACCCCAAAATGGATTTTAGCATCTCGATCCAGGCAGATGTAATATTTCACTGCGTATGTTCTGTAATCATGCTTATTAAAAACAAGTCCTTAAAGATTTAATTGTCTTTATCAAAGTGGAAGCTAACAAATCGCACCATTAAAACCATTAAAAATGAAAAACAGACATGGGTCTAAATAAAAAAGACAAAACAAAAACCACCAAATTAAGCTTTTAAAATAAAGTAATAGCAATTTTTTTTAAAGAAATAACTTTAAATGAAATAGAATATAATTTAATAAAACGTACTTGATTGTAATGTCATTGGAATGAGTCATGTTGTTATTTGATTGGTGTTTTTTCAGTTGTGTTTATATCCAGAGTATTTAAACTGGCAGTACTAATGTACCTACAGTGAAACAAGCATTTTGAGCGTAGCCACTGATTGGCTTACGGTTCAGGACCCTGCAGGGGCCACTCTGGTGGGCAGTGATGTTGGGTCACCTAAAAGCTGAAGGAAGGCAAGAAGAAACGTGGTTGTTTCCCCTGAGAGGGAAAAGCTGCTTGGCAGTCGTGCTGTGTCGCTGCAGCTGTCGGAGGCTGAACTCTTTCCACCTGCATCTCCCTGGGAGCCAATCGCAGCGCTGCCTGTCTGAGCCAGCGTCTCCTGAACCCTGAGCACAGCAGCCACACGCTGCAGCTTTGAGAGGATCTGTTCAAAGTGAGATTTCAAATCAACACCACCTGCAGGCTGCGGGGAATAAAACTTATCAGCTCTGTTAGTGAAAAACTTTTTCTAGGTGTTTTTAACAGCTAAAAAAAACAAGTCTACAAGTATTTTATAGATATATTTGAACAGAAGTGAAGAAAAATCATGTGAATCATGTTCAGCCAGAGGCACCCATCCATCCATGGTGATTAGCTGGATAACAGAAGCAGTGGTCTAAGCAGTTACACCCAGACCTCCGTCTCACTAGCTACCTTTTCCTCAGCAACTGACACGGGAACCTGAGGCGTTCTTAAGCTAGCTGAGAGACATGATTCCTTTGTCTTGGGTCTCCTCCTGGGAGGACATGCCTGGAACATCTCATCAAATACCCGAACCAACCTCAGCTGGCTCCTTTTTATAAGTTAAAGAGTAGCAGCTCTACTCTGAGCTCGAACCTGCCTCAAAGTCTGAGCCTTTGAATGAAGCTCGTTTCTGCTGCTTGTCTCTACCTTTACATTGTTTTTAGTCTCCACCAGAGCTCGTGGGCTTAGGTGAGGGTAGGAATGTAGATCGACCGGTAAATCAACACCTTTCCCTTCATACTCAGCTCTGTCTTCACCACGGCAGACAAGCACAGCGTCCACATCAGTGACACCAATCCATCAACCTCCCACTCCACTCTTATAAACAAGACCGCGACATATGTTACTCCTCGGCTTGGAGGAGTGATCCCTGAACCCGAGTGGGTACTCCACCCATTCTGCCCATAAAGTTATGAACAGAGAAATGTCTGACTTAGTGCGTGTGAATCAAGCTCTCACTGCGGTTTTACAGGGACTGAAGGTAGGCACAGACTAGATACCTCAAACTCCTGAGGCACCACAGGACATCCAGCAGAACGCAGAATACTCCCATGGCCAAGCTCCCACACACCCTGAAATACCTTTGAGAGGACAAGGAGCTCATCCGATGTCCACGAACAGGACAAAAACCACAGTCTTCCTCCTGAATTCAAGGCCAGAAGCACCCAAGACCTCATTTTTTTTTCATACCGCTGCTCTCAGGTGAAGTGATTACTAGTTGAGGATAGTATGAAAATATAATAGAGCTCGAGTTTCTCTCTGAATGTGTCTCTTGTGGTTGGAGCTTAAAAGCAGCTTTAACTCGAAGACGTCTGGATGAGTGTGAGGATGAGGAGAAGAAAAAGAAGAGGCGATTTTTAAAGCACCAAGAGGCTGAAATATGATTCAGTGTTTTTCTTAATTGACTTCAGGAGGCAGGTTTGCGTCCCGGTGGTTTGACGCTCGGACCAGCACAGAACCCAGACACAATTAAAAATGTTTTCTTTTTGCCTTTTGAAAACAAGATGTTGTTTTTAAAGAGCGTAGAGCAAAGCTGGGAGCGCCCCGGCGACTGGACCCTTTTAATCAGCCTTACTTGCACTGAATCCATTTTTTTAACAGTCTCGCTGCTCCACGGGGAGCCTGAGATCTCTGCACATCCTCAGTCTCTTCCCCTTTCTCTCTGGCTTCCTTCATCTCTTTTCAGGCACTCCAGGTCACACACAGTATATAAATATATACACTGCTTAGACGCTTAAATCTTGCATACATTGTGCTACTTGAAGATGAAAAGAAAAACCAAAGTCAGACCATTACTGACTCACTGCTAAACTGGTCGTGCTGGATTATGTTGGAGGCAGGGTGCCATGGCTCACATCTGTCACATGTGCTCAGTATAAACCTGCTCTCCCCTGTGAAGATAACGGGACACCAATAGTCCTGGTGATCTCTGGGGAGAGTCAGATGAACAGTGAGGTCCCACTAAGAGCAGGAGTGGCAGACATCAGGCTGAAAGAAAAGGGAATTTCACTGATCTGGTCCATCTTAGATCAAAGTGGGCTGGATGTGGCACATGATGTTTAAATGAGGATATTGGACCCTCATGGAGCCAGATTAAGTCGGAGACATGCGTGAGTAGCCCACTGTTGTAGAGTTCTGGCCCTGTTCCATCCTGCTGCTGGGCTGAAGCCCTTTGATGGTTCCATCCAGCTCTGGCAACAGCTCATCGCCAGATATCACCTCCTCACTCTTGACCCTGTGCTGGGAGACGCAACACACCTTGTCTTGTTACGCTGATACATAGGAATGTGGCATCATGGAGAAGTTGAAGTACTTGTTTAACCGGAATGGGCTGAAAGTACCAGCAGTAACAGACACAGTAACACAAAGTAATGAAAAACCAGTCAAGAGGGATAAAGAAAGAGCAGTGATCTGTGGCCATCACCTCCTAAACCATTCTCTCTTTTGGAAGCAGCCTCTGCAGTGCATTTTTACTTTTATTTACACCAAAGCAGGTGAAATATTCATTCACAATAGTGTCTACTTCCTGACTGAACAGACTGAAGTTTAACTGACTTTGTGCTGATGACAAATTCTTTGTTTTATATTCTTTCAGTGCTCGTGTTTTTCTGTTTGTCTTATTATTATATATAATAATGGATGCAGCAATAAAAACCCAACTATCCATGTTACATAGATATCTCAAAGTCTCAGTATGTACACAAAAAATGTAGTTTAATTTCATTATAATAACCTTTCTTTCGTTATGTGTGACAAGGTAAAAAAAAACCCCAAAAAACTGCTGCTGTAACATTCATTGACTCTGTGTGCTACACAGGGTGCGACCAAACTAAACTCCCCAACATCGACAAATACAACTGACTATCCTTAAACACCATAAAGCAGCGAGAATATGAAAGTTAGTAATGTAAAAAAAAAAGAGTGGTTTTCAAAGCCTGTCTGTATTCATATCTGAAGAAAATGGCAGCTCTTTGTCGGGGCTCTAAAGTTAATTTAGATTCCTTTTTTTCCTGCCAACAATTATTAAAACAAGATAATTGAGAAAAAATAATATCCTGTTTTGCCTTTCAGCACATACCTTTTCTTTACCTTTGCCCCTTCATAAAAGTCCACATTGATTCCCCTCTGGGCTTCGGCGTGTTTAATTCAGTTCTCTTTCATTTACTTCTACAGTTAAAACACCTACAGTTATCTTGCTTAGCAATGAACACTACCGGCATGCAACTTTCTTCCATTGTATGACGCTGTCTCACAGTAAACTGTTCAGTTCAGTTCAATTTTATATATGTAGCGCCAAATTTCAACAGCAGTTGCCTCAAGGCGCTTTATATCTTCAGGTAATCACCCTACAGTAAGACAAAGAAAACTGAGAAAAACCCAACAATCATATGACCCCCTATGAGCAAGCACTTTGGTGACAGTGGGAAGGAAAAAGTCCCTGTTAACAGGAAGAAACCTCCGGCAGAACCAGGCTCAGGGAGGGGCGGGGCCATCTGCTCCGACTAGTTGGGGTGAGAGAAGGAAAACAGGATAAAGACATGCTGTGGAAGAGAGACAGAGATTAATAACAAGTACAATTCAATGCAGAGAAGTCTATTAACACATAGTGAGTGAGAAAGGTGACTGAAAAGAAAAAAACTCATTGCATCATGGGAATCCTCCGGCAGCCTACGCCTATTGCAGCATAACTAAGGGAGGATTCAGGGTCACCTGGTCCAGCCCTAACTATATGCTTTACCAAAAAGGAAAGTTTTAAGCCTAATCTTAAAAGTAGAGATAGTGTCTGTCTCCTGAATCCAAACTGGAAGCTGGTTCCACAGAAGAGGGGCCTGAAAACTGAAGGCTCTCCCTCCCATTCTACTTTTAAATACTCTAGGAACAACAAGTAGGCCTGCAGAGCGAGAGCGAAGTGCTCTAATAGGGTGATATGGTACTACAAGGTCATTAAGATAAGATGGGGCCTGATTATTTAAGACCTTGTATGTGAGGAGCAGGATTTTGAATTCAATTCTGGATTTAACAGGAAGCCAATGAAGGGAAGCCAAAACAGGAGAACTATGCTCTCTCTTTCTAGTCCCTGTCAGTACTCTTGCTGCAGCATTTTGGATCAGCTGAAGGCTTTTCAGGGAGTTTTTGGGAGGACTTACCTGTTGCCAGCTGCCAGTGCTTAATTAACCTTAATTGATTGTGTAATGTGATCTCAGTGTTTCCTGCCGGCCTGTGATTATGTGCTGGCTTCAGACTGGAAATGGCTCAGCTCATACCTTTTAATGACAGCTAATCATTTGATGAGAGTGGGCGAGAGGAGCAGATAATCTCCTTGCATTGCTTTCAGTGCACTCACTTAAAACAAGACTACAGTGCATGAAGGCCTGCAACAGGTAGGGTGGGCTTCAAACCCACCCACCCCCCTACAACTCTGACTCTAACAAGCTGGCTGTACAGAAGGACCTAATAACCATAGGTTATACGATGCACGTAGATGCATCTTTGCACCTTTCACTTTTTTATCTTTTTGCCTCATTGGGTGCAAAACAGGTACCGGCATTTACCAGGGAGGCAAATGCAGTGACCGACCTTTGAGAACTACAGATACAGTAATAAAAAGTAGAGCGAAACAATATACAAATAATAACATTTTACTGAAACAAGGCAACCAGCACAAACTGATCTCGCCCCTTTCCTTATCTCCCTCTGTCAGTCCTCAGTCTATTCTAAATGAATGCTGAAAATTCTTTTTTAGTTTTATCTTTTCGTTAATTTTTTTCTCTCTCTTTGGCCAACGTTTACATCTAAATCCGTGTATGGAAGTGTGTATCTTGTGATGACTGTAAGACCTTTATCATTAATTATGTGTTATTGCTGGAGCATATATAATTATCTTCAATTGGTGGCTTTTATTCAAACTGTGTTTTACAAATAATGTTTTTCCCCCGTCTTGCCTTTTTTCCTCCAGACTTGTCTTTTCTGAGCGGAGCATCCTGCGACTCTCCCAGCAGCAACTCTCCTCCTCTCGCCATTTCCCCACCTGCTGCCACTGTCACCACTCCAGGGGTCCTGACCTGCGCCAGCCGGGCCTTCGCCTCCTGCCTCCCTCCACCTCCTCCACCTCCTCAGTCCCCATACCCCCTCTCCACCCTGTCTTCTCTCTCATCACTCAGCCCTGCCGCCTCTCACACTCAGAGACTCTACATCAGCCCGCAGTCGCCGTTCTACTGAGGGTGAGACTCACTGCTGCAGTGAGGAGGGATTTAAACTGTGCTTAATGGAAAAGTTCTTCAAAGTCTGCCTCGTCGAGGAGATACATACTGTCTCTGAAGACTTTTTGTGTCCTACTAATATAAGAAAGGTTTCCAAGGAGACAGAGTAAAGGCGGTTTGATTTTATGCCCTAATTTAGTATAACTAATTTTATGTGACATTATTTGGGGTTTATTTATTTTTGTGCTTCAGAGCATGTTATCTTCAAAACACCTGCTTTTGATATGGCACGTAGATACACTATATGGATAAAAGTATTCATTCATCAACCTTCACAAGCATATGAACTGAGTGACTGATGTTGGACGAGAAGGCCGAGCTGTTGGTCTCTCCTCTTATTCATCCCAAAGGCGTTCTATTGGGATGAGGACTCTGTGCAGGCCAGTCAAGTTCTTCCACACCAAACTTGCTCATCAATGACTTTATGGGCCTTTCTTTGTACGCTGGTGTTGGAGTGAGTGAATACTTTTGGCCATATATTGTATAAAAGCAGATGTTGTATGTAGATAATGTTCTCATCTGTGCTAAAGATGAACGACAGCTCACTGTATTTCATCCCGTATCACTTTAACAACGCTCGCCAATAACAGATTAACGCAGACGTTTCTATGAAGTAACACCGTGAGCTGACTCACCCCCGAATAGCCTGTTCTGAGCCAGGAGAAACGTTGCATACATTTTTATTTATTTATTTATTTTTGACGTCTTGTGTTTACTGTTTTGTGTTTTGTCTTGTGTCTTTATGCCTTTCAGTCATTTTCTGCCAGAGGCGCTTCCTCGCCTTAGGGTCAGAAGTTAGAGGAAGATCTACAGAAGGAAAGTGCAAGGAAGAAAAGGCAGGACTGTGTTTCTTACAATTACGCTGTACACAGTGTAATTGCATTGTTAATGTGCTTTTTTAAATTAGAGCCTCTGTTATGTTAACTTTTGTCCTCCTGTTATGTGGCAAGCTCCACATCAGTGACACAACTATATAACAACTATTATATGAAGCTCCAAAACAAAAGACCATTTTTGTCTTTTCTTATTTTGTGTGAGCTGCTTTGCATCCAGGCTGATTTTAAGAGTTTGAAAAAAAGAAGGAAAGCACGAGGAAGAACGAGCGGTTTTAAACAAAAAAAGCCTCTGCAACAACTTTTGTTGTTGGGTTTTTAGTCTCATTTAAACTGCACAAACAGAGGCACAGTTAGTTTCTCATGGTTTTGTTTCACATTCTAGTTGTTTAGTGTTCATAAAGAAAAGTTCATTTCATTTATCAGTAATTTCAAAAAACCAACAGTGGGGCGAGGGTCCTTTTAAAGCGTTGATCTATCCAAAAGCAGCCGCCTGAGTAAATATCCCATAATATTTATGATATTGGCTTTACAATTCGAGCTTGCATTTAATTATTTTTTTAAATTTACAACTAAAAAAGCAGAAGAAATTCATAAAATCAGCATTTTTATTTATATTCACAAAATAATTAGTAGTTGCATGCCTTAGAGATAATATTGATGGTACTTCTTTATTTTTGGAGACTTTCATTGTCAGAACATTTTAGACCTTTAATTAATGGGGGTCCTTAGTTAATGGCGAAAAAGTAGAATGTTTAATAAAAATCAATAACTCAGTATTTCTTTTTTAGTATTTTATGTTTTAGAGTTTCTCTTTATGGGACCTGAAATTCACTTGTTATTGGTAATTACTTCATGTTTTTAGGCAAGTTTTCAATTAAAAGTAGTAGCAGTAGTTGCTGCCAAAATAATCAGCAGATTGATCAGTTTAAAAGTACAATTGTTAATGGTAGGACTACAGATAAATACTGTTTATTTTGTTTTGTTCTTTCTTTTAGAGACACTTTGAAATTCCAAATGATTTTCTAGAAATTTTATAAATGTTTAAAGATGATCCGTTTTACAGAAAATTGTTACAAAATTACAGATTTTGCATAAATATTTGGGAGATGAGGGCGTGCTGTATGTTTTTTCTTCTTACAGTTTTACACTTTTAAAGCAAGCAGAACTTTTAAATACTTTTCTGCTGTGCAATGGGGGAGTTTGAAGTTGAGAGGAGAGAGTTGTACACAGTTCCTTAAAAAATGAATTCAAACGCACTGAAAGTTGTGTTTGAAGGTTTGAAATCGATCGTTTTTAAGATCAAAGTAACAGCGGAGTGTCTTTAAGTTCATGTTTTTTTTCTCTTTCTTGATTAGTTTGACTGATGCATGTTCTTTGGACTTTAAATGTTTTATATGTATTTACAGGGACTGTGTTTGCGTAGTTTTACTTCATGTCCTTGTTTCATACAAAGTTCCTGCAACATGTTGCTCTGCTCAACTTTGTTGATTTTTAGGAGAAAAGGTTTAATTTGTGTTTAAAACCAGACAGAAGATTTTGTTTGTGACAGAGAATCTGAATATTTTTAATGCACGTCAGAATATTCGTCCCAGTTTTCGTTTTAGTGAAATCCAAACCAGACAGCAGACTGAAATCTCTTCAGTCGTGAATAAGAAAAGCAGAAATAGTAGTGATAGTAAGTCCAATCAAAAATCACGATAGTGTGTAAAAGAATCTTAGTTGCTCCCAATGTGACTGTATTTATTAAAAACAGATATGAAGTATTTCACAGCACTCAAAAACAAAAAGTAATGAACGGTTTGCTTATAAGCTTGCCACACAGTTAAATTTCAAGCACATGAAGATAAAGAGTTTTGTGTATTCATGTGAATCTCTGTGTTGTAGTTTAGTCTCGGGAATCTTGTTTCCAAAAATTAACAGTGGGAGTATTTTGGAATAAAACTCTGCCACAGTTGATTCATGTACACCTCTACTGTTTTTTGTCCCAAGAAATGGTTGAATAGTATAAAGTACAGCACTATACAAAAGTCTCGAGTCCCCATTCATTTCTTTTCATTTTGATCCCAAGAAGCCAGACTTTCTTGAATTTGAAAGTGGTTTTGAGCGGTGGTTTGTGTTTTGTAGGACTTTCTGTAGGCTTGACTCATTTCAGTCCAGTCTGTGTACCTGACTGTTTACAGAGGAATTGTTTTGTTTGTTTGCTTGGCCACTTAACACTGATCTATGTGTCATTCAAACATTAAAAGCCGCACCTAACTCAAGGGATTACCCATTGTTGTGTCTACACATAACAGAAAGCTAAATCAAAAAACTAATTTTAAATTACACACATTTTCTACTAGCAGCTTGTCACAAAAACACATCGTTTGTTCCCATTTCTGTAGTTGAATCTTGAGAAATTCCAAAGATAACCCAGTTTGGCAGACATAAAATTGAATTTTTACACCAACAAGGCGATTCCCAAAGAGCTATTAGCCAAAAACCTGGCATATCTCAGCATGATGTGCAGTGTATCCTTAAAAAAATGTGGAAAGGACAAAAAAAGTGTGAGGCTTAAAAATGATCTACAGCAGATGAACAGGAAGTCATGTCCTTAAGGAAATGGTCTCGGTGGAAGGGTGGCAGTAAGGCTTTAATCAAGGGAAACAGAAAAAAGACTGAGGTGTACTGAAATGAACAAGAACTGGACTGAAAAATCAGCAGCAAGAGGTCTGTTGGAGTGAAGACTACATATTTGACATTTCTGGTTTAAAGAATGGTGGTCATCAGAGAGGTACAACAGTGAGTGTCTGCAGCCATCGGTAAAACATGTTGGAGGCCTGAGGTAGATGGAATTATGAACAGAGAAAAGTACTGTCAGATTGTAATCCACCATGTAATAACATCTGGAAAACATCTGATTGGCAGTAGCTTTATTCATTTATCAGCATGACAATGATCCCAAACTCACTCCAGTGCAGTAAAAACATACCTGGATAGATAAACACACAGTGGAACACTATCAGTCATGGATCGGCCTCCGCAGAACCCGGACCTAAACATTATTGACGCACTCTGGGATCATCTCGACAGAGAACAGAAGAAAAGGCAGCCAACGTCTAAAAAGAGCTTTGAATGTCCTTCAGTGTGGTAGAGATTACTGAAGACTATTTAAAGATATTACAAAGATCACTAGCATTGTGTTCATGTGTCAAATTTGCACTGACATCAATCATTAACTTCAGTTAAAGTGGCTTACTTTAAATTGGAGATCATCATTGGTGATGGAAGAATGGAGTCTACTACACTGCAAGCCCAGTGTGTCCAAGCTGGAAGCCAGTACATCTGATCGGGGGAGGGTTCAATCCATTAATGTCTTTTGAAACAAGGCTAAAAAGTATTCAGTTTAATTTTGTGAAGACTAGAAGAATATCATGGCTTCTGATTTGATCCCTCAGTGGAAAATATAACATGTTTTATAGAGAGCTGATGTTCTTGAAGATGGTTGTTTTCATTCCACTTCCAGTACAGAGCTCTATCTTGGCTTAGAGTTCAGTGTGCTAGTTGTGATTTAATGCAATCCCTTTTGAGCTCTCCACATGGAGTCTGATCTAAAGGTGGTTTTTGAACACACCAGTATAGTCTAACATTAACACTCGTCTTATGCACCAGGTTTGGCTCACTGCAATTTGGCCTCTTAAACACAATGAATTTCATGCTGAAGGGGAAACATTTTGACCCTTCAGCATTAAATGGGAAGGCATCCAGGTGATTACCTTCAAACGGTGATTTAATTTAAGAGTTCAAAATTTGGTTCACTGAGCTATAGAAGTTTTACAACACACCTCATATTTGGCACCCTGAGGCTTAAAAGGATGTAAAAGATCTTTGCTGAGCTGGTATGACTCAGCATCACACAAAGTGTTCTGTGTTTTTTCAAGGAATAGTCGCACTAGCCTGACAAACTAATGTATACCGACTTCCATCAAGATGGTTCTTTTTACCCCTTGAAAGCCCACGAGGGGTAACCCACGAAGGTCTTTTTCTGAACTGAGCGGTTTCTGTCATATTTTGAGCTTCTTATAGAACAAAATGACTGAGTTTGCGTCAGACATCAGTGACGCTGGTCTGACCGTGTTGCTCAAACCTCCTGTTCTGTCTAGTAGCCAATGCCTGAGCTGTTAACTAAATCATCAGCAGACCACAGGAAATAGTTTTGAAATTGGATTTTGGTAAATCCCAAACATCTTTTGCTTCCTGAAAGGGACGTTTACCTGCATATTCATGGTACTGGTCAATGAAATCTGAAGCACAAATGTCAGAAACAAAAGTCTTACAGATGTTTTTTTCTGTTTTTGGCATGTCTACTTGGTTTTAGATCATGTAGAAGAAATGCCAGTGCTGCTTGAACCGAAGCAAAAAAAACAGATGAACAGTAGTTTCTGTCTTTTCAGTTTCACTGCCTTTGGATCCTTGTTTTCCTCTAAAGGCTTGCTGATTTGCTCTTCTGCAGCTCCTATTTCTCTTCAGCACTTTTCTGAACCCTGAACCTTCATCGCTCGAGAAACTTTGTACTTGATTCGGTCTTTGTAGCATGGAAACTTAAAAGGGGAACCCATTAAAAGCACTATATTTCCCTTTTTTCACTTATGTGAAAGGTTTTTATTTCCAATTCAGTATTGATTCTCATCAATGATCCAGCCATATGGTTGATTTAGTAGTTGTGTTGGAGCTTTCAGAGTTCTCAGCAATGTTCCCTCTAAGCTGCGCGCGTGCTCAATTGTGCACTCCTGGCACGGTCTCTGCACACAGAAAATCTGTGTTGCGCACAAAAAAAAAATCTAACCTGAATTTAAATTAAAATTCAAACTTTAACAATTCTGTTTTGCAGTGTTAGTCAGTAAGTGACTGGCTGCTCCCGTATGGGATTAGAAGGCCACCATATCCCATAGTCCAGCCAAAAATGCGATTCACATTCGTATATATGCAGCTAATCAACGTCGTTGACAGGCTATGACAGCGTCCTTATGTGCCGACACCGGTGTTTTAGCTAGCAAAGCGGCGTGGCTGATGTGGAGTGAAGCCACATTAATGATAACGTGTACAACCATTGGAAATGTGAGCAGGACAGACGGAACAATTGACGGAAAAAGTGTGGACTTTATACCAGTTTTTAAATTGTGTTGATAGGCCACGTAAAACCAGAGTTATGATAAAAATATATGCAATGTTTGGTTTTCTTCCTGAATACTATCGTTGTTTATATTTACTGCGGGAAGAAACAGTAAAAACTGCGTTTTATAAGGAAAACGCTCGAAAGCACTCTCCACCTGTGAGCAAAAACAAAACCAAAAAAAACCCCACCCTTTCCTATTGGTCAAAAAATGTACCATGTCGACCAATCAAAAAATGATATGGCAACACGGCATTAAATTGTTGTTTAGGAAGGGGGAAGTTTTAGGAGTGACGGCGGTGTTTTGAGATGTGAGAGATTTTCGATGTTTAGTGCAAATCTTGTGTAGTTAGTGTGTAGTGTAGTCAATAGTTTTGTTGTGTGTGTCAGAACAATGAGGCGACTGCTGAATGTTACAGGTGTTACAGGAGTGATACGTCTCCTGTTGTCAGGCCTGCAGGTATCAGGCTGTTGTTCTCCTTTATCTCATAGTGGACAGAAATTATTTTTTGGAGTGGCACAAATAATTTGTGTGGCATTGTTACGGCTGTAGCCATAAGAAGTCTGTGTGAGCTGCTTTGTTTCTGTGTCTTTGCTGTGCTTAAGACTCTCTGCAGGTCCTTCCCCTAATGAAGAGTAGGCATCAAATTTGATGCAGAACACCTGATTGTTCTGTAAATATTTCGAAATGTTTATTTAAAAAAATGCCTTGGCTGCATTTTTCGGTAAACAGCTGCAAAAAACTTTGTTTGCAAAACTCAGTAACTTTTTTGAAGAAGTAACTATATAATTAATTGCCCAACATTCGTCATTATATACTGTATTTTGCAGACAGAGAGTTAAAGGACTCTCTCCCAGACCACAGACTTATACTCATAATACAAGTCAGGGCTATATAAATTTAAAAAAAAAAAAAAAGTTGTGTTTTCAAAATTGGAGTTCAAGTTATTTTTCCTTCCAGTAGTGTTAACATGCTACACAGGTCATGAACAAGATTTTTTTTTTTAATTTTCATTGTAAGTGGGCTAAAGCAGTTTATTAAAAGTAGTCTAACATAATTGTAAATGCTGTAATTTGATTATTTTAATAAACCATGTAACTTGGATGGATTCGATGCTGGGGTGACCACAGTGCACACGTCTGATGTCGCTCACAGTGGTCCAAGGGACCGCTCAGGGAGTTTGTGTGTTCGCTCAGACTCATGAAAAATTAGCTGAGTCTGACTTTACTTACTTACTTACTGAGCCCCCCTATGCAATGTCAGAACTTCAACTTTTTAGGAAATGAGGACAAAAGGTCATAGAAATGCTTAAAGAAGCAGGAAGAATATGATTCTATAATCAGCTGTTCAGTGGACCCTGTTTTGAAATCTTTTTTCTGTGTTACCTTATTTGAATGCTTTTGCTGTTCAAAATGTTCCTTCGTTGTTGTTTTTAGTGATACAGGGTCACAGTGTATTCAGTGAGTTTGTGTGTTGGCAGATAAGCGCGTACATCCATCATGAGATTACATCCAGAGCTGCTGCTTTGATGCAGCGGTGTGCTGGTATGTGTGCTTGGAGATATAGAGCACGAATAATTGAGTGTGTGATTCTGAGTAGAGATGTGTGTTTGTAGTTACTCTGCTATGTAGCAAACGTATCTCTTCCACTGATAGAAAGGTTTAAGAAGCTGCTCAATCGTTTTAACTTTATAAGGGAAAAAGACACCTTAACTGAAGTGTGTAATGGCTAATCAGTACACCCTTGAGTAACTGTGGACAGAACTAATAGCATCCACTCTTTTGGTTTAAGCAGCGCTGATGATGTTGATAAGCTCAGTGCTGTAGTTCAACCCAAAACTTCCTTTATAATGAAATTCTCACCTACTCTTCTTACAGGTTCATTTTTAAGACTAACCTGTAATTTTTCATTTTGACAAAGTGGATAAGGTCAGGTTCCTAATGATTTATTTACACAAATCTCTTAAAAGAGATCCATGAAAGAGGTATGAGTTGTACAAATCTTTTTTTTGTTGCATGATTACTATGTTGTAATAACGCTCGCAACTTTGGAGGAATCTGTGAAAAACTACCAGAAAGAACTTAAATGTGTCAGTGTACTTAGATATCTCCTAGTTATGTACCAATGTATCTATGAAAAGTCACAATCCCAGATTGTTACTCAGCATCATCAAGTACACTGTCAATGGTCCTTGACCAGATAAGGTCCTTGACCATTGACTGGCCTGAGAAATTTGCTGCTGTCCTTCCTTTCATTAAATGTGTCAAAAACAAAAGACATCATTATTGATTTTAGGAAGTCTTCTCATAGCTCATCACCTACTATAATTAAAGCTGCTGATATTGGGACTGTGGAGAGTTACAAGTATTTAGGGGTTGTTCTTGACCACAAACTGTTTTGAGCCTCATGCTGATGCCACTACCAAAAAAGTTAATGTCTCATCTAAAATGTTGTTCTTCTTTTACAGAAGTTTTATTTGGTAACATGACTCTGAGAACAAGAATCGGTTGGGACTTTTGGCAAAAACTGCCAGCAAAATCTCAGGTTGTTGGCAAAATGAGCTTTTGGCGATTTATAACAAACGTGCTGAGGAAGGCTCATTTTATTGTGAATTGTTTTAACCATCCACTTCACAATGAGTTTGACTTGTTGCCCTTTGCCCATCGTTTTAGAGTACTTGTGAGGAAGACCAAAAGATTCCAGGTTTCTTTTATCCCTACTGCAACCCGTCTCCTTCATGGCAAATAACTGTCTTGTGGCTTTTTATGATTCTTTTGTTTATTCTTATTGTTGCCCTTGCTGCTAAACAAATTTCTTTTGTTGGACAATAAAGTAAGTAAGTAAAGTTTATTTATATAGCACCTTTCACAGACGTGTGTAACAAAGCGCTTTACAAGGTAAAAACACAATACAGTCATAAATACATCATAAAACCCTGGTCTAATGAAAAGCTTTTTGAAATAAAACTGTCTTCAGCTGCTTTTTTTAAGTTCTCCACCGAGCCCAGACACCGTAGAAATAGAGGAAGTGCATTTTACAGTCTGGGTGCAACAGCTTGGAAAGATCGGCCCCCTCAAGTTCTGAAACGAGTGTGGGGGACCGCTAAAAGGTTTTGGTTTGATGACCTCAGGTTACGAGAAGAGGTATGTGTACGAATCAAATCGGAAACAAAGTTTCTGTTTTGGCTGGGTTTAGCTGTAAGCAATTACTGTTCAACCATTTTTTAATGTTGGTTAAACAGTCAATCAGATCGGAGAGCTTATGAGCTTCAGCAGGCTTAAATTAGAGCTGGGCGATAGAACGATAACGATATGTATTGCGAAATAACTTTTTCTCGATAGAAAAATTAAACTATTGCGATAGACCTCATCTCTCTCTTGCTCTCTTAAAAAAAAAAGAAAAGAACAGCCAATCCAAATTAAGTAGCGCAGAGCCGAACCAAACACAGCCGCAGCGTCACGTCACGTGACTTGTTACGTACAGCACAAGTGCCAAGCCGCACATGTGTAGTTGTTTGGGAAGCAGCCAGCCGCTTGTAATGGAGGAAATGAGTGTGTTTCGTAGTGATGTGTCGGTTGCGAACGAAATGGCTCTTAGAGCCGGATTTTTGACGTGAACGACGCGAGCCGGCTCCTTATCGCGAGCCGTGGGGTTTTTTTTCTTTCCTTCTCTCACCCTCTCTCTTGCACTTTTTTCTGCTTCACTCCGCACGCGAGCCTTGTGCTTTGCGCTGGGAAGAGGGGGGAGGGGCGGTAGTTACACTCGCAGTAGCACAGGAACAGAGCGGGAGAGAGAGAGAAAGAGAGCCAGAGACAACAACGTGACATTAGAAAGGTATAGTAATCATCCACAACTATTTTCAGTTGCGGATGATAAAGGATTCAGTTCAGAAAGCTATACAACAAGGAGAGATTGAAATTTTCCTTTTAGTTCTCAGTTTATTTGATATTGACAAAAGTTAGTCAATTTTGTCTGTTCTTCTGTAAAACAAACTAAGATTTATTTTTAGAATTAACATTTTGTTTCTAAGTGGAATTGACAATTTAGTAGTCTGTTTTGTTTGTTCTATTTTGAAACTTAAACGCTTTAGCGGCTGCCTTTTGTGTAGTTTGCAATATTTGTCTTTATTTATCTGAAAAAGTCTCATGTTCCTTAAGTACATCTACCCTGTTGAACTTATTATGGGAAATAAATATTTAAATCAAAACAAGCTGCTGATTATTTCACATTTTACTTGTGAGCAACAGCACATTTAAATCTTACAAATATAGTTATTTGGCTTATATCGCGATATATATCGTTATCGCCTGAAATGAAAAAAAACATATCGTGATATGAAAAAATCTTATATCGCCCAGCTCTAGCTTAAATGAATAATATAGCTGAATATCGTCAGCAAAAAGATGATAAGATACTTCAGGTAACTGCTGTATTATCTGGCTTAAAGGAAGAATGTATATTAAAAACAAAATAGGTCCCAGCACAGAGCCCTGAGGAACTACACACAGCAACTCTGTAAATTCTGACATGATCTGGTTTGCAGACACACTAAAACTCCTTTCAGATATATAAGATGAAAACCAGTCTAGAACAGAGCCAGACATCCCAACCAGGTCTCTCAGTCTGTTTATCAGGATGGTATGATTGACTGTGTCAAAGGCTGAGGTAAGGTCTAACAAGACTAACCGTGCGTTCACACCGAACGCGATAGGCGCGAGCAAAAACGCCCCAAACGCCCCTAATTTGACGCGTGCACATTCGCACCTCAACGCGTGTCCAAGAAAAATCCATCGTGCCGCAAAATTGCATCTTTTCACGCGCGTGAACCGGAAATGTGGGAGGAATGTGGGAGGAAGTTGTGCCAGATGTGTTCTGCTGCAGATGTCCTCTGAATAAACACATTATCTTGTTAGCGGAAAGGTATTTGTACATCAGTGGGAAAATAACGGGACAGTAGGCGGGCTTGCTAGCTTTTGCGCGGCTTCATCGGGTCAGTCTGAAAATTAAAAAGAAGAATGAATGAACTTACCAGGTTGCCCAATCTCCTCACTTATGTGCCTCCAAGCTAGGTCCTTTTTATTCCTGTCTCGGTAGAAGTAGCAGCTAGCATCATATAGCTCTGGATGATTAGCCACGGCACTGATGAGCTGCTCCTCCATACTGAATGACAAATGAAGGGCTTTGGCTGGATCTGCCCCTTTGACCTAGTTACAGCCACGTCACCAGGCTCCTGATTGGTTGTCGCGGCGCGATTTGACGCCGGAGTTCAGATTTTCCAACTCGAGCGGTTGGCGCGATACGCGCGTGTGCACAAAATGCAACACAGAATCTGACACGCGTGGTTTTCTTTGCGAGTCAAACGCGCCCCACGCGCTACACTGACGCGCGTTTCAGGCGTTTTCGCGACGCAAATCTGCCTCCGAATTTTCGCCGGACGCGCAATCGCGTGTCATCGCGCTCTTTCCATTGACTTTACATGTAAAACTGACGCTCTGGCCGCCTCTATCGCGTTCGGTGTGAACACACCGTAAGACTGCGTATTCTCTGGAGTCTGCTGACATCATAATAGCATTAGTGACTTTCAGTAGTGCTGTCTCAGTGGAATGCAATTTACGGAACCCAGATTTAAAACGGTCATAGATGTTGTGTTTCTCCAAGTATGCTGTAAGGTGGACAGCAACTGCCTTCTCAAAGAGTTTTGACATAAATGGGAGTTTGGAGAGCTAAGGTCTAAAATGTTCAAGTAGTGTTGGATCCAGGTTGGGTTTTCTGAGCCTTGGTCCCACAATGGCATGTTTAAAAAAGCTGGGGAACACCCCAGTCTGAAGAGAAACATTAAAAAGGTTCACAACCCAAGGAAGCATTGATGAAAGGCTTAGTGGGGATAATATCTTTTAGCATTGATTTCTTTGATCTTATTAACAAAAAATCGGAGGAGTTTATTACTATCTACTTTAGAGTGTACATCTAAAGGTACCACATCTGGGGAGACAGCACTTATTTTGTCAAAAAGAAACTTGGGATTTCTCTTGTCTTTTGATATGAGTCTAGAAAAATATTCTGATCTAACAGTTTTCACCGTATCATTTAAGGAGAGTATGAGATCTCGAAGATGGAGCCTGTGTACTTCAAGTTTGGTTTTCTTCCATAGTTGTTCAGTTTTGCGGCATATTCTCCTTAGGTTTCATTTATCCATTTATCTTCTCTTGTAAGGCAGAGCTTGTTTTACTAGGTTGCCACTTGATCCAAAATGGATGTGCATTCCCTATTAAATGACTGAAGAGTATTTATATAATTTCCAGTAAAAAGTAGAGAACTGTCAAACATAATGGAGAATCTCTCGTCATTAGTCTCAGTTATTATGCGTCTATGACTTTAACTTCACAGGTGTTTGTTTAGAGCTAAAATTGAGTTAAAAAAAGACACAATTATGATCACTCAAATGTACGTCCTCAACAAACACATTGCCAATGTTGAGGCCCAAGGAAAAGACAAGGTCCAAGGTATGGCCTTTTAAATGGGTTGGACCAGAGACGTGTTGGACAAAGTTAAAAGAATATAGATAAAAGTTCAGCTGCAGAGTTAGATGACGTATCATCAATATGAATGTTAAAATCCCCAAGAATTAAAACTTTCTCCAGCTTGATAATAGAAGATAAGAAGTCCATAAAATCCTTTAAGAACTCAGTAGCAGGGTCAGGAGGGCGATAGACTAAAACTAACCCGTTCTCACTCCCAAATCGTAACATTTTACGCTAGGTGACAAATCGTCAACATATTACGTTTTTGGGCACCCAAGGCGTTCCTACGTCACGACATCGGAAAACTGCGGACACATGAGAACCGTTTGGACTCAATCTACACATCTTCGCTTTTTCCCTTAAAATCGCTTTAGAAAACACTATTTCACCTCATTAAAGTGCTGGTTAAGGTTAGGAATAAGGTTATGGTTAGGTTTAGCGATAAGGTTAGGTTTAGGCTTAGGTATAAGGTTATGGTTAGGTTTAGGGATAAGGTTAGGTTTAGGCGTAGGGATACGGTTATGGTTAAGGTTAGGAATAAGGTTATGGTTAGGCATAAGGTTATGGTTAAGGTTAGGCATAAGGTTATGGTTAGGCTTAGTGATAAGGTTAAGTTTAGGGCTGCAGTACAGGGCTGGAAACCGCCGCGTACCATAACAACGTGGAAGGTCACCTTTCGCGTTCCTCAGGAACGCCGCAGGACGTGACAAAACGTCGGGATGTTACGCCTCGGGAGTGAGAACGGGCTCCTAAAACACAATAAAAGATGTTCCTAGAGCCCACCTTAATTGTTTGCGACTCAAAAGAAGAATAGTTTTCAGTTTGCATACCTCTGCATGTGTAACTGTCCTTAAAGACGACAGCGAGTCCTCCACCACAGTGACCTAAACGGGGGGCGCAGAAGTAGGAGCAGCCTACGGGACGCAGTTCATTTAGGTGAATGAACTCGCCATCCCTCTGCCATGTTTCAGTGAAAAACAGAAAATCCAGGTTTTTTTCCTGTGAAGAGCTCATTCAGAGAGAAGGATTTGTTTGCGCTGGAGCGGGTGTTCAAGAGCGCAATCCGACTAAATGCTGGCAGCGCAGGTTTCACACTAGCTTGTCGGAGTGGAACTGACAGCAAACACCGTGTCCGCACGCGTGGTCTCCAGCAGCGCCACGGAACCAGCGGGACCAACCACCAGTTGTGCGATGCAATTCAAACTTAAAAAGTCTAATCTGAATTTCTGAGGTTCTGAACAAAATTATTTCAACTAATTTGTGAACAGTAATGCTATTTTTATACTTTCCAGTATTAAAATACCAAAAAGGTATAATTACCTATATAGGTGTGTGTGTGTGTGTGTGTGTGTGTGTGTATGTGTATATATATATATATATATATATGGATATAGATATGGATATGGGCTAAGGATGCCACAAGCTCTACCTTTTGGTGAACAGTTGGTTGCTGCAATTTGTAAATAATCCCAGTTAGCAAAAAAATTTCAGCACAGTCACTTTTCTACCACCAGTTTTTCGTGGTTGCACCACCCTATTTCTGCTCTATTGTGGCAGAGGACCTACGTCTGCACTCTGGAGGTTTTCATATGTAGTTGTCTCTGTTTGCCCTTCACTCACTTCTGTCTATATAACAAAAGCAACCAAAAGCACGATGCTGCCTTCACCATGCTTCACTGTATTTAACACTATTTAAAGCCCATAGATCAGTTTTTCCTCAACGCATCAAAGGATCTTTTTCTTTTTTGCACAGTCAGAGCGAGTCCATATAAAACCAACCAAATTGGAAATAAGTTCCATGGCACTCCCTCATGGAGGCTGGCAGTGACAAACTGGTCAGAAACATGCACATGAGTAGCTTTGGCTGTGCTCCTCTGGTTCCTCCTCACAAAAAGGAGCAGATTCTGGCCCAACTGCTGGGTTGATGCCCTTTTAAGGCTCTGCCCACCCTGTCTCCTGGTACAGCAAACGCTGCAACAGCAGGTATAGTTGGACCACCCTACCTGTGCATAGGCTGCATGCACTGTCTCATGTTACCGGGACACTGAGAAAAAGGACCTACGCCTGTTGCTCTTTTTTAAAAAGAAAAAAAGAAGAAAAAAAGAACAACAGTGCACCTGTTGTTGCTTTCATTTGAAATACGTTCACAAGAGTTTATGCTTCCTATGTATATAGACCACTATCCCTGAATTTTAGCTGGCTTTATGTATCGTCTTCACCTGCTGATGTGTTAGGTGGACTTTTTTGTTAAAAAACGTCTGTAGATAATCATGCATGGCAGCCTTACGTACAAACCTTGTAGGTGTTAGGAGTACTAACACAAAATATGTCCAAGAAAAGTCCAAACTGCTGTACGTGATGAACAGGATGACTAAATGTTTTGGTGTTTAAAAACTCTCAGGAGATTTGTCTCAGATCATGAAGCAGCAGTTTTTGACTCAGCTTCATTCGGGCGCCTCCTCTCTCCCTGTTGTTTATTCATTCAACCTGCCCGAGTTTCATTAAGCAAACCTGCTGATTCAGGTGTCTTTGTGTTTGTTTCACGTCCTCAGGCAGAAACTTTAATTGTGACTGGGTCAGAATATTTCTGTCTTTTTCCTTCAGTTTCTCCTCTTGTATTCTTTGTGCATCAGAAGCTAAACAAAGGGGATTATGAAGGCAGAGAGCAGAAGGGGAAAAAAGAGGAGGGGGAAGGAAAGTGTAATTTGTGTCTGGCTATAGTGAGTGAGTAAGGAAGAAATTAATCAGTTAATGTTTAATGAAGCAAAACTGCACACTCCTCCTCCTCCTCTACTCTTTATTGTTGACACTCTTTGTTGCTCAATCAGCACAAAAACAATCCTCCCCAAGTCTGAGCTTCATCTTCACTTTTTCACCCGTCTTCTCCCTCTCAGCCTTCGGCAGCCCTGGGAGTTCATTTTTCAGTCAGGCGTCTCCCCGAGCACCTCGCTCCAAATGTCTGCTTTACAATTAGCAGGCAGAATCAAAGACAGGGTCTCAGGAGGGTCTTGTCTAAGTACTCCAATCACAGATTATTAACAGCAAATGGAATTTAGAGCTACTTTTGGCTGCTCCCTTGTTGCAAGGGGTCACCACAGACAGCAGAGAAGCAGAAGAATTTAAGCTTTAGGATGGAAAAAAACTCGGCTAATAAGGAAATAATATTCTTGTCCCCCTCAGTGACTCAACTCAGTTTGTGAGATCACTGCTTCTGTGGCTCATCTAACTCGACCTCTAAGGATACGCAAAACCGCTCACAAATGGACTCTTCTTTATTAAGCGAATGGATTTGCATAACATGAGCTCCAGACTCTTGAAGCGTGTCACAACCACATGTTAAATTCATGTCGTGCCATCTTGTGTGAGTCAGAGGGGCTGCTGTGTTTAATTTAATTGCTGCGAGTTCTGCAGCCACTGATAACTGTGAAGCTTTACCTGTTTACCTGGATAGTCACCATCATAGTGTTCTTCACGCCATCCCTCCAGTTGTGATGAAGCACTTCCCCACAGACTGCCGGAATACAAGACATTCCGGCAGTCTGTGTTTTCATGATTATGTAACAGGGGGGTGCTGTTACACATCTGGTGACAAATTGCTGGTTTAGATTTGTGCAGTGAATCCTAGCTGCTCATCCGTTTGTTACCTGTTGAAGTTCAGAACTCTGGGTTCTCGGCTAGCTTAGCATTAGCTTCCTGTCTGTGCAGGTGTGTTAGCAGCATAATGCTGTTGTTTCTTTCCTCGATGGAGTTTCCACTTTACCACCGCGCTCTCATTCTTTTGTGCAATACAAATAAAAATAATATCACGTAATGTAACTGAATATTTCTAATACGTTACACCCAACACTGGACATAACCTGTGTAAACAGCCGACGTCATGTCCATGCTGGGGCGTCACCCTCAGGTCCCTTCAAGTTCACTCTGAGTCCTTATATGTATGCTATGATTTTTCACCCTCGTGCTGAAACGATGATTCTTATTCCCGAAATAGGCAAAAAAAAGTAGCCGGAAATGCACAGGAATACACTTCTAAACTGGAAAACGAGCACAGAAAAAGGTGCGGTGTGAGCTGAGAGCACTTTATTCCGTATACCAGAGCTAATTAAGATGAATTATACAAAGAAGAAAAAGGCAAGAGACAGGGCGAAGGTCCAGCTTTCTCCCACAGTCCAAAGCGCTAAACCGATTGTGGGCAAAAGAAGATCTGTGAATGACGGTGAACTTTCACAAACAAGATCTGAGATTCAGGTCTGTCTTTCATTCAGGTAAGACACGATCATTACCATGTTTGTTTTACTTTGAGATGATTTTAGATTGCTCACTAAATTATGAGCAAGGGTAAAAAAGATTTTTTTTTTTTGCATATATAACAGATTTTTATGATATTTCACTGTAATATTATTTGAAACGATGAGCTGAAGGTTTTAAGCCACAGGTTTCGTTCCATTCTTGCAGCAGCGAATCCTCTGACATGTGAGGACGAACGTCATGTCAGCGCTATCCTCAGTAACTTGATCAATGATCGATTGTGAATTGATCATTGGTAATACTACTTGGCCAGTAACCTAAAAACTACCCGGTTCTCATTTTTAAGTTACATTACAAACTGTTCACACATGGGCAATGAAAAGCATTTAATATGACAAAACTGCATAAAATACGTTCAATGTTAATTTGTAAAACTTTTTATAAAGTATATCTGACATAACTGTACAGTGATACAGAGAAAATCAGTTTGTGCTTTATTATAACAAAAATGTTGAAATTATTCTTTACTTCTGGATTCATTAAACAGTTATTAGAAAGATAAACAAATGAATGTGACCAAGTTGTAAATGAAAATGGAAAGTTTTAAACCCTGTATCTTGCAGAGTGCACACTCCCATAGGAGATTTAATGAGGCACACTGGCACACTGGTCCAATTTTATGTTTCTTGTTTCTAATTTCTAGTTTTTGCCCCTAGAAAAAGAAAGGAAATCTTCCTAAACAACCCTCTGTAGACTCCAGCTTACTCCAAAGTATATGTAATAGAAGGAGAAATGGGCATTATGTCACATGGGATGAGTCGGCACTGTGAGAATTAGATGTGGCTGATTTACATGGGATTAAATTTCTTCAGTTATTCCAAAACCCGGGACGTCCTCATGAGAGGTAAGTCTTGAGGGAGAGACTCTGGTGTTCTGACAAATATGAACTGAAATGGAGGCTTTGAAGTGGAGCCCTGCAGGCCTCATTTACTACTGACTGTGCATTTCCAGAAACAGAAAAGTGAGCTTGAAGACTGCCAGAAAGTCCTCCGAGACTTAAAGATGGACACGTGTCTTCTTGTGTTTGAAGTGTACCTCCTGCAAGCCTGAGGACAGCTTCCTCTGCCTCATGTAAGTGTGCAGAGAATATTTCTACTCCACTCCTTTCCAGTGTGGGGCTATTATTAGCATTTTGAAATGAAAGAAATTAATTTTTGTCTTTGTTGCAGTTCAAGAAATAAATGTGGTCATTAAAAGATCCTTTTCCATTTCACAGTTTCGATTAGGTTGCCTGCCGAGGAAAACACAAGGTAATGTGCCCCCAATGTTTCTGCTCATACATCTAAGGGAAGGTTGGAGTTTTAAAAACAAACCTGGAGGCAAAACTTAATGGTGAAACTTCAGTGACCTCATTCCTGCCCCTTGTCCTTGAAGACAAACTGTTGTAATTTTTTGCCTCGATTTTTGGCTTCAGCCAGCAGCAGGTCAAACCCCCCCAACTTCATGGCAGATTGCCTCTAAAATTAATAACTTGGCCTTGGCTGTAGCACGTTTACAAGGTCCGACTGAAGAGTTAAGAGGATACAACATATCTGATTCCACTGGCCATTAGATAGTATTTGAACACACTTAAGCATTGACCTTGTATTTGTTTCTAAGACAGTTCAGGCTGTGTTGAAGAATAAAGGTGGTTATACCAAATATTCATTTCCAAGCTGTATTTGCTGTATATACTGTACACAAGACAGTCCAGAACTTAACTTTGTGTTCTCAACCTTGTCTTTAGAAATGTGTCTACAGGAGGGATGGTTGTTAAGGAAGACTAAACCAAAGTCTTCACTTTCTGAAAATAGATTTTTTTCAGATCAGTTTGATGTGCAATGATTAAAATTTGCTTTTCCTCCATCTTGTTGTTATGTGGTTTGGCTGGTTGTGGACGCATTTGGAGGTAAGCTTGTTCTGACTTGGTAAATAACTTTTAGACTCTGAGTCGGGATATTTTGGAAAGACTCTTTTGCGCTCTGAAATAAGACACGTTTGAAGTGAGCTAATCCGAAGTCCAAGTCTACTTTTGTTGACCTAGCTTCTGGATCCTGGGAATCAGGTTATGCACAGTGTGTTTGTAAATTTCTAGTTGTGGTGGTAATGTGCAGTCTGTGACTGTTGGAAACTTGACTTCAGGGTATTTGCAGCTCATAGTTCTTGCTGTGGCAGGTCTGGAACATTTCTGTGTGTAAAAATAAGTTTAAAAATACAACTGTCTCCACAGGCAAACACACAGTGGAGCAATATTTCATGTTTTGGAGGCAGATTGTTCAGGCAGATCGAAGAGAGGAGTGTGACCTCAGCTGGGATGGATGGAGGTTGACCGAAACCTTCTGTCTGCGTTGCTGATGCTTATCGGTGTGTGCAAGAAACAATTTATAATAACAAAATAGACCTTCCTTGTTCAGAAAGTAAGAGGATTTTCCAAATTTAAAGGAGCAGCGTGAGTCAGAAGGTGAAGGGTGTAGGCGAGAGGAAGAAGGAAATGAAAGGACTCTAACATGAGATAACAATCATAATGAGCTGTGAGACTTTTGGGAGAAAGATAAAGACATGGTCTAACTATTACAAACCAGGATAATGTGATGCTCCGCTCTGTACGGATGGAAGAAAACGGATGTCATGAAAGATGACATTATTTGCTGGATTGAAGAGATGCCTCTTTAATGATGAGTTCAGATTAGATTAAACTGGCAGGCAGCTGGTATTATTGTCCTTTTATTAAAACTCATTCATCAGCTGATGGTGTCACTGAACTGATACCACACCATAGAATGTGTACAGTGGGGAAATAATTATTTGTCAGTTTGCTCACTTAGAAAGAAAGGCTGGTCTTTAATTTTTTTTACTTTAGTTTCATGTCAATGTAGAGAAACAGAATATAAACAAAAAATACAGAAGAAATCGATATAATCGCAAATAGAAAGTGACCATCAATTGCCCTCTGTCCTGGAACTCCATGCAAGATCATGCCTCATGAGGTGAGCATGACCATGAGAAAGTCCCAAACTACAACACAGGAGAAGCTTATTAATGATATGAAGACCGACTACAGTCACCAAGAACACTTGGTAACAAATTACACAGAAATTGACTGAAATCTTGGACGCCTACATGGACAGGCCTGTCTTATGTTTGCCAATGAACATGGTTAAGAGAAAGCTTGGGAAAAAGTGCTGTGGTCAGACGAGACCAAAATCAAGCTCCTTGACATCCGCTCGATCCATCATCTTTGGAGGAAGACAAATGTTGAGTGTGACCCAAAGTCAAGACCCATAAGTCAAGCACAGAGGTGGGTAAAGGATGACTTGATTCAGGGGCCAATGGACAAAAGTCATGTACCATTTAAAATCTTAGACTACAACCTATTTCCCTCAGCTACAACACTGAAGATGGGTTGTGGATGAACCCTCCAGCATGACAGTGACCCAAAACATAGAACTAGGCCAACAAAGGAGTAACTAAAGCAGAACCAACTACAAGAAATGTTTTACTGCTGTGTTTGCCAGCAAGGGTTTCTCAAAGTACTAAGTCATGTTTTGCTTGGAGATCAAGTACTTATTTTACTCAGTGACATTATATATCAATAACAATATATTAACAACTAATGTGATTTTTATCATATTTTGGTTAATATTCTGTTTCCTTTAAAATGTATTTACCATAAAAATTACAGGTGGTTCTTTTGTTTGTAAGTTAAATAACATTTCATTTCCTGTAACACCTTTCAAGATAAATATCACAAAATCCTTCACAACAAAGTTTTTTTTTTTTAATATCATAAGTCCTGTGAGAGTGGTAGTTGAAGGTGGGGAAGGTCTTTGATTAAAGAGACTCAGAGCATTGAGTGCCACATTTTTAATGGTCTTTAGCAGCTTTTAAAATGAATTATAGAAGATTTAATGAGTAGAGTTCAGGGTAGCTAAAGCCAAAAATCAAAAGGGGTGAGATCAAAAGAAACTTCAACTTCGAGCTTTTCTCTGAACTGATTGTCAGAGCTCAAGTTTTAACTGGAGTTTAGTGTGAATTTAACCAATCAGTTTGAAAAATCAGAAAAAAAGCAAATGAATGTGTTTCCATGCCCCACTGTTGATCATGTTAATGTCAGTCCACATTAATGGTGGTAAACAGTTCGTGCAAACAAGAAGATAACCCTGTAGAGCAGTTTGTAAAAGAAAACGTCAGTGAAAAATATTCCCTGATTATCTATTCCTCATGAAATAGGTGAAAGAAAAGAATAATTTCAAAGCATGGACTGAGTTTTTTTTCATTGTATATAAAAAGATAGTTTTTTGACAATTTGTTGCCATTTTTAAGCCTTTAGTGATTAGACAGTTTAGACAGAAAAGGAAAATGTGGGAGGAGTAATTGTCTTTTTGTTCATTTATATATTTTTTGCCATTTTTAATTGCCTAAGTTGGTGGGACCTATTTTTTAAAATGTGTGCAAATTTGACTTGCCTGGGTCACCCTCAAAAAATAAAGAATGTCTACAAAAACACTAGATTTTTAGATTGGTCACCGCTAAACACAGGGGAGACTCTTGTTTAGCTAAGCAAGTTGATAACCAACTTATCCTGATCGCCAGTGTTAGGATAAGATAATCAAGACAACAGAGAGATACACTGGGAATACTGAACTTGCTTTGTAGTATAGGGCCCAGCTGCTTTCACCATCACCGTCTTAGTGTTTTAAAACCTGATGTGGTAGATCTCAGCATGAAAGTACCTTTAATAAATTAGGAATATCCTCTTTCCTCCTTAGTGCCCTAAATGACAGAGAATATGTTTAACAGAACTCAATAGCGATGTTACATTTTTTTCAAAGTCCTTTGCCACACCGGTACTTTGAAACAGCCGGTACCCGTTAAAAGTGCTCTCTCTATGAAACTCAGTTTAACTCAACAAAAAACTTTCAACTTTTGTAGTCCCAAGATATTTCATGTCCACATTGTTAGTCAGTGGGCTAGAGGCATGATTGTCCTTGTGTGGGGTAAAAGTCAGTTATTACAATTTATCTTTAAGGGTGCCATAAACATCTGACCCTTGTTTTATGCACCTGTGAAAAGTGTTAGATGGATGGCCAGAACTCCATCCCTGTAAATAAAAACATTCTCAGAGCTACCTCATCCTCTGTACCACTCAGCCGCCAGTTCATGCTCTGGCAGGCCGAGAGCCGCTGCTGAAGCTTTTTATTTGACAGCAATCATCAGCAGAACAGGGGCCCCTCAGCAGTTGGGGGCAGTTTGGAGGTCTGACAGTTATCTCCATCAAAATGAGACCCTTGGGCAAGTTGCTGTAGAAACTTGAAGCTGCTGTGCCATCCCGCCATGCTGCGGTGAGGCCATTATCTGCTGCTGAGGTGGACTCTGCAGACGGCGGGCAGATGCTCACAGGCGATCTGTTTATTTCTGTTTCTCACTCTGTGCCAGTTTATCTCCTAAAGTTCACTTTATATTTTTCTCCTTCGAAACACTTTTTTAGGCTTCCTTAGGCTCTGTTTCTTATTTCAGAAGCTGACTGAACATCATCATAGCTCTGACCTCTTTCCGTCTTCGTACCCTTCTTTTGTTAATCACCACATTGATTTTGACTTTTAAAATCACTGACTAACCTTCTTAAAGAAAACGGACAGATCCTTTATTTTCACCGTCGCTGACAGTTTAGCACTGATTCTTGCAAATTTGTGCCTGTAATTGAGGGAAAAAATTATCCTAAATATACCAACACTATGGCTATATTTTGAAATTCCTTTCGGTCTTCAGTTCTTAAAGGTATCATGTAACACGATTATGCTGGTTAAAATCCCATCTTTATAATTCAAATTTCCTTGAAAACAGACTGTAGAAAAGTTGGATGTACTTTATGGAGCAGAAAAGTGAAGTATACTTTAAAGTACCCACAGCTGTAGTATTTGCCACTTGAGTTTCTAAAGTTAGTCTGTCCTCATAGACTTCAATGTTAGCGTTCAAATTCACAGCAGAAGTAAACTTTTTTATAGGCTGCTACAAAAACTATTTTGGTCTAATTTCCCCTTCATAACAAGCACTCAAGGGTTGACTGTTTTATAGCAATTATATCAAGTAATATAAAATCTTGATTAGGGTCATGGCCTCTTTGATTGACAGGTGGATGGGTCACACAGGTGGTTGTAGCTGTTAGCTGTAGCTGCTAGGCTTCACCTCAGCTAATTTGAGTCACTGAAATGGACTGTTGGTTTATTTTGGAGCAAATTTTAATGCGATATTCTGTCAAATAAAATGGCTTGCTGTACAGTATGAATGTTTTAAGATCGGGTGTAACGATCTAATTAAATATAAATTGTTTGCTCCCCTTGATATTAACCTAATATGAACACTACAGCCAGCTCTGTACCAGTATAGTTTTGAGACTTACTGTATACTGTATTGAGTTCGTTTTTTGCATAGGCTTTTTTCAGCTACTGCAACAACAACAAAAAAACCCCCCAAACTCTTATTTGGGTCTCTGGTTACCTGGCAGATATATAATCAGACATTTTGAAAATGCATGTTAGCAATCAAGACTACACTAGGTGAATTTAGTGTTTTTAAAACTTAAAACACTTAATATCAGATCACCTAAGCTTAGATTTAACCTTCATTTGCCATTTTCTCCATGCACAAAAAAATTCAATCATATCTCTATTTTGTGTTCTGTCCTTAAAAGCGAACTGCACAATAAGTATTTAATCCAATAGATAAGTGGATATTTATTAGATCTATTCCACTGAGTGACCCTCCAAAATTTATCTTAAGCTTTGTTTAATCTTTATTTAATCAGGCTGTCTCATTGATGTGAAAGGATGCAGAAATTAGGAGGCTCATCCAGTCAACAGTAATAAAAGCACATAGATGTTAAACCATGCTGACAGTTCAGAGTATGTTACCCCTAAAACTCTCTCTCTCTCTCTTTTGTACAAAGTTGGACATAATTAAACTGCACAAGGACACACAAAGCTAAGCCTTTTACAATAATTGTGTGTCACTCAACACAAAGCTCCCAAAGTCAAGTTTTCAGGACATACTGTAGAGGAGAAAAAGTCTATCAGATTGAAACTGACACTATGTTGTTACATCCACAAAACAGGTTGTGTTAGAATCTTCTCGATGGGAACACAGGAAGTAAAAGGAAATCATCAAGCTCAGGCAAATCTAGGGCGTCCCTGAGAGAAAACGATAAACAAATCAAGAAAACATCTTTTTCAATGTGACAACAAAGGAGAAACTGCCGAAACACAAAGAAATCCAGATAAACTGTAAAGAACAGACTCCGGGGAGTAAAAAGAAACAGATGCTTGTTGTAGTGATAGTTTGTGACTCATGACGTAAACGTTAAAGCAGCTCATTTTCTAACACAGCTAATGGATAGTCCACCTCAAACCTCATGAGTCACACACTATTGTTTCCACTCATTTTTTTTGTGCCCCCCAGAAAACAGTTCTTCTGTACTAAATATGTAATACCTACGTTAGCTTACAAAACTTACATTTGTTTGGTTTTTTTGGTCTCTCTTAGTCTCAGCCTTGAAATTAGCAAAATAATTTCATTTTAATGGTATGTTACCGGTGTTGGGTAAGTTACTTTAAATTAGTAACTTAGTTACATTACTAGTTACTTCTATCAAAAGTAACTCAGTTACTTCAAGTTACTCGTTACTTTCAAAGTAACTAGTTACTAGGGAAAGCAACTTTGGTTTTACTCAAAACTCTCTTGTTAATGTGTTGCTTCCGTAACTGGATACCCAGCAAGATTGCCAGTCTTCTAGCTTGCTTACTTGCCACAAGTGCACTGTGCCACCTACCAATAGAAAGGAAAAAATAATGTGCATATTTCCACGAGAGAAATCCCACACCTGGACCGTCGTTGACCGCTGACATGATTCTAGTCTACGTCACAGTGTCATGTGCGCTTTTTACATCCAACACAAAAACTGCAGTCGTGGTGCTTTCGTTTGTACTCAGAACTTAAAAATTCTGCCTTCTGAATAGGAAGATTTAGGTAACACCAGACTGCAGATGAGCTGCACACAGGGCTGGACTGGGGCCAAAAATCAGCCCGGGCATTTTGACTAGAGACCGGCCCACCATTATAGGAAAAATCATAAAGCCTTTGAATGAAAACAAACGCTGTTGTGACAGTGATGTACACTGTCTTGTTGGTATATATGCATCAATCTATCAATCGTTTGTTGTAAGATTCAGATAATTATTTAATAAAAGCGAGACATTTTAAATGAGAATAAGAAAGAAAAGTACTTCTTTGTGCCCCCCTCTCCCTGTTAATGCCCTACCTGGCCCCCTGGCAACACTTTGCTAGACCCGCCCCTGCACAGTTACCAGCTGTCAGCTACATAGAAAAGGATCCTGGTGTTATTTGTCTCTCAGAAACAGTTCATAACTTCCCTTCAACTCATTCATGTCACCTAAAAGGTAAACCTGTTTCTCCATCACCTGCTCAGCTCTGATGAATCAGTAAGGACATCTCCTGGTTTCATCTTCATGTTTCCCTCTCACCAGATAACCAAACCGATATCATGACCAGCAGCTTTTACAGCTGTGGCTCCAGCAAACATCAGCTGATACTAGAAAGTAATATTAAATAAATTCTAACAACAGCTGATCAAGCTTAAACGTGCTGCTGTTGTTTAGCGCGACATCCACCGGTTTCCTCTTTCTGGCGCGAAGTGGGCGATAAACAAACAAGAGAGAAAAGCCGATCAGTTGATCATTGATCAGTTTCATGATTGAAGTAGAAACAGGAGAGGGAGGGGGAGAGAATGAGAGAAGAAGAGGCAGCTGTGCAGCAAAGACAGAATAACTCCACCTTTGTGTCTTTTTCATTCTAGCTGAAGTACGGGACAAACTGCGTTCCTTTTCACCTCAATACAAAACGGGTAATATTTTCTCTAGGGGACGGTTGGCAACTCTAATAATTAACCTTATGAACAAAATAAAGTTCAACATCAGTAACATCATAGCACCCACCTGTATAGAAACTCCGTCATGCTAGCTAGTACCCAGTACGAAAAAGTCAGCATAACGAAAATAAGCTCCACCTAAACTTGGTTTATATCTGACCCAGATAGACTGCAGGTCATAACTTCTTACCTGAAGTTCAGTTCACCTGACACTCGGACCGGCGGCCGCCTCAGGTCTCTCCTCCTGCCTCCCCTTTCCCTCATCCACCTGCTGGCCTCCACCACTTGCTAATGTTACTGAATCTGTGGAAGCTCCGCGATGCCACCACACGAAGTAACGAATAACGAGCCTATCTAAATCCCAGTAACGATTAACGCGTTCCTGATTTTGGCATAATAACTAGTTACCGTGCTCGTTACTACAATAATAACGTAGTTACTGTAACGCGTTACTTAATAACGCGTTAGTCCCAACACTGTATGTTACAAAACTCCCCTTTTCAATTTATCAAAATATTTCAAAAGCACATCAACGACTCCAATGAAAAGACCAAAGAAAATCATCTAAAGAACTGCATTCTTCCCTTGCCTCATTTAGGGTGAGAGTTCATGGTTCGGCAATAAGAAAGAATGGACAAATCATTGCTGACCAGAAAGAACAGGATCATGACTTGCAGTATTTGTTGGAACCACAAACTGCTCTCTGTGAGCTCAAAAAACAAAATGAAGAGTGGTCTAGTCAAAGTCTGATCTTAAATTCGTCCCTGACCTTAATCATGCTTGAAAACCTTCCAATGTTTCTGAGTTAAATTATTCTGCATACACGGTGATGTGAAAGACTTATAGCCAGTTTTTACAAATGATTGCTTCTAAGGGTGACACCACTAGTTATTAGGTTTAGGTTTACTTTATCCAATAGGCCCAGGTATGTTTGGATGGTGCTTTTCCTTTGATAAACACACCAGAAGGGGACTTTCACGGCACTGTGTGTCAAGGAAAAAATTTCCTTATTGCTCACTTGATTTATGACTTGAGTAAACAGTTTCTCTAATGAGTCTATGGTCTTTAACACAGGTCAAGTCTTGTGTAATACAACACGCTTATTTTGCAAATTATGGTCCCAGTTGGCATCTGCAGTGGTGATAGAGCAGGGTATGCTTTTGAAGAGTAACTTCTGATTGATAATCATACAAGTGGCAGTTCTGGATCACCACAACTGCCTTTTTAAGCTTTCTCAAGTGTCCATGTTGACAGGTCTGTCTAGCACAGGCCTACTGCTGGAACGCCAAGACAATTCTACAACAATGGCAAAAACAAGATGCAAGTCACCAGAGCTCCTTGTGTGATCTCGTGCACGAGGGAGAGAACCGTGACGAGCGCTGTTCCTGACGCTCGAACCCCAGTCACTCTCAGTTAGCTCCCCCGTAGCATTGCTCTTTATTGAGGTTACATGAATATGCATAGTCTCATTAACATATGATGTCTTACATAGGCATACATGTGAACAAAGAGTACCATCTGTGTGTATGTGTAGGTATGCGTGTGTGTGGGGGTCAAGATGTGACCCCGTGAATGACTCCCCTAAATCTGCTGGGCCTGGAAGTCCAGCAGTTCATCTAAACAAAAGGCACTTATACTTAAACAGACATAGATGTGTTTACCATACCATAAAACAGTAAGAGAAGGTACGACCTCTCTCATGACCTTAGGATGTGTGTGCATGCCAGAGTGCTCTGGGAGGCACACAGTCTTTGCAGACTGCTAAGGATCAGACATCCTATCAATATGCAATCGATTATATACCTCTAAGCATATATGAGTATATATTTCTGAGCATAAATGTCAATGTTTTTCCTCCAAATACATAGGTTTGGATGCAGGTTATGTCTGCACGTCTACATAAGAAGCACAGAAACAATGTATCACAGGCTTAAAAATAATTTAATATACCAGACACTTCCCCAGATAAACCTGTTGAAATATTATATTTCCGACATGGGAGCAGCCCTGATATTGTTCAGTTGAAGCACTGTCATTTCCTCTATGTGTTAATGCAGCAGTCCTCAGGCTAAGGAGCCATTTTACAAATATATTTATCATACACCACTCAGCACCGCCTGTTCTTTAGCACACAATTCTCCCTGACAGCAGCAAGAAGCAGTGACCACGCTGCATACCAACATTTCATAAAAAAATCCCCCATTGGAGGTTCAACAATTTGACATCATGGGATCAATTCTGCTGAGACCTGACCTCAAATCTCTCCGTCTCCTCTCCAAGCAGCGGCTCTATGAAATTAATCTTTGAGAAGGCGTTGGCCCTCCTGATAGCACGACTAATCAAGTGAACTGACCCGTGCCTCCCTCTGCTCTGTGTCGCCTGTTTATTGCCTCGCTCCGCTCTGCTCCTGTGTGGCTGTTTATCATCGAGCGTGAAGTGTGGACTGTAGGGCATGAGGATGACTCACAGTACTCCTCAGCTTAAAGGAACCTTTCACAGATATTCACTGGAGGAGTGGAGCTGTCAGGTTAGGCCAATAACTACATTAAATTATTCATTTAACAAAATATTCACCTATACAAGAGACATGACTACCTTTGTATGTACCTTTATATGAACATAAATGTGCCTTTTAAAAGAGCCACATGATGGTGATCCATTAAAAAACACTTAGAATATAGGCTAAGTTATATAAATAGGTTAAAAGATGAAATAGGGTTTAAGCTAACTCCTGACCAAAAACGTACTTCAAAATAGTACTCAAATCTCCCTCTTTGTAGCCAGTCTGGTTATCTTTGGTTGTTGCTGAATTATTCCGTGTAACAACAGAATTACATCTCTGCAATCTGGCTTTGTACCAGAATAAAGTGTTTTTAGACACCAGCTGTAATTGTTAAACCAGCTAATTAATGTAAAAAGCCTGAAAAGTAGATTTGATGCTGGGACTGTGTAATGTCCTGTTGCATGACCCAGTTTCAGACAGGTTTTAGCTGCCACATAGACAGGCTCATTTGACTCTAGAATACACTGATACACACTGGAGGTCATATTTGACACAATGACTGCAACGTGCCAAAGGTCTTGTGGGTGCAAAACAAGCCTAAATCATCACCCCTCCAACTCCGTGCTTGACAATTGGTATGAGGTGTTTGTGCCTATGTGCTGTGTTTGGGTTTCAACAAACTTGGTACTGTGGCCTAACATTTCCACTGTGGTCTTGATGTAACTTTGACTAAAGTATGCCATTCTGCCACATCCTTTTTTCGAAAGAAAAGACTCCAGGCAATCCTTGAAAATGAAGTTTACTTGGTCAGTCTTTTTCAAATTGTGGTGTCATGAACATTAACATTTAACATGCTAGTTGAGGCCCGGAGCTATTTTTTTCTTTTTATGCATTTTCTATGAGCATTGGATGGTCTGACGTTGGGGTGAAGTTCATGTGAAGATTGCAGCAATGTGTTAAAACACAACTGAATGTTTCAGACAGTCAAAAAGCCAAAACCTCAGCTTTTATAGAGGTTCTCATAGATATTGAGGATCTTTTTAATGACTTTTTAACATTTTCACAAATTGAAAAAATGTGCTAACATACTGAGGTGTTTGGTAGTACTTCTCCGGTAAAGAACAAACAAACAAACAAACAAACAAACAAAATCCCTTCATATTCACATAAAAAGCAGATAGACTGCAGATAAACTTGAATCAATCCATAACTGTTTGGCCACAGATTGAAAATAAAGTGAAAACAGCAGGGAGCAGCTGGTAAACACAATGTTCTTCTGTTGTTTGGCTGTCATTCTCACTTTAACAATCAAATCCACAGCAACCCGAGAGAAAACTCACAGCACAAACACATGTGCAACAGAAGACAGTTTTCTTTCATTTCTACTTCTTTATGGGTTTTCTTTTTTCAGTACAGCAAACTGATAATTTCTTTTCACAAGCACTGAAATGATGACATTTCACAGGATGATTCAAAATGAAACCTCTGCACATTTCTCACTTTGAGTTTATTTTTTTAGAAACTTTGTGCATCTGATCTGAAACGCAAATCCAAGATAAAAAGAATGTTGGTCTTAGTATCTCGGAAGCTGTTGATCTACTGGGATTTTCCAACACAACCATCTCTAGGGTCCAGTAAAAAAAAAAAATCCAGTCGCCAAAAGTTTTTTGGGGGGTGAAAATGCTGTGATTGTGGCAAAGGAGAATGGCCAGACTGCTTTAAGCTGTCAGGACAACAGCAGTAACTTAAAAAGCCAGAAATAACAACCAAGGTATGCAGAAGAGCTTCTCAACAGCAGCAGAAGACCACACCAGTCATCATTTCAGTTATCTAAGAACAGGAAATGGCAGCTTCATACAGTTCATACAGGCTCACCAAAATTGGACAATAGAAGAAAGGAAAACATTTCCTGATATGATTAGTTTTAATTAAAATAAAATAATAAAATAAAAACATAAAAAACATGGATCCATCCTAATTTATATCAGCAGTTCAGGATGTAATTGGATGTGCAGTCAGCAAATCTACAGCAAATGTGTGATGTTACGTTAATTTAGAATAAATCTATTCCCCAAAGAATCAACACCCTCCCGAAGGCCAGTAGCTGGTGAATATAAATTACAATGAGGAATTATAAGAGCAACCGAACAAATGGTTCATGGCATTGTATAAATAATATTGAATTGAATTGAATGTACCAGTTGCATCAATATAAAACATCTACATGATGTAAAACTATCATAGCAAAAACAGTAAGCGCAAATGAGAATATTGGGATAGAAAGTGCATCAGATAATTATTTGTGTTGATTGGTCTCACAACTTATTTGAATTCCTAATATGATGAAGTAAAATCATCACCTGGATGTTTAATTAATGATGCTAAGCCGAAGGGTCAAACAGATTCTTTGACTAAAACAAAACCTAATAAAACAACTGCCAGTGTGACATTACAATTTCATTAACTGCCGGCTGTAATCGGTGACTCAGTTTAATTAAAGATGAAACAGCAGCCAACGGCAGGACACTCATGGCTGTGTGAGTTTCTGAGTGTTTGTGGTGCTAAAATGTGGAAATACAAAGAGACAAATAGGAAAATACCAAAGACAGAGCTGAGGGCAAGGTGACCGCTGACATGAAGGGAGTGTGGTGGTGACGTTACCTGAGGGGGAGCACGAGGAGACAGAAACACGGGTTAAAAATGAACAAATGGAAGTACAAAACACTGATTTTGGCCTTTAGAAGTGATGGATGTAAAGGGCAAGTACACCTTTAAACAGAGCAGGAAGTGTCCTTCCCTTCATGTTACATTATAGATGCTACAGGACTACATTATATACATTATGAAAAGGCTTTTGGCTGCTTGATGGAGAATAGGGGGTTTATGTCCTCATCCACATGATCTGAAATGACCTTTCCTTTAGCATTTACTTGTCACCACCTCCTTTGTCTTCTTTGCTTTACCAACGGACAACATAACTCAACCCTGCCTCTCAACTCCTCTGTCTAATAATGTTCACTCTTTCACCCTCTCCACCATCAGCTTTCTTCAGTCTAGTGGCATCTGGCCACTTTGGGATCTTTAGATCCTATAAAATATTCTCAGTTTTGGCAATCAGTGGATAGATAAACGAAAAACCAAAAATAAACCTTAAAACTGTTTACCCAAAAAGTAACATTCTAGTTCAAGAGAAATCTGAACTGAGAAAATACAGATAATACAAACTAGCAAAAAACAAAAATGGAGTTTCTTAATGCTGTTCAGACCAGACGTGTTGTATGAAAGACTCTGACTTATCTGCAGTGACTCACAAACTATTTGCTGTGTGGTTGTGAAACTGCTGCTAGCTGTCAGAGCGATCACAAGGAGTTTAGGCTCGCTCTCTTCATGACTGATTTCATCCAGCAACTTCAAACCAGTACTTTTCTTTGTTAATATGTGCTGTGACATTTACATTAGTTATTTTCAGGTTAGTTTTATTGCTATTACATTTCCAGTTATATTCCTGTTATTTTGGAGAGTCCTTATCGCTTGTGCATAGTTTCACATCGTTGTCTCATCACTTAGGTTTAGTTCAGCTGTGCTTAGTTTCCCAGGTGTCTCCACTGACCTTGATTACCTTTCTACATATATATATATATATATATATGTATATGTATATGTGTGTATATATATGTATATGCGTGTATATATATGTATATGTGTATGTGTATATATATATATATATATATATATATATATATATAGAGAGAGAGAGAGAGAGAGAGAGAGGTAATCAAAGTAATATATATTAGGGGTGCAACGATACATGTATCGGTATTGAACCGTTTGATACAGTGCTTTCGGTTCGGTACGCATATGTATCGAACAATACAAAATTTTTTATTTATTTTATCAACTTTTCTTCTGACGATGCTGTCTGTGTTGAGAGCTCAGTGGATCTGCGTTCGACTACTCCGCCTAGGCTGCACTGTCGAGCACAGATCCACTGAGCGCAGTGCAAGCTAGCAAGACAGAAGTTAAGGTCGTTGCAACATGGCAACTGCCTCAACGCTACCGGAAATTGAACCTCCCCCACCCTCATTCATATCTGGCCGTTGGAACTATTTTGGTCTTCATGTGAAGCATGACCCTGAAGGTAAGCGCGTCATGGACAAAAGTAAAACAGTATGTCGGATGTGCCACATTGGTGGGAACTAGTGCATTAGCGCAGTTAGCTCGTTAACGTGTTGACGCCGTCCAGCCTCACGCACTTTTTTTTCCTCCCCTTTGGTCTTAAATTGAAAATCAGAACATCTGAATGACAACATTTTCACTGTATACAGAAGCACTTTTGTTAAAGTTGTGACATATTTTCACTTTTTTCACTATTTCCACCCCGTGGGTGGGGCTGGACGGAATCAACACGTTAAAGAGCTAACTGCGCTAACGCACTAGTTCCCACCAATGTAATTGAGCATTGCCTGGCACATCTGACATACTGTTTTACTTTTGTCCATGACGCGCTTACCTTCAGGGTCATACGTCACATGAAGACCAAAATAGTTCCAAACGCCAGATCTGAATTAGGGTGGGAGAGGTTCAGTTTGCCATGTTGCAACGACCTTAACTTCTGTCGCGCTAGCTTGCGCTGCGATCAGTGGATCTGTGCTCGACAGTGCAGCCTAGGCGGATAAGTCGAACGCAGATTCACTGAGCGGTCATCGTCAGAAGAAAAGTTGATAAAATAAATAAAAAATTTTGTATTGTTCGATACATATGCGTACCGAACCGAAAGCACTGTATCGAACGGTTCAATATCGATATGAGTATTGTTGCACCCCTAATATATATATATATGTATATATGTGTGTATATGTATATATGTGTGTATATGTGTGTATATATATATATATATATATATATATATATATATGTATGTGTGTGTGTGTGTGTGTGTGTGTGTGTATGTCGTCTTTTCATTCAGTAGTCAAGTTTTCAGCACAAGGCCAATTCAGTATGCCCTAATGATTCATTTCTTCATATCTATTTTTTTTTTTTTTTGCTAGTTTGTATTTCCTCTAAGGAGCTTGGAAAGAAAAGCATCTGGACTTCTTCAAGTTGCTTGAAGACGTTTCATCCGAGAAACTTCTTCAGTTCTAGGAAAAAGTGGTGGAGAGTCCCAGATTTTTAAGCTTTATGGGAGTGTCCCCCAAGGGGGCAATGGACCCCCTATTATTCGTCTACCTAATCACACGAGCCAAGGTGTGAAAAAGGGTGTGGGTCACAATCCGCCAAGGTTTCGAGTGAACCCACTGTGAAACCAACCCCACCCTATCATGTCATTTCCTTTGTATTACCTGTATTTTTTACTCGTTGTTTTTCTTTGTTTCTTTTCCCAGTATAGTTGTTGATGTTTACAAGCTTTTGCCTTTTTTTTTTTTTTTTTTTTTTTGGCTCATCCTCACTTGCCTACCTGCATCATGTCTAATGCCCAGCTGACCCTTGTGATAAAAAGCCCACTGCTCAATACATAAATGAACCCTTACAAGATGCATTTACAGTCTTAGTTGCTCATTTCAGGTATTATTTTTTAGTGATAATGATAAATTGTGGCTTAAGAATGAAAAAAAGAAAAGAAAGGGGGGGTGACTTATGGTGACTCGCTACTTTGTGACTGTTTTAAAACACCTTATTTTAAAATATCTTAAATATTAGTACGCAACAGTGGAGGTTTTTTATGTATTACCTCATTTGTCAATATGGGAAAACATGCAAGACCTTTTTATTATCTGAAATAAACATGTATTTCAACCAATTTTTCCATGCATTTGCAGACTGAATCAAATGATTTTATGATCTTGCCCTCATCCCTTTTATGTTTCTACTGTTTCTTTCTGTATTTCATTTTACCCAGCTCAGATATAGACACACACTATATTACTCTGGTGTATAGCATTATAAATCACCCACTGACACTTGCTCCATAAAACTCAACATGTTAACGTCTGCTACCATTGGTCAGAGCCAACATAAAACACTTTGAAGGATGTGCATGACACCTACACATGACTGCAGACTGCATTATGTCCTGTTAGCATGAGTGATGCTTATTCTTTGTCACTGACAGAACACTCTCTCATTTTGTATGGGTTTCTAAAAAGTTTAAACTCCAGCCAAACTGACCAAAACAATAGATAAAAACATTCCCTGTGTGTTGTCTTCAAGGAGTCACCTCACCGCTTGAGTGGATGGAATTTCCACTCCATTTGCCAGAAATCCCAAAATGCACCTCTAGCTGTCCCTGAGAGTCACCTGAGCAGCCTCCAGATGTCCCGAATATCAGCCTGAGTGTCCTTGACTTACCTCATTGTTAAGACCCTGTGCTCTCTTGCAGATTACAGTTGAATGAGGGGATTTGAAGTGTTATTCTCTCTCGGTGCAGACAGCTTTTTGTACCTGACTCAGGATGGTCGGAGTGGCGATGCGCTCAGAGTACACTGGCAGAAAGAGTAAAACAGGTAAAACTCCCTTTCTTCCAGCCTGGGAAGTTTCACTTCAGGTTCAGTTCAGTTGGTTACTTAGATTAGAGACTTGTCCAACTTAACATTTATCAGTATACTGGATATTATTTAGGTTTAAGTACCAATAGATTATTTGACTGACTTTCTGATTGATAGCGAAACTTGAAACTGTATAGAAGCTGTATAAAAGCCTTGATAGAAACCAGAAATGAAGTTTGCCTTCCAAGTTGTGCCTTTCTGCTGAAAACAAACAAATTTCAAAGAGTTCATCATTTCCTTTTAAAGGGAAACACTCTCCGATTCCAGTTTGCATGTTGCACTTTTCATGTTTTATTACCACTTGGCATGTAGTTTCAGAGTGTTTGCAGACAATTTAGCATATTCCATGCAAACTTATAGTAACCAACTTACTACACTATGTTGCCAAGCAGTATTTATTTACCTATCCAATTAATTGAATTTAATCACTTTCATAAAACATGCATGAGCGAGTTTATTGTGGAAGAACTAGACTGGCCTGCACTGACAATTACCTTTGGAGTGAATCAGAGTGGAGACTTCGAGCCAGGCCTTCTCCTCCAACATCAGTGTCTGACCTCACAATTGCACTTCTGCTCAAAAATTCCCACAAAGACGCTCCTCAACCTTGTGGACTTCCAATCAGATGTAAATCAATATAATTCAGTTCAATTTTATTTATACAGCACCAAATCCCAACAACAGTTGTCTCAAGGCGCTTTATATTGTAAAGATCCTACAGTAATACAAAGACAAACAAAAGACCAACAAATATATGACCTGCTGTGAGAAAGAGCTTTGGCGACAATGGGAAGGAGAAACTCTCTTTTAAATGGTAAATGGCCTGTATTTGTATAGTGCTTTACTAGTCCCTAAGGACCCCAAAGCGCTTTACACATTCAGTCATCCACCCATTCACACACACATTCACACACTTTTAACAGGAAGAAACCTAAAGCAGAACCAGGCTCAGGGAGGGGCGGCCATCTGCCGTGACCAGTTGGGGACGAGTTGATGAAGAGAGGACAAAACGATATGTTTTGGTATTGTAGGACCCACATTTGTTCATAAAACAGCTCATCCTTTAGCAATTCCACTGTCAACTGTATTTCTTTTCCAAATTTAAGCAAACTTTGGAATAAAAACTGTCAAGCACTGAAACGTAGAAACGCGTCAAAATCCAACAACGACCTCATGCAACCTCATGTATGGATGGTTTTTTTTGGCTCTACTCCTGTGTTTAGCGCACATTTTGTATCTAGTATTTCACCACATCATACTTCATTGACTTTTGCCCTGAGATGTTTGTCCATACTTTCCTGACATGGTCTGGTCGAGCAACTTTTGTCTGCTCTGTTTGTTAGTCGACTTTCCCAACATGGCTCCATTTGAGAAATAAACTCTGAAAACCACAGAGAATCACTCCACTTAATGGAAAAGCCGCAGCAGCTGCTTGGCCGCCTTGATAATCTCTGCAGCGCTGTGAGCAACCAAACCCCAGAATCTCCTCTGTTGCTGCTAAACTCCCGCTGTCTCCCAGCTTAGAAATTTGTCGCTTTTGTGCTCGGGGACAGCTGCTTACTGAGGATTTATTGTCAGTCCATACAATTATTCAGATGGGAGCATAAACCTGAAGCCCACAATAAAATATCCATATCCCAGTTGTTGATAATCTGTTTTTTCAATCTTTTTTATGCTTTTTAAAATAGATTTTCTTTTTCATTCAAATGCATTTTTTCACCTTCTGTAAAACAATGTTTTCGAAAGACACTCTACAGTAGCGGCTAAAATACACTGTGATTTTTCTGGAGGTACCCATAAACCCATCTGTCCATTTTCTTATCCATTTCAGACTTTGAGGAAGGCTGGGGCCTACAGGGTGAGAGGATGGATACACCCCGGACAGGCTTCCAGTCCAACACAGGTACCCATATATTATTCTTGCAATATCTAACAGCATAAAAATTATGAACTTGTGAAATTATGAGCTAACATTTTAACATCCTTTGTCAGCCACTTAGATGTAGGGTGAGGGTTATAGCCATGTGTTAAACAAGCATAGCTTCAAAAAAATAGAAGATGTTACCCTTTAGCTCAACTCTTACAAGTATGTTGGTCTAACAGCTCTTTGGTTACAAGAGAGTACCATGTAAAGAACAGAGAAGCTACTGTTCTTCATTACTTCTTATCTTAAGTGCATGTGTTTGGATTACTTGCTTGACCAACTTCTCCAAACATCCCTGAAGGAGTAAATCTTGACTTTCTTCAGAAGAGTATTCGATGAGAAACAGACGCACCAAGGCCATTTGTTTGGAAGTGTTAAAATTATCTAACCCTTAGTCCTTCTGACGTTTTTTTACCCTAAGGAAAAAAAAGGCCACCTTCCCAAAAGCTGCTGTAAAAATATTATTTAGTAATATTTTTTTCCACTTTAAATGACTTGATCTTTTAAAACTATTTAAGCCTGAAAATACATATCAAAAAACTAATTATATTGATTTTTATTTTAACCCTGTAAAGGCCATTATGTTTACATAGAACTACCAACAACTGCTTTTCAAGGAGTGTTTGATTTAAATTTTTATTATCGCTTTAAATGAGTCAATAATTGGTAGAAAATCTAATTTTCTTGCAATTTTACTTTTTCAACAGTATCAGATTTTATTTGTTTTTTTATTTTATTTTACAGAAACTCAAAAATAATGTGACTTTTGTGATGTAGTAATATTTTTTCCCACTTTAAATGACACAGTCTGGTAAAACTACCTAATCCCAAAATATACATGTCCAATTTTAATTATAGTTTCTGGATTTTAACCCTTTAAAGAAGAGGGACTCCAGCTGAGGCGGAGCAGAGGCTGCAAATGGACAGATTATGGTCTTTGTATGTAAACTTCCACTTCATGGTGCTGCCAGCTGTTCTCTTTCTGTCCATACAAAAGTCCCGCTGCTCTTACATTTGCTGATGAGAGGGGCTTGCAGCAGATATAACTTGATTCATTTTTTGACTGTAAACACTGTCCAAAATGAGCATCCCTAAATAAGCCTGCAGTTCTTCCGTGTCCACATAAACCACTGAATGTTTTCATGCAGGTTTGTCATAGCCACAGTTCGCTGTAGGATTTCATCCATCATCAGCAGTGCATAGCTGGTGGCATGGTGTGTAGGTCTGGGGATCAAACCTATGGCTGCTGGGACGTAGCAGAGAGCTTGGCAGTCTTTGTGGGAGACCAAGTTAGATTAAAATTTGTGGGGAAAAGGGTGCCAGTATCGCTTGAACAGGTGACTGCAGGGCCGCAGATTCTTTTCCATCCCATGTCATGTCCTGTGTGCTCTCTATCCGCTCCAGTCTACTCTACCGTCCTGTCAAAAATATTTGCAAATTGCACAGAAAATAATTGTTAAATAAATGGTGAATACTTATTTTTGTTTTAATTTTTTTTTTAATTTTTTTCAAATAGAAGCACTACATTTGACACAAAGCTGGGTTTAATCAGACAGCGGCTGTGTTAGGATACAGCTGTATAAAGTGTTTAGCTCTACCTATGATTAATATATATCCATACAGCTACCATCCTTCATCTCATCTATCATGAATAGAACGATCAATGCAAAGATCAATATATATGAGAGTCCATGACTGATAGATGGAAATATAGTTTTTGTCTGTGGTTCTGTATATCATGGATGGATGAATCCATCCTTCCACCGTGGACTGTATAGTTATGGATGTAGATAGGTGAAGAAAGATTATTGTATAGAAATATATGCATGTATATTAACAAAAACAAAGAACCATGTTGTTTTATATCACTGTCGTTGTAGACTACAGCCAGCTTATTGCCATAACTAAGGTGCTATGCTTTAGGCAGCAAGACGGTCATTAAACAAGTGTGTTTAGGACAATACTTGGAGTTGGTGACCATGATCGAAAAAGACTTCAGACCAAGAAACCCAGACAAAACAAAAACAAAACAAAGAAACTTTCATTCTTTAATTTTGGTCTTACCAAAAAAGTCGAGTGTTTCAACATTTGAACATACAGATACATTAGATACGTTACATGAAATTGACGACATTATGACTTACATCTTGAATTACAGGAGCAACATTAAACCCCTTAAAACACTCCGTGACTCATTCTGAACTAAAGATAAACATTTTAAATGGTCTCACTTATAAAGACACCACAATGACAACTGTTTCCACTATAAGAGTCCAACAACAAAATGCTTTTAGTCTTTATTAATAACATGGATTGGGATGAGTGTTGAGAGGTTATAATGAGGCATTACATTTTGCAATTTAAGGGGACATTATGTTCACTAAAACCTACCATTTAGTTGGATTGGACTAGTAAAATTAAAAAGAAAAAGTAAAATAATGTCTTTAATATCTGCAAGTGCACATAATAGAAGTTCCACGAGCATTCATTCTATTTAAGAAACTCTTCACCAGAACATCAGTTTTCTGTTTTTATTCAAATAAGTGATGGAAAAATAATAACAACAATAATAATATGATATATGATATATACATTAACAGAAAAACAATTGCAGTCTCAGAATGATTTTCTGTGTTAACAGGTAAGACTCCACATCTGGTTAATAAAATATCCTTTAAAATTCAGCCAAGCTGTTAATTTCCATGAATATCTTAATGCAGCAAGAAAACATAACTTTAGAAAATGTGGAGATGTGAATTGTTGTGGAAATACTTTGGAAACAGGTCTGCTTCTAAGGAAATCAAGGGAATCTTTGGCTCAAAACACTGCAACAGCAAAATGAGGCATCTAAAAATTCACTGAGCCTTCAAAAGCACTTTGAAACCTTTGTGTTCAGATTGTACCTCAGGCTTTTGGTTTTCAGACCACCTACTTTTCTCTCTTTAACCCAACAGCTGAACCTAAATCATTCATTTTCTGCCATGAGCTTTCAAACTTCCATCAAGAGCTGATTGTCTTCCTTCAGAGCAGACTTTTTGCTTTGCTGAATTGTTAAAACTAGGGACAAGCCTGATTTTACAAAGGTTCAGGCCTCCTCTCAGTGTTTTGAATGTTTAAAAAAATCCATTTGATCTTACCTGTTTTCTCAGGATAAGAGTTATCTTACTCAGTCATGCCTTTCTGAATAACCATGGAGGGATTTTCTAGTGTTCATGCAATTCTGATTTTCTCCTTCTCAGTCCAATAAAACTTTGGATAAATTAAATTTTGTCATGTAAGTGTGAAGATTTATTGCTTAATATTCTCTTTGAAAACAGATTGGGTCTATACCTAGCAGTGAACCTCAGGGCTGAATGTGAGCCAGTGCAGAAATGGCAAAGTTTTAATTTTGCCCCTCCATATCAGCTGTACACGGGTGAATTTCATCCATCTTGATTCTAAAGCCAGGATTACACTTTCCATGCCCATTAGCGTCCAAGAGACGTAAAAATGTATATTTTGCAGTGGCATGCGGGAGTACTGATTAGTGCCATCAAACCTCTTGGTGGGTATTCTTGTTTCCTCTCACAGCCCAAGGACATGCTTGGTAGGTCCATTGAGCCATTAATTCTAAACTGACTATAGATGTGATGTAGATGGTGCTGAAATCAGAGAATGTGATTGTAAATTAATGTTTGGGTAAATCTGGCTTGTAGTCTAAACATCTGAGTGCTTAGTAAGACTGCAAATGCACTAGAAAAATACCTGTCCATACCAAAAGCTATTATTTAGTTTTATAAATTTTTAACTTTTCCCATATTCATAAATTATGACCATCCCTACCCCAAGGCTCCTTCAAAGTACTTTTTTCAGATCATCTAACAGCATCCTTGGCAAAGAGAAGGTTATGGGGAGCACTGTGAAACTGTCAATGTGCCAGTAATCCCTGCTTCATGCACTAGTTGGCTGCGATCAATTTTTGTGAACGCAACACTATTTACATGGTGGAGGAGAGAAATCATACACTGTTATGATCAGGCTTTTTTGCCCCTCCAGGTTTCACCATTTGGCTGACTAAGTCTTTTGACACCATCTAACAAATTGCTGTTCTTGCAAGTCCAGTGCAGGTTTACCTTGGCTTAAATCACAACCCAACATTTCATGACAGGGGGGCAATAAAACCTGAAGCAGGACTTCATTAGAAACCCCGGGTTGTGAAGATATTCCTGTCGTCCATCTTGTGAGACAGTAGTGCTGAAGTGCTTAGATTCAAGAGAGGTGTTTGTGATTGATGCAGTGATAAACAGGTTGAAAAAAAGATGAATCCTTACCCTTACCAAACAAAAAGAAGACAGAAAATGTGCACGAGAGAGAGAGAGATGTTGACTTGGGTGGCCGAGGTTTTACAGCTGCTACTGCTGGCAAAAAAACAGATTCCTCGTGACTGCTCTTTATGTCCCGAGAACATAGCTGCCGCCGCAAATATATACCAAGCTGCCACTCCTCAGGGTGACTTTGACTCACTCTACCAAGATAACAGACAGCAACATCAATAAACAGTGGTTCCTGGACACAATATCACCACTTCAGGTGTTTTCTGAGGCTCTACAGTGCAGTTTTATCAGCATGGAAAGACAGGAAGGGAAACTGTTTAGCTTCTAACGTCCATTCAGTGACCAGAATAGTTGATATTACTTCATCTGCTGTTTAAACATGTACTTATAAGTGCAACTTCCCTAAATCACTATCAAATGTTTCCAAACTGAACTTGGCTGAACTAAACTTAATTCAGCTTCTGGTATCAATACGTAAAGCAGAAATAACGCTGCATACCTGCTGTCTCAGTGTTGTGAAATAGATTGGTGTGTGTTCAATTTAATCCCTGTCCATGTATTATCTCTGGTGTAATGTAAATATGTGTTCAACAGACATAAAAGTAAGACTCTGGTACATTTACAGGACATAAGTGCCACAGGACAGGACAGTTTTTACATTCAGGAGTGCTGCTGCACTTAGTTGTAATTCAGAGTGAGTGATATCGGGTCAGTTATAATCCCTTTCTAAATGAGTTCTGCTCAGGCCCAGAGCTTAGTCCCAAGCATGGGCTCTATATAAAAGAAACCACTGCAATGTCACCCACTGGTTTTGAACAGAACTAGCAACATTTCAGTTAGACACTAAGTTATATCCATCATTTTGACTTATGAGGCTCAGGGCCTTCTTGACGTGACGTTCTTCTGCTTCCCTGGCCTCCATGTCTGTGAGGATGGTGTTCACTCTGTGTTGTAGCCTTGTAGCTATGTTGTAAGGCTGGGAAAACCTGCATTCAGCTGAGACTGAAGAAGTCACTTGGATGAGTGATGAAACGTTTCTCCCTCTAAAACCGCTACATCCAGATGAACAGAATCAACCTTTGGGATTTACTTACCTGGATGATTGAGCATGCATCAGGACATAATGAGCCAGTGGCACCAATTCTCCAGCTGGATCCCATAAAATCACTCAAGGGGAAATGATAATTCAGTAAGGATGTTGAAAATGAGTTAAAACTATAGCATCTGTGGTTTGATTAAAGTTTATCTTTGAGGAAAGGTTATTCTGTTTGCTTTGTGCCACTTTTTGTCTCCAGACATAACGTTTACCAGAGGGAAGGAGAAAAGTGAGTGCCCAGGGTGCGAGGGGTCCTTGATGATGATGCTGGCTTTCTGCTGAAATCTGCCAGTATAGATGTCTCTGAGGGAGTTAGTGAAGTGCCAATTGCCTGCTCTGCCGGTCTCACCACCTGCTGCAGTTTCCTCTTGTAATCCACAGTACAGCAATTGAACTAGTGTTCAGCAGTAGGTCAGAAGGCTCTCGATGGTGGAGCGGTGGAAGTTAATTAGCAGACTCTAGGGTAGTTGAGCTTGACGCAGCTTCCTGAGTAAGTACATCCTTTTTTGTGCTTTTTCTACCTGATTGCAAATGTTTGTGGACCAGGCAAGGTCAGCCGAGATGTGGACCTCGAAGAACATGAAGCTCTTTACCCTTTCTACCTCCTTTCCATCAATGTAAAGGCTGGAGTGCTCAGATCACCTTGTTCTCCTGAAGTCGATTACCATCTCCTTGGTCTTGGCTGTGTTCAGATGCAGGTTGTTGTTTTCACACCATCACTTCAGATGCTGAACCTCCTCTCTGTAGGCTGATTCACTGTTGTTGTCGATCAGTCCGATGATGGTGGTGTTGTCAGCAAATTTTATAATGGTGTTACTGGTGTGAATTGGAGAACAGTCATGGGTGAAGAGTGAGTATAAGAGGGGACTGAGGACACACCCCTGTGGGACGCCTATGTTCAGAATGAGGGTGGAGGAGGTGTGCGCTCCCATCCTGACGTTCTGGGGTCTATCGCTCAGGAAGTCTAATATCCAGGTGCACAGTGAGCTGCTGAGTCCTAAGTTGCTTAGTTTTTTTAACCAGTTTGTTGGGTTGAACTGTATTGAAGGAGCTGTGCCTCAATTCTATTGACATGCTTTCAGTAGAAGGAACTGAGTCTTGGGATGAGGGGGTGCAACTCGTCCATCACTAATGCTGAGATCATTGAGATAGTTAAAAAACTCATTGGTGCAGGTCCCCTGGGGTGGATGACATTCAACCTGAGTTCCTTGAGGCTCTGAATGTTGTTGGGCTATCTTGGTTGACACTCTGTAATGTCATCTGGAGATCTGGAGAACGGTATTTCTCCCTGGATTGGTAGGTAGTGGTTCCCATCTTTAACGAGGGCTCTAGATGGTTTGTTCTCAAGCCAAGGTGTCACATGACTTGGCCTCCTTGGGAAGGTCTACACCAAAGCACCAGAGAAGAAAGTCAATCTGACAGATTCAGGAGGAAAAAGAGTTTTTGTCCTGTCTGGAGGAGCTTTGGGTAGACCCTGGACCTGCTGGCAATATTAAATGTCTTCAGTGGCCTGGTATGCCAAAGTGTATCCCTGAAGGAGATGCATCAGGTGTCTGCGAAGAGGGAGGTTTGGACTTTTCAACTTAGTATACTGGCAATGCTATCCATTACATTGGCAGATGATGGATGGATGGATGAAAACCCCCCATTGCCTGTTTTCTTGCAATACTTATTTCCAGGTTTTGGAATTTTGGAACTTTGGAAATTAGAAAAAATAAAAACGTCATCCCTGCAGCACTCCATTATCAAACAACTACCCAGGCATTTTTATCCACCTTTGATAGTGATGCCAGCTCTGTCCAGTTTACTAGTTAGCATTTACCTCACTCTTATTCTTAACGTGATGTTGCTGTTAACCAGCTAGCCCTGACACTTTCTGTTATTGTCTTTAATATCATACACAGATATGACTTGGCAGCTTCACCAAGAAAGATCTCATCCTCACCTGTCATGGACAACACTTTTGCTGTGAAAAACAACCATGAAGCCCAGGTGCAGTCCAATACAGTGGATATTTTTCTGTTATTTCTACTCTAAAAATAAATACTTAATAAATGTAATATTTGCAGACTATAAAGTTAAAAACAACAAAATCTTGTAGTTCTAAACCTGCTTGATGAAAATCAACAGCTACTGGTTAGATTGTCATAAAATGTATTTAGTGTCTAAAAATATGTTAACTATTTAAAAAAATCTTTATCAAAAAAACCCCCCAGAATTTTGCAGGAAGGTTTCTCCTGTTGTAGAAGTTGTTACTTCTGTCTCTTGGACTGTAAACTCAGAATTCCCAGCAAAGGTGCCCTTGGACAGAATCGGATAAACAGGAGTCAGCAGCTGCAGCCAGCCCTCACAAGCAAATCTGTCCATTTCACTTCAGCCACCTCTTCCTCGATGAACAGAACAAAAAGGCAAGTGTGGGTGTATCCCTCTACAGGTGGCAAACTTTAAGTGACTGCTCGAAGGCATCCGCATCACTGAATCTTCTGCTCTGACAAAAATAGATCCACTGAAGCACAGAAAAGGCTAATAAGGTGTCAGCAGCACATCACGATGAGAAGACACATCAGTGAAGACTATCTCTCAATTACTGCTGGTATCTGTTCCAAGCCGAGGCACAAACACACACAAAGTTGGAGAGCACACAAATACAATGAAACACAGACTCACAACAGAAACACAAACATCTCCTAAAGCCCCTCACTGCAACAAAACAGCTTCTCATTCAATCCACGGATAAGTATAAGCTCTTTATCTGCCTCATTTTCTTACATACACACACACACACATATGCACACGAAAACAGACCCACACACAGACAAAACGCACAAGACACAGCTCAAGGTTTGACACAAACAGCCGGAGGAGCTGTGCGGGGGCTGCTGGATGAATACCAAAAGAGCTCAGAGCCTGACTCTTAACTTTACATGACAACTCACAAGTACAAAATAATGACCAGACCTCCTGCTGGAGCAGCACGGGAAGCTGTCAAAATAAAGATGCAAAATGAGGGCTTGATGTGTGAAGCGATTTCTTCCACAAGACAAGAGGGAGTGTCTGGATAATAAGAGAGTTAATCTCCCATCGAGTTTAAGGTGCCACGATGCTCCACAGCAGTCAGCTCGCTCACGTGGAAAAAGAAAACCGTGTTAACTCCTCAGTTGCCCATGAAAATTATTATTATTGTTACTTTATTATTACCTCTTGTTTTAGATAGTCTGGGGATCTTATGGGAACTTTACATTGCCATAATTGAGTAATCAAAGGTGATCTAAAAAGAAAAAATATATCTCTCCTACAAAATTCTTAAATACTGGAAAGTTAATTTGGAGCTCAGTTATTTTCTTCCTATGGGATTTTTTTATTTATTTTTTTAACGTTTACATGAAGCAGGGTAAAAGATTTAAAAAAAAAAAACCCAACACATCATGCCACAATTTAAAGAAACAAAATCATTGACATATATCAGTTGGGAAAGGGTTACAAAGTCATTTCTAATTCTTTGGGATTCCAGTGAACCACAGAGACAGCCATAATTCACAAAACGTTGATCAGTAGTGAACCTTTCCAGGAGTTGCTGACCTACCAAATCACTCCAAGAGTGCATCAATGACTTTAACAGGAGGTTACAAAAGAACTCAGAACAACATCTAATGAGCCGCAGGCCTCATTTGGTCAGTGTTCAGATTCAACAATAGGAAAGACACGGGACAAAAATGGCATCGGTGTTACGCCTCATTGCACACATTTCCAAAAACATCCTTAATGATCCCCATGACTTTATAACACGGTATTTCGGAAAAAGAACATCGACAGCCAAACATGGTGGTGGTAGAGTGATGGTCTGGAGCTACTTTGCAGCTTCAGGACCTGGGCGACTTTATGTTGGTGATGAATTCATGAATTCTGCATCTTTACCAGAAAATCCTGAAGGAGGATGCCCAGCCATACCCTTTAGTTCATGCTCTGAAGCTCAAGCACACTTGGGTTATACAGCAGGACAATCACCCAAAACGCCTAACAAAACAAAAACAGAATGAAGGTTTAGAAATGTTCTAGTTGAAGTTTGGACTTAAATTAGATGATAAGATGGTGACCAATGGCCAAGATTTAAGGCCTGGACAAGTTTGAAACCTTTTATCATCCACAAAGAAAAATGCCTGAAAATAAAAACAGGTGTTCCTCCTACAGCTCCTAATTTTATAAATTCTGCACTTACCTTTGTAGTCTCGAATATCATTGAAATGCAGACAGATGCTGCTCATACTGCATTTTCTTCACCTTATCCCGACACACTTGCATTTAAATCCGGCTCCCCTTCTCTCTGTGTAGCTGGCCTGTAACACTACACTTGTTGTGTTGTGAGCCATCTGGCTCACAATACAATCCCTCTGCTCTAGAGCAGATAGCAGCTATACAAGCGGGATCTAACAAAATTCACTGAGTGTCATTGTACAAGTGCATGAAGTGTGATTTAAGACTTCAATGCTTAACAAGTGGACCTGGAATGGATCTCTGTGGCACACCTTGTTAGTGAGGTTAGATTATTTGGAGTCTAAAAGAAGTCGATGTTTGTTGTTCTTAGTGAAATACCTGAACAAGTATTGGTTAAATGATAGCCTTCAATTCTACTGAAAAGTACACACAGACAGCAGGATGGCAATTTTGGCACACACTGTCTTTGTGACAGTAACACAAAGAGGGCTCATTCTCTGATGTGAAAGCCGTAAAAGTTCATTTTAAAAAGTTGCATCTTTTCCTTCTGCCTGAGTAAGTTGCAAACAGACATCTGTTCTTGAACACTGTGTCATCGACACCCACTTGTAATACTCAGTGGGAGTTCTGCCATTTTGCCTTTCATTGTGTTGATTCATCTTCTGCTGTGTTTGATGTGCCTCGGTATCACGCAGTGTCTCAAATACAAGACTGTAGACGGTTACAAACTTCTAATCAATAATTTAAAGCCCCCTCATGGACTAAAAGTACATGCGGTGGTACAGTGAAGCAGCTTGATTGAGAAATCCAGCATAGCCTGTTTGTTGGAACTCCATAAGCACCGTTCCTCCCTGCATGGCTGCTTTTTACTCCATTATCACTGGTGCCAACGATTTCTGAATTGGTAAAAAAAAAAAGAGAAACTAACAGAGTTGTTGATTCATAACGTTTGCGCACAGAGCCATGATGGGATTAGATTACTCCTGCAGGTTTGGCCTTTGTTCGAGGTACCTCAGCGTGAGCTATTGTTCAGATGGAGGGTTTGCAGGGAAAAGTGATTGCACTCAACTTTATCCATCTGCTTCAAGCTGTTTAGGGCACCTGTGCTGGATGAATCACTATTTTTCTAAACTGACTTTGGTTTAACCAATCATCTGAAGCATTCAGCGATCACAGCCCACAGAGCTGCTACTTCACCCCTCAGCCCTCATCGCCATAATACGCATCCCTTATACAGTTCACTTCAATTAACTCTAGCGCAAAGTGAGATCAAAGGGTACAGTGCAGCGTGGTGAAAAACTCAGTGCAGAAAATGTCATGATGCCTACAGCTGTTCTGTGCAGAGAAGCAGAAACACTGAATGATGGACTGACGTGAGACATCACTGCTGTGTTTTAAAGTGAAGAGCATGATTTTACAGGCAGCGCATTATGAAATTGTTGATGTAATCTTCCAAACGTGACTGCAGATTAACCAAAGAAAGGCAGAAGAAGTTGTCCAGATTAACACCAAGAAAGGGATATTAACTCCAGAGGATTCAGTGTTCAAGTAACACCTGTTTCTTATAGTCATTTTGCATTAATTGTTGCCTCTTTGTGGTCATTTTGGTGGTGTTTTTCATCGTTTTGTAATCACTATGACTTTGTGCCTATTTTGTGTGTTGGTCATTACTGTGATTCTTGTTTGGATTTGTGAGCTTCTTTGGCATCATGTCGTTTTGGATCTGTTTCCCTCTGTTATATTATGTCTAATTTGAGCACCCATCCATCTATCTTCTTTAGCTTATCTGAGGGCGGGTCGCGGGGGCAGCAGCCAAAACAATTTTGAACATTTTAGACTCATTTTTGGTTGATTTTTTTTTTGTCTTCTTCTGGTTATGCTACTACGGAGCCCCTCTGATGACATGGTCCAAAAAATAAATAAATTGTGGCCACAAAATACTACTTCGTGCCCTCGAAATACTTATTTGTGGCCACGAAATACTATTTCGAGGGCATGAAATAGGTATAACGTGCGCACGAATTGCTAATTTGTGGGCACGAATTGGGTATAACGTGGCAACGAATTACGCATTTGTGGCAACGAAATAGATAATGTGCGCACATCATATTGATACAATTCCTGGACAGCTGCGTAGAGACATAAGCGTAGGCTAAACCTATACGCCATGGACAGAGACAGTATGATTGAGTTTTATTTTAGGCTGGGAATGAGCTACAAATGCATTTTGAAAAGCCTGGCAATGCAAGGAACCATTATTACGGAGAGACATTTAAACAGGATATTGAGAGCCAAGTTGCTTTACAGACGTAAGTATGACCTGGACGCCGGGATAGATTTTACTGTCAACCAACTGCAAGGGCCTGGGAAGAATCACGGTTATCGGTCAAGTGTTTTGTGCCCACAAATTAGCATTTCGTGGGCACGTTATACCTATTTCGTGCCCACGAAGTAGTATTTTGTGGCCACAATTTATTTATTTTTTGGACCATGTCATCAGAGGGGCTCCGTATGCTACAGTTTTTTGTGGCTGTGTTTAAATTTGGTTGCTTTTTGCCCTTTTGTTGGTTATTTTTGTAATTTATAGTTTTTTTTGTGGCAATTTTATGTCATTGTAGCTGCTATATATAGTTTTTGTAATAATTCTGCATTGCAGTCATTTTATGGCCAATTTGTGAAGCTTTTGATTATCATGTCCACTATTATTTAATGGATTTTTTGGGTTATTTTGTTATTTTCTCCCATTGTGGGCATTTTGCACCTCATTTGACTTGTTTTATATCTTTTTCTGGTCAATTTATTTCTCTTTGTCATCAATTTCAGTCACATTTTCATCATTTTGCGGCCAGTTTGCACCACTAGATGATTGTGTAATCAGTTAGGGTGATTGCATATTTTGGGTGATAATAATTTTTTTGTCAGATGTTTTTTTTGGTTTACACCTTGTGTGTATGTATGTCTTCTAATCATATTTAGATTTTTTTTTTAATTAATTATGCTATCTTTTGAATAATAATGGTTTTACATATTATTTTATATAACATTATTTCCATATTATGGCTTGTTTTGGCCATTTTGTGTTTTACTTTGATGAGTTTATTCCTTGTTTGGACATATTGTATTGAATTCCCATCTTTTGGATGCCTATGTGGCTACATTTTGTCAGTTTTCTTTTTTCAGTTTGTCTCTCAGTGGTTTCGGGGGGTTATTCTGTATCATTGTGGGCATTTTGCACCTCATTTTGTGCAATTTGCTTGTCTTTTTTGCCATCTAATATTACACTTTAGTGGCTTTGTATCCTCCTGGTGGTTTTGCACTTTTTTATTTATTTATTTATTTATTTATTTTTTATGGCATTTCACTTGTTCACTATGGTGGATCACATATGTTGAATTTAATCAGCTTTTGTCAGTTTTGTTGCTTTGTGTGCTTTGCCAGTCTTTTGCGTTACATGATAGCCAGTTTGTGACAGTTTGATTCTGGATCCTTTTTAGGCCGTATCACATTCCTTTGTGGACATATTTTTCGGGTTTGCTTGCATCATAGACCAATCATGGATCTTTGTTTGCTCTGCTTGCATCTCTTCATGGAAAGTCATTGTGTTCTTTATGCATCTTAGTTTAGCTGTTTTGAATCTAATTTTACTAATTCTGTGCACAAAACTGAATTTTGACTGTTTTGTCTTTGTTTGGTTGCTTTGTGTGTTTTTGTGGTCGTTCTGCCTCACATTTTGTGTCACTGCAGTCATTTTCCTTTTCACTGTGGCCAGTTTTTGCCACTTGTTGGTAACTTGGTTATTTATGTCATACTGTGTAGCTCTTTATCATTTTATGACGGTTCTTTTTTAATTGAATTTTTGTCACGGTTCACTGGGGTTGCTTTGTGACTCTCTGTAATGTTTTGCAGGTAAAGACCACAGCCTACTGTGTTTCCTCATTATGATTCATGGTTTTTGAGCCTACCACATTCAGAACTGCAAAAGCACATTTGCAGTGGAAACACCATCTACAGACACAGAGCGCAGTTCAAAATCCTGAATGGAAACAGGAAACTTCAAGGATATTTCCTTCCTTGATGTAAGGGTATAATTGGTCCTTTCATGGACTAAACAATATCACATTAATATTCACAGATGGACAGTGGAAATATCTGGTTTAAGCTCCCATTTGCAAGACTAACTGTCCCAGAGTTTTAGAGAAATAAATAATGAATTTGAGTAATAATGAGGAACTTTCCCTCTGGGAGAATCATTGAATGAGTCCTTGACACATTCTTGACACACAAGGATTAAGACAATATTAAAAAATAACAGCAGAAGTCGTTTATAAGACCATCTTCATGTGGTGGATATTGGGATGTAATTAGAAGTTTTCTCTGGAACGCCGATCCCTCAGAGGCGCAGCTGTAATCGTAACTTATCTAATGACACGTTATACTCATACATTCAGGCACCATTTTGTGCAGTGGAGCTGAAGAAAAAGCAGGTTTGATTGCTTCGAATGACGTATCAAACCTTACTGCTTCAGTCTGAGTCACCCCATTTGAGACGCCACAGCGGCGCTGTGACTCAGCTACTGATCCCTCAGCCGCGATAATCAGCTCAAAGAGTAATTGTGACATTTCTCAGGTGTCAGACGCTCATCTTTTAATTGTTTTTCCTCACAAAAAAAAATATGATGCTGGAGCAGAAAGCAAGAGCACATAATTTTCATGTGGATTTCTGCATTTGAATGAATTTAAACTTTACTTTTTGAATACAATAAGGAGTTTTTGCATTTTACTGTTTTTAAAGCACAATTTCTTTATGAGGCAAGACTGTAGCTCCTACATGAAACCACTCACAGCAAGGATTGTTCAGGTTTTTTCAGTTAACATGATTCCTGAAAAGAGACATTGCTGCTGAGTACATTTTTTGACCTGGATGGCAGGAAGGCACTGCACAGAACTAGCAGGATGAACTGTACAATCCAAACAGATGACAAAACGAAATAAACTCAAATAACTGAGGCCCAAAGAAACAGAAAGGAAAAGGCAGGACACAAGGTTTGAAAAACAGGCAGGATAATGAGGGTGAACAACAAATAACTACAAAGGGGAACACGGGAACATTTATACACTCTGAGGTAACTGGAGACATGTGGGAAATAAGATGTTGGTGAGAGTGATCAAGACAATCGGACAAGGAGGAAACAAAACTTGAAGCATTAAACAAGGGAAAACGATTAAAAACAAATATAAGTGAAACAATGGCTATGTTCCAAAAGTTAGGATGGTGGCTAACTGAGTATCTTCATGGCGGCCATAATAAAAACAGAAGATTTGAGCCTCCTGTTCAAACCACTTTGTTCATAGGGTGTACAGATGCCACTACACCCTCTGTTAACTTTTTATTTTTACCATGTCCAGATGCTAATATCAGATTTAGACTTACAAATTTTCATCTAAGATGTTTTCCTTGTATTGCTTGTGTACATTTTTTAAACTGTGAAGGGTCATGAAGTAACTTTCTATTTGATTTTCTGCCCCAGTCCCTCCTCTAACTCTTCCTGCTGCAGCCTAAACTGACGGTGAAATAACTGCACATTATTCAGTCTGAGCAGCTGCCTCTTCAGCACTCTGCCATCTCCAGAGACATCAGTTTGCGAAGCCAAATGATACGAGCCATAAAACCAAAGGGACGGGGAGGCGAGGCAACGCCGTCAGTAAATGTTCTGCACGATTTCCCTCCGGGCGTCCTGCAACTCTGCCGAGCAGTGAATCAGTGAAATGACCAGTTTCTATGGTAATTCTTCGACATTTGTCTCTGATGGAATGGGGCTGTGGTGTTTTCTGTCACAGAGGTCCGTTTACACAGGTGCCTGATTGCACTTCACATGGGCCTCAGCCATTTTATACAGAGAACATTGGATTGTTTCTCAGCTGGGAAGTTTTCCAAACTTTCTTGGACTGAAATCAACAGCGTAAGCAGTCAGACCTGAAACCACACTTACACTTGCTTGTCCTGTTTATTTCTTCAGTTTGACTTCTGAAGTGAATGCAGATCCAATATCAAGCACTAAATGCATAACCTGACCATATTCTGTACCATTGTTTATTGTTTTTCTTTGTTTTTTCCCCCTGTAATTCTCTTATTTCAAACTTCAAACTAATATGCTCTTTTTCCTCTGCAGGTGCCTAACTGGTTTTGGGAAGTAGAACAAACATAAGAAACCCTTTACTGTTTATGTCCACTCTTCAGGGTACATGAATGTATGGAAAATTACCAACCTTATCTAGTTTTACCACATGTATACCAGATGCAGTATAAAAACATAGACATCAACATTTGTAGGCTGTGTAAAATGCTAGTGAAAATGTTGATATGGTGATTTGCTGAATATTGTTTGGCATTGCCTTGCTGAAATGAGCCAAACATTACCTAAATTGTGGCAATTTCGTCCTTTCATACTCACATGATGTCAGATAAGTTTGAGAGACTGGCTGGCAACGTCCTGACAACATATGGTTGGTGAGGGATTGTTGGAGGTCGCTGACTGTAATGCTGCATGTTCTTTCAACTCGGATTTCCAACTCAGAAAGTAGGAGCAATCTTACCAGTCCTCAAGTAACAATCCAACATGGTGGTACTGAATGTAAACACTAGTAAAACAGTAAGACTTTTAATTTGTAGTGCCATTGTTATGTATTTGAGACTTGTTAAATAAGCCATTCACTGGGCACTGATCAGACTCTATCTATGAATGTAGTCCAGCTGTTTTTAACAAATCCTGGTTTTCCTTACTATTCCCACTTTAATACTGGAACATACCCACATAACAGACAGATCTCGCCTGGATCTGGTGTCAAGCTGGCACTGCTGGCTGACTTCTAGCAAAGTAAGTGGTATGTCATCCAGATATTTGCCAGGCCTGGCATAGATGGCCCTTTTTATGTGATGGCACGCCACATCTGGCCCGATTGTGGTTTGGTTTATGTGTCCCAGGCTCATAGAAAACAGGTCTGGACCGGATCCGGCATCAAGCTGGCACTTCTGACTGACTGGTGTCATAGTAGGGTGAATATCAACCAGATGTGGGCCAGGTCTGGCAATGATGGCAATATTTATGTTCCTATTTTCGTACTTTAGTTAGAAGATCCAAATGACATGTTGCAATACTATACTGCTATGGTAGCCAACGTTTCAAATGCAGGTTTGCCAGGTTTGTGAGTGTACACTTTATCCAAAACCTAGTGAGGGTTTACTCGTATTTACCACTGGGTGGCTGCAGGTCAGGAGGTAGAGCAGGTCACCTACTGATCGCAAGGTTATTGGCTCGATCCCTGGCTCCTCCAGTCTGCATGTCAAGAGTGTGAATGTGTATGAATGTAGTTAGGAAGCACTCAGTTTAGAGAAAGTGTGTGTGATGTGACTGTCATTCTTTGCGGTATCTGGGCCATACCAATTTTGCTATGTGGGTAGCTTGGGAGTGATGTCACTCCCAAGTTCTTAATTCCAACTTCCATTGGATCTTAATAAACATGCAGCATTAATTGCAAAGAGGCCGCCATGCAAAAAACCTCCTTGCGATCACTTTGGCCAGATTGCCGTGGTTACCCATGGAAGACACAATTTGTCCGTCAACAGTCACTAACTACTAGCTGAGTGGTAGTAAATCTTGAAAAAAGCTTGATGCAAACTGGTAAAGGGAGCTGTTGAGTCTGTACTTCCACAGACCCCGCTAGTTTAGAGACTTATTCCTCATGAAGAACAAAAACAAGACAGAACATCTTCAACCGGTCTTTTACTCGCTAACGAGGGACGGCTTGGTCAGAACCAGGCGGTGGAGCTTAATGCTCCTCACCTGTCTCCAGACCAACTCCTTCAAAGAGCAGCTCTCCTCGCAGCTATTTATTCCCATGACAGTTACAGTTTACACAATGCAACACAAGCACCTTCCACCGTAAAACCCCCCTTGGTTACAAAAGACAAGGCACTATGTGTATGTGTAAGCACCTGTATGCATGTGTATGCATGTACAAGAACGTGTGTGTGTGTGACCTCCTGCTCACCAAAAGGATCATAAAAGCAGGAAGCTTACAACAGAAGAAACCGATCTTTCAGATAGAATGTATCTACAATAAAACCTCCCCCAGCACAGAGAGGCTGGAGAGGTGGTCAGACAAAGGAATGTCTTTGATCCTATAGTTTGAACTAAGACTTTACAAATTTAAGAAACACGATGACAACATTCAACAATTTGACTTAACAGGAGCCATTCACCTTAAAGTAAAAACTGTGTCTCACTGTTGCAGCCAACACATTTTAAAAGGCAGAGCTTTTACTTTGAAGGTGAACAGTATCCGTTTCCAGTTTATATTGGACTTTTTACACCTCAGCTGTAAAAGGCTGATTGGGTATTGTCGTCACCCCATTTAGTGCCTTCATTGCAATCTACAGGTAACTGTAGTAACTGGTAATCTGCTAGTGATTTTTGGTGTATACCTCTTTCTAACAAATTTCACCTTGCAACCTCCAGTAACGACTTTGTAACTGGTCGGGGGACACATGTATTCCCTTTGTAACTGGTGTTTAGCAAACACACTTATTGCTCCGGTCAGGAGGTTTCTACATCAAAGTACTGCAGAATCTGCTGGCTTGTGTATGTGGTATTCACATCAATGTGTATCTGTTTTATCTATTTTCTTAGCTTGTATTTATTTACTTTTTTTGTTTTTCTATTTTATCCCTCCATTAAATCTTTATTTATATATTTCTGAAAACATATTTAGAGGGATTTTGAGGCTTTGCGCGGTTATAGGTATAATCGATTGCCTGCAGATTGATATACCTCAAAGATCAAGTCCTGTTTTTGACGTCGGCATAACTAAGTAGTGATGACCTTTAAAGACATTTCTCTGTCCTTCAGAACTTTTTCTGTCGCTCGCCTCATTCGGTCCGCGTTTTCTGACTCAGCCTGAGAGCCTATCGTCAGTTTCTCATGGCTGATCGGATCAAAATTGCTCAGACAGCTGCTGCTGCTATGCGCGTATCCAGATAACACATGCTGATACAGATTACTTCTTAATAGCTCCCACAAATGGTCTGTGTAATGTGTATGCCAGGAACATGGTCATTATCTGATTAAATCTAACAGATCATCGGGCTACATTAAATAGAGCTGAGTTAAAAAAAACCTGAAACTGGAAGGAGGAATTTCTTGAAGGTCGTCCAGTTTGATTAGAAAAAAAACCCTTAGTTTAAATTACGAAAGAATTACCTGCTGAATCCAGTGTTTCCTGTGCTGTTGTGCTGAAGACCCAGAAACATTTATCTGACATTATCTTCTTGGCATTTCTTATTAGGAACCGATAAAACACAAAGCCCAGCAGGACAGTAACGATGGATGACACATGACAAAGTGTGTGTCAAAGGTCACAGGTCAAGTCTGTGACGTCAGGGCAGCGGCCACCTCACCTCCACCCCCAAGAAAAGATGAATACACATCTGTATGTTTCTTTCTTCATTGATCTCCTTGGCATGACCTTTGTTGAGTCAAACTTTCTATGATTGCTTGCAGAGATCGCATTGAGAGAAAATGCCACTGTGTGATGTAAAGATACAAGACTGTGTCGTTTGTTTGGTGTATGACTTTCTGTAGGTATTCATCACATCTGCCCTGAGGATTGTTTAGTCAATAACTAGATCCATATCCCTTTCATTTTGTGAAAAATCTGCACCTCAGATCTTTTATTTAAGCCTCTGCGAGCCGGGTATTAAAGAAAAATAACAACATTGGTTCAAAGTAAAAAAAGAAAAACATCTCTTTCTCATTCCCAGTACAACACACAGGTTTATTTCACCAGCAGCACTCAACAAATGTGTCCTTAAGCTTGGATGCTGTGACGTATCATGTGAGACTCCCAAGTTACCAAGATACCAACACATTTGCTACAGTATGTTAAGGCGTAATGGCGGAAAGACTGAAGTGTTTTTATACCCATTCTCAGTCCCAGAACATAACATAAAATGTGTCCTTTGACATTGATGCCATTGAACATCAGACATAGCCAGAATGAGCCCCATCACACTCCTAAATTGTCACATATTGCAGCTTTGTAAGAACCGCTTGGAGCCCTATGGTTATGCACTGGGTAGCCTTAAATTTCAGTTATTGTCGTGGGTTTTGTGTCGTGAGGTGGTGTATTTGTATGTTCTCTGTGCGTCAGCTTTTATCTGCTGCTCCATAAACCGTGTTCATCTTTAACTTTGATCAATGTGAAGATACATGATAAATACTCAGCTCTTAACTGGCTCTTCTCGTGTCAACAAGAAAGACATTAATATTGATGCTGATGAAGAATATGTGTGTGCGTGTGTTCGATCGCCTTGTCCTTGATGTTCCCTCTTCAAACACTCTAATACATTTCATGTGCGTGCTCGTGGGTTAATCTCTTGTGTGGTTTGAGTCATGTGTATGTGTGAGTGTGTGAGCAGCCCATCAACCAAAGGTCGTCTGAAAGTGAATGCTGATTAGTGACAGATCGTTGCTGAGGACATGGCAACCACAAGTTTGAGATGTAGGTGGACTGTAAAACACACACACACATGCACACACACACACAGGCCTGTGATCAGGTCAGTGTCCTGTTTTTGTCTTGTTACATGTAAATTAGTCAAAGGGCTTCTGTATGTGAATGATTCAGCTATAGGAGGCAAAAGATTACAAATAGTCTAATTACAATTGGCTACAACCATAAGGTCTCTACTTTTCTCATCCCAACTGCAACAAAAGTAGAATTAAATTTGTCACTGATTATGTTTTTAGTAAGATTTTGAGGTTTTAGTGTCTAAATCAAAGTGACAAACCTAATGTTTTGCATTTTTATATGAATGTGACAGACTGGCGACTAGTCTAGGGTGTAACCTGCCTCTTGCCCTATGATAGATGGGATAGGCTTCCCTAGCCCCCTCCCCCATGACTCTGATAAGGATAAGCGAAAGAGAACGGATGTGCACATGATACTACACTATTCATTTCCACAGCACCACATCTTCCCATCCCCCTCATCTCAATAGAAACCAAAAGGCTCATTCCAAATACCTCCTCTTCTTTTGCTCGTCTTCTTTTGATCCCTGTAGTTTATATTGTGGAATAACGTGGGTTCATTTGTGGTCTTCAAAAGAAAGCTCTACAAATATATTATTGAGGGTTACATATAAGAATATTGTTGTATTGTTGCCTATCTGTCTGTTGGTGTTATTTCCTTTTTGCTTATAAGGTAGGGAACCTTTAATGATAAAGGCATAAATATAAGCATTGCTTCAGTCTGAGCTTCTCTGCTACCCCAGACAGGCAATAGAAAATGGATAAGACTAATGACTCGAAGGATGAATCCCTGTTAAAAGGTCCCTATTGTAAATTCTAGTGTTTAAAAACAGCATAAAACCCTGTTGCATCTTGCTTCTCCTCTCTTGGACATTTTCACATTTTTAGGTCCTTATTGTAAATTCCAGTCTTTAAAATTAGTGTAAAACCATTCAAAATCAAATAAAGCGGCAACAGAGTGTAAAAAATCAGTAGCTACGACTTTATGCTCAAAATGTATTGTGTTGCAGAGTTATCAACTCAAGCTGAAGAAGGGTCAAGCTTTGTGTAATACCTCTTTAAACCACATGGTGGTGCAGTGAGCAAATATATCCTTATGTTAAAATCAGAAAACGGAGAACATTTAAACACATCAAATGGTGTTTTTGGTCAAATTTGAAGAGGGTAATTACTTTTTAAGCTAATACCTTTGACTGAAGGTTGCTCACTGAAGCAGACAGACTGTGAAAACAAAACATGACATGAAGTTAAAAGGACAGTTGTGACCTTGCAGGACACAGTAGGTGGATTGTCATCATTTTGTGCTGCACAGTTTTCAAAGGAGGATCAACAGCAGGCTGATTGATTTTTACAAGCAGTATCTAGCGATCAGTAACAACAAAACAATAATGAATCAATCCAGAATGAAACCCTTCCATAGCTATCGACATATATTGACTGTGTGATTGATTTAAAAAAATATAAAAAATCAGCAAACAGTATGTGTTCTGGGTTATATTCTCTGCATTAAAGCTGGCCAGTCATGTGTAAGCTTTGTTAAATTTTATGTGTGCATCTTACTGTAAATATTAGAAGTAACTAAGTAAAAAAAAATCTAAATAGAATCCTTAACTTATTTAAATTTAATCCTTAACTTTCCTGAACCAACTCAAACTAAGTGGATAGCGTTACCTTATAGATAGAGATTTAGATTTATCTCCTTGACCTTCTTTGCTGCTGTTGGTAACAAAAATGGTACATTACAAATTTTGTTACATTTCTCTCCTCAGAAATACAATCTTGTCATCTAAGAGCCCAACATGTTGCTTGAAGTTAAGGAGTCACGTGTTAAATAATGGAAATCACTTTTAATCAATAGTAGGAAAGGAAATGTTATCATCATGAGCAAATTAACCTCCTCTGAGGGCCTGGCTCAAACATTCATTGATGTGCTTGTTTTGACCTTAGCTATAAATGACATTTCATTGTTTTAACGAACACCCAGAGTGCTGTTTCTGACGATTCTGACATTTTGTAAAACTAAAATAATTTTGAGAAGAAAGCCAATCTCCGTCACCTTAAACTGAGCAATTCCGTTGTTTCACACGCCAACACAACAAGTGAACACCACCATTTAGGATTCCACAGTGGAAGCGATCAATGCACACTGCACATCAGTGGTTGATTGCTAGTGGACATTTCAGGCTCCAGTTCCCTACGTAATCATCTGATGTAATTAGTACCGTGTCATATGTCAATCAGCACTGTCCTTTGGTTTGACTGGCAGCCTCTTTGAGAAAGGTTTGAACTGCATTGCTTGCTTTGCATTGCCAGTGGTTATTGCAGTAGCTAAATCTCATTGACTTTCTATGCTATCTGATTGCTTCTACTTATTCCCTGTTAGAGTTGGAACCTCTGAATCTCTCCTGAGTGACCGTTCTCACACTATTTCAGAGTTTGAGCCTGGAAACTCGTTTCTACTTTTTGTATCTGCCAATACAGAATCAAAAATACACATTTCCTACACCCCTCCAATACACAAGTTAAAGGCCCATAAATTATGATAAATTTACACTTTGAGGTCCAAGTATCTCTAACCCCAAACCTTAAGGACCACAGCGCGTGGGACTGTACAAACGTAAACCAGAACCCCATCACCCTAACACTGTGTCCCAAATCTTTCATCATTTACCTTATCACTTAACCCAGCGGTTAACCTTAATTGCTCCACGGACCGGTTTCATGTCAGACAATATTTTCACGGACCGGCCTTTAAGGTGTCGCGGATAAATACAACAAAATAAAATGATACAGACAAAGACAAAAACTGTGGTATTTTGTAAATATAATAATAAACGCGAATTCACTGTGTAATTGTGTAACTTTATTAGCAGTGTCCTCCTGAAATGCACCAACAACGTTGAGAGTAACATCCTCCTCTCTGCCCCTTAATGCTCTCTGGTCGCTATGGTAACGCATAAATATTTTTTTCAAAATAAGACACACAACTACAACACGGGAAAAGACCCAGGGAAACCGAGTTAATGATAAAAACCCTGAAAACCATAAATTTCACACCCGAGCTTCAACTCTCGCAGCCCGGTACCAAACAAATCACGGACCTGTACCGGTCCATGGCCCGGGGGTTGGGGACCGCTGACTTAACCCATCTTTCATTAGGTAATCTATTTTTATTATTTAATATTAGTACTTTGACTTGTTTGTTACTGGAGAATCCTTTGGGATTCAAAAAGTTTTCAGATTCTGACTCTGCTGATGGAAGAAGACAAAGATGCAGGGAGTTGTGTTACAGTTGTAGTTGTAGTTGTCAGTGCAGATGAATTACCCAGTTTTGATCATTGCAACCTCTCTCTCTATGTTTTATTATTTCTTTCCCATTTCTCTCTCTCTCCTCTCATTTCCTTTGGTGCAGCAACAAACAGTGTAGAGATCTTAGAAAGTGACATGAACTGACCCGTGTGTTGACTTTGGACCTCTGCTCTAAACTGAATTCGTTGATGGACCATTTCAGGGAAGGTCACTGAGATAACTTCACAATCATAAAACTAACCCTGCGCAATCTGAATTTCTGGCTTTTGATAACTTTTCTCCCCAGATTTGGCAATCAGGAGACAAAACAAAGAAACTACTAAAAGATGTAAAAAGGGTCAGCGTTACTTCTTGCTTCTTAACATTCACTGATGATGACTTAGAACTCTAGTCTTAAAGCAGTCCCTCACTGTGACTCTTTGAATTTAAGGCACTAATGAATCTTTAAACTCACAATTTATGTTGGAAATTAATAGTGCTGTACTCTCTGTATTTATTGCATTTAAATGTGCAAATGTTAACCTTTAATCTGGACTTTCACATTATGACCACGTACTTGATGAGTGCTCACTTCATAATGGCCTGAATCACCTCTCGTTAAGGCTCTTTTTGAGAGAGGACGATGATGATGATGATGGACTAAAGACCTTCTCTCTACCCCGGAGGTTTGTGTACTGCTGATGGGAAGCAGTACGGATTTATTGGCTTTTAACCTCCAAATTGCCTCCTTTGTTTTCTCAGCAGTAATAGCTGATGGAAGGATTTCACTGACGCCAGGTCTAATGAAATCAAATACTTCTTTTCACCCACAAGCAGCAGGGGCCTATATGACTCACCAAAATGCACCTGAAAAATAGTCTATAGCTTCCTTTGCTAGTCTGACTGACCATTTCTAACATTAAGCTGCAGGTTGTGTTGTCGTAATTGTACAGTCACATCACTTCATTAAGCTCAAGGCTTTATTTTCTCATTTTCTCACAGCTTATATCTTCACCTCCTTTCTCCTCCTTTCTTTTAAACTGTTGACTCTTTGGCTCATGTTGTGTGAAGCATGAGTCTGTGTATCGTGAATTATTTTCATATTGAATTGAGAATTTTTTTCTCCAAGTCAAAAACAGGAAATGAGAACACGGACTGATCTGTTGGACTGTTCTGCTTCATCCCATTGAGAGGAACTAGTTTTCACCTGGCATTAGCATGCAACTTGGGCAATCCAGTCAACATCCAAAGAGGTATAATAGTATGTCAACTGGTGTCAATCAAGCCTAGGTATATAAAGATAGATGTAGCTACTGTGATGTCACCAGCTGGTTTGTGAGCTCAGCATTTTTATCTATGAAGTAAAAGAAAAAGAGGATTTAATTGGTGTCCCTGAATTCGCTTGTGGATGGGAACGACAGAAAAAATAAAAGGTAAATGGACTGGTCCTTATATTGTCATTTTCCACACTATCCGAGCACTCAAAGCACTTTCTTAATATAAGCCTTATTCACCCATTCACACACATTCAATAAAGTGCTTTATGTATTTTGGGGGGGGTCTAGAATCCATTACCTTTTTCATTTCATTTTTTTTTTTCAAGGATACTTTAACATGCAGGTTGGAGGAGCCAATATGTCTGTATTTTATTGGGCTAAAGACATTAAAAAAGCACCAGTGCCTATCATATTGTGCTTTCTTTAGTGTAGCGATAGAAAGACACTAGAACATCAGGATTCCAACACTATGTACAGGGATCATTTTCTTTAGCTTTTGTAAAGGTGAAAACTACATTTCTCTAGCCATCACCCAGGAGGTATACAGCCCTCTCATGGCAAACCACAATAAAATAAACAATAAAATAGAACAAATACACTGAAGCTATCAATTTATCCGTTTATCTATGTTCCTCACTGGTTGTCATAAGTTGTGGGTGATGGCTGAAAGAGATTGCAGATACAAGTACTAGAAATGAGCTTCCTGCCCTCTCCCTGAGAGGCTGATAGGGTGACGAGGTTGGTCATTTGAAAACGTCTCAGAGTACAGCTGCTGGTCCTCCACATTGAAAGGAGCCGGTTGAAGAGATTACATCTCTTGATTGGCCAGAGAATGCCTAGGTGTCCATTGCTGAAGAGCTGAAGGAGGTGCCTGGGGAGAGGGAGGTCTGGGCATCTCTGCTTAGACTTCTTCCTTGTGACCAGATAAGCTGCAGAAAATGGATGGATGGATATTCAGAAATAACTGTAAAATTAAACAAATAGCATTGTTGGTGATGAAAGACAACACTGTAATCAAACACTGCAGTAAGTTACAAAAACAGTGACCTAATTTAGTACTGACATATGGTATATGTTCAGCCACACAACTGTCTGCCATCTATAATCCAGTTTTGAGATCCCTTCCCAGACGCCTTAACGCCCACTCACATCCTGGGCCATCTGACCTCAGGAAATCACATGATAGGGTGGGGCCAGGTTTCATAATGAACTCACCCGAAACCCTGGCTGATTGTGACCTACACCTGTTTTCACACCTTGGCTCATGTGATTAGGTAGAGGATCATCAGGGGGTCCTTTTGTCCCTCTTTGGGGGGGCACTGCCACAGGGTTTAAATCTGGGACTCTCCACCATTTGACCTTAGAACTGAAGAAGCTTCTCGGATGAGAGGTGAAACGTCTTCAAGCAACTTAAAGAAGTCCAGACGCTTTTCTTTCCAAGCTCCTTAGACTACGATGACCTGGATGACTGAGAACTTTCACAGACATGCCACCCATCCATCCTTTTAGTGAGACCTACATAGAAACAACCCTTGCATTAAAATCGACATGAGTAGTGTTACAACTTATGAAACTGTTTTTGGGAACCTGCACTTATAAACTGCACAGAGGCAATGCACATGCACACACATGTGCTAATTAGTGTTAAGAGGCTAATAAAGTAATAGAACTTTGACTTAAACAATACGGCACAGTAAGCCATGTGATTTTTTTTTTAATCAAATAATTGAATCAAAAATATTACAAAATGCTCCAACAATACAAACTCGGTCTAGAGGTCCAGTTAGGGACGCTAATTAACTGAGGTGAGGCCTAGCAGATAGGTGTCATCATCATCCATCTTTCAATCAGAGCTGTCTCTGCCCCACCTCAAACTAGTTGTGGTAAATGATTGCCCTGCCCTTCGCTTGGTTTTATTGGAGGTCACTTCCTTTTAAAAAGGAATTCTTCCTCCCCACAGTTGTCAGGTGTGCTCTATTATTCTAGGGTCTTTTCCTTACAACCTAAAGCACCTTAAAGTTGCTTTAAGTCAAAACATCACAAAAATGAACAATTCGCTTTGAAGAAACAGAGTTTTAGATTGTCAAAGTGTGAGAATGTTGACACTATGGACTGTAAAATAATACACCCGACAGACACTGAATTCAATGTGTCGCATGTGAGCAAGGATGTAATTTTGCATCCTTCACCTGTCAGTTTAAGAACATTTTCAAATCTGATTGATGGGGTTGAGGTGATAAAGCAGTTTTCTAAGAAAAAACAGACCAGAACGGCCTTCAAATTCAGTCAAAACTTGAGGCAAAACTTTCGCCGGACTTTGGCAGCTCCTCTGTGTCACTATCTAAGAGGTGAACAAATATGAAGCAGGACAAGGCTGACAAAAAGATGTTCACGCTTACTGAATTCTGCCTCTTTAAATAAAGGTTTGATATGAAAATCCACCCTGCTCTGGGCAGATGGACCACTGTGTAGCTCTGATATCAGGCTCAGGCAGCAGGATTAATTTTCAGACTGTCCTTTAAGACATATGGACATGTTGTGAGTACAAATCATCAGAGGAAGATACAGTTTGTTGAAGAAGAGAGAAAAGGTGCTGATAGAGACAAGGGAAAACCCTGTCTCATAGATTTTTCTATTTAGCTCAGTTGTTCCTCTATTTAAATGTAGATGTGTCAATCACATTCATATAATGGGATAGCCCCCACATCAAGTGCATGCCCCCAAATTAACCAGGTTCACGTTACTAAAGGATTTTGGGCAGTCTTACCATTGTAACTTGGATCAGCGAGTGACTGTTCCATTCTGTGCCCATTTCCAGTCTGTCAGCCTATTTAAACCTGCCTTTTAATAGGCCTTCTAAAGATTTTACCTCAGCACCCCCAAACCTGGAAAATGTTCAGTTATTCAATCCTGTCCACTGCGTCTGTTTTTGAACAGGAGGTAACATCGCAGTATCAGCACAACAGAGAATTCTTCAGCCTTCTGCTCTGAGAACTGTTATTAATTGTGTAATATAATATTTGACTTTGTAAATACACATTGACCTCTGTATTGAATCAACACACTGTCTTTTGTGTTGCGTGCTGTTGTTTTGTTTACTGTGGGCTTGTCTTATTTAAAGAAAGGAAAATCTGAATATTTCTCTGTGCTTTGCATGTGTCTATTGTTGCAAACCTGCTGGCAATTGAAAGCAATTTTTTATGTTGTGTAATTGTTAGAGGGATTATGAAAGGGCACACTTTTATTTCACTGAACAAAGTATTAAAAATGATACCAAAGTGCAAATGCCAAAAACTGCAGTTCATCTAAAATCAAATTGAAGCTGGCTCCAAAAGTGAGTCAGTTCCCATAGGATCCAATGTTAAAATGTCCAGCTCTTAGTATGAATAAATATGTTTTAACCTCAAGATCCTAAAAAAGAAGAGGAAGTAACTGAAGGTACAAGCAAGATTTTGAATATGGAAGAATTTTGTACAGACTTCAGGGAGAAGCTGAGATAGGCTCTTGGTGGTAGGGATATTAACAGGGGACTGAGAAAGTACAGTTTGAAGTGGTGAGGGATATTACCAAGAAGGTGGTTGATGTATCCTATACACAGAAGAACATCTATGGTATGACAGATGAGCTCAAGGTGGCGGTAAGGATGGTTGCAGATGACTTTGTGATCTATTGTGAGAATTAGAGAGCAGTTGGATGAGAGCCTGGTGAGGTAGATGTATGCTCTGGAGAGAAGAGAAATAAAATTCAGAGGAAGTAAGACAGAATACATGTGTGTGAATGTGAAGGAGACAGGGGGGAAGATGAAGATGCAAGGAGCAGAGGTAGTGGAGACAGATGAGTTGAAGTACCTGGGGTAAACAATCCAAAGCAGCAGACAGTGCACAACGTAGGTGAAGAAGGGTGAAGTTGTTGGAGATGGCTTACAAAATGGTCATGACACCTGCTATCATGTATGGTTTGGAGGCAATAGTATTGACAAAAATAGAGATGAACGAGCTGAATGCTACAGAGCTGAAGATGTTAAGATTTCACCTGGAGTGACCAGAATGGATGAGATTAAAAATGAGCATATCAGAGGGACAGCAGTTTTTGGGATGGGACAGGATCTTTGGACCTGATCAGTCCCATTTGAGGAAGACTTTGGTTGCATGCATAATATATCATGTGATAAATAGTGGCTTTTTACTTGTCAAGTTAAACATCTGAACAGAAGTAAAATATTCTTTCAGTTTTATATTCTCCTTTTGTTTGTCCCAGTTCTTCTTTTAATCCTCGTTAAGATGTCTTCCACCAGTGTTTTGATCCTCCTTTTTTTCTTTGTCATACTGACTTTCATTTGTTTAGTCAAAGTAAAAATGATGAGTTCTAAAACTACTCGGAATTTGTATGAACTCTGGTGCTGGGACCGTGCCAGCATCAGCAATGTTTTAGCAGAGCAGCTGAAGGATAAAACCAGACCTCCTACCGCTAAGCTTAGACCAGAATTAATACTTGAATAATCCAAACTCTTCAACCTTGGACCTCCTTTTGGGACTCCCAGGCCTTGCAAAAATCCCTTAAAGTTTGTGAATCTGAAAAAAAGAAGAAGAAACAAATGGCCCCAGAAGGTGTTTATTTTTGGATGTAAGGTCTTAGAGGAGTTTAACTATTCCTCAGGAACTTTAATAATTCTCAGGCACTTTGGTATTTGTGATACATTTCTTCCATTTCCCTCGAGGTGAGGATTATAAAGAAAAAAAAGAGCTCTTGTCACTGAAAAGATGTCCTTATGTCTTTATTACATAATTTATTATAAATATTTGTTAAGCTTCTTTATGAGATGCATGGTGTGTTTTAGCCACATCAGTATCACTGCAAATGAGCTGTATTTGTACAGCCTTTACCAGGGAAACCTTTAGTCCTGACAGTTATTTGGATGTTGTTTGGGTCTAAGTGGTTACATGTACCACTAACCTAAATATTGCTGCCAACCACACGTCTCCTGTAGGCAACAACCCAATAGCAGAAGGAGAGTGCATTTCTCAGGAAGAGTTTAAGACACTAACTGGAGGCTCCACCTCATAAACAACAAGAATCCAAGGACAGTGTTAAAATAATGGTGCTGGAGACCATAGGAGCCCCTCACTTACCTAAACTTTGCTGGAGACTTCATGCATCCCCTCATTGATGCATTGTTCTTGTAATCAATGTTCTCTTTTAGCAGAATGATCTGCCAAGCTGCAAACATTAGGCCATTTCAGAAGCTATCAGGCAGTTTTTGAGCACCTAAACCTCTTTGTGGAACCTCCCCTGTAGGAGTGTCACACTGTCTTCGAGGAAGTCCTGGCCTACTATTGAAGATGACTGGCTGACAGAGGCTCGCCAGCAGATGCAGCACACCTAGGCCTTCAAGGGTAAAGACATTATCTAGCATTCAAACGTGGCCTATCTTGAGATTCTTGCTCACAAGAAGCTGTAAGCAAGATTAAGTAGATGAATTCTCATGGACTTAAGGGGTCATAATGAACCTAAGAAGGTGGTGAGTATAAAGTGTGAGGATTTGAGTATGACGAAATTTTAAGCATGCCGATTAACCCGGGAGCAATTTATATACAAAAAGAAGGGGAAAAAGCACAATAGCTGCTTTTAAAAATGTTGCTGAAGGTGAAAATGTCTGCTGCTGGAAATGAAAACCTGAACTTGTCACCTCAGACTATTACAATGCTGCTATGAAGACCAGTTATCTTCAGCTGCAGCTGTGAGCAGAACAGAAATTACATCCTGCTGCAGCCGAGGGTTTATTGACAGATATAGCAGAATATATTACACACACATTACATAACACATATTCCATGTATCCTCTGTGAGTGTGGGGGTCTGAATTCATAGCAGTAGGGTTGTACAGCGCTGTTGTTATTAGATGATTTGATGCATCTAATGTTGTGGACTTGTGTTATTAATGTTGTGGAGCCGGGAATCTGTCACATTATAGGGACCACTTTTGTGGGTGACAAAGAATAATAAAATCATCGTGTTTATTATTCAGTTTTAGTGTGAAGACATGGAGAAAGGTTTGTACACCAATGTAAGTATTATTTACTCTTATACTGTCAGTCTAATATACACGATACTACTGTGAGATTTTATGTTTAAAGAGAAATTTGTGAGAATATTAGTCTTATAGTGAGTTATTTTGCTTTTATAAACAATGAACTGTTGCTTATAAAGCACTTTTCAACTCTGTATTAGCAATCAAAACACATTCTTTCCATGTCTAAACACTGTAAACCTAGCCTTTGCATACTCACACTTTGATGGATGCGTTCAGGAAAATGCGGAGGTTCAGTATTTTGCCCAAGGATATTGGAACATGTAGCCTAGAGGAGTCAAACATCAGACTACCAACCTCAAAATTAGATCTTATCATTTCCAACCTACCTTACTTTACTTCCTGAGCCACAGCCGACTATAACTGCCTTAATTCTACATGACATAGATTCAGCAAAGTTCTAGTAACATTTCTCAGACATTTTGGCCCATATTGGCATGATAGTATTACGCAGTTGCTGTAGATTTGTCAGATTCACATCTATAATATGACCACATTACAAAGGCGCTCTATTAGATTGAAATTTGGTGACGGTGGAGGCAGTTTGGCTAACCTGAACTCATGTTCAAGAAACCAGTTCGAGGTGATCTCAGCTTTGTGACATGTATTTTCCATCTTCTGATGCCTTCTGATGGCTGCTTCCAAACATTTTGGCCATAAAAAGATGGACATGGTCAGCAAAAGGGCTGCAGTTGTAAACGATGCTCAGTTGGTTCAAAGGGGCCCAAAGTGTTCCAAGAAAATATCCCCCACAGGATTACATCAACAGCTGCCACAACTGTTCATACAAAGCAGGATGGATTCATACTTTCCAAATTCTGATCCTAGATCTGAATGCCATAGCAGAAACCAATGTTTTTCTTCTGCTGTCCAATTTAGGCCTATGTAGCCTTAGTTGTCCTGCTCATAGCTGACAGGAATGGGACCTGGTGTGGTCTTCTGCTGCTGTAGAACCCTTGTTGTTCCTCATGCATCTTGGAAACAGGTGAAGTTGAGAGGTAGAATAAAGAAACCTTTATTCTTTGTCCATCTGGCACCAACAACCATGCACAGTCAAACTTCAGTGAAGTTTGACTGTGCATGGTTGTTGGTGCCAAACTTCAGTGAAGTTTGACTGTGCATGTTCTTGACTAATGTCTACATGCCTGAATGAACTGAATTTCTGCGACGTGATTGGCTGATTAAATATTTGTGTTAATGACCTTTGCTAGTTAAACTAATTCAACTGCTCATTAATGGGAATCCTTTATCATTGAATCTAATAAATTCTGAAAAAGAAATTCTCAAATTCCCCTTAAGGCCTGGGTTGACAATGCTGGTTTTGGTGAAAAGGATTCAGAACAGTGTTTCAGAGTTTGTTGTGCATGGGCTTGTCTTCAAACTTTTTGGCTGAACCTGCTTATAGTGAGAACATGGCTGTTGGAACTGGACCATGAAGCAACGGAAGAGGATTCAAGAGTTGCCTCAAGTTGCTTTATATTGTAAGGTTAAGACCGTACAATAATACAAGATGAATCATGCTCTTTCCAGCAGCAGGATTCGCCCTTCCAAACTGTGAACATTGTTCGTGAATGAAGAGTTCAAGGTTGTGACTCAACCTCCATATTACCTAAGTCTCAATTTAACCAAGTATTTAGGAAAAAAAGAATCTGATCCATGTAGAACCCACAACGTAACTCCCAGGGCTCAAAGGATCTGCTGCTAACACCTTCATAACACCCTTTCTTCTGCTGTTCATAGCGCTTCCTTACAAAGATGTCTGTGAACTTTGGGCTTCTGTCTGAAAACTTCTTTGAAAGTTAATTTCCTCGCTACTGACCATTTGGTACATCTTAATTAATCATTGTCATTATCTCGCCGCCCTATGTCCTAATTGTCTGCTCCACTTCTTGCATCAGAGACTATCACTCTCTACACCTCTCTGCACTTTTTACGGGTGTCAGAACATGAGGCGATCGATAGATAGGGGTAATCTGTGGGTTAATCGATAGTTCATCCATCAGTATTATGGAGAGTAGATGTGGAGAGAGACTGTCTATTAATCATGTGGTCTTTAACATGTTTCAGAGAAAGTCACACTGTAGACATGAAACACAGAGAAAGAAAAGCCATGCCAGCACAGGTCATGTGGTTCCTGATGTCCTTTGTAATCAGTGATTACTGGGTATTTTTATTCTACGTAACATCATACTCTGTTACAGTATTTTTAGCATTTGCTCGGTTTGAAATCTCAACTGCAAATGTCAAACTTCAGTGTCAGATCCTTTGAGATCAAACAGTGAGCACCTCTTTTTCAGTAAGGCTTGATTAATATTTCAGTCTAATTTCACACAGCTGTGGGATTGCTTTCTTACATTGCCAACAATGTTAATCAAATATAATCAAACCACACATTCGAGGCCCTAACAAAGTCACAATTTCTCTGTCTTTTGGGTAATATTAATGAATTAATGAATTTCTTCCTTTTTTTAAGCATTTGAATTCAGAGTGCAGACAAATAAATATGGAAAACAAAAGGAATCAAAACTTAAAAAACTAAAAAACGTTTTAAAAGAAAGCTTTCACTTCAAAAAGCCCCAATTTATTCATAGCGTTTAACATTTAAAGGTGCAGTTAAAGTCCTGAATATTAGCTTCATGGCACAATGTGACGTATTCTATGATTAATGGTGTCGTTACTGTCAGTACAACTTTGAAAGGAATATATTAGAGTAGGAAGATTATTTCAAGTTTGAGCACACACATTGTCAGAAGAACTTTCCTGAATGTACAGTACATAACCTTGATCAAGTAGTTACTTTATTGCCTAAACCTAACAGAACATTTTGCTTCTACCAGTTATGATTGTTATTGTTACTGCTGTTGTTGTCTTCACCATGTTGAACTGAGAATATGATCCCTGGTATGAGTTGTAAAGTGATTCCAGTGGTGTGTAAAATGTCCCCCACTACCTAATGTTGGTTCCTATGACTGAGAATGACTTTGTAAGTGAGCAGCCTGCACTATTCTCGCTGTGTTTTGTTTATCGCTTTAATTTCATGAGAGTTATAGTGTTGCTACAGAAGAAATTCAGTTGTGGCATTTGCTGTACTGGAGGTCACATACCAATTTTTTTTGTTACTCGCTCAGGGTTGGGAGTGCAGTTAGTGTCAACATTATGCCGTCGTATCTCTGGACAAGCTGCTGTGTTTGTGCCTCTCCACCTATACGTGAAAATCTGCAGCTGAATGCACACAGACTGCAAACAGAAAGAGAATCAGATGAAACCAAACAGCCGGAGGTGATGGAAACATCCTGGAATGAAATGACTGCTGGAGAAAATAAATCTAAGCAAATTAATTGGTAATGCTCAGTTAAAATGAATAAATTGATTAATATTCTGATTATTTATTCAGTTAAATGGATCACATCTCCTCTTACTTTTTCCTTTTTTTGACCAGTGAATTTGAATTAATGTAAATATATTGAAGGTAAAAGAACTGAGCTATGGAAAAACAGGTTCAGATGCCAGCAGTGTTTTTAAGAAATTAATACAGATGCGTTTTATTCATTTATTCCACATTCAAAAGAAATTTAAAAACCCATACATTTTACATCTATATTTAAAGCACATGGTACCAGTGCATTTTTTTTAAGTATTGAGTGCTTCTTCACAGACAGTGCAGAGCTGATAATGCCATCTGTAGTAATGTCGAAAAAAATAAAGATGAAAAGATGACTGTGTTGTGTGGGGAAGGTCAGACTGAGTAGGTCAGACTTGTCTGGGTGATGCATTTAAATCACAGACTGTATGTAAAGGATAGACTAGCACGCAACGCGTTGGTTACACATTTAGAAGCTTCAGCATTAGCAGTTTGTTTCATAGCAAGAAGTCACCATGTTTTCATAAGAGGACAGAGTGCTAAGTTATCAGCCAACTGTAGCTAGCTTGGTTAGCAAGCTGCATCCATTTGCTGTATAGCTTCAGCACTCAGATACAAAAAATGCTGTTTCAAAGTACTGCATATATTGTTATCGTCTATCTATTAATTGATAAAAAAAAAGTGATCTAAACCAGCTGATGGTGATCATGGGTGTGAATCACACACACACACACACACACACACACACACACACACACACACACACACACACACACACACACAGTTAGATGTTCAGAAACAAACCAGCAACCACCAAGACTCAAGAGTGCCATGAACCAGAAGCTGCTGGAAAATGAGTGTCACTGTCCACAGTGAAGACAGTTTTACATTGCTATGGACTGAGAAGAAAGAAGCCCCTGTTCTGAAATCAACCCATTCAAGTTTGACTGAAATTTGAAATTTTAATGGTCAGATTAGATGGAAATTTAGCTCTTTGGCCATGGGGGCAAGTGACATGTTTGGAGGAGTAAAGTTGAATGTTCCAAACCTAAAAACACTGTACCAACTTTAAAGCATGATGGTGGTAGCATCATGCTCTGGGGCTGTTTTGGTGCCAGTGGTACACTGCATTAAAACAAAATGGAATAATAAAGAAAGAGGACCTCCAAATTGTTCAACTTCACTCTAAATCAGCAGCTGGATGGTTGAAACTTGGATACAACTTGTCCATTGATACCAAACACACATGAAAACTGGTTTTGGAATGGATAAAGCATGCTAACATTAACTAGCAGTAACTTTAAACCTCTGGAATGACCCTCCCAAAGCCCAAACCACAACCTTCCTGAAAATTTGTGGACTGCGCTTAAAAGCCAGGTCTATGTCACGAAATCAACCAGCTTCAATGAACTGTACCAATTCCACCAGGAGTAGTCAAATAATAGCAGTCAAAAAACCTTGCTCATGACTACCAAAAAAACTTGCTAAGGGACATTTAACCAAATGTAAGTGGGGTGTATGTGTATATTTGATCCTGCATGAATACTTTAGACCCTGTTCGCATGAGTGAAAATCCAAAATGCAACAAATTAGAAAGTATTAAGATGTGAATTCATGTAAAAATGTTAAAAGTGTGCTTATTTTCTTTGAGGGCAGGCTCTGATAATAGTAGTCTGCGTACATGGAGAAGATGTTGTTCTGATGTCTGTTCACTACCGTGAACTGACCAGATTAGTTGCTGTTAAATAAAAAACAGCAACAAAGACAGTTGCGTCTCATTCCTTCATTGCAATAATCTGATCTGAACTCCAACTGTATCCTCCTGTATTCTATGTGGAAGCAACATCAACATTCATTCAGTTCAGGGTTTTTTTTTCTCCGACCGGTTTTGAGCAGGCAAAGGAGATTAGGGCTTCATCAGGAATGAAACACTGCAAATCTATTCACCAAAAGCTGGAGCACAAAGGACTTCGGTGGTCAACTACAATTAACCACACAGCAAGCTGTATCTTTTGTTAGATAACTGCATGAAGTGCAACCAATTAAAGCATCTGCATATCCACTCCTCAGCCCTAATAAAATCTAAATGAATAACCCCGTGTACAGCTGTTATGAAGAAGGAAACTATCCATAAAGACCACAACCATTTTGTTTGATAGCAGGACGTTTATCACTGCTGTAAACACTGACATTTTAATGATGTGAGTTTAAGGGAAATGACTCATTTTGGAGCCCCAAGTGGACATTAGAGGAACTGCAGTTGTTGGCGTTTAAGCGTTGGCTTTGATTCTAAGCCACCAAGGCTGATGCTTGGTTTAAGTATCTGCTACCTCTTTAAAATGAAGAGTACACTGTTGAAAAATAAGACTCACTGATAGATCTGGAATCTGAGCAGATGTGATTTGTTAGAAATCAACGACTTTTTTGTTTTCCTGCAAATTAAGATATTTCTTGAATGTAATAAAATGTTAGGATCCTGCCCTCCTCTTTAAAGAGCTGTAAAGTGTGTCATAGTGAGGTTAGGATCACTAAGGGGCCTTACAAAATATAAAAAGGCGCCAGCAGAAGTGTGTGGGAGCCAATTTTTGTGTCTCTGGGCTTAGATGGAGCTTGTGTCTGAATAAATGTTTGCTCCAAATGTTCAGAGCTAATAAATGCTGCAGCGCTGCAGACATTTCTGTGCGCGACTGAGGACACATCTGTCTGTGCTTTATCTTTTTTTCCATCTGTCAATTTAAAACTGTTGTTTTCCTTCTTTGTTGGCTCTCATTTTTCCATTTGTTCCACTGTGCTGTCACATATCACATACTTGTTTTCTTTTCCTCTTACATTTCTGTCTGCTCTTTCTTCATTTGTCTCTCCGTGTTGGCCCTGTTTCACCTGTTCGGCTGTCTGCGACGCGTCTCCTCACAGTGGGCAAGCGAAACAACCACTTTCTTCACAAATGTCCTGCAGGAGTCAAACAGTGAAGCTGCATAAGAATAGCCCTGCTGCTGTGTCCTCATTTAATGTTCATCTTTCAAGCATAGCTTGACATTTCCCTGTTCCCTTCACCATCCCCTTGTTTCCTTCTCACATTTTCTTAGCTAAATGTATGTTTTCTTATTTTTCTTGTTTCCTCTTCTTCCTCATTTTTTGCTTCTCTAACCCCTTGTTTACTTATTTGCTTACTTCTTATCTTCTCTATTGCCTTGTTTTCTTAACCACCATTCACTGTTCTACGTCCTTTTTATCTTCTCTATCTCCTATTTTGCATCTTTACGTACCCTTTTGTTTCCCTAACTCCTTATTTGATTCTTTACCTCCTTGTTTAATTTTCTGCCTCTTTGTTTCCTTCCGCACTTCATTGTTTCCTTTTCTATACATTGCTTCTCTACCTCCTTATTTACTTGTTTTACCTCCTTGTTATCTTCTCTACCCCCTTGTTTCTTTTTCTCCTTCAGTATTACCTTTTCTGCCTCCTTTTTTAAAACTTTCTTTCTCTGTGTCCTTGTTGGTGGATCATCTTGTAAGTAAATGTTATTTTCGTTTAATCTCAGTTAAACTACTTTTAATCTTTAAGATTTCCTTTCTTCCTGTTTTTATGAGTTTGATCTCATATTGATGTTTTATTCCTGTCGGCTTTTCACTGCATCATCCTGACGTCTGTACCTGCTGTTCACTGTTTACTGACATCTGTTGTTGTTTTGTTCGCTGACACTCTCTTTTATTTCCAGCTGTTAATTTCCTCTATTTGAAGTGTTGCAAAAGCTTCCAAGATGTTAGAGCTTTTAATATATGCAAAGATTCATAAGACTCATCAAACGACCTGAATATATTTGGATGCTGTATAATAACATTTTTACTGCAAATTAAGAAGTCTGATTGTAGGTTTAGGCTCTAAAAATACTTTGTCAGGTTTAGGACCAGAAAACTACTTAGTATGGATTAAAATACACTCCGCAAGTTGGAAGTGACAGCACCTGTTATGTGTGCCATGTGTCATCCCAGCTGATTTTCTATAACACTTATGGATTATTTTACACCACAGGAATGAGAATGGCCGGGTTGTTTGCAGTGGATTCCTGCTTCACAGGAGTTCAGCTGTAATATCTGCAGCTCCTGAATGTCAGGTTTAGTGCAGAATAGCATTTCCTTTGACACTGGAAAGCTTTGATGGCAACAATAGATGAAGGTGTTTGTGACAGACACAAAGCTACAAACGGCAGACGCTTGTGCCTTTGTTAAAAAGATAACTTAAAGTGCATATAGAGAACTTTTTTTTTATCCCTCAACCACACCGGTGTTTCTTTTGCCAGGTGGAGTTTCCACAGTTAGTTCAGTTGTTCACAAAAAATGTTTTTCTTTCTGTTACAGTCAAGTTTTTTCCTAGAACATTTCTTAACGAGTCTCCAATAACTTGTTAAGAAAGTAACTATTTAATGATGAATATGACGCCTGTGTTGATATGACTGCTTAGGTTAAAACAGCACAAAATACGGAGACACCATGAAAAGTAAAGTAAACATCTTCAAATGTCTTTTCTAAAACTTCTGGAAGAACTCAAGAACAGTAGACATCAGACTAAAAGTACTGTTACATATTTTATTTCAGATGTGTTCTTGCCTTTGCTCCATAGCCAAGAGCACATTTGAAATAAAATAGAAGAAAAATCAACCTGGAGAATTGTGTTTTACTAAATGAATATTTAATATTCAGTATTTCACTTACCTGATGGTCTTAAATTACTTTGGAAAGTGTATATGAGTGCTAATTATTACTGTCTTTAAATCCACGGATGAAAGGAACCCAACATATGAAATCCTTAACATTATCGGAGTTCAAGAAAATAACAAAAACAAAGAACTTCCAAAGATTGAACAGAAAGAAGGAAAGAAGACTACTGTATTTTCTGCACTATACGGCACACTTAAAATCCTTTAATTTTCTCAAAAATCGACAGTGCGCCTTATACTCTGGTCACCTTGTGTATGAAGTCTGGTTGTGCTTACTGACCTAGCTTCCACCTAAATATAATATAGCATGTTCTGACTGAGAGATTTCTGAGAAAATTAAAACGTACAGCTCTGCTATCACTTCCAACAGAAATGAAGACAGAAAACTAAACAGCAGTGACTTTTGTAGGGTTACTGAAGTTGGGCTAGTTGGTATATAATGATGTGCTACGTGATCGCTAGCAGCACAGCTATGTTAGCATAGCAACATAAACACAGTGAAGCTGGAGGATGAACGCTAACTTTTTTTCCACTCAATAAAAGTTAACGTGAGGGTTCCCGATGTTTAGGGACAAATGCAATCGCATGGCAGGATGCTGTAAACGGACCAAACTTCAGTCAGGAGAACAACTGAGATAATCCATCCACAATACGAGGTTAGTCATTAATGTACTGCAACAACATGGGAATAGAGCAGCTGTGATAGAATTCAACATTAATGAATCAATGGTACGAAAGTGGAGGAAGCAAGAAGAATTAATTGAGTGAAGTTTGATTTATCTGACTGTTTTGTTTCGCTTAATGCGCCTTATAATTCGGTGAGCCTTATGGTCCAAAAAACACGATACCGTAAAAACAAACAAAGAGTGTGAGCTGACCATAAAATAAGTCACTCAATTCAGGACTCCCAACTCCACTAATTAAGGAGAGAAACGCAGCACTCCATTATAACTGGACTGACTGCAGTCACTCTCAGACAAACTGGTGAAGGTTTGCTGTGTGACTTATAAAAGCAGACAGATTACCAACATGTTGCAATCCATCCAAGTCGGTTTACGCAGATCAGTGCATTAGTTAGTTTGGAATTATTCTCTTTAGAATTGGTGGCAAGATTCAGTTGGAGGGCATCTGGTGGTATCCCGGTCATATTGCTAAGGCTTTTTCATCTCTGTTCGCAAGTTTCGGGATTTCTGTTTTGAACTTTATTTTTCCATGTTTGGCAATGTTCACATTCTGTTTTAACTTGTTGCTTTTTTGAAGAAGTGCTGCAGACTAATGAAGATGACTAGTGATAAATATTACAAATATTACAGTTGTTTGAAATGAAAGTTGTCTGAAAACTACTGAAGGATTCATTGTGAATGAGTTTATTATCTAAATAAAGTCACAGCTTTAGATGGGGGTGTGAAAATATTTCTTCCAGCCATGTGGGGAATGATGTAAAAAGTTTGAGAACCACTGGCTTAAATGAACAACTAGTTATTATGATCTACCAAACTAAACATTTGTTACCTATTCTACAGTAAATCTGTATTGCCTAATATTGCTTTTCCTTTTATTAGAAAAAACAACAAAACATTGAAAAAATGCTGGCATTTTATATTGAGCAGGTTGGAGTTCATAGTAAGGCCCTGTGAGTAAGTCTGGATAAGGTAGATGTATGTGTATAAATTCTCTTTGGGAGTCATCTATCTCTGCTACAAAACAAACTCAAAAATGAAGAGTTGTCAAATATTTAGTTTAGAATTTTATAGCCTGAGGCTTCACTTGGAGATAACAACAAAGACATCTGTATTCCAACCCCTGACAGTCTTGTGTCATTTATGAATTGGTGTTGGTGGTGAAATCATGAGTTCGTTGAACCTGCATTTTATTTTCATCGAGGAACGGCTCTGATGACTTCCTCTTGTGGGAATCATCCAAGAGTTTAACAAATTAAAAGAATGTTTGCAGTTTCATGGTTTCAAAGAAGAGATTTCATGTTGTTTGCTGTTTCAGGATAAGGCTATTTAACAAGCATTTGTTCTGCTCTACGTACTTTGAGCAAGACACTGAGTCACTCTGTCTGCTAGCTCAGAAATTAGCTTTCATTTTATGGCCTTCTTTGCTGTTATAATCAGGTTTTATGGATACTTTGCTCCTCTGTTTCATATTTTTATTGAGTCATGAAATAAGTTTTTTTCCCCTGCCTTGTGGCAAACACAAAAGCCAGTTTTATTTGGAATCATAATAAGCCACTCATGTGAACAGGAGCCATTTTATTCAGCTTCAGGCTGTGAAACTCAAGCAGATTTTAAAGACGGGGAAGAGACTTGTGGAGCAAATATGAAGTTGAAAATAGTGTTAGAGCCTCACATGCATTCGGTTTTGGTAGATTATGAAAATAAGATAATATCTTTTGGCCAAGATAATCTTTCTTTAACGCCTTTGCTGTGTTTGGCGTCCAAGAACTATGAAGATGAACTTAAAATTGCAGTGATATGTTTCTGTGAGGTCTTTATGATTAGCCAAGAGCTTGTATGTGAGGATTTTAAATTTGATTCTAGATTTACAAAGAGAAGCCAATGAGGGAGAAATATATTCTCTCTTTATAACCCCTGTTAGATCTCTTGTTGTAGCAATGTGGATGAACTGAAGGCTTTTCAGAGAACTTTTAGAAATCCATGATAATATTGAATTCTGACAGTAGACGTTCTAATACATGAACTAGTTTTTTAGAATCACTCTGAGATGTGATGTTTCTAGTGTTGGAAATATTGTGCAAATGTATGAAGGCACCCCTAATTGTTCTTTGATGTGCTCACTGAAGGACATATGTTGGCTTGAAGTGACTCCAAGATTCATCACAGTGTTACTCTAGACAGGATAAGAGTACAATAACCTCAGTTTTTTTCTCAATTTAGAAGCAGGAAATTAGAGGTCATCCAGGTCTTTATGTCTTTAAGACATTCCTGCAATTTAACCAGTGGGTGTGTGATGGTTATCTGGTTTCATTGACAGACAGAGCTGTTCCATGGGGGGCTGTTCCAGGATAGCAATGAAAATGCATACTATGACTTCAAATGTGGCTTAAGGAAGCATGTATAATATAAAAAGAATTGGTCCTAGCACAGAACCTTGTGGAACTCCATATTTGATCTTGGTCTGTGTAGAAGACTCCCTATTTACATGAACAAATTGGAGTCTATTTAGCATAAGTGACTTAAAAATTAAACCAAAGGGGAGGAGCCAAAAAACTGAAACTCTATAGACAGTTTCCCCCTTCATAACAATAGATGAGTACTAGGCTTCATTTCATCAGATTGGACTCACTGAGCCTCTCAACGTTATCTGTTCTTTTGTTGTCATATGTAGGATTTTTAATGGGAAAAAATGGCTTGAGGTTTGAAAATGTGCAGTCAAACCCAAAAGGTGACACCATCTTTTATATACTACCTGTGGTTGTTACACAAAAGAGCTCAGTTAGTGTACACAGCCACCATTAATGGGTTTTTGTGATGAACATTTAGGCTGGCTGTTATGTCTCTTTCACAGTCATTGCTCAGGCTTGTTTGAAAGTCTTTCTGAACTTCATATTAAATGCCAGCGGCAGAGCTCAGTGTAAGTCTGTTTACTCTTACTGCCTGACATGAAACTGTGCTTGTTTGTGCTGTTTGTGGTTTGAGTGACTGCTCGCTCAGTGTCCAGCTCATTACTGATGCTCAGAGGCTTTAATTTATCCCATTTCAGTCTGACTGACCTCCCCGTCTGCACACCCAGTACGGAGCATCTGTCTGAGTGCCATCATTAGCTCCGTCTCCATTTACTCTGTGGTGGTTCTCAACCTGACGATTCAAAAAATAGAAAAATTTAAAAACCACATACAGAGCAGTGATTTCTTTTTTTCATCAACCCCACGCTGCCACCCTTGATTGTTTTTTCTTTTCCCCTTCATGGGAATATTCAGATGGAAAATAACATTTTGCTCCACACCAAAATGGAAAGGTGACACCCGGGGTTACATAATGATTGGTGACAGGAAATTGAAGTCAGACTGGTGTAGACGATTTTTAATTTTTTTCTTTTTAATTATTAAGATAAACACAGCTGGCATTTTTAAACTCTTATTTACCCGAAAAACAGAAAGTATATTTCATTAAAAGTTAGTTCCTGTTTTTGTGACCGATAATTAGCTCCAGAAAACAAGCCTCCAGTTATAAAGTCTGACAAATATCCTGCATTAGAGTATATTTATCCATCCATCCATTTTCTTAACCACTAATCCAATTCAGGGTGCTCCCCCACAGTGAGGCTGGAGCCTATCCCAGGTCATCAGACCATCACAGGACTAACAACAAGAGACAATCAGTCTCAGTCAGAGTCAAAACTACAGCCAGTTTTGAAAAACCATGCATGCATGAATGCATGCATGTATGTATGTATGTATGTATGTATGCATGCCTGCCTGCGTGTGTGTGTGTGTGTGTGTGTGTGTATATATATATATGTATATATATATATATATATATATTAGGGGTGCAACGATACACAAAATTCACGGTTCGGTTCGGTTCGATACTTTGGTGTCACGGTTCGATAATTTTTCGATACAAAAAAAATGTTCATGCCTTTTTAATTTGTCATTTATTAAAATTGTAAATATATATTTTAACTCAAAAGTACAGTTTTTAAATTTAATGTTGCTGAAACGACAAAGTAATAAAAAAATAAATATCTGATCGAGCAATCCCTCATCTTTGGAAAAAGAGAGTTTATTACAGAGAAATGTCTCTTTCCAAAATAAAAGCTATACTATACGCTTCTTCTGGGGTATATTCTCAGCAGCATATTAAACATATCAGGTCCCCATAAGGAGAATCATGTGCTAACGGCTGTCTAAATGACTCGGGTAAAGTTTGTAGCATGCGTGCTTGTTGTTTTTGTCTGCTTCCACTTGTCTTCGCACTAGGATGTCGGCGTAAATGTGCAGTCATATTCATTGTGTTCCCACTAGTGCTGTCAGCGTTAATCTCGTTGAAATGACGTTAACGCCACAACACGGCAAATCTCCGTTAACGAGCTACCGCGGATCGCCCCGTGCGTGGGGCTGGACGGCGTCAACACGTTAACAAGCTAACTGCGCTAACGCACTAGTTCCCACCAATGTAATTGAGCATTGCGTGGCACATCCGACATGCTGTTTTACTTTTGTCCATGACGCGCTTACCTTCAGGGTCATACTTCACATGAAGACCAAAATAGTTCCAAACGCCAGATCTGAATGAGGGTGGGGGAGGTTCAATTTGCCATGTTGCAACGAGCAAATTCTGTCTCGCTAGCTTGCGCTGAGCTCAGTGGATCTGCGCTCGACAGTGCAGCCTAGGCGGATAAGTCCAACGCAGATCCACTGAGCTCTCAACACAGACAGCATCGTCAGAAGAAAAGTTAATAAAATAAATTAAAAATTTTGTATTGTTCGATACATAAACCGAAAGCACTGTATCGAACGGTTCAATATCCATACGAGTATTGTTGCACCCCTAATATATATATATATATATATATATATATATATATATATATATATATATATTTATAGCAGCACAGGAACAAGCTCTGAGCACAAGATCCATAGAGGCTGGGGTCTATCACACCAGGCAAGACCCCAGGTGCAGTCTGTGGTGTAAAGATACACTTTTCATTTTTCTGTGTGACTTTCTCTTGCACATCATTGTGGAGGAATTCTAACCAACTCTTCTTTGGAGATTTTAAACCCAGAACTTTCCAAAGAGATTATATATCTCATGCGGCCTGCGAGTGTTTCTTGATTCCCCAGGAGAACAGAAAAATATTTTGGGGGAAAAAGGTCATTTTGACTGCACTGTTACAACCAAAGTGACCCACCTTTACATAAGTGGGAAAAAAGGATGATTTTATTCAATCAGGTTAAAAGATTAGGATAAGGAAATGAGGAAGGACTTAATATTTACCAACTTTTTCATATAAAGTTCTATTGTAAGATGCTTTCCAACGAATTAGTCGAAAAATGTTTTGTTGAAGGTAAAAATAACGAGCCTCACGAAAAAGGATCAATAACATTATATTTGTGTTGGGATGAGGGTTTTTTTCTGGGAAAAAAAATCAGTGCCACTATAGATATGTGAGTTTTAAGAATCAAAGCTGAAGATCTAAAATGTAGATAATTGTCTAAAACCAACAGATGATATCACAGTGGCTACATCCATGTTTGCTATATAGTCACTGTTTTTGACTCATTTTGCTGGGAGCCTAGAGCCTTGCATATATGGTGTGCGTGCATATGCTTGAGTCTTACTGCCATCTCTTTAAAAAAAAGTGTGTTTGTGTGTAGCTGATTTCCATTAAAAGCGCTCCTTCCTCTCTTAAGGGAAAGTCCATCTTTCTGAAACAAAAGGTCACATACCTTAAAAACCTTGGCAATAAAAACACACACACGCACACACACCTCCACACACAGAGTGGGTGAGCTGTGACATAAAGACAGCAGTGAAAGCTGCCTTTGCCCTCATGAATGCTAACCACTCTTAATCCTCCTCCTCAAGAATCCAGCTGTGCCTGAGTTTCATAATGAAATAAACATTTTTGGATTTAATTTTCCACAGTGTCTATTTTTGAGAGAAAAAGAAATTAAGGCCGTTATACAGATTTGCAAGCTGAATGAAATTTCATGTGTTTATATTGCAGGTAAACAAGCATTTTAATTATAAGTATTTATAGTTTTTTTGTTTGATTGTTTTTTTGTAGGCTATAATTTCATGTTTAAATATAAAAACTAACATAGTGTGATCCTGCTTGGTTTAGAGGACTTTCTGTACTAATGAAAATTAGTGTCTTGGTGTCAGTAGGTTGACATGCCACCAAACTGGAGATTCAAGCAGGTTTAACAGAAAATGCTGAATTGTTTTGAGAGATGACATGATTGTGATGACAAAACTTGCACGCTGAATCCAGTCCTCACCCAGTGCTTCAGTCAACTGACAGAATCCAATTCTGGATACAAACAGTTGAAAGAGGAATTCTGGCTAACCCTTAGAGATTGGATAGGGAGTTAAGCCATTCAGGATGCTCCTTCACATTGGAAGAAGTCAGATAAAGTATTTAGTGCATGTCAAACTAAAAGGAGATCTTGGGGTAGACCTGGGAAATGCTGAAGAGATGTCTTTCACCTGGCTTGGGAAGGCCTTAGTATGCACCAGAAGAGCTGGAGAAGGTGTCCAGGCAAAGGAAGGGCTGGGGACTTCTGCTTAGACTGCTCATTGACACTAAGAGAAATACGGTGCAGTGGCTAAATAATTGCCCCTAAAGCTAAAAACTTGGTTGTGCTACCCCTGGCAGAAAGAACTGCAATCAAGCATGTGTGATAATTGGCAGTAAGTCTTTCACATCACTGTGGAAGAATTTTGGTCGATATTGGAGGGTTTTCAAGTATGAATTGTCTGCTTAAGGTCATGTCAAAGCATTTTTTTAACCATTCAAAGGTGGACTTGCTGGTGTCCCGCTAGATAACCCAAGTGTGCTTGAGCTTCAGGGCATGAATTGAGTTCAATGACGTCCTTGACTTAGCCGTAGATTCTCCTTCAGGATTTTCTGATAGAGAGCAGAATCCGTGGCTCCATCAGTTACAGAAAGTCATTCAGGTCATGAAGCAGCAAAACAGCCCCAGACCATCACAGTACCACCAACATGTTTGACTGTTGGTATGATTTTCATGAAATGCTGTTTTAGTTTCATGCCAGATGTAACGGGACTCAAACCTTCCCAAGTGTTCAACTTTCATCTCATCAGTCCACAGAACATTTTCCCAAAAGTCTTGGGGACCATCAAGATGTGTTTTGGGAAATGTGCAGTGAGGCTAGCAGTAGTTTTCACCTTGGATCTGTCCCATAGATGCCATTTTTGCTCAGTCTCTTTTCTATTGTTGACTCATGTTCTGTTCTGGGTTCATTTGTGAACTCCTCAATGAGTCATCAATGTGTACTTGGAATATTTGTTTAAGGCTGGTGAGTCTTGGGAAAGTTCAGAATTGTTCCAATTTTTCTTGCTAGAGTCCCAAAGCCTTATAAATAGCTTTTTAACCCTTTACAGACTGATAGATATCAGTTATTTTGTTTCTCAGGTGTCTCTTTAGATAGAAGCATGATGTGTTGCTTTTTGAAATCTTTTAGCCTGCTTCAGTTTGTCAGACAGGTTCTATATTTCTTCTTTCAACAGGTCCAACGATAATGAGGCCTGGGTGTGGCTAGTGACATCAAACTCACAACACCGTATCTTTAGACAACAAACACTGCTTTTGGCATCAAGAAATTCACATGCAGATTTATATTCTAAATTCTTGACTTGTCTTTGCCATGTGATGCCTCTGAGATGCCCATAAATGAAACAGTGTTAGTTCTGACTGGTGGAGAGAACTACAGGCAGGCATGTTAACAGCAAACAAAAATATAACCAGCAGAAAAAAAGAATTAGTAAGGACTTCAGGGCTGGGATGACGCAGAGTAAGCCCTTTAGAAGTTGACTCTGTGCCAGGCAGGAGGAAAAGAGGAAGACTACAAAGAAGATTTGTTGATGTAATGAAGAGATTTGGTGTGACAGAGAAGGATACTAAGGACAGGGTGTGGTGGAGGAAGATCATCGACTGTGGAGACCCCTAAAGGGACCAGCTGAAAGAGGAAGACATTGTTTGGGGTGAAACACTGGTTACCCAATATTGGACTATATTACTACCGATAGTTTGGTTCTTTTAAACATTTTTTCACATTATACTAAATTAACAAACATAATCTAGATCCTGGTTGAAAGTGCAGACCAGATGCTCTGCACAGATAGATCTGGAATTGTCCAGATCAGAACATCTTCTAAAAAGCAAGTATTAACAGCTGGCTCTTGATCTTAAGCAACACGATTCTTCCTCAAAGAGACACAAAGGAAATACATTTCTGATGCCTCTCTGCAGGTACTGAAGCACTTTGATCGTTACACAGACATGAAGGGGAGTCAGGGAGGGAGACTGCAGTGTGTCTGACTGTATGGAAAGGTTTCTTTAGCAGATGTGTGTATGGTACCTCCTCTCCTTCATCCTCAAGTAACCCTAATACTCAAGAAAGATAAATTCTAATTTATTCTCTGGTTTCTTCTTTTTATCTCCCCTTTTATTCTCTTTTCTTCTTCTTTAGCTCAACCATTCGGCTCTACGGAGCTTCTATTTACTAAATCTATTTCCACATCTATTTTGAATGTTAACAGAAAACCTATTCCCCATCAAACTTCCCATTATATCAGTAAATGTACTGCCTGCAGGTCTGAGTGCTATGTTTGTCACAAAGTGTAGCAGAAGATCCCATCCAATCCACTATTCTTATTGTTAATAATAATGGCAAGGCAATACAAGGTTTCACTTGACACACTGTTTAGTGCTACACCACTTTATGAAAAGCAGAACAATAAGCACGCATTGTTTTCCAAACAGAGAGGAGAATGCATTCAGCTGGATTTAATATAGGCACTGACCTTCCGGAAATTGCTTGTTGCTGTTTTATTTAGATCCAATCCTTTTTTTAAAAAAAAAAAAGCCAAAAGAGGATATCATTGACATTCAGTGGGCTTGTGCTTTGAAGCAGGGACTTTTTATACAAGTAAAACCATTTTAGTGCCTCATGTTTTCTTCAATGGTTTACTTTTGCTGGACTTTAGCCTTGATTTTTTGCTTATGTCCATGAAATCCTCCATCATTTACTACAATTATACCTAACTTAGTCACCAACTATCACATCCAGACTTGAGTGAACATTAAGGTGTAAAAATTATGAATTAAAAATGAAAAAGAGCTCAGTACAGAATATAAATGAACACTAATCTGCAGTAAAAAAACAAAACTGTGCCGGTGAGAAACTGTAGAAATTAATCCCTGATGAAATTAATCTGATTGGAAGGCGGGTTAAAGATTGTGTTAGCCAGAAGGATGCTGCAAAAGAGGCAATGTGTCTGTAGAGGAAAATTTTCATATGCTCTAATGTAGTTCAAGCCACACTTGACATGAGTTGATGAACCCAGTTAACGCTGAGAGGCAAAACGTCTTTATTTTCTCAATTACTGTATGTTTCATAATGAAGGTCGTTCTGCAACATCTCATTTACTCTTGCACACCCTGGAGACAGATGGAGAAATGCTGCTGCCCCAAATATGGATTGCTGCTGAAAATGCACAATTTCCTCCTCTGCTTTGTTAAAATGTCTAGCGACTAGTTGCTTTTCTCCTTTTTAAACAAAAAGGGAATTTCATAATAGTTTTCAAAGATTTATATCTTTATATCTTTAGTATCAATAACTGTTTGGGGCCTTTAAGCACCACAGAAAGCCAAAGAGGTCTTGGATAATGATATCAAGTTGTGACATTTACCACCAAGGCTCATGGGAAATTATGTTTGCTGAAGGTCATGTGTATATATAAATAAAAATGCAAGTGGTGTCAGACTTGGCTACATGTGAGTAAGTTATTGATTTTTGTTTTACAAACAGGTCTATAGTAGAGTTAGTCATTGTTATCTATCCATTCTTTTCCACTTATCAGGGTTGGCTCGCCCTATGGAGCCTATGCCAGCTATCAAAGGTATTCCGTAAGCCGAAGTACCAGAGAACAAGGCAGTCGAGTTGAACTCAGGCAAGAGTGCTAACCATAGCACCACTGTGCTACCCTAGCTGTTGTAATGTGGGTATAAATTGGAGAGCTTCAGCTTTAATTTGAGAGTGTATTTGATCAATTTATGGAGAATTAATTTGTAGGCTGTTAGCTCGGTTGTACTGTGGTTAGCACCGTTCGTTCACAGCAAGGACATCCCGTTTTTAACTTTCTTTGATTTTGCATGGGTCCTCTCTGGGTACTCTGGCATGCATTTGGTTAAGTAAGTGTCATGATCTGAGCAGCCAGGAACACACAGGCACAAATGTAATCTTCAAAAAAATGGGTTTTATTATACCCCAAAAAGGACGAGATGATTACAAAAGTTCAAAATAACAAAAATAAACTTTTTAAGAACCGAGTGGGCCCATAAAAGAGGTCAACTTAACAGAACGCTACTCAAAAGTCACTTAACAAAAACATAACTCAACAAACTGACCTCCACAAATGAGAAACAGCTCCAATTATATAGCAAATGAACAAACCACCATATACACCAAAGGTGAAAACTAAAGAGATAAGAGCTAACCATCATTCAAGAAGAACCCCATTCCCCCTACATGATCACAATAGATGGTCCAATCCACTTTATTGGCTTCTGCATTTAAACCAGCTCCACCCTCAGCCTCCTCTTTCAGCCAAACCAGGAAGGACTGGAGCGGAGGTCAGGTAACTCAGAAAGAGCAGAAATATAATTAATATAACATACCTATATAAAACAACAAACAATGCAAAGCAAAGTCTATGCCGCCATTTGGGCTATAGCTTAGTGCTGTCATGCATTACAGGTAAACTCAAAATATCAAATTAGTTAACTTATGATCACAGAAGCTTTAGAGCATAACGTAAACATAAGACAAAAAGATCAAATGAATATTACCTAAGTATCTCAATTGTGTGGTTGCCTGCAGCCATCACAGTAAGTGATTCAAAATTGGTTTTAGTCGTGAATGGTTTTCTGTTACTGTGTTAGCCCTGCAACAGTTTGCAACCCTGTCCAGTGTGTACCCTGGCTCTTACCCTCTGACAGTTGGGATAGACTCTAAACCCATCACCCCTCAGCTGACGGGTGTGGGTTCCTTAGTCTAGAACCCAAAGAATAGTTTCAATTTCTGTCTTTAGTTCTGTCTTTATTGGTGAAATGTAGCTCCATCAAGCTGAAGTTAGGAACTTTCTTTAGCTCTTAAAGGACTTTATGATCATCCACCACTAGAAAATATTCCCACTGTCTAAAGGTTTGTCTTCACCAGTGCAGTGCAGCTGTATTGGGTTGTGGTCAGTGGGTTTTCCTTTACCATCACACACCACTGCAAAATATTCTTGTCACTTCTTTTCTCTCAAAATTTCCTGGATTGTTTTCACTCAGTGTCCATTTTAACTGGTAAACACTGTCATTTCTACTTTATTTGGCTTACAGCTAAAGGAGAATATGATTCAATACATTTAAGGATCATCTGAATCATCAGTAAGGCACCAGCGTACAACATTGTTTCCAATGTATTTTATGTCTTCATGCTTTTTTTCTTCCAGCTATCCTGTCATAAGGTGATGTCACTTATATCTGCCTATCTGGCGTTTCTGTTTTTCCGGCTAATGAATGTTCTTTTGCAACTTGTGCTAAACCCTCAGAATTTCACCTGAGGTCTTGTTTTTATGACAGAATTGGATAATTGTATGCCTTCCTCCTGGGTATTGTTCAAACATATGTCTTTTCTTTACCATGAAAAGGATCCTGCAATCATCCATCACTGTGCCTTTTGTTTATTTCTCGCTGAAGTCTTTTTCTGCTGATGAGCTCACAAATGTTTTCTTTGTCTCAGTGTACCAAACTCTTATTTTTTTCTGTGCTAATCTAATTTTCCCACTCCCTTTGTGATGGATGTGTTTGCTTTGGAAATCTAAGGATGGCTGGTTTGATTGTCATTTATAGCTTCCCATACTGCATGTTGTGGGTTGACAGAAGCTTCCAAATTTAAATGTCATGAATGGAACTTTTGTTTAACTAATTTATAAATAGATTATGAAGAACTGACCATTAAACACCTGATGAGTGAATTAAACAGATACATTTGAGCTCTTAAAAAAAATGAAATTCTGCAATTTCCCAATGATAAAACCAAATATTTTATTCAACACCCCCAAATAAACCTGAATGTAATACATGTAACTATAGTTTGAAGGTTTAGATAGACAATTATACACATTATTCACACCATAAAGAACTGCTGACCTCATGTTGGGTTGCCATTTTGAATAAATAATGAATCCATCAACCAAAAAAACAAAACCAAAACCCCAAAGCAGGAACCTCATTAGAAATCTTTCCAAACAATTCTTAGCAGAATGAGAAACGTGCCACCACTGGACTACTAATGACTCCTTAATTAAGAGCCACCATTTTGTATTCAGAACGGCGCTGACACACATGAGCAGGTTCATCAGCTCCCTTTTTCACCTTATCTTGATGCCTGCGGTCACAGGCTTTAATCTATCCAGCGGGCAAAGCAATGTGGAAGCTGTCTGCTTTCTACAAAGAGCCTGAGAATCTCTCACATTGCTGAATATGTATTCAAGGCACGATTGTGGAAAATGGAATTGAGAGACCTGAACGAGGTGAAGAATTCACACAATCAGCGAGGGCCTGTTTGCGCAGTTATTAATTTCCGCCACCGTGTTGTTGATCCCTTCGCTTTCCAATTTGGTAATTTCTTCAGATTAAAACACATCCTTTAAAGGCTTTTTGCGCTTGACCTTTTTTTCTGAAGCTGCTGCCATTTCTGTTTTCATTTACAAAAATCAATTCAAGTCTACATAAATTTTCATGTTAAGTTAATGAAAATGCAGAAAATGTGCACTCAGTTGTAAAAAAAAATTGTAAGGGAGTGGAGGGTGATATTTGATTATAAATGAAAAACACCCGCCCTACATGAACTTTTGATTTGATATAAATATGGTTTATGTTACTTTGACACACCCACAAACTCACACATAGAAACGTTAGATGCCTGAGTCCATCCAGAAAAAGTAAAAAGTAATCATAATTTTTTATTTATGCATGTGTTGTTGGCTTCAGAATATAAAACTATTAAAATGTTCAGAGGTTATGAAGATGGACGAGTTTAAATACCCAGGGTCAAAAGATAGTGTAGGCAAGAGTGAAAGGGAATGTTTCCATGGTGTTAGTGAGACCTGCTATGATATATGGTTTGGAGACGGTGGCACTAACAAAAAGGAGCTTGAATTGGAGGTGGCAGGGGTGAAGATTTTTAAGAGTTTAACATTGAATGACCAGAGTGAGTCCGTGTAGCTCACCCAGCAGTCGGTGTCTTTCTCTGACTCATTTTTTTCTCTTCAATATGACAAATCCCCCCCCACTTTAACAAGACAATATTTATTTACTTATTTAGTTTGAATCTTGGTGTTCGAGGAAATAAATGGGCTATGTTGGTCTTCACAGTTTGCAGCTAAAATAAGAATGATAGAACAGGTAATTGTTTTCTTAATTTATACATGGTTGTGTATCTGCTTGAAATAAATAGAAGCAGTAGCGTTAACAACATTAACACTTCTAGTCTCTAGAAGTGTAAGCAGTAATGTGAATAAATATACCTGTACTACAAATCACTTTTTAAGATTTAGTCTTCATGGCTTTCCTGTTTTTTCTTCCTTAAGTAAACCTGAGCTTGATAAAGTCACTGTCACCTGGCTAAATTGGTTCGCCAGCTGATCTTTATCTTGCTGTATGCTTTTGATCATTTGGAGTGTCTTTTCAGTCAAGTTAAAATCCAAAACCAATTAATGTGTTAGAACTTAGAGCTGTGCCATGTGAAAGTTCTTTTAATGCATGTAAATGAAGTATGTTAATATATTTATATATTCTATATATCTATTTGACTATTGAACCTTTTTCTGCCCCCGCAGCCTCTTCACTCAGCCCTCATGTCGTTTCTAATCTGAATGAACCCAATTTCCCCTCCACAACTGAAACCATCTCAATTTAACTTTCCTTCCATTTCTGCTCTGCTGGCTCTTTATTCTATCTTCGCCTGCCTTCCCTGGCTGTCAAACTTGATAATCATGTCTCTCTAAATCTTTTCTTCATCATTTACACTCATGTCCATTTCAGCTTTCTTCTGACCATGGTCGCTGCTCTTCATGTCATTATCTTGGTGAGATCTTTTTACTCTTTCTGATTAATTTCTACACCCCATCTCTCCCTTTCCCTTCTTATTCTGATCTTTCTTTCTTTTTTTAGCTGCTTACTCAGAAGCTCACAGTTCTTATCTATTATCCTCATCCTCAGCTTTCATTTCTTTTCTTCTGTATCCAACTTTTAAATCCGTCACATCCTCCTTCTCATGCTTATTACATTTTTTTGATCTCTCTCCAATGTGGTAATGTTCACAATATATATTAGTGATTTCTTACAATGCAAAAAAAAAGAAGTAATGAACGCATTCAGAAACATAAACAAAACATTGTGGTTACTGAATATGGCTTGTGCAAGTTTGTGTAAATTTATGTAAATCCCCCAACTTCCCGATGGAGAGCATAGATGCCATATGGAAATTTTCTATTCATACTCATCCTTCTGCACTTAGAGGGCAGATTATTGGATTCAACAAAAAGAAAATCCCCTTAAAAATCTGCTCAACCATATCTCAAGACAGTTATTTTACAGCCTGTCTAATCCTTTTTGCCATCCTGTGGGCTGCTTGGACAATTTTTTTAATACATTTTTATTGCCAATATGGGAATTAATCATAGTGTAACTTAAGAATGAGACCCTGAACTGACACTCTCTGTTGCAGGTAAACTAATGTCTAAGTCAATGACTCAAGAATTCTTTTGTGAAAATCTAGGATGTGAGTCATATGCTCGCTGTCGAGCTTCTCTTCTGCTCTCAGCATCAACAGTAAGCAACAGAAGCTAATGCTAGCTTGAAAGAAAAGCAAATACTGACATGTCTCTCATATTCACTATTTTTATTGTAAAACCATTAGCAAGCAAGGAAAATAAGTTCATCCAGCCAGCTGCTACATTGAGTATCAATCAATTTGCTTGCGACAGCAGGTAAGCTAATAATATGCAGAAAAAAGGACAGTTTTACATCAGATGTAGCTACCGCAAGGTCAGAGTAAGTTTTCTGAAATTCTTGTGAATGGGATAACTTGAGAGCAAGACAACATCGAATTTTGAAACTGATGCCACAGGTCTGTCTACTAGTGGGTTGAAGGGTAGCACTGGCAGTTGCCAGTGTTTTTTTACTTTTCACTTTAGGTTTAGGAACACTTCATGGTTTGGATTAAAAACATAGACCTTAAACCTTCATTCCTTCCATTGGCCAAATCCCATAACTTAGATGTTATAGAAGTCTATCCGAAAACACCTTTATTTCTTGCTCTCAGTCGTATTAACTACAAAATTACATTTATTTTTTAACTGATAATCCTTTAATAGAGGAAAGGCCTGATAAAATCTTAAAAAAATGCCACAAAGTGTCATCTGAGGGGGGAAAAAATCCCTCTAAGCATATGTACAAAAGGCAGTTTAGTGGCATGGGACCATACACCATTTTTAGTGATTGTGTTTAGACATAATAAGAACAGCTTCCAGGTGTATCAGCTGCTCTCCTATGGTATGTCCTGTGTGGCTGTTGTAACTGTTTACACTTCAGCACCATTAAGATTCACTGAATATTCACATCAGTGAAATTGTTTGTGTGCATGAGTGGCCATGACGCTTAGCTGTGTTAAAAGATGGGATTATGTGCCCGTGGATAATTGTTGCATCATTGATGGGGTTTACAGAGATGAGCGAGAGCAGCTGTCACGCCTTGTCTATTTTTTTTTCATCCATTCATCATTTATCTTCACCCTCCATCCTTTCCTTTTTCTTATTTTGTTTTTGTGTACCCACCTATGCGCCACAGCTCATCTTTTACACATGTCACTTCCAACCAAATTCACTTTGTCCAATGAAAGTCATCACAGGTCACCTGGCAAACACATCAGGTGTCACCGTGGAGGGCCAGTGAAGAATTAGCTGTGCGTGAATGAACACTAGTGCTGCAAACAAAGGGGAAGCTGAAGTGGCCTGTTGTGTCTGCAGACTTAATTACCTCAATTAGTTTCCACATGCAGGAAGCAAACGAAATCAACACAGTAATTAACATTTGCATCTGCTTACTGGAGTTCACAGACTACAGCTCACAGAAGTAATGAGTCTTGAGAATAGTTGTTAGGGGGTTTCTTTAAAAAACACAATTTCAAAAAACAAATTTGCAAGTAATTCGATTATACTCGTGCCAGAGTTCTGGTGTCTCTTAGTGAGAGTAATGACCACAATCTGAAGGACCAAGAATTGGCCAGATTTAACCGTTAAGTCTCACAAGTACAAGTCTCTTAAGTACACATTACACTGTTGTATGTAGCCTGGCTTGAGGCCTGAGCATTTGACTTTTGGGAATTGACTATTTATATTTTAGAGTGTTGTAAAACACAATTATTATTTATTTCAGTTGCATTGCATTGTGTGTTGCTTGTTGTTCTTTTGTACATTGTAGGATTTCTGTGAACCACTTGTGGAGACTTGCCCAAGACCCAGATCCTTTTATAGGGTGGATGGTGATAAATAAAATATAAATATTTGCCAAACTGATTCAAGGTGCTGCTGGCATCCAGAAAGATTTTCCATTGGGTACTCAAGGCAGGCAAAAATCCAATCCCACCTGTAGCCTTAGACCTAGAAGGTGACCTGTTGGTTCTTGAGAAGCTAAAGCTAGTGTTAAAAAACAGTTTCAGGAAATTCACCTTAAGACTAGGTGAGAGAAACAGAGGTGTGTTTGGGAGAAAACACAAAGTTTACATCTTTTCTGGACATAATGGCCTCTGAAGGGACTGTGCTTCACCAGAATATCCTCAATCTAGCCTTTTTAAAAATCTCACCTTTATCTGTGTATCTCCACATTTTTTCCCTTCATCTTATCTTTCAATTTTCCTCCCTCCCTCTTTCTGTCTTCCTGGCCCCGCAGTTTGACAGCTTGTTGTGCAACAGAAGCTGACAGGGAGGGCACAGAAGACGAAGGTTGCTGTAAAAGTGAAACAAACAGATACAGGGAGGATGAGATTAAAAGAAACATACTGAAACACAAGCAGAGAAATGTAGAGAGAGAGAAAACACAGCAAGTCGGAGAGAGAAACTGGGAAACAGAAACACTGTGACATTTTTCATGATAGAATATCTGGCCCATGGGGGCCGTTAATCCACAACATAGGACCGGGAGACATTCAAGCCACATAAAGGCTACGATGAGGCTGGAACAACACTCAGTCACTGTGGATTGTGTGCGTGTGAATGAGAAGCCTGCTGCAACTCAAGTGAACATGACAGCTGTATTATGTCTCTCCAGTAAAGACAGACAGCTGCACTAGTGAACAGCTAAACCAGATGGCAACAAACACAAAGGACATCACACTGACTGTCAGTTGTTTCTCAGAATGCCACTCCGGTCATTACCTTAAATAAACTTAACCTTAGTGGAGGGAAGTGCTCTGTAGTTTATGTATGTGAGTTTGCAGTTCCGTACATCCATCCCCACATCCTGCCGACCTCTTTCAGCCTATCACCGAGATGTTCCCATGCCACCAGAGAGGTGTGGCAATCCACCGTGTTGCATTTTTATGGTGCTATATAAACAAAATGTAATTACCTGGCCTTTAAGACTGCTCACATGTAGTCCACTATGGTGCTATTTTTGAAACATAAAGATTAGGTAATGTGTCCTTTTTGACTGCACATTGGACTGAGTCAGATTTTTAAGTTTTGAACGGTGAGACAAAGTTGGAGAGTGCTTTTCAGTTCATGCATGCACATGCATTTCATTATTGCATCATGAGAAAATATAATAGAAAAAGTCATCGTATGCATTCCATGTTGTTTTGATCTTTTATTCTAATTCCCAGAGCAGGAAAAATATCAGATATTTAAAACAAAGCCTTTGATTAATAAGTAAATAGTCTGGCTGGATGGGAAATGTTGCCTCAGGCTGAAATTACATGCCTGGAGTTCCACTGGGATCAACCGGCCATTTTATTTACATTAGCCAAAGACATTTTCTGATGTGTTCAGATTATCGAAACATTATGATCAGACTGACATGAAATTGGTACAGATGTGGGACTGTGCTCTACTTAGATGTGATTAACTTTGGATCTGGGAATTTTTGGAAAAAGATTCAAACAGAAAAATTTCAGCTTCAGACTGGCTCTGAGTAAAAAGAACAAATAGCATAACAAATATATTTTGTTCAGATCAACAAATGACTGAATATTGATTTAAAGACTACCTAGCTAAAAAAATAATTTTTTAAAATCCATTTCTAAAATAGTTTTAAACTTCTTGCTTTCAGGCGTAGAGTATGAACGTCAATTTCATTCACTTTAAACACTAGCCTCATGTGTGTGCAATTACAATGGTAGGTGTTCATATTAAATATTAGGCTAGGGGTGTGTACAATATATGTATGTACACTAAATACACATAACCCCTGTGAACAAGAAGTGTCGGGCTTCACATTCCTCTTTTTGCTACTCTTGGCTGTGTATGATGTCGTACAGGGAGGATATCCTTATATATCGTTGGGGTATGGTGACGTAGGGCCCAAAATTGCAGATGCAAAGGTAGGAGGTGTATTTTGGGAGGTAACCCAATTTCCTTCGGGGTCAACCTTCAGGATCAATAACATTTTATTGAATTGAATTGAATTGAACTAAAGACGAGCCCTTTAATGAGCTGATAAAGAAACTGTACATGAACAAAATAGAAAACCAAACAGGAAGCTAAGTACGAGCGGCCTGATTTAAACTAACCCAGGCAAGGAAACACTAAGAAACTAAGACTAAACAGAACATAACAGTACACTCTGACAAAGGAAAGTGTATTGTTATGGACACAGTATATACACAGGAGAGTGATTAGGAGAAGTGGAGACACCTGGGAACCCAACTGGAGCAAACTAGACAGAACAAGATAGGGGACGCAAAGCTGAACACAAAAGACATGAGAACACGACAATCAAAATAAGACAGGAAATCGCAACCAATTAGACCTGGACACAGTGACCTGACATCGACAAACCGAGACAAAATAATTAGAATAACTCACTTCTTAACATACAATACAATAGATTCAAAAGTCCCAAAATAAAAAACACTGGAAACAGACCCAGAGATCCTAACATTTGTATGGTTTCATGTGTCATGTTCAAAGGCTACTGCTCATATATTAAAGGCCCTCAAAATTTGTATTGACGATGGAATTTTGTTTGACTCACCAATAAATACAGAATGAAGAATTTGAAAAAGTTGTAGTTTTTAAATAATAACAGGGTTAACAGTTTGATAGGAAAAGTAAAATAAAAACATTCCCACATTGGTGCTGAACACTGACACTGGACCTAGTTTTCTGGGGGTTTCATTTAAAAATGTCTGAAATATGTTTTCCCGATTTTATGCTATGGCTGTCAAAAACTTCCTGATGTAAGTTTAGAAACAACCGAAGGATTTTTAATAAACATTAAATTCCTAAATACAATATTATTGATGGATCTTATTATAGATCTATGTCGATCAGTTTGTAGTTGTCTGTTCTGTCTGTCAGCTGCCCTCCTTTACTTTTTACAACTTTTTATTTGGTATTGTATTTTTACCCCTGTATTCTTCTACTCCTTCACTTTATTTCTTTCACCGCTTCTCCTTCTTCTCTCTTTCTTATATCTTTTTTATAGTGCTTCATTACCTTGCCTTTCAGGTCCAGCTCATACTCATCTATTTATAACAACTCATCTTCCTTTCACAGTTTAATTTTCATGAGGGAACTCAATTATTTTAATGAAATGGTCTTTTCGTTTGTGGTTCTCACAGTTAAACACAACCTGAGAATCAAGTCTTTGGTTTTCTGTTATTTCCTTTGTTTTTTTCCCTCTACCAATTTCATTATTAAGCAAGTACTTCCCCCCAAAAAAACCACACACAAAAAAACTCCCTCATTCCAGTCAGGTGTAAATCCTGCAATGCCAATAAAAAAAAAGAAATAAATGGGTGTAACTCACAAGTGTGTATTTATTCTAATCAAATATTTACATGGATATTAAATATTTAGAGTTAGCCAACTAATAGACTTGGTTAACATTACAGGAAATGTATTTTTAAAAATAACAATAATAAAGCAATAATACTGCAGGTCAACACTGTACCTTAACTTATTAACAGTCTTGATGATTTGAGCCATTTACTGTCACTTGACCAGTTCCTTGTTTACTAAATGATCTCAGATGTTATTTTTTTTATTTGACCAACAAGAACCTGAGAGCACAATCCACGGCCAATGCCATCAACTGCAGTGTTAAAAGATCTGGGATAAAAATTTACTGGCTTCCCTCTTTGCCCATGCTTCATCTGTCCATTGAGTTTCATTAAAGTAGGTTTGACAGTTTTTCTACAATCCCGTCAGAAAGAAAAGAAGATAGCCCTGAAAATACCCATTTCCCTTTGCTTCCCCTCTTTGATTTGCCATCAGAAAAAAAGACACGAAAAAGCAATTATTTCTCAGATTTGTGAAAGTGGACACACCAAAATCTTGTGACATGCATGGACCTCATCATATCAGCGAAAGCCTTTAATATAAACTACAAAAATGTCCATAAATGATGGATTCATTCATCCATACTACAACTACTGTTAAACATACTATTATTACTATTGTTATTATTATTTTTACCCTTTTATGTTTTGAACATTATAAGGTATTCAATTCAAGAAAAAAAGCCTTGAAAAACTTGGATTGCTAAGACATTGTATAAATAAATGTTGCTTCTTTGAACTATGATCAGCTTTCCTCTTAGATATTAACAATGTAATTTCATCTTGACAAGTCAAAGAATAAACATGAAAACAAGGGATCAGAAACTGTAACTACTGTAAACATGAGCACTTGAAAAATTCTTTCTGACAGGTGAATATTAATGTTTGTTTTCAGCTTGAAGCCATATAGAATTTAAATATTTTCCTGTGTTGTGATTTCATTTTTTCCAGTCCTCCAGTGCTGTTTTTCCTTTTCCATGCACGTCTGTTGTAAGAGGAAGGAGTGAGAAAAATCTATTATGTGCTAGAAGCAAGAAGCGGCTCCATTTAATTTAGCATTTTTATTTGTACCGGCTCACACACAAACACGACCCTGTAGGCATGCTCATATCATTATACAGTACATTTAGATAGGATGGTATCTAATGTCCAAACAAAACAACACAAAGTCACAGACATACAGTACACACATTAAATCGTGTAGCTGCAGATAAATGAACCAGGCAGAGTTTGATGGGATGAAAGTTCACATCATCATGCAGGCACAAATGAAGCTGCAGGCTGAAGATAAAATCCACAGGGAGGAAAACAAACTGTATTTGTTTATATCTTCACATCTATTTCAATGTGATAATGAATCATGTGAGTAGTAGTAGTATGAATGAAATGATGGGTGATTAGGGCGTCAGCCAGAAAACTTAAAAAAAAAAAAAAAAAAAAAAAAAAAACCTACAAAAAAACAGGAGACAACAAACAAAAAGAAAAAAGGTAGACATCAAGTCAAGTAATAAACAGAAAGCAGCTGCTGACAGCTGTTGGTGGCAAACCAGTGTAGAGACTCACAGATCTGCCATCTGTCGATGCCTGTTGTATACAATTTTTTATTTTTATTTTCTTTTTTAAATTAACATTTAGGAATCACTGTACAGTACCATCAACTTCAACAATTTGTTACTACATGTATTTTTCTTTTCTTTTTTTTTTTTTTTAACAACAAAAATATCCATTCAAAAGGGGGAAAAGAAAGAAAAGAGAAAACAAAATTTGTATTTATTTATTTATTTATTGGGAACAATGATGGAGTTTTATGTTTTATAACCAATTCAACTTGTCCAATTTTTAAATTTATTAATAAATAAATGAAGCAAAAAAAAGTTGTTGGCATGTAAAGTTCTTACACAGTTCTTTTCTGGATATTTTCCACTATGTGGACTTTTTGTAAATTGAAGATGTGGAAATTTTTTGCATTTTTTTGTCATGACCTAAAAAAAATTGAAGACCGTAGACAAATTGGACAGTTTTACAAAGGAAATATATTGTCCAAGATATGTCATTTTTTAAATTTTTATTTATCTTCTTTTTTCTTTTTTCAAAAATATGGATATCGATGCATCTTTTTTTACAATGAGACATTTTACAAAGTGAAGAAATTGTATAATCTGTTTGGACATCAAGCACAGTTTTGTAAAGTGAATACATTCTTTACAAAGTTAAATTTTATTATTTAATTATTTTTTTAACTGAGGTAATTGGTGTCATATCCACAGTTTTAAACTTTGGATACAAAGAAATGTGAAGAACCGTTCTCAAATATAAAGCCACAACTAATAGGCCCGGGTATGTCCCAAGGCAACAAGATCATAACTTTATATGTTATATGGCCTGTAATATACCATACTTTTCGGACCATAAGGCGCACCAGATTATAAGGTGCACTGTCGATGAGCGGGTCTGTTTTCATACATAAGGTGCACTAAGCGAAACAAAACAGTCAGATAAGTCAAACTTTACTCAACTCATTCTTCTTAATTCCTCCACTTCTGTACCATTGATTCATTAATGTTGAATTCTCTGGCAGCTGCTCTATTCCCATATTGTTGCAGTATATTAACTAACCTCGTATTGTGGATGAATTATCTCAGTTGTTCTCCTGACTAAAGTTTGGTCCAGTTACAACATCCTGTCATGCGATTGCATTTGTCCCCAACTACCGGGAACCCTCACGTTAACTTTTATCGAGTGGAAAAAAGTTAGCGTTCATCCTCCAGCTTCACTGTGCTATTGTTATGCTAACATAGCTGTGTCGCTTGCGATCACGTAACACATCATTATATACCAGCTAGTCCAACTTCAGGAACCCTACAAAAGTCACTGCTTTTTAGTTTTCTGTCTTCATTTATGTTGGAAGTGATAGCAGAGCTGTACGTTTTAATTTTTTTTTTAGAAATCTCTGTCAGAGCATGATATATCATGTTTAGGTGGAAACTAGCGGGCTAACTTCCTGCTAACTTCTATCTCCGTTAAATTTAATAAATTCTGTTTTCACAGATGCCTGGATGTTAAACTTAATTGTTACACCTGGTAGAGCAGCAACACTGATCATTTTGTTAAAGATGAAAGAATGTAGACCGTTTTTAACTCTCAGTGATGCCGCAGTGTTCGTTTGACTTTGGGACCTGAAGCGGACGGAGTTTTGGACCCAGATTACTCCGCGAGGCTCCTGACTACGGCAGCTGTAATGCTCCGATAATCCATCAAGCAGATTGTAGCTTACCAAAGTCATACTAAAACATCTTTTACAGATTTTTGAGTACCACATAAAATCAGTTCGAGGTCAGTAAGCACAACCAGAATTCTTACATAAGGCGCACTGTCGATTTTTGAGAAAATTAAAGGATTTTAAGTGCAACTTATAGTGAGGAAAATACGGTAATACGAATGTATGAGGACTCTCTAGCTTTCAAAACCTGCAGCTGCCTTGACCTCATGAGGTTGTCATTTGATTGATGACACAGCGAGTCAGGCTTAAGTCAGGAATAAAAGTAACTGGCATACTTTCTGCAGGCATTGAACAAGCCTGATAACCTGCAGGTGAGTGATGTGGCTGTTTAAATACTAAGTAAAGAACAGGAACAGCAGAGTACAGCAGCAGAATCAAAAGTGTTTGTCACAGATTCGACCTTTGAAACTATTATATTTTCTAAAGGGTGAGTTTCCCTCACTGATCCCCAACATTAAACTCTCTTTCTCCGTAGGCGATCCCCTCATGGCCAACTCAGCTCGATTCATGTTCAGCCATCAGCCCTCTGACATTTCCAGTCGCTAAGCAGATTATGGAGACATATCCGGGTATTCAGAGCTTCCTTAAACTGGGCTGAGTCGACTCTGTGAGCCTTTCTATTTAGGATGAAGGGGAGGCTTTGGTACACCCATTTAAATATTCTAGAGCTGAGGGCCGAAGACTTTTCATACATACTGAAACCAATGGTCAGTTCATTTTTTGGTTGAGAGGTACTTGTCTAATTAATCAGCAAATGCAGTATGCAGGAGTGTAACATTACTGAAATCATATTGCTGTAACGTCTATAGTTTTTTACAAAGTGCTGACACTTGAAAGGTTTTGGTAGGTTTGATAAAAAATAAGCAATACCTAATACACCTAGCTTTGCCCAATGGTCAATTTACAGCTTGAAGACATTTTAAGAGAGACTTTTGGAAAGTTTCTACGTGTCTAATTTACAATTCTGTGCATAAGTGAAGGTATGAAAGTCTCACGCACAAATCTCTAATTTGTTGATATATTCTTGTCTAAAGTTGTTCCTACACTACCAGCAAATTTAGTTGTCCTAATAAATTGAAACACAGATCTTTACACTCACCATTATATTTGGTATAATTTCTGTAAATCTTTCTTCTGCTACTCTTTTATTTTTGGTTTTCATCTTGTAAAACACCTTGAACGATTTAGATAAACATTTCTGCATTTATAAATGACATACTATCTGTTACTGTTACACCATGTACATCTATCACTGCCACTAGATCACCGCTAGAAATAACCATAATACTATATCTATAAATGGCATTCTAAGGTGAAGTAATCCTATATAAATGATGAATTAGGCACTTGCTAGTATCTTAATAAAGCTTAATAGTGTGGCATTATTATAAAGTGCTACCTTCATGTCTTACTTGTGCCATAGTGAGTGTCTGAGGGGAAACAATATTCATCACCCTTGTCATTTCAGCCTGAGCGCACATTTTTTGTTTTTCAACCACTGTGACTCCTGTGAAAAACTATTTGTGCACACTGTGTTTTGTCGCTCTTGCTTTTTTTCCCCTACGTGCCCAGAAACTGAATACTTTTTTCTTTCACCATCATCACTGGTTTCTCTACTCCGCATCAAGGTAAATGTGTTTCCTTATATAGAGAAATGGGAGTGTGGCAGTACAAGCACAAGCTCATTTATTAAGAATGATTCTGATTCATGTTAGTAAAAACAAAAATCGCCAGTGCACGTTTCACAAATCTGACAGTAATTTTGTTCAGGATAAGAACATTCATGCCCACGCATTAGTGAATGAGGCCCAGCACTTTAACAAACTGAGGACATTTTTTTGAAGTGAGATTTGTTTAAGAGTATAAAAGAGTGGGGAAAATCTCATCACACTTTCAAGAATTAGGCAACATTTTGGAAAAGCATCCATCCATCCATCTTCTTTCGCTTATCCGTAGCTGGGTCGTGGGAGCAGCACCCTAAGCAGAGATTCTCAGACCTCCCTCTCCCCAGGCACATCCTCCAGCCTTTCCGGGAAAACACCAAGGTGTTCCCAGGCTGAGAAATATAAGCTGTGTCTCAATTCAGGGGCTGCATCCTTTGGAGGACCCGGCCTTTGCGATCTATGTGGGCCGGGTCCTCCGAAGATTGAGAAGACTAGAAGTGCGAGGCTGTAAAATTGGACGGTCTAGCCTTCAGGTTTGCATCACCGCTGTCTTGGTGGAGTTTAATAAACTCAACCGTTTGCTCCTTACTATCTAAAATATAACACAACATTGGAGTAAATTCTCTACCATCTCACACTTCTGTTTAATCAGTTTTCTGCTTGACGTTTATTCAGCTGTGTGAAAATTTTAACTCTAATTTCAGCCAAACCGATTTACCCAGGAACAAATAAAACACTGGAAGGAAAAAAAAAAAAAAAACACAGGAAGGAAGCTCATTTCTCCCGCTTGTATCAGCAATCTTGTTCTTTCAGTCACCAGCCACAGCTCGTGACCATTGGTGACGGTAGGGACGTAGATCAACCGGTAAATTGAGAGCTTCGCTTTTACACTCAGCTCTCTCTTCACCACGACGGACGACGGACAGCGACTGCATCACTGCAGCCACAGCACCAATCCGTCTGTCGATCTCCAGCTCTCTTCTCCCATCACTCATGAACAAGACGCCAAGATACTGAAACTCCACTTGGGGCAGGAACTCGTCCCTGACCCGGAGTGGGCACTGCACCCTTTTCCGGCTGAGGACGATGGCCTCAGATTTGGAGGTGCTGATTTTTATTCCCACCGCTTCACACTCGGCTGTGAACCGTTCCAGTGCAAGCTGAAACACGTCACCCGATGATGTCAAGATAACCACATCATCTGCAAAAAGGAGAGATGAGATTCTGAGACCACCCATATAAGCATAATTTTGCAAAGTCAAAAACTGCTTTTCCACCTCGTCAAAACTTAAAATAAAAATAGAAATGTTCTCAAATTGTGATAAGTAAAACAATTAAATGGCGCAACCTAAAAAAGACAAAACAAACAAACAAAAACAGCTTGTTCTTGCACCGTTTAACTTTCATGAAGACAAAAAGAAAAATAGACAAACCATACTAAACCATAACTACATTCTCCTTCCTGGAGAAAATCAACTAGACGTAGGCTGACTCAATCTGCCACTCAGTGTTTTCCAGCAGTTGCAGTGAAAATCAATGGCGGGAAAAAAGATCAAACTGTAAATGTCAAGCTTTGCAGTCTGTCTTGCAGAAAGTCAGAAGTCATTCTAGGTGAAAATTAGGAGATGAGGCAGAAACAGGCAAGCCCAGCTCGGTTTAATGGTAACGTCCGTCTTTACTCTTAAACAACTTCTTGATCACAGAAAATGTCTCCTATGATGATTTATTATTTTATCTTTTTCTCCAGAGTCCTTTTTTACCAGTTCAGATGGCATCATATTTATGTCAACCAGCTCTGGCTTTTACTCTGATGTTTAAATCCATTGGTCCGTGAGCAGCAGTCTCAACTCGGTCCACTGTGGAAATGTTTCCACATCATTTCTTTTTCTAATCTCTGTCTCTTCAGGGTGGATTCAGTGAGCATGCTCAGTCAGCTCTGCTCACTTCCTCCCTCTTCTGAAGGGAGTGCCTAAGAAAACCCCCACTATGTGCATTATTGCATTTCTATCTTTCTGAGGTTCAGATTTGTGCTTTAGAGTGACAGTTCTTCCAAAATGTGGATATTTTTAACAAAAACAGGGCAGATTAGAAAGTAGAAACCTTTTTATTTTATGACCTTTTGGAGGGGAAACATGATGGAACGTGCAATCAGATTTGAAAAGTAAAAGATTTTCAATTAATTATATTTCTGAGTACCATTTAAGAAAATGAACAGAATTTGGCTCCTTCTCCTTTTTTGTTCGTTCACAAAAATTAAAAGGGTAAAGACTATTAAGGTGCTACTAATCAAATGCACTTGATTATTTAATCATCATCAAGAGTGAACATGTCTATAAAAGCAGAGATCTTGGTATTTTGCTCTTCTGGAGTATTAAAGAGTAACGCCAGAAATGGACGTCCCAGCAAATTCATTACATGGTGAGAATCTGCAAAAGATCCCACAGCTACATTTTCAACCCTCAAGGCTTCAGTTAGCATATTAGTGACAGTAAAATCACAAAAAGCTTGGCAAACAACCCTAAATGAAGATGATAGCATTGTCAGAACAAACCACAAGACTTCTGGAACAATGTCTTTTGGACAGATGAGACCAAAGTAGAAATATGTGGCCATACATGTTTGGTGTAAACCAAACACAGCATAACAGTACAAATTTTAATTTTGAACACATGCTTGATAAACATGTTAAATCTTTTACAATCTTCTTGTTTTAGCATATTATTCATCACATGATAAGTACTGGCAACATAAACTGTCTCTCAGCAGTACTGGTTGTGCATCAGGATAGCAAAGACAAAGGGCACTGTATTTGTGCTTGTGCAGTGGAGGCAACTCTTAACAAAACAGCCATACTTGATGCCCTCAGACGAGAACAGGTGGAGATTTCTGGTAAAGCAGGACACAGGACAATGTAGAAAATTAGGACATTTTCTCTTAGCTTAGGACAGTTTACCCTCTTAAATGTAATTGAAGACATTTTCAGAAAGCAATGACACTTTTGGAACGAGAGGACATTTGTCAGACTTTTATCTGATTTTCCCATCAATGAGTTTAAGAATTAAGGTTTGAGAAATGAGTCACTCAGGCTACTCACAAGAAATATATTCCCTTATTCTGTGCATCTGAAAAATATCAGCACCATATGCTCATTTTTCCAGCCTAAACTCGTCTTATACAGAGTAGTCAGGGAGCTGAGTCATTTGCTGTCTCTGCCAATCACCGTTAAAAGACCGATTGTACATTTTAGTGTATGTGTGTGTGCGTTGATTTGGGAATGAGCTATTAAGCCTGCGGCTGTATACTTGCGTCCCTTATCTGTCCATTTCAACAGCTAACAACATAAAGCCCTGATAACAGGCAGATGGAGGGCTGATGGGGGAAGGATGGAAGAAAGAAGAGTGAGAAGTCTGGATAAAGCAGGGCAAACAGGAGATAATGGAGAACCCCTTTACTGGTTCCCATTCAAGGGTGCCCCCCTCTTCACCCCACTGCACGTCTTGACACAGCAAACGAAAAAAAGAATGGAAGTGGCAACAATGTAATCAAAAAAGCTGTAATCCATCCATAAAATTTTGACCTTTCTTAGAGTGGAAGGAGATTACACTGAAACTGTAATAAAATAAACGTTGGGAGACGTATGGGTGAGTCTGTTGGTTTAGTGATGTCTGAGAAGCCTGAAATTGTCAACAATTGGACACCTGAGGTCATGTGTGGCTCATACTCATCAGCTCCTGCTGGACAGTAGTCTGTGAAAAACAGAATATAAAAAAAGGTCATTGGCTCTGCGTAGCAGCTTGCTGTATGGAGTGCATGCTGATTCCTACCCACTGTTGGAAATGCCTACAGTTGTCATGTGAGTTACAGAAGTGGACCAATCGATGGTCTGATGAATTCATGTTTCTTTGACATTATGTGCATGTTGTTTATCAGTGGGATGAACTATCGGAAGAAGGCAGCCCAGCAGGGCTTAGAGCAGTGGTTCTTAACCTTGTTGGAGGTACCGAACCCCACCAGTTTCATATGAGCATTCACTGAACCCCTCTTTAGTGAAAAATAAAATAGGATTTTTTTCAAATTCAAGACATACATATGTTTTTTACAAAATGAGCTGTGCATATCATGGCTGAGGCTCTGCCGAACCCCTGAGACCGACTCACCGAACCCCTAGGGTTCGATCGAACCCAGGTTAAGAACCACTGGCTTAGAGTGATCAGCTTAATGATATCCTGCTGGGAAAACTTTGGACCCTTGTGTTCATGTTCGTGCTACTGTACCTAAACATTGGTGTGGGACTCAAACACTCCTTCCAGGTAGTAAAACTGGTCCTTACATAGCACCTTTCTACTCAATTTGAGCACTTAAAAGGACTTTTTGCTACAAGTCTCATTCAGACACAAATTCATACAGGGCTTCCATCTATATCTAAGCACTGTTATAACATTTGCGCATGCACACACAAACTGATGGATGGATCAACTTTGGGTTTAGTTACTTGCCCAAGAATGCAGCAGGAGGAGACCGGTCCACCAGCCTTCCAATCTGTAGATGACCCGCTCAACCACCTGACAAACACTCTGTGTGTTCAACACAGTTATACCAAACAATATAAAAGATCTTGTTTCCAAAGGTGTACCTCTGTCCTGATGACAACAAGCTGTATTCACAGCAAAGAGGGTTTGATGCGAATATGTGTAGTAAAATTGCAGGTCAACAACAAGCGTCAAATGTTAATAACTAAAGACAGTATTTTGGATTTTGCCTCACTGACGCTTTTACGTTGAGTTTCGTGCTTGCTTTTCTAGTTTAGCTTTCCTGTATTTCATGTTAAGGTTTTTCTCCAGCAATAAAGCTGCCGCCTTTAGTTTATCATTCAGTCTCTGAGTCCTGCATTTGGGTCCTACATCCTGCCTGCCACACAGCACATCATGACAGATTCATAATCATAAGTCATAGCACTGTGAAATATGACTGGTGTAGACTCACAACTTAGGAATGCTAAAAATACATACAGCATACATAAATGTAATTTAAAAGAAATGAGAGCGTCTGTGTTGAATGTAGAAGCCATGGCCGAAGTTCACTGTAATGCCTTTGTCTTTCTAAATGGAGGGACAGTAAATGTGTGTGTATATGTTAGCATGGAAAAACTGAAGATAGTCAGATTAACAGCAACAGTATTTTGTCTATATCCACCATTGGAGAAATCCATCTCATGTAAACAATAACGTAGCGCACAGCGTGACATCAAGAAAGGCGCACACCATTGACGTTGCGTGACTAAATCTCTGTTTTCCTCGTCCACACGTAAACGCAAAATCTACGTTTTTAGTGATCCAAAACACCGTTTATGTGTGGATGAAAGCCCCAAACTAGGGCTGCCACGATTAGGCGGCTAGTCACGATTACGTCAACAATCAAAATCGTTGACGACTAATTTAATAGTCGAGGCATCGTTTGAAGCTTTACAAGACGCAGGAATAAGTAGGAGGATTTAAGAGTGTAATAATGGACTAAAACAGAAGATGGCAGCAATCCATCTACAAGGATGCCAGCTGCGGTTAAACGCGAAAGAAGAAGAAGAAGCAGGGTGTATCCTTCGTGGCCCAACATATCCCAGAATTCAAAGCGCGGCCCAGCCAATTCCAGTTTTATAACAATGGCGGCAGCTGCTTAGTTTTAATATTACTCTTATTAATCTTTCTCGGTCACAAAATAAACTTTTAACATATTTCCAGGCGAGAATGTAGCTGTGTAAACTTTAAATATCCGCTCGATTTATCAAGACACCACATATTTGCAAAAGCGCTCCGACATCTTTGGAGACGTCTGTTACCCACCAGCTTGATAGCTAGCCGGAAGTTCAAGGGTCACTAGAGCCGGCGAGAACAGCGAACTCCCGGCACATCGTTTTCAGACCCCGCGGTCTTTCGCTACTCAGATTAACCATGATATAAAAGTCACTTAGATAACTTAAAAATGTTATTGTTTGGCTTTTTTCAGTGTTTTATTTGTTCGTGAGTGAATCGGTTTGGCTCAGATTAAAGTTATAGTTTTCACACAGCTGAATAAACGTTAAACAGAAAACTGATTAAACAGAAATGTGAGATGGTCGAGAATTTACTCCAATATCCGGTTATATTTTAGATAGCAAGGAGCAGACGGCTGAGTCTGCAAATTTCATTGAAAGCTTAATAAACTATCATCTGCTCTTTATTTCTAGTTAGCACATCCCTTAAACACTTCAAGCTATAAGCTAGTGATAGTTAAATTAGAGCTGATGCATGCTGGTGCAATAAGCCGTATGTTTTACATCCAATGGATGCATGATCTGATTAGTCGACTAATCGTAAAAATAATCGGTGACTAATCGACTATCAAAATAATCATTTGTGGCAGCCTAAGCTCAAAAATATGTGTTTTCAAAAATACACCTGTACGTGTAGACGTAGCCCAAATGAATGCATATTCAGAGATATGATACCCATGTTGTGTGAATAAAAAGAAAAAGAAAATGTGTTTTTCCAAAAGTGATCTTAAGTCAAGGAATTCATGTTGAGAAGTTGCTTGGTGATAGTTTCAGTTTGTTTTTGCCTATAAATACTAGTTTCCACCAAACATAAACTGAACAAACCTAAACTTTAAAGGCCACTTTCTTAGTTAGCCAGAAATCCTGACATCAGGACACTTACATCCACCAAACTTTACAGTCCGATTTCTTTCCATATTTTGAAGGTTCTTGCAGAAGGGTTTGTTCATCTATCATTTAGATTTATTGAACATTTCATCCCTGCTAAACATGGTGAGCATCGATTTTCTTTCTTCTTTTACTTTTGGATTGATAAAAAGTGATATCCAAAATTTGCAGTCACAGTGCCAACAAAATGAAATAAGAAAACTGAACTTGGGTTTTAAAGTTCTGATTTCTGTTCTGGAAAACTATGTGTACTCACATTTAGATAAATTTGACCTCATTTGCACACCTCAACATAAAAGAGAAAAATAAAATATTTTACAGAAAATAATTATCTTAATATAGGGCATCAGAGAAGCGCAGTGGTGATAGCTGTTAGTTAGAACTCCCCTCAATCAGCTTTAGTGCTTCCCTTTAAACTCTAAAGAGGGTTGTGATACCCATATTATTCAAATGCATCTAAGAAATCCATCAATGGGTCCTCATGTGGAAAAACAAAGAATAATAAAAGGATCTTAAATCGATTCCTCTTCCCCGAAATTAGTTTCAAACCCTTAGAAGTTGTAGTTGTGTCTGTCTGGTGAAAGGCCAGTATTTGCTCTCTTTTTGGTCTCTCCCAGCTAATTAGAGAAGCAAACAAAGGCTGTTTTACTGTTCATGTTGGTGTTTTCTATTTCAGAAAAACATGGACAACAGCGACAATAAATCGGCTTCATATCCAGGCTTTACAGTAAGCACATAAATTCCTGGTAGAATTACTAGTATTTTTCCTCTTGATTAACTAACATATGTGTAGCTTGCATGCTTTTAGCGCCTGATCATCTTCCAATTATACCAAAACTTCAGCCTGCAGGTGATTTGGACATTGTTAGCTTTGCTTGTAGATTGTTTGGCTGCCTCCTACACAAAACACCAGACTTGACACACTTCACGAACACACAGTGAGCGAGAGTCAGAGTATTTTTAGAGATTATCTTTTTTCTGCAGATAAGTAAATGTGGGTCACACAAATGTTCCAGGGGCGCATTGGATTTAAGCATCCCGCTGAAGACGAGCTGCTTCTGGCAGCATCCATAAACAAACAGAAACACACCTTCCTCTGTGGTGAGCAGATGCTTCATCCACAGTGAAACACACGCCATGCGTTGTTTAAAATGTGCTTTGTGCCTATTACTCATTGCCAACTCTTCTTATGAATCTGAGCTTTTTTTCACCAAACAGTGACTCTAATAGTTAAGAACTTTTATCTTCTCTTCTATTAGGATACATGCAAAAAACTTAATGATGTTAGCGGTAAAGGACCAGGGTGCCTGACTGCAGCTTCATAGATTATGAGCAATCAGGAGTAGCTTCGACTACGGAGCCCGAGTGTGTGACTAAAACACAGGAAAGCGAAGTACATACATACACACACATACATACATACAAGCTTATTTGGTCCCAAAAGGACGTGGGATGATGTTTAGTCCAGTATGACATCAGTTTTGTTCCACTGACCTGTGATAGGTCATGTATCAACAGTTCAATTTAGTCCAAAGAGTCGCAGGTCCTACCGCAACGCAGCGGTGGTCGGGTGGCTCGCCATCCCGCGCTGATCAGGGCTTTGATCGCGGGGGAAAAAAAAAAAAAAACCCTGACCTAAACAAGGTCAAAAACATAAATTAGCATTCACAGAAGAAAATGAAACAGCGTTCTACTGCAATGACAAAATAAATAAATAAACCATAAATAACAAAGTCAACTAATTAATGCCATATTTCATACAACAATCAATAAACCGATAACCAAACAAATCATAACATCTCATAGTCATCATCTCTTATAATAAATTTCATTCAAAATACTACTGAAAAACATTCACATGGGTCCCATCAAAGTAAAGTAAATTAGCAATAAGGCTAATAAACATTATCCAAGGTTAATCAAATATTTACAAAACAGATTTAATTATAGGTGTTACGCAACAAGTTCAATAACCTAAAAGGAATTTAACTCAAAAGTCTCATAGGCCGTTTTGGCATTTAATCAGAAAAGTAACAAAAAACATCCAAAACGGACAAAACTACAAAGATCAAATCACTCACTCAACTCTTGAAACATTAATTTAACATTCGGCCATAGTGGAAAAACCAAAAACAACAATATTCAATAAATAAAACCAGTAATTGCACTTAACTGTCACTAGCCTAGCGTTAGCTTACCAGCGTTTAGAATGCGCGACCGCGGCTCCGCATTTTCATTAATTATGACAAAACAAACCAAGCAAATAACTCACCGTTGAGTGGATCGAGAGAGGGTATAAAGGTGAATGAATCGGCCGGGTTATTGCACGCTGTCAATTGATATGTAGTCCGTAATTTGTCAATATCTGACAAGCACATCAACCACAGGAACAACAGCAGCCATGGGAGTCTGACCCAGAACTTATACAGGGTTCATTCCCGCCACAATAAAGGGATTTGCGGGAGTGGGGTCAGATGTTACCTTGGTTACACTCTCCCCCCAATCCCATGGGCTTCCTTGTACATGGACTAGGCTGGCAGCGAATGACTGGTGGGCACATTGCAGTACAGTTTCTTATCTTGGATTGCAGCCCACACACCCACACAGTGTAACTGTTCAAACTTCAATCCTGATATCTGGCACAGCTCCCATCTGTATGATGAACACCAGGCCTGAAAGTTCAGTTGAAAGAGCTGGAAGTTCCTGCTATCACTTGCACCATCACTCCCTTCACCCACATTCATAACTTACAGAGAAATCCAAGATCAAGGTCTTGTGGGATGCAGAAAGGAATTCTGGTAGCAATTCTTGGCAATAAAATTGCACTGATTAAATCAATAACAACATTTCTTCAATTAAACAAAAAACAAAACAAAACAAAACCAGTCTGGGATACTTTTTTTTAAATTACTTTATTAACAAATACAGAGTTATTGTATTTTCAGAGTTATTGCTGTATTTTCTACAGAATCTATATTTTAATGTATTTTTATATACAGTAATTTTACAAACTTACTCTATTTTCATTTACAGTAGCATTACTATATATCAATTGCAACATTATTACTGTTTGCTTACTTACAGAATTACTATATTTTCATATTTTCCTTTTGGGTATTATTATATTTTCTCATTTACAATACTAATATTTCATTTAATATTCCCTACTTCCATTTAGGGTGTACAGTAAACTACTGATGATAAGTTACTTTTAGTGTTTAGAGTTAAATTACTGTATTACTATTATTACTAGTATTAGTGGTGCAACGGATCAAAAATCTCATGGTTCGGATCGGATCACGGTTTTAAGTCACGGATCGGATCAATTTTCGGATCAGCAAAAAAAGAATCTTTTTCGAATCTTTGGATCACGTGCGTGCCGAACCGTGGAGTGTGATCGGTTCGGATTATGGATCAACCGTGATCCACTGCACCACTAACTAGTATTCCTTTTTATTTAAGATATTAGTACTCTGTTAACATTTCCAATATTACTGCTGTATTCTGTATTTTCATCTGCAACATTAAATTTGTAACTCTAACTATCTTTTTGAGCAATACAGTGGTCCCTCGCTGTATCACGGTTCACCTTTCGCAGCCCCATTGTTTCACAGATTTTTTTTTTTTTGGGGGGGGGGTGCAATTTTGCATGCTTTTCTTTTTCCAGCGCATGGTGTTCTGCGTCCTGATTGGCTGTAGACCATTGTCAAACAATATCCTCTGTGCCATGTCTCCTGTACAGTACAGAATGCGTTCAGCTTGTCAAATGTACATAAATCATCGATTGCTAGCAGTGTGACTCTGAAGTGCTGCACTGTATGTTTGTAAGTTTTCTCCCCAACAAACACAACAATGTCAACGAAACGTTTTGCACCATCAAAGGCAACCGCGGTAGCACCCAAAAGGCAGAGGAAGATGCTAACCATTGCACAAAAAGTTGGACTTCTGGACATGCTAAAAGAAGATAAAAGTTACCGTATTTTTCGGATTATAAGGCGCATTAAGCAAAACAAAACAGTCAGGTAAGTCAAACTTTACTCAATTCATTCTTCTTGCCTTTTCCACTTCTGTACCATTGATTCATTAATGTTGAATTCTTTGGCAGCTGCTCTATTCGTATGTTCTGGACCTGAAAACAGGGTTTGATCTTTGGTTTCATTCTATAATACTGGACTTATTTTTCTACGAAGGTTTGAACTTTGAGAGTGTTTAAAGAAGAGAGAAAAGTGTAAAAATGTTCATGCCTGTCTGTAAGTGTATTGTAGCGGGCCAGGGCTGTTCGGGGTTGTTCTGACATTTATGTTCTGTTTTGCAGTTCTGTTTGTTTATGTTGTCATGGTGATGAGTGACGCGCTCTCTCGGCGACTGTGTTTCCGGTGAGAGAGCGCCTTTTTTTTGTGGTTGTGTTGTTGTTGCCGCGCTGAGGAGGGAGGTAGTGACAGTGTTCTCGGCAGAGAATAATACACGGGTGCTCCCAAAGAAACCTCTGTCTCCTCCGTGACTGAGCTCGCCACATTGGTGTCAGAAGTGGGATGCTCACCCTCGCCGGAATGGAGGGAGACATTCGGAGGCTAGAGCAAGCTATCGAGGAGAACATTACTCGCCTGGGAGGCTGGCGATTGAGGAGAGAGGAAGCTAGCGGTCATGTAAGTCCCCCGACGGGTCCCGACGGCGCGAGTGCACCGCGGCGGCCCGCCGCGACCGATGCTAGGGCAATGCTTGATGGGCTGCCTCCGTTGGCCGACAAACCGGGCCCCCGACAGCGAGCAGTGACGCCTGCAACGCCAGCTAAGGTACCGAAATATATCGGGCTAACCCCGCTAGAGCCCTACCTCTCACAAGTACGGCTAGCCGGGAGACATAATGGCTGGAGTGACGGCGAGGCTGCTACACACTTAGCGCTAGCATTGGAAGGAGATGCATTGCAGGTACTCCTTGACCTAGCCGCGTCAGAGCAGCATGAGCTCCAGGCCCTCACCATAGCACTCGAGAGGCGATTTGGGCAGCGGCACTCCACTGATCAGAGCAGGGAGCAGCTGACCAACCGGAGCCGTAGGCCGGGGGAGAGCCTGGGCACCTTTGCAGCGGATGTGTTGCTGTATGCTCGTCGTGGCTACCCAGAGTTCCCAGCAGCAGCCCGTGAGGAGCTTAGCCTGCATGCTTTCCTGCGTGGACTTTTTCCAGAGCGACTGCGCCAACACGTCCGCCTGGCCATGCCTCAGACTCTCAGTGAGGCGCTCCTTCAGGCTGAAAGGGCCGAGCTGGTGCTCACCTCGCCACCTAACCAGCAGGTGCGCCCCCCAAACTACCCTCAAATCAGAGCCGCAGACTGCGACGGGGAGGGGGCGGTCGCGAAGATATGCCAGCTGCAGCCCTCGGTGCCTCGGAGGCGTCGTCGTCGTCCCACCGACAGCTGTTACCGGTGCGATGAGCCTGGCCACGTGGCGCGTGACTGCCCAGCACCTGCCCCGACGGCCAGAACTACGAAGCCACAGGGAAACGGGGTGGGAGCGGTGTAGTGAGGGGACCACCGCCCCAGTTTCCTGCCCCCCTCCAAGGACGATGCACGGTGGTGGGCCGGGTTGGGCACCTCAAGGGACTCTACCTGAGCTGCTGCGTTGAGGGCCAGCCATGCCGGGCCCTGGTGGACACGGGGTCTACCATCTCCCTGATACGACCTGGCGTGCTTCCTGGAACGTCCGGGTCGTTGGTCGAGGGTTGGTCGCCCACCGACACCCAGCTGATGACAGTGACGGGGGAGAGAGCTGATATGCGGGGGAAGAAACCGTTGCAGATCCGAGTGAAGGATCTGGAGCTGATTCACGACTTCTGGCTTGCGGACATCCAAGACCAGTGCATCATCGGCCTTGATCTGCTGACCCGCTGGGGGGCCTGCGTCGACACCGCAAAGCGGGCTATCACTCTTGGCACAGAGACTCTCGCCCTCCAGTGCGGTGAAAAGCAGGGAGCGGAGGGGGTCAGAGGCAGACGAGACAGGCGTCAGGCAGCTGCCGCTCAGCAGATTTCGGGTGCCGGTGGCTCCGGGTCATCTGTACTTACCTCAGCCTCGGCCCCTCAGCCCAACAAATCTCCCTCGACCAAGACAACCGAGGCTGTTGGTGACCTGTGGCAGCGCAGCAGCGTAGGTCTCAACGGTGATCAGCGCCAGCAGTTGAGGTGCCTCCTGGACGAGAATGCGGACATCTTCGCCGCCAGTGACAAAGACTGCAGGCAGACAGGGCTGGTCCAGCACACCATCGACACCGGCTCTGCGCAACCCATCCGTCTGCGCCCACATCGGCTGCCCCTCTCAAAACGGCAGGTGGCGGAGGAAAAGATCCGTGAGATGGCTGCGGCTGGGGTGATCGAGCCATCCAACAGCCCATGGGCGGCACCCGTGGTCCTGGTGGGGAAGAAGGATGGCAGCCCAAGGTTCTGCGTGGACTTTCGCCGTCTCAACGCAGTCACCAAGAAGGACTCGTACCTGCTTCCACGGATCGACGAGGCCCTAGATTACGTCAGCGGCTCTAGCTGGTTCAGCTCCCTCGACCTACGCAGCGGTTACTGGCAGGTGGAGCTAGCCCCCGAAGCAAGGCCTAAGACTGCATTCACCATTGGACAGGGGCTGTGGCAGTTCAGGGTCATGCCCTTTGGGCTCTGCAATGCGCCAGCGACGTTTGAGAGGCTGATGGAGAGGGTGCTCGTGAACATCCCTCATAGCCGCTGTGTTGTGTACCTGGATGACCTGTTGGTACATGGTGGCGACTTCGACAGTGCACTGTCCCACCTGAGCGAGGTCTTCGGTGCCATCCGTCAAGCTGGGCTGCGGCTCAACCCTGCGAAGTGCCGGCTGTTGACAAGAGAGACTACGTTCTTAGGCCATGTGATCAGCGCTCAGGGTATCGCCACCGACCCCGCAAAGGTGGCTGCGGTCCGGGATTGGCCGACTCCCTCGAACGTCAAAGAACTGCGGCGCTTCCTGGGCGTAGCCTCCTACTACCGGCGGTTCATTAAGGGGTTCGCGACGACAGCCAGCCCCCTCCACCGCTTAACCGACAAGGGCCAGCCGTTTGGCTGGGGTGATGCCTGCGCTGCAGCCTTCCCACGGTTGAAGGAGGCCCTCACCAGAGCCCCAGTCCTGGCCTACCCCGACGCCCGGCAACCCTTCATTGTGGACACTGACGCTAGCAATGTAGGAGTTGGGGCAGTCCTTTCCCAGCAGGACGATGCTGGAGAACGAGTGGTGGCATACTTCAGCCGAGCTCTGGGGCGAGCCGAGAGGAACTACTGTGTGACCCGGCGGGAGCTGCTGGCTGTGGTGCTAGCGGTGCGGCACTTCCGGCCATATCTGCACGGCTGCCGGTTCCTCCTGCGCACCGACCATGCATCTCTGACTTGGCTCCTGAACTTCAAACACCCGGAGGGTCAGGTGGCCCGCTGGCTGGAGGTCCTTCAGGGTTACGACTTTGAGATCCAGCATCGGGCAGGTCGACAGCATGGCAACGCTGATGCCCTCTCCAGAAGGCCCTGCATGGCCGTCGAGTGTCGCTACTGTCTGCGACAGGAGGAACGGGCCCAGGAGGCGCTGGGGGTGGCTGCTGCTCAGGCCACGGCCAGCAGAGGGGGATGGCTCCCATTGACCCCGCAGCAGCTGAAGCGGGAGCAGGAGGCCGATGCAACGTTGGTTCAGGTGGGGGCCTGGCTGGAGGTGGCGCAACGCCCCGACTGGACGGGGGTGTCGGGGCAGGAGCCCGAAGTGAAGGCCTACTACTCCCAGTACAACAACCTGGAGACCCACGACGGCCTCCTGTACCGGAGATGGCGGGCCCCTGGGCAGGGCAGAGATCTCCTGCAGCTGTTGGTGCCTCGGTCGCTGCGGTCGCAGGTGCTCGAGCTCGTCCACGGCTCGGTGGGGGCCGGCCACTATGGGAACGCCAAAACTCTCCGCCGTCTCAGAGGACGGTTCTACTGGCCTGGCTGTCGACGGGATGTGGAACTTCATGTGCACTGCTGTGACACCTGCACGGCACAGAAGGGCCCAACTCAACGCTCCACTGCCCCCCTTCAACAGTACCTGGTGGGGGCCCCGATGGAGCGAGTGGGAGTGGACGTCCTAGGGCCTTTCCCTGTTACGGAGTCAGGGAACCGGTACGTGTTGGTGGCCATGGATTATTTCACAAAGTGGCCGGAGGCCTACGCTGTGCCAGACCAGAGTGCATCGACGACGGCGGAGAAGCTGGTGGAGGAGATGTTCACCCGTTTTGGGGTCCCGGCTGAGCTCCACAGTGACCAGGGGCGTAACTTCGAATCGAAGGTCTTCGGGGAGATCTGTCGGCGGCTGGGGGTGGAGAAGACGAGGACCACACCGCTTCACCCGCAAAGCGACGGCTTGGTCGAGCGCTTTCACCGCACGCTGGCCACCCAGCTCGCCATTCTCACCAGCCGCCACCAGCGGGATTGGGACCGACATCTGCCCCTGGTCCTTTGGTCGTATCGGACCGCGGTTCAGGAGTCCAGCCAGTGCACGCCTGCCGCTTTGATGTTTGGGCGGGAGCTCCGGACGCCTGTGGATCTGGTGTTTGGGTCCCCCCCTGAGCCGGAGATTGACGGTGGGCCGGAGATGGACTACTACAGGAGGCTGAGGGAGCGGCTGCAGGTGGTTCACGACTACACCCGCCAGGCCCAGGCCAGCGCCGGAGTACGGCAGAAAAGAGCCTACGACACCAAGTGCCGGGGGGAGGCTTTTGTGCCTGGCGACAAGGTTTGGGTGTACTGCCCTCTCGCAAGAGAGGAGTGTCCCCCAAACTCTGCAGTCACTGGCAAGGGCCGGCGGAGGTCGTGGAGCGGCTAACAGAAGTGGTGTACCGTGTTCGCATGCCGGGCCCGGGGCGCCTGGTGGTGTTGCACCAGGACAGACTCTCGCCGTACCGACCGCTCGCTCCGGCAGATGCCGGGGCAGGGGATGCTGGCGGCACCCCATGTTCTGATCCGAGTGACTTTTCCCCCACCTGTCGAGACCGGCCGGTGCGCCGGAAGAAGGCACCTGGACGTTTGCAGGACTTTGTGTGGGGTAATGGGGTTGTCGGGGACGACTGACGCCTTAGATGGGGGCTATGTAGCGGGCCAGGGCTGTTCGGGGTTGTTCTGACATTTATGTTCTGTTTTGCAGTTCTGTTTGTTTATGTTGTCATGGTGATGAGTGACGCGCTCTCTCGGCGACTGTATTTCCGGTGAGAGAGCGCCTTTTTTTTGTGGTTGTGTTGTTGTTGCCGCGCTGAGGAGGGAGGTAGTGACAGTGTTCTCGGCAGAGAATAGTAAACGGGTGCTCCCAAAGAAACCTCTGTCTCCTCCGTGACTGAGCTCGCCACAGTATAAAGTGTGTAGTGAGGGGTTTTACAGCCTTAAAACACCTATAATAAGTGTTAAAAAAATAAAGTTGGCTACTTCGCGGATTTCACCTATCACGGGTTATTTTTAGAACGTAACTCCCGTGATAAACGAGCAACCACTGTATTACATTTTGTCATTTACATAATTACTATAGTATATTTATAGTAGCTTTAGGAAAGTTGTTAGCTTTTCTAGCAATATTTTATTTTCGCTGCAAAGAACTTTATATTAGAGTAGATTTACAGTAAAGAATAATTACTATCTAGAGCCACTAAGTATTCTGTATATACATATTAGAATATTTTGCATGTGTACATAGCATAGTACATTTTTACATTTAAATGACAAACACTAATTACAATTTAGTTTTATCTACTAGTCAATTCAGTTTTATTTACTAGTGCCAAATCACAACAACAGTTGGCTCATGAGGTTTGATTCATACCTATCTGACACCCATAGGTATGTTTGGGATTGATTTAATTTTTTATTTATTTTAGATTTCTCTGTACTCCACTGTCTTGTAGGCCCTCTGGGTACCTCTGTTCTTCTCAATGGTGCTGATTTATCATTGGCTTATTCTTCAAAAACTTCAAAAACTAAAATTTTGCATCGGTCATATCAGTCAGGCTACATTTTGTAGATACATTTTGATACATTTGCCTTGTAAAAAAGATCCATCTACAGATAGAGCTACTTTGTTTTTACCAAAGCTCAAGGGTGGACTGCAAGGCCGTTATGTAAGCGAGCCAAAGTGTGCCAATATGTACAACTAGGACACACAACACTTTCAAATGGAAATCAAAACCCGCACACACACACCGGCAGCATAGAAAACAAACAGCACAGGCAGCATAAAAAAAGAAGCTGCTGGCCTTTTACCAGCTTGCTTATTAACATCACGGAAACTTGCCCACAAGTGGTTGATGCAAAGCATCCAGAGAGATGAAATAATATGAATGTGCAGTACTGCATTATATAAATGTGTTCCCGATCTTGTGCTTCTTTGCAAGATAGTAAAAATGCACTTGTTTCTCAGTGATGGAAGGCAGAGCAGTGATCCTTCCTCTTTCTTTGCATCTTTTCTTTACATTTGTCTTCATCCTCATTTAGCAAATAATAAAATCACTCCTCTCTTCATCTATGCCCCTTACCTCATTGTTCTCTTTCTTAACTTGGGGTGATCGTGGCTCAAGAGTTAGTAAAAATGCACTTGTTTCTCAGTGATGGAAGGCAGAGCAGTGATCCTTCCTCTTTCTTTGCATCTTTTCTTTACATTTGTCTTCATCCTCATTTAGCAAATAATAAAATCACTCCTCTCTTCATCTATGCCCCTTACCTCATTGTTCTCTTTCTTAACTTGGGGTGATCGTGGCTCAAGAGTTGGCAGTTCGTCTTGTAATCGGAAGGTTTGAGCCCCGGCTCCGACAGTCTCGGTCGTTGTGTCCTTGGGCAAGACACTTCACCTGTTGCCTACTGGTGGTGGTCAGAGGGCCCGGTGGCGCCAGTGTCCGGCAGCCTCGCCTCTGTCAGTGCGCCCCAGGGCAGCTGTGGCTACAATGTAGCTTGCCATCACCAGTGTGTGTGAATGGATGGATGACTGAATGTAGTGTAAAACGCTTTGGGGTCCATAGGGACTAAGTAAAGCGCTATACAAATACAGGCTATTTACCATTTAACATTTTGCCTACTTGTGAGAGGGAAGGTGTAGCGTGAAAAAGCTCTTCTTTAGTCTTTAAACTCATTACGTTCATCATAACATCAGCATGTTGGACCCTGATTGAATAATTGACCCACAGCTATACAAAAGAAGATGGAAGAGTGGGGAAAAAATTGTCAGTCAAATTGAAACCGTTTTTCTAGTTTTTTGAAGTGCAATCAATTTTCCATTTTCATTCCACATTGATTAGCCCAGCAGTCACTTAGGCTCCTGGAGGTTAGTGCCAAACCAACGTTATTTACACAAACAACTTTGTAGCACATTGATGTGTTTAATTTTTACTTTTTCATCATGTCAGAGATGTGTTAGTCATTCACCCAGCTGCTAAACTAAGTATAAACTTATTAGTGCTCACAATTTTAAAGTTCAACATTTGCAAAGCAGATTAACCATATGCTGGGCCTATTTGTCATTGCTTATACAACTCTTGCCCTGTGAGATCCATTAGTAGCTTTTTTATGGTCAGAGAGTAATCCCAGCAGTGGAACTACAACTAATGGATTTAAGCCTTTGATAAACACAGGTGCCCAAGAGATCTTTTGAAGAAAAACTGCATATGAATTTGCAGATTTTCAGGAAAGGAAAGCAAGTTTTGGCATCTGAAGCTTCCTGGTTTCTGTGTGTAGACTGATTTGTATTGACTGATCAAATTTCAGTGTGGTTTGGTGAACAGTCATCAGATCACAATTTAGAATATATTTGAAGTTCTGAAAAACTGGCCATTTGCACCAGAGGTTAGATCAGCTGACAAAACAATGCAGTCCTATCTAGTGTCTCCCTAAATAATCTAAAAGGAAAGACCATGGTTGTCTTGAACAAATGCATAACTCCATCCATCTTCTTCCGCTTTATCCGGAGCCAGGTCGCGGGGGCAGCAGCCTAAGCAGAGAAGCCCAGACCTCCCTCTCCCCAGCCACCTCCTCTAGCTTATCCAGGGGAACACCAAGGCGTTCCCAGGGCAGCCGAGAGGTATAATCTCTCCAGCGTGTCCTGGGTCTGCCCCGGGGCCTCCTCCCGGTGGGACATGCCCAGAACACCTCACCCAGGAGGCGCCCAGGAGGCATCCTTGTCAGATTCCCGAACCACCTCAGCTGGCTCCTTTCGATGTGGAGGAGCAGCGGCTCTACTCTGAGCCCCTCCCGGATGACTGAACTTCTCACCCTATCTCTAAGGGAGAGGCCAGCCACTGTTGGAATGATCTTACCTGAAGTGCATTATTACTGTGCCTTATATTAATCTCATATTAATCAAAACTGCCATACAATCATGTAGAAGTAGTGTTAAGTGGACACAGCCCTGAATAATAAAGGCATTAGAATAGGTGTCCTTCAGTCGTAGACTCTCGCCCACGTTGGCATGTAGAGCAGTAGATAAGAGAACCATTTTCTGTGAAAATTACTGGAATGCTGTTGTTTAGACTAGAATGAGAGAGCTTCTGTAATAAAACTGTCAGGGGCACACCACCATTTTGAGATCCGTGGCAGCGTGTCTTGCAGGGCGCATCTCCCTTCTTGTCATGGTTTGGCATGGCAGACCGTGGGGGTGTAGGGAATGAGGACCCAGGCGCGGTGCTCTGTGTGCGAACAGTGCGTTTATTTACAGTGTGTGGTACAAAACAACAATAAATCCCGTGTTTTCCCCAGACTCCCGCGTCGTGTCCTCCTTGTGCTCTCTGCTCCCGTGTGTCGGCACTCCCGGTGCTCGCTGCTCTTCATGCGTCCCACGCACCTCCTGCAGGGAACAATAGCGGCAGCTGTCAGCACACTTAACAATGGCAGGCATGCACTTAACGACAAAACCTAAACTGGGTGACTAACGTGGAGTCTCACACAATGATCCCGCGTCGGTGGGAGCTCCAAGACTCTCTTAAGTAGCTCCCCCGACGAGGCCTGATCAGCAGCAGGCGCGTGGCTTCGGGTGTGGCCAGTCCCCTAGCAGGGCCACACCCACCAGGCCTGAAGGCCCCTGTAAACAAGGGTTCAGATACACCTGCACCCATACACACATACTCATATCTACAAGGACGGAGAAGAGGGGGCAGCAAAACACCAAAAATACATATAATATAACAGGTCCATGACTGCTCAGGGATCCTGGGTCGCTCAGACCCGCATTCTTTCAGTCACTACCCACAGCTCGTGGCCATAGGTGAGGGTAGGGACGTAGATTGACCGGTAAATTGAGAGCTTCGCTTTTACACTCAGCTCTCTCTTCACCACGACGGTGAAGCGTCCGCATCACTGCGGCCGCAGCACCAATCCGTCTGTCGATCTCCGGCTCCCTTCTCCCATCACTTGCGAACAAGACCCCGAGATACTTGAACTCCTCCACTTGGGGCAGGAACTCATCCCCGACCCAGAGTGGGCACTCCACCCTTTTCCGGCTGAGAACCATGGCCTCAGATTTGGAGGTGCTGATCCTCATTCCCGCTGCTTCACACTCGGCTGCGAACAGTTCCAGTGCGAGCTTGAGGCCATCACCTGATGAAGCCAACAGAACCACATCATCTGCAAAAAGCAGAGATGAGATTCTGAGGCCACCGAAGTGAAAGCCCTCCGCCAGTTGGCTGCGCCTAGAAATCGTGTCCATAAAAATTATGAACAGAATCGGTGACAAAGGGCAGCCCAAATGCATAACTCTTTAATTAAAAAAAAACAACAACAATAATCCTCCTGTAATCTCTTTCTTTCTTTCTTTCTTTCTTTTTTTCATTAATTAATTAATGAGCTTCCTAAGCTTATTTCAGCATAACTAAGGGAGGATTTAGGGTCACCTGATCCAGCCCTAATTATATGCTTTAGCAAAAAGGGAAATTTTAAGACTAATCTTAAAAGTATAGATAGTATCTGTCTCCTGAATCCAAACTGGTTCCACAGAAGAGGGGCCTGAAAACTGAAGGCTCTCCCTCCCATTCTACTTTTAAATACTCTAGGAACAACAAGTAAGCTTGCAGTACGAGAGCGAAGTGCTCTAATGAGGTGATATGGTACTACAAGGTCATTAAGATAAGATGGGGATTATTGAAGAACTTTTATGTGATAGGAAGAATACTAATATATATTAAGCCACTGCAACAGATTGGCGACCTGTCTAGGGTGTGCCCCGCCAATTGCCCTATGGCGGCTAGAATAGGCTGCAGTCCCCCATGACCCGATAAGTGGATGGACGGATGGTAGTACTTTCTTGATACTGAGCAACACAGACTAAATTGTAAACTCCACATGAAGAGACTACACACGAAGGTGTCATTAACAGTAGTTCTCCAACTTGTATAGAAATTCATATATGTAGTACAAACTGATAACTTTATTTTTAAAACTTTTAATAGTATTCAAAGATAGTAAAAGTGAAATAGTCCCCAGTATTGAAACACTTATTTCTAGTTAAAAAAGTTTGATTGAATGAATACCCTTCAAGTTTATGTATCTGTTTTACATATGGTTGGGAGAAATAGATGCATCAGGAATATATCAACACCCTTTAGGTGGAAAATTGAAAAATGTTATAATGTTAATAACGCTCAGATAAGTAGAAATATTACTACACTCCTGTAACCTCAGCAGACTGTTTTTGAAACTGAATCAAAAAGAAATACAAAAGTGTTCCCTGTGATCTTTTCGTTGGCAATAAAAAAAAAAAAAAGCCAACAGGGAGCATTTGAATCTGAGTCTCTGAACAAGTTTTTCTAAAAGAATAACAAAACTGTGATGTTGCTTTACTCTAACTGGTTTCCTACCAACTTTCTACATTTTACTTAAGTTCAAACAGCCTCCTTTTTAAAAACCTCACTACATATGCCATTAACAGTATGGCTATGATAAAAATCTGCCTTACTGAAGACTCAAATCCACATTTCATGCTTCAGCACTACTGATTTTTATTCACTTTGATTACATTGAGCTCATATGTGGACAAACTGATATGTGGATTTTTTTTGTTGCATTAAAAATCTCTGCTGTCCAAGCAGCAGCATGGGCACAAAGGAGAAGAAGCTGATCACTGCTGAGATGTAATCCCTACTCACCAAAGCCCAAACCACTACGATTTGCCATTCTTCATCTTCAAAAGATGCCCTTTTATGTCTAAGAGTCACTGTTTGGTATGATCACCTTTATTCTTCAGCACAGCCTGAGTCAAGCATTCTTGTCATTTCTTTAAGCAGTCTTCAGGAATAGTTCTACGGGCTTCTTAAAGGATTTTTAAAGGTCTTTTTTGGATGTTTTTGTTCTGTTCTATAACAGGATGATTCGACGCTACTTCAGCAGTGTTCAGGTCCGGACTTCATGATTGATACTGATCTATTGTGTGTTTTTCTATCCAGGTGCACTATTATTGCAATGTCAGTGTGTTTAGTATCATTGTCATGCGGATATATATATATATATATATATATATATATATATATATATATATATATAATTAACAACCTTAAAATTGTTATTGTGGTTATGCATTAAAAACATGTTTTTCCTACTTGCTTTTTTGCCTTGCTTCAGCTACAAAATGTTAATTATTAACTCGACATATAAATCTCTAAGATCACAAATATTCCTGTCCTCATCATCTCTTATTCCCTCGTTCCTTTTTGTACTCATGGGGACACCATCTTAAATCTTCTCTGACACACTCCAAAGAAATTTCTAATCCGAGCAAGCTTTCATCCATCACTGTATGTTTAACAAAGCTGCGTTACTTACTCTCATCTGGACATAAAGCCATCAATCCATTCAACCATACATTCACTAATCTAATCTACATTTTCTGCCGATCCACTCCCTCATAAGAAAAATAAGCTTAAACTCCTCTGTCAAGAGCATTACCATTACTCCATATCTGAGACAGCTTTAATCACATTTGATAGATTTAACATAATCGGTAACACCAGAGAGAAGTGTGACCTCGCTGAGATGTCACAGCTGCTGTACAAAAGAGAAATGAACCAACCTGCATGGCCAGAAAGATGCCAGGCATGAGACACAGCACTGAAATCACTTATTTCCATCATGTCACCTTCAGATTGATGACCACAAAGCCCTGAGCAGTACGCAGCTAGTAAATCTTAAGATGACGAGGCTCTAAGCTACACACTCATCCATCCGTACAATCATCAATCTGCAGATGATCTGACTAAGCAGCCAACTCGCTGAAGCATAACCTGACAAGCAGCAGCATGCAGTTCCGAGTCAGCTCAGGTGACAGCCTGTGCACTCATCTGGTTGTTTATGTGCAGGAGGGAAAACAAAATCTGAGCTGGCTGCATATACAGTGCACATGAATTCATAATTTATCTACATCTATAGCCTTGGCAAAGCAGCTCTACCTTCAGTAGCATTAATTATATGACAAACATTGTTTTACTTTTTGTTTTGCTGGCAGCTACATATATATATATACACATGTATATATATATATATATATATATATATATATATGTATATATATATATATATATATATATATATTAATATATATATATATATATATACAGATACATTGGCTTAAGCTCCTGTTAAACATGTTTAAATGATGTGGTCAGTGTGTGCACAAATAATTGCTGTGAGACATAAAGTCAGGCTTCGGGTTACTCAGTTTCACATAGTTTTTTTTTAAACTCTTGTCTCTGAATGAGAGGTCATAAAGAGGAGATATGCCTAATGATCCTATAGTCTGTAAGCACAGAAGCTCCACCCACACATTATTCAAATCTTCTATTTGTTAAGAGTAGCCAAACACAAGGAAGGTGGCTCACAGGAAGAGTGTTAAAATGATAAACTCTTTATTATTACACTCTGCCAAAAAATACTATTAAATAAAAACGTTTCCTCCAAAGATACTCTGCCAAACTCAGAGTATTTGCACATATCAGCAAGATGCAGTAAAATCACCAGAGCAGTCATACTGTTATTGCCAGTAAAACTAAACAATTGGCTCTTTTTAAAAGCTATTGGTGCATGGCTACCATTAGCATTTACAGCTTTTATTCTACCTGTCAAAGAGAAACATTGTTGGTTCAGAAGAATCACTCATTCTTTCAGCCCAGTTCTTGTGTAATTTGACATACCTCAGCCTTTTCTTCCTGTTTCCCCCTCTTAAGAATGACTTCTTGACAGCCATCCTTCCACCTTTTGTAATGTGGTTTCAATGAACAGTGGCTGAATCTCTCTGTCCAGAGAGAAGATTAATGGTCAGTGATCTTGCCAGTGTGAATGGAACACAGTTTCCACAAGCAAAACAAATGATTTGCACACAGTTTGCCAATATGGCTTTTATTGAAGTCCAAACTTGTGAGTTACATTATGCCTTTGTGTACATTTGGAGTCAGCCACTAGTGGAGATTACAGGAACTATGGTTTATTTTATTAGACCGGGACATGTTCAGAGCATGTGCAGTCGACATCAACGAGTTTACGGAAGTAGCAGTAAGCTTCGTCAACATGCAACCGAAGAGATCATCCCCACCACATTCCCCAACCAGAAACTTTGGGTGGACAGATCAATCCGCTCTGCAGTGAACGCCAGGACTGCCACCTACAACGCGGGTCTCGCCACTGACGATATGAGTGCCTACAAAGCGGCCTCATACAGCGCGCGGTGAGAGATGCCAAACCCCGGTATCGGGAGCGCGTGGAGTCTCGCTTCCACCAGGGCGATACAGGAAGCATGTCCCATATGGAAAAGAAATAGAAAAAACTTATAAAAGACTTGCATAAGATGTGGCCTACTTCATATAGTGAATCATAAAAGGCTTATATGATTTACTCATGAAAGTGGCCACTTTCTCATTACTTTCATATATTGTTTTAGTAAGTATCCAAAACATACAAGTTTCATTTATATAATTTTTCAAGGGATCTTATATCTGTTTTCACTCTTGTATGCTTTTCATAAAAGTTTCACACAAGACAGATACAAACTTTATAAGATTTATATATATCTTTTCCATATGGGGTGGCACGGACTACGCACCATTATGGATTACAAAGCCAGGGACACTGCGCGGATCAACGCCGACTCTGCATTCACCAACAAGCTGAACCAATTCTACGCCTGTTTCGAGGTTAGCCAGGTGGTTAATGCTAACTACCACCTGACGACTAAGGACAGTGACGTCATCAGCGAGAGACCGGTGATCAGCATCGCGGAGCACAACGTCCGAGCGGCATTGAGGAGAGTGAGCACAAGGAAAGCGGCGGGGCCTGACGGCATCACCAGCCGTCTGCTGCGCTGCTGTGCTGACCAGTTGTTTGTTGTTTGTTCCATCTTCAACGAGTCCCTGGCGAAGTCTGTGGTCCCCACATGCTTCAAAAGATCCACCATCATCCCTGTGCCCAAGAACAGCAAACCCTCAATCCCTGAACGATTACCGGCCAGTTGCACTGACCTCGGTAGTAATGAAGGTGTTCGAGAGGCTGCTGAAGAACATCATCTCCTTCTCCATCCCAGATCCGCTCCAGTTCGCCTACCGACCCAACAGATCCACAGAGGATGCCATTGCCCATGTCCTGCATACCACCCTTAGCCATGTGGACATGAAACTATGTGAGACTGCTGTTTGTTGATTACAGTTCAGCGTTTAACACAATAGTGCCCAGCAGACTGTTCACAAAGCTGAGGGATCTGGGACTCAACAGCCGTCTGTGTGCGTGGGTGTTGGACTTCCTCACTGGCAGAACTCAGGTGGTGAGGGTGGGTAGGTGCCTCTCTAACAGCATCACCATCAACACAGGAGCGCCACAGGGGTGTGTCCTCTCGCCACTGCTCTACTCCCTCTACACTTCAGACTGTGTGGCCACCCACGGCTCCAACACCATTGTGAAGTTTGCTGACGACACAGTGGTGTTGGGCACCATCTCCAACAACGATGAGGCGGCCTACATGGATGAAGTGAAGAATCTGGCATCGTGGTGCCAGGATAACCATCTCCAGATGAACGTCGGCAAGACCAAGGAGCTGGTGGTGGACTTCAGAAGGAGTAAGCACAGAGACTACAAGTCTATTATCATTAATGGAGCTCCAGTGGAGAGGGTGCAGTCCTTCAAGTATCTCGGTGTCCACATCTCCTCAGACCTGCCATGGTCTGCCCACATTCAGGTCCAGTCCAAAAAGGCTAGGCAGCGCCTGTACCACCTACAACAACTGAGGAAGTTCAGGGTCTCTCCAGTGATCCTCAGGATTTTCTATACAGGCGCTGTGGAGCGCATCCTCACACAGAACATCACATCCTGGTTTGGGAACAGCTATGCACTATGTGCAGTAAGTGGCATTGTAAGTGTAAGAGGCTGTGCTGTAGTACGTAGTAGTAAGTAAGTCATCGAATTACAGTAACACATTACTTATAACACGTTACTGCCCATCTCTGGTAGCAATATCATTAAAAAAAATCACTGAGCTTGAGTGAGTCAGGTTGAGAAACTCTAATTCTACATCATGTATACAAGTATTTTTTTTTTTAGATGCATTTATACAATCTAGTCCACAGAACACAGAGATGGAGAGGTGTAGTCTACCAGATCAGAGGTGACAAGTAAAAGGTGAAAGCTCAAAACTGCACATTAGGAGGAACAGTCAGCTTCTCAGCGACTACAGAAAAATGCCTTTTGTGTTTGAGTTGATGCCCATGCATCAAAAATCACTCTCTGCTGGTCTGAAGTGATAAAAGGACTCTGAGGTTAATGCAGGTTACAGACCATGAATAGAATAAAGGACACAAATGGCAGAGGGTTTAGACAGGAAAGTAAAACTACACCTATAAGGAGGCTTATTGAACCAGCGATTAAATTACTGAATCTAATCTAATCTAATACTATAGTTCTGGCCCCCAAAAATGAGCCATTTAAGTCTGTCTTTGTAAGGTGGCTGTTTATGTTTAAACCTGGGTTTATTTATTTTCCGTAAAAAGACAGTAACCACAAACCAAAATCACACCTTTCCTCTGAGTCATCCTTTCTGTTTTTTTTTTGTTTGTTTTTTTAACTTTGCTTTTGAAATTGATTCAGTGTCACTGAAAAATTAAGTTGCCTCTTAAATATCTCTGGGGAAATAGATCAGAGCTTTGCTTTTCCCCTGCAAGCATTCATTGCCCAGGATGCAGCTAATTTCACAAACATCACATACTTTTTTACTGTATGTACATATTCTCTTACCAGACACATGCACCTGTCATGATGACATGGTAATTGGGGTTGTTTCTGCTTTTATGTCAGTGACAAACAGACTTTAGGGGAGCAAAAAATGGAAAAATGGATGGTCGGACAGGGTGCATCAAAATAATGATATAAGGCATAGTATAAATCCTGAGGGAAAAATATGCCTGGATGACAGATGTATTCCTCCAAAAGGGCTTTAATGAGTGGATAGGTGGGGAAAAAATGATCAAAAATGACAGAGCTGAAGGACAAATGACAGAAGTGAGAAAAGAGGCAACGATAGGAAAGTACAGGAAAAAAATGTCAATAAGGAGGAAGTGTGGTGAGGCTCAGAGAGAAGAAAAGGTGCAAGACCTCACTAGAAGTCAAACCAGGAGAAGGGTGGTGTAACAATTTTCAGGTGACATACTGGAGACACTTCAAAGACAAGCTACCATGGCTAGGAGGAGATGAAACTTTAATGCTCCCACTGGGAAATCAGCTACCTGACGTACAAGTTAAATTTCACACATTCAGCCCGGATGTCGTTATCATGAGTTAGCCGTTCACTGGTTCAGAGAAGGATGAAAAACCCTAATTAAGGGAATTTGTTTGTTTCCCCCATGTTCCTTAGACATGCCTAATCCACTTCTGTTTAATTGAGCAATTTACTTAATTTCCCAGAATGCCACTTTAAAACATTTAGAGTACAAATTAAAGTACTCTGCTTGTTTTGTTGTCTTCCAATTGTGTTACTATTAAAATGCTGAAGAAAAGCTGTTTGAGTTCAATTAGTTTTTCAGGCCTCATTACTTGTCTGTTTCATATGAATGGCACACAGAAACATCTCTGACGACATAAACAACCTGGGAAAAATGATGGAATCAGCACATTTGGAGGATGTTCATTCAGCTGGTATGTTTAATAGCTGAACTCTGGCTTCATTGACCTTACCTTGAAATAAATTATTTTCATTTACAGCATATATGTATATATATATATGTAAAAAAAAAAAATTCCCCACTCGCCCCTGTGGGCGGTTAATCCTTCAAGCTCGGGTCCTCTACCAGAGGTCTGGGAGCTTGAGGGTCCTGCGCAGTATCTTAGCTGTTCCTAGGACTGCGCTCTTCTGGACAGAGATCTCTGATGTTGTTCCCGGGATCTGCTGGAGCCACTCGCCTAGCTTGGGAGTCACTGCACCTAGTGCTCCGATTACCACTGGGACCACCGTCACCTTCACCCTCCACATCTTCTCGAGCTCTTCTGTGAGCCCTTGGTATTTCTTGAGCTTCTCGTGTTCCTTCTTCCTGATGTTGCTGTCATTCGGAACCGCTACATCGATCACTACGGCCGTCTTCTTCTGTTTGTCTACCACCACTATGTCCGTCTGTATCTGGAAGTCCCACAGGATCTTAGCTCGGTCATTCTCCATTACCCTTGGGGGCATCTCCCATTTTGACCTCGGAACTTCCAGGTTATACTCGGCACAGATGTTCCTGTACACTATGCCGGCCACTTGGTTATGGCGTTCCATGTATGCCTTGCCTGCTAGCATCTTGCACCCTGCTGTTATGTGCTGGATTGTCTCTGTGGCATCTTTACACAGCCTGCACCTGGGGTCTTGCCTGGTGTGATAGACCCCAGCCTCTATGGATCTTGTACTCAGTGCTTATTCCTGTGCTGCCATGATTAGTGCCTCTGTGCTGTCTTTCAGTCCAGCTTTGTCCAGCCACTGGTAGGATTTCTGGATATTAGCCACCTCCTCTATCTGCCGGTGGTACATACCGTGCAGGGGCCTGTCCTTCCATGATGGTTCCTCGCCTTCCTCCTCTTTCTTGGGTTTCTGCTGCCTGAGGTATTCACTGAGCACGCTGTCAGTTGGGGCCATCTTCGTGATGTATTCGTGGATGTTCGTTGTCTCATCCTGGACTGTGGTGCTGACACTCACCAGTCCCCGGCCCCCTTCCTTCCGCTTAGCGTACAGCCTCAGGATGCTGGACTTGGGGTGAAACCCTCCATGCATGGTAAGGAGCTTTCTTGTCTTATGTCAGTGGCTTCTATCTCCTCCTTTGGCCAACTTATTATACCAGCTGGGCACCTGATCACGGGCAGGGCGTAGGTGTTGATGGCCCGGATCTTGTTCTTACCGTTCAGCTGACTCCTCAGGACTTGCCTGACCCTCTGCAGGTACTTGGTGGTTGCAGCTTTCCTAGCGGCCTCTTCATGGTTCCCATTTGCCTGCGGGATCCCCAGGTACTTGTAACTGTCCTCTATGTCTGCAATGTTGCCTTCTGGTAGCTCGATCCCCTCAGTTCTGACTACCTTCCCTCTCTTTGTAATCATCCGACAACACTTCTCCAGCCCGAATGACATCCCGATGTCATTGCTGTATATCCTGGTAGTGTGTATCAGTGAATCAATGTCTCGTTCACTCTTGGCATACAGCTTGATGTCATCCATATACAGGAGGTGGCTGACAACTGCTCCATTCCGTAGTCGTTATCCGTAGCCAGTCTTGTCAATGATCGCACTGAGGGGGTTAAGGCCTATGCAGAACAGCAGTGGGGACAGAGCATCTCCTTGGTAGATCCCGCACTTGATGGTGACTTATGCTATGGGCTAGTGTTGTCCGCCACATCCCCATTGAGTTCCTGATGAAGGCTCTCAGGGTCCTGTTGATCTTGTACAATTCTAGGCATTCCAGTATCCAGCTGTGGGGCATTGAGTCATAGGCTTTCTTGTAATCAATCCAGGTAGTGCACAGGTTGGTCAGTCTGGTCTTGCAGTCTCGGCTGACTGCTCGGTCTACCAGTAGCTGGTGTTTTGCGCCTCTGGTATTCTTGCCCATACCTTTCTGTGCCCCGCTCATGTATTGACCCATGTGCCTGTTCATCTTAGCCGCGATGATGCCTGACAGGAGCTTCCACGTGGTGCTAAGGCAGGTTATTGGTCAGTAGTTGGAGGGGACCGGCCCCTTCTGGGGGTCCTTGAGGATCAGAACTGTCCGGCCTTCGGTTAGCCATTCTGGGTGTCTCTCGTCAACTAGCAGCTGGTTCATTTGTGCTGCCAGGTGCTCGTGGAGTGCAGTCAGCTTCTTCAGCCAGTAGGCGTGAACCATATCAGGGCCTGGTGCTGTCCAACTCTTCATACTGGAGACCCTTTCTTGGATATCTGCCACTGTGATGATTACTGGACCCTGTTCAGGGAGGTCGCTGTGGTTTGCCCTCAGATCCACTAGCCACTGAGCATTGCTGTTATGGGTTGGGTCCTTCTCCCATATGCTCTTCCAGTATTGTTCTGTCTCCAGCCTTGGTGGTGCTGTTCTCATATTGTTCCCCTGCCACTGAGAGTACACCTTGGCTGGTTCCGTGGAGAACAGCTGGTTTATTCTCCTGCCTTCTATCTCTCTGGTGTACCTCTTCAAGCGGCTGGCCAAGGCTGTGAGTCGTTGCTTGGCAGTTTCCAAGGCCTCAGATATGGACAGCTTCCTGTACTTCTTAGGCACCTTCTTCATTGTGCCTTTCTGCAACTCCAATAGTTGGCTGACCTCCCTCCGTGCTACCTTGATTTTAGCCTCTAGTCTCCTTCTCCATGGAGGGTACTGCCCCTTGTGGCTGTACAACTTGCAGCCAAGCATCTCACTGATCACTGCTGCCGTATTGTAGATCAGCTTGTTAGTCTCGGTAATCGTGGCTGTAGGTATCGTCCGTAGTGCGGCATTAACATCATCTAGCAGACCTTCTGAGGGTACTTCACGTAATCTTGGTAACCGGCTACGGGGGGTCCAGGTTTCAAGCTTGGTCTTGATCCTATCTTTCAGGTCAGTTCCTCTCACACTCAACGATCCTTCTCCTATCGCACTTGGGGCTTGGTACCCAATCTCGGGTGGGGGTGATGATATCTCCCCCCTGACCTGGCGTCCTGGCTCCCCCTTGCCGTAGCATTTATGTTGTACCTCGTCAATTTCTAGCTGTGAGAGCAGTCCCTTCTTTCGAATGTTGGAACACTGAGCTACTAGTTGTTTCGCCGTCATTGTGGATGTTGGGTATCGAAGAATCCATAGGTCCCTCATCCTATTCATGTAACCCCTTCCACCAGGGTTACTTGCGTAGTAGCATTCCAACAACGCCCTGTTTTCGTCTCTTGCCCACCGATGCCTTCTTGTTCCAGTAGCCCACTTCTCGTCAGGGTGCCCTCAACACCTGACGCGGACCTTGCTGATCCGGGCGACGTCCGAGCCGGCATGTCTTCATATTTATGTAATATATATATATATATATATATATATATATATATGTATATATATATATATATATTAGTGGTGCAACGATACACAAAATTCACGGTTCGGTTCGATACTTTGGTGTCACGGTTCGATATTTTTTCGATACAAAAAAATGTTCATGCCTTTTTGTCATTTATTAAAATTACAAATATATATTTTAACTCAAAAGTACAGTTTTTAAATTTAATGTTGCTGAAACAACAAAGTAATAAAAAAAATAAATCTATCTGATCGAGAAATCACTCATCTTTGGAAAAGAGAGTTTATTACAGAGAAATGGCTCTTTCCAAAATAAAAGCTATACTATACGCTTCTTCTGGGGTATATTCTCAGCAGCATATTAAACATATCAGGTCCCCATAAGGAGAATCATGTGCTAATGGCTGTCTAAATGACTCGGGTAAAGTCTGTAGCATGCGTAAATGTGCAGTCATATTCGTTGTGTTCCCACTAGTGCTGTCAGCGTTAATCTCGTTGAAATGACGTTAACGCCACAACACGGCAAATCTCCGTTAACGAGCTACCGCGGATCGCCCCGTGTGTGGGGCTGGACGGCGTCAACACGTTAACGAGCAAACTGCGCTAAGCACAAGTTCCCACCAATGTAACTGAGCATTGTGTGGCACATCCGACATACTGTTTTACTTTTGTCCATGACGCACTTACCTTCAGGATCATACTTCACATGAAGACCAAAATAGTTCCAAACGCCAGATCTGAATTAGGGTGGGGGAGGTTCAATTTTCCATGTTGCAACAGCTTAACTTCTGTCTCGCTAGCTTGCGCTGAGCTCAGTGGATCTGCGCTCGACAGTGCAGCCTAGGCAGATAAGTCGAACGCAGATCCACTGAGCTCTCAACACAGACAGCATCGTCAGAAGAAAAGTTGATAAAATAAATTAAAAATTTTGTATTGTTCGATACATATGCGTACCGAACCGAAAGCACTGTATCGAATGGTTCAATATCAATACGAGTATTGTTGCACCCCTAATATATATATATATATTTATATTGATTGGAATCACCTTGTGCTCTGATCTAAAACAAATACCTACACAAAAATGCCAAATAGTCTGCAGTTAAGGGGAGAGTTTTGGGGCCTGCTTGAAAGGAAACAAACGAGACAGCTTTCGGATGGGGAAAAAAGGTAAGGATTAAACAACTCCTTCAAAAAGCCAATCCAACACGGGGTATCGCAAAGGATGCTGGCTGACCCCAGAGAGCAAGTACAAACAAAGTAGAAGGTTAAAACAAACAAAAAAAGTCCCCCAAAACATATGGGTTGACAGAATCAACGCTTGAAAATAGAAAAATCACAACAAAACACATGGGCAGAAACAGTTGTGTTTTTAACAGAATGGTTAGGGATAGTCTGGTCTGTCTGGTTAGTGTAATGGGTCATCAGGTTCGCCCAATTGCCTGAGATCAGCAGCTGTTAGTTAGTTTCTTTTTATTGCAATCACATTAAAAACCTTTAAAAGTGTTATACTGACATCTTGACCTTTCTCAAAACAAAAAAATAGTTTTGTGTCTAAAATGAACTGAACCTTGACTAATATCACATAACTGCCTCTGATCTTTTTGTAGAGGTCAGGTTACATTATACCAGAGAACCCAGGGAGGAGAGTTGGGTCGATTGATGGGTCAACAAAACATCACAAGTACTTGGTTTTACTCAAACATCAACCTTTCTCAAAACCTACCCATATGGAAAAGAAATTGGAAAAACTTATAAAAGACTTGCATCAGCTTTAGCTTGCTTCATATAGTGAATCATATAAGGCTTATATGATTTACTCATGAAAGTGGCCACTTTCTCATTACTTTCATATATTGTTTTAGGAAGTATCCAAAACATACAAGTTTTATTTATATAATTTTTCAAGGGATCTTATATCTGTTTTCACTCTTGCATGCTTTTCATAGAAGTTAGAACACATACATATGGGCACCGCTCCTCTCACATTATGTTGTTTTCATGTCACAAACAGATGCCGTGACAATCTGACTTGTAAACAAGTCAGATTTTGTTTTCTCGACCCTCCTGCTGTCTTAGAACATAACAAACCTCTTAGGGAAGTCAGTGGAGATTTTCCTAATGCATGTAAATCTATTTAAACCACAGTCAACCATACGAATGTTTAATTTGCGTGGGGCTTTTGTGGACGTGATGTGTTTTCCTTCCAGTCACCAAGCGGCTCAACATGAGTATGCTCCATTAGCACTGTCAGTAAACTTGCTTGAAGAAAAAGAAAATGAGATTCAGACACTGATTAAATATAAACACTTGTTGGATAATTAACAGCCGCAGTGGTAACAAAAAGTGTTCGTAGTGTTATTTTTTTGGGGGGGGGGTGGGTCGATAATTAGAAAGAAATCTCGATTTTTAAGGCACTTGACAGCACTATTGAACCACTTTGCAAATTAATTGGTGACTTCAGTGTGCACTCATTAAAAGTTTGGTGTATTTGTTTGCAAATGAAGTTTCTGTGGAAGTTTTGTTCTGCAGCCAAACAGTTGGAGTTTGCCATCTTCATTTACTGTTTCCTAATGTGGCCATTACCCAGCTGTTTAATATCGCTGCTGTGATGAATAACATCGCAAATAAAATTGGACACCCGGAAATGTAACGGGGAAAAAAAACAACCACAAGGACGGGACAGAAACACTGAGCTCTAATGTCTTATTTTTTTTTATTTTTCCACACAAACAAACTGTGGCATGCTCTAACTGCTGGGTCATTAGTACTCTGCTGCAGTCTGGCCAGACTTGTGAGTTTAGCTTAACTGTCCTTGAAGTGTATATTTGGTCTACTAAGTATTATGATGCAAAATGACTGCACATAGTTGGGCTGTTGATCTTGTTTGACATTTACAGCAGGAGTCCTCATAAAGGCAGCAATACGTTTCTGCTTTTATTCCTCCTAAGAGCTTTTCTTGAAGCCGCTGAAAGAACGTTTATAAAGGAACTCAGAGAAATCCTGAGAAAATACTTTGTATCAGTTTTGCTTTCTGTTGTTTGTGCCTCTTTTGAAATGTTTTCCTGCTTTAGATGACAGTTGATTAGCATAACACCAGGATAGAAACACAAATTGTTCATCTGTATATGTTCTTCATTTATATTTTTTGAATGATTTTTTTCACTCATTTTTATTTTCTTTTTTAAAATATATTTTAACTTTTTTTTTTACCCATTTGCCTCTTTTAGATTTAATTAATTGCTTTTTTCATTGTTATTTTTATTAAATTATTCATTTTAGTTTTTTTAAATTTGCATTTATTTTCATATAGTTTTGTATTTGTTTGTTCTTCTTCTTCACTATGTGTTAATAGAATATAATAGAATAGGCTGGATCAGGTGACCCTGAATCCTCCCTTAGTTATTCTGCAATAGGTGTAGGCTGCTGGGGGATTCCCATGATGCACTGAGTGTTTCTTCTTCAGTCACCTTTCTTACTCACTATGTCATGATCCTGGGTCCTTTTGACCCAGCGTTTTGTGTTTTCTATTATTGTGATTTTGGTTCTGTTCTTCCTCTGTTTAGTGTTTACTCTGTTCTGCCCGTGTGTTCCTGTGTCAAGTCCGCGTTTCTTAGTCTGTGTCCTTGCATGTGTAAGTTCCTGTTTTATTGTGAAGGTCTACGTCTTATGTGAGTGTTTTCAGTTTGCCTCCCTTGTCTCGTCACGCTAATCACTCCCAGCTGTGTCCCCCACCTGTGTGTAATCTCCCTGTGTTTCTCTGAGTGTATTTAAGTTGTGTCTTCCGTCATAATAGTTGCTGGTTCGTCTGTGTTATTCCCCTCCGTCATTCTGTGTTTGTTCCCCCGTTTTCCTGGTCATTCTCCCTGCAAGGTACTCTCATTCGTGTTCTGTTTTGTTGTTTAAGTTTTCCCAGTTTAGAGTATTTTCAGTTCCGTTCTCGCTACCCTTTTCTTTTGTGTTGTACTTTATCCCTTTGGTTAATAAAAGCTCGCTCACTACTACGCAGTCTGCATCTTGGGTCCATTTATATTCACACACGGCCTGCCTGCACCCGTGACACACTATGTGTTAATAGACCTCTCTGCATTGAATCACACTTGCTATTAATCTCAGTCTCTCTTCCACAGGATGTCTTTCATCCTTTCTTCTCTTGCCCCAACTAGTCGCAGCATATGGCTACTTCTCCCTGAGCCTGGTTCTGCTGGAGGTTTCTTCCTGTTAAAAGGGAGTTTTTCCTTCACACTGTCGCCAAAGTGCTTGCTCATAGGGGGTCATATGATTGTTGGATTTTTCTGTATGTATCATTGTATGGTCTACCTTACAATATAAAACACCTTGAGGCGACTGTTGTTGTGATTTGGTGCTATATAAATAAAATTGAATTTTTTTTTTTTTTTTTTTTTTTTTCTTCTTTTAATTCCTGATGAGGTCAGAACAGGTAGCTGATCAGTGTAAGGCTGATGTATTTGGTCCAGGTGAACCCTATATTGATGTTATTGGACCATATAATATAAGATAGCTGATTAAATTCAGGTGTGTTCGAAAGGCCAGTTTTTGTGGTGCAATAAAGAGGTAAAGCTAGAGTCCTGTGGCATGTAAGCTGCTAAAAAAACATTCTAAAAAAAGAAGACTTAATCTGAGCCTGACCAGTGAGTGCAGAACACAAAGGTTTTCAAAAGGCACATCAACCATGGTGACCACCTCCAGCAACCTAATGTGGACTATAATGCTCTTTAAAATGAGGACTGTAATCTCCCCCAAAATATGCTGGATGTTTAAAAGCCAGAAGTTTATTGTATAACCTCTTACCCTTTGTTGTGTTGTGCTTTCGATTTTTCTCTCCTACATCTCCTAATGTGAGGTACAAGGCTGTTAGATACAGAACCACTCCTTACAACACAAACACAAACCCTAAATGTCAGCTAAAATATGGTTTCCATTTTGAAGAACTGTTGGCTCTGCTGATACACTCCTACTCATTTTTGTTTCTCAGCAGGTTGGCAGAGCTGACATTTTACAGATGAACTTGACTCCCTGCGCCTTCTGCCAACCAAGTTTAGGTTTGTTTGGTGATCGTGGCTCAAGAGTTGGCAGTTCGTCTTGTAATCGGAAGGTTGCCGGTTCAAGCCCCTGCTCAGACAGTCTTAGCTGCTGTGTCCTTGGGCAAGACACTTCACCCGTTGCCTACTGGTGGTGGTCAGAGTGCCAGTGTCCGGCAGCCTCGCTTTGGGGCCCTAAGGGACTAAGTAAAGCACTATACAAATACAGGCCATTTGTTTTTGTATTCTTTTTCCACAGACCTCCTGGGATCTGATGAAAACTCATCAGTGACACTTCTAAACTAATACTCGTGTCCAAGATGGCTTGTTTCACATCTTCACAGTTTTCAGTTACCAAAAGGCGAAGGTATTACCGAAAAAAACCAAAAAACAAAACATAGTGAGAACAAAAGATTACCTTCCCACAAAGCTTTGTTGGTTGAAACACACCAGAAAAACAGCCATATGTCACATTTATAGGCAGGTCTCCTTTATTTTCTCATTTTGTTTTATTTCATAATCTACACAAAAACGTTTGTTCTGCCTCTTGTAAGACTATGTGAAAAATTGAGAAGGTTGAATTTTAACTGAATGGTCAAAATTCTTCTTTTAAGCAAACAGTTTTATTGACTGGACTTAACCAGTGAGTGAAAGTACATTCAAAAACACACAAACGAAAAATGTACACTAATTAAAAGTTTCTACAATCCTTTAAATATGGACTTCATCATGTTTTGTAGCCCCGTAACATTCTCCTGGTCACTGGAGAGCTATCCAGGATTAGCTTGGGGTTCAGGCTTGGTCAACACCCACCCCTTTTCTATAGAAATTTAACCCTTTAAACTCATTTTAATATCTGAACCTAAGTACTTATTATTACCTAAACCAAACTGGTCAGTTTTTCTTCCTACAACATAACAAAGTAGCTTTAAATGCCTCAAACATACTGGAGCAGGATTATTACTTAACGTTTCTGAAATCAGTCTCCTGGAGAGGATACCACCTACTGAGACTATTAGATGCTCACATGGGCAACAACAGTGAGATGTGACAGGGAGGATCATCCTGTCTGATATGAACCTGAGTGTCATTCTCTTATTGCGCATTTCTGTGCCAACCACAGTTTGTCTATTATGAACACCATGTTCAGTTATACAGAGTATTTGTAACTGCATTATCATCTTATCTTGGACATTCGGGTGAAGAAAGGAGTTGAAGTCTCAACTGATTGTCACCTGGCAGGAGTTGGATCAGGTGGTAGGGAAGGATGCTGGACAGGCCTGGTGCACCAATATGTAAAGTGAGGGTGCACTGGAAGTGTCTGGTAAATGCCTCGGTCTGTGAAATCTTCATTTCCCACCTACAGGCGAACTTCAACAGCCTTCCGATGGTGGGTGTGGACAATGAGTCTGAATGGACCATATTCCTCACTTCCATGAAGGTGTGGCCACAAGGTGGTTGTTACCTGTCAGGCCTTTATTCGGTGAGCAGGATGGTGGACACTGAAGGTGAAGGGAGCAGTTAAGCTAAAGAGACATATCGGGCCTGATTAGCAAGTGAAGGGAACTGACAGGAACCTACACGTCAAGCGGAGTGCAGTCGTGGCATTTACTGAGCCAAAAACTCAGGTGTGGGAGGAATTCAGTGAGACATTGACCAAGACTTCTGGTGAATCTCAGAGCCATTCTGGGAAACCATAAGACAACAGGGAGGAACACTGGTTTGAGTGGGAGTCAAGGAGGCCATCTACGTGAAAAGGGAAAGACCATCTCTGAATCTAGGAGGGAGCCTAAGGGTACAGCTTTCACCATCATTCAATGCTGTGATTGCAGCCATTCCCCAAGTCTCTGTGAATGGTATTTATGGTCATTGATCAGTGGTAATGATAATTTGCAGAATAATGATCATGAAACTGACCTCATGGCGCATTGGGGAAACCTGAAGTCAGCTGAGACTGAAAAGTCACTTGGAATCAGCTTTCTGGGATTTCCTCTCCTGGATGAATTAACATGCATCAAGACATATCTCTTAAAGCTAACACTCTGATGTCCTGTGATGGGTTAGTATGTACTGGAAAAAAACATTAGAAATTGAAATAAACTGACAGTATTATAGCCACATAATACAGTACACAGATGCTGTTTTTCATACATCCCCCTCTACTGTAACCGCTGTGTTAATTCTGTTAGTCTCTTTTATGCTGACTCTAAATACTCTGAGGATATACTTTTAAAACTGTCTGACGAGTTACTTGTTGATTCAACTTTAAAGAGCCTTTCAATTTATTAGTTGATCTCCAAATTAAAGACTGTTTTCTTTTAGTCATCCAGTGTAATTTACCTTTACACGTATCACACAACCATATTCCTTCACAGCTCCATTACAAAGTCACATCTCCTCACTGTCGTCTTCTGTTGTTATTATCAGCTCTGGTCATGCACAACCTTCAGCATTCACTCGTCTGGATGCGTCAGACATGACGCACACTCATTCATTGCATTCCTCCACCTTCTTTCTGTGCATTTATCCTGACTGCTCTTCTGTCGGATTCAAAACTCGAAAACATATTAGTCACGTCAGTCAGGAGCGTAGTTTCTCTTTGAATATATTGTGTAATGAGAAAAACATCAAAAAGTATTTGCTGCTGTAGCAAACAGTGTCGGTACTCTGCATTTATATTGGTTCTCTGTATTTACATTAGCTTCTCTTTTCTTTTGCATCATAACCAGTATCAGTCTGTTGTCAGATCTGAAAATTGGAAAACACATGATGGATGGATCCATGTGAAAATTGTAATTGAAATTCCTTATTATGAATGTGGTCATGGATCATATTGAGCATGGCGTTAATGTGTTTACATGCTCTGAGATTTTGGTAATCCCGTCATTCTATTAGAAGTGCAACATGTGTCTAATAAACCTGGCAAGGACATCAAGTCTGAGTCACGCAGAGTCATGGTTGCTATTATTTCCCTTTCTTTACATGCTTAATCATCCTCAATGCAATTGCCATAACAGCTGAAGGATGCATCACTTAAACAAGCTATTCTAGCTGTCACAGGGCAAGAGGGAGGTTATGGCCTGAGGAGGTCACCAGTCTGTTGCAGATTATATAGGTATAGAATGGGTTAATATTATCTTCATGAGCAAGAAGGATAAAACTAAAGCAACTTACCTTAAACAGAATACTGCCTTGAAGTTCATCTGCTTTTCAAATGTGGTTAGAAATGGGTCATGCTGTTCTTGAATCCCATCACTTTGTGAATAAGATTCAGAATTTCAAAAGGCCAAAGGGCCCAAAATTTGGAATCTTCTGCTGTAAAGCAATCAATAAATGTAAAAATATGATCAATATTCATGTGGAGGCCTGAGGCCAAGAACACTGAGCTGATCCCTCCTGGCTGAGGAAACATTAACCCTCACTTAACGGTACTGCTGGAGGAAGGCAGTAATGTTACTGGCAGCTGGCAGTTGCACTTGCATATATAAAAAACATAGATTGGTCCCAAAAGGTTTGCTGAAATAAATTACACAGCCAAAGCAGCTCTATTAAGGTATTTATCTTGATTTAACTAACTTTTAATCACAGAAGCGACATTTACAAAGCCACAAGATTCACTTATTTTAAAAGGTAGGTCTGTGGGTGCAGGGTGTGGTTTGGCTAAGCTGGGTTAATGGGCTGGCCAGCAATCATCTAATCACGTTTCTCCTATTTTACACTGTAGCGCGATCAGACTACATTGTGTGTGTGAAGCCAGGTAGAGAACTGCTTAGCCAGGGTCATCTGGAGGGAAGATGTCCATCCTGGAGCTCGTGGTCATCGAACAGCTGATTCTGCGGTTCACATAGAGGATGATAGAGTGGGTGCTCTGCTACCAGCTGGTGAGCTTGGAGGTGGTTGAGGCAGAAGTGCTGGAAGGCCAGGCAGTCTGGGGACTTCCACAAAGGACTGCCCACTCACTCAAGTGAGGCAGGTAATCCATGTAGCTGGCCTTGCCACACCTTCCTCTGGTTTGGGAAGGCCATACAGTATTTTGGTAAAGTACCAAGAAGGTATGTACCAGACTATGGTGGACTCCGGTTGCACCCATACCCTTGTCCTGTTGAACCAGGCCTGCGGGGCCTTCTGAGGAGACCCCACCGGTTTCCATGACTAACTCCACAGAAGATTTTCCTCTAGAGCGGTCTTCTGAGACACAATGCTTTTCCAAGCAAAAAAAAAAAAAACAATGGTCAAATGGTGTGCCCAGACACTGCACAGTGATACTCCCATTTTGTGATGAATAGGCACAGATTGTATAAAGCTGTGACAATCACACTAAAACACCCAGTTGTTGATGCCAAAAAGCTGTTGGGAATTAATCTTCCAGATGGCTCATTATAACCCAATGGTTCTGCACATGGGATATGATAAAACTTTGTATCAGATTATGACCAAGTGGTTACGATCAGGTTTGTGTCACTGAGGCCCTTTTTCAAGTTGCACCCCTGAGCTGTACAGAAAAATGTACACATTCAGGGCTAAGTGAGAGACTAATACAACAGCAGACCAAACTGGTGAACAAACATGTTGAATGGACTGCTAGTGCAATTAACCACACAACAAGACATATTGTTTATTAGGTAAGTACATTAAAATAAATATCTGTTTATGGGGACTGACTCACTTTTTGAAGCCAGTCACAAGTGACCATTAGAGGAGCTGGAGTTTCTGGCACTGCTGTGTTAAGTTCGTTTTTGAATGGTGGGAGTCACCACTTGGACCCATATTTCTAGCCTTCATGCTAAGCTAATCTGAATTCACTCTAACTACTGTTTAACACACATAAATTAACTGTATGTCAGTTTTTATGTCAAAAGGAATAATTAAATGGCACCTTCATGCTTAAAACTCAAAGTTAGACAAACCTTGTGAGGACTTTGTCCTCAGAATGCGCCATGTGATCAGAGGCTCCAAATCGTGCCTGCTTGTAAAATTCTTTCGGACTTGAAATTTTATTAGGCTTGTCATATTTAGTAAAATGTGCTAAATCAGTTTGGGAAGTCTTGATTGACAAAGCTGCTAGGAAGGCAACTCTGTTTGCAGTGACTGTCATCAGGACAATGATTTACTGTCAGTACACATGACACGCAGTGTGAAACGCACCACAAAGAGCTTTGTCATGGGAGAAGGCTTCATCAACATCAAGCTAATCTTTGGCGTTTGGTGTCAACAGATGAGGAGCGCCATTCTAGCTGCGATAGAAACACTTCACTATGAATTTAGCTTGCAGATATCAGTTTCAGAGCCTAATGATTGTAGATGGGTAGGTTTGACTGATGGGCAGCTATCTGCACCTACACAATGTAAAGCAACATGTTACAGGCATGGCCCTTTAAGGGTGAAGCCTGATGGGAAATGTGTTCGGGATGTGTGTAGCGGGACTGCCCTGGTGTGTGTGTGTGGAGAGAGAGAGGAGAAGGGGAAAAGTAACGGTTAGCAACAAAAATTAGAAAATTAGTAAAAGGAATATAATAACTCCCTCGGCAGCCAGAGTTGTGTCGGCGATGCTCGCTGTGAGTAAACTGTTTCAGCCCACTGTACGCGGTGTTCGTGCCTTGGAGAAGAAATAAAGTTCGGTGAAGCAGTTTTCCTACGCCTCCTTCGATCTTTTTACTAGCGGAGTTGACCTGTACAGTAAGCTAGTTGCCGGCTACGAGCCAGTCACGGAACCTTCAAGTAACTGCCAGAGGTTTCCTTACTACGGTTCGGGGCCGCGGATCTGCCGCGGTAACAAACATGAACAAAAATCCTTATTTTAATGTGATACAAGAGGAATGCATGTGAAGACATGTCTGCCTCTGAAATCAATGCAAGCAAGCAGAAGAGCTGCCTGTCTTGAAATGATGTTCAATCACATCTGCAGTGTTGGGAAGGTTACTTTTAAAATGTATTCCACTACAGATTACAGAATACATGCCCCAAAATGTATTCTGTAACGTATTCCGTTACGTTACTCAATGAGAGTAACGTATTCTGAATACTTTGGATTAATTAATATATTATCATGCTTTTTACAACTACATGAATGTACTATTGCTGTGTGATTTATTACTATTACTGAAGGTCCGCGGCTCCGAACCATAGTAAAGGGACCTCTGGCTAATACGTCGGGTTCCGTGTCGGGCTCGTAGCCGAAAAATAGCTTTACTTTGTTGTCTGGGTCAAGTTTGAGACAGAGAGAGGCGTTGAAAGGCTGCTCCAACGGAACTTACTGTTTCGGAGGAAAACACGAACACGGTGTACGGTCGAGTCTTAATAGTTTACTTACAACTGGGCTCGTCAGGCACTCTTCTTGGCTGCAGTGGTTATTATTATATTTACATGCTTCCAGCTCCCATTTCTGCTCGATGATAACTCGTACTTTTCCACCCTCCTTTTTCTCCCTCCTCTTGCTCACAGACACATAATGGGTATGGCAGTCCATTCTCCCTGCAGCACGGACTACACTGCCCATGAGGCTACATTCTTTAGGGCTATGCCTGTAGCATTCTGCCTATTAGCTTAGCACAACAACAACAACAACAACAAAAAGGCGCCCTCTCACCCAGGAAACACACAGTCGCAGAGAGAGCGCGCGTCACCCTGTAACCATGGCAACCGTAACGCTGCCGCCTGGAACAACAGAACATAGCTGTCAAACAAAACCCAAACAGTCCTGACCTGCGACAATATGAAACAGGAAAATACCGCCGCGTAATCCATTTATTTCAACAAAGTAACTGTATTCTAAATACCACCTTTTTAAATGGTAACTGTAACGGAATACAGTTACTCATATTTTGTATTTTAAATACGTAACAGCGGTACATGTATTCCGTTACTCCCCAACACTGCACATCTGATAAAAGAGTTAAATCTTATTTCCCAAATGGAAAGATTCTCCTCGAAGGCTCGGGGCTATGGTAGAGCTTTTAAGGTAAATGATAGCAGGGGGCTGTTTGTCAGTTTACAAGGACCACCACACAATTATAATATTATTTAAAGTCCTACTTTGAAATGAAAGTTCTCTGATGAGTTTTTGACAGCTCCTCAAATGAAAATAAAAAAACAAGCTGGTGTCCTTTAAAATAGCTAATGCATTAGATGCTTGACACATTTATTACGTCACTTTTGTTTCTTGGGTCAAATCACAAATTCAGTCACATTTATTTCTCATTAAATGTACAGCAAGCCAAACTCAATTTTCATGAGCCAGGAAACTGAGCGTCTTGCTCTTCTTGACAGCTTACAATTCTTAACAATTGTGACTTGAATAGCTCGATGAAAGGGTCGAGTGAAACAAAAAATAAACCAGAAAATAAAATATCCTTTAGGTCTTTGACATGTGAAGTAAATGCACAAAAAGAAATAGCTAGTGATAGAAAGCAATCCTCTGATATACAAATAAGATTGCTAGCATCATTGATATCTTAATGGACCATGCTCTAAGCAAAATCCGCTTCTGGGATAAGGCTAATTCCTGGTACAAACCCATTCACAAAATGATCTCTAAATCAGGTCTTATAAACATATAAAGCAAACCAGAACATGTAATAAACTTACAGCCATTGCTTTCGATGGTGTATATAAAGATTCAGGACACAGGAGGGGAAGTTTAAACACGGATAGGCAGGTTTTCTGTACAATGTTTTTTCCCAACTGACTGCGGCTTCTGCTTCCCACAATCCATTGCGAACACAGATTACTCCTTCAAAATAAGATACAGAAAAACTAATGCTCACTGTATAGAAAATATTTTTAACTAAATGACTCTCTTTTTTAACATAAATTACCACAGATGAAATATGACATTTTTATCACTAAATTATTATGAACCATTTTTAATCTTTTACTTACGAGAGAACATTAAATAGTTTTCATTAAAAACTGTTTTGTGTAATCCAGTGGGGATAACAAAACTGTCAAAGTCTTCTGAAATGTACAAAACCTAATAGTTCCAATATTTCAGTCTGAACTGCAGTATCAGATTGGCTAACCAACACTGTCAGCGCTAGTGTTTGAAATATTTCTCCTATAAAGATCTATTACATGAAAAGTCGAGGAAATTTCCAAGGAGCTGAAAGGTTCCTTCTCTGCTTCTGCACCATGGTCTAAAGTGGAAAATAAAGGCAAATTTCTAAATTTCTCATTTCTATAAAAAGTAACAAGACCAAAACATATATGTTTACAATTGTAGATTGTTTGTGAAATGCTAGAGCACTCAACAATTTATAGCCAAACATACTTAAAAAGTTCCTATAATTCCATAAAGAACTACAAAGTGTTTAGGTACTTTTAAAAGAATATCACAATCTCAAATGTTGTTGTCTACGGGGGGTAACAGAAACTATAATAACCTTTTGTAGTGGAGATTAAATATTCATAGTAACTTAGTGGAATTATGACTTTCTTTAATGCAATTGAAATGAAAAATTAGCCATTATTTGTGTTGTACTCGTGGTTCTTTCTCCCTGTCACCCAAATTGAGCAAAAGTGGTTAAAATTCTTCAACAGAGATTTTTTTGTATTGGAAAGTCTAATAAGGACATCCAAGTTCACTGAGTAGACGACACAACTTTCATTGTGGAACTATTTTTGAGTGAGAAGACAAATGCCTGCTGTGAAGAACAACCTTTTATGATATCTACCCGCTTTCAATCCTAAACATGAAAAAAACTGTTAGGAAGCCTCGCTGATGCTTGGTAACAAATTGTAAGCAACCAGAGTAATCGGTATACTACAAATTTTCTTATGCATCTCACAAATATAAACCTCTTAACTTATGTTCAGTTTTGTCATATTAAACTCTAAGCTAAACACATTTTAATTGTTTGTTTGCTGCTGACAAACATAAGCAGAATGTTTGATATCGCTCAGCTCTCTCACGTTCCGATTCACACTCAAAAAAGGGAAACTGCACATGCTCATTCATTGGTTGGATGAATGAAAGTCAGACTGCAATGCACAGGTTTCATTTGCGAAATAACATCCATGTGTCTGAAATAGTAGGTGCTGCAATTGAACTGACTGCAAATTATTATTTTCTGTATAAAAAAATACAATTTCTGATGAGACACCTCATGGGGAAATAGATTCACAACAATGAACATCATGGGAACAGTGTAATATGACAACAGCTGTCAGTACATGAGACCTAGAATCTCTGATAAATAAACAGTGAAAACAAGCAATAGCACACATCTGTACCACAGAAAGTAATGGGAATACCCATGTGCATGTTTCAGCACATTCCCTGTAAATTGCTGGTTGGTTCAGAGTGCTGTCATCCACTCTCTGAATTGGTTTAAATTGGTGCCTTTCAAGCTGTCCATAATTATGAACATAATAATTATCCATAATTTCCCGGTATACCTGCATTCATATCTGTACCTCTAACATCATCGGTTCAGGACATTTACAGGATTCAGTTTGAACACAAATGTCACCACTCCAGCAACATTTAACCTGCCTTCTTTTGGAAATAATTTATTAATTAATGATTTTATCTATTTATCTGTTTTTCCTTACCCACTAGAAACAAAATTTCAGGAGTGGGACCACACCTCCATACACGCCCCTTCCTGTTCTTTGTTCTTGTTTCCATGCCCCACCCTCCCTCTTTTTTTGAATTCATTCACTTCTCACAATTCATTCACACTGGGATCTGCCCGGCCTGGGAGCCACTGCCAGTCCCATCTGACACCTTTCCCACACCACACCGTCAATTTGTGCTCAAGCTATTTGCCATTATCTGCTGAAATTGACCTAAATGAGAATATGAATTACCCGTTATTGTTACTTTTGCTCTTGTTTTTCTAATGTGTGTATGGAAGTTTGTATGCTGTAATAAATGGATGATTGTATGTTAGTATCTGTTTACATTTGTATAACAAGTGTTTACAAATAAAATATTATTATTATTATATTTATATTTTTTAACAGGCATTGACATCCCAACAGTCTCGCTACATTTGGTTTAAATCTGGTGCTTTTAGTTTCTCTCTGAAAGGATGTTTGTTTCTAAGTGTTTTTTTGTTTGTTTTTTTACTTATGGCACCATGTTACCATTAGCCAACTTCTCCAAACAAGTCATGGCAGCTCCCAATTTTCTAGCTGGATGCTGAATATAAACACTGGGGTCATACTTATATCTGCATGCATGAATAAATGACAGGGATGGGATCAGCTATGAGGAACGCCTGGATGCGAGTCATTAAAATAACCTGTTTACCATTATTATGCATAAAACTAGCTTATAGAGTAACTTCACCATAATGCCATAACAGCTCTGTCTTAGTTCATTTTGTTTTACGTCTCGGCTCCCCTGATTCTAACTTGGTATTGGCCTGCATGAGAATCTTTCTTTCCTCCCTGATTTATACTGAAGCTTAGTTTGCTGAAGTGTCCTGGTTTTACTTCCTGCCTTTCTTTTTGTTGCCTTATTTCTGCTCCACCATCATTGGTTCCACCAATTTAATTTAGTTCTAGTTTTACTGATAAACTCTGCCTTTACCCCTCGTCATGCAGACCCTGGAAACCTCCAGCGGGTAGGGAAAATAGATAAATAGATAAAAACATATATTGTTTTTATCTATGTATACTCCAGAGTGAGTGGTTCCTGGAAGTTGCAAGGTGAAATTGGTCACAAGTCATATACAGTGTTGCACCAAAAACCTCTGTACAATTGATCTGGTTGCTAGCAAATTGCTGCAGCTGATTGTAGTTTGCAAGAACGATGCTGCTAATGCTCACTGAGTCGTGTGAAGCTGTGTGAAAGGTGAGACAAAATTAAATTTGTGTCTTTTGAAATGTGTTGGTTGCCACAAGAAGCCATACATGTGAAGCTAATAGGTCTCTGTTCCTGGTGTGTCACATCTTTCATAGTGCACATAGTGTTTCTTCCAACGTAAGTGGTCAATTGTTGCAATCCACAAGCAATCATAATGATCACAAGGGTTTTTTTTTACATTAATCCTCCAGTTTTTCCATGTGTAGTTCAAGCATGTATTCCTTGAGATCTTCATTTTTTTCATGTTTTCTCAGTTTAGGTTCAGTTTTTTGTGCTTCTGGTTTTTGGTTTTTATCTACCTCTGACCTGCATGTGATCTGCAGTACATGTTGTTCAATTTCATTGTCAGAATTCTTAACTTCCCCCTAAAAACTAGATCAATCACACTTTAGAATAGTTTTCATCTGTAGCATTTTTCAATCTACTTTTACTCAAGCTGTACTTTAGACTGCAGTGTAAACTTTTAATAGGAACTGGAATATGTGTGCATTTTGAAAGAGTTGGTTCTTTTGTCAGTTTTTCCATCTCAGTCTTTGCGATGGCAAACATTTCACGACAGCTCTGATTTTGCTTTCTTTTTGCTTTCATCTTTTAACAGTGAGTTGTCACTGAAGGCTTTTTGTTCTTGTTCTTGTTAAAGAAACAAACACTAGTTCTACTTAACATGCAGCTACGTGATTTGATTAAAGCATGACGGAGTAAAGCTGAGCCCAGAAAGCTGAATCTCAGAAGAAAATGAACATATTAAAGTATCGTGGCAAAACTGTCGAATGAGATATTTTATTTTGGATCTCTGGATTGTGTCTGACAAAATGCATCCAGTCTATACAGCAGAACAGGGGGAAGGACTCTGCTTACAAAACACCTCCTTTCCTGCAGGCGGAAAGTTGCATATTGTGGCACTTGAAAAGAAAGTGTCTTCTCTTCTCTCTTGGTCTCTCTCGCTCTTCCCTTTTCACCGTCTCCAGCTGTCATCATCGTCATCTGGGGAGCTTTTTTTTCTGTGTTTTAATCCCAGACACTGTGACTGGCACGCTCATTACAGCGAGGCTTCAAACGCTGACGAGGAAAAGAATCGACTGTGCTGGAGTGGTGACAAATATAGCCCTCTGCAGCCAGACGCATTACAAAGTTTTCAACAGAGGTACTAGGAGAGGTTTTCTATGTGTTCCCATTAAAAATGTGTCAGAGAGTTATTCTCAGCATTTGTGACAACCGTGGGAAATGAAATTCCCTTGGACTGAGTGGTGAATATTAGAGCGTCCAAAAAACTCTGTCTGATGGAAAGTAAGACTGTGTGCAACCTGTGTTATATAACTGTGTATGAGTGAGTGTGCTGGGTAGATGAAGCCTTAAGTCTGATATTCACACTTGGCTGGTGGTCCTGACAAGAGTAATCTGTCTTCTGACGGGACACGAAGCACCACAACGTATTCAGGCCACTGGAAAGTCCTGCAAATTTCTGACAAAAACAAGGAATGGCAGACCAAATATCAAAGTTCACTTTAGTTCAGTTTCATATTTGTGCAATTTTGTTTAACTTGAGGATGATCTTCTAATGAAACTTTGCAGTATTTTAAATCTGTGCCATCTAGGACTTGTTAGAGCTAAAGAAAAAACAATTGCTTACTGTGTAAATCACCTTTTATCTTAAGACACTTAACATCTGATGTTTCATGTTCTAGTTATGATGCTCATGATGATATCAAAATAACCAAACTAGTCTTTTCTGCAACTTTACAGAACAATGTAAATACAATGTATTTTACTCAAGCAGCTATTACATTACGAGAGTTAACATTTGAGAATGTAAATAAGAGTTTGACTTGTAACATTGTGTTAATGGGGCCTTGGCCTTATGTTTTTTTCCTTGATATTACCTGATGTGAAGTTGAAAAAAAATAGAGGATGTCACAAAGATTGTGTCAAACTTACAAGGAATCAATTCATTGCAATAGTCATTGTGTGTAGGATCAACATTAATTCTAGTAAAAGCTTTTTTGACATGGCTTCATTAATGGTTCAGTCTATCGCCTCTGCTCATCCCATCAGTCCTGAAAAACCACATAACCAATAAAGAGTACAGTTTCCTACATCTTTATTTTGCTTTCTAGTGGAGTTATGCCTTTTCCATTTCCATTTCGACTTTTTAACCAGTATATCCTACTACAAAAATTAACATCTGTCCTTTATTTTTCATTAAAATATTAAATTAGGTATAGCTAGGTATAGTTTTTTTCTTTCTTTAAGCAGATTAAGACTTTTATTCATTACTTTGACCTCTTGAAAAATAATTTAGATCTTATTTTTAGCCAGTGATTTACACGTTTATCCACAACTTTTACCTTACTTCACATATTCTTTAGCAACTTAAACATTGTAAGATTAATTTATAAGCCAAACATTATTTCTAAGTTAATCTGATTAATTCAAACCTTTAGTTGTGAAAACCATTTATTCACTTGCTGAAGCTATTTATGAAGAATTCATTACTTTTAGATTACTTTTTCTAGCATGTATCCTGGACTTGAAGCTTTATTTTGTGATTTAGTTATAACTTTGCATTTAACTATTGATGCACTACTTTAAGCTTTTTTGACTGTTTTCCCACCATCTAACATCTCATTTGCTCTGCTATACATTTTCAATTACTGTAACAAATATTTTCACTAATCATTCGATTCAGATGTGTTGACCCAGAGTGATATCTAAAACCTGCAGAACACCTGCCCTTCAGGTCTGGAGTTGCCCACCCCTGCTGTAGAGTAAGGATTTTATTCCCCCAATCCCTTTTTTTATTCACAACTTTTAGCTACTTCATTCATTTAAGTCAACAACTGGTGAATTTATTCCTCATCTTAATAAAATCTATAAGCTATCTATTTTACTTGTTTATCTAATAGCTCTTCTTTTACAGAACATAGTCAGTGACATTTAATTACCATTTGCAGTTGCAAATCACCAAATTAGTGCTTCAGCAAAGCAAATAATAAAAATAAATATGAGCTAGAGAAAATTAGAGAAAGATTTTGTGATATAATGCTTCTGTTATTCTTTTGATGAGAAAAAGAAATAGAAAGAGTTAAAATATTTCAAATGGGATTACAAAAATAAAAAATGCTGGACGTTTGTAAAGTCATGCTGCTATTTCGAAGAGCTAATAGCTAGTAACACACGCACACACAAACACACACACGCACGCACACGCACGCACGCACGCACGCACGCACGCACGCACGCACACACACACACACACACACACAGAATAAGGCACTGTAGCTGGAAATGTACCATAGACTGTATAAATGGATGTATAATGGACTGTATATGGATGTAGCCACCATCAAACCATACAAAGGTCCTATTACAAAGCCTAGACTGAGTGTTTTATCTGTTTATCTGATTCACTGGTCACAAGCCAATAAATATATCGACAATAATCCTCTTTTCTGACTCTCAAAATGACTATTTAGAGAATGGACTTCATGGTTTATGGAATATGATCTGAAATGAGTAACTGAGAGCATGCAATCATCTGAAATTATTTAGACAGTTCAGGGTTGAGGGCCAATTCCCATAGATTTCTAAATGATGTCAACTTTTGCATACAGGCTTGTTTTGAGCTTCTAGAACAATAATTGCTTTGTCTAGATTTTATATTGTACAAGTGTATGGCTTTTGTGAACTGGATAAAGAAATATATAATAAGTTGACTTAATTTAAAAAGAAAATGCAGGCTTTGTGTGCCCACATAAAAAATGAAATGGAAATTTCAAATGAAAGAGAACCGTACTCATGTGTGCGTGTATGTGCAAGACTGTTGTAATTAATTAAATACAACTCGTCTGACTAAAAGCAGAGGGGCAAATGTACCTAATAAGCCTTTTAATGAGGTTAACCCACAAGCTCTTAAATAATCAATTACACTGCAATGACTACAACAAAGGGCCTGTACCACCATGTTGGATGGAGACAGAGCGAGTACAATTATAAACCCAGTGGAGATCCGCTGATGAGTTGGCTGTTCACTGTAGATGTGTAAGCTGTGGTAAGAGAGTCAATATTGGAGTTTTAAGTAGCTGTCTTTACTTCAAATACCTTAAAACTGGTGAGAATCAAATGATTCCACTTTCCATTTCCCATTGGTCTCAAATGATTTAACCTTAATTCAGCACTGGGGCAGCAGCTCAGAACAGCTGCAGGATATAGAATTTTCTTTAAATAAAGCAAAAGAGAATCAATCAGTCAGAAAATGGTTCACAATGTCGGAAAGTTTTGAATTTTTAACCTACTGTTGGTTTTTGATTTTGATGTGTTGACTTTATGAACAAAACACATAACCTTAAAAAATAGTTGAATTAAAGTCTGTATTCTAATCTATCAAGATACACATGGCCACTGATTTTGAGAAGAGTAACCAATGCTTAACTATGGAAGAAATATATGTACTGGCCAATAGGGGGCAACTTGTCTGGTTGCAAATGGCAAGACAGAAACTGAGAACATTATCCTTCTAACCTTTTGACAGTGTTGGGAAGGTTACTTTTAAAATGTATTCCACTACAGATTACAGAATACATGCCCCAAAATGTATTCTGTAACGTATTCCGTTACGTTACTCAATGAGAGTAACGTATTCTGAATAATTTAGATTACTTAATATATTATCATGCTTTTTACAACTACGTGAATGTACTATTGCTGTGTGATTTATTACTATTACTGATTGTCCATGGCTCCGAACCGTAGTAAAGGGACCTCTGGCTAATACGGTGGGTTCCGTGTCGGGCTCGTAGCCAAAAAATAGCTTTACTTTGTTGCCTGGGTCAAATTTTAGACAGAGAGAGGATTTGAAAGGCTGCTCCAACAGAACTTATTGTTTCGGAGGAAAACACGAACACAGTGTACAGTCGAGTCTTAATAGCGTACTTACAACTGGGCTCGTCAGGCATTCTTCTTGGCTGCAGTGGTTATTATTATATTTACATGCTTCCAGCTCCCGTTTCTGCTTGATGATAACTCGTACTTTTCCACCCTCCTTTTTCTCCCTCCTCGCGCTCACAGACACATAACGGGTATGGTAGTCCATTCTCCCTGCAGCACGGACTACACTGCCCATGAGGCTACATTCTTTAGGGCTATGCCTGTAGCATTCTGCCTATTAGCTTAGCACAACACTAACAACAAAAAGGCGCTCTCTCACAAACAGTCGCAGAGAGAGCGTGTCACCCTGTAACCATGGCAACCGTACCGCTGCCGCCTGGAACAACAGAACAGCAGAACAAACAAAACCCAAACAGTCCTGACCAATATGAAACAGGAAAGTACCGCCGTGTAATCCATTTATTTCAACAAAGTAACTGTATTCTGAATACCACCTTTTTAAATGGTAACTGTAACGGAATACAGTTACTCATATTTTGTATTTTAAATACGTAACGGCGGTACATGTATTCCGTTACTCCCCAACACTGCCTTTTGATATATGAACTCAGTAACACTTCAATAATGAATTTACTGTCTCAGCACTAGTTTAACATCATATTAACTGTAAAATGATATTTTATATTTGCAATGTAATATATAGTCTTCATTTCAGCAGAAAGGTGAAAAACATCACATGAGCATGAAATAGCCCTTGGCTTTCCAGTCACTTGCTTCTTATTTTGTGTTTCAAGACAACAACAGAAAAAATTATAAGCTTAAGGCTTCAGAACCTGACTACACTAACCAATGGAAACATCACAGTAGCTATTAGCTTACAGTCTAAAGTGTTTTCCACAGTATAGATTTAACTAGTCACAGTAGCACGCACCTAAGCTTTCTTAAATACATAAATGAAATATACAACTGTTTACATTTTGTTGACAATTAAAGATAGATGCCATAATTGGTCTTCACTGACTTATTCGTCATGTAGATTCTTGGACTACAAATAGCAGTAGACGAACTAGGCCAGGCACTGCACGCTCTGCTTGGAGTGGCCCTCCAGCTCACAGAGCATGTGGCTGTATAAACAAAAAGTCCAAAATACATAGTCCATAAAATGTAACATTGGAGTACATGAAGGTAAACAGATGCTAAAACAAAGACTGGGGTGAAGGACAGGACTATTTATACACAAGGTGATCAGGGAACTCAAAAGAGGACGATAATGGGGCATAGCTGAAACAAATCTAGACAGCGACGGAGAAGGGGAAGAAAAACTAAATGCACAAAACATGATAATTATCAAAATAAAACAGGAAATTAATGAGAACCATATTTGAAATTAGGAAACCCAGAAACACAAAGGAATTTAATGGTGGGAAAACACAAGAGGATGACAGAAAAAAAAAATCAGCAGACTAACTAAACTTCCACAAAATGGACAGCAACTAGAATGAATTAATAGCTGACTATCAGAGGGCTTTCTAACCTCCCAGCATACATTTTGCCTTCCAAAAACAGTTGACTGATCATATTTTCTTAAAACAGAGATTTCTATCACAACTTCAGCTAATTCCAAGGTGAATGCGCCAATGAAGTGCATTGGTCAAGTAATAAAGCTGTTCTTTATAGCACAATAGATCATAGTTTCTCCATTTTGTTAAAAAATCGTTCCAAAATGAAAGTCGCACCGATGTAATTTTTTAACATTACTCAGAGATCCTTGTTTCACTTTCTAACAAAGGAAATGTAGTCTCAAGAATTGATTCTCTTATATGTTTATCAATTAGAAACATTTTCACAAGACAATCTCTTAAAAAAACAAATGTGAAACTCCTGACCTCCTGTTGTGAGGACCACTTCTTATCCTGCTGAGTTATTGGGTAGTTAAGCAGTCACATGACAGGATTTATGGGTTCAGAATTTACATATAGATGAACATAAATGACTTACAAGCGCTGTTAAACAATCACGCTCTGTTTATAATACTCATCTGTCTACATGGAGAAGATCTAGTGTGACTATCTCTTGACAACAATTTAGTGACCAAATGAGCTGTCAATCAAATCTCATTGAATAAAAAAGAAAATCACAAGCAAATAACTTCTGTTATACATGTTAACAACATCAACACCCACATACAGACAAGCTTTGATCCAGGACACAATGCTGCTGATCTACTATGGGTTTCTTTTTTTGTGGGACTACCAGTGAGGAGATTAGGGTGTTCTTGTCCAGCTGGTGAGCTAAGAGTGAATTTTCAAAATCATAGTGAGGGGATTGTGCACCAACACACCCATAAAACTGTTTTTGCAGGTGAATTAAAAATTCAAATATATAAATCACATACCGAAGGCCAAGTGAGCTCTGTGTGCAGTCTGTCATCTCCTCCTGTGGCATGATGGGGATCTGAAGTCCATAAATGCTGGTCTGTGATAATTTTGCACGCTCAGCTGACTCCATTTTCAGATGTGCTTCTTCAAACTGATAGTGTCACACACACACGCTGACGTGCTGACACCAAACTTCACACTTCATTTTGCTTAAGATTTGCACTCTGCCAACACACACACACACACACACACACACACACACACACACACACACACACACACACACACACACACACACAAGCTTCTTCAGCATCAATGAACAGCACACTAAAAGCCAACACGTGATATCCTCCTCACAACACATTTGCAGCACAAGCTCTGGCACACACACACTTTGCTACACACACGCACGACAGCAGCAGATACGAAGCGGGCTTTGTTGCAACACTCACACATGACTGGTTGATGTAAACTGTCGCCCTCAGCAGCTGGTGGACACCAGATTCCCCAAATTTGTGTCGCTTTGACTTTAATCAGCAGGACGTTGTGACAGTGAGCGAGCTGCACAGAGAACCTCAATCTGACTCATTAATTTACATGAGTGTTCCTGTACAGAGGCTTTTCTCCCTTTTATGGATTATGTATTTAGGCATGTATTATGCATTTGAAGAGTGTTGCTGCATGTTACATTCCCCAGGAGGTCCAGGGGAAAAGAAAGACAGTCAAGAAATACATTTCACCCACTTTCCTGTAAGTAAAACTGTACTTTCATTCTCGTTTACGTGCCCCACCCTCACTCCTCTTTTCAATTCTTTAACTTCTCACTTCTATTTTGTACATGGGGATCTGCCAGGCCCAGGAGCCACCACCAGTCCCCTTTGAGGCCTTCTCCAAACTGCAGCTCAATTCATGTCCAAGCATTCACCTTTATCTACTAAAATGCTGTCAAACCTCAAATGAGGGTGTAGGCCCAGCGAGTGAACTAGAATATAACTAGAGTAAAAACTGATAGTCTCTGATATCAGATGAAAAACAGTCAAATTAAAAACCCTTTGTCTCCCAGTCCCAAACTTTTGTTCTCATACATCAGTGAAAAATCCACAAGTGGTTCCACCACATATGTGAAGGTTTCTTATTTGTACCATAAAAAATAAGTAATTTTGCCCAGTGGCAGGTTTCATAGCATGTGTTTTGCCCATTGTGTAATGTTTGATACATTTCTTTTCCTCCATAACAGTTCTATAGCTCCAGTTTCATTTCGTAGCCTCTTTCCCGTGGAAGACTGTCCTTGTCACAGTCCTCCCAAAACTAATGATCTTTTCTTTACTCCAGAGTTCCTTTCACTTCGTTACAATTCATGCAAACATCTGGAAGATCTGAGCATTTTTTTTAGTTTTTTCTGGTGTTACATACTGTCAGCGGCCACTTTATTAGGTACATCTATTCAACTGCTTTTGAATGCATTCTGCTAAACAGCCAATCACATGGCGCCAACTCAATGCATTTAAGAATGTCAACACAGTCAAGTTCAAACCAAGTATCAGAATGGAGAAGAAAAGCTGATTAAAATGACCTTGACTGCTTAGTTCAGTGGTTGCGGGTGCACAAACATTGCAGTTCCTCTAATGTCCATTGGAGGGTGGCTGACAGATAGATGGCGAGACAGGCAGCGGTAAGTGCCAGCTGTATGCTGGGCTTCATCTCAGTGAATCGGAGCCACTGGACTTGTCTGCTGGACTGTATGTGTGCTCTTGGTGACTTTTTGAGCTTTTTAATGTAACTATTAAAAAAAATGTGGCTTCCTGTGTGGTTAATTGTCTAATTTGAGTATCCAAGAAGTCTGTGTTTCAATTTTGCTGAGTGAAACTCTAGGAATTTGTTTATATGTTATCTAGCACTAATTAATAGGAATCTGTATCTATGCTATGCAGGTATATACTTTATGAATGCAGCAGAAACCAGTGGGTGACATCATAGAGCCCACAATTATCTGCCATAAAGTGTATCTGTGTACCTGAAATGTTAATTAAGGTCTACTTCAAAACATATGCAGACTATACATGGATATTAGACACACAAAAGTAACATAAACATAAACATACACTTGCTACTGCCTTGGACAGATGCTAATTTATGGGTATTTATAGATTTGGACTGTAGCTGCAGACATATATAATGCAGATAAAAACAGCCGCAGAGTTATATAACCTGAACAATAATCAGTTTTTGGTGGACACTGATTATTTTTACTTATTTAAGTTATTATGCTCTGGACCTGGGCCCAGGCTTCTGGATTAAATCTCTTAGAAACCCTGAGATGACAGCCCTGATGCCTCTCTCATTCTGTATAAAACAAATTGTTTAACCTCCACTTGGACTCCGTGTTGTTTGTCTTTGGCAGATACAGATTCTGAATATAAGATAAATTTGAAATAAGGTCTGGGTTGCAAACAGCATAAGTGGCCTGCAGTCCTTTAGAATAACATGGGGACAAAAACATTTCCAGCACAATTATTAAACATGACTGACAGCTTGTTCATGAGGTCGATTCAGTCTGTCTGTCTGTAAAAAGACTTTGTCAGTGACATGGCTTCATCCATTGTTTTCTGTGGGATTAATTGAGATGCATTACCTTACTGGATGGTCAGCAGTTATTTTACCACTCAGAGGAACCAGTCAGGCTGAAAAATCATTTGTTCTGTTTCAGTGAGCTGAATTAACCGGGTTGCACTGTAATATGATTCTACTGCTGAAGTACATACAGGTACAAGGATTAATGAGGATATCAAGGTTTGTGTGTATTGTGTGTATGTGTTTGCGCAAATTTGCAGCTCCATATTTGTATTCTTGGACTCTACTAGAATAGTTTTGTATGATTCCCAGTTATCAACTGAAACAAGCTCCTCACTCTTTTAGCAGCAGCATCCTGTCAGGGCAAACAAGGCGAGCAGTGTTTGCCAAGCAAAATCTAAAAATAGACATCATTAAAATGTTCCAAAGTGAAAGCAATATCTCTCTTTTCATCTTAACTAGCTTTCTGTCATAACATTATTGAATTCATCCTTAAGTTACTGTAATTTTGCAGCCACATTTGGCTCTTTTCTCTGGAAGCAAGGTTAAAGAAACAATAATATTGTTAACTTCTTTATGATCCAAACAACCTAAAAACTAGAAATACTTTCTCTTTTCACATACTGTAATTTACCGGCAGTGCTGGGATCCCGACAGCAGGAATTTCAGTGCATTTTACTGATAAAAGTGGAATAATTACATATTCAACAACCTTCGTCTGTGACTTTGTGCAGTATGCAGCCTTTGACTCACAGGGATTACTTGTACAAACACTGACCTCATAATTTTAAACTCTGGCCATGTTAAATGTGAATATCTGTCATTGAAACGAGATTTATATATATAACAGGAAATAAGGTTCCTCATTGTTTTGTATTATATTAAACACAACCCACAATTTGTTAGTGGCAGTTATGAGCTCAGCTGTGTTAATGTTAGAGCTATCACCTCACAACCTCACAAAAAGGTCCCTGGTTTGAGTCTCCTCATCACCTGAGTTCTTCCTGTGTGGACTTTGTGTGTTCTCAGGGACTGGTCGAGTCTAAGCTAAAAAATCAAACCATACATTTAAGGGTAAAAGCAAAAAATTTGGCCTCAAAAAGATAGAAACCTTCCCACCGTGAAGCCACAAACACACACTCACACATATACAGTTTTCATATTTCAACACTTTCGTCGCTCACCGATATAATAAATGAGGAGTGAAGAGCAGCCTGAATGCTGATGGGTTAAAATCTGAAATTGGTTCTGGCTCCTGTTTCTGTACTCTCCTCCCTCCTCCTCCTTGTCTTCTACCCACTTTTCCTCCTCTGCAGCCTTTATCAAAACATATTTCTCCTCCTCTTCCTCTTCTCATTCTCTAATTTTCCTTCCCTGGTGTCCCTCCTTTTGTCTTCCCCCTATCTCCTCCGTCTACCCCTCTCGCCTTTGTCTTCCTTATCCTTTAAATTCCCTTTAAATCTCATTCCCTCCTCTCATCATTCTTCATCCCGTTTCTTTGGTCTTCTTTTGTTTCTGCCTCTCTCACTCCTCTGTTCTCATCAGAGAAACAAAATTAAAACTAAAATAAAAAATAAGATCATTACAATCAGGGCTGGACTGGGACAAAAAATCGGCCTGGGCATTTTGACTGGTGACCGGCCCACCAGGTATTATAGGAAAAAACATAAAGCCTTTGAATGAAAACAAACGCTGTTGTGACAGTGATGTACACTGTCTTGCTGGTATATATGTATCAGTCTAATAATCTTAAACCTACACCATCCTCCCTATTCTGGTATTCTAAACAGCACCCGAAAGTAGACTGCTTGGTCGAGTTAACCTCCTGAACTATCTACAACACATGGTGAAAACCTGAAATTAAGACAGAGAAGACTAGAGGTGAGACATGATCACTACTGATTACTGATGACAGATTTAGATATATTTTCATAAACCATTCATTTGCCACATCAATAAACAGCATGGCAGGGCAAAATATTTTTTCTAACATGGCAACCTTTAAAAAGTGAAAGGAGCTAGAAAGACAGATGAGAAAGAAAACTTAATTGACTTTTTGATGGCATTTTACACACAGTACTGGTACAGAATCTAGAAAATGTGGGAAAAATAGTGGCATCATATACAGTACTTAGCTACTTCTGAAGAAATTATGATGGGACCCTAAAAAAATTACTATATACAATAATGGATTTCTATACATTTTACATCAGATGAAAACGTTTGTTGTAAGATTCAGATAATTATTTGTTAAAAGTGAGACATTTTAAATGAGAATAAGAAAGAAAAGTATTTCTTTGTGCCCCCCTTTCCCTGTTAATGCCCTAACTGGGCCCCTGGCAAAACTTTGCTAGATCCGCCCCTGCACAGTTACCAGCTGTCAGCTACTTAGAAAAGGATCCTGGTGTTATTTGTCTCTCAGAAACAGTTCATAACTTCCCTTCAACTCATTCATGTCACCTAAAAGGTAAACCTGTTTCTACATCACCTGTTCAGCTCTGATGATTCAGTAAGGTTTCATCTTCATGTTTCCCTCTCACCGGATATACAAACCATCATGACCAGCAGCTTTTACAGCTGTGGCTCCAGCAAATATCAGCTGATACTAGAAAGTAATATTAAATAAATTCTAGCTGATCAAGCTTAAACGTGCTGCTGTTGTTTAGCGCGACATCCGCCGGTTTCCTCTTTCTGGCGCAAAGTAGGTGATAAACAAACACGAGAGAAAAGCCGATCAGCTGATCATTGATCAGTTTCATGATTGAAGTAGAAACAGGAGAGGGAGGGGGAGAGAATGAGAGAAGAAGAGGCAGCTGTGCAGCGTAAAGACGCAGAATAACTCCAGCTTTGTGTCTTTTTCATTGTAGCTGAAGTCCGGGACAAACTGTGTTCCTTTTCACCTCAATACCAAACGCACAATATTTTCTCTGAATGCGGGACGATTCCGTTTTTTACGGGACGGTTGGAAACTCTAATAACTAACCTTATAAATAAAATAAGATAAAACAAGTTCAACATCAATAATATCACAGCAACCGCCCAGCAGTATATAAACTCCGTCATGCTACCTAGTACGCAGTACGAGTTATTGTAACTGACTGTAAAAAGTCAGCATAACGAAAATAAACTCCACCTAAACTTGCTTTATATCTGACCCAGATAGACTGCAGGTCATAACTTCTTACGTGAAGTTCAGTTCACCGCCTCGGGTCTCTGCTCCTCCTGCCTTTCCGTCATCCACCTGCCAGCGTGTTGCGTCTGCTGGCCTCCACCACTTGCTAATGTTACTGAGTCTGTGGAAGCTCCGCAATAGCCACCACCAAACAACTGAGTTATTTTTACACATCTCCCAGCATCTGGCCCATCCACCACCTTTCAGTATTTATACCGTTAGGAGGAAAAAACGAAAAGAAAAAAATGAAAAGAAAACCAAAACCCATCGGCCCATAAAAACGAAAAATCACCATCGGCCCACCGGGCAAACGCCCGGTATGCCCGATGGCCAGTCCAGCTATGATTACAACAAATTATAAAGTAAAATAAAAGAATATGAAAAATAAAGATAAGAAAATGAATTAATGAAGAAGTCTATTAACCTAACCCTATTAAATGATTATCTAAAACGCAAATAATTAAAAAAGAAATACAGAATTCCATTATTTAGTTTAAATGATCTAAAATTGCTATAAAATAAATTGGCAAAATAGAATTTGTAAAGTATTTCTTCTTGAATCTGGCAGCAGTCTGCACCCTTTGTGGTCTGATTGTGGAACTGAAACTGAAATGTTATCTCTTTAGTGGGGAGGGAGCCTGAGCTGGTGTGTGAGGTCAAGAGTTATGTGCTACCAGTGTTGGAGATATTACTCAAAAAACGCTAATCGTATTACACATTACTCATACTTTTCTTTAAAGTAATGCAGGTGAAGTTGATCTACATTCCTACACTCACCTGTCATCACAGTTGTGATGATACAAGTGGCAGAAATGTGCTTGCCCTGAAGGGGGCTCAGCCTGCCTTTGCAGTTAAGGTAAGGAGCTCAGTTATTCTCAGTCATAAGAGCCTCAGAGTGGCCACAGCTCCTCATTAGTAAAAGAAGATAAGGCAGTTCAGAATGCCACCTGGACACGTTTTTGCATATGCCGCTGTGAGAAAACCCTTGAGCCCAGGCCACAGTGGAGCAGTTATGATTTGGGATCACCTCCTTCTGTGCCCGCGTTTGAAGAACTGGAAGTGGAGGGTGAGGAGAGGGAGATCTAAGCATCTAAGCCGCAGAAATTCAATGGATGGATGAATAAAATGAAAATTAACTCCTCCCTCACATAGCTTCCAGTAGCTCCATACCCCCCCCCCCCCCACACACACACACACGCCCCGTTGCCCCCCCCCCCCCCAGTCTTCACCACCTTGTCTATCCTCCCTCCCCGCGTTCTTCTCTTGCCTCCCCTCCTATGAACGAGAAGCCCTCCTCCCATGACCCTCCACTCCTTTTTACGCGCCGTGCGTAAAGCTTTTCAGTCCGTGTCCAGAGCGCACAGTCCAGCAGCAGAGAGAGCAGGAGGAGAACATATGTGCATGTTTTAAACACCGATGTAGAGTGTGTAGGTTTACATTTTGCTCTCCGTGCAGGAGGTGGCTCCGTCTTTAAAAGTGTCCTCGGCTCCTTGGAGGCTAGTTTGGGAGCCGAACTTACCGGCGGGTTCCGCTGATCCAAAGTGACAGAGGCGCGGATGTCACCGCTGCCTCAGACAGCAGCCGAGCGATTGTTTCCTAAAATAGGGCAAAGGAGAACCGAGACCTAGCTTCCCTCCAGGTTGGGTAAATTCAAAAAGACATTGGAGAGAGAAAGAAGCGGGCAGAGGAGAGAGACTTGTAAGCGGGACTTACACACGAGGATCCAGAGGATGGGAATTTAAGCTCTCAACCAACGTCAGATACCCGCCCCCTTTCTTCCTTTCTTTTTGTTAATTTTTTTTTCTTTTAAATTAGATTTCCAGTTTTTGTTTTATTTATTTATGTTGATGGCAGCCGGGAGCCGCGTGACTCTTCCCGGGGTTTTCCGCTCGGGCTGTCGGGGAAAGAGAGAGGAGAGAGCCGAGATCAGAGAGCGGTGCCGGGACCCGAGCTAAGCGCTGGGCGCCTGAGAGGAGAGACTCGGAGCAGGTCAGTGTGTCAGGAACGCACGCGCACCACGCGCTCACACATGCACCTGCTGTGTCAGTAAGGAAGTACGCTTGTACTGTAAGCGAGCACACGTGCACTTATGGACGCGCGCGCACGCTGATGTACAGTGAATACAAAATGCGCGCTAGAAAAAAGAGCGAGCCTTCAGATGTGGGGCTAATTTAAACTTTTCGCACTTTTATTTTTAATTAATGGGACGGCCTTGTTTTCTTTTCAGGTTTCATTTCCGTTAATCCAATTCCACATTGTTATTTAATTTATTTGATTTTCACGTAAAAAAAAATTACAAGTAATTTAATACTTATTTTTAATATTTTAGTTCATCCTAATTCATTTCATGAATTTAATTTTTATTTTTTCTAATATTTTCATTTTCCTTTTATTATGTTTGATTTTTATAAATTTATTTTATTAATTTACATTTTATGTACATTTTAACTTCATTATATATATATATGTGTGTGTGTGTGTGTGTGTGTGTGTGTGTGTGTGCGTGCATATATATATATATATATATATATATATATATATATAAATTTCATTTAAAATTATTTTGGAACTGTTATGTATGCAGTATTGTGTGTGTCTCACTGGTCTCACTTAGACTCTGGTGATTATAACGAAGACATCCAAGAGTCTGTCTGCTTTATACTGTAACTGTGAATGTACACACCAGAAGTAGGTACTGTGTTCAGAAAGTTTTGGCTCTGAAAGTTCTAGTACAAGCTTTAGTTTTAGTGTTATTTTGGTCTCAATCGTCTCCAAGTTGAAAATGTGTCCTTTAAAAGCAAATGTTGGTTTCACACGCAGCGCTGATATGCTGTTAAATGAGAGAGAAACAACAGCGCCGTGATTGCACATGTTCACTGCTCGTCTTATCCTCCCTGCGATAAGGAGCGCAGCTGTTTAAATATTAAACCATCATTTCCAGCAGAAATCTGTCCTGCACACTTCTCCTCCGACGATTCGCCCACAAACACTCACTTTAATGTGTGCGTCTGAGTGTCAGTGTGGCTTCTGAGACGACAGAAAGGTGCAGGCTTAAGAAAAGTCCTAATGTTGGTGGTTTCTGTCTGAGGTCTTAAAAAGAATCAGAGGCTTAGTGAGGTTTCCTCTCTGAGCTGACAGCTGGTGACCTGCTTCCAATAATTCATCTGTCTGACCACATTTTAATGTGGCCACCTTTTAAATGGTACACACTGTTCCTGGATGTTGAAATTCTAACGTAGATGTTGTTCATCAGATGAACTGATAGTAAATCCAGCTTGAGGAAAACAAGCTTTTCATTTCTGTGTACCATCTGATTCAGAAGTCAGCAAATTACTTAATGGACTTTTAAAGTCCTATGTGACAACATTTAGTCCCATTGACATACAACCTGAGACCAGCTCACAATATCAAAATATCAGCTGTGGGAAATTAATTATTAGCTATCGATGACCAAATTGGTGCTCCGCTCGGCATGTGTGTCCAGCGGCCTTAATCAAACACGCCTACGCTGCCGCCTGGTCCAGAGATGCACACTGGATCCTGAATCATGTGCAGCTCCTTCCTGTTTGCCATTTGTGAGTCTGTAGAGCAGCAACAGCTCTCTGAAAGCTCTCAGTGGAATGGAAGCTGAGCGATCAGGGAGGGTTTGTGCTGCACAGGTGAGTTCACCAGCACCTTGCTGCTCCTGGAGGAGCTCCCGTTTAGCTTTACAGTATCCATGCTACAGGTGCTTGTTGACTCCAATATATCTGGTTAATGTTTGCTGTTAGAACGCCTGGGTGTCAAGTATATTCAGGTGCGTATTAATGTTTGGAATGACCGCTGAGTCAATTTTACTTTGTGTTTGGTCAGTTTTGTCCTGTTTTCTGATACTAGGAAGGCAACAGTGTGACAGTTTGAATTGAGGCATTAGTGCTTCAAGCACATTGTTTGGAAGCATTGCCAGCAGAGAAGCAGCTCTTCTGTTCTGTTCATAGAGTTCTTTAGATAAGTGTACTTTTTCAACCCAGTCTCGTGCCAAACAGGAAGGTATTATTTCCCAAACTTAACCAAGTAGCTTTTTGTGCATAGTACTACAGTCACGTTAGGGAAAACAGTGGCTGGAACAGCAAAGGTTATTGTGAATATATGCAATGAACTTGCAACCTAGATGCATTTAGAATGGCTTTGATGATGGAGATCTGGTCTATGATTGATCTATATGAGTTGCTGTTTCAGAGCAACTTTGAAGCATCAAGTTGGCAATAAAACAGCAATAGGATAATAATTCTGCAATTGAATGAGGTCAAGTTGGCAATTACATGCAATCTCTATCCATCTTTTTTCTCTTGCTTTTCAGGGTTACAGAGCTGGAGTCTATCTCAGCTCCCGCAGGGTGAGATGCAGGGTAAACCCCTGGACAAGTAGCCTATTTATTGCAGAAAGAGTTATAACTATTCATTTAAAATCACCAATTAACCTACAATACATGCTTTTGGGATGTGGGAGGAGTCCGGTGTACCTGAGAGAACCCACATAGACATGGGTGGGAAATTAGCAAAGTCCACCTAGAAGGGTGCTAGCCGAACAGTAGAGTCAAACTGAGGACTTTCTTCCTGTGAGGGGATAGTGCTAACCACCACATCACCATGCCACTCCTACATGATTATCTGTTTGTGATAATACAGCAATTAAGTTAGACGTCTAAGTTAGACTGCATAACAGTGATAGCAGCCAGTCCGAGTTGGGTTTGGAGACAAACTGCCACCCACAAGAAGACCTATGCAATGACCTTGTGAAGTTGAACATGCAACACCTTCAACATCTGGGGGACTATTTGGTCTCCACAAGTATTTGCAAAAAAAAACCCCAACCCAAAATCACAATTCAATTAGTACAGGTCGTTGTACTGTATTTAGTCTAGTTTTTACTCTCGACTGAGCAATGGACATAAATCAGTAGCTTTCACTACCTCAAGGTTCTTTTCAAGAACAAAATTCACAAAAAGCTTTGCAATACAGAATAAGATGCATCAATTGAAACAGTATAAAGATATAAAACTGAATACAGGGAAGTCTGCACAAGTGGGTCTTGAGTTAGTTTTTAAAGGTATCAATAATATTCACAGTCCTTAGGTCCAGTGGAAAGGAGTTCCTATCCAGTCTTAAAGACTAGTTTTCAGTGGCTAAACCTAACCAAGTAGCTTTTGAGAAAATGTCCAGAATCACAAATTAATATATTAAATGATGCAAGTGTTTTAGTGTTTGATGAACTGCCAAGAAAATGTGTTCCTTTTGCAACCAGAGTCGCCCCCTGCTGGTCATTTGAGAGAATGCAGGCTTAAAGAACATCTGTATCAGCTTCAACTTTTAGACCCATGTTCTTCATACATATATGGTCTATAGTTGCAGTTCTACACTTTCACGGATATTTTCATGTGCACTGAACTTTATGTTTGGCAGCTTTACGGTGAACTTTGAGCTTTCTGAGTCCAACACAGAGTCATAATAGGTGTATTCAGGATTTGTTTTGAATGTCATTTTTTTTTTTTTACTGTGCAGGTATATTAACGAGGGGAGGAAGACTTACTTCACATACACTCACTCCATCTTGACTGCAGTAGCAGATTGTGACTGACAGAGCTGGTTTACAGTCGCTCGATGTTCCAGGCTCTTTAATCTCCTCCTCTGTTGGATATGCCGCTTTTGATTGATTACAGTGAATCAGACTTTGATGTGTCAGTCTGACCGGTCAATCGATCAGTCACTGTCACTCACCGAGCTTGTTCTGACAGTGGCATCACTCATACTGCTAGTTTCCTCCAGCTGCTTGCGCTTTCTCAGGCTCATTTAATCTCATTGAGTCTTGTCAAGAAGTAACGGCGTCTGCTTGGATTGATCGTTATAAACTGAGACTGAAATATGTTTTGAAAGAGTGCTAATGGACATATCAGAAAAATCAAAACATGAATACTGAATAGAAATTGATTCACGCATGAATGATAAAGCACTTTAAGTCTGTCAAACTGCAGCTCTGAGTTGAAGTTTTGCCTGCTTTTGCTTGCAGGGTCTAAATCGCTTTCTGGGAAATACAGTTGTTGGGCTTTCAGATCTCTTGTTGAGGTTATTTAGCTTCGGTGTTCTTGTTTTCAAGGGAGATGAATGTTGAGATGTCTTCTGAATGGGAGCATATATTGTTCTAAAACCTGCATATACGTTTCAGCATTGACGTGCAAGCTGCTGATTCCATATAAGACATTGAAGCACTTCCATACCATCAGTGATGCAGGTTTTTGAACTGAACACTGATAAAAAGCCTGGGTGGTCCCTCGCCTCTTTACTCTGGGGACACAGCATCTGTGATTTCCATTTTACTTCAATGCACTTTAAATGAGCTCTCGTCTAAAGGCGACAGCAGTGTTTCTGGATCATGGCCATTCAGGTTGTGTCTTTTTTGCATGATAGAGCTTTAACCTGCATTTGTGGATGGCATGTTCCTGAGCCAGTGCTGTAAATTCCATATCAGAGTCATTCCTGTTTTTAATGTAGAGCCACCTGAGTGCCTGAAGACCACCAGATGAGCATCCAGTACTGATTTTTGTCCTTATCCCTTGTGCAGAGATATTTCTCTTTCTTAATTTTATTATGTGCAGGAGATGATATTAAAAGTCTTTAGAATTTGACCAAGAGGAACATTATTTTGAATATGCTTCACTTTTTTTTTGTGAACCACTGCCTGTCTTTACTTCTGAGAAACTGCCTCTGTAAGATCCCCTTTTATACCCAGTCCAGCTGTTTCTTTTTAGCACCAGTTTATTTTTCTAGCTTTTTGTTTTGTTTTGTTTCTTCACAACATTTTTGAGATGCATTCCTTCCATCAAACTCAAACTAAACTAATAATAGTTTTCTCATGTATTTAATATTTGATATGTTTTCTATTTGCTGTTGTGAATAAAAAAGGTGTTTATGATATTTTCAGTTACGGCATTCTATTTTTATTTGCATTTTGCACAACATCCCAACTTTTTTTTGTCATTGTTGTTGTACTTAAAAAAAAAAAGAAGCCGTAGCTAATTCACCTTCAACACAGTTTCCATGGTGTCAGCACCATCATTTGAGCTGAATATGTGCCACCACAATGCTTAACCTGAATGAAAGGGCCTAATATTGTTGTATCTATCTTTTCTGCAGGGGGCTGCATCCATGCCATTCAACCAAATATCGGTCCTAATTGACTCTCCTTTAGCAGTGTTACCATGGCACTGGCATCTAATAGGAACCCACCATGTGCCACCACAGTGCACTCACAAATGTGACCAACAGAAAATGGGAATAATCCCGGCATGTACAACCGGTGCTTCTCTCAGTGTGTCTGTTCACATGGTTACATAATCACAAAAAAGCCCCACACTCGCCTGCTGCGCTCAGTCCTCACCGCCAATCACCCCTCTGCTCGTGTGTGTTGTCTGATTTCAGCACACACACATAACACACACCAGGACTGAGGATGTCGAGGTGATGCGATTCCCTCAGTGTGTTTTCCCCATTGTTTCACTGTCTCTCCTGTCTAATGAGCACACCATGGCTACAGATGTTGGGCAATTAAAGTTACAGGAAGCCGTGTGAGAGATTATCAACAGCCTCACACACACGCACACACACGCGCACACACACACACACACACACACACACACACATACACACACACACACACACACACACACACACACACACACACACAGAGGGAGGGTGATCTAATGGCTGCTGGCAGCTGAGCTTCAACACGCAGCTTTGCAGCTTTTCACCCTGAGGCAGCAAACGTTCTGTTTTAGCCCCGCCCTGTATCACCTTTCAATCACTCTGATGGTCAGCCTCCTATCCTGAAGGTTGTAACCCGCCATCATCTCCTGAAATATATTTTCTCTCTTGTCTACCAGAGATGGAAGTGACTTCTGTCTTAAAAATCAAGGTCAAACATCCAAAAAGTTGATTGATGGAAAACTGTAACAGAGACCTGTAAGTCTCAAACTGTGGTTCCTAGTGTGAGTGGTGTAATAATTCGCTCCACCACCAACCCCTCCAGCCTCTAGCTTTGGACTTTGAAGAGGAAAAGTCATGATGTTGTGTTCATGGACACCAAACGGTAGATAGATTTAAAAACAAGAAAATAATGGTGGGAAATTCAACAGCCACTTTACTTGGTACATCTTGCTAGTACCAGGTCAAGACACCCTTTGACCTTCAGAACTGCTTTAATTCTTCATGGCATCGATTCAACAACGTGCTGGAAACATTTCTTTGAGATTTTTGTCCTTATCTACACAAACAAATCTGCAGCAAATTTGTCAGCTGCATATCCATGATGAGAATCTGCTGTTCCACCACATCCCAGAGGTGCTCTGGATTGAGATCTGCTGACTACTGAGGCCATTGGGATACAGTGAACTCTTTTTCATATTCAACAAACAAGTTTGTGATGATCCAAGTTTTGTGACATGGTGTGTTATTCTGCTGGAAGCAGCCATCAGAAGATGAATACAGATTGGTCACAAAGGGATGCACCTAGTCAGCAACAACATTCAGGTACACCGAGGGCTTTAAATTTTAAAGTGTTCCATCCAAGCAGGATGAATCCGTGCTTTCATGCTACGTTCTGACGCTACCATCCAAATGTAGCAGCAGAGATTGAGACTCATCAGACCGGCCAACCTTTGTCTAAGCGTCTGTTGTGCAGTTTTGGTGAGTCAGTGTGAATTGTAGTTTTGGTTTTCTGTTCTTCCTGGCACCTGGTGTGATCTTCTGCTGGTTTTACTTTAGCCCATATGCTTTAAGGTTTGACGTGTCATGCCTTCAGAGATGCTCTTCTGTATTCCTTGGTTGAGTTGTTATTCGAGTTACTGTTGCCTTTCTATAAGCATGAATCAGTCTGGTGAGTGTCTATAAGTGATCCATTTGTTTTTAAATGGTTAGTAATTGTTGAATTTGCTGCTGTAACATGAACTTTTGGGTTGAATCAAATCTATCTTTTTAATCTGAAAGATAGCTGTGACATGAATTTAAGCCTCTTTTCTAATTTTTATTTTTGGCTTTTGCAAAGTGTTAACCATGAATCTTATCATATCTGTGCACGTGAATCCATTGTGGGATGAGTTTTTCATCATTCCGTGTCTTAAATACGATGCTTGATGTGCAGCTCTGATCATTTGCATCTCATTTGCATTATTACAGAACGTTCAATTTGATTTGTGCTCTCAGACATTATTTCCTGATGATGTGCTCGTGCCCGTCGGAGCATCTTGTCAGTCTGAATGAGGAGAGAAAACAAAATGAGCTAGGCGGGTTAATTAAGAGGTCTCATTTAAAACTGTACATGTCAGCAATCAGATAATCGAAGAGCATGGTTGCACATGGCTTCATTTGTTCATTTCTCTAATATTCTTTCTTCCTCATCTCTTCCTGTCTGTTTCTTTCATTCTTCTGTATGCAGCACATAACTCAAAGTATGTGAACGATATATAAAAAGAATAAAAAGAGCAGCAAGCCATTTACATTGGAGAATTTCCAACTCGGAGTTGGAACTTGGAGTTGATTAAATTATTGTTTTTAGCACACCAGATTGCTTCATTCATTGTTCAGAGTTGTAAAAATGTTTGTGTAGCTGAACAACTTCTCCGAACCACTCTAGCTTGTTTGCCCGCAGTGGCCACCCTTATCTTGTCCCATTTCTGATTGATGTTAATCCTCTTTCTATACTGTGTGCCCGTCTTCATCTTTCTCAGATGAGTTAATTAAAGCTGACATTATTACTGAGCTTACAGCTGACTTTGTTTCAGCATTCAACCATAAAACCACGTGTTTATCTTCTTATCAACAAACGATTACCACCCACACTCGCAGGGGCTGTTAGTGTTCCATTGTACAACCACCGACTTCACTTTTTTAATAAGTCCACATATATTGACTCAGTTTATGTGTGTTTGTTTTTGTGTGCTTATATCTTTATGGCTTGAGAACATGTTGTAAACATGGCTTTGAACTTTACATCTCATTTTTACTACCTTTAAAAACACTCACTGATGCCATAAGGTTTATGACTTCAGCTGACCCATTTCTTTCAGTCTCTCCTTGTATGTTTTTTTCCTGACTGTCTTTTTATGTAAATGGGATTTTGTGCATTTTTATTGCATCTGTGTAGTTCTTGTTTACTGCTTAGCTCCTACCATAGCAATACAAGCAAAAGGTCAAATGCAAATTTGGCGAATCATAATAACAAACCTTTGTAGCTTTTTTTACATTCCAAAACTATCTTACAAAGTGGTTTTTAAAGAATACATAGAATGAAAACAAATACAAAATGAAAGTATAATAGAAATGAGAGAAAACACCCCCAAATTCGAATGTGTTATTTAATAGGCCATGGGGCAGGCCATGATTTCGGCATGCAGAAAATACAAGTAAAATGCAAAATGACAAGAAAGGGACATAAAGTAACCATAAAGACTGCAAACAATGAATAAAAATGGTCAGAATTAGATTTAAAATGACCAAAAAAATGCACAATGCCCACAAATGGATGCAAAATGACAAAAGATCTAAAATGATCAGAATGGCACACAGAAATAAGACACATACTACCAAAACAAGACAATGCCCTCCCAGATCCAAAATGACCAAACTGAGACCTAAAAAGAGCAAAATGACCATGAAACAATCACAAACAAAAGAATCAGAATTAAACACCAAACATGCAAAATAAAACACAACTTCCTTAAATAAGAAAGAAAACCCTCACAAATGGCTGCTATAGTAGGGTCTACCTTACAATATAAAAAGGGCCTTCAGGCAGCTGTTGTTGTGATTTAGTGCTTTACAAATAAAACTGAAATGAATTGAAAGTTTAACGCTAAAATGACCGAAATAGTGAAAAGAAGACTGAAAATACTAACTAACTAATATCAATCATAAAATGTGTGCAGTAATGCATGATATTAGTCAAATATAACACAAATTACAAAAGTAAGATACAAACCCCCACATTTTACAAATTACAAAACTGAGTTAAAATGAGCAAAAGACATACAAAATAACCAAAATAACATAAAACAATTAATGTTACTGTGAAAAGTAGGCAAAATAACTCAAAAATCACAAAATATTGTTCTAAACTGAGCAAAATGCGCAAAAACATATACAATATGGCAAAATTGGAGAATTAGAGAAAATTAATATAAATGGGCAAAATGACAACAAAATCAGACATAAACCTAACAAATTATGAATAACAGATACAGAAGGACATAATTTCCATGAAATAGTAAGAAAATGAGACAAAATTAGATGTTAAGGAAGCACAAATCACCAAAATCAGACATGAAACCACCTAAACATAATTTGAAATCCCATATGACCATAAAGACTTTAAAAATTGAGATATCAAACAAGCAGAAAGATGGAAAACAAGACAGATAAAGAAAATTAGATGAGAAATGATATATAAAATGATATTTTAGCTATCTAGAACTTTGGAGGTGGACTTACTTTGACCAAATGCCAGCAAAATGTGTGTGTTTTAACTTAGAATCCAGAAGGAATTATCATAGAAGGCATTATATAGAGAAAGACAGGGTACCAAAGGTAGAGCCTTGAGGAACACCATAAATAAATCTAATATGTGTCTGAGATGTCACCATTCTGGTCTAATGCATTAACTTTGTTTTGTTGTTAGAAGAATTTCCATTTTATCTAAATAGGAGAAGATTCTATTGAAAGAGGTGGATGTTAACCTAACTATAACCCTAACATAGGGTGATTGATGGTGACCTGGATAATGTTAATAGATGAACCATTATTTGAGTTTCTGTCCACTTCCTAAGTTGTCATTGTTTCTAAAATTGAAAAATCTGTATTTATATCCACGTTATACCTCAATAAACTTCTTGAATTAAACTGTAAGTTTTTAAAATGCATTTTACATAATGTAATAATTCCTCATACCTTCAATAGGAAAAATCACCCCCACAGTACTATTTGAGGGTTGTAGACCAACAGATAAGGTCCCACTGGGTACAGAGGAGGATTAAGAACTCCCCAGCAGAAATGGACTTTTCTGTGTAAACAGTAGCTGTGCAGATGTTATAAAAATCATAAATCTTAAACACTTTAATTTAGCAGAAAAATACACAAAGCACCAAAATGGTTGTTAGTGTAAAAGTAAATAGACGTCTTTTCCTTTTTATCTCCTGTCTCAGCTGAGTTCGAAAGATTTTTCCCTGTGGATAGAGCTGACATTTACATCCTGCAGCTAGACTTTTCCCTCCCCTCCCTCCTTCCGTCGTTTAATTTCACTTCAGTCCATCTCGGCTTTATTGCCTTGATAAATCCTAGACTGTCAGACAGGTGGCCTGCAGGTGAGGAGCATGTGAGCAGCTGCACAAATCCAGCAGTGTAGCTTCAAATCTGCTCATACACGCCATCTCCAGTCACTTTGTATTATTCACACTTCAGTCCTTTTCTTTGTTTCTCATACTCCTCTCTCTTGTGTTTTGTCTTTACCTTCTTTGTTTGTCTCTTTGTTCTTTGATTCCCTCCCATCATTCCTCCTCTCCTTTCTTTCTTGTCATCTTCTGTTAATGTTTGTCTCATTTTTTTCCTTCATTTTTTTCTCCCTGATTTCGTCTGCTTCTCCTCTTCCCACATGTATCTCCTGTTTCAAAACCTCTTACCTGATAAGAGTTCTTACCAGGTTTGTGTGGGTGTATGCAGACCTTCTGAGTGCTACATCTGATATGTCGCAGTTCTGAACCCTCTCCAAATAAATAAATAAATAAATAACTTAATTAATTAATTAAAATTAAAATTAAAATTAAAAACAGAAGTAGAAGTAGAATAAGTAGAATGCATTTGTCCTATACACCTGTGTAAGTGACATTCACAGCAGAATAACAACACTGAGGCACCTGTTAGAACTAGTATTAATAAAATACATAAAATTCATTTTTATCAATAAATAAATAAATACAATTAAATTGAGACTGGTATTGTCTTGAATTCCTCAAAATTCATAAATCAGGAAAAAAATATGGGACTGACACATTAAATTAAAATCCCAACAATCAGATAACCCCATATGTTGCAATGCTGCTTTCTTGGAGCCAGAAGTGACCATATTTGTAGAATAACGTGACCACGCCGCTAACTTTAAGCCTCAGTATGATCCAGATGGTTGAATTATACCCACATTTTAAACTTGCTTTGTCTCACCAGGAAAAATCTTTTTTCCTTTGGTCTTTCATTGGTAAATATGCGTTTTGGGATGTGTAGCTGGAGTCAGGATAATCTTTAACCTCACCAATTAGCCCATCCTCATCTATTGTTCCCCACTCATGAGCAGCAGGATAGCAAATAAGGAACAGGAGTTAAACAAGAAGCAGAGGCAGCCAGACTGGAAACAGGGCAGTGTCCCGAAGTGTTGGTGTGCCTAACTATTGCCTGTAAGGTTGCTGTGCGCTGAAAATAATAGGGACAGCATTTTTTGTTCCTCAGACCTTCAGTTTGACTCCAATTATTTTTGTCTGCTGTTTATCTGAAGTGTCGAAGAGTCTCCGAGAAAGGCTGTGAAAGTTATACTATACTGTGCATAACTACAACTTCGTCCCAGAGGGTTCGGTCTCTCACTCTGTTTGGATAACAATATACTGTAAATACTGAACAGATAACTGATTCAGACTGAGGAGATGGCTGCACTTTAAAAGGTTGAGTATTTGTGTTGCTTACATTTAGCCAAACCCCCCCCCAAAAAACCTAAGAGTTGTTCTGTCAGTTCTGCTCAGTGTTGACAAAATCCCCCAAATGTTAAACATCGTTTTGTATTTTCTGGCCTCCACTCGTACATAGATACTCATCCTCTCAGTCTGACGCTCTCTCTGATGCTTTCTCTCTCTCTCTGTCTCCATTTAGCTGCACATCACCATTCTGCTGATTTATTCATCTCTCCTTTTTTTTAATTCTCTGTCACATGCAGCACCTCTATTTTTGTCCTCGTCCCAGAGAGCATGAGCAGAAAAAGCATAAAGTATAAATGTGCATCACTGTACTGAGTGTTTGGCAGTAACAAGCCTTCACATGTGTTCAGATACTTCACTTAATTCACAATTGATCACTGGAAGTCCCTAGTTTCCTGATGAAATTAAGTGTTTTCCCTCAAATTATACATGATTATCATCTTCAGCTACATTTTGAATTGGACTTAATCAATTTCAGAGGAAATCAATGCTGAACTTTAACACAGTTCATCTGTCTTCAACACTGCGCTGGCGTGGCCTGGTACTAGGTACATACATGCGTATTCCCAGACTGGTTCGTGAGTGGTTGTTGAATGTTGCCAGCTGTGGGTAGATGTATTTGGTTTCAATCAGTTATGCAGTGCTGCACTTAAAACTTCCCTGTGACTGCTTTGATCCCAGTAACCCACATTTTTCATGGAAGATGTCAATAGTCTGCAAATACACAGCAAAACTTAAAGTGTGATACAAACTACAAATGTTAGTTTGTTGCACCCTTTGAAACATGTTGGAATAGCAGGGCGTACCTTTTAGTCTGAAGGCAAAAGTTCTTTTCTTCTGGAGCAATCACAAAAAGGGCTTTGGTGCATTACCCTCTCCAAATCCTCCAGAATCCTGGACAAAATCAAATCAAATCAAGATCCAATTTGTAAAATATGCAGTCTTTGTATTTTCATTGTAAATTCTTTCAGAGGAAACGTTTGAAACACTTGCTGTGATGGGTATAAATTTGTAGTTTTTGGGTTGTTCTTGGACATATATTTTGAAAAAATACAGTGGGAGTCTGATACCATTTTCTTGCTAGCATTAATCAGGAGAACTAGGCTTGAAAAGGTTTTGGCTTCAGCTTCACAGAACAACAGAAGCAGGAGGTGCTAATGATAAACAGCTGCTTGAATCTCACTAACCACACAGGGAAAGTATATTTTTAACAGTCAGGCTCATTTTCAACAGTTGATTTTTGCTGAAATGGGTTTTGGTGCTTGGGTGAGAAAGATAGAAGAGGCTTGTGTGTGCCAGAAAGCAGCTTGTCTCTCCATCTGTAATCAACAGTGTGACACTAATCCTCACACTGTGTGTCGAGCAGAGAATCTCAGTCCCAAAAACTGAAGAGTACGAGCCACGGGCTCTCATTCGGCCCATCCAATCAGGCAGTGATTTATACCTGAATAGGATGGGACAACGGCTGAACTGAAGATGTTGTTCAGACGGTTACTTCTCAGGGTATTAAGCAACATATTGCTTATTTCATTTCTGTTTGTTTGTGTTTTTGTAGCTCAGCTCTCATTTTTGCATTGTCAGTCACAGTCTGGGTGGTGGGCATTACTTATATTTACACTATTCATTGTTTTGTTTCTGTCATATAAGCTGCCACCAATAACAAACAACAACAAAAACTAATTATGGTACAAAACAGGAAGAAAAATACACAACTAAAAGTTTTACTATTGATTTTCATGACTTGATAAATCGTTGGTTTGTTTCCCTCGCAGCCTTGTGATTTACCACCCTTGCTACTCTGGAATTACTAGTGGATTTGTTTGACACTTGTGCAGACTACCTTTGTGCAAATTTGTAACTGTCTGCAAAGCAACAGCCGCAGAACACTGATGCTTTGACTTCATCTAATGCCATCAGCGGGTTGTATTTTTTTAGTTCAATCTTTTGTGGGCAAATACTAAAAATAAAATATAACAAGAAGATTAAAATTGGATTTCACATCTGCAAGTATTTCTTCTCTCTGTAGAGACCAAAACCATTCACAAATGTTCAGATGTCAGCATCCTGCTAAGCCAAGACAATTTTTATGTTTTTAGCCTTTAAAAAAAGTAAATCAATAAAGGCCATGGGCTGGGTTAAAATGACTTGGTTTTGGCAGATTTAACCTCCTAGGACCTGGCGTCCACATATGTGGACATCACATTTTGGGTTATTTAGACCAAAATACTCAATGTTGCTCTACAAGGGCCTGATATCCACTTACGAGGACATGATACTGCTACTGTTCTATTGAAATTTTAAACGAATATCCTCATATGTGGCTCTCATTTTTCTTAGAAACAAAAATGAGGTAAAAAAGAATTCTGGTAATTCTTTGTTTTTACGTTCATCATGTCCCAATCAGCCCAAATATCAAAGATAAATTAAAAATGCATGCCGTGGAAGGTCTTAGGAGGTTAAGTTGCAGTTATAGGTTTGGTGAAGAAAGATAGCAGATGAAGCGTTAATGGTGGAGACCAAATCAGATCTTCAAAAATAAGGAAATAAAAAAATAATTTTTTTAAAAAAATAGTTTTTCTTCTGTAATCTAACATTTAATACATGTCCATAAATGCAAAACGTTGGACATGAGGTAGCTATTTTTAACCATAACCATTCAGGTTTACTAACAGTCTGTTTTCTGTTAAACCACCAAACAACTGGTCTAATAGTTTAAACAGCATATCATAATCTCTAATACTACAAACAGAAAAGTAAATTAATTATAAATAACTTAATAAAAAAATCAATAAAAATCCAACTATAACTATAGCGACTCCTTTAGTCCTTGATATATAATTCATACCTCCCATGTTTTATTGCACAGTTTCCTTTCCTTAATTCATTCCAAACAAATGCCTGTTAAAACAATAAAAATAAAAGCTGGCATTCAGTGAACATTACAAATACCAAAAGGGAAAACTGTAAGATCTGTGAAAGAAGGTTATTTATTCATTGACATGTAAATGTCACAGATAATTTCTTTAATTTCACCTGCAGCTTTATTCTGGCATTTAGACAATGGTGGCATTTGGAATCACTGATACTGAGTGGGTGACTGAAATGTTAATTATATTCAAGCTAAGCTGCTGTTCAGTTTGTGAGGAAAACATTTCAGTTACAAATCAAAATTAGAAGAAACAGTAATTGGTTATTAGCTGCGTAGTGTTTTCCACATCCAAACATTATGTTACTGAGAGACTTCCAGCCACACAGTGCTATCCCTCCACTTCTTAATGTTAGACATCAAAGTTTAATGAAGTGCTGGGATTTTGTGCAAAAGCTGCCGGCTGCTGTTTCACTTCTCACCAGTTTGGGAATATATTTCTTTGTCTTGTTGGTTTAATTCCCCTACTTGGCTTTTTATTTTTGTGTTGCCCATTTCCCCCTATTTTAAATCATTTTTTCAGGTCTTAACATAGAAATGACTCAGCAGTTTTAGTAACTGTATACTCACTTTAGGAATTTTTGATTAGCACACACATCACATCACAGTCATGACTTTCTTTGCACAACTTCTGTTTCTATCAGCCATTGAAAGGCTTTCTTTAAAATTCTACTCCATGTCAACATGATCAGTCACAACATTGCTGCAGTTAGCAGCAGATTCATCCTGCCTTTCTCCAAATCTGCCACACCACAGAGATGCTCTGATGAATTCAGGTGCTGACTGGGTGAAGGCCCCTGAAGTACACTAAATGCATGGCCATGTTCAGTTTGGCTTTGTGCCATAGTCTGTTTTCTTGCTGGAAAAAGCCAAGAAATCTGAGGCCATATATGGATGTACATCTGAGCAGCAGCAGCAAGACCCAGATAGATTGTGGCATTCAAAGTGATTACTGATTGCAATTACAAAGTGGCCCACAAAACCATCCCCCACACCATTGCACCAGAAGCGGCAAGTCTGGATTATTGATACCAATCAGGTTGGGACCAGATATTGGCTGCTGATTCTGGCCAATAATCTACACCCTCCAGAGATGTGCAGGATTACCAGACCTGGCCTATTCTTTTTTTAGTCTTTAACTTTTTTGGGTGTTTTTCTTTTATGGTCTTTGTAACCTACATCTCTGTTCTCAGCTGATATCAGAGGAACTAAAGTATTTGTGTTGTTGTTAGCCAATCAACTCGACGCACTTGCGGTGTGTTGTGAAGAGTGAAAAATGAGGTGCCACATTGCTGATTGATTGGATGATGCTTATCAGGTGAATGTCTGTGTCAGGACTCTCCTTCCTCACATTTGACCTCCTGGAATCACATTTAATCGAGACCACCATATTTTCCTTAACCTAACAAACGAAAAGGAATTTCTGAGTACATTATCTGAGCAAAACCCAAGTAAATCAAAGTGCAAAACACAAAGATTTCAACTGGATTCCAACCACAGTTTCCTGACAAATATCTAACACTGCCATTCCTGGAGCCTACTGATGAACACTTAGCAGCTCTTTGAAATGGGAGCATTACCTCACAGCTCAGTAAGTGTAAAGATGAAAGCTTGAAAAAGCTGCCAATTGCTAAATTCCCAAGGATTTCCAAGCCATATTCCAAAGGAAAAATATGCATTTGCATTTGATGCGGGTTTCAAAAGACTTAAAAGTCAAATCTAATGAAGATTTTTTTAATTAAAGTACGTGGACACTTGTTAAATCTGATGTGGGTAATCAGTCGATTATCACATTCTGTTTTTTGTTCTTGTTTTTTAAGGTCTATTCTTTATGTGTTAAGGCAGAGAACATTTGTGATTGTTTCTGTTATTTCAGAGCACCTATTTCACTTTTTAAGCAGTGCCAGTTGGAATATTATATCATAAGGACATATAATTCCTAGCATTTTGACTGACAGCTGGTTGATTAGATTAGGTGGCTTCATCGCGGCTCATCAGCTCACCAGAGGATGAACTCCGAGCAGTGTTTTAAATATTTTATCTCGTGCATTGTCTTTATTCTCTGATTTGTCTTAATAATTTAAATGCTGAAGGTGTGGGAGCAGCTTTGGAAAGGCTCCCCAGTGGAATGTTTTTAGGTTATGTTCTCCATTTTTGTTGTTGTGTACCAGTAACATAAAAAAATCACATTAATTTCTGACAGTTTAGTTCATAAGTTTGTTCACAGTTTGGGTTTTATGGCTCGATTCCCCGTCATCAGCACTTCCTGCTCCTGTTATTTCAGCTGAAATGTAATTCATGGTTCTCCTGGCATGCTGTGTTCAGGGTCTCCTTTCTGATTAAATTTACAGGACCTTGTGCTGCTTGGCTCTTTCCCTGATGCATTTCTTATGTAGGTCAGCAAAGATCAATGCGGATTAGAATTTACCAACTTTTAGTACAGAGCGGACGTTAATGTTCTACTTTTTGATTTTTGCCATTCTTAAGGGTCAAAGAGATCACCTTCTTCCTCAGGATGACAGTGATGTGATCACATTTTCCTACATGTCACTGCTGATTTGTCAGTGCACACCGTAAAACATTTTTATCATCTATAGAAATCTACAGATTTTAGCCAGATATTTGTCTTTAAAACATTTAAATTTACAGATTCGTCAAAAGGTATGACAATGATGAGGTTAATTTTGTCTTTTTGCTCAAGCATAACTACTAAAAGATTGGGGTTTCTGAAAGTTTTTCTGGTAATAGGAATATTTCATTTACATTAATATGTTGATGAAACAGCATTTAGCTGAAATGTGTTCCTGATAACTGATTGTTCTCTGAGGATTGATCGTGTTTTTTAGAGGGGTTCACGGTTTCTTAAAGATTCCTGCTTTGATCAAATAGTAGGACCACATTTTTGAACTGTTGACTTGGTCGACTGACACATACATACACACATAGTTCCAGCATTCATGGTTTTGCAGAAGAAGCACACTAATGACTGTGGTGCTCCAATATGTTTGTATGTATGAAGTGACGGTAAAACAACTGTTGGACTACCTGTGATGAAATTTCATTCTGATTTTGTTTCCAGAGGATTAAAAGCTTAGTGCTGGTAATGATAGTTGTCTTGATAAATTTTACTGAATTTGGTGCTTCGGTTCCATCAACATTTTGACTTATTTACTTAATGGTTTGGCTCACAGGTGAGTCCAGATATTCATGGTTTCAGAAAGATTAACCATTCTCCATTAGGTTTCCTGTTGTGGCCATCATTTTTGTTTTTATTGAACCAAAACTACTACTGAATGGGATCAGACATTCATTGTACCCAGAGGATTCAATATCACAAGTTTTGTAATTCTCTGACTCCTAAAGCTAGATCAAAATTCTGACTGGTCACTCAAAACCACTGGAACAAGTTCATGGTGTCCAGAGAAAGCATCCTAATGATACTGGTACTCCGTATGTTTCACCACTCTGAGGCTGGCATTTTGTGCTTAGCCTTACAGTTAAATTTTGTTTCAATACTGTTTGTCTCCCGTGGTCCCTTTTAACCGACTTTTCAACTGAAACGATACAAATGTAAAGTACAGAGATCCTTTACATGTCCCAGGACATGTGTTCTGAAATCACGTTTCGAGGAGTCACTAAGATCTTTGGCCTTTTGTTCTGAAACATGTTGTAAAATAAGCATGAACTGTAAGGACTTTGACTATTCTCAAGTGTTGACTTGATCACTTGATGTATTGTAACATAGTCCAGACAGTCATTAGACAAATAACCTCATTGGCGTTGGTTCTCCACTATTTCCTTTAGTGGTCGGTATTCTTGTTTTTTTTTTTCTGAAACATCTACTAGATGGGTGGTCAATAATGTTTAGATCAGAAATTCATTGTTACCATGAATTCTGATAACCTCTATAACTCTTAGAGTCTCTCTATAGTGCTGCCGTGAGGTCAAAGTCTTGACTCATGTACTTGGGCTCAAAATGTAATCCTCATTCCCCAGCGCAGTGTTTATTTTGGGGTCCTAATTTGGGTTTGGTTTTGGTGAGACTCAAACACTGATATTAGTGGACGCATTTATGGAAGGCATTCCTCAAATCATTACAAAAGAGATACAAAAGGTGTACTGGTAACCTGTCGACATATCTTTGGTGATTTTTTTATCCGAGTGGTTAGCATTTTGTTTAAATATGATTTCTTACTTTAAAGTACTTCACACTTTTTTTATGTTTTAGTCCAACATTAAAGAAAACAGTCTGTGTTTCTAGTCTTAGATCTTTAATCTCTTTCATCTCTGTCGTCAGACTGCTTTGCTGGACTGATGTGGATTGAAGTGGACATCTGGCCTTATGTCCAGGGGCGCGATTGTGATTTCACAGTGATGCGATCCCATCAAATCCTCCCTAATGAGCAGCACTCTAAAGGCTCAGTGATTGATTCTCATTTGAAACTGGGGTGGGGGAAAAGGGAATTAGAAACACTCCCTTGTGCTCTGTTTCTGCTTTCTGATCACATAACCAGGACGCTCCTTGCTTTCTTTTTCTCTGACCTTAGCTGTGACTCAGACCGTGTCATTTCCTGCTCGGCAGCAAAAAGAAATGGTGTGACTTCCTGTGTTAAAGTGTCACAGCCTGCCGGTGACAGATCTGTTGTCTCCTTTGTCTAAATCTTTTCTCTTTGCATTTGATGGGAGTTGTGAGCTTGTTGTGACTCTTGTAACGTTTGTTTTTATTGCATTTTTAAAGCTATGTCACGTTAGAAAGGGATGCTTTTGAAGAAAAAAATGAAAAGCAGAAACACCCACAAGCAACATTCTTGACTTTTAACAAGTGTTTCGACTTAGTATGTTAGTCCCAAAAAGCCTGGCACTTGTTGGAGTTCTTGAAAGGTGGTGACGACTTCTGCCTCTGTATGGACTATTTTGCATTTAAAACCTTTTTTGGTGGAGGAGTATCTATGCTGGCCCCGGAGGACAAATCACACAAGCATTTTTCAACTTCAACAAATTGTTTTCAAATATGTACAAGTTTGCTGAAGTAATGCACCCCATGAATTTTAAAATTTTGGAAGATGCACAAACTTTCCATCAGAAAGGTCAGAGGGCCCGGAGGCGGCAGCCTCGCCTCTGTCAGTGCGCCCCAGGGCAGCTGTGGCTACAATGTAGCTTGCCATCACCAGTGTGTGAATGTGTGTGGGGGTGACTGAATGTAGTGTTTGGGGTCCTTAGGGACTAAGTAAAGCGCTATACAAATACAGGCTATTTACCATCATATAAGCACTTAACCCTTTAACTTATTTACAGTCCTTTTTTTGCAGGTAGACTTTATTAGACAGTGGTCTAGGCTATGAACTGGTTTTAGGAGAGTCCAACATTTAGCCATATTTTCCACATGTTTTGCCCTGTCTGCTGTTGAGGCTACTTGCAATACCCTCAAGGTGTTTTTTACGGTAAGGAAAGGAGCATATAATATCAAGTTAGACGAAAGTAGGGGTGCTGAGAGTACCGCAGCACCCCATCACAACAAATAGATAACACAGCACCTCCTGCCAAATGCAAAACATAGATAAAGGTGTTAAAACATTTTATATGCTATTCACGTTATCAGTTATCACAGAAGTGTGTAAAGTTTTAATTTTTCTTCAAATCAAGCCTAGCGTCATGGTCAAATGACACAGGCTATCATAATAGTAAGGAAATTAAATATAGTTCAAACATCTGGTTAAATCTCTTTCCTCTGCAATGAGAAATTAAGTTTAAGTGAAGCCACTGAATCAGAAGAGCTTCCATTTCATATGAACAGGATTTTAATATTTTTGTTGCTCTGCTGGTGTGTAGTGGTGCATGTTTTATTTCTTAATAATTAGTCCTTATGAGGTATCTGGCAAGTCTCCTGCCCACTGTTATAAATTGGCTTATTATTAACTCCCCTGGTTGAACAGTGCTGAAACGACTGAGTCATAACCAGCTCAACTGCAGTAAATTAAAACTATCTTGCTCTAGATATCAATAGAAACCTTTTTTTTTTTCTTTTGCTTTACCACATTTAGTCATCAGCTTTTAAATCACTGATATGATCTGTCCTTGTTTGATCTGAATATGTTGAGGCCTAAAGCTTAGTCATTTGGCTTTATACCTCATTTTTTTTACCACTGACATGAGGGCTGTGTGTAGGCTTAATGAGCCAGTCATTTAGGGGATTGATTAATGACTGAATGTGAAGTTCAGTCACCCAACTAATTAGTCATTACACCAAAGAGTTGTCAAGTTTATCTGGAACTGTCCTGCCATTTAGGCACAGCGGTTTACTAATGGTGAAATATATTTCCCCGGAGGGAACTGTGGGCTAGTTAAACAGAGAGGCATCAGGTAAAAGTGACAGAAAGTTAGTTACTGCAGTTTGGCTCATTGAGATGTCCCCATTACCAAAAGGCCAGAAGTTCAGACAACAGCAGCAAAGACAAGGTTAAAAAAAATATTTTGCATTAAAAAAGAAAAAGAAAACAAAATAAAACTTCAGTTCTCAAATTTACAGCTTATTCACAGGTAACAATACAGATAAATGTTATTTTATATTCACTGTTACCTCTGGGAGATATCACTTCACAGAAAACCCTCCCCAATTTGGAGCGAATATTCTACCCTTTTCTGACTGACAACCATGGCCTCATATGTGGCAGTGGTAGTTCCCATACTAGTTATAACCATGTATAACTGTCGGACAATCTGGAGCCTGCAAATAATAACAGAGCACACAGTCTGATGCCAAAAACAGAGCTAAAGCCACACACCTTTGAGATTGTGAGACCAAATCTTGGTCTTACTTGCCCACATATAAATCCAGGAACACATTTTTTCAAAAGCTCAGTTTTCTGTGACCTAAAATGCCATTTACATGTAGACGAGAATAGAGGCATCCTAATCCCATGACATAATAAAGACTTACAACATCAAGCCTCGAGCTCCAAAATATAGTGATATCCTTCATCTATCCAGAGGCCTCCATTAGGCCATGTTGCATCCTTTGGCCAGCTGGGTCTGGCCCCTGAACTTTAAATTTGACATCTCTGATATGTAAGAACTTTAGAAGGTACTTGCAGGGATGAATGGATAAAAGTTTTTAAATAATGCCAACGTTACTCAGAGTACAAAAGGATTTACTCTTATCACCTTCACGCTCAGCTCCACTCGGCTGCTTTGCTCTGTAAAACATTCAACCAGCAGTACTGCCTGATCTTAGGAAGCCAGGCTGTGTGTAGGTGCTCAGACAGACAGAGGAGTCAGGAGAGCTTTATTAACCCTCGTTTCTCTTTGGGTCACTGAGTTTTATGTAAACACCCCCAAGAACCCCTGTATGATTAAACTGGTTGGTTTACAGCACTGTGGTGGCTTCTGGAACAGATGCATCCTCTTGATGTTTTCCTTCTCTTTGATTTGACCCAGCTTGTACAAATAAATGAGAGGCAGTCATCCGCAGAGAGATGCACCAAGATCTGAGGCATCTGTTGAATGTCAATGAAGCAGTTTGACAAAAATTAAATAAAATCAAAGTGTTCGACTCCGTGCAGCCAATATGTAATGATAGAGACAGAGAGCGTGTTAAATTTAGAGTTTAGTCAGGAGTGATAGATTTACAATGTAAACAGTTGTACAAGGTGTAAGGAGAAGATTAGCAGGAGAAACACATTAAGGGGATTTGCTCTGTTTCTGTCAGAGCTGGCAAGAAAACAAAGGACAAATAATAGTGAGAAGAGGCGTGCAGCCATCAAACTATTTAGATTATATTAAAGGCACCTGCTTAGTGAAAACACGGACACTGGCAATCAAGTGTTTGAAGGAGTGCATTTTCAGCCCATCATTTAAAATAAGTGGAGCCTGTCCTTAAGCCATAAACACTCTTTTTGAGACATTTCTTTCCAAGATGCTGTGTTTTCAACTCAAATGGCAACAAAAGCTCAGACACCGTTGTTTTGTTCGGGATTTGAAATACAGTTCAATTAGTTTTACAAACCAGTTTTTCCAGTTGGCGTACGTTCTATCTAACAGAGTTGGGCTTAATTGCAATTTGTAGCCAGAGTGGGTGTTAATAATTTTAAAGTTAGACATTTTGTTTTTATTGGAAATGTATTTGCTAAATATATTTAGAACAAAAACTTTAGTTTTGAAAATGTGGCAGTATCAAGAGGTTGAATACTATTTATGAAAGTTAATACATTATGAAATACAATTATTTTAATCAAGCTTACGAGAAAATCATAATGGCAGCATTGTCGTAGGGCTATTTCACACAGGCCTTAGACACCAGTCAGCTTCAGGTCATAAGGGAAATGTGTATATATGGATGTGGCTGGCTCACTTAGTGAAATCAGTTGCAAAGAGGCTGCTACACCAAAAAAAACTCTGCTTTTAATTGCTTTAGTTGTAAGCACATTGCCTCCACTGCCCATAGTCTGCACTGACTTAAATACTGGATGAACGTCAGTGAAACTCATTAACTATGAGTCAGACCAACAATGGAGACAGTTCGCCTGGTAAAAGTTGTGCCTTACTGCTGCACCCATCACTCTTCAAAAGGTGTGGAATTCTCATGATTTAAATCCATATTAGCATTAAAACATCCCGCTTTTAGAGGAGCAGAGGATGAAGAGTAAATGTATCCACACCATCTCCTCTTGTACTGATTCACTGAGCCCCTTCACATTCTTATAGCCTCACAGGAAAGCTGAGGTCTGGTTGTATGAAGCAGTGCCTCTGCCTAAACATGGAGCTCTTTTGAAATAGCTTGTGGTGAACTTTGAATGACCAAAAAGATTTTTTTATATATCAGTCGAGAATAGGGGCAACTTCTTCTGCATATCATACCAGCTGCTTATCTGTCTGTGGTCTTGTTTGAAATTCTTTGCACATTATTGGTTCTGCAATGTTTTAGCTGTCTAATGTAACATCAGCATTGTTGTTGCAGCATGGTGGAACTGTTCTGGAAATCCCAGGCCGCTAATTTGAGCTTATTCTTCACTTTTATATGTGCAGCGGGGGTGGTTTAAAAGAGTTTGAGTCCAGCCTACTCCAAATGAATTTCTGTAACACCATTCTGATAAAAGAGAAATGGATAAGTAAAACATCGGCCTAAATTGTACGCCTTTGCTGTCATGCATTCATCCATGCACGTTCTCTATTAGTTACTAGCCTATTTAATGACCAGACTTAGATCATTGATCTTACATGATTGAAAATGATGATTCAGAACTAAGTAATGTGATTTTTAGGTGTGTGATATAGGAAAACAGTACAAGTAAAGTTAGTATTTGTAACATCACTATCAAGTCTGTGATGTCCCCAGAGCATACAAACAATGTCATTATAAAATGAAAAATAAAGATACTTCCCAAATCTGGGAAATTATTTTGTCATAGCAGCTGAAATGATTATAAAATAATAACAATGATGGTAATAATATCTGCCAGATGCTTCTCTGCCAGACAGATGTATTACAGAGCATGTGGGTAGCTTAGCTGATTCAGACTGTTAGAGACAGTGCGTCAGAAATGGATGACCCCATTTGTAGCCAACCACAAAGCCACCTACTTGATCAGTTCACTCAGTGTCACCTGCTCCGATGCTGCTCCCACAGCAGACGGCAGCAGAGTGATAAAAATCTCTATCAAGTTGTTGCATAGATTGCAGTTTTTAAAAATGATTTATTATTATTATTATTCAGTTCAGTTTTATTTGTAGACTGCCAAATAACAATAACAGAAGCCTCAAGAAGTAGTCCTGCCCATCGCTAGTTCTCCAACCATAACCACTGCAGAACTGTTAGGGCATGATTTCGCAAAGGCTGTTTCTCAGACAGATCATACAGTTCATAGAACCTACAGAAATACTCTATGATGATTGTACTGAAAGTCTGCACTGTGCGACATCAGCTGGTATATTCATAACATTTCTCTTACTCTTAAGCTTTCAGTGCAGCTTTTATATATAAAAGCTAATTGTGAATCAACATTAGTGGGTCCCTCAAGAATTGAAAATTATGTGGCAAAAAAAGTGATTATTAGAACACGGATATCCGAAAACACACAAAGACATTTATTGTTTCTTTATTTTTGATGTGATATTCTTAAAGTGCACAATGAAAGCCATTATTTCTTCATTTCTGCTCTTCGGGTTTCAAGTCAGCCTCAGTTTCCTGTGACTTAAGATCAGGCTCCTCGATCATGATCCTGTAGAACTAGCTAACATTATTACTTTGCTTTGGCATCCCCAAAGAATGCAAAGAGTAATTTCTAAGAAAAAAACGTCCCTCTGCTTCTTAGAAATACTCTTTAAAATCACCAATATTCAAAAATATGCCACACTTTACTATTCTACTCTTGGAAAGCCTGCAAACAACCTTAAAAGATGTTTAAGGATTCTGGGAATCAGGAAAACATGGCTGGTTTATCACAACAGTAAAGAACTTTAAAGTTGACACTGAGCTCAAAACGTATCATTTGTGAAATCATCCTCTGGTGCAGATGCAAGATTTATGTCTGCAGTCACAGAGAAAAGACAGAAACAGATACTGTAGCGTGGCTCCAGAGGTTAAGAGTCTTAACTGAAACAAATTAGTTTCTTGCTTCTGGAGGCAAATCTCAGCAAGCATGCGATGCATAGAGAAGGCATCTCTTCTGTCTGTGTTCAGTAACAAACAAAGTATTTTAGGACTATATGTGGCTTTGAGAGAGGGATTAATTGAAGCAGTCATTTAAACTTTGGTCACCAGGCATGAGACTTTAAATATATTTTTGGAAGTGAATGCATCACATTTACAGAGAGAAGCCAGAGGTCCGGCATCAGTTTGAAGCTACACTTCACTTATTAGTTCTTCTAAGCCTGTGCTTTGATCCATTTTTTTCTGCATCAGCTCTTTTTAATTTTGAACCTTACACAAGAGGTTTGGCACCAGAAAGCTTTAATTTACATTTTAAAGGCTGACCTTTATGTTGCGCTGTTGAAGTTCTGTGTTACAACCAAAATTAGCTGTGATGTGACAAAATTAGAACAAAGCTATAAAATGACTAGAAATTAACGGGTTTGGCCTCTGCTCTTCTTCTTTTACTTAGTGGACGTGATATTATTTAATCGGTGGTTGACGTCAGATATGAGTTTATTAAATTCAGTTTCATTTTAGGATATCTTTCCAACAGTTGTTCAGGGTTCATGGATAGTTTCCTTAAAGGCTTTCAGTGCTTCTTCTTGAAATTTTGACACAACACAAAAGCTGGCCAAAGAATCCCAGCTATTCCAAAATTACAAACCAAGCAATGGTTCAGTCAAGAATAACAATTTGTATAACTGTCTAATATTATTATCTAGTGGTGGACCTCGATTTTTTTCTACTATTCTATTATTACTCTTCTACTATATCTAGATGATATCCTGGTGGCTCTTTTGACTGGCTCCCGGAAAGCATCCGGACATTTTCCGATGCTAAGCTCCGCATTAGCTTGTGCTGCTGTACTGGCCCACCTATCGCCGTCGGCGTAGATTGCGTTGACCACCGATGCGTCGGACATAGCGGTGGACACCGTGCTGGAACAGCACGTGTCCAGCAACCACTTGCCTTTTTCAGCCATACGCTACGGGACAAGGAGCATAAATACAGCATTTTTGACCAGGAGTTGCTGGCTCTCCACCTGGCAATGCGTCATTTTTGGTTTTTCCTCAAAGGTCATAATTTACCGCGTACGTGGACCACAAACCTTTGACATTTGCGATGTCCAAAGTATCTGACCCATGGAGTGCACACCAGCAGTGCCATTTGGTGGCTATTTCTGAGTTTACGATGGACATTCAGCACGTGGTTGGTAAGTCCAACCATGTGGCTGACTGTTTGTCCCACACACTAGTTTCTCCTATTTATGTTGGCATAGACTATTACGCCATGACTGCTGACCAGAGTGGTAACTTGGACATCCTTGCCCTTAAGTCTGCTCAGACAGGCCTCATCCTGGAGGACAGACCGGTGCAGGATGGCGGTCCTCCCCTGGTCTGTGATGTTTCCACCAGTCGCCCATGCCCGGTGGTTCCCATTTCATGGTGTCGTCGCATTTTTGACTCATGCATGCTCTATCACATCCAGCGGTCCGGGCCTCTGTTAAACTGGTCAGCTCCAAGTTTTTTTGGCCAGGCCTTCACAAAACTGTGAAGGAATGGGCCCTAGCCCTGATACCTTTGTCCCAAAGACTTTAGAAACTTATAAGTTTGTTTTGTCAGGCGATGCCCATAGTACACCACTGCGTCTGCTGTATGACAGCCCGTTTAGAGTCCTTGAATCGGACCGGAAACATTTTGTTTTGGACTTTGGAGGTCGTAGGGAGACTGTCTGTGTTGATAGACTTAAACCTGCATATGTTCTTGCAGACAATCAAGTAGTGTCAGCCCAGGCCCCCCACCGCGGCCGCCTATCTTCCACGGGGTTAACTGACTCTGGTTTTCCCCCTAGGAGCACCCCTCAACCGACGGACTTTTTAGTTTTCTCCAGCCTTTCCTTTTTCTGCCCACACCACCTAATTCTCAGGATAGAGTTTCCTCTACCAGTTTTCTCCCTCCCAGGTTTAGCCTTTCCGCCTGTTTGCTTAAGCCCAGGGTCCTGGACTAATAGGAGACACTACTGCGTGTTCGAGGAAGGGGGGGACCACCAGGAGGCTCCAGTCACACTGGATGCGAATGGGTTAGCTTTGGTGCTTATAATGCTCAGTTCTGTGAAGCGGAGATTAAAGTTGGAGTAAAATATTATATTATTATAATATTAGGATCTCTCGTGTTGTCTTTACATACCTCCCCATTCTGTTAGTTATCTTATCCTCGCCGCTTGCGAAAGCTGTAAATACTAGAGTCCTTATATACCATCCAATGTAAGGTTTAAACCACAGCAGCCCAAAGTAACAATATTGGCAATTACCAGAATCATTTTTGATGTTTCTGTAATGGTTAATCCACCAGTAGTCAATTCAGTTCAGTTCAATTCGTTTCAGATTTATTTATATAGTGCCAATCCCAACAGTCGCCTCCATGCATTTCATATTGTAAGGTAAAGATCCTACAATAATACAGAGAAAACCATAATTGTTGGCTAGCTGTTGTTAACACGATAACTTTGAACTCCTCCCTCTCATCCAAGAATGGTCCCTTCTGGCCAGTGTAGGGGAGTAACGGAATACATGTACCGCCGTTACGTATTTAGAATACAAAATATGAGTAACTGTATTCCGTTACAGTTACTGTTTAAAAAGGTGGTATTCAGAATACAGTTACTTTGTTGAAATAAATGGATTACACGGCGGTACTTTCCTGTTTCATATTGTGGCGGGTCAGGACTGTTTGGGTTTTGTTTGACAGCTACGCTCTGTTGTTCCAGGCGGCAGCGTTACGGTTGCCATGGTTACAGGGTGACGCTCTCTCTCTCTGCGTGTTTCCTGGGTGAGAGAGTGCTTTTTTGTTGTTGTTGTGCTAAGCTAAAAGGCAGAATGCTACGAGCCCATTTGTAAGTAAGCTATTAAGACTCAACTGTACACTGTGTTCGTGTTTTCCTCCGGAAAAAATAAGTTCCGTTGGAGCAGCCTTTCAACGCCTCTCTCTGTCTCTCGCTAGCAAAGTTGACCCAGACAACAAAGTAAAGCTAGTTTTCAGCTACGAGCCCGACACGGAACCCACCGTATTAGCCAGAGGTCCCTTTACTACGGTTCGGAGCCGTGGACCTTCAGTAACAGTAATAAATCACAGCAATAGTACATTCACGTAGTTGTAAACAGCATGATAATATATTAAGTAATCCAAAGTATTCAGAATACGTTACCCTCATTGAGTAACGTAACGGAATACGTTACAGAATACATTTTGGGTCATGTATTCGGTATTCTGTAATGGAATACATTTTAAAAGTAACCTTCCCAACACTGCTTCTGGCTAAAAAAACACCCAAACCACTAACCTTGAGGCTTTGAAATGTCAAAGTTCATGGCTGACATCTACATCTACTTTGTAAAAATAGGTTCTTTGGTTATAACTACTTATTAATTCTTTCCTTTATTTCAAAAAAGTAATCATTCAGTAATTTTTAAGCTATGAATCAAACAGGCATACCCTCAGATTCAGTGCATGACAATGACTTGGACTGCAGTCTGGATGTATTGCTCCTAGTACAAGGAGCAGGGCGCCTTTCACATGTCTGTGCCCAGAGGCCAGTTAATACATAACAGATGAATATTAACCTTTTCAGCTAACTCTGGCAGTTCTTTGCAATTCTTTCAGTCCTCTGATGACCAATGAATGTGACTGACTAAACTAACACAAACACACAGCCCTCACCTGTCTCTTTTTGTATACATATAAACATGAAAAAGATGCTTTGTTGAGTCCTTTTGTGAGTTTAGTTTGCTGAGCACTGTCTTGCAGTGTTGTGTTTCTTGTGGCGAGTATGATTCGGCACAGTCACTGATCCTGTCAGCCGAGAGAGAGAGCAGGAGGGAGCTGAATGCCCTCTAGCAACTTGCTCAGTGAATCAGCTCGCTGGGGTGTGTGTGTGTTTGTGTGTGAATGTGTTTCTTTTTATGTGTTTATTCCCACATGGATTTGTGTGAGTGCATGTGCAAGTGCATTCAGATTCACATTGGTGTGTGTTTGTGTTACATTTCTTGTGTTGTTGTGTGTGTGTGTGTGTGTGTGTGTGTCTGTCTGTCTGTCTGATGAAATGTCCTTTGAGGCTTGTTTAACTGACCTACATATCAGAGCTGTGAAATGGAGAGGTCACAGTTGCATGTGCATGGTAGTGTTCAGAAACTATGACACAGCTGGTGTGACATCTTCCCACCTGTGAACCACACAGTCTGACTTTGTGCACCATTATACACAAACTAGAAACTTTCTTCCAAGATGGCACCTATCCATTTCAATTTAGGTTCTTGCAGTAGGTGGACATCTGGAAATAATAATACAACAAAATAACAATAAAAAAAAGACTATTTTGTATAGCACAGAATTGCGAAGCTCTTCTGGTTTTTACACATTGTCAAGATTGTAACTGAACTCAGAGAAGCTGTTGCTGGTTTTGCTTTCACTGTCTAACACACTAGACTACAGTACAACGGCTACAGTACAATCAGATTAAGATGTACCAATTTTTCCACTAGTACCTACTTCGTTCGACTCGACTTAAGTCAGATTTTAGGATTTTCCATTACGTGATAGTATCTGCTCGGTCGGGGTTGAAAATGTGACATCAAGGAGACTACATCCCACAAAACGGCCAATGAGAGCGGCTCCTTCACAAAAATCAAAAATGTCATTTTTAAAACTCAGCAACGAGGAAAATTATTATATAATTCCCCAACAGCTTGTGTCAAAACAAATGACCAAATATCCTCCAGCTTCTGTCTCCTGAGGGGCACCAGGCAGGGATGCCCACTTTCCCCTTCACTGTTTGCAATTTTTATTGAACCACTAGCAGCAGCAGAATTCAGTAATTAAGGGCATAAAGTGCAAGAACGTGGAACATAAAATCAGCCTTTATGCGGATGATGTGTTACTTTTTCTCCAAAACTCACAAACCAATATCTCTGGGGTGATTGAATTGATAAACTCTTTTGCAAGAATATCAGATTACTCAATTAACTGGTCAAAATCTACAGTCCTTCCGATTAATTGCTGCTTCCATAATTCTTCTTCTACACCACTGCAATCGGGAAATATAAAATATTTAGGTATTACTGTTTCTCCCAAGCTTGCAGATCTAACTAAATTAAACCATATCCTACTTTTAAAGAAAGTAGAAGGTGATCTGGCTAGATGGAAATGTCTACCCATATCACTCATGGGAAGGGTTGCCGCTATAAAAATGATGGTTTTACCAAAAATAAATTATTTATTCTCAATGATCCCAACTAAACCGCCACAAGATTGGTTCAGATCTCTAGATTCATATATGTCCAAATTCCTTTGGAAAGATAAACCCCCACGTATAAGCTTAAAAACACTACAAAAGACCAAGGATAAAGGAGGATTAGAACTACCTAACTTTCAGCACTACTTCTTTGCCAACAGGCTTTAATTTATCTCAGGATGGCTAAAACATACCCTCTTAGATGAACCTTGGCTAGATGTAGAACAAGCACTTTGCAATAATCTAGAGATTTCAGATCTACCGTTTATCAGCTCAAACATCCAACGACATGAATGCTTCAAAAGCGTCAACATCAGCTCTTCTCTGACAGCATGGTGGGAGTTTCTGAAGTTGACAGAGTCTTCATTAATCCCATGCAAACGTACACCTATCTGGAACAACCCTGACATATTACAAAACAATAATATGATAAACTTTTGAGATTGGAGTGGTAAAGGAATCAAATATTTAGAACATATACTAGAAGGAACAGAATTTATTCCATTTGACAGACTAGTTACACAATATGGGATCAACAAGAAAAGATTTTTAGAATATCAACAAATTAAATCCATAGTAAAAAAGAAATTTAAACCGGGTCAAGTTGAACTACAAACACCACCAAGTGTGGTACAATTTCTTACTCTTAAAACCCCCAAATTACTTTCCAAAATATACAGAATGCTTTCTAAAACAGATGAATCAATATCACTTCCTATTGCAAAATGGGAAGCGGATTTATCAGTTAACTTAGACCAAAACTTCTGGTCTCAGATATGCTTAAAAACCTTTCATTTAATTAGAAATCCCAGTCTTCAATTAATTCAATACAAAATACTACATAGAGTGCACTATACAGGTCATCGGATGTTCAAGATGGGCTTTACGTCTACCAACAACTGCTCACACTGCCAAACCAATTCACCGGACAATTATATCCACGCTCTTTGGTTCTGTCCACCAGTTCAGAAGTTTTGGCGCGAGATATGTGAAGACTTATCGAAGTGTCTGAAATGTAACATTCCAACTTCCCCTTTAGTGTGTTTGTTGGGCAGCTTAGATTATGTCAGTACAGAAAAGAATATAGCCCATGTGGTTTTCACTGCCCTATGCATAGCCAAGAAAACAGTCCTCATGATCTGGAAAAATAAAAATAATCTTAATTCTAACCAATATAGAAATTATCTATTAGATTACATTAGTCTTGATACAGCCTCTGCCACCACATCAGATCAATTGCTCTGGGCTACTTTGATCAGCTCCATCACCTAGTGGGGGTGGGGGGTCATAGTTTGGTCCCACCTTCACTGTTGTGATTGGTGTGGGGGTAGGGACAGGCTTGGGGCATCGGGGGATTCCCCAGGAGCATCTTCCTTGGAGGGCTCAACCCGGGGTAGCGGTCATGACCTATTAAGGGCTCTGTTGGCTCTTAGGTGACGGTTTCCTCGTGGCTGTGTGCAGTGGGGCTAGGGGAGGGTCTGTGCTGACGGACGTGGGTTACTGACCTGGTAGCCTGGCTGCCCCTGGGTGGGTCCGGGACGGGCGTGGGGTTCTGGGGGTGCTCCATCTCTGGGCTGGGGCCCTGGCTGGGCCTTGGGGGCTTGGATCCTGGTTGGTGTGTTGCCGGGGTTGTGGGCGGGTGGGTGTATGGGGGCCTGGCCCTGGCGCAGGGTGCCGCCAGTGCATCGAGCCACCTGGGGGGCTCTTCAACTGGTGGGGGAGGCTGTTACATCTTGCAGGAGGTCTCCTCTATCCTGGAACTCACTCTGCAGGAGGGGGAGATATAGGAGAGGTGGAGGAAGATCTCAGCCTGGGCGTTTATTGTCTTGTGTAGTCTGGAAGATGAGTGGATGACGGGGTGGGTGCAGTTTTCTCTGTGGTGGGGTCGGGTGGGCTATCCCGGGCTCTGTGGGGCCAGGCGGTGCTGCTGAACTGGGCCCCAGTCCGGATGGGCCTGGGCCCCCTTTCCCTGGCGGGTTGCGGAGTATGGGGGTGCCTACTGGGGTCAGCGGGGGAGCTGGCCCCAGGGAGGGGTCACTTGCCCCTCCCTTCCTTCCCTCCCCATCTCCAGCTGCCTCCCTCTTCCCGCTCCACCACAATCACCCACACATGCAGGGCCTTGGGGTAAAGGTGTGTCACCAGGGTGCAGGGGAGGCATCCCCCCCCCTGTCCCCTTCTGGCTGCCTGTACCTCAATTTTATCCCACAACTTAGACATTCACATTACTCACACTCTCATAACATATACATATACATATAGGATCTTGGGGGTGGGCACGCTACATGGAATCCAAAAGACCATCAGGGTGTACAACCTCACCCCTGGCGTCGTTGCCCACCTCTCAATTTTAAATACATGTAGACATTGAGGGCTATCAATGCACCTTAGCACACACATGCATCAACACTACATATGAGCGGGCGGAGGGAGGTTTGGAGTCTTCACACACCCCCGTTCTCTGCGACCTGCTGGAGCGGGGGGGGTGGGGGGGGGGGGGCTGTGAGGAGGAGTTGGCCGTCCGATTGGGGTCTGGAATGTGGGGCCTCCCTGCTGCTGCGGAGTCGGGGCGGTCTGCTTCTCTCCACCCCAGGGAAAAGGGTAACACCACCTGGGTCTGGGTGCAGTTTCCCCCTCCAGGGGCAAGGGTACCTAGACCTGGGGCTTAGAGTATGCTTGGGGAGTGTGACTGTGTGTACAGCGTCTCTTTATGTCTGTCTCCACGTTGGGTGAGTGTTGAGTAATTGCATATGAGAGCAGTAGGGTGGGAATGGATGTTTGTGTCTGTGTGTGCCTGTATGTCTGTGTCCATATGTCAGGTTGGGTATCAGATGCCACCTCTCTAGGGACATCTCAGGCCCTCCAAGGTATGGAGGCCTATCTCCCCCCACCACTTCTCCTGCCAGTGGCAGAAGCCCTCAGGCATCGGTGCATTGGTGGTTCTTTGTGTCCGGGGATGGGCGTCCAGGTACACATCGGCTCACTTCTTGGTGGCTGCTTATCGGGGCCTGGAGCCTGGGGCTCGCTCGGGCCACTTCGGGGATGGGGTGCCCTCGGCCTCTCGGCCTGGGGCTCGGTCACTCTGGCACAGCTGGCTGCCGGCGGAGCTCACGGGCACGTCACTGCAACCCCCCCTGGCTTCTGCTCCGCGGCTGCTGAGTGACCCCTCATCTGGGGCTCTCCTCAGCTCTTTCTGGGATAGTGGCGCGGCTGCCCCTCTGTTGGTCTTCCTTGGTCTCTTGTGTTCTGAGGGCCTCTGGATGTCTGGAGTCTTGATCTCCTCCATACCTGCTTCATGCCCTGGAGGACGGGGCTGTGGCCCCCCACAACCTCTAGCAGATCATTACATGAAGGAACCTTTTAAAACCAAGCGCGCTCATGCTCACAGGTGTACACACAGGTGATCACACACACAAACTACACCCTTTTTGGCTCCTACCTCAAAGCACACTGTGCGCTGTCGATCTTACGTGCTGCACAATAATGTTTAATATTTAGTATTTACTGTTATATTCACATAGATCATCGTGATGTTGTTTATTATATTGCTCTCTTTTTCTTCCGCTTGTTTTCTCTTTCTTTTTTTTTCTCAACAGGTGATCCAGGTGATCGATATATGTATTTTTTGTCTGCTTATTTTGTTGGTTTTTGTTTTTTGCCCTTTATCCCCGTCCCTCTTCTCCGCTGTTTTTCTTTCCCTCTTTCTTTCTCCCCTTTCTTTTCCTCAGTCAAGTCTGTCCCGTATTTAACAAGTGAAAATAAAAAATAAAATAAACAATAAAAGGTGAATCAAATAGACCATTACGGCAAGGCTGGGATGGTCCATTTGGTAAAGTAAATCCGTTGGGCATCTTTCTTCACCTTTAGACAATAATTCTGATGGCAAAAGAGCCAAACGGGACAGGCAAAAAAAAAAAAAATTACTACACAAAAATCAACATTGTGGTCCCCGAGTCTGATGCAAAGCCATAGACCAAGCAGCACACATACCATTGCCTCAATGTCTGTGTTGAATATGAATGATGTCACAGTCTTTCCGACATTTTGCTCTAATCACCCCAAGCACATTGAGGTGGTATTATAATTGAATACCACCTCAATGTGCTTGGGGTGATTAGAGCATGGAAAATGAATAAAACTGAGTAGAGTACAATTGAGTAGAGTCGAGCAAATCCAAGTAGGTACTATAGGAAAAGAGGCTATAGTGTCCACTCAGCTTGTTCAGCTCCAGCCTTTGTTAATGGGACATAAGCATGCTGATATAAACTACTGATGCTATCAATTCCAATGGAACCGGAGTTATGCAGAATTAGACAAGTTTCAAGGATCTGTAGTCAACTATGACCATAAAGAGGCAGTAATTTATAGATGGCAAACAGGCCAGCAGCTTTGTGACAAATGAGATCACTTTCACTTTTAATTGATTTTTATGTTAAGGTTTCATTGGGTAAGCACTGCTTGGCTTGCATGCCCAATTTTTGAAATTAGACTCACATAAAGATATAAAAAGTGAGAAATCTGACATTATGGAATGTGCCCTTAAATATAAGTCATCAAAAAACAGTGTCCCCACAGTCAATAAAATCAGTACTTTGCATTTGTGTGTGTAATGTAACTGCTAAAGTTTTTGCAATTACCTTCCTAGAGATTATGGATATTGCATTTTATAAAGCATCTGAAACTTAACTACTACTTAACTTAAGTTGCTTTTTTTCCTGGTCTTATCAAATCCTGGTGATAAGAAATACAAAATCCAGTACTAGTTTTTAAATGCCCAAACTTTGTAGGCTCTCAGACTTTTACTTTGTCCACATGGGCTAAATGAGCAGCAATATTAACAGCCTGAAGGTGTAACTCCACTGAGAACTGCCCAGTATTGCGCCAATCTGCTGCTCTACCAACCAGGCCAGACGTTTCTGCCTGCTGCAGGGCACCTCGACACTTAGGATTAAGTCTTTTGATGAGATTTTTGATGCAAAAATTTTGATACTCAAAACGAGACAAAATAACAATATTTTTTTTAATCAAAACCAGATATTTAAAAGTGCACACTTTTTAAACTGCTGCTGTTTTAACTGGATATTATTGTTGGTAATGCAAGCAGGATGAGGTCAGTTACTGTTTCACCAGTTAAATTTAGCATTGTTAGTTTTATTTATCTCAAATTAAAAATAAATATTTTGTCAGAGTATCTCAGGAATGTTTAACACTTTTCAACTTTGTTTATTTATCGTTATATTAACGTTGTTGTTGTTGTTGTTTTTGGTGTAATTATTCATTGATTGTCATATATGTAAGCATTTGGTGTGTTTCACTGTTCTGCAGATTATCTGAGGCTCTACTTTTGGGAGTAATCTGATCTCATTTATATTCTATGCTGCTTTCCAGGAACAGGGATTAAGGATAACATTGTGACACAGGTTGATTTGACAGTGACCTGATTACTTTTAGGTGTGTGTGAAAATGGGTAATGTGATTTTCATAAAATGAAGGCATTGTAGTTGTCGAGTAAAAAAGTATTTTTCACAAACCTCAGCTTCACATTTTCAAAACAACAATGTTTAGGGTTCAGCTGAATGTTATTTTACTTATATGGCACCAAATAAAATAAAGAAACATTCCCCTCAAGGTGCTTTATATTATAAGGTAAAGACCCTACAATGACATTTCATATTGTTGCAGGATGAAGTGTCCCTGATTTAATGCCGTGTTTAGTGGGGTATTGTAGTAATCTGTCTGTGTTTACAGCAGCATGGATAGTTATTATGGGCAAACACCAATGGCTGACTTAAACTGGGGTTTTAGAGTAATCAGTGTCAAATAACATGGTTTTCCTGCTTTAACCTGATTGCTTGCTGTAATCTGTTGAGTATGACGTGAATTAAAACAAAGTTTATTGATATGGCTTGCAGATTTAATTATCTCGTTACTTGCCATTGTAGTGTCAAACACAGTATTTTCTAAATTTTCTCTATCAAACGTTCTTCCACTTGTCAGAAGAGCTCCCCCTTCAAAAATCCTTTCATCATGTGTGAAAAATGTTGAACATATTTTAGTCTTTTGATTCGTTTTTAAACTATTGTAACATCACTTATATTGTTAAAAAAGTTACAGTTGGAGGTGTTTGGATTCAGGACACAGAAGTTTCAGTTATGTAACTGCAGATCTAGCATAGCCTTTTTTAAACATTCATTCTTGAATAATCAGGCCCCATCTTATCTTAAAGACATTAAATTCAAATATTAATTTTTGCAAAATTTTCATTTCTGTTTGTTAACTACTTGTACTGTTACTTGGGTTAACGTTTTAAATCATGACTTTTAGTTAAATATTCATTATGTTTTTAGCTGACCTTGTTTTTAATCAGCCACATATTTAGCCTTCTTTGCTTTGTTCCTCTATGAAATCTGTTTGGGAATCATTAAAGGTCACAGTTAGTGACTAGCCGGTTAAAGGAATAAAAGAGTCAGATCTTTATCTGAGCATTTGAGTGAAGCTATAAAATAAGATTAAATATTCGATTCAGGTAGTAGAATGGTCATGCTGCTCAATAATATGACACAGCTTTATCAATCAGTCGGTGTAACTTATGTAAGATGTACTTCAGTTCGAAAAAACTCCATATACTCTCCTCTTTCTTTAAGCATGTTAATTTAACATTTGTCCATTGGTATATTTCTTTGTTTTCCCACAGGTCCTGTGAGTATAACTGTGTGACTGTAAAATGGCGCTGCCAGCTAAGCACATATGATCTGACATGGAGGCCATCATTGCAGTCAACTCCACACAGGACGAGCTCCCACCCGACGATGACTCCCTTAACAATGCTTTCCTCGAATACGACCCTAACACTGGTGTCGCTCCCTCAGCTCTTCCTACACTGGCATTTGAAGGAGTGAATTTCTTAGAGGACCCCATCAGCCTACCAAGTGTACAGGTATTGGTCTCACTTTCATTAATTTTTCCATTATGAGGAAAAACATGAATAATTTATCCACTTCTAGTACCTCAAATCTGCCTGGCAGGCCAACAGTATAATAACTTACTGGAAATGATGGGCTATCACAATAAAAAAATATAGCATGTATTCTCATATACTTTATGAATTTGCCTAAATGATTTTTCCACCTTGCTATACATATAACTATAGAATAGAATAGAATAGAATAGAATTAGAATATAATTCAACTTTATTGTCATTGCACATGTCACAAGTACAGGCAACGAAATGCAGTTTGCATCCATCCAGAAAGTGCTTTAGCCATGATATTACAAAATATATATTAGCAATAATATAGCTATATTACAGAAGTGGGTCTGTTATAGGTATGAGGGTACAAAATATGGGCCCATTATGGGTATGTTACAATGTACACGGCATGAAGGTTTGTCATGAATATGTTATAACTATAAGTATGCACAGGCTGTAGTGGTGTACAAGCTATGTACAGGCTATGAACATATATGAAAACTATACAGAAATATGAAATTAAAAAAGCTATACAGAAATATGAACTATGCAAGTTATAAACAGTTGTAGAATTCAAATTATCGTATTGTACAGAATGTTTGTTTATACAGAATTATACAGTAGTGCAGTTAAGATAAGTGAAATATGTGGATAATTTCTACAGAGGCTACATAAAGTGCTAGTGGTTGTGAGTGGTGGTTCAGTCCATGTTATTATTGTGTGTATCAGGGTCCAGTTGTCCATTTGTTTGTTCTTGTCCATTGTGTGTGTGTTGGTGGTTGTGGGTGTGTGTATGTTCAGTCCATGAGTTTAACGTTGGTCAGATGTCAGGAGGCAGAGGTCAGGAGTCTGACAGCTGTAGGGAAGAAGCTGTTCCGGTACCTGGTGGTCTTAGTCCGGAGGCTCCTGTAGCCCCTCCCAGAGGGCAGGAGGGTGAAGAGTCCATGTGATGGGTGACTGGGGTCTTTGATGATTTTCCCAGCCCTTTTCAGACACTGCTTCCTGTAGATGTCATTTATGGCAGGAAGTGGTGCTTCGGCGATGCGCTGGGCAGTTTTCACAACCCTCTGCAACGCCTTCCGGTCCAAGGCAGAGCAGTTCCCATACCAGACTGTTATACAGTTGGTCAGGATGCTCTCGATGGTGCAGCGATAGAAGTTCACCAGGATGTCTGAGGACAGGTGGTTCTTCCTCAGAGTCCTCAGGAAGTAGAGGCGCTGGTGAGCCTTCTTGACCAGCTTGGAGCAGTTGGTCGTCCAGATGACTATAGTACTTCACCAACAACCTAACAGCCTTAGCTGCGTGCTAAAATGTAAACCCAAAATGGACATTTTTATTTTGCTTTATCTTAACAAGTTAATAATGAGACACTTTCAAAATCTAATATATAAATATATAAAATATATTTTTAAACTACAATAAAATGGTTTGAAATGTTGATTTTAATGGAGTTTGCAACACAGATATTAACTTGTTATTAGGAAGCCTACCTCAGAGTTCTGATTTGCTTTACTAATAAAACTATGACTAATTTATAAATAATAATAAAAAATGAATATAACATACACAATATACAGCTACATAAGAAGAAGCCCTTCACCTGGGGCAGTGCAAATAACGTTTTATTTTCAATTAATTCAATTCATGAATCTAAAATGATTGCAATTTTCCCCATTATTCCCATTTACCCTTACTTCAGTCTGCAATACAGCCAGTTGACAAGTGACTGTAGGTTCATATGCCCTGAATGTCTCTTATGTTTCAGTTTGTTTTTTATATTATAACACACTGTTTTACTCTCTGTGTAAACAAAACACGTTATAATTAAATAAATTTGGTAAAAGTAGGAAATAAAACATAAAACTGTCTAAAAGAAGAGTATAATATAATCTCGATTCATTCTTCAGTTGAGGGATACAAAAGTTCCACTTCACATCACCTCTGTTTATTCTAAATTAGTTTCTTCTGCTGCAACAATTTGCCTCTGAGAGATGTTTACAGCTGTTTGTTTGTTTTGTTTTACAGGTGGTGTTGATCCTGGCCTACAGTACCATTATTGTGCTGGGAGTTCTGGGTAATTCTCTTGTCATCTATGTCATCTATCGCTTCAAGACGCTCCGCACTGTCACCAACTTCTTCATTGCTAATTTGGCTGTTGGTAAGTTTATACATAGAGACACACGGCAGCAGCTTTTTGTTGCTTCTAATATAATACTGTCACTGTGCTCAGAGCAATAAAACACTTTCTGACATGTGTAGGTGGTGGTGTTTGTGTGTTTTTGTCTCCGAGTGCATGTCTTCTTAAAATTGTGGGGAACTTAATCTGTTTGGGAACATGAGCCCATGACAGAAATCACTCAAATTTAAGATTTAAAGATAAGAGTGAGGTTAAAAGTTTGGATTTGGTTGAGTTTATGGTAAAGCTAGGTTTGTGCTATTGTTAAAACAAGGACAGCTTCATGTTAAGGATTCCTCAGGATGACAAGTCTTCAAGAATTGTGCATTTATACAATTTATGCAATTGCAATTTATACAAGCACAGAGATAAGTCCATTTTTTAGAGCCCTAAGAAGATGATTACCCTTTCCTAACCTTCATTAGTGCTGTTTTGGTGCTTATTTACAATATTATTAGGAAGCACTGAATTCATTTTCATTGCTATGCAGATAATACCCAGTTTGATTTATTGATGAATGTAGATGATACATATTATGTACTTAAAATATAGGCATGTCTTCAAGACATCAAGAACTGGATGACCTCAAAGTTCCTATCTCAAAAGATCTTTCGCCATCTTACAATGCTGTGATTGCAGCCATTCCCCAACTCTCTGTGAATGGTACTCATGGCCATTGATCAGCGGGCTTTGATCAGTTGGTTTTGGTCAGTGGTTGTTGATCAATGGTCATGAGAATTTGCATAATTAAGATTAAGGAACTGACCTCCCAGCCCATTGTTCCTTCAGTGGGCTGGTTTCAGTCATTATGCAAATGTATTGTTTATAAGGTTGGGGAAACCTGCAGTCAGCTGAGACTGAAGAAGTCACTTGGATGAGTGACGAAACGTTTCTCCCACAAAACGCTACGTCCAGATGAAAAGAATCAACTTTTGGAGATATACTTACCTGGATGATTGAGCATGCATCAAGAACCCTCAAAGTTCCTACTTCTAAATTTAGACAAAGCTGAGGTTATGGCACTCAGTTCTAAAAGTCTGAGAAACATGGTGTCTAAGCAGATAGTTACTTACTGGGTAACATCAGCTTGGAGTCATCTTTAACAGGATTCACATTAAGATGCGAATCCTTCATTAAGCAAATATGTAGGACTGCCTTCATTCATTTGCTCAATATTGCTAAAGTTAGAAACGCCGTCTCAGAACAGCCTTCAGTTGATCCAGAATATTGCAGCAAGAGAGCAAAATGAGATTGAAAAAGGAGACTTTTCTCTAATATTGGCTTCTCTTCGTTGGCTTTGTGTTAAATTCAGAATTGAATTTAAAATCCTTCTCCTCACAAAAAAGGTATTGAATAATCAGGCTCTGCCATATCTTAAAGACCTTATATCAGCCCATTATACTAACAGAGCACTTTACTCTGACTGCACGCAGTGGTTTTGAAAAGTGGAGAACTGGAGATCGTTCATTCAGCCATCTCTAATATAGAACCGTCTCCCAGTTTGAATTTGAGAGACTGTCACTCTCTCTACTCTTGACACTAGGTTTAAAACTTTCTTTTTCTTGAAGGTTACAGTTGGCAAACTTTATCCTTGCTAAATCATTAGCAGTTATTATATTCTGGTTCTTGCTCCCATAGTGACTCTTTTGTCCTGAGTCTCTCTGATTTCTTCTCTTTCCAGTCAGTACCAAGGAGTTGAGGCAGATGGCTGCCCCTCCGTGAGCCTGGTTCTGCTGGAGGTTTAAAAGTTAATTTTAAGAGTATGATAGAACCAGGTTTGGCCACTCGTAGAAAAAATAGAAAGCCAGTACATATCCTGAAATGGAGATGTGTGGTATCAAGGCTTTCCCATCTTAATGCTTCCCACAGGAGGGATTTATGTGATTTTGATGCTGAAACTATTTCCGAATGTTTTCTGCCATTTTCATTGCTTGCTCTGTTCTTTCTCCATTGTAAGTTTTACACATCCAGATGCTCGTTCCAGTGTTAAAAGGTTGTGCCACAGACATTATGAGCCATTTCGCCTGAAAACCCCTCTTTGGATTGTTTCGTCACGTTAATAATGTTAGCGTTACCCATCTGGTGATCTGAATGATAAAAGTTAACTTAATGGAGACTGCCTTTGGTAGTATTCCTTTTAATCCCTGGTGGTTTTGTGGATTTTCATTTTTAGATAGTGATCAATGTTTACATGGCGCAAGCTCACATGTTTGAAGCCTGCTAGCAAGAGAAATGGCAGAGTGAGAGTGTAGTAGAAAGAAAAAAAAAAAAAGTTCCCAAGATGTTTCCCTGGAGAGGTTTATTCACCTCTGTTGCACTATCCAGTCATTCTACACTAGTGCCAACACTGAGTTCATCATTATTAGATCAATGAAATTGCATTATGAGGGCTAGATTTATGGGAATTGGTTAAATAAGTCCCAAAATGAAATTCAACCACTGAGAATGGTATGTCAACTTGATGTCAAGCGTAACAGGTAAACAGATGTGGTCTTCTAATGTCGAAGTTGTAATCTTGCAACGAGTTTGATAGACTTATAAGATAAGATAAGATAAGATGACCTTTATTAGTCCCACAGGTGGGAAATTTGTTTCGTTACAGCAAAAGTGCAAAGTTATGTAGCAGAAATTAGAAAACACTGGAATGCAATAAAATAAAATAAAATACTATATACAATAGAATAAAATAGAATAATATATACGATAGAATAAAATAGAATACAAATGCTATATACAACTGAGTAAGAAAATACAAAATTACAACTTTGTCAGAGAAAGAATTGCACATATAGCAGTCTTATTGCACATGTGTGGGTTTGATCAGCTGAAAAAGTCTTTGTTGTACAGTCTGACAGCAGTGGGGAGGAAAGACCTGCGAAATCTCTCCGTCCCACACCGTGGGTGCCGCAGTCTCCCACTGAAGGAGCTGCTCAGTGCTGTCACAGTCTCATGCATGGGGTGGGAGATGTTGTCCAACAGGGATGACAGCTTAGCCACCATTCTCCTGTCACTCACCACCTCCACTGGGTCCAGAGGGCATCCTAGAACAGAGCTGGCCCTTCTGATCAGCCTGTTCAGTCTCTTTCTGTCCCCAGCAGAGATGCTGCCGCCCCAGCAGACCACACCATAAAAGATGGCTGAGGCCACCACAGAGTCATAGAAGGTCTTCAGGAGTGGGCCCTCCACTCCAAACGACCTGAGTCTCCACAGCAGGTACAGCCTGCTCTGCCCTTTCCTGTAGAGGGCTTCTGAATTATGAGTCCAGTCCAGTTTGTTGTTCAGATGAACACCAAGGTACCTGTAGCTGTCCACAGCCTCAATGTCCATACCTTGGATGTTCAGTGGTTGGAATGGAGGATGTTTGTGCCTGCGGAAGTCTACCACCAGCTCCTTGGTTTTACGGGCGTTGATCTGGAGGTAGTTCAGCTGGCACCAGTCCACAAAGCCTTGAGTCAGTCCTCTGTACTCCTTGTCGTCCCCATCAGTGATGAGGCCGACTATTGCAGAGTCATCAGAGAACTTCTGCAGGAAGCACTGGGTGGAGTTGTAGGAGAAGTCTGCAGTGTAGATGGTGAAGAGGAACGGAGCCAGAACCATTCCCTGTGGGGCCCCCGTACTGCAGACGACCCTGTCCGACACACAGCCCTGAGTCCTCACATACTGTGGTTGGTCGGTGAGGTAGTCCAGAATCCAGGTAGTGAGGTGATGGTCCACTCCAGAGTTCTCAGCTTGTTCCTCAGGACCTTGGGAAGAATGGTGTTGAAGGCACTGGAGAAATCAAAGAACATGATTCTCACAGTGCTTCTCCAGGTGAGAGAGGGAACGATGTAGGAGGTGAATGACGGCATCATCCGCTCCAATGCCAGGTTGGTAGGCAAACTGAAGTGGGTCCAGTGATGAGCTCACCAGGCGCCGAAGCTGAGCCAGGACCAGCCGCTCCAGGGTCTTCATCAGGTGGGATGTCAGAGCCACCGGCCTGTAGCTGTTGAGGTCCTTGGGGTGTGAAGTCTTTGGCACTGGTACAACACAGGAGGTTTTCCAGAGCTGTGGGACTCTTCCCAGCCTCAGGCTCAGGTTGAAGAGGTGCTCCATCACCCCACACAGTTGGTCCGCGCAGGACCTGACGACCCTTGAGCTGATGCCATCTGGGCCCGCTGCCTTCTTGGCTTTAATCCTCCTCAGTTCCCTCCTAACCTGGGTGGTTGAGAGAGACAGGCTGGAGCCTTGTGTTGAGTGTGTATTGGATGCTGTTGTTGGGGGTGGGGAGGAGTGAGCAGGGTGAGTAGAGGAGTAGAGTAGTGTTTGCATGTAAATGGAAAATGCAACTTAACCTTTTAAAGCCAAGTGTATCATATTTGATATGTGATTTATGGTGAGTTTTCGAGACTTCTACATGATCAGTAAAGACTACCGCCCTCTTGGTATTTTTAAAAAATTTCATTGTGAGGTTCCTATACACTCCAACTTTTCCAAATGTTTGAATTTTCTGGTAATTATTTCAGGCTTCATGCTTTAAAGGCATAAAGAGTCAAAGCATCTGTTGCAAATCAGTAAAAATAAGATAATCTTTTCCACAGAAAGCTCCAGAGAGACTAGACTTTTTAAATCTCCAAATAATACAGGGGTTAACCCAAACAAAATTAAAAAAAAATCATGACAGTCAACACAACTTGTACAACAAATACCAGAAAGGGACCGAAATCTAATTTCTGGCTTGTTGTATGCACATATCTGTTTATAAAAAGTACCCCCGGCCTAGATGTGATTCATATCATCATACTCATCATCATAGTCACTCATGCCCTGTGGATGCGGGTAGCGTCATCCTGGTAGAGACCACTCCCATTACCATAGAAATCTTTCATCATAGGATTAAGGTGATCTCACTGAACAGATTTCTGGGGCGAGTGAACCCAAACAACAGCAGCAAAATGCTGCCTGCAGCATAACATAGTCACCGTTTCTTCAACGTAGGGGTCAAAAGTTCAGCTTCTTCCTTTAATTTCTAACCCGTCTGTATATGTGTAAGCTGTCAGCAAGGATGACTCAAACATCTGCCGCTGTGTGCTAGATCTTAGTGATGTCTCGAATTTGTTGGCTGGTTCGAGTGGGAGAGGTCAGCAGATGCAGAGATGAACTCAGACATTTGTTGTTTTTGTGTCACGCAGACATTTTAAATGGAGGAATCAGTTTTCTTTACCAATATGTGAAATGTGTCTGTGTGAGCACATAAATAAGGATTTTATACAGAGGACAGAAAAGTGACATCTAAAGAGTTCAAAAGAATTTCCAGAGATGCATAAATCCTATTTTGCCATTTTCCTTTTTATTTCATGTATGATGATCCAATTCATAATAATAATTCTTTATTTAAAAGGGACAGTACAGATTAACATCGTCCAAGTATAAAACATAAAACTGATGTACTGCACATAAGTTTATAGGTATTGCTAGTTTCCAACCATTGTCCCTTGTCGGGCTTACATTCACAATACATGGAGTTAAAACATACATTTTCATGAAACCAAAATAAACCATGAATACAGCTACAATTAATAGACAATGTAAAAAGAAAGAAAGAAAAAAGATTACTTAAAATGACTACAGCTCTGATTTCCCTTTAACCAACCTTTAACCTTCAATGTAAATGAACTAATATCTGTAATCAGATATTAGATATGTTTATTATATTAACTTGATTTTAAAATCATCAGATGAACTATGTTTTCTAATAGAAAAACACATAGAAATTGTTTCCTTTATAAATTCAATACACGATGATCATGTTGCAGCCATTGTTGGACATTCAAATGTGACGTTAAAGTTTCTGCTGTTTCACCAGGTGACTTAGCTGGTACATGTATAACTGCATCATCTGCATAAAGCTGACGGCTAGTTTTAATTAATAAACAAACTAAACAGCAATGGGCCAAGGACAGATCGTTGGGGGATACCCATTCTATTTTCCAACATGGATGACTTCTCTTTGTCAACCCTCACACACTGCTCTCTTGTGTAAAGATAAGACTAAACTGCTTGTTTTGAAAAATCAAATTTAAAATGATCTATGATCTATTTTTTATGAGCACAATATATTTTTAATGTTAGAGAAGGAGACTAGGGGTATACAAAAGGCAAAGCTCAAAAGGAAGTTAAACATGTGATGTGCTTTAGAATGAAAATAATCAGATGTTTCTAAAAAATAAAGTCGAAACTTTAATGTTTCATTACAAGAGCCCTTTTTTATTGGTCATAATAACTGTTTTATCATGCATTATCATTTTGGTTTTCTTATTTTTCTTAATTGTTAATGGTATTTAGATGTATTATGTGTTTCAGAGGTGAATGTAGGCAGTTTGGCTAGGATCACTCAAATCTGATTATAAAGAATAACTAGAATCTTGTTTGACCCCACTAAGCACAGTGGGAATAAACATTTACCACTGAGATATTTTTTATTAAAAAGATGTTCAAATATTTGCATTACAGTGGTCCCTCACTATAACACGGTTCACCTTTCGTGGATTTTTTTTTTTTGTGCAATTTGCTTCTTCTTCTTCTTCTTCTTCTTTTTTTTTTTAACAGCGCATTGTGTTCTGCGTCCTGATCAGCTGTAGACCATTATCAATCAATCTCGTGCCGCATCTCCTGTACAGTACAGAATGCATTCAGCTTGTCAGATTTATATAAATCTTCACTAGCAGTGTGACTCTGAAGTGCTGTACTGTATGTTTGTTTTCTCCCCAACAATGCCGGCAATATGTTTTGTACCATCAAAGGCACCTGTGTTTTTTTAAAACTATAAAAAATGGAGAGGTGACCAACTTTGGGGAAATTTCTCGACCCACTTAATTTTTTAAAAAGACAGGAAAGGAGTACATTGATATTTATTTAAAAAATGAGCATCTTAGATTGCACTGTGCACAAAACAGGAGATGCATTTTCTAATGGAAACAATGATGAATCCATCACACACTGGGGCATTCAGTGTCACCGGCTATGAGTTCCATTTCAAATCTGCAAATGTTTCCATATTAAAATTACCTGCAAAAGCTCAAGAATGTACTCCCCAATATCTAACTTGCACAGACCCAAGTACTCCATAGTCCTTCAGCACCAAACTACTGTTAACCAAATCACTAACATGAGCTTAGTTATTACTACAGTAACTTATGTAATCGTATGACTTAACTGTAAAACTATGTCAGTAGAATTCAGCTGAGAAAGCGCATCCATAATTATGATGCTACATTACATGTATAAATATTCCTAAGTAAGTCTTTAACACCATCTCTGTACCTGAATATTTGAAAAAGAGGCAAAGCAGAAGTAAAATTATTGCACAGTTTCAGCACTAATAATAAGTCAAAAATTACTAATTCAGGAATGATTCTGCAGATAAAGCATGAGGAATTCTGTCTTTTGATTAATGAAATTAATGAAATTAAAATATTTTAATTGACCACCCTCCAGGTAGTCATTTCTCAAGCGCAGTCCTTCTTAAGTGAGAATTCAAGATTTTTCCCATTGTTTTCAGTAAAATAATTTTATGTGCACAAAATAAATAATTTAAATTACTTCCCCAGAAAAATTTATACAATAATTTAGACATTAGGGAAAAATATTTCATCTACTCTTTTTAATGAGTTGGAGACTATGTTGGTGTCAACATGAAACATCAAACAGGACTGAACAGCAATAGAAGCCAAGACCAATTCTTAATCACCTGCTTTGATACGTGGTAGGCAGTTTCACCTCAGTTTTATATCTGTCTAATGAGACAAGTGTAAACAGTTTCACATGTCCCCCGGCTGTGATGCTTACTTGTGAAACTTCACTCGGCTGCATGATTCACTGTACTTTGTTTTAGAGCAACTATTCATGATCAAACTGAAAGATGGGTTGAAAATCTCTTTTTTTAGGTTATTCTCAGAAATGCCAACACAACTGAGAGAGTTTTGCCATAAATTAGCATGAACAAGACATAAATGATAGCAATTAATTAAAACATACAAAACATCCCGATAAATCTTAGAGAATTTAGTCTTCTAAATGCATGAATTAACATGAAACGACTAACCAAACAGGTGAATTTATAAGCACCACATCAGCACACATGCTAATGAATTTTAACAAACTGTGAGAGGTAATGGAGTGTGACGTGGGAGGGAAATTGCCTTTGCTGTCAGAGCTCGTCAGGCCTGAAGAAGCACAATAATATATTTTATTCAGAGCATACACTTCAGGGAGCATTGATGTAGCAGTAAACAAGACAACAAACATTGATGGACAGGTAAAATGTTCCTTCATATAGGGAGAAGTATCAGTACTACAAGGCGTGTTAAGATGAGAGTGCACAGACAAAGAATCTCTGCAAAGAGACTGTTTGTTATTGTCAATAAATCTAATAAAGACACACAAATGCCTCCTCCGATTTTTGCTGTTGCTTAAAAGCTGAACTATCATAGATCTCTGTTTTACAGACTTCTACTATTGTCTAAAAATTCCACGCTGTGTGAGTCAATCCTCCTTTTATTTATGTATTTTATTTATTTATTTATTTATCAATCCTCCTTTTTATTTATTATATATATTACGTATTTTAAAAATTTACCAATCAAGAATAAAAACCCAAACATCACTATAACAGCCAATAAAAAAAACCCACAAGCCAACAAAATAAGCCAAAAAAAGTACTAGAAATGACAAACATTGCAATACCAACAATCACACATGGAGAGGCTGAACTCCATCCTGACTTGATTGTAATGTTTGAAGTAAACACAAATTATATTGCAGAAAGAAAAGTAGCTTACTTACTTCTACAAGATAATGTGATGTGATTAATTTTGTGGTTAATATTGTGATGCATCTTTAAAACATCCATTCATATCGGGATGATTCACAACAAGAAAACTATTTTATGTCCATAACTCTCTCACATGTTGTCTTTGGGGCAATAATTTGCAAATCTGTTCAGTTGCATCGAGGCATTTAATAGAACGGGATGCGATTGTGACAAGTGATGCTAAGTCAAAACCAGTTTAACCCTGGAGAACCCATGGGGTCAAATTTGACCCCATGGTTTCCCTAGAAAACCAATGGGGTCGGATCTGACCCCATGGGTTCTCCAGGGTTAATTTATTTTAGGACTATACTGGATTTTCCTTGGTCCCAAAAACCTGAGAACCCCTTGGCCTAGTTCAGTAACGTCTCGCTATCATGCAGTTATGAGCCGGGAATTTCCTTACGCCCGTCTAATGCTGACAAAATAAGGTGGTAAATAATAAATTGCAGTTTTATTATTTATAATAAATGATAAACAAGATGGCTTTACATGGAGTCACAGCTCATTGTAGAACTGCTGTACATTTTAGCTAAGATCCTTTAAATTCACAACCACTTCACTGTTTTTAAATGAAGCATATGACTATTTTATAAAGCAGCAAGATGAAGACAGAAACAACCGCGTGTTGTATTGTTAAAATCTCTTTAACCGTGACTCGATGACCTACATGCCTTCTGGTTTAAGCTTTTTGAGGCGCTGCAATCAGCTTTGTGAGGTCCCTGGCATCCCCTCTCCATCTGTCACAAAGTACAAAATGAGCTAATGAAGAAAAAGAAAAAAATAATTAGATCAAATGCCATTTGCTTACTCGTGTGTGTGTGCCTAACTCTACGTGTGTGTGTCGTGTGCAGAAGCATCTTTATATAGCCCCGAGACTCGCTTGTTCTGAGAGGAGTAGAGAAAATTGGATGCAAAATAAAATCCACCATTGGCCATCATTAATAAATGCTCACACACACTTACCGTTCATGTCCTGGAAAAACACTATTAACTTATTTTTGCCTTTTGCAAGTTTTGCAAATTAAATCCTCAGTTAAATCTCAGTGTAATGTTTTTCATTGCTACTTCCTTGCTCTCCTTCATTAATGCACTGTGGTCACTGTGCATCTAGCTAGGCTTACATATAATATCAGTGGCATTATATATGTTGGCTCAGTTTTATTAATTTAGATCCAGTTCACAATTAGGTGTTTTATATTGTAGGATAAATGCCATACAGTATTAGACTGAACATCACAGTAGTCAGATAATCCCTTATGATTAGCACTGGGTAAAAGCTGAAAGGAAGGACAGAAAGGGACCTCAGTTGAAATAGGCTGGGGATGGTTAGCTACCTACCTCGAAGCTTACCTGGTTCAATGTAACATGGATATATGTGTAGGATACTGGCAGTGATTTGATAAACGCGGGTTATAGCGGATATTCTATCAATTTTATATATGTGCATGCTCAAGCTTGCACACATATAAGCTGAGGCTGTCCCAAGCCAGCTAAGAGACATAATTTCCCCAGACCCTGGGGTCTGGCCAGGCTCTCCTCTCTGGTAAGACATGCATAAAACACCTCTCCAAGGAAGGGTCCTGAGGTTGTATCCTGATCTAATGCCCAAACTACCTCAGCCTGCTCCTTTTAGTGTAGAAGAGTAGCGGCTCTACTCTGAGCTAGTCACTGTAGAGGCAGCTCATTTCTGCTACATGTATCTGAGCTCTTAGCCATAGGTGAGGGGGTACTGTGGATAGACTAGTAAAGTGACTCTTAGCTCTCTCTCATCACAATAGACCCGTACTGCATACAGCAGATGGTTCACCAGTCTCCCTTGAGCTGATGTAATAACTTTAGAGATAAATTGCTGATATAGTGTAAAATGCATATGGTGAGCTTTTGTTTTCTTTTGTGGCATGCTGAGACTGAGAGCAGTATATTCTGCTCTGATCCAGGCAAATAGTCCAGAGTTTCAGGGATGCGTGTACTACAGTGAGCGCATAAAGATGTTACATAAAACTGAGACATGACACAAGCAGATATGACAGTCTGCATAAACAGTCATGCTCAGTTTATCTCTCAGTACGCCATCCGTCTGGCAGGACACGAGCACAGCTTTCATGCCTTTGAAATCTTTTTCTGGCATCTTCACCGTTTGCTTATAACATCTGAAGAAGTTAGATGCTTGTGTTTTCCAGATGAGCACACCTTCACTGATGGAGAGGAGAAGTGATAGATGTCAGTTTCTTTCTTTTTCAGCGCATTATATCATAACGAATAAGAATGTGACCAAATGAAAGCGAGTATAAGAAATGATAATCTGAATGAAAGTGCTGCTGAGAGTCTTTAATGGTGCCAGAGGCTGCTTTTTGTAAAAACGCTCTAAAACTGTGCACCCAAACTGAGCAACCCTGGACTCAGTAGATAAAATCTTTGGAATATAGCATGTTGCTGTCTCCAGCAGGTCAGGGTGAGATTTGAAAGCAAAAAAGTAATGAAACAGTCACAGTAGTCCTAAACAGCCTTTCCATTTTAGCCTTTTCACTGGGTAACATTTTAAAAACTAAGCTGTTAATTAGAATTGGGACTGCTCATGAGGAGAGGTTTAAAGGTTACAAACACTGCTGCAGTGTCTTAGAAAAGACCTGCGGCTGAAAATGAAAAGCATTTGAGACCAAGCATTTACTTTCATTTAGTCATGAGAGAAGTATTTTACTGAGAGAGGAAATGGAAGAGGAAAAAATTAAGAGGCTGCCAGAGGGCCAACATTTAAAAGGAAGTTTAAACAAAGCACAGAAAAGAGAAGCTGAACTAAAAGTGACTGATGGTAAAATGAACTGACTTTAAATAAAACATAAACTGTTGCACTGTTGTATTACAAAATAGAATTTTAATAACTTAGGTTACTATTATACAGGACATCGAAAGACATTAAAAAATGTTTTCCCATAGTGTATAGCCGTGGAGAGTAAATATATTATGGGATAGAAACTACTTTTTCCGCCTATCACAGTGATAGACATAATACGGCCGTATAAATGCGTTACAGCTCACTCAGTTGATGACAGTAAGCGGAGTCTCATGTGGTTTTAGTTCATCTCCAGAAACAGACGGTTTGTGACACATGGGGCAAGGCCACAAACCTTGTCAAACATGAACAAAAGCAAATGATATAAATTATTAAATCATAGTAACTTAAATGATAAATTATGTATCTCTGCTGTGGCATAACCAACCATTACTTAAATCTATGGTACTTCCCCAGTAAAATCTATAAATTCACTGGTTGGCTATAGTTGGTTATTATCTCTGGGAGCTACTTTGACCATGAGCCAATGGAATCTAAATTTCTGTCATTTTCGTGGTCATCTCTTGCTGACAGGGGCTAGAACTGGGCAAACTGGAACAAAGAACCAATCTTGGATGTAAAACTACAACTGTTAGAGACACCACTATATACACCATTAAACTTTTTTAGCATTTTACTTATTTTGAAACTGCATTTCTTATCAAAATATGGACAACCATAATGGCTAGTGCTCTTATAGAATATGGCTTTAGATTAAGAGCAGCTTTAGATTAATGCACCGACTTGAATTCTTGAATCCATGAACCTTTACTGAAAGGATCTGAGGCTTTAAGAGGATCTTAGGGTAAAAACCATGACATTAGAGCAATGACAAAAAGGGTTCCTAACATCTGACCTATGATGCTTGCTGGTTTCCTATAATAATGGTTGAATTTGTGATATAATTTTAAACCTTCTTTGGTATTGGTCAATGTTTTAGTCAGATAACTTATAATCTGCCTTTTATCAGTTCTTTTTTTTGTTAGATTGGTTTCTAATCTTCACTAATGTTTATTAAACCCCCTGACATTTGGTTCTGTTGAGGATTAATGTTATTCCTCCTCCAAGCTTAAGATCAGGTGGTGTTATGTAATAAACAAATCTATGCATATGAATCTGCAGGCAGGGGACAAGTTTGTTGGTACTGAACACTTGCTGTTTTCTGTTTGTTGCTTGAGGTTAAATGATCAATCACATTTGAGCAGTTTGGTTCCATGGAAATGGATGGTCCATGTAGAGGCAAAAGGGGGAAGATATCCTTAAATTCACTGGTTATTAAAATCTTGGTCCAGATATTGGCTGCATTACAAGACACTAAGTCAGGGGTGGGCAATTCCAGGCCCCGAGGGCTGGTGTCCTGCAGGTTTTAGACCTCACCTTGGGTCAACACACCTGAATCACATGATTAGTTCATTACCAGGCCTCTGGAGAACTTCAGGACATGTTGAGGAGCTAATTTAGCCATTTAAATCAGCTGTGTTGGTTCAAGGACACACCTAAAACCTGCAGGGACACCGGCCCTCGAGGCCTGGAGTTGCCCACCCCTGCACTAAGTCAACAGACAGTCCAATGGTTTCGCAAAGTGGGAGATTTGTCTTTCAAGAAATTTACACAAAAATTACCCCACCAAATTTTATTAGCTTGCCAGAGAGGTGGAACCTCTGCAAAGAACAGACCGACTAAAATTTGGATGAGGGTTCAGTCCACTCTTTAAACTGCAAAACAGAACATTAACACTGATGCAAGATGTGGTCTTTAAGTGCTTCTCTGTTACAGTGCACTCAGAAGCATCTTTTCCCATCAGGATTTGTCATGATTTATAGTCGCTTACAAGAGATCTATTCTATGATGTTCAGCTTCATATTTTTCTTCTTGGACTCTACATTGCCTTTGCCCAATTCACAGTTCAAAATAGTCCTTATTCACTTGTACACTGCAGTGGTGCAGCCCCTAAATTTGTCCTCTGACTGTAACAAGACGCTGTCTGTCTGTCAAGGAATGTATGGAGAAATTAATAGTTATGTGGTCCTGTTGCAATTTAATTAGATTTAAAGGTTTTGCTAGAGGCATATTATTCAAAAAAGTAACCAGAGAAGTTTGCTTATACAAATGTAGGGTGCGCTGGAACATTTAATGGGCACATTCCTTTCATATTTGAGCCTCTTTCAGTGTGTTGACATCTGAAAAAGCCCCTTTTGAATTAAAAGACAGGGCTGCTCTGAGAGAAAAATCAACGCAGAATGAAACAGAGAGCGATGTGACCAATGTACTGTGAAATGTGCAGGAAGGTAGAAAGATAGCAGTTAGAAAGTTGTCGGTTCAATTCCCCTGCATGAAAACAGGAGCAGTCAGGCAGTGTGTGATAAACAAAGCAAGCACTGCACTTCCTCGCCCACAGGCTCATCTGCTGACTCTCGTTCATTAATTCTCTCAGGCTCTCTGCTGAGAGTTTTGTCTTGTTGTCTTGATGGGAGCAGCGGCTGTTGTCTCATTATTGGACATCGGATGACTTTGAGCGGACTAACTAGCTTCTGAAGTGTGATTGTTACCCTGACACATCAGAACAGAAAAGTACAAACTGGGTCTGATTTTGGTGCAGCTACGCCTCCAGCACTAACATAATGAGGAAAATATTTACTGACCCTTGCAGCTAATATGAATGAAATTTGAGTTTTCATCTACTATTACTTTAGTTCTTTAGCTGTGATGGAGCAGACAAGTTTTGTGGCTGGCACAAAGAGATAATCTAGTGTGGCCGCCTCCTTCTTATCCTTTAATATGCTTAATCACCAGCCCTCTCTCATTCCAGGGCATTAAAAAAGTAGTTTTGACATCCCAACTCCATCAGTTTGTCCATTTTCTAATCCACTTATGCAATTCAGGGTCACAAGGGTTTGGCACTTATCAAAAGATGCATTTGACACCCTAAAAGGATGCTAGTCTAAGTATATGCTGGTTGTACTTAATTGGCCATACGTGTAAAACCTATCCGAGTACTCCTTCATACTGAAAACTAACCAAGTAATTCTTAGTACCTAAAACTGGGCTGTCTTTAGTACCTGAACCCAACCAAGTAGCTCTTATTACCTAAAAATAACTATTTATTGAGTAGTTCTTACTGCCTAAACCAAATGAACAAGTTAAAGTGAAAGTAAAAGCAAATGCAAATTAAACAAATCAGTTACTGCAATAAAAAATAAAACAAAGCACAAAACAGGACATAAACTAGGGTCTTGTCACCCTTTCATCTTTGTAACGTGCCAATTGTAGGTACACAAATAAACAATTTCATTCTATTTTACAAGGTTATTATAAATATTGATGGTATTCTATCTTCCTTGTATGACTGCTCCTTTTCATCTAAAATTCTCTTAAAATTATTTGATGTCTTATTTTATGTGGCTGATTCATGTTTCACTGTGTGTCTGGCTGTCTTTTTTCTTTCCGTCTCTCTTCATTTCTTTCTGTCTTTGCCCTGAAGCATCACAGGAAGCAGCAGGCCAAAATTTACAAAACCGAAGGAAAGCATTGGGCAAACATCAGAATCAGCTCAACCCCAAATGGCTTTTTTGTCCTAACATAATCTGGCACAATGCCCTTATCACAAATTTAATCATCAAAAACTGACATGGTTCAGAGATTTGCAGAATAGCCTTGGCCCCCTTCCGGGGACACCAGTTCAGTCCCTGCGGGGGCTTCATGTACCAGAAAAACAGTCACATCTAATTAGATGTCGAATACAGGGTTCGATTGAAACAGCTGCAGCTGTTGTTTATGCTATCTCTAACACCGGTAGAGAATCAGTCAGGAGAGCAGGTGGTCCAGTCGGAACAAGAATAACAGTGCAGAGTCGATTATCTGTTAGTCCTTCAGGTGAGGAATTAAAAAACATACAGACTTTTGCAGAATTTAGCCTTCAGTCAGATGGAAGCATTCAGTCAATTTGATTGTTTGGATTACAGCAGGATTTATTGAATTCAAAGAAACCTTATTTCTGGAGGGGATCACAAACCTTTTGGAGTCTGATTTACTCTAGTGTAATGCACATCGGCAGCAGTACTGCAGTGTCAAACACAAGCACCAACCCATGGCTGTAACATAAAAGCCAATGTGGATGTGCTGAAAGCTGCACTTCCTCAAATGTTAACTTGAGACAGGCTGAAAAAATGAGTTAATCCCCATAGGCTCCCATTTTTAAATGTCCAGCTTTATTGCAGAAATAAGCATATTTACAGCTAGGTACAAAAAGTAGTTTCTGTAGCTAATTTCCTCCTTCATTAACACTCTCTATATTTTTTCTGGATACTGGAGTTATGGGGAAATCTGATTTGATTGAGCAATGTCCTGATGCAGGTGTCTGTATCTGCTAGCTGTATATTAGGCTTCACCTTTGGGTGGCTGTAGCTCAGGTTGTAGAGCAGGTCAACTACAAATCGGAAGGTTGGTGGTTCTGCTGGAGGTGGTGGTTCATGCCAAATACCCTTGGGCAAGATACTAACTCCAAGTTGCTCTCTAGTGCATCCATTGGAGTATGAATGTGTGTGGATGTTAGATGAAGTACTTACATAGAAGGAGTGTAGAAAATAGTGCTTGTGTTAATGGGTGAATGAGGCAAGTTGTGAAAAGTGCCTTGAGTGCTCAGAGTAGAAAAGCGCTATATAAGAACCAATCCATTTACAATTTACCTAAACTGGACCCGTGGACCATATTTGTGTTGTTTTTTTATGTGTCTTTCCATTGCACACATATAGTTTTTGGATGTAACTTGCCAGCATCACCATCTGGTCAAAGTGTGGTCAGTAATATGTAGACTTGTAGTCAAGACCGCCTAAACCAAGACCAAGACAATGCCAAGACCAGAGGGTATCGAGACCATGACAAGACCAAGACCAAGACAGACCGAGTCAAGACCGAGGCAAAGTCGAGACGAGACCAAGACCGAGACAAAAAAGTCTTTAAACTGCAGCCAGATGCTGCTTCGTTTACAGGTGTCAGGCATATTTATGTGTTTTTGCGATGCACTCGCACAGCCCTCCTCACCGCTGTCTACTGTCTCACTCACTTACTGAGAGGACAGACGCACGCTCCACTTGACTGTCGCGTCTCTCACCCTCTCTGTTTTTCACATAATGATATCATCCTATATCCTTGCATGTGATTGGCCACAATATGGAGGGATTGGAGCATAGCTGAGCCACTGTGTGAGAGCTGAGCAGCGAAAGGAAATTAAGTGAGAAGCCGGCTCTCGCTCAATGGGAGTTGACTCTTCTGATTCACTACAAAGCACTCTCTAAGCACGGCTGTTAGAGCTGATGCTTTTGCGCATGACACATTCTCGAACGTTACGTTGTGTGTCATGGATACTGTTGACTCCAAATCTCCCGATCACTATGTCGATCTGAGACAGCAAGACCGAGACAGCGAGACCAAGACCAAAGTCTGTCGAGACCAAGACAAGACCAAGACCACGTAAAAGTGGTCTTGAGACATCCAACTCCAGTAGTATGGTGTTGGTCAAAATGCGCTGAGCTCAGAAAGCAAGGCCAGCATCAATCTTTTCTATATTCTTATATGCTTGTGGTCAATTTATGACAAGTTCTATCTCTTTATCTATTTTGTCCCACCTTCTGTTATTATCCCTTCATATTAACTTGTTGTTTGAAGTCCATCAAAATGTGAAGTAGCTGTCAAAGGGTGCCAAGGCAGAACTGGTTTGACGGTGGTAGAAAAGAGGTTTTAAGACTTCCACAGCATTATCACCGAGCTCTTTAAACCAGAGGATTGGCTTCAGGGTAGAAATGGATTTGGGGAACAATAACTTGCAACCTGTGGAGGAAAAGTTACTTTGAGGTTAAAGCTAGATTTTGATTTGACTTTGGCTCTTTAAAGTACTTCTGGATTATTTTACACATGGATTAGTAAAGTAATCTTTCAGTTTGTTGCTTTTTATTCTTTGCATGGTTTCATTTGTATTGCCATTAAAATTGAGGCATGTGCAGAACATCAGTGTCTGACAGACATGTATCTACAGATGTTGACTGGCCCTCGGCACCAGCTGCTGCCGCCGCTGATGCTCACACATAGAGAACTGAATCTGATTGTACTGATCATGTGACAAGCTGTCCGTCTGCAGCTCTCCTGGCAGATGGCGTCTCTCCATGTCTGGTGTTTCAGGGACGGCGGCTCAGATGCTCACAAGTCGCTTTGTCTCTGCGTGTATCCTCACATGACTCAACCAATCCTGAAAAGCTCAGTGCTCCCACAGCCTTATCTGCTCTCATTGATGACATGTAAAAATTCAATTATAAAGGAACATCGAGGATAAAAGAGGAAAAAAGACGATTATATCACAAAGTGGTTATATAACAACAGTAGGCAAGAAAAACACAAGATCGGACAGGAATTAGCAGCAGAGTTTTTACTGCGGCTGCCTTTTTTCCTTTAATTAGTCTGAAAAAACTTGAACGTTGTTTAATAGATATGACCTGCTTTTGGTGCCATCAGTGCAGAAAAAATGTGGTAGATTCGAACCGTAAAGAGAGACCAGGAGGGAGAAATGAGAGGCAAAGATACGTCAGGTAAAACGCACAAAAATGTTTTTAAAAATAACCTTTAGCATCAAATTAAAACACACAGGCATCATACATATATCATACTTCTACAGTTTAATTAGCTGCAGAATAAATATTCACAAACCTGTTTAGAAACCAAAGGAAATAATCAAACCAGGTTTTGGAGACTTTATTGTTGACAAAATCGTGAGAGATGTCAGGGTATGTTTGGAGCATAGGACCTCTACACATGGGGTTTGGACAAGCAGAGTAAATATAGGGACCAATTTTCCATATTTGCAGGTGAAACAAACAAACCCAAAGCAAAAAAAAAAAATAAACTACTGATGCTGTTTTGCTGATATGTATTCCTCTGAAATTCACCTATCAACATTTTGATGATAGAAATTGAAATTGAAAAGCTGTGGGCATCTGCATGTTTACTTTCTTTTGAATGAGGGCATGCCAGAAAATAAAAGTCTGGGAATTAAAATTAGCTCATTACCTAATTTTCCATCAACACTTTTAAAGTCTTTGAGTGTTCCACAATTTACCAGTAAACTAAGAAATCTCTTGCGTTTTAACCTGTCTGTACTTCCTTTAGCACACATATGTAAAACTCAAAGTGACAGTGTCTTGTCTTACTGTCTCCCCTTCCCCTCTGTTTTTCTTTCTTTCATCCTTTGTTTTTTTAATAATAAATAAACAAATAAATAAATCCTGGCTTTCAGACAACAATTCTAATTGCTAAAGTACCGAACAGGAGAGGCAAAAACAAACAAACAAACAAACAAAAATGAAAAAAAAATGGGGCTTTTCAAATTTTCACACAGCCTGTTTCTCATGAAAAACAGCAAACTAACCAGACACCTCCACAGCATGGTGAATGCACCAAAAAGCCAATGGAGACAATTTCGGGTATGGGGAAAATTGGGAACTACTTTACTGAGCATAAACAGAGGTGTATTTACCAGGAGAAACTCTTTTCAAAGATTTTCATTTTGACATTTGAATCCACACACCAGCACTGATATGGAGTCACAGGCAGGGAGCAGGTGTCAGAAAGTTGCTGAGCTGAAAAGAGACTACTGCTACAGCACAATATGATTTTTTGAGTCAAAACTCAAAGTGATGGAGGTGTAAAGTAAACTACACAATCAAAGTTCCTTACTTTTTTCTTTTTCTATCTTTCTTTCTTTCTTTCTTTCTTTCTTTCTTTCTTTCTTTCTGTAATGACACTTTGGACCCAGTTATGTAGTTGTTCCACCTGCTAGTCATTTTTAAGCTTGTGGAACCATTTGTCTGAGTTGGGTGTAGTCTGAAGTCAATATTTTTGGCTAAATGTTACATCAACTGGGAGAGGGCTTTATGTGTAACAAACTGGATGTTATGAGAGTCATACATTTACAATTAAAACAAAGCATCTATAAGTGATATACATCTGACACTTAGTTATCATAAGCAACAGTTGGGCTCACATCAACTGTAACACTGAAAAATTGTGGCATCTTTAATGGAATGAGCCGATGTTTTAAATTTCCTGCCTGCACTGTGTTTGAGTGAAAAAAAAAAATAAGAAAGCTGATCTCAGTGTTACAAAAGTATTGTGTATAGTCAGGGTCACAAATGAAACCACTGCATTAAACAACAACCCTTCAATTTATTTTTTCTGTATTGGGGATAATGACTACATTTTGAGAACGTGGACAAGAACAGGACAGATGAAACACTTGGAAAAAGCTGAAACCATAAACCAACGTGAAAGCCAACATATCCCAGGTGTTCATGTGTTTTTTTTTTTGTTGTTGTTGTTTTGTAAAACAGTAAATTTAAAAAATCATTTGAAAACAATAATAATTAATATGCATTTTTTGTCTTAATACTTCAGTTTGTCTAGCTCTAGAGACAGTTTCAGCTTTCCAAACATTGTCACTCCTGTGTAATAAGACTTGAATCATCACAAAAAGGAATAAAGGGGCATTTATTAAAAAATAGTATTTTATGTCTTCACTGCACCTCTTAGACTTTGTAAAGCCATGGGCAGACTTTGACCCTTTGACATGCCAATTCAGTCTAGACTCTTCAGTTAATATTCCCAAAGCAGTAAAATAACTTAAATTCTATCCGGCAACTAAACACTCTTTAAAAGAAGATTTTATTAATTGAAGTATTTTCATTGGTATTCATGGTGTTTTCTAGCAAATTGCTAATGAGAAGAAAGCAGGCACGAAATGCAAAACCTTGGCCTGAACCTTTTTCGAAATGTGTTAGGTCAAAGACTGCGCACCTTCGGAGCGGGAGTCGCAATTCGATTCGATTCCCGCCTGGGGCATCTGTATCCAGTAAGGGTCCTAAAGGCTAGATCCCCCATGCTAAGCAAGCCTACCGCAGACATGAGCGAGAGAGAGATAAATATGAAGCCTTGATCAACAAGGTCCGGGTCAGGTGTTGAGGAACCAGGGCACCCTGATGAGAAATGGGTTACTGGAACAAGAAGCCATCGGTGGGCAAGAGACGAAAACAGGGCGTTGTTGGAATACTACTACGCAAATAACGAAAGGTGTTACATGAATAGGATGAGGGACCTATGGAATCTTCAAGAGCCAACATCCACATTGATGGCGAAACAATTATTAGCTCAGTGTTCAAACATTCAGAAGAAGGGACTGCTCTCACAGCTAGAGATTGACGAGGTACAACACACATGCTATGGCAAGGGCGAGTCAGGACAACAGCTCATAGAAGAAAACAGCCGTAGTGATAGATGTAGCGGTTCCAAATGACAGCAACATCAGGAAGAAGGAACATGAAAAGCTCGAGAAATACCGAGGGCTCAGAGAAGAGCTTGAGAAGATGTGGAGGTTGATGGTAACAGTGGTCCCAGTGGTAGTCAGAGCACTAGGTGCGGTGACTCCCAAGCTAGGTGAGTGGCTCCAGCAGATCCCGGGAACAACATTGGAGGTCTCTGTCCAGAAGAGCGCAGTCCTAGGAACAGCTAAGATACTGCGCAGGACCCTCAAGCTCCCCGGCATCTGGTAGAGGACCCGAGCTTGAAGGATAGACCATCCGCAGGGGCGAGTGGGGAATTTTCTTTTATATATCATCGTGGGTGCATGCTCTAGCTCATGTATTTTTTCCCTTTTCTTTTCATCTATCCTTTGCCCTCTTGTTGCTGGGGAAGTGTGTCTTCTTTAAACACTACAAAAAAACTCCAAAAAACAGCTGAGGCAGTCATGGCTGGATGCCTGGTTAATTATCTATGATGGTGGAGAAGATACAAAGGGAGAGAGTTTAGTGGGTGGTGTAGAATTTCTGCAGCAAATTCAGAGAAAATTAACCTCAGAAATAGAAGGAATTTAATGTGTTTGTGATGAGAACCAGACAAAAGAGGAAAGCAATGTTCTTCTTCATATACATAAAAACACAAAAATAAAATGACAAAGGTAGTAAGGGAAGTAATCATACTATATTTGTGCCTTTATGACTTTACTGGTAACACTGGATTAAATTTTTAGGGTGAGTATTCGGTCAAAAGAAACGTTTTTACCTGTATAGCAATGCCCTGTGATAGCGATAATGAAAAAAAGACTCCATATGCCCAACAGACAATGCCCAATGAAATTCCACAGCTTAAGACACTGAAAGGTGCTGGATCCAAAAATAGCATTTGGTGCCTTAAGTTGGGGAAAAAGCATGCTAAACTATCCAACTTTATCAAGAGTAAGTCCAAGGAAGGCAAAATGCACACACTTACTTTACTTTTGCCTCCAGTGCCTCCTGGCACACGGACAGCAACATAAGTTGCTTAGTTTAGTGGAAGTTATCTGTTATGTATTCATGAGAACTTTTACAGTTTTAAATGAGGAATGTAAAGCCAAATATGTTTCTTCCTGTCTATCTCCAGCCGACCTATTGGTCAACACTCTGTGCCTCCCCTTCACCCTGGTCTACACCCTGCAGGGTGAGTGGAAATTCGGTAGCACCCTTTGCTTCCTGCTGCCCTACGCCCAGGGGCTCACCGTGCATGTCTCCACTGTGACGCTCAACGTCATCGCCCTGGACCGCCACAGGTGGGTGACACTTAAAGAACATGTAATCTGTGTTCATGATCTTTCTGGTGAGCTGCCTGTTTCACCTGCTTCATAACCAGAGACGGGCACATTGGATTTTAATTGTGTTTATATCACTATCATGTGTGGTTTGGGTATCTGTGGACAATTGATGACAGTGCATAATGTTGGAAACACACAAGTCCATCAAACAAAAAGAAGAAGTCAAAGAGAGGTTTTTTTGCTACTTTGTATACAGATTTTCAATGTATACTTAGAAAAGCCTCGTTTGACTTTATGGATACCTACAGTACAGTAGGTATCCATAAAGTCCATAGGTATTCATAGTACTGGTACTGGTTAGTCAGTAGATCCACCTCCACACAAGTAGGTAGGTCTGATGGCTCATTTGAGCCATTTCTTTTTTTTTCATGTATTAGAATGGCACCGTGTTCCTGTTTTCCCCATTGTCCAGATTACTGCCTTATCTTGGAAATCCAGTTTTCTTCAGCTGCTTCGCATGTTCAGATGAACTCCAACTCCACCGTCCTGGACTGCAGCTGCGAAGGCGGTCTTTGTTTTCTTGCGGAGATCTGCTGTGAACTGGAGGGTCACTCCAACGAGACCCTGAACAATGAGAACTGGTTCATGTAATCCTACGCAGAACTCACCAAGGCTGCAGCACAGAACAAAGAGTTGAAGTTCATCCACAGCTCGACAAAAGCAGCTCCTTTGTTGCTTTGATATGTTTGTCAAAAGGTTCTTTGCAATACTTGCAGAGGAGAAATTTGGAAACTTTTGCAAACAAATGTTTTCAAGCACAAAAAGAATTTAAATCCTTATAAAATACTGCGAACAGAGATAAAACTTGTCAAACTTAACAAAGAACATCAATGTACTTTATGACTAAGTATCCTCAAAATTAATAACATTGTCATCAGCTCTAGTTGCACTTTGGGTTTACTGCCAATTAGAAAATCTTAGGCTGTTGTTTTTAATCACTCTGAACTACATTTCAAATGGTTGAAACAGAGTGTAGTATCATCCCAGTGAATGAAAAGTTATATAACATCCACAGCGAGATACACCTCATTTGGAGGTAACGTTCAGAAGTGAATGGGGTGGAAATGAAATGACCCCACCAATAATCTATATATACAGATGTATGTAGCTGGAGATTATTATTGCACGCTGACTGCCCCTTATTCTCAGGTAAAGGATATAGCTAGATTACCATGCTCTGATGGCCATCGTAATCAATTAACTTCACATTTTCACATCTATCCTGTTTTCTCCATGACGTTTCTCAGATCATTTGTGAAAATGCAATCAGTTTGTGCTCCCCTGCAGATTTTCACCTTCTCGCTGTGAGCTGACGTCATATTAATGACAAATCTAAAATCCATTTCCACCTTAATACACCTGGCCCTGAGAAAAGAGGATTACAGTGAAGATTCTCTGACTCTGTCATGCCGCCACTGCACCGCTAACGGCACAATTAGACTTTGGTTGCCTGCTGTTTTGGCAGTTGGAGTGTAGGTGTGAAGTGCAGTGATGCAGTGACTTTAGAATGAACAACAGATTATTCATTTTAACCTCTATGAGCCTGCAGACTGGCTTTTAACTCTGTAAAGCCTGAACCATGAAATCATTGGCTGTAAAGGGTTAAGCACTGAAATGCTGCTTGCATGCACTGGTGGATAAACCATTACAGACATCTAAAAACTATTTATAAATAGAAATAATATAGATTTATTTATTTTTGGTAATGGCCAACACTTGTTAATTAAGGGCAACTGTGGCACCAATCTTGCAATACGTGGTGGTGTATATATACACATGTTAGGATGTTCCTGTGGCTGTCGTCAGTATCTACAGGCTACAGGCAATTATGCTTATTTTCTCTCCACCACCTGTCCAAAGATTGCAAACAGACGAACGAATCTCTCCTCTGCATTTAAAGCAGATTTTTATTTGCTTATTTGTTTTTTGGGCAGATGGCTCCTGACAAACAAATTTACAAAAGATCACTTTTCAAGATCCAAGCATCTGTGCTCTTTGTTTTTTTGTTTTTTGTTTTTTTGTTTTTCTTTGAGAAAACATCAAGAGAGTCAAATCAACCTCATTTAGTCGGTCTACAGACTTGTTTGATGCACTTTAGTTCCACTCTTCTGATTTGAATATGATATTGCTTTAAAACTTTGCTCTACTGCTACAGCCCTATGGTCCTGTTAGCAACGATTCAAGCTGCAAGAGTAGCTTTCCATGATTTGTCAAACACTTGGCCTGGCAGCTCTTAGCAGCTCCTCAGTTCATCTTCTGTACGAAACAAGACTAGTTTGCTTAAAGCCAGGTTACCTGTGATTGGCTGCCCCCTTGTGCGCTTAAGATGACCATATAAGGGAGTACTTGTACATACTCTGACCTCATTATTTCAAACTTTGACTATGAGCCTCCACCCCAGTAACAATATGTATACATATGTCAGGAAATAGCTACCTTAACCCTTTAAAACCGGTCGGAGCGGGTACACTCCGTTTTGCGTAACTATTTTTAAATCCCTGTAGATCCGGAACCATGTAAGCTAGCACAATAATTTTTTTGCACATGAAACCGGAGGAGTACTTACATTTTATGCCATCAGCTTGTCCTAGGTCACAGTTTCCTTCCACATATAGCTTTGCAAAAACTGCATAAAAAGCACTTGCAGCAACAAAAACATAATATTCCAGAAACACGCTTTGCCGATCCGATCAGCCGTTCATAACACTTCCTACGTTGGAATAGACGTCAGCGCGAACTATCGCGTGTCCACCCTTACCTGGCCGAAACCGGAAGTGACGTCATTTTTGCGGAAAATGTAGTTTTTTTGTTTGTTTTTTTTTACATTCGGGACCTTATAAGTCTATACTGGTGTTTTTAAAAGTCATGTTTGACTTCATGCTTTTCTGAATAGTTTCTGGGATGCTTAGAACTCAAATTGCACTGCTGGAAATAGTTTATTTTGATGCAAATGCTGTTTTTTTGCAAATTTGCATTATAATATTTATTTTCATTTTTCCAGCAGTATATAAAAATTGGTGTATCTCAAAAATAAAACTATGAAGACACTCAAAATAAATTTCCTGTTGTTAGAAACTGTTTTGTGCAAGTTTTTTGTATTTACAGTTTTGAGGGACAAACCTCTTAAATTTCTCTAACTAGAAATATATGTAAAAAAAAACCAACCCAAAAACAATTTTTAATTTTTTGTAGTTTATTGCACTTTGTTGCAATTTATGTAGTTATTATAGACTTAATGCATACATATTATTAAAATCAGAATCAGAATCAGAATCAGAATCAGAATCGTGTTTATTGGCCAAGTATATGTGCAGACAAATACAAGGAATTTGGTTCCGGTAGATGGTGGCTCTCAAGCACAGCAATGTAAAAACACACACACACACACACACACACACACACACACACACACACACACACACACACACACCTATATGTACATTACGCATGCATACACATACATACACAAAGCTGTGTGAACCAACTATAAATAACTAAACTTATGTACATAAAATACAGAAATGAAATGAGGTGGAATGAATACTACAGAATGTACATAAGGTGCAGTTGCAGTCTGGCAGTGGGAAGCAGTGTGACAGGTCAACTGTTTAGGAGGGAGATGGCGAGGGGAAAGAAAGTGTTCCTATGTCGGGTGGTCTTGGTTTGCAGGCTTCTGTACCGTCTGCCAGAGGGCAGCAGGTCAAAAAGTCTGTGTCCAGGGTGTGAGGGGTCTGTGACGATTTTCCCTGCCCGTTTCCTGGTTCTTGAGAGGTACAGATCCTGGATGGAGGGCAGGGGGGCACCGATGATCCTTTCTGCTGCCCGTACAGTCCGCTGCAGTCTGCTCCTGTCCTGTTTAGTGGCTGCACCATACCAGACTGTGATGGAGGAGCACAGGACAGACTCAATGACTGCAGTGTAGAACTGGATCAGCAGCTCCTGTGGAAGACTGTACTTCCCCAGTTGTCTCAGGAAGTACATCCTCTGCTGGGTCTTTTTGAGGATGGAGTTGATGTTGGTCTCCCACTTCAGGTCCTGGGAGATGGTGGTACCCAGGAACTTGAAGATCTCCACAGTCGACACAGGGCTGTCTGATATGATGAGGGGGGGCAGAGTTGGGGGGTGTCTCCTGAAGTCCACTGTCATCTCTACAGTTTTAAGAGTGTTCAGCTCCAGATTGTGCTGACTGCACCAGAGTACCAGCCGCTCAACTTCCTGCCGGTATGCAGACTCATCACCATCCTGAATGAGGCCAATGACGGTGGTGTCATCTGCAAACTTTAGGAGTTTAACAGCCGAGTTCTTGGAGGTGCAGTCATTAGTGTAGAGGGAGAACAGTAGTGGTGAGAGGACACATCCTTGAGGGGCACCAGTACTGAGGGACCGAGTTTCAGAGGTGATCTCCCCCAGCCTCACTTGTTGCTTTCTGTCTGTCAGGAAGCTGGTGATCCACTGACAGGTAGCTGGAGACACGCTGAGCTGGGAGAGTTTGGAAGAGAGAAGTTCAGGCACGATGGTGTTAAAAGCCGAACTAAAGTCCACAAACAGGATCCTGGCATAAGTTCCCGGGCGGTCGAGGTGTTGCAGGATGTAATGCAGCCCCATATTCACTGCATCATCCACCGACCTGTTTGCCCGGTAGGCAAACTGCAGAGGGTCCAGCTGGTGGCCTGTAATGTCCTTCAGATGGGCTAACACCAGTCGTTCGAAGGATTTCATGACCACAGACGTCAAGGCGACAGGTCTGTAGTCATTCAGTCCTGTGATGGTAGGTTTCTTGGGAACAGGGATGATGGTGGAGCGTTTGAAGCAGGATGGAACTTCACACAGCTCCAGGGATCTGTTGAAGATGTGAGTGAAGATGGGAGCCAGCTGTTCAGCACAGGTCTTGAGGCAGGAGGGTGAAACACCGTCTGGTCCGGGGGCTTTCCTGGGCTTCTGTTTCTGAAATAGTCGGCTCACATCCTCAGTGTGTATTCTGAGTTCCAGGGAGGAGGAAAGGGGGGTGGGAGGTGTGATGGAGGTCGTTGAGTCTGGATTGGAGAGGGTGGTGGCGGTCGTTGAGTCTGAAATGGGAAGGGTGGTGGTGGTCGTTGGGTCTGGATTGGGGAGGGTGGGGGTTGTCGTTGAGACTGGATTGGGGAGGGGGAGGGTGAAGGGGGGAGAAGTGGAAGGTGTGTTGGGGGTCATTGTCTGAAGCAGTGTCTCTGGGGAGGGGAGGATGAGGCGTGGGAGTCTGTCCGTCTCAAACCTGCAGTAGAATGTATTTAGCTCGTTGGCCAGGTCTTTGTTTGCTTCAACAGTGGGTGGGGGGCGTCTGTAGCTGGTGATTTCCTGCAGGCCCCTCCACACTGACGCAGGGTCGTTGGCTGAGAGCCGTTCTTCCAGCTTCTGAGAGTAGACCCTTTTAGCTGCTTTGATCTCCTTGGTCAGTGTGTTCCTGGCCTGCTTGTACAGGGCCCTGTCACCACTTCTGTAGGCGTCCTCCTTGGCCTTACGAAGATTTTGGAGTTTAGGAGTGAACCATGGTTTATTGTTGTTGTATGTGCAAAAGGTCTTTGTTGGCACACACACGTCTTCACAAAAACTGATGTATGATGTCACAGTGTCCGTGAGCTCATCCAGGTTATCAGATGCAGCTTCAAAAACAGTCCAATCAGTGCAGTCAAAACAGTCCTGTAGTTCCTGCTTTGCTGCGTTAGTCCACTTCTTCACAGTTTTGACTACAGGTTTGGCACGTTTGAGTTTTTGCCTATAAACTGGAATAAGATGGACCATGCAGTGATCAGAATGTCCCAAAGCTGCCCGGGGCACAGAGCGATAGGCATCTTTTAGAGTGGTGTAGCAGTGATCCAGTATGATGTTGTCCCTGGTGGGGCAGTCTATATGCTGTCTGTATTTAGGGAGTTCGTGGTTGAGGTTTGCTCTGTTAAAATCCCCAAGGATAATTGTAAAGGAGTCCGGGAATTTCCTCTCCAGGGTGGTGATCTGGTCAGCCAGCTCGCACAGTGCGTTGTTCGCGTTGGCCTGAGGAGGGATGTAAACTCCGACCAGCATGAAGGAAGAAAACTCCCGCGGTGAATAAAACGGTTTACAATTGATGAAAAGACTTTCCAAGTGTGGGCTGCAGTGTTTCTGTAACACTGTGACATCAGTACACCAACCTTCATTAATGTAGAAGCAGACTCCACCACCCTTTGTTTTCCCTGAGAGCTCCGTTTCGCGGTCCGCCCGGTGAAGTTGGAAGCCCGGCAGATTTAAGACAGCGTCTGGGACACGCTCACTGAGCCAGGTTTCAGTGAAGCAGAGGGCAGCAGAGCGTGCAAAGTCCTTGTTAGTCCGGTTTAAGAGCAGTAATTCGTCGACTTTGTTTGGAAGAGAGCGGAGATTCGCGAGGTGAATGGAGGGGAGTGCCGTGCGGAATCCTCGCCGACGTAGTTTCACCAGTGCACCAGCGCGGGTCCCCCGTCTGCGTCTCCTCCAGGAGCCACAGAGAGCTGCTGCGCCTCCAACTAAAATCTCCAAAAAACTTTCCGGGTTTGTGAAAAATGGATAAGAACTATAGTGAGACGACTGCCTGATGTTTAGCAGTTCATCTCTGGAGAAAGTGATGTGGTCTGAGTGACCAAAAGCGCAGAAAATAAACAAAAACAAGAAAAGTGCGAGAGAGCGCAGTACCGAGGCTGCCATCCGCGGCGCCATCTTGAATGATGATTTGGGCTATAATGGTTGTATTGATGTATAGCAACTTGAAATGCTCCCAAAAATGGCACTACAGCATGTAAAAATATAAAGATAACTCTGGCGGACTTGGTTCTATGGTAGGTCTTAACACTAGGTTTACTATCCTGCGCAAATTTGCGTAACTTCCCTAAACCCAACACCCCCTAGAATTACTGGCTTTTTTATTTTCTGGTGCAAGTCCCGAGGTGTTAAGCACCCCTGCTGAGATTTTCACAGGTCGTCAGCTCGTTTCTCCTCCAGCTTTTGTGGTGCAAACCACCCATTATCCTTGAGGCCTGGCACATTTGCATTTGCACACTCAGAGTTGCTCAGATCCAAGGCAGGCCAAACCTCTGTGTTACAACTTTCAGAAATGCCTGGTAGAAATGCTTCAACTTACTCATGAGATTTTGACCACATTTCTTGCGGAAGTCACAACTATACTGAATGCACGACCGTTGTTGCCAGCTTCCCTACGAACCTTGGTAGGGAACAGCTGTTCCCTACCAAGGTTCGTTGTCCATTCACACAGTATATTGCAACCAAGCCAGACAAATTTGGGATCAAGTTCTGGATGGCCACGGATTTGGACACCAAATATGTCTGCAGTGCATCTCCTTACTTGGGAAAGGACCCCAGTCGTCAGAAGGGAGAGAGGCTGGCAGAGAACGTGGTCATGAAACTGATGGAGCCGTTTTTGGATGATGGGAGAAATGTCACAACGGACAATTTCTTTACTTCACTGTCACTGTCGCACAGACTGCTGCAGCGCAAAACAACGTTACTGGGCACGGTGAATAAAGTCCGGCGTGAACTTCCTCAACTTGCAAAAGATACTGCAAAGCGAGAGGTATTCTCCACTTCAGTGCTTAGAAGTGACAGTGTCTCCTTGACAATTTATGCACCTAAAAAAAACAAGACTGTGTGTGTTCTAAGTTCCATGCACCAAGACGTGACGATCGGTGACGGCAGAAAGAGGAAACCCAACACGATAACAGACTATAACCACATGGAGGTATGTGAATGTGTGTACAATTTTACACCAGTGCTACAATGTTTTCTGATGTGTGCTATACAGGCCTATAGAAAAAAACATATACTCATGACTCTCTCTCTCTGCTTTTACAGTGTGGTGTAGATGTGTTGGCACGGATGTATTCTGTAAGATCAGCAACACGCAGGTGGCCAGTAGCGGTTTTCTACAATATGCTGGACCTGGCGGCGGTGAATGCCTACATTTTGTACAAGGCATGTACAGGGTGGACAGGCAAAAGAAGATTGTTTCTGAGTCTTCTAGCTCAGCAACTTCGTTGCCGATTCATGCAGCACAAGGAAATATTAGCACAGAGGCAGGCTGCTGAAGCTGCTGCAGCTGCTGTGCCGGGGACTGTAAAGACAACGCAGTGCCAGGTGCAAGAGAGCTGCAACAGGAATCGCAGCAGGTTTACCTGTGCAACATGTCAGAAGTTCACCTGTACCAAATGCAGGAATGATGGACACTGGGTCTGAAAACGCTGTAAAGTTTGAAACACTTCGAAATAAAACAGACTTGTGTACCCATATATTGTGAATGTGTTTCTTTTGTATGTAGGTTGTAACACAGAGGTTTGGCCTGCCTTGGATCTGAGTAAACAAATGCCAATGTTGCGCACACACACACACACACACACACACACACAGCAAATCTGCATTTATTTGTCCCACAAGTGGAAAATCTGCATTGTCATTGCAAAAAAGTGGACAGAGCACGGTATAGAAAGTGCACTATACAAACAATCTGGAAACATATATATGGACACGAGTATTCAAAAATATTGGTGTATCTATACACACACACACACATATCTATCTATCTATCTATCTATATCTATATATCTATATCTATATATATATATATATATATATATATATATATATATATATATATATATATATACACATATATATATATATATATATATATATACACACATATATATATATATATTATAGATGTGTCTGTGTGTATAACTAGACTTTATGCATATTATATAAGGTGTGGCTATATAAATATATAAATATATGTACAACTCTGTGTATATATGTTTATGGCCAGGCATCCAATGTAGTGACAAGGATTGACAAGAACTAATATTGCATATGAGAAATATTGCACATAGAAACTACCATGGTGTACAGTACGCTGCAGGTAAGAAGGAAAGTAGCCTTGCAGGGAAGGAAAGACCTGAATCTCTCATGGTTAGGGGTCGGGGGAGGGTGTGTTTGCACAACAAAAGCAGGAGAACAATGGAGCTGAAGACCTGTGAAAATCTCAGCGGGGTGCCAAGAGGTGTTAAGGTCGGGGGGAATTTACGCAAATCTGCGCAGGCTAGTAAATCTAGTAGTAGGGACTTGCACCAGGGAAAAAAGGCTCAGTAATTCTAGTGTTAAAGGGTTAAAGAAAACGTTTCCTCTACGTGGTGGATGATGACCAACTAGACCAACTTTATTTAAAGGCTGTATGAATAATGGTGTTAAATTTGCTAAAAGTACAAATGTGTCTGGCGTCCTTCTTTAGTTAAAACTAACTCACCATGTAAATTAATGTAGTATTGTTCAAAGAGAAATTTCTGAGTTCATGCTCTGTGCTTCAGCAGTATTTAATTAAACTTAATTAAATTTGATGTGCACACAGAGTTCTTTCTTCTACCTACGCAAATTAAAGCTGTGACTTTAATGTAACTTTCATCATTATGTTTCATGCTGAATGTGCCAAAGCACAAAGCCCAAACAAAACCTCAGTGTCAGGATGCCTCAGCTGTAAACTTCATCCATAATGATTTCATGTTACACCCTGTTTTTGTTTTCTCTATCAGCAGGGAAAAGCTAAAAGAAGTTTTACCAGAATTTTTTTTTAATTTAATCTGGGCAGCAATAAACAGATGGCTGCCAAAAACACCACAGAGACCCACTAGACTTGTGCTGAGTATGTGAAACCACTGTACTCACTGGAGGCTTGATCAAGAAACTTGAGAGTCAGAGTAATGAGTTTCATTTTTTTTATCCTTAAGTGTTTTCTTAAGTGTTAAGAGTTTCTTATTGACTTCCATATTCAGTAGATTAGAAAGGAGCCTCAGTTGTAACCAGCAAAACAAACACAGTTGGAAATATGAGTTTTTGGCAATGCAGCCTACATTAATTGGTGAGTGGCCTTCACTGCTGGCTTGTTGGGTGTTTTTTATGTTCATGAGTGTTGCTGATTTGACCACAAACGGAAAGATTTGCAGCATTGATTCTGGCTGTAAAGAAGGACTTGATCTTGGCCTACAAAAAAACTGCACAAACAACGCAACCAGTTTAGGGTTGGTGTTGCGTGTTTTAGCTACTTGCTAGATGAGCCTGCTGAGAATTTTTTTTGTCATCTTTGTTTACGCAGATTGTACATTACAGTCAGCATGACTTCGAAACTCACATATATGCTTACTTTTGTGGGGTTTCATTTTAAGTTTCCTCTAAGGCAGCGGTCCCCAACCTCTGTTGCGCCACGGACCGGTTTATGTCCGACAATATTTTCACGGACCGGTTTTTAAGTTGTCGCGGATAAATACAACAAAATAGAACCGGTACCAAAAAATATATATATTTTTAACACACGGGAAAAGACCTAGGGAAACCGAGTTAACGATAAAAACGATCAAAAACATAACGATAAAAACCCTGAAAACCATAAATTTCACACCCGAGCCTCAACTCTCGTGGCCCGGTACCAAACGACGCAAGGACCTGTACCGGTCCATGGCCCGGGGGTTGGGGAACGCTGCTCTAAGGTAATGTCAACCACACAAAAAGTGTTTATTGCTATATGATGACGTCGTTCTATCTGAGCAGTGTCGCTGCATAATTTTCTATCTTGGGTCTTGCACTTTGGCCATCTTCAAAATGAGACTTTACTGACTAATGGGTGACATTATGGTGAGATTAAATCCATCTTTTATATTTCTAATCAATTTATTGTGGCCTCTTTTCATGGTCATTCAATCCATGAAAGGTTTGTGTAAATGTACTGATTAATTCAGAAATGGGGAAAATCCACCAAAGACCTGACGAAAGGCCTGAGAGATCCATTTGGCCTTTCAGCTGATCCATCTACTGTTTGTTTATTGTAAGGAAGGGAAAAAGGGAAAGAACAAAGCTGAGGTATGCCAAATTACAGAAAAAAATGACTGAAAATTACTGGCAACAGGTCTCATGGAGTGATGATTCTGAATTTGAAGCTTTTGGTTCAAATCATCATCTTTATAAAACAGAGGAGGTCAGGAGCAGCAGTCAGTGTCTACAGCCATCTGTAAAACACAGTGGAGACTCTGTCGTCGTTTGGGGCTGCTGTGTTGGGGATATTGTGAGAATTGATCAACTTTTGAATGCAGAAGGTTACTGTCAGATTTTGAAAACTTGTAAAAATAGCTACAAATGTTCCCCCTGAAAATTAAGATTTTCTGAGTAAAGTGTGACAAAACTTCCTGGTAATAACTAATGCAATCTAAAAATCAGGAAACTGATATAATATCAGTGGTTTTCTGTGTCCTGACCTGTTAAAAACGAAACTATAAAGTGCGCCTCATGTGAACATTTCAAGTTTATATAAATATTTGGTATGCACCAATTTGCATTTCAGGTGTATCGTGTACCACCTGGAGACCAGGATGCGTAAGGATGTGTGTTTTACAGTGATAGCATTGACATGGGTGCTGAGTGCCATCCTGGCTAGCCCTCTTGCCATCTTCAGAGAGTACGGCTCTTTCACACTGGAGCCTGGACATACCATACAGGTATATGCAGTCACACACCTACAACACCATGCTTCTGAATCAAATATTTGTACAGATCGGTCCCCTCACTTCCCTCCTCATTCTTTCCCTTTGATCTTCCTGGTGCTGCTCACATCCCTCACGTTGCCTCCTCTTTCATCTCATCCTTCTTTCCTTCTTTTCTTTCCTTACATCCGTTCCTCTCCAAACTCTTGTTTCCCTCCTTATTCCTGTTGTTCATAATCCCAATCTCTCCAGTCACTGCACTCAAATGTAAACTATATCAAAATTCTGATCCAGTCGCCAAAAGAATCCAATGGAAAAATCCTTTTTTTTTAGTAACTTCTCTAAAGCTTTTGATCATATATCACATAATCTTGATTACCTTTGGATTAGAGCAAACATTTACTTGCCATTTTTTTATGGACTTCTCATCTATTGGGAATACCTAAAGGGAAAAGAAAAAAAACTTTGCGCAGAAAAACTGTAATGCCAAAATGAGACTTCATCTTTAGTGTAACATCTTCTAGTTTCTGGAGATTTGCCTTTTTAACCATGTGGCTAAAATTAAATCCAGTGACCTGTGGGATAATAAGAGGCTAACCTAACCATGGTATTTAAAGTGTACCTTCATGTAACACAGACTAAACTCAACCAAACATCCCATTCTGTCCTCTGTCATAGGCGTGTATGGAGAAATGGCCTGGGACAAACACAGATGGCACCATCTACAGCATCTCCATGCTTATCCTGCAGTATTTCCTCCCCCTGTCCATCATCTCCTTTGCCTACGCCCGCATCTGGTCCAAATTGCGTGGTCATGTCAGTCCAGCAGAGAGTGGTGGCAACAGCAGCGTCGCCTCCGAACGCCACCGCCGGCGCCGCAAAACCACCAAGATGCTGGTGACCATGGTGGTGGTGTTTGCCGTGAGCTGGCTTCCCTTCCACGCCTTCCAGCTGGCCACCGATATCGACAGCACGGTGCTGGACATGCGGGACTTCCGCCTGCTCTACACCGTCTTCCACGTGATTGCCATGTGCTCCACCTTTGCAAACCCGCTACTTTACGGCTGGATGAACCGCAACTACCGCGCTGCCTTTCTCGCTGTCTTTAAATGTCGCAGTGGCGGCGAGAGGGGGAGGGGCGGCCGACTGGACAGCATTCACCCCGCTGGGGGAGGGGCAGGAGGGGGAGGCGGAAGGGCGAAGAAGATAGTACTTGAAACGCAGGATGTGGTGTCTACACGCCTCAATGCCACTGATGTGTGAGATGCCGAGGAGGGATGGAGGAGAGGAAGACATGGAAGAGAAAGGAAGGAAAAGAATATTCTTTTGTCTCCCAGAGGACAAAAGATTGCACATGGAGACAGAAGAAAAGAAGACCTAACGATGTGTGAGAAAATAGAAACGGCACGAGTGAGAGGGAGCCAATGGGGGGGATTAAAGAGCCCAAATATAGAGGAGAAGGCGGGGATGATTGGGGATTAGAAGAGGAAGAATGACAGGAGAAACGATGAAGAGCTGCTGAATGACTCAAAGTCTTCTTAAACAACTGAAACTGCATCTTTCTGAGGACATGACCTTGCTGTGATGGAAAATTCCCACACTGTAAAGACGTGCTTTGAGGGTGAAATTGTGTTTGAAGGATCTGTGACACTTAAAAAAGCGGGCAGGCCTGTATGGAGAACAGATTAAGTAGGCACATTTTTATGGACAAAAAAAAAAAAATGACCAAAAGAAATGGACTTTAAAATCTAGTCAGCACAGGGCTTTTTCTCCAGCTTCAATCCACAGATGAAACATGTAACTCAAAAATATAATCCACAGTGGCTTACAAATGTGCTCTCTTAAAGAAAGCTTATGAATTTTTAGGCCACTGTTAAATCGATTAAAAGAAAAGGTGGTGGGGGGGGATACAATTTGGATGCATGATGCAAGCTTGAGAAATCTCAGACACTGTTGTGAAAATGTGCATTTGCTGTGGATTATCTGACAAAAAAGCCAGATTGGAGGAGTGCAAAACAGAAAACATGGAGGTGGGCAAGAAGTAGATGTGGTCAAATTATTCATATTAGAAGGGAGATGCTTTGTTGTTCTTTTTTTTTTAATTGGCGGAGAATAGAGAGCAAGCGAATCGGAGACAAGGGCCGAAGCTGTAACTGTGATAAAGGGATCAGTAGGAGAAAAAGACAAGAGTTAAATGTGGGATAATGAGGCAACGTAAAAAACAAAGGTATTTCAAATGAACTGTATCCAATTTAGAAAGAAACATCAGAGAAAGGATCCCTACTTTCAAGCTAACACACGAATGTTTGAATAAAATGAAAACTTGAGTGATTTACTTCCTTTTCTTTGATCACTTTAGCACCTTACTGAAGCCGTAAATTTGTCACATTGCAATTTTTCCAGTTATACAGACACAAAGACCAGGTCGTTATTTTACGCTTCTAATATTAATCTTATTTTATTCATCTGTGCTCAGTCTACCAAGTCTTTTTATTGAAACTCAATTACAGATGGAAGAAATATCATTAAAGTATGATCAGCTACATTAAAGCAAAACTCATTAGGTAGATATGACATTTTTCAATAACTTTAATGGATGCTTTGAATTCCAAATAACTTCCACAAGTGAATAGTTTATTCATAGACTTTTACATGGATTTAGGGCACTACGTTTGCCCTCCACCAAGAATTTATTTTTTAAAAGAAGCTCATCTTGTCACTTATACTCTTAAAATATGATTTTGATTCCTGAGTTCATAGCGCCACTGAATGTTTTGTGAGAAATCTTGTCAACCCTTCCAAACACAGTCTTACGGCAGTTTGTGAACTTGTCATGACTAGTAGTCTATTAATTCATATTTCTGTGCACAAATCAGCTAACTGAACCCTCCCTGTCTTTCTGTTCTCATAAAGTCCTCATTTGCAGACTGTAGCTATACTTTACCTCTCAAGTCATGCCATCTGGGATGAGTTCCAGCCCACAGATATTCAAAAAGATGGAAGCTTCTGGAAATGAAAATTGAAATCATTTACCAAATTTACCCTGTATCTACTTAGATTTTGTAGCTTTGGATTCCAACCAAACAAACCTACCAAACTTCAACCAAATGGTGGCTTAGGCTAAATGTAATGCTGTGTTCACCATAAAGTCACATGAAACCTCACCAAGAGGTACCACATCTGTACATTCAAAAAAGTTTTCAAATTAAATTCAAATTACAAATTTAAAAGCCTTACAGCTGAGATTGCCTCATAGACTCTGGATTAGCCTGATGAAGGACAAACCAGAGCTAAATGATTCAACTTCTCTTTTATATGAAGACAAAACATAAAATGGGCTTTAAGTGAGCAAAGTCAGAACCTCCTGATATCTTACTTACTGATGTTACAGTAACTTCTTTCTAGCACTCCATTACACTCTAGCTTTTGTTTGTGAGGTCACAATTCACCTTGAGTTTGGTGTTACCGCACCACTGGGAATAGGGCTACATCATTCCAAGAGGCAGAGGCTGGCCTACCCAATCCTGCATCAACTCCCTAGATAGACATGTCTCTACACTATCAACAAGCACCTGACCTGTCCTTGCGATTCATCATAGAGCCAAAATATCCAGAGCTGTCAGCAGACTGAGTTCACTGTAATTCTAAAGGCTCCAACAACATTAACCTTTGTTCAGGCCTTCCTAAATAGGGTTAAACCCAAGAATTCCGAAATCCTAAGAACAACTAATCCACATCTTTTTACATTGAACATTTCACCAGGGAAAAAATCGTGTTCCCTGATGGGTTGGTGAGTGGATGCTGCCTATTGCTACATGAAACTGGTTGCAAAGATGTATTTGGTGTTCCATCAAAAAAACTCATTTGGCATTGGTTCCTAGCAGATTACAATGGTTATCTGTGGTTTGCACAGAAGATGCTAGCTTGTCTGTGTACACTCAGCACTTCCCAAGTAGTAAGGAAATTGTGAAAAGCAGGACTTGAAGCACAGTTTCTATGGGAATGTAGACCGCACACCTTTACCATAAAGGTTGCACCTTTTGAAACAAGTTAAAACCTTTAAACTTCTTGGTAAGGTTTAGTAAAAATAAAATCTTTGCAATTAACTTATGGAGTTAAAAACTTTAACTTAGTACGGTTTCAAAAGAACTCCTTAGCGGTTCGTTTATGGTGTGAACGTGATGTGACCCCAATCCAAACCAACTACCAACTACTACCAAGTTTAAGTTAAAAAAAACATCCCGTAACCATGCATGCTTTGTATTCGCAATGGGAAATCAACTACTGGCAATGTATATGACAACTTATAATGGCCACCTGTTATATTGACAACATTCAAATCAGGTGGTCTGCTTCTGTTGACCTAATATGGTGGGCTTAGTGTTAGTAAGATATGTCTAAATAATGAATAAGCATAAATAAGCATAATGAGCACATCCCTCATGCTGATCCAGTCTTGCACTATCCTTTTTCTCTTGCCCTTAGATATCCCACTATGTGCCTTGAGAGCTTGTTGTAGAAAAGAATCAATGTGTTTCTGGTCTGGGTTAAGTAACATAAATAAAAGGCTAAACTTACTATTTTTGGAAGGTAGGAATATTTCCCACAAGTAATATCAACATTTCGTATGTGTTTCCACAAATAATGTTTGCTCTTAATTTTCTGTTAATTATGAACTAATTAGTTCCTTTGTTCAAAATGTTATTACCAAAGGTTGTTTCTTTAAAAGTCTAAAATTTAATTGCCTAATTGTAATTCCAACTCTCAGGTTTCCCCTGGCAGGAGCTTCATCAACATACCGATTTGGTTGAGCTGGCTGATTGAAAAACGACCTGCACAAGGTGAATACATATCAGAGATAGAGATGTGAAAGAAAACGAATCAAAAGTAGACACAATTTCATTCTGTTTCAAAAGCTGCAGATAAACTCCTTCTTTTTTGGGGGGTGGCGGGGGGGGGGGGGGGGGGGGGGTGTTCCTGACATCTATGCCTCTTTAAATCCTTCGATTAGAGGATCCTTTCTCTCTGAGCTGCATCACTGCTTCACCCGACCAGCAATCCCACAATCCCTCTGTTCCCTCCCACTGAACCGGTTTCTCTCTGTCCTCATTTCAGCTCCTCGTCTGTCTCTTTTCCTCCTATGAATGCATGCATTAAGCAGCTAGAAATGGACAAAAAAGTATATGAAAAATGTCAGTTTTATTTTGATAAGTCTAAGTGCTTAGACACAAAAACAAAAAAATTATGCCTGCAAAATTATGTGTCAAAACTAACAGTTTAGAAATGACAGATTTAATTTTTAAAAAATGACCTGAATTTGAATTATTTTTGTAAACAGTACATATTTTTAACCATAATGTGCTTTATTTAAATGACAGACTTCTGACTTAAAGTCGTTGGGATGAATTTTCATTGCTATTATAGTTACGTGGACATATAAAGTGGTTCAGAAGGGTAGGTTGAAGATACATGGTTTGCTCAGACTCCCCAGATCCCCAAATGAGCTATGTGTAAACATCACCATCCACTCTTGTCCACACAGTACTACCCCGAAACATCTTTGTTTTGGTGAACTGCTCCCTCATCTCAATGTCATTGGGTGTTTTTCAAGGAGGTATTTGGTTAGATGCCTGAAATAAGTTTCAGTTATGTCCACTTAGTTTTGTTTTGTTTTTCAACAACATATGTAAGAACACTGGCCATGCCCTAAAAAAGTGCTAACAATTGGCTAAATGCAACTACATTTTGTCATAAGATCCAAAGTAACGCTCAATTACAGTTTTCCCAACAAAAGAAATTATCCTCAGAGCAATCCAGTGGGAAACTGTACTGGGTAAACCGGGGTTATGAACTGAGAATTTGCATTTATTATTATCAGAATACTTTTAGGGTTGCAGTGATATGTAAGGCAGAGGAAACGCAAAAAGAAGAAAAGCAGCCATAAATCACTTTTTACAACTCACTGATTGTATTCATTTTTTAAGTTTGGTAATTGTAACTTTCAAGTTAACACATTATTCAAATTTTCCACCAACCTACCAACCCCTCCTTTGGAAGCATTTTAAAAGGCTGGGTTTAAACAACACCCTCACAATGTTAAATATATTAAAAAGCTAACTTTTGCCCTTTCTGAGTCTGAGGAACTCCCACTGATTCCAATATATTACTCAGCATGTTGAAATTTTTCAACAAATGGCTAACCAGTATATTCCATTATGAAATAAGCATCATTTTCTGAAGATTTTACATGGACTTGTGCATCCTCCCAATATAAATCTTCCAATTATAGCTAGACATTTTTTAAATTCCACAAATGTAGCTATATCTCATCCATCTATCTGTCTTTTGCTTATTCAGTTCAGACCTTAAAATCTTGAAAAATGAAGGCAATTGGACTTCTTTAAGTTGGATTCTTTATTTAAGCTCATAAGATTAGCATTACTTGGATGATCGAGAACCTAAACACACATTTCCAGGTCAGTGTCATGGTCTAGCTTGGGCCTATTCTGATACCTTAGTAAAACAGGGGCATCTGTCTTTATTTCCCAGTAAACAACATTAAAAGATGAACTGAAGAATAATAAAACTTGCCCCTACTTCATTACCCAATGAAATCAGCTGTTTCATTCAGTCCCATTGCTCACAGATGTATAAAAGCAAGCACCTAGCCATGCAGTCTGCCTTTAAAAACATTCGTCAAAGAAAGAGTTGTTCTGAAGGGTTCGCTGAACTTGAGCGTGGTAATTTAGCAGGATATCACTGTTGCAACAAATTCATGAAATTTCTTAAAACTCTTAGTTATTCCACAAGAGCGTCTAGACCAATAAAGTTACATGTCCACTAAGAACTCTTCTGCTACAGCATTGGACTCCTGATTTATCTTCCTCAAATGGCCAACTAAGACCAAACAGAGTATCTTAATAAAGGTTAAGCCTGGATGTTATTAAAGTTGCTAGAAAGATACAAAAGGAGATGGGCCAATTGTTTCTAATTCTTTCCATTTTCTCCAGATTTCTCAGTTCGTGTGATGTATGTCATTTGACTCATATGAATTATAAACACTGTCTATTAGTTTTTCAAATGGTCCAAAGTCTCCACAACTGTTTCTATGAAAAAAATACAATAAAACCGTCAGTGGAAAAAACTGTAGATGTGGCAAATACCATGGTACCATACCTTAAAAGTTCCTTTGAAATTAATCCAAAAATAAGATATGAATAGATTTAACCTGCCTATAGGGAGTTTTCTGTTAGAACATAATGTCTTCAAACAAAATTCACCACGGGAGTCCTGGTTTACCTCTTCAATGTGTTCTTGTTTTTTTGCCAACATTATTGTTCCATTAACTGTTATCTTGGGGAAAAATATTTTTCTTTTGTACTGCTTTTTTTTAAAAAAAAAAATGTATATGACTTTTCCCTTTCACTGAGTTTCAAAGGCCAAATTTAAACAAATTGAAATGAAATACATTCATAAACCTCTGCTTTAAATGCTTCTGGTGATTAAATGGGCTGTCTTTTCTGTTTGTTTGTTTGCTTGTCTTATAAGAAAAGAGTTGAACAGATATTTAGCTCCTTACAGGTTATATTGTGCCAGTTTGTGACAGAAGGCCACAGATGCTGCTCGACCTGTATCAAATATGAATGTAAACTGCTTTGTAACATGGCTGTAATGTTGTATATTCTATAACTCTGTGTAAATATTGACTGTGTGAACGACTGTAACCAAGCACAAACTGTTGGCCTTTAACAGTGTCCAACAACAGATGTACTATTCTCAAGCACAAACGTGCCTCTGGACTCCTTCTGTGTGTCTGTGTCCTTTTATAACTAAAAACTGGAACTTACATACATCAAAAGTAGAATTTTTTATATTTCCAAGGTTATCTTGCAACCTCCAACAAACGAGTACCAAAAATTGTTCATGAACAGCATTTATTTTCTGAGATAATCCAAGTCCCTTCTTCTTTACAGTTCATAAAGGCTCACCAAAGTTAGACAATAGAAGACAATGGAGGAAGAAAAAGAAAAATGGCTGGACTAATGAGTTTCAATTTCAGCTGCAACAGTCATGGCAGCGTCAAAATTTGGCACTAACAATATGAAAGCATGGATCCATCCTGATTTCTATCAATGTGGGTGGTGGTGTAATGGTGTGTGGGATATTTTCTTAGCACACTTTGGGCCTTTGGTAGCAATTTTGCATTTATTACAGTCTATCTGAGTATTGTCCATCCTTTTATGACCACAATGTGCCTATTTCCTTATGGCTGTTTCCAGCAGGATAAGCTCAACACGTCATAAAGCTCAGATCATCTCAAATGGGTTGCTTGAACATGACAATGAATTTACTGGTACTCAAATGGCCCCAACAGTCGCCAGATCTCAATTTAGTGTAGCACCTTTAGGAATGTGGTGGAACAGGAGATTCACATCATTGATGTGCAGGTACAGTGTGATGCTATTGTGAAAAAAATTGAGGAATGTTTCCAGTCCTTTGTAAAAATCTGTTTAATTCAATTCAGTTTTGTTCCAGAGAATGAGGAGAGCAGCCATCTGCCATGACCGGTAATCTGTGCCACAAAGAAAAGGGAATACAACCTGGTACTAGCAAGGGGTACCCAATAAAAGCCACCCAAAATTGTTACTACTACTAATTATACTTATTCAAGGTTCAGCACCATTTTTGTAACTCTAATATAGAGAAAAGTCCAGCAATTACAAAAAGCTCTGCATTACTATTTTAGGACTTCCTTAACAATAAGGCGAAATTGTGTGTATCTATTTTTGGGTGACTGAAGCTGAAATGGAGTAGACCAATTTGCCAATAAATGATGGATGGGATCCTGATACATCTATGAATAGATCTGATAGTAGTATCAATGCCAGGGATGCTGATTATAATTTCCATTTTCTGTCACAGAACACTGATGGTTTCCCAAAGCTTTCAGGCTTTTTGTTGTTTTTTTTTTTTTTGTTTGGTTGTTTTTGTTTTTTTTTAGCCTTTTAGACCCTTCAGCAACCTCAAGTGTAATTCCTCATGGAAATACACTCATCACAGATTGGAAGGGTAGAAGGAGCAGATTGAAATTGGGCCCTCAAGCTTCCCAAATGATGAATTCCAAGTAATGGCATTTGCCTACCATTTACATACAAAAGCTGAATATTGTCTTTAATTTTTAAGGCAGGAGATAAAACCATAATGATAAATGCTCTGGACTGGATTAAAATAACTGCATTATTAAAAGCAATAAATCCCATCCAAATATAGTGGTTCAAATAAAGTTTTTTTAAAAAATCCCAAAAAACAACTTTATGGATATTCTCTGATGGTGTATTACTATTACAGCTTCAGTAATAAAATATGAAACAATATTTTGTTAATTTCCTTTTAGGTGGACAAATACAGGGTTATTAGTGATTTTTATATACATTATGTTGACAAATGACTGATATTTAACTGCGGTTATTGAAACCAACAAAAAGCTGAAATTTTAATTTTAATACAGAAAAACATACTTGACTGAATAAAAAAAAAGACATGTCACATTCAACATGTTGTAGCATGCTGCTTTGAGGCACTTCCACTTTTCAGGTCTGTATGCAGTCTACGTTTCAAACATTTTTTTAAAAAAGAAAATAAAAGCTCAGCATCCATTACCACATTATCACCATTTAATAGCAGCAGAAGACATTATTAATGGCTTGTACATTTGTAGTAGCACTCTAAAACCCACCAGCCTCATTTTTTTTTTCTGCTAGAGATCTTACAGGAAATTGTACCAAGGGTCCTCCAACACGATTCTCACAGTAAGGTTGCCTTGTACTGTGACCAACTGTGCATCGTAACCACTTCTCCCATTGTCAGCACACTGAGCTTAAATTTTCAGATCTGAGTGGCCTTCACTTTTTCTCTTCGATCCCTCTCCATTAACACAAGCTGAGATGGAGTATCCGAACTCCTCTCTCAATCTCTGTTATACTCACACTCACTCACCCACTTCGTCTGGATATGAATGCACAACAAAAGCACTCTCACAGAGCACATTATACTATTTACTCTGCAGCATTTTGTTGTTGTTGTTTTTTACACAACTTATCGAATATTTAATGTAACAATATTCAGTCTTGCTGTTTGATAGTTGCTGATGTTGAGAAAGTATTAGTTTCTACTGCAAAGTTTATAGAGAGGTGCTTTGGAGGGTGTCCAGAGCTAATGGGCCCCGTTGGAGCCAAAGTGTGAAAATCTAAGTCCACTGGGTAAAAGTTTTGATATGTTTTCAATGAAAGGGGGAGAAGCAGTAGATACGATTCCATTTTAAGATCTTCTCACCAAATTAATTGTGGCCAATTTAAGGGAAGTTGGATTACTACAAAATGAACATACTCTCCATAGACTGGCTGTGGGCGCAATTAGTGATTACACCATATGCTCAACAATGCGCGTAGTTGATGTCCTTGTGTTGGCAATGTATCATATACGCCATGTTAATATTAATCTAAGATCGCCATGCCATAGCTTTGTAAGTTTGTGGGGGTACTGAAGTGCAGCTCTTCCTATAGTCGAGTAAGTGTGGCTAAAGATGAAACACAGGACTTTAACCCGTGAAAATGGGGTTTGTGTGCTGTGTGAAATCAAAATTAAAGACATAGCGGATTTATTTTTAATTAGTTGTTGACAAGAAGAAAAAAATGTGGCTTTTGTTCAGATACACTTTTTCACCATGTATCAATAAGTTTTTCCAAACTCATCTCATTTACCATCTTTTTACCCATAAAGCAAAATGACAACTGTTAAAACATAATTTGCCCATTACTGAAAAGTAAAAGACAATCATGCTGCATTTTTCAAAGTATGTTTAACTGGCAGGTTTGAGGTTACAAGAGCATGTAGTGCAGTGAAGAAATGTGGTGGTAGAACAACATGAGATTAAGTTGTACATAATTAATGTTGAAAAGTTATGTTCCCAAAGAAGAATAAGTTTGTTCTAATCTAAAGTCTGAGATGGCAAGCTGATTCCCACTCAAACCTTTTGCATTATGAGGAAGTAGTGGCAACATGTGGACGTAATTATCCGGTTCTGAAGAGATCACGTTTAATTACATTTATGTTCTAACTGGTGAAAGGATTATTCAAGAAACAACCGTAAAATTGCAAACAAACTTTCCCTTGTTAGAAATTCCAAGAAGGACATCTGAAAGATGGAAAATTTAAAAATCCAACATTGCTACAACTTTCACTGTTAAACTGGTTTTCAAACAAAACTAGATATGGACCAGACTAGATGGCCAGTCAATGGTTAATCAACATCCAACTTTTTTATAATGTAAAAAGATTTTCTGTCTATGCACCTGGAGGTTCTGAGGCCATGTGATGACAACAAACACAAAAATGTCAATTAAATTTTCTAAGCACTCTTGAAACAACTGCTTGGTGTGATATTGTTTATTACATTGTTTGGCCTCATATATTCAGGTCTAGGCCTCTACAGACACTGCTCTTAAGGTTAAACAATCCTTATAATCCTTATTCTTAGTTGAAGTAGAATTTCTGGACACTATATGTATTTATTATTTAAAATAAATATCTCACCAACACTGCTCTGTATACCTTGGATTATTTTGGTTATGAGAAATCAGATGTTTCTGGAAGACATAAAATAGCTTTTTTACAATGGACAAAAGAAAATTGTAGATTTTGTAAAATTGTTCAAATGATATAGAAGGGCACCACTTTTGAGGACAAGAACCATCCAACAACATTTAGCCTAGAAAACTTAGACCATGGGTTCCCATGTTGACTCAGGATCAGGGGTAGATGTTGTAACAGCAGATACAATTCTGCCGTGTGTTGCTAAAAATATCATCTAGATCTATTTTTTAATGGAAGCCAAGTGAAGCAACTCAGGGAAGATTTCGGGCAAACTGCCCTGTATTGCTTGTCTTGACTGGGGCAAGAAGTCAAAATTTTATCTTTTTTTTTTAAAAGCATTTGGTCCTTTTTGTTGTTGTTGTTGTTGTTGTTTTTTTTTTTAATTATCGTTTAATAATATATTGTGCAATTTATTCAAGTTTGTCCTCCCACTGATGCTGTAGAAGTCTAAAACTCACAAAAATGATGCATCACATATTAAAAGAAGGTATCAGTACGTTTAATCCCTAGAAGACAAAACTGTATCGTGACTTCATCAAAACTAAAATTTACTTTGGTCATATCTTATTCCATAATAAACTTTAACTGATGTTTTTACAGAACGCTATTTCCCTTGTTTACACTTTAGAGTGTTTTTTCCCTTCCCTTCAACAAAACTCTGAATCCCATTTGACAACTCCAGCTGACCATCATAAATATCAGTGACACTGATGTTCAGTCACATTTATCTAATCTGAATGTTCCTCATAGGATATTTATACAAAAAGAAAAACAGCAGTTTCAAAAAGAAGAAGGAGGGAGCTCAAACACAGTGATAGATGCCAATTAGAAGAAATTTAAGCTAAAAGCCCCCCAAGATTAACTTCAGGGAGCAACTATTTGAAGTATTTAGTACAATACAGACACTGCTGAGATAAGAGTGGGAATGACACATAAGTCTCGTGTGAGCAAAGAATGAAAGCAAATTGGCCACTAAGGCAACAAACTGTGGGTAGTGACCAAAACAATAAAACCACAGGTATAACCCATCTTCTTTCTAAGAATGGTTGTTGCAACTTTGAAAAGTTTATTGCTTTGGCACTGCAACAGAAGAAGAAGTCAAAACAAGGAACAATGCAATGTCTGTGAAGTTTTCCTCTATCCATTTTATCACTTCACATCAGTACACCATTATGTCTAACCAGGTTCTCTATGCTTAACCTCCTGTGTTGCTTCACTTGACTTTCCTAAGGAAATAGTCCCACCCGAACTACACACACTGAACACAGGATGCTACACTGTCAAAGTAAAACAGGAAACACTAAGACACAGATTAATTCACACAACATGACACAGGGAACTGGAGGGAAGAACGCTCGGGGAAACTAGATGGACTGGGAGGAGATACACATGACGGGCTGGGGAGAATGTACATAAAGCACAATACCGAAATGGGAGACATGGAATAATAGCACCAGGGGAATATGTAAATCACAAGGGAGATGAGACGAGACAGAGGAAGACATGGGCATAACTTTAAAAGACATACACGGAGGACAAGATAGACCTACACAGAAAACAGGGAATGACACATAAACAGGGAACCATGGATGATGGGAAAAACTAAAACCTAACTAAGACATACTAAAAGTAAACACTAGAACTTAACATTTCTCTAATACAGCAAAAAACAAATAAAAATAAGAAAAAACACTCAAAATGCTGGGCCACTGACCCAGCACCCTGACAGGATCTGGTCAACAGTGCCTGGTGTATCCCTGAGGTTGAAGCATGTATCCCCATTCTAAGGCACCAGAGATCCGTGGACAGTCACTGTCCTTAAAAACATTACAAAAATGAGAACATTCATGACAAGCCAAAACAACATCAAAGCACACCAACAGTTGTAATGTCCTCTGTTCATTAGAGCAAAGTTGCTTTGTACCACATTTAGATAATAGCTCATTTCCATCTGCAGTTCCTGGGCAGATATAAACATCACATAAGCTACAGATACTTTCATGTAGCTTGGACACCACAGAACAGAAACATCTTAATATGTCTCTATATTATTGATTTCTTCTAAATGAATGCATGAAGAGACAAATATAATTTGTTCTGTAATGTGTTTTCAGTGGATTAAGACTATAAAAGCGCTTTAACCTTTGTCTTCTAGCCATAGTGTTTACTCTTAGGCATGTCAGCATCCAGTCTTTTTCTTTATTATTTGGCAGAACAACCTGGATATGTTTGCTCTTCCGTTTTGAGCTTTGTGTTACAATGTCCAACAATTAGAAAATCCTAAAGGAGTGAAATTTTACCTACAAGCTTGCTCCGTGTGGTTATTGACAGAGAGAAGTGAGCAGAATAGGTAAGGAAAGTAAAGTGAGAGGAAAATACAGACAGAGGAAGAGGTATTGATTGAAAACTGTGGGGAGCAGAGAGAAGGAGGAGATGGAGAATGACTGACAAGAAAATATTGGAGAGTGGATGGAGAGAGATCGGTGTCTCTGCACAGGGGAGACGGAGAGTAATAGCTTATTTCAGCTCATATGTCCCCTATTGTCTTGAGTTGATGGGATAATTGTCGGCATTGGGGAAAGAGTCAGTGGCGTTGACCCTTAATGACTGAGGCTAGCGGATGGATGGAAGAGAATTATAGGCTGCTGACGCAGATTGATATAGCGTATTAAGGTCTACATTATGATAATGCAAATGATTTTCCATAAGTGCTTCTCTAACCGAACAGTGAAGGATGATAAAGAACGATGTGGCGATTCAGAGAAATGGTCATTAGAGTGTGGAGAACAAAAATCTCATTAAATCCTTTATCTGTTCACAGAGCATGTCTGGTCTGATGTCAGCTGCTGACAAGAAACAAAGAGCATCTCACTATGAATCTGTCTTCATCTCAAATTACAAATAAGCAAATTTATCTCATAAATGTTGAGTCCATTGAAAGTCACAAAAATCAGCCATGTGTCATGTTAAATTGAACTAATGAGGAAAAGAAAATCAAGCCTTCAGGCACCAATATAGAGCTAACCACAACATTTTTGTTCCATGTGCACAGCACAGTTCAAACCCGGTCAGTTCATCAGTCATATCTAAATCATGATTGTAACTCCTGGGTTAAAGAGAAGCCAGTGCAAAAGTGCTCTAAATCTGTATTCTTTCTATTGGCCAACAGGGGTTAACCTCTTTGGAAGTCAGAAAAAGGAACTTCATTCTCAATTGATTGATGTCTTCAGTAAACACTTACTTACAATCTCAGTTACTAGTGTCAGGTGATATTTAATACAACATGATGTTTGTTTTGCACATTATAGTTCAAAGTAAAGTCAAAAAGCACAACAACCTAAGATATGAACCATCCAGTGCTCTGGTTCCAAATGTCACAGTGGCTACATCCACGACCTATATATCAATTGTACTTTTCACTAGTTAAGTAATAACCTAACCATACTGTTTCTGTGTTCAAATGTTAGCTGGGTTCAGTTTAAACAAAGATATTGTTGAATGATAACTATACTGTTAGCCAAACTTTCAGGTTAAGGTAAGCAAGGTAAGCATTACAAAAAAACAGTCAAACTATAAATAAATAAATAAATGGAAAAAACAAAACAAAAGAAAATCTCAAAACTTCTTATTATAGTCAATTTAACTTATTGTTTTGACTCTGGTGGATTTCTAGTCCTTAAGAATGTAGATTTAGCAATGAAGTAGTCAATTTACCTGTTCAGCAGTCAATGTTACACCTTATTTAGAAGCAGAAATTTTATGAAAATTTTGTTTGGTAATGGCAATAATATAAATTCCCCACTATAAACCCAAAAGCTCAAAGTGAGTAAATAAATTAAGTAATGCAAATTTAATTTTTGAAAACAGTCAAACTTATTATTTTGATCAACTTAAGCTATTTTGCATATTAAGTACCTGCTACTTGAAAAATAATTTTATTTATTTTACTTATTTATTTAAATTATACAACATCATTAAATAATCTTTGGAAGATTTGGATTCCCAAACATAAAAGGTATTAGTTTTTAGTCTGATATGACAGCTGGACTGATTTAGATTCTGAGATAAGACAATTCTTTTTTTGTGTTGTATTTTTGGTTGCTTTTATTTCTTTTTGAAACATTTTATGAACATAAAAAACAAAACAAAAAACAATTTATAACTTAAATTATAAGTAAATTATTTTTATTTCAGAATTTAAAAAATCTGCGTCAACTGAATTATTTCAATTTCAATTATTTCAACTGAGGAATACCAAAGTAATTGCTTAAAGGAGCTTCTTCAACATCTTTAAGAGATCTAAACAAATGTCTGTCTTCCTCCAGAAAATCTTATGTATGCAAACGCGCGGTGCAACTTCTAATATGGTGCACGTCTTTTATTTGGAAAGCGCATGCGCACCTGCGGACCACTTATGTGCACCCCTGGTTATAATGAAGTATTTTATCATATTTTATTTTATTTTTTGATTCAGCTATTATGATGAAGTGCAATGTTTCAAATTTAAGGAGATGGAATTAATGAAGAATTCAGAATTAATAAAAAGAAAAGGCCAGAAATAATTGTTAGGTAAATGGCATGAACTGGTAAAAGCGCAGAGAAAACTTAATCTTTAGTGATGTGACCACATAGAGAAATGGCTGAACGTTTTGGGAGAAATATGTTGCTGCAGGTCAGCCTTTTGAAAGTCAGAATTGTTATTTGAGTCTCTTGTACACCTTTTCTGTTCATCAGGACGTAACATTTTCATTGGGAGAAACATTTTGTCCAAGTCACTGAGTTCTGCTAACTTCTTTTAAATTTACAGTGCAAGATTACACCTGAGAAAATAGAAACTCTGGTTTTCAAAATCCTTAAACAACCTCTTGAAATGTATGTCATGGTATGGGTGACTAATGGCCCACTCATGGACATGTCCGTCCGCATCCATTAGTGACTGAATATATACTTTTGCAGATGTCCAAAATAATCCAACAAAAGTAAAAATCAAAACATTGCAAGCCTGAGTATAAGTCCAAGACACCTAATATTTGAACACTTCAGAAAAGAATCACTCACCAAGAATTCAGCGAGGACATAAAGCTTAGAGATCAGGACTTTTTTCTAGTGAGTGAAGCAAATTACAGGGCAACACCTTAATAATTAACGTGCTGTTGTGTATGGATCATCTCACATGTTTTCTTGGTAGGTTTGGCTCATTTTTGGCATTTCTTCCTGCCATTGGATTGCATTTGTCTCTGCACATAAAAGAGTCTCAACTTTGACTGAGAACAATTTGACCCTCATACAGAGTTTTCCCTGTGCTGATTTGTTTAGATCAACCCTAGCTCTGTAGCTTGCCACAAGATAGCACATCTTTATCTATCAACTAACCCTCTAAACCATTATGTCTCCATTATGCACTTCATTCACCCTCTAAACGGGGTTGGCATTTAGCACTCCATATTCATTTAGTTTTCAGAGATATTTCAGTCAGAACACGATTTATTATCTTTAGATAGAAAGTGAAATGGAGTCTTGGTAACCCTTGGGAGAACAGCCACACTATTCATATTCTTGGCACTGAAAGAGTTTTAACTCTCAGTGGAGCCTCAGTGTTTGCTTTTGGGGCCTGAAGGGATATTTGGATCAGGAAATGAAAAATAATGTCAGGTTTAACAAACAGATTGCAGTTTTATAACCAATGATCCAACCAACCTACTTAAACCAAACAAACGGGATGAACTTTCACTTGTTTTTGTCCCTGACTGTGATGATCACAATGCAGGAGGCAGGCAGATCGCATAGTTTGTAGTGAATTATGTTTTGAATGTTCAGTAGAAAGCTCCAATATAAATACCCTTCTTTTATCATTTTGCTCTCAAACTGGATTCAGAAATTTATCTTGTCTGTTAATATTTTCATTAGAAAATGTATTAAAATATTACTCCAACACATTGTCTCTGTTTATATCAGTCTCTCTCTCTCTCTCGCTATACAATAAAGCTTGGACACACCTTCTCATGTATTGGTTTTTCTTTATTTTCTTTATTTTCATGACATTATAGATTCTCACAGAAGACACCAAAAATATGAATAAACACATATAGAATTATGTAGTAAACAAAAAAATGTGTGAAATAACTCAAAACAAAACAAAACATATTTTAGATTCTTCAAAATAACCACCCTTTGCTTTGTTTACTTCTTGACCTGTAGAAAGTAGTAAAATAGTAAAAATAAAGAAAAAACATTAAATGAGAAGGTGTGTTCAGACTTTCGACTGGTAGTGTATACTGAGGTTTCAGACTCTTTCGAAGATATTTGAGGGTGTTTTTTATACTTGTAGAAGGCATTCGACTGTGTCCCTCTGAGTACTCTGCGGGAGGTGCATCGGGAGTATGGGGTGTCTGGCCCATTGCTATGAGCCATTCAGTCCTTATAGAACCGTTGCAAGAGCTTGGTCTGCATATCCAGCAATAAGTTGGACTCATTCCTGGTGGGTGTTGGACTCTGCCAGGGCTGCCCTTTGTTGCCGATTCTGTTTATGATATTTATGTACAGAATTTTGCTTCATCAGGTGATGGCCTCCGGCTCGCACTGGAGCTGTTCACAGCTGAGTGTGAAGCTGAGTGAATGAGAATCAGCATCTCCAAATCTGAGGTCATGGTTCTCAGCCAGAAAAGGGTGCCCACTTTAGATCAAGGATGAGTTACTGCCTCAAGTGAAGTTTAAGAATCATGTGGTCTTGTTCATGAGTGAGGAGAATGGGAGAGCGATAGATGGATTATTGCTGCACCGGTCTGTCGTGGTGAAGCGAGAACCTTAGCGTAAAAGCAAATATTTCAATTTACCGGTCGATTACGTCCCAACCCTCACCCTATTGTCACGAGCTTTGGGTAGTTACCGAAAGAACAAGATCGCAAATAAGCAACAAAAATGAGCTTGACTGGCTGGCCCTTAGAGATAGGATAGGGTGAGGAGTTCAGCCATTCGGGAGAGGCTCAGAGTAGAGCCGCTGCTCCTCCACATCGAAAGGAGCCAGTTGAGGTGGTTCGTGCATTTGACAAGGATGCCTCCTGGGTGTCTTTTTAATGAGGCATCCCAAATATGTCCCACTGGGAGGATGCCCCAGGAAAGAGCAACGACACAAATTATATCGCTCAGCTGGCTTTTAGATACCTTGGTGTTCCCCTGGACAAGCTGGAGGACATGAGCTGCTGCCCCCACAACCCCCTGCCCTGGATAAGCAGAAGAAAATGGATGGAAGGATGAACTGATGAATGTCATGCTTGATTCATTTCTGACTTCTCAGACAACTCTAGTGTGCAATGTTAAATTTGGATATAAAACCAAGAATTCAGTTTCGTATTTGCCTGATTAAAATGATGTAAAATTATAATTATCCATTTTAAATTTGTACTCAGGCTACAATCATCAATAAGCCAACAATGCATGCTGATGTATGAATTTTGTTATATACTGAATTTAAAAAAAAAATCTATTCATTAAACAGCTACCAGTGTTTTAATGGCATATTTGTTTGTCTGCAATAACAGGATGCAGATTAGAAGCAATCCCCTTCAAAGGAGAGTAACAATAAAAGAATTAACAAGGGGTTTATGTAAAAATATGACAGGTTGGATGTGAGATATTTTTCTCCTGCTTGTCTTTGTTTAGCTCTCTCTGATCTTTCCCCATGAATAAAACACATCAGTTTGATTTTTCAAAAGTTTACTAGTCAGAAATACAGGCACAATTTTCATTAATGTTTCAATTAATTTAAAAAACAAAAGCAAAACATAACAAAAAATGACATCATCAGCTCCATCACAATTCAGAAATAAAGTTTGTTTTTTGGGTTTTTTGGCCAGTGATTGGCTGTACTGCACAAACTTATAAGACATTAAATATATACCCTAGGGGAAGCAGTAATTATTGGGGACTACGGAAGGATGAATCTCATCCATTAGTGACTGAAGTGACTGTTTTGAAGATTCCACTTGCTTTTGCCGTCAGTGTTTTGAAACCAGACATGACAGTCATGGTGAGCCTGACAGAAAAACTACTCGTTAATTAAGCATAAACTGGATAATACAGCTTTCTAACATTTGATCAATACACAAGGCACAATACAAGTCAAAATAACCATTTATTTAGGTGAGTGATGGCTTGGGCATGCTCTTTGTGTGTTTCATAAACATTCTGGGTTTGTTCAGCCAGGCCATAAAGCAGAGTTCCTGCCAGATCAGCTGTCTGTGCCAGCCCACATAATTTGAGTTTGCTCCATTTAATGTTCTGAAGTCTAGGTCTTTATGACCTTCATATCGCCATGTGTGTCACACATAAGTACACCCCTGGTTTCTAATGATTCTAGTTTAAGTATTCAGACCACTTGAGAGCAGCTGTCATACTAACAGCATTACTTTCTTGCCTGCTGGGAAGAACTATGAAGAACCCATATGAACTGTTCAAAGTAGCTCTCACTTGCTTTGAATGACTTGTCAGATATCCCCGTTTATGTGAGCACACTCAAAACCAGAAGCCAAAGGCACTGTTTAACAGATAAAGCTGAATACCATTGTGATATCTGTTATCTGTGATTAGAGTTCAAGGTTTTGTCACCTGCTTCATGGTATACCCGTCGGGTGACATAATTGTTGTCCCTGTCAGTCCTTAAGACAGTTACTCTAGTGACCAAGAAAATGGATAAAATGTGAAGAAATTTTCCCATCAAGACATTTTAATGATGAATTTATACTAATTTATAATTACAATGCAGAGTTTATTTTATTCCGATCTAGAATAATTTCCTAACCTCTAAATCTAAAAGTCACTGAAGGAAAGAAAAAAAAAAAGTATTATTATATAAAAAGTAAATCAACACAATCATGAGACAATGGTCTGACACAGGACTGTGTTCATTTCAAATGAAATGAAAACAAATTCCAAACAACTGATGAAAATAAAATGGCTTTATGACTTGACCAAGTTGTGGTTAGATATAAAACAGCTACAAATATTGGTCTTTTAAGGTTAGTAGACTTTTGTTATCATGGCTGCTCAGGCAAACATACTTTGAGATTTTTCAATGACTGTGGTCGTCTTAAAAAAAATAACTTGGAGTAGAAATACAGAAGTAAGCAGCAGACATCTTTTTTGAAGTCCAAGAACATTATCTTGAGCCATCCACCCACCCCGTCAACCTTTCTGTGGAGGATCTTAAGACCTGTCGATGTGTCATAATTTGCTGCTAATCACGTAAAACTTTCTCAGAGTTCAGAAATATAAATATGGTGCTGAAAATGTACAGAAATGTTTTGGAACAACAGATTCACCTTGAGAGGACAGGCTCAGGAAATCAAATGCATTTATTGAGGCATTGAATTTCTTATTCTTTACTCTGTGAATGCAGCTTGTTAAAAATCCTTGCACTTAAATGCTGACCTCAGCTACAGAACAACTGAAGTGGAAATACATTATTTAAGGACACTTAAACCCTTACCCTGATTATAAAGGCTGAATATCTTAATTTTTCCTCAAGTCAGGTAAAAAAAAAAATGTTCCAGTGGCTTTGCAAAGGTAATTAACTGCGAACATTTCCAGCAAATTTCACTCATCGCTAGCATCAACGAGGTCTCTTTGACAGATCAGCTTCAGTGTCTCTGTGTGCAGCTGCTACTCATCAACTCAAGTTTGTCTTTGAGAGAGAAAGAAAATTAAGTCTGCCAAAAAAGCAATGTGTTGGCCCATCTGTAATTACACTGATGGGATCTGGAATCGTGCCTGCTGCCACTGACACACATAGTAATGCCAAATTTGTGAAAAATGTGTGTTTCTGCAAGTAGAAAGTGATACAAATGCTCAATTGCATTAACAGTTTGCAGCAAGAACTAAATTGCTCAAATTTCCCAAAAGGCAGCAATTTCTGAAGGAAATGTTTTACTTTTCACTGCCTTTACATATCATATTTTCCCTCACTTATTAAAAAAATGGTTGAATATCCCAAAATGCTGAGAATTTATCAAAGACACTTTTCACAAATGCCCACTCTTACCAAGCTGTCAGGATCTGGAGGTTTGACTGGAAAGTTCCATCAGGCACCTGAGTTCCTTGGTCTCCACCCCTGGGCGGAGCCATCAGCCCTCCTGCAGTCCTGCACACCTGAGGCTGATTCTGGGTAATCAGGTTGAGGATTTAAGCTCCACTCAGACTCTCCTTCACCGCTAGGTTGTCAACGACCTCAAGTTGGTATTGGCTCTAAGGGCCTTCCTTCCTTCCTTCCTTCCTTCCTTCCTTCCTTCCTTCCTTCCTTCCTTCCTTCCTTCCTTCCTTCCTTCCTTCCTTCCTTCCTTCCTTCCTTCCTTCCTTCCTTCCACTTGTTTTGTTGTTTACTCTGATTTCCTGTGCTACAGTTTTCCAGGACCTTCTTTGCTACTGCCTTCAACCCCAGCTCTCCTCGGATTATCCTCGCATTCTGGAGCAGTACAAAGGACCTCACCTGCCTGCCCTCCAGCCACCACTCACCACCTCGGACACAGCGGAACTCAGGTCAGCCAGCCTTTGCTACTACTCACCTGGATCCTCACCGCCTCTCCCTCAAAGCCAAGTTAACCCCGACTATCCATGCACCTGCTCCGTCCCCGTCGCTACCTGCCAATTCCCCGTTCACCCCACTGACCCACGGCCACACCATTAGCAACACTTTGCCACGAATTCACCTGTTGACCTAATAAACAAACACTGTAAAACGTATGAGCCGTCTCTGTTTTGGTTATCTGCGTTTGAGTCCAGTTTAGCTATCGGCCTGTGGCCATTGTGACACAAGTGGCTTCACTTTACCCAAATTGTGTTGATTTTCCAATGCCCTAGCTTTAGAGAAATATTAGGAAATGTTCTTTCTTTCTTCAATTTATACATCTATCCTTAATTTACAATTGTCCATGTGTTTGTTCTTGAAGCTGTAATTTATCCATAATGTTCCCCTTTTTCATAACGTCCATGAGTAACTTTCCAAATGATTTTAACTCTGTAAGACCCAACCCATCAATTAATAGCCAAAAATTTCAGATTTTTTTTGGAGCTGAGATGCTTATCAACCCTATAACAAAATTCACAACTTTTTTGAGATATATCATGTTGTGTATGATATATTTGATACATTGGGCGTTTTGGGCCATTTTTGTTAACAATGTTAATTTTAGACCAAAAAAAGCGTTTTGTCCATAACATTTTGAAATTATGGCAAGTACTGATGTTGATGAGATTGAGGTCTCAGAAACTCATGTATCAAATATGATACAAAGGGCATGAAAGGGTTAACTTTCCACATTTTCCCTGTTTTCTTTTAAATTGCCAAACGTCTACCCAAAATGTTAAAATTTTTACAACTAAAGTTTTAATTTTTCTACAATATGATTTTTCCCAAATCTGTTCAGTCAGAGTTGTCCTTTCTAAAGATGTCTAATTTTTGTCCAACTCAAAAATATCACAATATTCCTTACAGAGATAGAGGAATACACATAAAACCCCAAATAGGTCTTGGTCTCACTTTGGCTGAACAGTTTGCATGACTGAACGATGACCCTGTGTTAGCTGAGAGCAAACAGGAAAAACTACATCCGTTGGCTGACTGACACATAGGCGAGTACAAACGCAGAGGGAGTAAAGTAAACAGAAAGAGTGGCAACAAAACAGCTGGAGAGACTAAAATCAATAAGATGATGAATGGAAATAAGGAGGTGAAGCTCATTCCCTGTGAATGATACGTCTGGTTAAGATGCTCAGCTTGCTGCCATTGCAAACAGAAAACATGTCACTGCGTCTGTTTATCTGCTCGCCCCAGCTCACCCAGTGGGACGTCTGATTGCTGATGCAATCTTTGCATCTCTTCTCTCAGTGGGAAACCTCTAATTAGTCTGTTAAACTGCGAGGAAAGCCTCTCCTTACTGGTTTAGTCTCGCACTTACGTGTGCATGTTTTTTATTGTGTTGAACATTGCAAGATTGTAGTTGTGACATTCAAATTTAAATGTAAAGCCACTCTGTTTATTGATTGCTGTAAAACATGTTTAACCAGACTGTTGTGTGGAGTCAATACGCTCAAGAGGCATACGCACTACACTCCCAAAAGTGTTCTCTCATCTGCTTTCACACGCATATGAACTTGAGTGACATCCCATTTTGAATCCATAGGGTTTAAAAACAATGTTGGCCCAGCTTTAGCAGCTATAACAGCTCCAGCTCTTCTGGGAAGGCTTTCCATAAGGTTTAGGAGTGTCTTTATGGGAATTTTTGACCATTTTCCAGAAGTTATTTGTGAGCTTGGACTGGACGAGAAGGACTGGCTTGCAGTCTATGCTCTAATTCATCCCAAAAGTGCTCTGTCTGGCTGAGGTCAGAACTCTGTGCAGCATTATTCATTCCTTCAGAGAACATATCTCCGCCGTTCTAGGGTCACCACTGCATTCGAGACTTTAAATTGCACTTGGTTATCGAAGGCTAGGATGCAGCTGCTTGGCTATGGGAACCCATTCCCCTAAGCTCTCTGCACACTGTTCTAGGGCTAATCTGAAGGCCACATGAAGTTTCAAGATCTGTAGCTATTGACTCTGCAGAAAGCTGGTGACCTCTGCCTACCATGTGTCTCGTCTGCTGACCTTGGTCTCTGTAGACAGTTAACAACAGCTGTACAGGGCATGCGTTTTTCTAATTTATGAGACATTGTTACATGAATAGTTCTAAGATTGGCAACGAAGTCAATTAATTACCAACTAAACTGCCTAACGTATTTGGTATTTAGGTCAAGTAGAAGGTAATTTCCAATTTGTTTTCATTAACTTTCATGTGCATCGATTTGTTAATATCAGGGTTATTACTTAAAAATGTTGTGGACAAAATGAAGGTTAATGACACTAAAAAACAACTGTGCTTAAATAATGAATGTCAGCTGTTCTTATAGATCACATAGGTCGATTATGCTGAAATGCCTCTTTGACTGAAAATAGTTCAAAATTAAAGCCTGGATTGTGTTTATAGATTACAAATTTGAGAAGTGAACATTTACTGAATACATGTTAATTTCTACTGACATCTCCATTGCAATCTCTTTTTTAAAATTAATTTTATGAATGCAGTGTACCTCATTAGGCCAGAAACTTGACTCATAATGTCACTACTTATATTTCATGTGTAAATATGGATCATTTTGCTAACAAGCTTCCAAGCTTCCATGTGACTCAGTACTCATAGCTTGTTTCTACAAAAGAAAAACAAGCATTTTCTGTTTGGAGCCTTTAGTAGTCCTCTGTTGACTCCCTCTGCTGGAATGAGTTATAAATACGCAGAATTCATACTGGCTAAAGAGAAATTGACTTCTGTTAATGACACATCAACATGTAGGTCAGCCATTCGCTGCTCCTGACTTTTAGCTGTCCTTCCACCATGGCACAGATTCAGTAGAAATCCACAATAACCTGTCCCCTACAGCAATTCAGGACTTTGCATTATTTTTGCCATCAGCTGTCATCTGTCTGTTTCCTGCTATCCATCAGCACACTGGAACACGTGACGCTTGTCTCCCACGGCTACACATGCATCGATTCTGCTGCAGACAAATGTGTGATTTTGCGCTCTGACCTTCACATCTCTGCAGCCTCAATTCACTTGCACCATAATGACACTGGAAAAAATATCACACCCAAAGACACATTTGACAAAGTACTACTAAAATGTTATGTCCTAAGATCTTGCTATATGAAAAGCCCAAAGTGATTAGACTCTGTTAGCTCTGTTAGGATGGGGGTGTTTGTTTTTTATTTGTCAGTGTTTTCTTACACTTGCTGTATATTTTCACTTTCACCCACTGATTAAAGTCAAAGGTTTAGGAAGCAAAATTTTGTTTGTATTTAAATCCACACATTTAAACCAGTAACTCTCTGAGTGACTCACTGTCAGAGGTGTCATAACCAAGCATGGTAGAGAATGAAATATTAACACTTAAATACATCAATAGCTATTAGATGGATCACCATGAATGAAACTCATGTGCGTTTGAGAGGCTTCACTGGTATGAGCAAGCTATGTAGATTCACAAAGTTTAGCTTTTTTATGCTTGTAACTTTGAAACAGTTAAAAAAAAAAATATATATCACAAAGAATTATGTAAATTAAGTAATAAGTGGCAAAAACTCCATTACACTTCTGCTTAATTACCACAAGGACAGGCATTGGGACGACTTAATTAAAACTCTTAAATCAACAAAACAAATTACTGGAGTGTCAGATGGAGATTAAGATGCAGATTAATGAGTCTCAGAGGACTTTCAGGAATGAGCCGACCTTGAGATTCAAACTCAAATTTTTTTTTACTTTTTTTTTCTTCTGAGCTTTGAAAATAATGAAAAGTTTGGTAGGTTTGTTTTTGTACTTTGATAGTTTTGCAATAGAAGTCAACACAAAGTGAGGCAAATGACACAACATGGACAAAAACAATGGGAGCTACTCTCAGAGTAGCAGAAAATATTTCAATTGAATTTGGAGCTTATAATTAATATCCATGATATCTTTTCCCAGTAGGCACAAAACACACATTTGATGAGCTACTACGCTAATATTTAATATTATTTGTATGTAACTTGTGTTTTTATTTTGTGAGAGTTGCCCTTCTATCTGGAATACTATTTTTTTTTTTTTTTTTTTTTTACATATGATACATGGCTGTATCTCAGTTTAGATGGCAGAGATGTTTAATTTTTCCTTTGTCGTCATCATCATCATCAGCAAGGATGGCAATCAGCAATGGCCATAACACTACAGCTGTTTCCCCTTGCTTTATGTCTTCCATATAGCTTCAGAAGGATAGCAAATCTTATTTTTTAAACAGCAGCTTTCATATTTACAGTTTTTGCCCGTTGCTTGAACACTATAAACCCATGCTTAGACTAAAGTAACACAACTTGAAGCTTTTGTTACCATACCTCAAACACATGTACCCATACCTTAAACAAAAGCGCTGCTTTGCACTCTAGTTGCAATTATGCAACACACATGGTCCTACATACTACACTCTATTTCATACATAAGACACTTCGTTCAAAAATGAAATTTCAGGGTGCCATTTGGAAAACACATGTATCCAAAATACAAAACGCATCGGGTAATTGCAACCACTCAAATACACACCTGAAGGCACTTACTTGCAAAACTGAACACCAATTAGCCAACTACAAAAAGCCCTCAGTTTAGCCATTTCAAGAACTTTGCAAGCATGTGAGGAGGTGGAGGTGGAGGTGGTCATGGTCATGCACGGACCCATATTTCTAATGATATAAGAGCAACTTTGGTGGACCATGTCATCAACCATGGCCTGACTATGAGGGAAGCTGGGCAGAGAGTCCACCCACATCTAAGCCGCTTCACAGTGGCATCTGTAATAAGAACATTCCGACTAGAAAACAGGTATGTCGTCACCTCTCTACCTTCTACTCTACTCAGATGTTTTTTATAGCACTGTTCTACAGTATATCACATTACCATATCAAGTGTACAGGGTATTGCAGGGTGCTAATGCTCCTTTTGCAGCCAAAGTGGTAGTTTTTGTGAAACATACCATGATTACTTATATTGAAGTACAGTGTTGTACAGTGGATGATACAGTATATACAGTAAAGTACTGTAAGAAAAATAAGCAAACCGATGACAATATGTGGTTGTATTTCTCTTGAATGACTCGAAGACCTTCTGGGGGAGGGGGAGGATGCCAACGCCTGTTCACACAACAGCAGGAACTTGCCGTTGTGGACCTAGTGAGGGCAGACAATGCCATCCGTCTCCACCAGCTACGAAAGAAAATATTTGCAGACAGGCAAGTGTTCAACAACATAAACAATGTGAGCATCACCACCATCAGACACATCTTGGGAAAACACAGCATCACCATGAAGCAGCTCTACAGAGTCCCATTTGAGAGGAACAGTGACAGGGTCAAAGGACTTCAAGCTGAATATGTACGGGTAAGTGTAACTGTCCTTTACATTTAAAATACAGTATTGGTGAAATCCAGTAGCAGCTGAATATGTACCATATCAGTACCACATGGATCCATTCTTTTTTTTTTTTTTTTTTTTTTTCATCAGACTTATTGTCTAAAGGTGAAGAAAGATGCCCAACGGATTTACTTTACCAAATGGACCATCCCAGCCTTGCCGTAATGGTCCATTTGATTTACCTTTTATTGTTTATTTTATTTTATTTTATTTTATTTTTTTTACTTGCTAGATACGGGACAGGGGAAAAGAAAAGGGAGAAAGAAAGAGGGGGAAGAAAAGAAAAAAAAAAACAGCGAAGAAGAGGGACGGGGATAAAGGGCAAAAAACAAAAACCAACAAAATAAGCAGACAAAAAATACATATATCGATCACCTGGATCACCTGTTGAGAAAGAAAAAAGAAAACAAGCAGAAGAAAACGAGAGTAATAGAATAAACAACATCACAATGATATATGGGAATATAACACTAAATACTTAATATTAAACATTATTGTGCAGCACGTAAGATCGACAGCGCACAGTGTGCTTTGAGGTAGGAGCCAAAAAGGGTGTAGTTTGTGTGTGTGATCACCTGTGTGTACACCTGTGAGCATGAGCGCGCTTGTTTTTTAAAAGGTTCCTTAATGTAATGATCTGCTAGAGGGTGTGGGGGGCCACAGTCCCATCCTCCAGGGCATGAAGCAGGTATGGAGGAGATCAAAACTCCAGACATCCAGAGGCCCCCAGAACACAAGAGACCAAGGAAGACCAACAGAGGGGCAGCCGCGCCACTATCCCAGAAAGAGCTGAGGAGAGTCCCAGATGAGGGATCACTCAGCAGCCGCGGAGCAGAAGCCAGGGGGGGTTGCAGTGACGTGCCCGTGAGCTCCGCCGGCAGCCAGCTGTGCCTGAGTGACCGAGCCCCAGGCCGAGAGGCCGAGGGCACCCCACCCCCGAAGTGGCCCGAGCGAGCCCCAGGTTCCAGGCCCGGATAAGCAGCCACCAAGGAGTGAGCCGTTGTGTACCCGGACGCCCACCCCCGGACACAAAGAACCACCACCGCCCGGCCCCACAGAGCCCGGGACAGCCCACCCGACCCCACTACAGAGAAAACTGCACCCACCCCATCATCCACTCATCTTCCAGACTACACAAGACAATAGACGCCCAGGCTGAGATCTTCCTCCACCTCTCCTATATCTCCCCCTCCTGCAGAGAGAATTCCTGAGGACAGGAAAGCTCCTGCAAGATGTGACAACCTCCCCCACCAGTTGAAGAGTCCCCCAGGTGGCTCGATGCACTGGCGGCGCCCTGCGCCAGGACTGGGCCCCCATGTACCCACCCACCCACAACCCCAGCAACACACCAACCAGGACCCGAGCCCCCGAGGCCCGGCCAGGGCCCCAGCCCAGAGACGGAGCGCCCCCAGAACCTCACGCCCGTCCCGGACCCACCCAGGGGCAGCCAGGCTATGGATCCATTCTGAGAGTTACACAGGTACCTGTGTGATGGGGTGAGGGTTCTGTATGTGTAGCACTGTAGTACAGTAATATGTTCTCATGAATTCATTTTCATTGATGAAGCTGGATTCGACCTGTGCAAAACAAGACGACGGGGTGGTAATGTAATTGGCCAAAGGGCAATTGTACACGTCCCAGGGCAGCGCGGGGGAAATATCACATTGTGTGCCGCCATAAGCCTTCGAGGGCTTCTGCATCATCATGCAAAACTAGGTCCATACAATAGCCAACATATACTCACATTTCTAGATGCTCTCCATAATATAGTTGTACAGAACAGACCAGATCAGCCCAGGTTTGTGGTGATATGGGATAATGTCAGTTTCCATCGGGCTGCTCTGGTCCAGGCCTGGTTCTCCAACCACAATCAACTTGAAGTGGTATACTTGCCCCCTTACTCACCATTTTTAAACCCTATAGAGGAATTTTTTTCGGCTTGGAGATGGCGTGTATATGACCGCCAACCACATGCCCGCATGCCTCTTCTGCAGGCAATGGAACAGGCCTGCGGCGACATTCAGGTGACAGCAATCCATGGATGGTTTCGACATGCAAGGGGATATTTTCCCCGGTGCCTAGCGGGAGAAGACATTGCTTGCGATGTCGATGAGGTCCTGTGGCCAGACCCCAACAGACGGCGGGATCCATGAGCCCACGTATGCACAATTGTCATGATTTTTTGTGTTTACAGTATAGTGTTTTTTCTATTACTGTATTATGTTTTTTTTTTTTTTTTTTTTTTTTTTGCTTTATCTGAATTCATGGTACTGCAATGTATAGTGCTGCAATGTACAATATTGAGTAGGCCTATTTGCTTTTTTGGTTGTTTGAAAATGTGTCTCCTGAAAATATGCCTTCTGAATAAACAATGAAAATCAAAGACTGCAGTGTTTTATATAAAGTAGACTAGTGTGTTCCCCCTGATCTGAAAGTGTTTGCATATGATGCAAGTATGTGTCATTTTGTCAACAGAGGAATGTTAGGTTTTGATAGCAGAGTTTAGGTTTTGGGAGTAGAGTTTCAATTTGGCACAGATGTGAATGGTATATTTCCCAGTGTTGTGTCATGTTTACTTGTGTTTAGAGTTTTGGCACAATGAGCGAAGTTTTGCAAAATGTGTTCAAGCAACAGGCAAAAACTGTAATATATATTCAGATCAAAATGACTCTCAAGTGGCTCTCCTTAAAAGTTAACATAACATTCTCAAATAAAGTTTCATACACTGCGTATCTTTTTCATCTTATTACTGTTATTCATTAGGGCTTTTGAAGACAGAACTCGTCTGTTCTGACCCTAATCGTTCATTTGTCCAAGAAGAAAGAATGCTGACAGCTGTACTCTCTATCTATTAATCCATTTAAACATTATATTCAAGTTCACCAGGGCTGGACTGGGACAAAAAATCAGCCCGGGCATTTTGACTAGTGACCGGCCCACCATTGTATTATAGGAAAAGCCATAAAGCCTTTATAATAAACTTAAACCTACACCATCCTCCCTATTCTGGTATTCTAAACAGTACTTAGGTTGTTTTCATATTTTTGCTAATTTATAATTACATATACCTAACTAATAGGGTTGCCAACTCCCAGCAAAAAAAGAAAAGAAAAAAAATAGGGAACCACTTGATAGGTTTGTAGCATAAACCTATTCGCTGGAACGTTCAGGACAATTTGCTACACAGCAAGAATAAGACACAAGTAGGCAACGTTCTTTGTGTTACTCATGCATGAGGAGGCCTGTCTGGAGCCAAGTGTCGTTCCACCCACTTGACCTCCGTCAGACTCTCAGCCAGGTTCCCCATAGCACTCCTTTTATTGTGGTTACATGAATATGCATAGGGTCATTAACATATAACATCTTACATAGGTATACATGTGATCAAAGAATACCTTGTCTGTGTGTGTGTGTGTGTGTGTGTGTGTGTGTGTGTGTGTGTGTGTGTGGGGTCAAGATATGACCCCGTGAAGACTCCCCAAAGCTGGTGCCAGGAGTCTAGCGGTACATCTGAACAAAAGGCTCTTATACTTAACCAGATATATGTGTGTTTGCTATACCATATATCAGCAAGAGAAGATACCCCTCTCCTAGGAGGAGTGTAATCTATGACAGAACACTCTGAAGAGGAGTGGACGCACTCCCCTCTTCATGCTACACAGAGTTGTTACAGACCTCCTAGGATGAGACATTCTTTCAATATGCCATCAACTATATACTTCTAAACACAAATCATGTCCAGCTTCCGGCGCCCCCCGTGTGCGGCAGCCTGTTACAGCAGCTCTGCTCATTCCGAGTTTCTTTCTTTCTTATCTTTTCTTCTCGTAATTTTTCTATAACTAACGTATTAGTAATTAGACTCTGCAACCATGTTCTACCGTTTTGTGCTAGTTCTGGTCGTTTTTCTTAGTTTTTTTCTACTTTTTTCACCCGTGTGTGGGGACCCAGAGCAGGGATCCTTTATTTACAGTAGGGATCAGCTGTTAGCGCTGCGTCCCACAGCGGTACTGCCGGCGGACAGACTCAACATTCCCAGCAAGCTGAGGAGGAAAAGACGGGGGTGTCGTGCTGGGAAGGAGCGCCGTCGCCCGAGAAGGAGACGTTATCGACCATCTCTTCCTTCTGTAATTATTGGAAATGTACGGTCTTTGCACAATAAATTGGATGAGCTCACGTCGCTAACCTGGTCACAGAGGGAGTACCGGCAATGTAGCATCATGATGCTAACGGAGTCGTGGCTAACACTGCTAACTCCGGACACGAGTGTGACACTACCGGGATTCCAGCTGCTTCGAGCGGACAGGACAAGAGACAGCGGTAAGAGGAAAGGAGGGGGACTGGCAGTGTTTGTGAATGACAGATGGTGTAACCCTGGGCACATCACTGTAAAAGAACAACTCTGCAGCAGAGACATTGAGCTGTTAGCCGTTAGCATGCGTCCGTACTACCTGCCCCGGGAATTCTCGCATGTTATCGCGATAACAGCGTATGTCCCCCCCTCGGCCAACGCGGATGCAGCCTGTGACATTCTCCACTCAGTGGTCAGCAGACTGCAAACACAATCTCCGAGAGCCCTCCTCATAATATCAGGGGACTTCAATCATGCCTCACTGGACTCCACACTGCCCACCTTCACCCAGTATGTGACCTGCCCAACCAGAGACAATAAAACACTGGACTTACTGTATGCCAATGCTGAAGAGGCATACAGTTCATCACCTCTCCCTCCCCTGGGCAGATCTGATCACAACCTGGTGCACCTTGTCCCTGTGTATGAGCCCTTAGTGCGCAGGGAGCCACCAGCCACCCGCACAGTGCAGAAATGGTCGCAGGAGAGCGAGGAGGCTCTTAAGGATTGTTTTGAGTCGACTGTGTGGGAGGTGATCTGTGACGACCACGGAGAGGACATCAACAGCCTTACTACATGCATTACGGACTATATTAATTTCTGTGTGGATAACACCGTACCTACCAGGACTGTACGGTGTTTCTCCAAAAACAAACCTTGGATTACCCCAGAAATTAAAGCTGTCCTCAAGCAGAAGAGGAGGGCCTTCAAATCCAAAGACAAAGAGGAGTTGAAAAGGGTGCAGAGAGAGTTGAGGGGACTGATAAGGAATGGGAAGGATAGCTACAGGCAGAAGATGGAGAACCAGCTTCAGCAAAATAACGTTGGTGAAGTCTGGAGAGGCCTCAGAACCATCTCAGGCCACAAACATCAGAACTCTCTGCCTGGGAGGGATGTGAGGTGGGCAAATGAACTGAATCATTTCTTCAACAGATTTGATTCAGCCATGAGGCAGTCTCCAACATCGGCTGCAGACTCACCCACCCCCACTGCTGCTGTTCCACCTCTGACACCTCAGACACTTCACACCTCCTCTATTCACCCTGCTTACTCCTCCCCACCCCCAACAACAGCATCCAATACACAATTAACACAAGGCTCCAGACTGTCTCTCTCAACCACCCAGGTTAGGAGGGAACTGAGGAGGATTAATGGCAAGAAGGCAGCGGGTCCAGATGGCATCAGCTCGAGGGTCGTCAGGTCCTGCGCGGACCAACTGTGTGGGGTGATGGAGCACCTCTTCAACCTGAGCCTGAGGCTGGGAAGAGTCCCACAGCTCTGGAAAACCTCCTGTGTTGTACCAGTGCCAAAGACTTCACGCCCCAAGGACCTCAACAGCTACAGGCCGGTGGCTCTGACATCCCACCTGATGAAGACCCTGGAGCGGCTGGTCCTGGCTCAGCTTCGGCGCCTTGTGAGCTCATCACTGGACCCACTTCAGTTTGCCTACCAGCCTGGCTTTGGAGCGGATGATGCCGTCATTCACCTCCTACATCGCTCCCTCGCTCACCTGGAGACCGCTGGGAGCACTGTGAGAATCATGTTCTTTGATTTCTCCAGTGCCTTCAACACTATTCTTCCCTCGGTTCTGAAGGACAAGCTGGAGAACTCTGGAGTGGACCATCACCTCACTACCTGGATTTTGGACTACCTCACCGACCGACCACAGTATGTGAGGACTCAGGGCTGTGTGTCGGACAGGGTCGTCTGCAGTACGGGGGCCCCACAGGGAACGGTTCTGGCTCCGTTCCTCTTCACCATCTACACTGCAGACTTCTCCCACAACTCCACCCAGTGCTTCCTGCAGAAGTTCTCTGATGACTCTGCTATAGTCGGCCTCATCACTGATGGGGACGACAAGGAGTACAGAGGACTGACTCAGGACTTTGTGGACTGGTGCCAGCTGAACTACCTCCAGATCAATGCCAGTAAAACCAAGGAGCTGGTGGTAGACTTCCGCAGGCACAAACATCCTCCATTCCAACCACTGAACATCCAAGGTATGGACATTGAGACTGTGGACAGCTACAGGTACCTTGGTGTTCATCTGAACAGCAAACTGGACTGGACTCATAACTCAGACGCCCTCTACAGGAAAGGGCAGAGCAGGCTGTACCTGCTGCGGAGACTCAGGTCGTTTGGAGTGGAGGGCCCACTCCTGAAGACCTTCTATGACTCTGTGGTGGCCTCAGCCATCTTTTATGGTGTGGTCTGCTGGGGTGGCAGCATCTCTGCTGGGGACAGGAAGAGACTGAACAGGCTGATCCGAAGGGCCAGCTCTGTTCTAGGATGCCCTCTGGACCCAGTGGAGGTTGTGAGTGACAGGAGAATGGTGGCTAAGCTGTCATCCCTGCTGGACAACATCTCCCACCCCATGCATGAGACTGTGACAGCACTGAGCAGCTCCTTCAGTGGGAGACTGCGGCACCCACGGTGTGGGACGGAGAGATTTCGCAGGTCTTTCCTCCCCACTGCTGTCAGACTCCACAACAAAGACTTTAACTGATCATACACACACATCCACAAATGTGCAATAACACAAATGTGCAATAATCTTTTCTGGCACCGTTGTATTTTTCACTCTGTTGTATATAGCATTTGTATTCTATTTTTATCCTATTGTATATTTTATTCTATTTTATTCTACTGTATATAGTATTCTATTTTTATTCTATTCTGTACAGTTGTGTACTGTATTTATTCTTATTTTATTTTATTCTAATTGTCCTTCATAACTTTTGCACTGTCCACTTCCTGCTGTGACAAAACAAATTTCCCACGTGTGGGACTAATAAAGGTCATCTTATTACATGTTTCTTAATACAAATGACAATAATAAAACATAACCCCAACATCACTCCCCCACCCTCTGCCTCAAGATGCTTAACTGACAAAACCGATTTTAATTTAATGCACGTATAAAACAAATGCACAGAAATCTATTATTTTTCTCCAGTAATTAAATAGATTCAACATCTCTCTTCAACAGAATTGCAGACTGCACAGATGGTATCTTCCCAAAGGAAAGAATACTATAACTTACTCGGGTATATACTAGACTTAATATTTACTGAATACAATAATGGATTTCTATACATTATACATCAGATGAAAACTTTGGTTGTAAGATTCAGATAATTGTTTATTAAAAGCTAGACATTTTAAATAAGAATAAGAAAGAAAAGTATTTCTTTGTGCCCCCCTCTCCCTGTTAATGCCCTACCTGCCCCCCTGGCAAAACTTTGCTAGACCCGCCCCTGCACAGTTACCAGCTGTCAGCTACATAGAAAAGGATCCTGGTGTTATTTGTCTCTCAGAAACAGTTCATAACTTCCCTTCAACTCATTCATGTCACCTAAAAGGTAAACCTGTTTCTCCATCACCTGTTCAGCTCTGATGATTCAGTAAGGACATCTCCTGCTTTCATCTTCATGTTTCCCTCTCACCACATATACAAACGGTTATCATGACCAGCAGCTTTACAGCTTTGGCTCCAGCAAACATCAGCTGATACTGGAAAGTAATATTAAATAAATTCTAACAACAGCGGATCCACCTTAAACGTGCTGCTGTTTAGCGCGACCTCTGCTGGTTTCCTCTTTCTGGCGCAGTCAGAAAAGCCGATCAGCTGATCATTGATCAGTTTCATGATTGAATTAGCAACTTTCTAGCTGAAGTAGTACGGGACAAATCGCGTTCCTTTTCAACTCAACTTTAAAGTTCGACCTCCTCGGCTGTAATTGGTCCAGCCCAGAGTCGATCATGACCAACTGGCCAATCCACCACCATTCATTTATACCGTTAAAAAAAAGAAGTGAAATAAAACCCCATCGGCCCATAAAAACGAAAAATCACGAGCGGCCCACCGGGCAAATGCCCGGTATGCCCGATGGCCAGTCCAGCCCTGAAGTTCACCGAATCGCATAGTCTTGTACAATAATTGACTGATTTTCAGTAACAGAAAATTTGTCTTAAATGATGGTGGATTTCCAAAATGTTCTGCTCTTCAGGCTTCAGTTTTCCCAGTAACTGTTTAACCTGCAGCAGAGATTAACGTCCATCTAGTATCCATCTTGTTGCTTCAGTTCATCCCAAAGGTTGATTACATTGAGGCTCTTTACTCTCTGTTAGGGAAAACTAAAAGGAAAGAATGTGGCCTGGTATATCCTCAAACATCATGGCAGATATTTAAACCTTCTAGCAGCTCACACTTAAATAGCTCTGAGTCTTAAGCGGTAAACCGTTTTTATCTCATTACACTGTTTTAATCATAAAAATGTGTGTTTTCCATTGGTATCTACTGACAATGAGTGAGTGTGCCTGGTCTCGCCTGAAAGGAAGTAGGAGGTTGAGACGGGTGGTTGATCGTAGCTGTCAACATTTTCAACCAATTTAGCAAAGTGCAGAAAATTATGCAAATCCCACAGGCAATGATCACACTGATCGGTCAAATGACTGGTTGTCGCCTGTAACTATGTTGATTCATTTCCTGAGAGAGAAACCAATGGAATGCAAATCCCTCCTCCATAAAACTATCTTCTCACTCTGTATTTCTCAAAGTGTCGTTGGCAGCTACACACACTGAGTTGTTGCCGGAAGGTTGCTGGTTATAATCCTTGATCGAGCTGGAAATAGACATGACATCCAGCTTTTATTTTAAGCCAGACAGCAATCATTTTGGCTCATTTATTTCCATGAACAATCTGCACTTTGATTCCTAAGAAGTTGTTCACATTCGACACTTCAGTATCAACTTCCAAATGCAGAGTGATGACTACAAAAGCTCCCGTTGTAATAGCACAACTCATTCTGAGTCCCAAAGTGTTAAATATTGTCTTGCAAAAATGATTTTCTGTTTCATTATATTCACCAGCCATTTTATTTAGTACAACTACTTCTAAACACAAATATTCCCTCAGTCATGCATGTAAGCCAACCATCAGAATGGAGAAAAAAGGTGGTGTTGCATGGTTGTGAGTACCAGACTGTGAAGGACCACGGCAGACCCGATGGCATGAACATGCTTTGCAGCATACTTTATTAGCACACACACGGTTGCTGTAAGAGTACTCTCAACGGCTGCAGCTCTCCCGCTGCCAGCAATATATATCACCAACAACAACAAACGCAGAACTCAGTACAATATTTACGTCAGCGGGGCATGATTGCGGATGCCGTGCAGGTGCGTCCGCCTTCCCTGCATTGCATCTGCAGGCCACGCTCCACCACACAGACATGCTGCTTTTCATATTTGAGAACCTGCTCATCTAAAGGGATTTTCCGTAAAAAACTCTTTTTATATGTTTTACTGAAAATTATTACAAAAAGAAAAATGAAAATATGAATAAAATATAAACATCCAATGAGCAGCAGTTCTCCAGGTGAAAACGCACGTTTTCTGAGGTCAGGGGAGACTAGTCATATTCCTTTGAGCTGAAAGGACGGCAGAAGAAACTCAAATAACTACTAATTACAATCAAGGTCTGAAGGAGAACATCTCTGAAATGAACACATGGACCCATCGTGCCCTCTGGAAGCCTGTTTCAGCCACAAAAAAAAAAACCTCAAAATTTCGGGAAAAGTAACTCGAAATTTTGAGTTAGTGCTGCCAAACAGTAATCTACGTGAATGATGTCATTTCCTTGTTACCAGGAAGCTGAAGCCCTTAGCTACAAATGCTACAGCTAAGCTACCAGTATTACAGCCAGTCATGAATGCACAAATTGCTGAGTATTTTCAGCGTGGCTTCACAAATGATGAAATCCTTGTGTTATTAGCTGAATCACATGGCGTTACTATCAGCAAAAGTACTCTTGAAAGCGCCAATTTGTTGCGATCTGGTTTTGAGTGCACATTTCTCTGTGCCATATCCTTCCGGGTAACAAGGAAATGACCTCATTCATGTAGATTACTGATTGGCAGAGCTAATTCAAAATTTTGACTTATTAACTCGAAATTTTGAGAAAACTCACTTGAAATTTTTGTGGCGGAAACGGGCTTCTATATTGCCTTGTATCAAGCTTATGGTGGTAGTATAATGGTGTGGAGGATACTTTCTTTGAACACTATGCCCACTTGGTACTAAGGTACACCTGGTACAATGTTCAGATGCCAAAGCTTTCATGACTATTGATGCTGACCATGTATACCCTTTCATCCCTTCATAACAAAACTTTACCCATCTTTTATTTGTATTTGGTCAAAATATTGGACCAAAGTCTTTGAGGAATGTTTCCAGGACCATGTTGTATCTATCCCATGAAGGCAGTTCTGAATGCAAAGGAAGGTCCAACCTGCTACTAGCAAAGTGTACTAAATAAAGTGTGGCCGAGTATATTTCCCAAGCCATGTCCAAGCCTTTCAGACACATCTTGGATAGTCTTCTACTAGCAATTTATTAAAGTGACACATGAAGTTAGTTAACATCATTTTTCAGATGTCTGTACAAATGATTAATTTCGATGCAGGATACATTTGATTAAAAGTACCTTCCACTTTGCACCTCATGTGAGATACATTCATATCACAAACCACTACTTCCCCTTGAAAGTATTTTTTGAAAATCCCTGGAGGTCATTTGAAAATTGTTCCTTTTCCACAGAATCATTAAAAATTATTCAAGTGGAAATATTTGATCTGCTTCACAAAAGAAAAGTTTTCTGCTACATTTGACAGGCTGCCACAAGTTTGTATTATGAAAAATAGTTGCAGCACAGGAAATAGGTTTAGTTATTTTTGATTAACTGAAAGGATTTTTTTTCATTCAGATGATGAAAGAAGTTTCTGGGGACTGTAGAAATGCCATTTAAACAACCTTGTTAGTTTTTTAAAACCGCATTAAATTTAAACTTACATCAACTCTCTGACACCCATGAACACTAAAGGGCTCAAGTAGGGGGTAATTTTTGGATTAACTGTGGACTGAATTTGCATTTGGGAAAAATCTGTGAAATACTGTAGTCGTCTTTAGCCTCTTAGGATTGTTTCTGATTCAAGTATCTCAAACAGGGGGGACAAATTGAGTTTCACTTATAGGGAAATGAAAGTCGCATCAACAGCCATAGATTTAAGGCAGAATGACATTCATTAATTTAAGCTACTTATGACTAATATAGCTTTGGTCCTCATAAAGCCCCCAACTAGTCCAGAAAAACTTTAATATCACGCCAGAAACCAGTAGATTCTGATTGTGCTTCTATAATGAGACTCCAATACAGCAATCTCACAATCACAAGTTTAACAATCCTGACTTTGGCAAATACACTGAATCTTTATTTTTGCTTAATTGTCAATTAGTCCACAAGTCATACTTAGCCTGTTTGATCAGGATGAATGTGATAACACAATAGCTGATTAGCAAATTTCCACAACCCTACGAGTCTAAGGCTACGTCCACACTAGCCCGGATAGATTTGAAAACGGTGGTTTCGTCTGAAAATATTCCACATCATCTCTTTGAAGACGTTTCAGTCGTCTTCAAAGAGTTGCGCGTCCACAATAAAACAGCCAAAAACGCTGACGTTGCAGTTCCCACGCATGCGTGAAACACTAGACGACTCAACCTGCGTCATTTCCCTCTGCTGTTTATTTACATTCCGGCTCTTTGAAACGTGGCAGCGAAATGGCAAGACAAAGCTCCAAATTCTTGGTTTAAGTGGTCACATGACTGCATCATATGACCAACATGCGTCATCTTTTTCAAAAGTCTGCATTTTCGAGTGTCCACACTGCGATGGGACAGCTCCATTTTGAAATGTATGCGTTTTCAAGAGCGTTTTCCTTGGGGAAAAACACCGTCTCAGTGTGGACGGGAGGCCAAAAGGGAGAGAAAGTGTGGACGTAGCCTAAGTCATGCAATCCTAACACTACTTTTAGAAGGATCAAAAATTTCAAAAATTGCATATTCTGATGGCGTATTGTTAAGGTTGGGGTAATCACCAACAATGACTCCACTGGGCTGAACAGTTCAGCCTTCTTTAAAGAAACTTGCTGCAAATGAATATGACAGAGCTCTGTCATTCTGACCCAAAGAAACATGCCATGCTGTAACTACATTTCTCTTTTCATTTCATATCTTTTCTGATGCATTTTGTTCTTCATCACAGAAATTATCTCATAGAAAATGAAGAAACGGTGATAAAAATCTGAATCATCGGTCAGATTCCTGCATTTCTTCAACAAATTACTCAGATAATACATCTACTTATTTTTATCACTATTTTTAAAATATTGAGGGAAAAATACATTTCTGACTCACATTTTCACCTTACTGTGTTATACCAGCTGAAAATGAAGCATGTATTTTTTATTTTTATTTTTATTTTGAGGCACAGAAGAGTATCTGTCTGCAACAGATGCTCTTTCTTGGAAAGCTGAGCATTGCACTGGGCCTTGCTTGTATGTTGTTGCCTCATGTGTTTGAGTCACAGAGGAAACAAAGTAGAAAAGTCCATCGTCCTCAGTTAAAACGACTGGAACTGGAGGTGTTTTGTTTGTCGCTCTAACAAAAGGAGACAGTGTCCCGGTGTTGTTGGTTTAGGGCTTCTTCTCTCTCTCTGAGCTCTGCCAAGTCCTGCACTATCCTGAGCCTCAGTCCCCTGCTGTTCCGCTGATTGCTTAATTAGAGGATTTTGTTGGCCGTCACTTCGTTTTGGGACGTTTCCCCAGCTAGGCCCAGACTACATTTGGCACTGGCGCTGCTTGGATTCATTTTTAACCTCCTTCACTGTGAGTGCCGTCAACACAATGATCCATTCTCGTCTCTGAGGCTTTCAGAGGTACATTTAGGCTTCACTTTTACCCCTTTACAGTTTACTTTCTGTTAAATGAATTTGGAACAATTTAAATCGGACTTTTTAAACATATTTAAGGTTTTTTTTAATAAATGTTTTTTGGTTTTCAGAAACTAGTCACTAGTTTAACTTTATGATAAAATGCTGGGTTGTGTAAGCTTTGTAAAACATCGAGAACAAATCAGCTATAGACAAATTTGATGAAGTTCCAGCTGAAAACAGGATGCTGGCACAGGACTTGTAGTGACAGTTCAGTGGTGGGTGTTTTGGATTAGAACAACAAAAAAAAGGCTCACTGTTCACTGTGGAGCAGCCCACTGTGAAGGCTTTGTTCATCAGCTTGAGCTGCCAGGAACTCGGTTTTAAAAATAAACCACAGACGCAGGGATGTAACCTCAGCAAATGCTTCTACACATGCTACATTTATCACTTGTGTCACTTGCAGATTGTTAGAAAAATCACGTAGAAGAAATGAGGTCCAGAGGGATGTCGGTGATGGCAAATGATGGTAGGGTCCATTTTTTTTGCCGATTGGATTAATTGCTTTGAATTGAGACACATTTATGTTTACCTTAGAGTGCAAATTCACAAAGTGGTGACGTCTCCAATATCAACTTCAAGATATCATTCCTTATCAATGATCCTAGATGAACCAGTGAGTTTTCAACTACTTCCCCTTACTAATTCACTGAACTTGTTCCAGCCACAGCAGTCTGGTTTTAGCTCAGGCTCAACTGTAAATGCAGTCAGGCTATGCTATGGTTTTTTTTTTTTTTATAATTTGAGTGTTAAAACCCTAAACATAAGTAAACATGAGTCATATTGCACATATACCTTACTATAAATCTAAAAGCAGATTTCTTATGTAGAAAAACAAAATGAAAAATAAGAGGACATCGGTTTATGTGAAACACTGGTGAAAATTTCCGTTTCTCCTCATTGCATTGCCTACTCCGAGTATATTGTAGCCACGCTTTTGTGTCAAACTCTTCATTGATGTCTTGAAAATTTAAACTACGTTTAAATAGCTTCTATTCTTTTTGTTTCCCAGCACAATTTCACAGTGAGATTTATCCTGCAGCTTTATATCAAAACATAAAATTTGGTTTGAAACAGCCTGCTGTGATATTTGGTGGCATTTTGTATATTACAACATTTGTAAAACGCTTTTCCTTTAATGCCACTGAAATGAATGGGATGTTGTCTTCGAAATTAAAAACAAAAACAAAAAAAAAAACCCAGCCTACTTTGGATCCCTAGCTCTTGGGAATAATTTGACCTTTTGATGACTGAACCACTGTTTTGGTATCATCTATATATTTTTTCACTATCACAGTTTAAGATTTTATATCAAAAAAACACCTTCACAAAATGTAAAAGGATTTTGCCATTGTTCCATGCCAGGACCTTTCCTTCTTCATCTAAAATTCATATTTAATGTCTGACTCAAAAATTTAAACTCAAATGAAGCTTCTTGTACAAAATTGGAATAATATTTTTTCTTCCAATTGGCTGTCCTTGACTATGAAAATGTTCTGCCTCTTTAACACTTCTTCAGTGTACTGTATACCATGGTTCTTAATGCTTCATAAATATTTCATATTTTCTACTCAATGTTGTTTTTGTTATGAAAAAGTTAGAAGGACGTTCTTACAGTCAAGAAGAAACAAACATCCAGTCTCATTCATTTATAAACTTCTGCTGTTGAATTTTCCACACTACCCCAGATAGCGCCTTTCATTTTGCTTTAACAACTACAATTCAAAATCTAGTAAATCCTCCACCTTAGATATTGTCAGAGCAACACACCACCTTTGACAGAGCTGGTTTGTGAAATTTCAGGCCTTCAGTCTGTCTTCAGTACTTCAGTTGGCACTTATTAATCAGCTCTACCAGTGACTCTGTAATTATGGTCATGGCATACATATTTCTCGTCTGGAGTCTTACAGATACCTGGGTAGCTTGACAGCAGAATTCAATGTAAGACTGTTCATGGCAACTGAAGATAAAACAGAGTGCATAACACGTCATGGGCTCTTTGAGATTTAGTAGTCTTACATGTATGAAAAGGCTGGTTGTAGTTCCTTACAGTCAAGATAAAAAAAAAAATAAAAAAAAAATCAAAGTTCCACACTGGATTTTGCTGGATCTTCTTTCATTTAAAAGTAATAACTGTAGTTCACAATTATCCCCAGTTGTAGAATAATTTAAGACTTATTTAATTTAATGAGCTTCAATGTAAAAATTACAAAGACCTTCAATATCTTATCGTGTACAGTACATAATACCATCACAAGTGAACATCATTTTTGAATGCTCGTGATCTCCGGGCCCTCAGGCGGCACTGCAGTAAAAATAACCATGGTTGTGTCGTACGTTTTACTGCGCCGTTTCAGGAACACATCCAGAAATCACTGTCTTAACACAGTTCGCTGTGCCATCCGTAAATACAGTGATAAAAGCCATACATTAACATGATCCAGGGACACCAACATCTTGGGCCAAAGCTCCTTTAAATCAACAAAGCAAAGTGGAAAACTGTTCCTTGATCAGATGAGCTGAAATTTGAATTGTTTTCTTGGTAAAGATAAACGCCATGTCCTGTGGACTAAAGAAGGACCATCTCGTTATGTCATCTTGTTACCAACCATTAATTTAATTTCATTATAATTATAGTGAGCATCTCTAAAGCTACGGGGGTGCTATGGAGCTGGCAGCTTTCATATTTGTAGAGGCACCATCAGTGATGAAAGGCATATCATTTACAGGTTTTAGAAAAACCTTTTCTCCCATCCAGACAAAGGAAGGCCTTACATAGACAAGACAATGCTAAACTGCCTACTGCATGTTTTAAAACACCTTGGCTTCATAGTTGAAGAATCCAAGTGCTGAAGCAGCCTGCCTGCAGTCTAGACCTTTCACCATTTGAAAATCTGGCACATCGTGACATGAAAAATACATGAAGAAAGACCGATGACTGATATGCAGGAATGGGAGAATATTTTTTCACTGATCCCAATAGGTCACATGATAGGGTGAGGCAAGGATTCACAATGATTTCACCCAAAACCTTCACCCCTTTCCACACCTTGACTCATGTAATGAGGCCCACTAGGGCTTAAATACGTAGGACTCTCCACCATTTGGTTTTAGAACTGAAGAAGCTTCTCAGATGAGACAAGAAACATTTTCAAGAATTTTGAAGAATTCCCATCGCTCTTCTTTCGAAGCTCCTTAGGTTACCTTGACCTGGATCACTGCATCCCAACCTTTTCTGGAATTGAGGTTGTGGTAAATACTTATTTGATATTCCCACACTAACCTTGGCAGAGCTGATTCCAGATAAAATACAATGTGAATATTCAGGTCTCTCATGAAAGGAGAGTTTTTAATCTCTGCCTGATTAAATAAAGATGGCCCCAAAGGCTCTCTTTCATGAATAACAAAGGTATATAGGTCAAACATCTGGCTTTCTTCTTCATTTCAGCACCATTGTTGGTTAAAAAAAAAGAGTGTAAAAGGAATATCTTAAGAAGAAGAACATAGTAGCATAGCCGAAACAAAAGGCTTAAACCACCAAGAATTCATCACTATGCTGTGTATGCTCTACTACAGTAAATCCACAAGTAATTCGGCTCTGCATAAAAGTACACATTTTCATGTGTTTAGGGCCTCAGTCAAACAGGCTTAGAGAGTTTTCCACCAATTTACCCCTCCAGAGGAATGGACACAATCGGCAAGCATCGCTCTCCCACTCCCCAAAGCCTGAACAATAGATTATAGCAGAAAGCTCCCTCCTACCTCTTCACAGTGATGATAATTATCATCAGTTAGTCTGACTGAGGCAGTTACATATAGTCCTTTCCTCATGAGTAGAAACCCTCCCCCCTCATTTGAACACATATTTATACGTATGAAGTGGTACCCACAGTGACACATTGGGACAGCTAAACATGAAATGAATATTTATCATGTAATAATTTACCAGATTGTTAATTTACTACTGCATAATTGTATCTCTCTGAAAAGTTGTCAAGCTATAGTTTACATATATGGCTGTCCACTGTTCACCCACTGGGAAAGGTGGGTTTAGAGTCAAAGGTGAGGCCACACCCACCTTTGGCTAAGCCAGCCTAGTCTCTGTGGCACGTTTGGTTAACAGGGTTCCTGTTAACTGGAGCGTTAGCTGGTTCACGCCTACCTGGCAATGTATTTTTCCTTAACCGTACCCTTTAAAATATGTACAGATTTTAAGGTACAACTTAAAGTGATTGATAGTTGTTATTGAACATTGATAGTTCAATAACAGGTGAAGCACTTGCATTGCAAACCAGTTAAACCTCAGCATAATCACCATTTACCAGTATAACATTTAAAATATTAACATTACAGGCCACTGTTTGGAGGAGAGCAGGGAAGTCACACCCGTCCCTTAAGTGAGCCATCCCAGTCTCTTTGGCATATTTGGGGAATAGATTTGGCTGTTTCCCAGCAGAAGAATGTCCATCACATACAGGTTAAATAATATAGTGTTCTCTGTGGAGCGCAATACCTGGAGCTCTAAATAGGAGAAACCAAACAGCCTAAATGTGTTCGCATTTTGGACCAAGAAGAGAAATAAGAGAAAGTAAAGGAAGCCATCTACACCAGGTTTGAACAGCCATCACTGAACAGAGGCGGTGGATTTTGACGCCAGCCACCTACAGTACAGTCTTGAGATCCATTCCCAGCAGTTTGAACTCCACGTACATCTTGTCTCAGGTGATCTCAATAGCTTAGTAAATATCTCACAGAGGTTCTTTTTTCCCCATTTGACCTCTTCAAAAGGGGGCAGGAGAAATATCTTCACAACCTAAAGAAGTCAGACTTTATAGGCTACTGTATGGGGGTGAAGATTAAAGATATACCCACCAGTGGGTTGACCAGTGCAGTCTCTGTGGTGCAACCGGTTAGCACATTCAGCTGTTACCAAAAAGGTTGGTGGTTCAAGCCAACCTGGGACCGCCTTTGTTGATGTTGTTAGGCGTTAGTTTATTTGCTAGGAGATTTTAAGGTACAACTTTAAATGATTTCTCAGCATTGAACAGACGTGGTGCCTTACAACAGCAGCTAATCTACACCTACAATTTTGTCTTGACATTCCATTACAGATACTTCAAACCCCACTGTCAGCACACAGAATATATTTTAATGTATTTGCTATGGATTGAACTCCTACTTAATCTCATGTCTCTTTGACAGAATAAAGAGCTGCTCCAATGTCCCATGCCTATTATGAACCCTGCATTCTTCCTCCATAATCTGAGATTTCACTAATCTGAGATTACACTCTAATTTCTTGTACGATGGTATTAACTTTCCCAGGGAGGCCGAGAAGTGTGGTCCCCCTGAATTTGAACACACTCTCCAGTCCTTCTTTTTTTTTTTTTAAACAGGAGCCAGTCAGATCCCAACTTCCACATGTAGTTGTTAGCAGAGATGTGCCAACCCCAGAGGTCTAAGGTGGATGAGAACCACAGGTCACCAGCTAAAAATATATATTCCCTCATGTCGCTGGGAGTTGCTGAGTGAAACAGAGGTGTGTCATGTTGCATAGAAAACCTCCTTGTAATTGTTGGTTGGTAGTAGGCTGTGGTGGACTCATGTAGTTTTCTTGCATAACACTGACTTATCTGCAAACAACCACTCGTTAAACTGTAGTAATTACATATCTATTAATGTATTGCTAATTTACTACTTTACAATGCCATTTCTCTTGTAAGCTGTCTATAGCTGCTCAGTCTTGACCATTCCCCCACTGGGATATGTAGGTGGAGAGTGACAGGTGATGCAAAACCAACTGAAAACACAAGTTTTTGTGGCGCAGTTGGCTATTAAGTGAAAGGTTGGTGGTTCAAGCCCACCATGAGACACAGATGCCATTTTCCACATTTGTATAATTACTGCCTATCAAATGTCATTAGCCTTACTAATACAGCCTTATCTATACAGGAGAATAATGGGCCACATGTGACCCAACCCAGCCCAACCCACTCTCTGTGATGTAATTGGTAGGTGTAATCACCTGTGATTCAGGCCCACCCAGGAAGGAAAACCTCATTTACCTGAAGCCCTGCAGCTCTTCTATAAGTGTAAGATTCCTATGTGGTTAGCTTCCTGTAGAAAAATCAATTCTGAGTAGTCTCAGTACATGTGTTTGGTGTGTATAAAATCTCCACCTACAAATGGACTATGAATGCTTATGAGGTAGGGCAGTACACAACATGAACTCCAGTGCTTTTGCTACCCACAGGGCAAATCAGTACTCAGGCGAGTAAAAGAATTGCACTGTCAGAGCTCAAGTATGTCTGAGTATTCTTATTCACAGTTAACCTCCTCCTTTTTTTTAAGTGACTCGTGGTGTAGATGGTAAATGGACTGGTTCAAGTATATGGCACTTTTTTAATTCTACCTAAAAACACATTTTAAATTATGACTAGTCACAAAGTCTTTAGCTTTACTCAATAATTTGTGGTTTCTTTTTCCAATAAGTCACCTGTCATATTAAACAGACAGGGTGTTTAACATGACATTTATTGTATCAGATGCAATAATTAACTTTTAGGGAGGAGGATACTTGAAAGAAAAAAAGTTTGCATTTTCTTCTCATTTTTATACCAAATTGCTTTTTTTTCACAAAATAAAATTCTTTGCATTGGTGCTGTGTCAGACCAAAAAGAAAAAAGCATAAACCTTCTGTTTACCATGTAAAATTACAGTAAAACAGTCATGAACACAAACTCCTCCACACCTCTTGATAATTAGCTTCAGCTTGTTAAACCTATGCGTCATGTCAGAAATCCAAAATAAAGCTCAAGCTGAGAGCTCCAAATGCTTTGACACACCACTTGACACCTTTTGAATTAGCCTGCAGACATTTACAGCAAAGCAACACTCACACTGAGCTCACACAAGGAATCGAAAAGTTTAGAAATTAAAGTCCTCTACTAAGTTTAGGAGGTGCAGAATAATAACTAGAATTATTACATTATAAAAAGTCAAAACACAAATTCTTGGCTTTGATGTTTCATTTAACAGACGACTTTGTAGCTGATGTGTTAAACAATGTGAACACAAGCTCCATCAACTGCTGTTTGTTTTACACAGAGCAAAATCTGCAATAAGCCCCCATAAGTTAATTTGATACCTGGTTGGTTAAATCAAACAGCTTACTGATGGCTGACTGCAGGCGTCCCATTTTACATAGAACCAGGGGTGAGTATAAAGGGGGTCATAGGGTGTATTAGACCATATTAATTTCAAGGTTTTCACAACATTTTTCAGGTTGAAAGTCAAATAATATAAACTTTTCTGTTAATTAAATTGTATTAAAATATATTAAAATATTTCATATTTTTCACAGTTCGATAAAGGCCAGTGGAACTCTGAGCCACTGACATGAGAGCTGTTAGGTTGGACACTTAATAATAATAATAATAATAATAATAATAATAATAATAATAATAATAATTATTATTATTATTATTATTATTATTATTATTATTATTATTAACAATTATCATCTAACATAAAATCTTGTTTTCAGCAGCACACAAATGTTGCATCAAAGCACAGGGCAAACTTCTGATATGCTCACTTTTCTTCATTGCACAACATACTCCAAAAATGTAGGTATAATAATAGCTACACCCCTCTTATGTAGATGATCTGTTTGTGTACCACAAACACATTTTTTCTCTCTAGCTTGCTAACTGCTGCTTCCAAATAGAGCACATTTCATTCATAATGTTGTAAATCCAAGCCCATTATGTATTCATGATCTGAATCCCAGAAATAAACCCTAGACAAAGCGAATCTTTGAACTAAGGTGTAGGTCTTTTAGGTTATGTTGTGGTGATCCTCGGGTTGGGGGATGGGTGTTCATACTGGAGTGCACAATTAAAACCAATGGAAGATGGACAAGAAAAGTTCAAAGCCATCAGGTGCTCAGTTTAGAAACAAAGAGAAAAGAAGAGGAGGAGAAACGAGCAAAAGATACAGGTAAGCAGATGTATCATTGGATAATGGCAGGTCATCCTGAAACAATCAGAATCAGAAAGAGGGAGTGTTCGCCCAGGGCATCAAACAGGCTAGGACCACCCCTGCCATCAGCTGCCACCTCGCAATAAGACCAGGCATATTACGAGGTTCCATTATATTTTAGGGTTTAATTAATTTAACTTTTCTTCTATTGATCTTAATTATTCTAACAATTAACACATCTATTCATGAATAACAGATTTTACATCATTGTTATTTTAATATTTTTTACTATCATATTTTTTTAATGCTTATTGCTTAATTATTTGGCTTACTAGGTACGCCTGTTCAACCTTTTTTTGACGCACTCACTAAAATTGGAAAATTGCCTGGTCTGATGAGTCTCGGTTTCTCCTGCAACATTTGGATGACACGATCAGAATTTGGCATAAACAACATGAAAGCATGGGTCAATCCTGCCTTGTTCAGTGGTTCAACCTCACAATGGTATAATGGTGTTAAGTAATGGTGTCGGGGGATATTTTCCTGACACACTGTGAGAGTGGATCAGCTGGATAGTGTAGTGGGAAGACTACACATCTTGGGAGCGGGAGTTGGGTAGACCCCCCCCCCAGGCTAAAACTAAGCCCTGGAATGGCGCGGCTACATCTCCAGCCTGTCCGCAGCTCAAACACAAGCATTTCACTACATGTTACTCTGTATGATTGTGTATGTGACAAATAAAGGTTGTTTGTTTGAGAAGCCTGCAACTTCCTCTGCAGTGCTTTAATGGCGCCAAGCTTAAGCTGTGAACTGGTGCCACAAGCTGTTTATCTTGATGCTCGCAACTTCCGTTAAATCCCGTTTTCCAGTTCTCTGGATATTAGGCTCACATTTGCCCTGCGTTTGAATGCAAACTTTGTTGATATCTTGCTGGTTGTGCCTCTCTTTTTAATACAATAGGTTTCTTGTCACTCTTGCTTGTGTTTTGGATAAATGTAACAAACTTTCTTTTTCTACGGTCTGCAGTTTTTCATAGTTAACCTCCATTCAAGCAAAGCCAGTCTTGTTTTCATTTTGTTATTTCATCAAAAGACATGAACAGCAAAGTGATTTGTCTTGAAGTCAAATTTTTTCTCCCTCCTGAATTGTAAGCCTTTTCTTTTTTTTCTTTTCTGTTTCTGTGACTTCTTTGAAATCAGTCATGCGAGCCACAAACTGAAATGCAGGGAAGTATAAACAGAGCTGACTGTGATTGATTGCAGTTTAGTTTGTGAGGAAAGATTAAAACAAACCTCTGAGGACTTCCTTTTCATGTTCGGGGTTAATGTGACATCTGGGCTCAATCTTTAGATGAAATGTACTCTGGGAAAGAGATTGATGTCCTTTGGTTGAAGACTGGGGCACGGCTGGGGCGTCAGTATAAGCATATGTCAAACTCAAATGACAGGAGTGTGTTTGTTTTTTAGTTGTTTTTTTCTGTATGTTTGCATCGATCTCATGTTTAATAAAAAGCAGTGGTGACCTCTGCCTGGAACAACCTTTCAAAGTCCCTAAAGCAGAGTTTAAAATAATAAAAAATAATATGGATTTTCAATCTAGAAATCAATGTCCTGAACTTAATGGCTTGTCACCCTCAAATCTATGATGATTTTTAAGTGCAGCTCTTCTCATCCGACTTTCCCATGGTGGTTATTGAATGACAGTGTGGGTAATGCAAAAACAAATGAGAACTCAGTTATTGGCTTCAGTCAAATGGAAAACAACAGATTGTACTCTCAGATTAATTTACACAGAACAGCTTTACCAGGAAACATATTTCTTTTTTCTTTTAGTACATTCGTTCACTCCTCAGTCTGTGCAATAATCTATCAGTACATCCCCTTATCAAGTTGTGCATGCAATCAGTCTACCATTTGAACAGGACAATTTTTTGGGTTTACAGAGAAGTGATTGATGATTGTTGGATGGATGATCAAAGGCACATGTTACTACTTTGCATAAATCTTTAACTAAGCATAGGGTTCGGTAATATATACAAAATATATATATATATATTTTAATCCCAGAGGGCTACAGGTCACAGTATGCTCGAGGATTTTCGTGTGTTAAAATTTGTTTTACTTTTGGACATTTTGAATTGTTTTCATTTTAAGAATTCCTTTTCACACATGATATCAGTTAATTTAAATTGATACATATTTATTTACAGTTTGTTAAGTAAACCTGTTCAAGAATGCAAATATCTAATCAGCCAATCATTTGGTACCAATCAGTGCATTTAGGAATACAGACACGGTGGTGACAACCTCCTGAAGGTTGAGCAGAGCATCAGAATAAGGAAGAAAGGTAATTTAAGTCACTTTGTGGGATGGTTGTTGATGCCAAACAGGCTGGTCTGACTATTTCAAAAACTGCTTATCTACACCACCAGTTTCTAGGGTTTTCAAAAAAGAGAAAATATCCAGTGAGCAGCCATTATCTGGGAGAAAAGGCTTTGGTGATGTCAAAGGTCAGAGGAGAAGTGCCAGATTGCTTTGAGCTAACAGGAAGGCAACAGCAACTCAAATACCAATAAAGGTGAATGTACAACACAAACCTTGAAGCAGATGAGCAGATGATAAATAAAAGACATATCATATTAGTTTGGATAGATGGATAGAGGATAAAGTGATGAAGAGATGGACTAATATATGGGGAAAATGAATAGCGAACAGAGAAGTCAATGTGCAAAGATTAATAGATAAAGGAATGGATTATTTATTGATGCAAACACAGACTGATGGACGGATAAAAAATAGACATCAAAAAGCGGCGCTTACATTGCCTTTGTTGGCCTTGAATTTACCCCAGAGTCTTCCATCACTCATCTTTCATCATTTCCATTTTTATCCTCCTCACTCCCAAGTCTTCTATTTTTATCTTTTTCCTATCTTTCTCCTGCATCTTTTTTTCCCCATTTCAGTATTGCCTTGGCAATTTTTCCTCCCTTAGCAGTGAGTTGAAAAGTTCAAATTATTCTAGAGGAAACTGGAGTTTAAAGTTAGCATAAGCCCACAGAGACGATGCCAGCAGCAATTTATGGTCATTAAATTAACAAATGATTTATTCTTTATGTCACACTTACTAATCATCAATGTGGCTGCTTTGCTTTGTGTGTGGTTTCTGACCACATATTTTATAGCTGATAAAGAAGAAAATTATGCATTATTCAGCCATATAGTGGTAAATAAAGAAACATCACTGTGGAGACAATTTTGGATTTTCTGTCGGGGGAGGGGGCTATTCATGGAAAACTTTCAATTTGACTAAGTTGCATGCGAATGATGAACCAAACCACATTCTTCACTTTACAAACTTTATTCCCTGTTGTTTTAATTTACATGTGGCTACAGCTTTTCAGCTACACCCTACACACCAACAACAACAACCCAGTCAGGACCCAGCTCAATACTTTTATATGCAGCGGAGGCTTGATGAGCTGATGCAGCTCAGGTGTGTCCACCTCCCCCGTAGCCATGCCACCGGCCATGCCCCTCCACATCAGCCCCGACTGTTGGCATCCCAGCCCAGGGCCCAGCAGCAGGCATGTGTGGAATCAGAGGACAGGCCGCTCATCCAGCGGCGACGATGAAGCTGGTCTGGAGGCCTCACATGTGGCAAGCAGTGGTGGAGTGGCAGTCACAGACGTGGGCTGAGGCTCACAGGCAGCTTGGCAGGCGGCTGGCGCACAGGACCCCACCGCACGCTGCCCTTTGGTGAATGCGAGGCAGGTCCTGCTGGCGTGCAGACCCCTGACTTGCCCAGGGCAGGTTCTTCTCTCACGCCGCTCTCCGGCTCTGGCTACGACGGACTTCCCCGCACACTATCCATTGTGCAAAATAAAACGCATAACAAATCATCTACAAGCTAATAGGAAATGTCAGCAGTGAGAAATGTAAAACTGAAAATTTCATATAATATTTTCACATTAACTATATTTTAATATAATATTTTAAAAATATACTCAGGGATCTAGGCCTGTGTCAGATTGGTGACCTGTCCAGGGTGTACCCTTGCAGTATGGTAGCTGGAATAGGCTCCAGCCTATGGATGGTTGGATTACAACAAAAATGGAAAAAGAATCTTTAAAATGTCAAAATCAACAGTGATTAAACTACACACACAGCAGCCTGAACCACTGATAAGATTTTCTGTCCATATTACCCAACCCCAAGATTTCCGCAAAGTCATGTCATTCTGCCAAAATAGGACATCTTAAGAGTATTTGTGAAAATAATGGGGCAAGTAAAGATATTCCAAGGCCTTTTCGGGCTCATCTTAAGGTTTTGTGTCTGAATTAGATTGAGGTAAACTTTTAGGTTTTGGGAACATATTACACCCTAAAAAGTACATGTAAGAAAATGTAAAATTTTCAGACATTCAATAACTTTAGACAAAACCTTCTGTCAAAGGCACAGTTTTCAGAGAAAGAAAGAGACAGTAAAGTTTAAAATAGACACACTTCAGTCACTCTCTGAGTCAATTCTTCATACCTCTCTCTAAGTGTTCGTTTTTCTCTTGGACATCTTTCTATAACGCATCTGTAAACACTAATCATCTTCGCCTCTCCCTTTCATCATTTCCCTGTTTTGTTCTTTCGTCTGACATTTGTCTCTGACAGAGTTTTTCCTCCTACTTATATGACTCATTGTTCCATCTCAGATGCTGATGTTTCCACCCCTGAAATTAATATACTCAAACTTTTGTAGTCATTCCGCTTTTGTTCCCTCGAGCAACAACTGCCATTACAGCCCTGCCAAATGACCAGACTGTGTTAGTTGAGGTCAAACTTTACCCTCAACTAGAAACATAGGGAGGTGGTACAGTGAACAATATGAGGAAACAGAACAACATGCTATTAGTGAAGGAGGAAGACTTGATGGACTTGGCCTTGCCCTTTTTTCTGGCAGAGGTCACCATGAACATAAACATGGTCTGCTCTGGCAAAGATAACTTCAGTGGAAAACTGAAAGCTCTGGGTACTGTTTGGCTCTCTTGGTTGATAGTTTTTCAACTGTGTGTGGAAAGAGAATGGCATGTGCCTATGGCCTGGCAGAAAATAATGGAAGGTATTATATTAGGGTGGCAAGAACAGCACTGCGACTTAGTCCCCAACGCCGGCGACCAAGGGGCAGACCAAAAAGGCGATGGATGGACCGAATTAAAGACGACGTGAAGAAGATCGGCACCAACCTGAACGACACCCTTGACCGTGGCAAATGGAGGCGGCTTTGCAGAAAAGCAGACCCCGCAGAGTGGGAATAACGCTAGGAGAAATAAGATTGCATTAGGGTGGAGAACTCCTCAGCATCTCTCAGAAAGCTTTTGTTGGGAAAGGAAGCTTCCACAAATGATCAAAACCTGGATCTGGACCATTTTCTGTCACATAGATTAAGGTTTAGCAACCTGCTAGAAACATTCCTCTTTTTACTAGACCAGACAAGATCTGTAACCTCTTTAGTGTGTTTTAAATCTACTAGTTATCACAAATAACCTTATTATTAATAAGGTATTCTGATTAGAAGTGAAAATAACCCCAGCTGGCTCCCCTCATCTACAACTGTTTCCATAAAACTTCACCTTAGCCAGTGCTACTGTAGTGCTAGTATTTCTACCTGCTACTCATAGTTCACGCCCATTTATAGTGATGTAGACTTTCTGATATACCAAAAGCTTTGTCTTCTAGCTCAGCATCAGTCTGCCTGTTAACATATGTTTCCCGAAACTGGAAGTTGCTAAAGTACTCCTCCAACAAGGAGCAGTAATTTTCCCCTATGTCTTACTTAAAATGGTACATAAAAGTTTTTAAGTTAAAGTTCAAGCATGGGCTCTATTTGAAAGAAAGTGCCACATAATTTACTCTTAGGACTGGATCAGATGACCCTGAATCTTCCCTTAGTTACAGTGTAATAGGGCTAGGTTGCCGGGGCTTTCGATGACGTGTGTCTCTTCTTCATTTACTTTTTTTTACCACTCTGCATTTAATCATTAGTTTTTATCAGTATTTGGCTCTCTCATGGCTCCCTCCCTTTAACCCCAGCCAGTCAGGGCAGATGGCCACTCCTCCATGAGCCTAGTTCTGCTGGAGGTTTCTTCCTGTTAAAAGAGAGTTTTTCTTTCTCACTGTTGCCAAGTGCTTGCTCATAGCGGGTCGTCTGATTGTTGGTATTGTAGAGTCTTTATCAAACTGCTAAATATGAAGTATCATACCAACCCAAGTTCCTGTAGGCATTAACAGCATTCACTCTTGGACAGATTAAGAGGACAATATAGTAATAAAGTAAAACTCAAGGATTACATCATGACTGGGTTTTATTATGTGTGTCACAGCACAAGTTAATCCTCATTAAGGTGACCTTATGTCATCGTGGGAATCTCAATTCTACACCTCAGTTAATCCCACGGACACACGCACACACATTTCATTATCACTGTCGCTGGTTAATTTCTCATTTAATATAGATGGTGACCTTCTGGGCTCTTGGTGGAACTAATTGCCTCCCAGAGGCAGAAACAATCACCAGACCTTCAAAGGCCAGACGAAGACAACGACTGGACGGACATGGTCGTGCTGCCAATTAGAAACCTCGCAATCGGCCTGTCGGCCTCCACGGATCACAGCATTCTTAACAAGCAGGAAACAGACATTTGGGGATTTTTAAGATAGAGAGGCGTCGCCCTGGTTATCTGAATCCCAGCATGTCATTTACGTCAAAGCACAATGTTTTTGTGAATCACACAGAGAGACTGCTGCACAGAGAATCATCACTCTTCAGTTAATTGAGACCCGGAGTATTAGAACAGTGACTCAGCTATACCTTATTTCTTTTTTGCACTCCTTTGACTCCCTTGTTCCTTTTAGAAATTGATTCTGTTCACCTGGAAATTGTTTTTTGAGTGAATTTTCTCTCACTGAAAAACAACTTTCTGGGATTTCCTAACCTAGAGGATTTAGGATACATCAAGACACTTTTCCTTTCACTTCCTATTGTTAAGGTTTTCCTCAGTTTGGCTATTTTTAGCATTTCCAGCTCAATGGTATTTCTTACTATTCTTTGCTGAAATATATTGCTTGATTTATGGTTCAAAATAATTGTCTTTTACACTAGGCCATTAAACCATTAAGTAGCTGTTCATTTTATCTATGCCATTTTAGCTCCTTTGGTTTTTGGATGAGCCATTAGTCTGCAAAGGCCTACTCATGGACTATTTTTATAAAATCATTTGATTTGATTAATTTGGCTGTAGAGAGCTCTAAAGCATCTATCTCTTGACAGTGATGGTATAGTGTAGAGCTTTGCTGTAGATTTACAATTAAATACATTATCTACACCCTTGATATGAAAGAATCGCCTAATTTCACATAATCACAGAATAACATAGGTGGATGCAGCTGCTAGCTGCCTGCTAGGATTCACATAAGCTAATTGTGTCACGGTCCTGGGTCGATTGACCCAGTGTTTTGAATTTTCTTATATTTTGATGTTTATGCTTCATGTTTAAGTGTCATTTAGTTATCTTAAGTCCACGTGTCTTAGTCTATCGTTCGTAGCATGTCTGCGTCCCGTTAAGTTTCTTGTTTTATTTTGAAGAGGTCTGGTGTTCTATGTTCAGTGTGTTTAGTTTCACGTCCCCTGTGGCATCGTTATGTTCATTCGAATCAGCTGTTTCCCCATGTGTTTCCACTTCCCCTGATCACTTCCTGTGTGCATTTAGTCGGCGGGTTTTCATTCATTCCTTGTCCGTTCATCAGTTTTGCCTGTTATGTCATGCCATGTTTCCAGGTCTATAAATTCACGCCAAGTCTTCGTGTTTCAGGTTTTCCACATCAGGCGTCCAGGTTCTTGTTCTAAGTTTTTTATATTTAGCTCACCCAGTTTAGGTTCTAGCTTAGTTTTGCCTTTGCCTTTTTTGTACTGTTTTGCCATCCTAAAATAAACGGCTCGCCCTTTGTCAAAATCAAGTTTCATTGTCATGTGTCTGCACTTGGGTCCACCTCCTCCCTCCACATTGTCTGCTTCCACAAACTGAGACAATTTGGAGTTATTGGAATGGACATGTACACTTGGTGCATTTACTGTATGATCATATTATGGCTTGCTGTGTGGCACATAGTATTTAAGAAGGCCATGCTAATGTTTTACGGTGTGAGGGTGTATTGTGTAACCAAATAGCACTCACAGGTGTGGTTAGTTTTATGGATGATGTTAAAAAGTTGGACTCTTTTCTAAACACATTTTATTACAATGTCAAGCACAAAAAATAAGACCTCCTTTTTTTTAAAAAAAAACATATTGGGGCAATTAGCAGTAAACTGTGTGTCAGAAATGTTAGTAAATCAGTTTGTATGCTAGATTTAAATATTCTTCCAGGAACTTCCAGAAATGCATAACAACAGGGTGAGTCACAAAAATCTCTGAGTTTTTACCTCTTATGTGTATCCTTTTCACTGTGCTCTCTTTGTAAATACCGGCAGTGCTGTTTTTACACTAAAACCCAGTTGGCGTTGTTACAACTGATTAGTAAATCTGCTCAACAGTAAGTTAAATGTTCTACATATTCACCCTAACACTTTCATTCCACTTTCTACTCTACTTGGTCTGCGGCAATATTTAAGTAGAAGGTGTATTTCAACGTAACCAAGGTTTCCAAGCAGGACATTGCACCATAACAAGATGATTGGTGTTATTCACTTCCTCTGTCAGTGTTTTTAATGTTCCAGCTGATCGTTGTATAAAATCTATGAATAAATGTTTCCAGATGTACTCCAAAGTGTAGTTATTCTGCAGTTTGTTCTGGGTAAATTCATTTAGACTGTATTAGCATTCTTGACACTGATTCAGCTTCTGTTTAGCTGCCCATGTCTACTTTGGTTTCTCATCTAGGATATTCAAAACCAAACGAACTGGCAACTGTGAAGTAAAAAACAGAGTAAATGTGGAAAAAACACTAAAAACATTTGTTTTAGCTGCTACGTGCCTTCCCCTCCAACACATTTCAGCTCCAACCTGTTCTGACTGAAATGAGTTGTCACATTCAATCATCCACCAGAGTTGCCAAAACCTGATAAATTATCCCATGAGTGAGACATTTATGTGGTAGAAATGAAGCCCTAATGCATCACATACCAGCAGAATATGATTTCATGGTCATGTAGTTCAGATCATGTAAATTCTTTCAAATGTTTGGCTTTTCCCACTGATTTTAAAACAGCAGATCCATCTTTGTAAAATGCTCTGTAGTGAGCCACCATGTGACTGTAATGTCCAGGTGGAGAGGAGTGTCGAGCAGCTCTGGACTGTTAATAACAGCAGTCAGACTGACAAAAGAGCTGGCAAGAAAATTATTTACTAACTACTGATGAAAAATTCAGGAACTGCCAAACACACTCAGGCTAGGGAGCACTCCTCTTTTCTCCCATCTCCCTATGAATTATTAACATCGCATTTTTACTCTTTCCTCCTCATTTGGCAAATTAGACACATGGAAGCATGGCTACAGTTCAAATCAGGTCATGGCATGCTGTGTTTTTTCCCTTCTGTTTTTTCCCTCCCAGTTTCAGTGCTGGGTTTCACATTAATCCTCGCTGGTGATGCTATACACCGGTGGTCTCAGGTGTGTCTCGGGAGTAAGGTTCCTTGAAGAATGAGGTTATTGTTCTTCATCGCTGTCAACAAATCCCATTTGCGGATGAAAGCCAGCAATGTTTTAGTGCATCTGTGGCTCTCAGTGCCAGAACCATTGCTTTAAAGCTCATTCAAAGTGACTCTTTAACAGTCTGCTACACATATGAAAAGTGTGTACCCTCTTTCTGATTGCTTGGTTTTTTGTGTCACACTTAAATATTTCATGTCATCAAACAAATTTTACTATTAGCCAAAGTTAAAGTTCTGAATAAATACAAAATGCAGTTTTTAAATGATTTTATTTATTACAAGAAAAATGCCATCCAAACCTACCTGACCTTTAAGAATGGCTTTTTGACAGCTATCCTTTCATTAAGACCATTTCTGATTAAGCTTCAGTGAACAGTACACATTTGAACTAAAGGCCCAGATACATCTCTTGAGTCCTTTGTTGGATTTTTCCTATGCTGCAAGAACATGATGTTCAAATATTGTTCATCTGCTGTAGATAAGATAATCATTTTTTAAGGGCACACTGCACACCATTTTCAGGTATGCCACGTTTTTACCTGATAGCTCCTAGGGATTTTTGATGCATGTCAGACTGTGATATCTTTGGCATTTTTCATAGATTTAACTAAAACTAACCAGAATAAATTATGACTTTTCAATTTAAAAAATGCTGGAAACCAAAGAAATGAGGTGACTCAAGACCTTTGCACAGTCCTTTAATAACAAAAGGTTTATGTGTGGCTGCATCCACTGTTGACTGTCCATAGCTATTATGCAGTCATATACTGGTTCTGGCTTCTAGCACCACAAAGCAAATCAATTCCTTCAGCTTCAGTTTCTTATTTATTTAGTATACACATCAGCAGTAGGGTAAACCTTATTAATACAAGCTCATTTTTCTTTTTGTAGCTGAAATTTAAAAGTTATATTGTCTAGGGTATGCAGGAAGTCAAACTAAAAAGGTCTGTGAACAAACAAACTAATGCTATGTTTTTAAAAAGATAATTCTCAATACTGTGGCGGTAGAGACAGAAATCCCAAGCAATTAGATTTCATCTAAATTATACAAGGAGCGCTCCCTGATGATGTTGTTAACACCAGACCTCAAGCGCTTCTTACAGAACCCGGCACCCTGCTGAGCCTCATGCTGAGTCCTGTAAGCCACAGAGGCACGACGCTGAAAATGCAAAGACACCCGCTGTTCAGCTTAAACTTTCTTCCAGAATCGTACTGTAAATAAATGTAAGTTATTCAAACACAGTTTAGCAGCAAGGCGATAGAGTTTACAGGGTTGGTAAGACAGATTGTTAGTGTCTTTCTGTTTTTTTGCCTCTCATTAAACATGTTGTTAGGGATGGTGCAATCAAAATATCAGTAGCCACTGCGTTCTGTATTTTGTTAAACACCAAAAGGTTCATTTTTTGTTTGGATAAATCACTGTCCTATTTCTCAGCACCCATGCAATTTTCATTAGATTTGCACCACATGCTTGGCATGAGGAGATGAAGAGATGCTCTTCAGGGTTTTTTAGGGTGTTCTACTTCAAGTCTCCAACAGTGAAACAAACTTGCAGCCACTCAAGAATTACCAGTGATTTTCTCTGCTTGATAGTAGGACTAAATTGTTTAGTATGATTGCAGTACGGAATTTGGATACTAATGAAGTGCTTTGGGTTTCTTTCAGTATTTTCTTTTAACCTAAGATGTTTAAAAATTTGTATATGGCAAGTGAATGCAACCAAATAGAGTGGCATTAATTTAGTTATTGTCAACAGTGTCTTGGTAAAATTTGGTTTTACATATCAGGAGAATATGATAAATAATACAGTCATTGAAATTAAGCATATGCAACCACAGATGAAACAAGAAATTAAATATTACACTGTGTCAATATTTCTTTAGCAAAAATGAAAACAAAAGAAGCAGTGTGTGGAAAATGAAGACCCTTCTTATTGCTTCACTAACAATTAACAGCAGCCATGTGCCGATAGTCAAATGCACTTTGTTAAATGATCATAAGCAAGTGTAACGCCTCTATAAAAGCAGAAAATTTGGCAGTTTCTTTTCCTGAAGTATTAATTTTTTTTTTTTTTTTGCCTGTCCCGTTTGGATCTTTAGCCATTAGAATTATTGTCTAAAGGCGAAGAAAGATGCCCAACGGATTTACTTTACCAAATGGACCATCCCAGCCTTGCCGTAATGGTCTATTTGATTCACCTTTAATTGTTTATTTTATTTTTACTTGTTGTATGCGGGACAGACTTTACTGGGGGAAAGAAAGGGGAGAAAGAAAGAGGGAAAGAAAAACAGCTGGGAAGAAGGACAGGGAAAAAGGGCAAAAAAACAAAAACCAACAGAATAAGCAGACAAAAAAAATACATATTGACCACCTGGATCACCTGTTGAGAAAGAAAAAAGAAAACAAGCAGAAGAAAACAAGAGTAAAAGAATAAACAACATCACAATGATATATGGGAATATGGCAGTAAATATTAAATGTTAAACATTATTGTGCAGCACGTAAAATTGACAGCGCACAGTGTGCTTTGAGGTAGGAGCCAAAAAGGGTGTAGTTTGTGTGTGTGATCACCTGTGGACATGGACGCGCTTGATTTTTTTTAAAAGGTTCCTTCATGTAATGATCTGCTAGAGGGTGTGGGGGGCCACTGCCCCGTCCTCCAGGGCATGAAGCAGGTGTGGAGGAGATCAAAACTCCAGACATCCAGAGGCCCCCAGAACACAAGAGACCAAGGATTAATTTTTACAAGAAATAAAGGCATCAGCACTGTCCATGAATCTGACAAGAGCTATAAGGTCATTTCCAAACAATTGGAAGTGGTCGTCATTGTCCAGTAAGAATGATTACTCAAGTGGAAAATACTCAAGACAGTGGACGTCCCGGCAAATTCACTACAAGGACCAATGCAATCAGACCATGCAATGCTCAGAAAAACTGCAAAAAACCCACAAGCTACATCTCAGAAAGTCAAACCCAGCATATCAGCACAAACACCTCATAATAATACATGAAATACCTCTGCTTCAGATCTACATCGTAACTTACGCCATTATCAGAACTCCATTTTAACTCTATGCCGAAAACCTCTACATAACCTGATGTGCACCTCCTGGGAAATGTAATTACAAGTTAGGTCGGCCTGGGAGGTTGTGGTGTAGCGATAAAAGGAGTCTCTGGTTATTATGTAAGTTAGGACTCAGATATCTAAATCCAGCTTAACTCTCAAGCAAGGTGGTGAAGTGGGGGCTTGTTTTGCAGCCACAGAATCTAGGTACCTTGCAGTCATTGAGTTCACCATGAACTCTTCTGTATACCAAAATATTCCAGAGTTACATGTGAGGCTGTCTGTCCCAGAGTTTATGCTTGACTCCAACTGGGCAATGGTCCTGATTACAGCACCAATCTACAGCAAAATGGATGAAAAAGAAAAGAATCATGATGTTGCGATGGCCAAGTGAGAGTCGATACATATTGGGCTCTCCAATAAAGCGGAGGCTGTGTCTAGTTACTGTATGTTTTATGAGTTTTTATGCGTTTAATTTCCTTTTACTCCCTTGAAGATTGGTTCAGAGGTGCAGATGAAGGCCAGACATCCCACAGAGTGATCATTAGCATTCTCCTCTCATACTGCTTTTATTTCCCTGCAGCTCCCACTATTTGTTTCTCTAAATTGCTTTGATATATTGGGGAGACTACACTCTGTGTATCTGTCTATATGTGTATGTGTGTATGAGTTGGGTTGTTTTAATCCTAGATTAGTGAGTACTTAGCTGCTTGAGGTCGGTGAGACACATTTGGTGTCCCAGTACTTTCACAGCCAGCAGACTGTAAAAAAAACACTGTTTTCATCAGCTTTTTGGGCACTTATGCTAAACTACATTTTTATTTAACTATTATAACCAATGAAAACAACAAAAGGCTAAAATAATTGTAGAGGACAAATAAAACCCAAGAATCAAGTCTATAAAACAGTCTGCCATGAGTCCCGGGGGAAAGAGGTCATTTCTTTTGATGGGGCTTGAAGGACTGACATACACTGATTAAAAGTCAACACTAAGTGTATTTATTTGTGCAGAAGTTGTCTCATTCATGTGAATTTGTTCTTTTAGCAACCCTTGGGTGGATGTGAGGATGCAGAAAGTGAGGAAACTAATTGGTGTAGCTCAGAAAGCTAAATCTCTCCCATTCTTTATGTTGTGCTGCTCAACAATTGAGAACCTCCTTTGTTATCAAAATGAACAAAAGATCTTGGGTGGATGATAGATGTAGTCAGTAGGCAAACTGGGCATGTGAAGAAAGTGGATCATCCATCAGTTAACAATACTTTATTTGTCTGAGGAGTTTGACTAATACAGGCACACAAAAAAAAACCAAAAACAAAGCTGGGATTAGTGGATAATGTGGCACAGTTGTTTTTTGGATGTTGAATCAGCACTTATGTATGAGGGGCCGTACAAGCCAAAATTCATTCTTTCACTCTCACACACATACATTCTTCTTTCACACACATATATTTTTACTCTCACATAGTTTTATTTTAATTTTTATATTTAGATATTTTTATTCTCATGTTTACACATATTTAACACAAATATTGCAATACTGTGCTCTCTTATACATGTATTTTAATGTACATATTTACAAATTTTCACTCTCACATACATATATTCTTCTTTCACATACATATACTTTCACTCTCACATAGTTTTATTTTAATTTTTATATTTAGATATTTTTATTCTCATGTTTACACATATTTAACACACATATTGCAATACTGTGCTCTCTTATACATGTATTTTAATGTACATATTTACAAATTTTCACTCTAACATACATACATTTTCATTTATGCATTCCTACATTTTTCTCTCATTTACATGTATTCAATATGCATTTAATCTCACAAATAATATATGTATGTAAGAAGAGAATGCATACATGTCAGAAGAAAATATATGTATGCAAGAGAATAATGTATGTGAATGAAAGAGTATAGTGGAAACGGAAGGAGTTTAATGGAAACGGAAGGCTGGGTGTGTGTACCGCTGTGATTGGCTGAGAAGCACGCGCGGGTCACTTTCAAGTGTCTGACAGCATGGAGGGGGGAGAAGAAACTCGAGTTCTTCAGCAAGCTATCGGGGTGTTAAGAAATATTTTATCATCTCCTGAAACGGTCTCATCGTTGTCCTCGTCACTTGATCGAGATGGGACGGGCTCAACTGCACCCAGTGTTGCCCACAGCACGGTAGAAAGTGAGATGAGGGAACTTTTTAGACCAGCTAACACCCGGGTAGCTTCAACGAGCCAAGTAGCTACACGGAGTTCGACTGGAGTGCGGCAGTCTTTTATGGCGTTATTTTTGTGCCACTATTCTGAGCGCACGTAAAAAAAAAAGTTTGCAGGTGCAAGTGTTGCATTTTGAGGAGAAATTTATTTTGAGCAAAGAAAAGCTGAATTTGAGTGAACAAAATTCATTGCTGCGTACAAAAAATGTATTGAGTGAAAGAATGAATTTTGGCTTGTACGGCCCCTCATACTTATGCGTATCTTATGTATCTTATGTATCTTATGCGGTAGAAAAATTGAGTAGAAAAATCCATCAGCCATGCCTACACCCCCTGAGAATCAAAAGATTGTTTATTTATGGATTATTAACTTTAAAAAATACAATGAAGCCATGCTAAATCTGACCTTCATATTGTGAACAGCACAGAAACAAGCTTTGGTACCCAGGATGCTTGATCTGATTGTGAAGGGGTTAGGTGGGAACCTTTCTCAGAACTGACTCATTTTAAAAGGAATGACCCAGATGCACTTGTCTGTGGAATCAGTGACGTGTTTCTAGAGTCCTCAGACAGAAGTTCGTCCGGGCAGAATGCAAACAGTGGGACGCTGCAGACATGTCAAGGAGCTAAGGCCAGAGCCTGGTAAGACCTCTGGATGCTGGGATAATGTAAAGAGACAGGCTGTGTTCTTCCTGCTGAACTCGGGACCCCTATTCTCCTTGGGGAAGCTGTTCTACTTACCAAAACAACATAATATAACTGAGCCAGGACGCTTAGAAATTCAGAGGCTCCGTGAGAGGAACAAATGCATTTTTCATGTTGTATCTTCGTGTCCCAAGATGTATCGCTGTTAACTGTCTTTATTTTTACGTAACAGGTACATCACTGCCTCCCTCTCCTTCTTCCACTACAGTCTCTCATCAGCTTTTCTGTAATAAACATTCAGAGTTTAATGCCCTTTGAGCCTTCAACATTGTTTATGTTATCATGAACTAGTCACTCCCTCTATTTAGATTACTGTAGTTTTGATGATGCTTTCACTTTTATTCTGTGGACCTATTCTGCTCTTTTTCAGCGCCATCTTTTTTAATGTTGCATTCTGCTGGAGTAGCTTTGCATGAGTTACCATTCAAAATCATCTTTATTTATCTTACATAGAGCCTTAGTGGGGCCCCTCAGTTCATCATCATTAAGGTTTTCTTGTAATTTCAGACTCCATATAGTTTGTGAACTCTTCTAGAATAGCTTTGCACGATTCAATGTTCAAAAGAATCGTTATGGGAAGCAAGCCATGTTGGCTCCTTCCCCTTCAAGCCAACGTTGTTCTAATTGAGTAAGGATGATTTTGAACTGTGACTTATGCTAAGCTACCCTAAAGTTCAAGAATAAAAATACAGAGGTGGAAGCAAACAGAATAAGTCCTGTTTGAGGTCCTTCTAATAATCTGCCCTGCAGCAAACATCTGAACAAAGAAAATTAAAGAGTAGCCTCTACTGAATTTCATCTTCTTCTTCCTTCTGTAAATGTGTTCTGGATCGCTTGCTGAAAAGGTCAAATTACTGAGAGCCTTGGTCAAACAGACATTTCCATATCAGCCTCACTACCAGCGTCCCTTCGCCGACTCTACTGTTGGTTTCTGGATCAAGTTTAGAATTCTCACCCTCTCCTACAGAGTGCTGCACATCCAGGCTCCAAATATGTGGCTGAGCTACTTCAGATTCACTCTTCAGCTCAGGCCAGCCACTGTTTGTTCCCCTGTGGACTCAGAGATGGCCTTTTGACGTAGAACGTTTGCCTTCAACTCCGGGTTTAGTCGATTCTGTGACTCTTTATGCTAAGGGCAGTTCTGTTTACTCGGACATTTGAGTACCAGTGCAAGTACGTTTGACTTTTGAGTTTTGTTCTGTTCTTAATCAGTTTTACTTCTCACATTTTAAATTGTTTATTTATAAGAATTTTTTCCTATAACCCTTTAAGACCTACCATAGAACCAAGTCCGCCAGAGCTTCTCTTTATATTTTTACATGTTGTAGTCCCATTTTTGGGAGTATTTCAAGTAGCTATACATCAATACAACCGTTATATCTCAAATTTTAATACTATGTATGAATTAAGCATATTATATATTATATAGTATATTTATATATTGCTAGTTAGAGAAATTTAAGAGGTATATCCCTCAAAACTGAAAATGCAAAAAACTTGCACAAAATAGTTTCCAACCACAGGAAATTTATTTTGAGTGTCTTCATTGTTTTATTTTTGAGATACACCAATTTTTATATAGTGCAGGAAAAACAAAAATAAATATTATAATGCAAATTTGCAAAAAAAAAAAAAACCCAGCATGTGAATCAAAATAAATTATTTCCAACAGTGTAATTTGAGTTCTAAGCATCCCAGAAACTATACAGAGAAGCATAAACTCAAACATGAATTTTAAAAACACCAGCATATCTTTGTAAATGCCCTATAGGAAAAAAAAAATACATTTTCTGCAAAAAGTGATGGCATTTCCAGTTTTGTCAGGTAATTGCGGACATGCAATAGTTCGCGCTGACGTCTATTCCAACATAGAAAGTGTTATGAACAGCTGATTGGATCATGCAAAGCGTGTTTCTGGAATATTATGTTTTTGTTGCAGCTGATTAGCGGAAATATTTAGCTTGGCTTTGATCAAAGTTTTTCAAACTCTGCTTACAGACTGCACAGTTCCCTAAACACCAATTCATTACATATAGTTAAGTTTGTGGAATGAAAAACTATGTTGATTATTTTGCTATGCAGCACTAAAGCAAAACAGTTGGTCAAGGGAGGAAAAAACATACCCAAGAAGAAACACATCATCTCTCGCACCCACAGGCGAGAATAATAAATGCAAACCCACAACAGAAACCCACACAGCTCAGTAAACATACAAAAAATGCAACATCAGCTCAAGCTGATGAGGATCTATTGTCTGTAATTTATCTCCTTTCTCCTTCACTCACAGGAGCCAGCGATGTGTGAAAGACAGTAATTAATGAAACCTCGTCCTTCATAGTTCATCTTCTGACATACAGAGCTCTTGGATTACTTCATTAACGTCCTCCGAGAATGTTAACATGTTTTCAAGCTTTCTTCAACCATGCCTCATTAATGACTTGCAGTTCCTCTCATATACTTATATTTACATTCACTGACATAATTAAAACCAATAGAAGAACATCTTTTCAGACTTGATGTTTATCTTTGGCATTATTTCATTTGCAACTTGGAAGTTGACCTGAACACTATTTAACAGCAGTAAACTGGTAATTATGTCCTGGCCAAGCCAACGGCCCATGTAAATATCCAGTCACTTGAAATTACACTGTAAAAAGGAAGTACCCCGTCTTTTGCTTCTTTTGCTTCTAAGGTTTCACATATTAGGACATAATTTAAAAAATCATCTGGTCCTGAACCAGTTTAATTATAAAATTTTATAATTACAACCTGTAATAAACAACGTATGACATACAGTATTACAGTGTGTCATTATTTATTTAACAAAACGTCAAATATGCTGAAGCAGTGTGTGAATAACAGGTTATATGTTTAAAGTTAACATGATGGGGCCTCCCAGATTTTATGATCTGAAAAGGAAAGCTGGTTTCCAATGCAGCCCCCCTGGACCCCTTTCTTCGAGAACTTATTGTCAGGGTCCTGGGTCTGAGTGACCCAGGATCCATGAGCAGTTATAGACTTATGCTACTTATGTATTTTTGGTGTTGCTCCCCCTTTTTCTCTATGCTTGTATATATGTGTGTGTGTGGGTGGCTGTGTGTCTGAGCACTCGTTTATAGGCGCCTTCAGGCCTGGTGGGTGTGGCCCTGCTAGGGGACTGGCCACACCCGAAGCCACGCACCTGCTAATGATCAGGCCTCGTCGGGGGAGCTACTTAAGAGAGTCTTGGAGCTCCCACCAGCGCGGGATCATTGCGTGAGACTTCACGTTAGTCACCCAGTCTAGGTCTAGTCGTTTAGTGCATGCCTGCTATTGTTTAGTGTCCTGACAGCTGCCGCTATTGTTTCCCGCAGGAGGAGCGTGGGAGGCCTGAAGAGCAGCGAGCACCGGGAGTGCAGACACGGGAGCAGAGAGCACAAGGAGGACACGACACGGGAGACTTGGGGAAACACGGGGATTTATTGTTGTTTGGTACCACACTCTGTAAATAAACGCACTGCTTGTACATAGAGCACCGCGACTGGGTCCTTCCTTCCCCACATCCCCACGGTCTGCCATGCCAAACCGTGACACTTATAATGTATACTGTATGTTTCTCGTTCATGCTCTAGGCCTTGATTTTATGTTTCCTCTTAAGTTTTAGAATGCTGTTGATGCAAATGTTATTAGAACAGATTAGAAACAAAGATTTCTAGTGTTCTCTTGACCGATCCATCTCCCTGGACAACCTCTCAGTGCAAACTTACAACTACATGTTTCTGGTTAACACTAACTGACTTACCAGTTTTTTTCTATTCTTTGCCCCTATTAGTCAAGTCCGAAAACTTTATTTATCCCCAAGGGGCAATTAAGATAGATGATACCTTGCCGACCATACATACAATACACAAACATCACATTGGGGAGGCAGGTCAGGCTAGGAAGCACTGGCTGGTCGACCGCACGAGCAGCGACCCAAACCGAAACCATAGAAAATGCACAACATGAGGAAAGACGAGGAGAAAAAAAGAACTCCCCCCAGACTGAGCTCCAACAGGGAGATCAGTTTGAGAACAGGAAAAAAAAAACATCTCAGCGCATAGCACATGAATCATCACATCTCACAACATAGAAGACATAAGCTTCGGACAGAATAGAAACAAATGTGGACTGTTTCTAGACAAAAAGCAGATTTCAGATGTTCTCCTGATTTCAGATCTTCTGATCTGAAACACAAATCAGCACAGGACAGAAATAGATGTCAACTGAAAAATGTTGTAAATGAAAAGCAGGTTTCTCTTGGCCCATCCATTCACCCAATCACTGCTCAGTGTGAACTTTCAGGATATCGCTATGGAGTTTCTATGTATGTATGGAGTTTTCTGATTTCTTCTTAGGGGATTAACCACACAGATTTTATAATCCAACACTCCTACATCATGACAAAACAGAAACAAATGTTGACTGTGGAAAGCTGGAGATGAATCCAAAATGCCACAATCGTCTCTATGGCAACATCCCATTGAGTTCTGCTTAGTTTCATAATCTGAAGTGACTTCTCTTTTTTTTTTTTTTTTTTTTTTTTGAGAGGCCGTACTGATCAAGAGTATTAACAGTTTTAACTATTCCTTTAAAGACTGGCAAAATGTCCTCACTTTAGAGCATCATCTTGATGTTGCCACCCTTTGAAGGATAATTTGGACTCCAGGGTATAACAATACACAAACACATACACACTAACTTGAACAAGCACAAGTGACCCAGTTTTCTGGCAGCATGACAGGACGCTGCGAGCTCACTTAATGAAGCGAAGCCACCCTGAAATAGTTTGAGGAAAAGCTGTTAACTACAAACTTTCAGCAGTGATGGACGAGGAACTCTGCCGCCTGGCTTCCTGTTACTCCGCTCTCTTCGTTTTGCCATTAAGGCCTCCACTGGGAGTGCAGATTGAAGCGAGAAAAGATGAGTACAAATTGACTTCCTGTCACAAGATTACACACAAACATTCACACAGCACACCTAATTGCAGAGCACTACAAACAGGCCGGCGACACACAATCGAAAGACTCCGGTCTGGGTGGCTGAACATTAAAAATGCATCAGCAGCAATTAGCATCTGTCTGAGGCAAGAGGAGGAGGAAGAAGTGAAGAAGAAGAGAGGAAAGTTACATAAGAGAAAACGATTGAAAGAAAGAAAACAGAGGGGAAATGGACACAGAGAGACATTATGAGTTAACTTGAGAAAAAGTAAAAATACAAATAGAACATAACAATATGCAAAGGAAATAGCTCCAAGGAAAGGATAAAGGAAAAGCTTAATTAAGTGGAACAAATATGAGCTGATTTTGATTCAGTCATTTTATTTTTTTTAGTTTTTCATCAGAAAAGATTAACTTATGAAGATTTAGTCAGTCTTTCTCACACTGAGTCGTTGTATAGTCTATGACACAACCTTCACAATTGGCCAACTCCATTCAAAGCATTTTTTATGTGTATCACCTTGTGTTTACTTCCATTATTCCATTATAATAGTTTCAGCAGACTCCCTTTGGGAATTTCAGAGATCGGTCAAGGTGAGGGTTTACTAGCATCAGCTTCTGACATGTTCTCCTTCACTTACATCCATGAATGTTATCTGTGGTCTTTGACTTTTCTGCTGCCTGGCAGCTTCATATGCAACATCCTTTGTCCAATATACCAACTATCGCTCCTCTGTGCATCTCATCCTTGACTCTCTAACTTTTTCTTCAAACCACACTTTTCATTTCTAACCTTTTCCACTCTGGTCCATCTGGTCGCTCACAATGAAAATTTTAACACATTTAGCTCTGCCACCTCCAGCTTGGCCTCCTGTCTTTTTGTTATTGCTACCATCTCTAAACCATACATCGTAGCAGGTCTCACTACCACCTTGTAAACCTTGCCTTTCACTCTTGCTGCCATTCTTCTATCCCAAATCACCCCTGGCACTCTTCTCCAGCTCCTCCACCCCGCCTGTACTTTCTCCTTCACCTCTCTGGTGCACTGCTCGTTGCTTTGGATGGTTGACCTCAGGTATTTAAACTGTTTCTACCTTATCTTCTATCTGTTTGACCCTAAAAAATATTAACAATGACTGACCGTGATACATACATCCTTAAACTTTGCTTAACTAATATCACCAAAGTTGCCAGTTCATCTATGGAAGGCAGTTTATCCAGTTCATCCACACAATACCTATAGCTACAGTTTCTTTTGCTGCAACCTGGCAACGCACAACCTAATTTAAGGAGCATCTGTGCAGCAAATTTCTGAGCAGGCTGAATTAATTTTGTGCTATATCAGCTGTTGCTTCACCAATGTTACCTCAAAGACACAGTAAAATTAGATTTTTGAAACACACCATAATCTTATATTTTCATTATAATGCTTTTTAAAAAACTACTTCTTCAGAATTTATATTTAAAATCAAAACTGATCTTCGATCATGTTTTTCATGAATGTCTGAGTTCCATTACCTTCAAACTGCGATGCGTCTGATATGTCACCATTTGTTTGTTGTGTGCAAAGTGAAGCTAAATCTTGAGATGTTGGATATTATTTCTAAGCACTGATGCTCCTGTGGCTCAGGGGGTAGAGTGGGTTACCTGCCAATCAGAAGGCGTGTCACGGTTCTGGGTCCGTTGGACCCAGTATTTTGAGTTTATTATGCTTTGGTTTATTTTGCATCTGGGATTGTTTTATTGTTCTCTTGTTGTGGTGATGATTATGATGATGTCTATTATTAGAGTTTCGTGTTTCTGTTTATTTGTGTTTAAGGAATTGTTCTCGGTTGTATCTCACGTTTAGTTTCATTTTCTGTCTGTTTCTCAGTGTCAGGTCTGCGTCTTGGTGTAGTGTTCTTGTTTCCTGTTTTATTGTGAAGGTCTGCATCTCATGTGAGTGTGTTCAGTTTACCTCCCTTGTCTCGTCTCGTTAATTACTCCCAGCTGTGTCCACCACCTGTGTGTAATCTCCTTGTGTTTCTCTGTGTATTTAAGTCGTGTCTTCAGTCATTGTAGTTGCTGGTCCGTCTGTGTATCCACCCTGCTTCATTCTGTGTGTTTCCCTGCTATTATCATCATGTTCCATCGTCTCCCTTCCTTCATGTTCAGGTTCGTGTCCTTGTTCATGCTCAGTAGTTTAGTTGTCCCAGTATAGTTTAGTTCTCGGGTTACCGTTTGTCTATTTTTATTTCGTGTTCAATAAATCACCTTCACACCTTCACGACTGCCTGCGTTTGGATCCTCCTTTACCTTTTCCACACGGCTCATCTCACTCGCCGTGACAGTACGGACCAGCCAGATATGGATCCAGCGGCATTCACCCCACCCAGGGAGCTTCGAAAGCTCATAACGGACTCAGCTACCAAGTTAATCAACCTGTGGCTAAAGCGTGAGGGAGAAGCGTTTCTCTATGCTGTGGAGGACAAGCTACAACAGCTTATCTCTGATTACCCCTGGCTATTGGACTCACTCCACCCGCTCGTTCAAAACTTCATTCTCCACGAACTACACCTTCACCCCCCCGCCGTCACTGCTCGCCCGCTCGCTTCAACGGAGGACGTGCTGTCCGTACCGCCGGATGAGGAGTTACCCGGCCCGTCAGAGCCGTCTCCACGGAGGAAGCGACGTTCACGCCGTCGGCGCGGCACCCCACAGCCGGAACTCAGAATGTCAGAGCAGCCGGCTGTGGTGAGTGAAAGGGACACTTTTGTTGATTTTGTTGCTTCTGTGACTGTGGTTTCTGGGGCTATTTTTTGTGTTTCTACTGCGGATAACCATGATTTCCCCGTCTCACCCATGCTCGGAGCTTCTAAGACTGCCTGTTCTGAATCCTCGTTCAAAGTTTATGACCGTGTCCGCTCCTTTATCCCGTCCTCACTTCCATCCCAGTCAAATGCCAGGCCTGTAACGCTGCCCTCAGTTCAGTCAGCAGCCGCGCTGCCCTCAGTTCAGTCAGCAGCCGCGCTGCCCTCAGTTCAGTCAGCAGCCGCGCTGCCCTCAGTTCAGTCAGCAGCCGCGCTGCCCTCAGTTCAGTCAGCAGCCGCGCTGCCCTCAGTTCAGTCAGCAGCCGCGCTGCCCTCAGTTCAGTCAGCAGCCGCGCTGCCCTCAGTTCAGTCAGCAGCCGCGCTGCCCTCAGTTCAGTCAGCAGCCGCGCTGCCCTCAGTTCAGTCAGCAGCCGCGCTGCCCTCAGTTCAGTCAGCAGCCGCGCTGCCCTCAGTTCAGTCAGCAGCCGCGCTGCCCTCAGTTCAGTCAGCAGGGAACACACTTCACCATTACATCTGCTGGTTCTCTTAAGCTGGCCACCTCAGAGACAGTTACTCCCTCTAGGGCCTCCCCAGAGGCTGGGTGTCGCTCACCAGCTGACTCTGGACCCCTAGAGGTCAAGACGCCAGCGCCAGCAGTTTCACTGGGCAACTCACCAGAGCAGTCTCGGCTCTCAGCGCCCCCTGAGAGCTCAAGTGAGTTCACCCGTCCGCCTCCGTCCTCTGCTGAGTGTATTGGGGAACGCTTTCAGCCCTCTGAGGACTGCATCCCACTGTTGCTGCCTGAGTCTAGCCACTGTGCTGCTCAGACCCAGCCAGTGCCCACACCGGCAGAGGTCTGCGTACCTGCTCCCTCAGTGTCTGTTTCCACTGGAGGGCCCGAGGAGCCCGTCCAGCCAGCCGCAGCTTCGTCCAGCCAGCCGCAGCTTCGTCCACGCCTGCAGCCGCAGCTTCGTCCACGCCTGCAGCCGCAGCTTCGTCCACGCCTGCAGCCGCAGCTTCGTCCACGCCTGCAGCCGCAGCTTCGTCCACGCCTGCAGCCGTCTCGCTGCCGTCAGGTCCCGCTTCTGCTCCGCCTTCGCCTGGCCCGGCCTCGTCCACGCCTGGCCCGGCCTCGTCCACGCCTGCAGCCGTCTCGCTGCCGTCAGGTCCCGCTTCTGCTCCGCCTTCGCCTGGCCCGGCCTCGTCCACGCCTGGCCCGGCCTCGTCCACGCCTGGCCCGGCCTCGTCCACGCCGTCGTCTGGCCCGGCTTCTGCTCCGCCATCGTCGTCTGGCCCTGCGGTTGCCACGCCGTCATGGAACCCGACCCGTCCTGTTCCGCCTCGCCTCTGCCGGCCGCTTTCCAGGCCTCTAATTGGGCATCATGGCCGTCGAGGCCAGTCTCCTGAGAGGGATCGTCGCCACTGCTGGCATCGCAGCCGACCTCCGGATCTGCTCAGTGGCCGCCACTGCCTTCCACGTGGCTGGCCTCCCCAATGGTTTTGCCTGCACCTCCGCCGCTGCCGTGTGCACGGTCGGCCTCCAGAACTGTTTGCCCGTCGCCGCCGCTGCCGTGTGCACGGTCGGCCTCCAGAACTGTTTGCCCATTGCCGTGTGCATGGCCGGCCCCCTGACCTGTTTTGGCCACTGTATGGCCAACCTCCGGGTCGACCCCCCTGAACTGTTTGTGGACTCTTGTTGAGTTTTCGTTTGGTTTTGTTTTTGATCTGTTTTCCTGTGTTCTGGACTCTTCTGCTCCTTGGTTTTTTGTTTCGGACCCTCCGTCCTTGACCCCCTCCGCCCACCCTGGTCTGGTGCTCTGTTTTTGTTGTTTGTTTGGGACTGTCGGGAGCCAGCCCTTGGGGGGGGGGGGGGGTCCTGTCACGGTTCTGGGTCCGTTGGACCCAGTATTTTGAGTTTATTATGCTTTGGTTTGTTTTGCATCTGGGATTGTTTTATTGTTCTCTTGTTGTGGTGATGATTATGATGATGTCTATTATTAGAGTTTCATGTTTCTGTTTATTTGTGTTTAAGGAATTGTTCTCGGTTGTATCTCACGTTTAGTTTAGTTCAAGTTCCATGTGTCATTTTCTGTCTGTTTCTCAGTGTCAGGTCTGCGTCTTGGTGTAGTGTTCTTGTTTCCTGTTTTATTGTGAAGGTCTGCGTCTCATGTGAGTGTGTTCAGTTTACCTCCCTTGTCTCGTCTCGTTAATTACTCCCAGCTGTGTCCACCACCTGTGTGTAATCTCCTTGTGTTTCTCTGTGTATTTAAGTCGTGTCTTCAGTCATTGTAGTTGCTGGTCCGTCTGTGTATCCACCCTGCTTCATTCTGTGTGTTTCCCTGCTATTATCATCATGTTCCATCGTCTCCCTTCCTTCATGTTCAGGTTCGTGTCCTTGTTCATGCTCAGTAGTTTAGTTGTCCCAGTATAGTTTAGTTCTCGGGTTACCGTTTGTCTATTTTTATTTCGTGTTCAATAAATCACCTTCACACCTTCACGACTGCCTGCGTTTGGATCCTCCTTTACCTTTTCCACACGGCTCATCTCACTCGCCGTGACAAGGCGTCTCTATGTCGCCATATCCTTGGGAAAGATGCTGAAGCCAGAGTTGCTCCTGATGCGTCCATCAGACTGTGATTGTTAGAGAAAGTGCTTAGAAAAAAGTGCTCATATGAATGTGTATGCAATTGGGTGAATGAGGCTTGTATTATGCATCGCATTAAGTCCTCAATTAGAGAAAGAATATGCTACTCCATTTACCATTAAGCTTTTACCATCCACCAGGTCACTAGCATCTCATCCAGGTTTAGGATTTAATTAAGATCCAGCACATTTTATAGTATTTCCTCCTGTTTGGAAAACCCAAATGGAAAAGCTTTTAACATAAAAGCTGTAATGCCAAAGAATATGACATTTGATCGCAAATGTGACTTTTTTGCATGTGTCGAAAACAAAAGTCACTTCTGGTTGATCCACGAAAACCCACTTTTGCTTTTGTGTTTGCTAGTGTACTTCGGTCAAGTATAGGCTTTGCTGAGGAAATATTTCCACGATAAAGTGGGGTATTATCAAGAACCACTTACTCTTCTTCTACTTTACTCTTTCTGCTTTAATGATACTTACGTGATACCCAGCATGAGATCAAACTCATATTTTATCCGTCTTGTACCCTTGAGCCTGAGTGGAGTTAATCTTTTGGTATAAAATCTAATTGTTGATGTATCTATGATACAACCCCTCTTTTTGAGTGCTACTAAAACCTGTTTTCTTTGACAGGGAGAGATCCCAGGCTGTTGGGTTAGACACCAAAACCAAGTGGTTAGGATTGGTGGTTAGATGTCTGTGAGACTCAATGATTAAGACTAAGCCAAACCTAAATGGACCATCAATGAACTGGCAGATGTTGAGAGAAGTTAGATTTGGCTTTTTTATGGGTACCTATTGGATGTTTAGTGCCAGCAACTTTGTGATTTGACCTAAATGGGTGTGGTTCATGTCAGCCCTGATTTTTTAAAATAATTTTTCAAACTGGAAAGCTTATTGTTTAAGATATAATTTAAAAGGGAACAGCTAGTTAGTGAAAATATGTCTATTTAGCATGTGGCCAAAGCAAACCTTAATCGCGACCCCAAATAGGTCACCAGTGACCTGACGGGTTTTAAAAGGTTCAAATTGATTGCCAGAGCAGGCCTCTTATAAGTAACGTGCATTGAGATCTGGTTATTATTTTGGCTAAATAATCTCTGGCTGCACAAAATGAGTATTGAAGTATTGATTTGCACATTCTTCCACCTTCCCCTCTGCTCTCAGTGTGCAGAGAGAAAGAAGAAGGTGAGGAAAGGATGTACTCAGGAAACCTCTGAATTCTCAAGTGTGTGTGTGTTTTTTTTTTACATCATGAAATGCTGATCTGTCCTCTTAATGTGTGTTGGAGCAGGTTTTGTACCTGAGGTATTATCTTGTAAAAAGGGTTTTGATGTTTCAGGATGAGGACGTGATCTTGCATGGTGAGAAAAGCTTCACTGTTTGTGTGGATATTTGTGTGGGTGTGTTAAATGTAGACTGGGAAATCTGTGAAACTGAGATCGAAACGTTGAGCCACTACACACAGAGACTGAATATTAATAAGTGAATTTAAAAGCGGTAATATGCAATTATTTTAAATTCATTTTGATGCTATGCCAACTTGGGATAGGGAGATTGGCATTTCCCACCCACTTCAAATGTCTGGCCCGGTGTTACGTATCTTAGCTAAGCAGAAAAGTGCACTACCAAGAATCCTAAGAGCAAAGATCTGCAACTACAAGGCCCAGCAGAAAAGGAATGACAGAACAAGCTCCGGTTATAGGGACTCAAGAAGCAGTGGAGTGCATGGAAGGAGAAGACCTAAATTATAGCATCAACATGTCTTTTGGCTGTGGCTTAGCTTTTCTGGCCAAATTTTGGCACTCTGGACAACAAATTTTAGACCTACTCAGGGTTGAGGACACAAATGCAGATGAGGTGATGCTTTATTCTGACAAAAACTTGGCTCACTAGCAACCTGAATGGGAAATCTCAAAGTCTGCCAGTTCGTCAATGATTTATTTAAGGGGTGGGAGTTGGCTTTGCTTCTTCTATTTATGAAATTGCCATATACAAAAGCTTGTAACAGAAGTTCTGTGGAGTCTGAGCGCATGTAAAACACTTCATTTGGAAAGGATAATCTTCTACAGTAATTTCTAATAATGTGCTTGTTTGACATGAAGCTAAAGTGTAATGTAGCCCTCCATCACTCTAATGGCAAAGTGATTACCGCTGGGTTATACTGATCAGAGACGCTTAAGGGAATATTGAACCATGGTAATTCTCATTTCTCCATGACGCAGCCTAAATCTGCAATTATGGTTTTATCAACATCAAAAAATGATCTTCTCCCAAGTCAAGCCTGATTTATGAGTTGTAATTTAAAAAAGTGTTGAGCAAAGGTCCATAAAATCAAAATTGTTATATTCAATGTCATCTTCTTGCACACCTCCTGGGCTGTTTCCTACCAAAACCCAAAGTTTTTGTGTGTGTGTCTTTGGAACTCTTACCTACTTTATTTTTGTGGATTTAAATTCACTAGCCGGTAAACAGTGGCTAGATGTCCATCCATCTGTCCATTCATCTACAATTCATAAGAATCACTACTCTGAGAATTTTGGTCAGACTTTAGTGAAACTAACACACAGTGACGTCTGAGTCTTCACCCAGACTGTACTCAAGCCAAGATCACATGTCGTTTTACGGGCACTTCACATTAATTATAAGCACTTTTTCCAATTTCACCAAGTTCTCACTTCTGATGTATCAAACAAGTGCCACTTCAAATCATTTAGCAAAGCTGATTACATCATAAGATCCATGATGTAGATAAAAAATATTAGCACTTCAAATTTGTATGGCATAGTTAAGTGATGGTATTGCTCCACTCATTATCACAGTGGGTTGCTCCACGTGTTTTGATTTGGCAGTGTTTTACACAGATCAAATCCATCAAAAAGAATGTGTGTCTGCAGCTGGAATCAAACCAGCAACTTGTGCTAACCACTACACTTTAGTAGCACTGGTTACATTTTGTACTTGATGATTAATTAGGTTAATTTGTGACTTCTTTATGAGTTTCAATTCTCTTCAATTTGCGCAATGCAGCAAACCAGTAATAAAAAACAAAAAATGTGTGTATTTCTTTCTGCACTTCACACATTGCAGTAATGCAAATTGTAATGGATCCTGGGCCTTACTTTTTAGACTCTTAGAATTTGCTTTCTAGTGCCGTTGGATCATTTTGGCATGATGTCAAGTACAGGACTTGTTTGCAGCATGCTAATTTGCTGCTCTTAAGGTAGGCTCCCTTAAAGCAAGTGTTTTCTCTCCTTTGAAGGTGTGCATGTCATAAGAAGTTGCTGTGCTGAATTATTTTTATTTCAAACAGTTCCTGGGAGAAGAGAAACTCACATCAGCAGGCAAAGAGCAACTGACTCATCCTTAAATTCACACAAAACAAAGCAGAGCTCATAACCACATGAGGGTAGGGCCAGATTGGCTACAGCTGGTTCTTATGAAGTTGAACTCTTCGTATATGAAGCACAAAGTCAGCACTGATCTACTTTAAGTTCAAGAAGAGTTGGCTAAAAGGGTTGCTGAATTACTTATACCCATCTTTAGGGAGTAGGATTCACTGATTTTTATCATGTTACTGAGAGATGTCCCCTAAAACATTCAATTGGCTGAGGGGGAGGCAAACAGGAGCTTCCTTCTGTTTCAATTCAGCAAGTTTTCTGTAAAAGTGAACTCCCAAACTAGAGTTAAAACCAAAACTTATCCAGTCTAATTGAGACTCGTGAGATTTGGTCTGTTTGATTTTGAAATTTGATTTAGGTGTCTCGGATTCAAACCAGCGGGAGGTCTAATCCACACAGGAAGTGGTAAAGACAACATTTCAGAGAGAAATACGGTCTCGGCTCAGGACTTCCTCGCAAAAGAGATTCTTCATCTCAAGAGTTTTACTTCCTAGTTAAGTAAAGGCAAGGAAGTGAAGCTATGTAGCATCCAGATACTCTTACAGAAAGATGGCCAATGTCCTTTGTGACCGGTGTTCACACAAAAGCTGCAAAAGTCACCAGTTTCGTCCACTTTTAAGTTCTCAGCAGCAGCTGAATCCAATAAAATTTTGTGCAAGAGATGAAATCTGATCAGTTTATTTGCTAGTTTTGAGGATAAATTGTTTATCGGAGTGTTTGAACTTTTCCTTTAAATGAGCAAATTTCTCTGAGTTTACAGAATGACTTTTGCTCTGTATTGATGCATTAATTTAGCTTTGCTACCCGTCAATGAAATTAATCCAATGGAAACCAAATATTGGCACTGTGATTACTGTGATTGATTGGGGCAATTTAATATAAATGGAGGTTGTTTGTCACACTGTACTCAGCACAGTGCTCAGCAGGTTTCTGCAATTTACTGATAAAACAGATTTTTTTAATATCCTTGTTAAATCATCTGTCAATCATCTGACTTTTTTTTTCTCGTGACTATTGTGTTGTGTATTTGTTATTTTGGGGTATATTGTGTCCTAGTTACTATAATAACAAGTTTCTGTAATACTTTTTCCTTCCACATCCAACTTATAATTACAGAATTGCTGTAATTGCAGTTGTTGCTGCACAGTATATTTAACCCTCACACCCTCACCAGTAGAGTTGAGAGTTCTGTGCTGACTGATTTGGGGATTTTGAGTGCTCATCTTCAGCTTTTTGGCTGTTGCTGATTTGTTCTTTGGAGCTCAAAGTGACCAAACTTTAATGAGAAGGTGCAGCACTAAGTTATGAGGTGATGCTGATGAGCTTGATTGGCATAAACCATACACAGGTACCTGCTAATTTATGCTAATTAATACAATAACAAAACTAGTTTGTGCACACAAAGAAAGGATTTGACTCCAGTTCACTTTGCTCTTGCATGCGAAGAAAAGAATTGTTTATTAATATTATTATTTTTATTCACAAAGCTTCCTCTTATTAAAACTAGCTTCAAGTGGCAAAATTTGAAAAACACAAAGTTTTTGACTAAATTTTGACACAGCATTAAAAAAATCTCCTGAGGTGTAAAACTGTTAGAAGTGATGAAGAGAACTTTTAAAAGTTGTTTTAGAAGAAGAGAAGGGTCAGCGGGGAGCTGGCCCCAGGGAGGGGCCGCTTGCCCTTCCTTTTCTGCCCTCCCCATCCTCAGCTGCCTCCCTCTTCCCGCTCCACCACACCCACACAAACATTCAGGGCTTGGGGTGCAGGTGTGTCACCAGGGTGCAGGGGAGGCACTCCCCCTCTGTCCCCTTCTGGCCGCCTGTGCCTCAATTTATTCCACAACCTAGACATCCACATTACTCACACTCTCATAACACATACATATAGGGCCTTGGGGGTGGGCACGTTATACAGCGTCCAGAGGATGGTCTGTGTACTCAAACCCACCTCTGGCGCTGGTGCCCTACCCTCAATTTTAAATGCATATAGACACTGAGGGTTTTCGGGAGGAGCCGTGCTGCTCTCTGGCAGGAAGCACCATGCCCTCCTGTGTTTTAAATGCACTTCAAATGCACGCAGCAACACTACATATGAGCGGGCGGAGGGAGGTTTGGGGTCTTCACTCACCCCCGTTCTGTTAACCGTTGGGGCTGGGGGGCTGGGAGGAGATGCTGGCCGTCGGATTGGGGTCTGGGATGCGGGGCCTCCCTGCTACTGCAGATAAGGAGGCGATCTGCCTTCCTCCACCCCAGAGAGAAGGGTTACATCTCCTGGGTCCGGGTATGGTTTGCCCCTCTGGGGGCAGGGGTACCTGGACCTGGGATATAGAGTATGTTTGGGGAGTGTGAATGTGTGTACAGTGTCTATTTGTGTCTGTCTCTGCGTCGGTGAGTGCCGAGTATTTATTTGTTTGTGTATATGGGGATGGGAATGCATGTTTGTGTCTGCGTGCGCCTGTTCGTCTGTGTCTATATGTCAGCTTGGGTCTCAGACTCCACCTTTCTGGGAACATCTCAGGCTCTCCGAGGTATGGAGGCCTATCTCCCCTCACCACACTCCCTGCCAGTGGCTGATGCCCTCAGACGTTGGTGTGTTGGTGGTTCTTGGTGTCTGGAGCTGGGCGCTCATGTATGTACCGACTCACTCCTGGTGGCCGATTGGCGGGGCCTGGCGCCTGTGGCCCGGCTGGGCCCCTTCCGAGGGGTGGGTTGCCCTCAGGCCTCTGGCACACCTGGCTGCCGGCAGAGCCCGTGGGCACGTCACTGAAACCCCCTCTGGCCTCTGCTCCATGGCTGCTGGGTGACCTCTCGTTTGGGGCTTTCCTCAGCTCTTCCCAGGAGGGTTGCACGGTTGCCCCTTTGGTGGTCTTCCTTGGGTCCTCGTACTCTGGGGCCTCTGGATGTCTGGGGCCTGGATCTCCTCCATACCTGCTTCATGCCCTGGGGGACGGGGCTATGGCTCCCCACACTCCCTATCAGATCGTTACATGGAGAAACCTTTTGAATACAAGCATGCTGATCCACACAGGTGTGCACACAGGTGTACACACAGGTGTTCACAGACACAAACTACACCTTTCTTGGCTGCTACCTCAAAGCACATTGTGCGCTGTCGATCTTGCATGCTGCACAATAACATGTAATATTAAGTATCTACTGTTATCTACTGTTAGCTAGTTTATTGTGATGGTGTTGTATTTATTATGTTGCTTTTTTTTGTTTGTTTTCTCTTCTGTTTTTTCTTATCTCCATACAGGTGATCCAGGTGTTTCGTTTGTTTTTCTTTTTTTTCTTCCCCCTTTTCTCACCATCTCTTCTCCCCTCTATTTTTCTTTCTCTCCCTCTCTTTCTTTCATTCTTTCTCCCTGTCCTATCCCCCAGTCATGTCTGTCCCGTCTGTAACAACCGAAAATCAAATCAAATAAATACATAATTATAATAAAGGTCAATCAAATGGACCAATATGGCAAGGCCATGATGATCCAATTGGTAAAGTAAATCCGCTTGGCATCTTTCTTGGCCTTCAGACAACAATTCTGATGGCTAAAGATCCAAACGGGACAGGCAAAAAAAAAAAAGAAAGAAGAAGAAGAGAAAGTAAAAAGCGCTGAGCTGCAGGAGCTTTTTCTTTAACTGGGTAAATTCAATGCTAGCACTTTGGACCTGAGTGGTTCCTAAAGTAAGGACCACGACCTCCTGTTGGACAGTGAATGTACTGCTAGTGAGCTGTAAATATTGTTATTTATTTTAAAAGTCTTGATAGAAGATAGTGCATATAACATTCTAGGATTAAAGCTCTATATGGAGAATGAACCTGAACAAATTGTTGGGGCATGACTCAATAAAAACACAAGGGACGAAATGCTTCTTCAACTCGTCTGATGAGATGTGTGATTAGAGGTTTGGGTGGGCTGCAGAAGACTTAGAAGTTTCAAACTGGCCATCTGAACTTTGATAATGGCTTTGGATCACAATGACACTTCTATGATTAGGCCTGTCGATATGAGCTCAGTGAAAATATTCGGATGGACTCAGTTCTTAGTTCAAGTGTTACTTGATACAATGTGATGTTCGAATGGTCCCATTAGTGTTAAAATGTAAGATAAAGAGGGTTTTCTTACCCTTTGATTGACAAGTATAGCCCAGATTCTCAGTCTGATCTTCATCCTTCATATCCACATCCAGCTCCAGGCTTTAAATATAGGACTTCACAAACTAGTGGAAAGCATTATGTATTTCCATTATTTATTTACAGTTTATAGTAATTAATTGTAAATCAGTGATTCTAACCTTTTCTTCCTTCTTCTGATTGTAAAACTCACTCTGGACTGAATTGATGTTTGAACACCTTAAAAATATGAACAGGTGTTTATCATATGCTCAAATATTTCTCATGTTTTGCATCATTTGTGCTTTGTACTTCCTGCTTTGAAGGAAGTGAATGCAGTGATGCCTGAACCAGCGTCATTGCTTCAGATATTAATCAGGCATTCATGAGAAATAAAATTCCAATAACTGAGTCACTTAATTGAAACTTGCAAAGCAACAACAGTTTAAACTTCAAAGGGATGTCAGCACTGTGCGTAACAGAAGGACACAGCTTGTGGGCTTGTGTGCGTGGTTTTTTTTGTTACTCTTAGTACGATTGTTGAAAGCTTTATCAGCTGCCTGCCTGAGGAGCAGCAGGATGTCTAGCTCAGAAGCTATTTCAGCCTTTTTTTCTCATTTAGTCTTCATGCAGAAACACTTGAGTCACAGTAAGACACACGCTTTAGTTCTGAGATCTGCAAACAGGCCTCCTCCACTCTGATTTTTCTCATGTTTTCGACAATTTATTTTTTAATCTATAGAGCCTCCACTTGTTTCTACTGATGTGATTGCAAACCATTACTAAAAAGCACTCTTAGAGTAAACTTATCATTTGTCTCCATCTAGTGGTGCTCAGAGGACATGTACGTCCTGTCTTCATTCTGGTATATATTATTATTATTTATTGGTTTTATTTTTTTTATAAAATAATATTTTCTTATTAAAAAAACAAAAACTCACACACGCTATGCACAATTATTTACCACACACATACACTCAGAAAATTGTAGCAACAGTTATAAAAGTGTGAAAATATCTGTGCTAGCGGAGGAGGTAACAGGAGAGATATTTTTTCTGATTTAGAAATAGATCAGAGAACTCATCACACGGTAGGACTGTGCACATTATCCTCGTTGCTCTTTTTTTGTAATTTTCCAGAAGGGCAGTTTTTTATAACTGGCTGTAGAAGCTGAAATTGACTCTTTTTAGTTTCAAAGACACAAACAGACACACAAAGAGACACGACTGCTCTGCACTGGGTCATCGCTCAGTGTCCTCTTCAGTCATGCTGCTTACCAGCACAGAATAATTCAATTGAGTTTACAGTCCAATAGCTGTGCTACGAGTGTTTAATGTTTTTATTATTAATCTGTGTGAATAAGTGTAACTTGTAGCTTAAGTGTATCAGAAGAGTTCAACGCAGTGAATTCACTGTGTGGGCGTGGACCCTAAGGCCCATCCATAACGCAGTGTGTTACAGTCAGTGTTGGGGAGTAACGGAATACATGTACCGCCGTTACGTATTTAGAATACAAAATATGAGTAACTGTATTCCGTTACAGTTACCGTTTAAAAAGGTGGTATTCAGAATACAGTTACTTTGTTGAAATAAATGGATTACACGGCGGTACTTTCCTGTTTCATATTGTCGCGGGTCAGGACTGTTTGGGTTTGTTTGACAGCTATGTTCTGTTGTTCCAGGCGGCAGCGTTACGGTTGCCATGGTTACAGGGTGACGCTCTCTCTCTCTGCGTATTTCCTGGGTGAGAGAGCGCTTTTTTGTTGTTGTTGTTGTGCTAAGCCAGGTATGTCCAAAGTCCGGCCCGCGGGCCGTCAGATTTCAAGTGGCCCACAGCTTCAGTCTAATTATGTATAATTTATGGCTCACTTTCTAAGTCTGAATAAATAAATCATGACTTTAAAGGTGTAATTCCTTTTTTCACCACATGGTGGCAGCACATTTTTTCTGCTACTTGCACCTGTGCTGCGAGCCCGCCCTTCTCTGCTCGTTTCTGCCATGGCGACTGTACAAAAAAGGAGAAAGGTTGATGGTGAGGGCCGCCGCTTTCAGGAGCGGTGGCAATTGTAGTATTTTTTTTACTGAAATTCGAGGCAATTGTGTTTGCCTGATTTGTAAAGAGACTGTTGCCTTGTTTAAGGATTTTAACATTAGGAGACACTACGAGACTAAACATGCTGCAACATATAACAAGCTAACAGGGAGTGAGCGCGCTGAAAAAGTGAAGCAACTCCAAGCTGCTCTGGCTTCGCAACAGCGATTTTTCATGCGGGCCTGTGAGACACACGAAATATCACGAAAGCCAGCTACGAAGTGGCTATGTTAATAGCTAAACATGGCAAAACTTTCACTGAAGGTACGTTTGTCAAAGACTGTGTCATGAAAATGGTGGAGAACATTTGCCCCGAGAAGAAGCAAGAATTTCTGAATGTTTGCTTGGCACGCAACACTGTGGCACGAAGAGTTGAGGATATATCGTCAGACATTCACAGACAGCTGCGGGACAGAGGAGTGGATTTTGATTATTTCTCATTAGCCTGCGATGAAAGCACCGATGCATCTGACACCGCGCAACTGCTGATTTTTTTTACGAGGAGTCGACGACAAGATGAACGTGACAGAGGAGCTGCTGGATCTCAAAAGCCTTAAGGGTCAAACCAGAGGAATGGATTTATTCATTTCTGTTTGTGAAGCTGTTGATGATATGAAGCTACCATGGAGTAAAGTTTCTGGGATCATTACTGATGGTGCACCTGCCATGGCTGTTGAGCGAAGCGGATTGTCCACACTGATCTGCAATAAAGTCAGCGAAGAAGCAGGTAACGCTGTTAAACTTCACTGTATCATTCATCAGGAGGCTCTCTGTGCCAAACATCTCAAATTTGATGATGTTATGAAACCAGTAGCAAAGACGATCAACAGTATTCGCTCTAAAGCTCTGTACTACCGACAGTTTCAGCAGTTTCTGCATGACATCCAGGCTGAATATGGTGACGTAATTTATTACAATGATGTGAGATGGCTAAGTCGGGGGTCTGCACTACAGCGATTTTTCTCTCTCAGAGAGGAAATCAGATAGTTTTTAGATGAGAAGGGACAACCAATGGAAAAACTGTCTGATCCTGTATGGCTGGCAAATCTGTCTTTTTTGGTTGACATTACGAAGCATCTGAATGCGCTGAATGTTAATCTTCAAGGAAAAGACGCAGTGGTGAGCCAACTATACGCTCACATCAAGGCCTTTGGAACCAAACTGCAACTTTTCCAAAGACACTTGTCCCTAACAGAGCCCTGCACCGCACACTTCCCAGCTTTGAAAGAGGTTATTGACAGTTTCCCAGTGGACATTAATGTCCAAATGAAGAGTTACGCAACAGCTATCGCGTCTCTTTCTGGAGAATTTAACAAACGCTTTCAGGACTTTGCAGCTATTGAAAAAGACATGCTGCTTTTCTCATCTCCCTTCTCCGTGGACCCTGATGATGCTCCTCCGCAGCTTCAGCTGGAGCTCATTGAGCTGCAGTGTGACGATGAGTGCCGCGGAAAACACCGGCAGTGTTCTCTTGTTGACTTTTATCGGCAGCTAGACAAAGACAGGTTTCCTGAAGTGCGATCTCTTGCTAAGAAAATGCTGAGCTTATTTGGCTCCATATATTTGTAAAAAGCATAAAGCACGCTAATGCAATCCACAAAAGGAAACGTATTTTGTTAAACTCTTAAGATTTGGTTTTAACTGTTGATGTTATGCTCTTAATTCATAGTTGAGTGTGTTGTGTACATATTGTGTAAATTTACAAATGTGTTTATTTCTTGCAGCAAGTGAACTTCCAGTTATGCAATCTTCCAGTAGATGTGAAAAACTTTGGCTTCCTGAAAGGTCTTGTAAAAGTCAAGGGCAAATTTCATTTAAAAAAAAACTTTATTGATAACAGAACACTTTTCATTACTTATAACTCCTGTTTAAATGTTCATTAGGCAAAGATATTGCAAACTCATGGAAATTTAGGGTATTCTATACAGTTTGTTCAATGTTGTCTGACTCTCCAGATATAAATGAAAAGCGGAATTGTGTCTTTAGAGTTGTAAATGCTTGCCTGAGTGTCTTTTATTTAGGTACATTTCTATTTTAAAAATAAAGGTAATTGTGACTATTAAAATTGTTCTTCATTATATTTTCATGTAACTTTGTTATGGAAAAAAAAGTCAAAAGGAACCATTGGCCCCCAGGCATCTTCACTTTATAAAATTTGGCCCTCTTTGCAAAAAGTTTGGACACCCCTGTGCTAAGCTAAAAGGCAGAATGCTACAGGCATGGCCCTAAAGAATGTAGCCTCATGGGCAGTGTAGTCCGTGCTGCAGCGAGAATGGACTGTCATACACGTTATGTGTCTGTGAGCGAGGGAGGGAGAGAAAGGAAAGTCCGAGCTGTCACGGAGCAAAAACGGGAGCTGGAAGCATGTAAATATAATAATAACCACTGCAGCCAAGAAGAGTGCCTGACGAGCCCATTTGTAAGTAAGCTATTAAGACTCGACTGTACACCGTGTTCCTGTTTTCCTCTGGAAAAAATAAGTTCCGTTGGAGCAGCCTTTCAACGCCTCTCTCTGTCTCTCGCTAGCAAAGTTGACCCAGACAACAAAGTAAAGCTAGTTTTCAGCTACGAGCCCGACACGGAACCCAGTATTAGTCAGATGTCCCTTTACTACGGTTCGGAGCCGCGGACCTTCAGTAACAGTAATAAATCACAGCAATAGTACATTCATGTAGTTGTAAACAGCATGATAATATATTAAGTAATCCAAAGTATTCAGAATACGTTACCCTCATTGAGTAACGTAACGGAATACGTTACAGAATACATTTTGGGGCATGTATTCAGTATTCTGTAATGGAATACATTTTAAAAGTAACCTTCCCAACACTGGTTACAGTATTAGTGTATACTGTCAAACAAATTCAGAGTAATGATGGCACTTTTCACACTTTGTTTAACATCTGCAGTTAATTCAATCCCATAATCTAAGCTGGGTAAAATATAGATATACATATTTTTTTACAGTGGTTTCACAGTAAAGAACAAACAAACAAAATTACAGGACAGCCTGCACAATGAGTTATTAGAATTTTTTCTGTAATTTTGCGTATTTTATTCTTGCAAAATTAAACTCAAAGCAGCTTTTTGTTTATCGTGTAAAAAAAACTGAGATGCATTGTAAAAATAAATAAATAAATTAGTGATTAAATGTGTTATTTATTTAACTTCTTTCAACTACCAGAAAGAGAAATTTCACTTGTCCACAGTTTGCATGTTCTCCTGTGTGGGTCTGTGCTTCCTCCTAAGGTCCAAAGACATGCAGTAAGTGGGTCAGGTTAGTTGGTGGGTGTGGATGGTTGTCTGTCTCTCTGTGTTAGCCCTGCAACAGACTGGCGACCTGTCCAGGGTGAACCGTGCCTCTCGTCCTGATGAGGGTAAGCAGAAGATAATATATGGATGAATGGAGATGGTTTGGCATCTCAAGTGGGCGGGTTTTTCACAGTGAGGCAAAAGACACTTTGCTTGTTATCACAAACAGTTGATTGCAGTTCTTGCTGCCAAGTGTGGCACAATCAGTTATTAAGTTTTGGGGACTCAGTTACTTTTTCATATAGGATCAGGTTTTGATATTCTTTTCCCCATTAATAAATTAAATCCTTTAAAATCTGCATTTTGTATTTACTTGGGTTATCTTTGTTTAATAGAACACTTGAGACATGAAATGTGACAAATATGCAATAAGAAAACAAAGCCCAAATAAACTAATTAAAAGAATTTATTGTGGTAATTAGACTGAAACACTGATGAAAATTATGTGAAATTTTAAAATTGAGGCTGATAAGAGGAACAGCGCCTGAAATAATCTGAACTATCAGACAAATCACTGTCACAGACCAGGGTAAAGAAAGGCGTTCATATCAATTTTGTCCTGAGCCGCAACCCTTCTGTTTGAACTTCATCCATGCTGTGATTGGCTACAGTTCTACACAAGAGCCCGCCTTCTCCTCCCTTCCTCAAAGCTCATTGGTCGCACATCCCCTTCTTCGCGTAAATCTGGAAAAACACACCAAACACACGTTTCGGACTTCTTTCTCATGTTGTTTCCGTGCGTCCTTCTTCACAGTTTCTTTTCCTGATTAGATTATAAACAGAGGAGAGTGCAGCTCTGCATGTCAAAAGTAGAAATTGATGGTGGAAGTTTATTCATGTTTACACGAAGCGGAAATCGGGCTGCACGAGCGGTTTAGCTCGGGAGTTAGGCCGGGGAGAAAGCGGACTAAACTCCTGGTGAGTTCACCCTGTGTTCTCGGGGATTTCCTCTTGTGCTCGGTGTAAGGAGAGCAGGATGTCAGACATGAAGTTTGTGTCTGTGCTGTAAAACTGCTAAAACAGGAGCTGGGCTACAGTTAGCCTCAAATTGCTAACTAAAGGGGAGAAAATTAGTTCGCAAAGCCACGTTAAGCACTGAATTGGAAACTAAAGCTGGGGCTATTGTAAAGTAAACCTTACCAAGATACTCGAGAAGCTTAAAGCAGAGCAGTGCCTCAAGCTAAAACAGATAAAAACAGTGTAAACTGTGACACCGAAACATTATTGTTAATATTTATTGATGGATTGTTAATGTTTTACGTTTCTTATTGACGAAGATGTTAAATATTTGCAGGTTTTTGTGCCTGTTGTACTGACATTGTAAAGGAGCTGTCAGTGATTATCTTTTGGTTTTATAGGGAAAAAAGAGTTTTGTAGTCATAAACATGCATTAATTAGTCTTCCTGATGCATTCTCATAAACTTGAAATGCATATCAGTGGCTGGTGGTTTGTGGAAGCTGCCATGTTGAATACAATGGATGAATAGACATCGCCTTAAGCCTGAATTATGCTTCAGCAGGAAATCTGCTTGGTTTCGGTTGTTTACCTTTAACACTGGGTACCACCTCAGTGTGGGAGGGTTCGTTATAGCATTCCTCCCAAAAGTCCTGTGATGTCATTTGTATAGGACACCAATGCAAAGCAACACTACACATTGTTATGTTGAGGACATCGAGGCGATGGTATACCTGCTGCTAAGCTGATGGTAAACCTCTGCACCTCATCATTGGACCACAGTGTTGGTTTGTGTGCAGCCATTTCCCTCGTTGCTGTGTTTCAAAAATGAGGAGTGTGATTCTTCCGGAGGCGTCACTCTTATGATTCATCCAATCAGTGGCATGGAGCCTGGTTACATCACATTTTTGGCTCGACTCAGCTCGCTTGGAACCGGGGTCAAGTAGCTACCAGTGGCAAAGAGGCTTAAATGTAACAAGTGGTTGTTTAAGTTACTGCTGTCTTGGGCTTTTGGTGGTTGACTGCACACATAAGCACAATTAGTCCCATTCAATAAAGGCAAAGCATCTATGTTAGAGATTTCCACTTGAATGGTAATTTTATTGGGCTATTTGATAAACAGACACATACTTAAACTTGCGTAAACAAATCCCCACATAATTAATTACTAGTTAAAATATTTTTATTTGGGTTTTGGTGGGTTTTCTTTTGGCAGTGACAAAATTAACTTTGGCCTGCACCAAAAAATATTTATATGCAAGAAAAACTCAAAACATGCTGAACCTGACTGTCTTTCAGGTCTCTTGACGGGCGATCATGGAGTCGGTCAGCAGTCTGTCCGTGCTAGGCTGCAAACAGCTCTCTGTCTGCCTGGTGGACTGTATGAAGACTCCGGGGGTCCCGAGGCCAGAGCCTGAAGGTGAGCAGCATTCAGAAACACAAGATCAGGATCGTTACTTCCTACATCTTACAGTGCTGGTCACAGGCTTAGATACCCTCATCATGTATACAAACAAGGGCAAGGGAATGAGGAGGTCAACAACAATTAGAGCTGGGAAAAGAACCAAGTCAAACACAGTAGTTTGTTGTTGCTTTTATTACTATAGTCAAAAAAACAAAAAATGGCTAAACTGAAAGTCAGTAACCAACAGATATATGCTAAAATAACAAAGAGATGGTTAAACAAAGCAAACTACTCACTAGTAGTGCCAAAAACAAACTGCACAGCTACTGCCCTCCACTCGGCTGGTAGCTCTAACGCAGCCTTTCTTGTGTCTGGGCCGATTGCATTTATCACTAGTATATTTTTATCATGCTGTCAAGCTCCACAAATCAGTACCAGCTTGCCTGAGGACCTGCTCTGATGTTCTGAATTTCCTATAGTGATGTTCCACAGTTACAGGCAAACCAGGATTTTACTGTTTGATCAGATTACTTCTTGGGCATAAAACTGTGACGCTGCCCACAAAGACTGATGTAAACCAGCCTTTTCTTTCTTTTATGGCAACATAGTCATCTGCTAAAATCCGCATTCACATGAATTAAGTTTTTTTTGTCTAGATTTACATATACAATGACCACTCAGAGAGAGAGACTGAACTCACATGAGCCTGAAGCTTCATGCATAGCTGATGATTCTTTAGAGGTCTACTCTGGTTACATATGTAACAAATGTTGCCTTGTTTTCAAAATGCTGTTTCTGAGAAATAGAGTCTGAAGGGACTTTGGAAAAATGTGAAGTAATGCATAGATTTTTATCTGTTTTATAAAAAAGTTTTAAAACTTGGCCACCATTCTGGAGTCTATTTTAAAGCCCTGTGAACAGGCGATTGGCTGAAATTTAAAACAGTTCAAGGTTTTTGCTCACTGCTCATATCTGTATGTGAACAAATTATTTCAGCCTCCTTTTAAAGTAAAGTTCAAACAGTAAACCCTGAAGAGGTCAGCAAATAATCCATCAGTTTTCTGTGTCTTCCTCTTCTTATCGTCCTTTCAGCCCCGTCTGGTGACCTTCCAGTCCTCACTCTGAGGGAGCTGTCTGTCTCTTTGGTAGACTGCATGAAAACTCCAGTGCTGAATAGTGACGATAATCACAGCAGCTTGCAGCTCAAGCTGAAAGAGGAGGACGAGCAGTTGGGGAGAGAGTACGAGGGCTCAAAGCTGGAGCTGCACCCAGTCTGGCAGGACAGCGGAGTCGGAGCAGAGATTCATTTGTATAAAGAAGAAGAAGAAAATAAAAACAACATCTTGGTGGAAAACAAACCTGAAGAGCTTGCTCGGACTGATGGCAAAATGTTAGTGTTTCAGGAGAACGGCAGCGGCCCCAAAGGGATGGCGTGGCTCATACAGTGTTCCGAACTATCAGAGTCCCTCGAAACAGCTGCACTGGGCGCCAGTTCAGAGGAGGAAATGGATGCAATGTCACAGCAAAGTCAGGAAGAAGATACTTTATCAGACAGAACGGAGACGGCACAGCAGGACACTGAAGCAGAGGAAGCTGAAGGTGCAGAAACCCCCGAGCCCGAGTCTGGAGGTGAATGTTTAATAAATAGTGTTTTAGTAATTTTTTAAATTATTCTATTTAAACTTAAAATTTTCACCAGAAAGTTTTTTAAGGCTTTGCTGCTAATATTTTAGCTGTGCACTACTGCGCTGTTGCCTCTTGGTGGCACTGTGACTATTAGATGCTGCTGAGTAGATGTTCAGGTCTTCATCAAACATGAGAAGTTTGGGCCGTACTGGACGACATATGTGTGAGTTACAAATTTCCCCATGGAGCGAGAGACACGCTCTTCAATAAAAACTCAAAAGTTTTCCAATTTACCATCAGTGAGGTCTTTGCATTAGACTGAGTAAATATGACGCTGATCAGATCAAATCTTTAAAGTAAAACCTAGAAATTTCATTATTTCTAAATGATATTATTTCCACAATTCCCTCACATTCAACTGATGTGAAAGTAAATCTTCACCAGTTGCAATTCTCCTGATGAATTTCAGAGCATGTTTAGCTTCTAGAAAAAGGCCTTATTATTAGGGGTGGGCGATATATCGAATATACTTGAGGTATCGCAAGTTTTTCCATGTATGATGGTTAAAATGGCTTTATCGTGACCATCGAGTATAAATTGCCATGACAATATTAAGCCATTGACACATGTTTCTTTCTCTCTTGCTCTTGGCAAAGGCGGTCGCACTTTTTTTTCCTCCTCCTCTTCCCTGCTTAGCCTCTTGTGTCCTTGTCTAGTCTCGTGTTTTTTGTATTACTTTTCCCTGGAACACTCTCTCACAGTCTGTTCTCTAAAACCTAAAAGAGGAATTATGGATTTGATCAACTGGTCTCTGAATGCAATTGACAGCCTTTTCTCAACGAGAAGTCTGGGCTCGGGTGAGCCTGAGTGCTGAAGACATCTACCTATTCGGAACCATGATAACAGGGTTCTTGCTGATCGGAGCTGGCTTGGCCCTGGCTTATCGAAGAATTAAGGAAGCGGAACCGGCTGTTCAAACCCCCACAAGGCTGCCCGCTGGGATTAAAACGATGGGACGAGGCGTGAGTTTCTCGAAATGGGTCATTGAGCGCTTGGAGAACCGCACGGCTGCAGTGAATACTCAGAACAAGACCTCTGAGTGCAAACTGATTACATCTGGAGGGGCTCACTCGGAATAACACCTCTGGGCACAAATTGATCACATCTTGGGAAGTGCACTGCGGTCGTGAGTTCTCAGAACCTGCTCTTTGACCACAAGAATGACAACACCACGGAACGTAAGTTTGGATAACATCATGGAGAAGCTCACGGCTCTCCAACGGGAGATTGAGAGACCAGTGTTGGACTGTTAGAACAGCTTTGAAATTCTTATGAGTTGTTCGCACTAAAGTAAAAATCATCATCATTTTATGCGGAGACCCCTTCGGCGCCAGCTGTGGGCTCAAGGCTGGAGCTGAACAACAACACCCAGATAACGACTGTGTTGAGACTGTTCTTCCCATTCTATGCAAGGCCACCTGGGTTGGCTGGAAGACTGTTTACTTAGCCTGGCAGGGCGAAGGACACTGTCTCAGCTGAACTCTGGACACATACACATACACACACACGCACACAGACATATATACACATGCAGATATACACTCATCCCCCCTCCAAACGCCTTCGACGCTTGTTCCCTTCCGATGCTGACGGTGGATCATGGAGCCCGGATGTACTGTCTACATTGGATGTCTCTCACCCTTTACCCACCCCTGTTGCTTGTCATGTGTTTCTTTGGTGTATTAAGAGATTTTTTCATGTGCTATGTGCAGAGGTGTTTTTTTCTGTTCTCAAACTGATCTACCTGTTGGAGCTCAGTCTGGGGGGAGTTATTTTTTTTCTCCTTATCTTTCCTCATGTTGTGCTTTTCCATGTTATACCCCTCTGACCTGTCTTCCCCATGTGATGTTTGTGTAATGTATGTATGGTCGGATGGGTAAGACGGCGCTGGCACGGCTGGCAGCCTTAACCCAATTTCCCTCGGGATGAATAAAGTATAATCAATCAATCAATCAATCAATGTCAACATCTCCTCACACAGCAAAGAAAATGTTAAATAAACCAGCTGTGACACCTGTGAATGCTCTTGGTTAGTCGTTTTTATAGTCACTATCTAGACTTTTCTTTCTGTAATTTGAGATAATCCCATTTTTTGTTTTACAATTTTCATATATCATAAGCACAAAAGAGCACCTTTTTCATTTCAGTTTATTCGGTTTATTTTGTCACATGAATTATTGCTTGATGTACTTTTTGTTCTGATCTTTTGTTTGTTAAATGTCTGGTGTTGAACACAGAAAGAGACGTACTCCGACAGTAGTGTCATTTTTTTTTTTGTATTTGAAGTAGAAGTAAAACACCGAATGGTCGATTTGAATGCTGTACTACACCAAAGTGGGTTTTTTTTTTTTTTTTTGGGGGGGGGGGTGTTATTTGAACATTAGATTTTTCTCATATTGCCCAGCCCTACTTGTTGTTGTTGTTATTATTATTATTAGTATCATTATCATTAGTTGTAGTAGTACGAGTAGTATTGGTATTAGCTTGCGTATAATAAACTTAGTGCAAGACCCTGTTGCATCTGCTAGGAGTTCTCAGGTCCAACAATAGCTCGAGCTGATTCAATTTTGGTGAAAATCATGTCAAGGTCACAGCAAATGTAAAAATCAGTAAAAACTTTACATTACCCACAATTTTTTCTGGATCGTCCACAAACTTAGCGCCCCCAACATTAAAGTTGACCTTGAAAAAAGATTTAAAGAAACCATATTGAGTATATATATATATATATATATATATACATATATACAGTGTTGGGAAGGTTACTTTTAAAATGTATTCCATTACAGAATACTGAATACATGCCCCAAAATGTATTCTGTAACGTATTCCGTTACGTTACTCAATGAGGGTAACGTATTCTGAATACTTTGGATTACTTAATATATTATCATGCTGTTTACAACTACGTGAATGTACTATTGCTGTGATTTATTACTGTTACTGAAGGTCCGCGGCTCCGAACCATAGTAAAGGGACCTCTGGCTAATACGGTGGGTTCCGTGTCGGGCTGGTAGCCGAAAAATAGCTTTACTTTGTTGTCTGGGTCAACTTTGCTTGCCAGAGACAGAGAGAGGCGTTGAAAGGCTGCTCCAACGGAACTTATTTTTTTCCGGAGGAAAACACGAACACAGTGTACAGTTGAGTCTTAATAGCTTACTTACAAATGGGCTCGTCAGGCACTCTTCTTGGCTTCAGTGGTTATTATTATATTTACATGCTTCCAGCTCCCGTTTTTGCTCCGTGACAGCTCGGACTTTCCTTTCTCTCCCTCCCTCACTCACAGACACATAACGTGTATGACAGTCCATTCTCGCTGCAGCACGGACTACACTGCCCATCAGGCTACATTCTTTAGGGCCATGCCTGTAGCATTCTGCCTTTTAGCTTAGCACAACAACAACAACAAAAAAGCGCTCTCTCACCCAGGAAACACGCAGAGAGAGAGCGTCACCCTGTAACCATGGCAACCGTAACGCTGCCGCCTGGAACAACAGAACATAGCTGTCAAACAAACCCAAACAGTCCTGACTCGCGATAATATGAAACAGGAAAGTACCGCCGTGTAATCCATGTATTTCAACAAAGTAACTGTATTCTGAATACCACCTTTTTAAACGGTAACTGTAACGGAATACAGTTACTCATATTTTGTATTCTAAATACGTAACGGCGGTACATGTATTCCGTTACTCCCCAACACTGTGTACATATATATATATATATATTATAAAAGGGCATGGAGAGCACTGTACAAAGCACTTTTTCAACACAATGCCTTACGATGTCACAAAGATGGCATAAAGGTTCGCAAATTACAAACAGCATGAAAATACCTTCAAATTTCAAGTTTTTACAGCTTATAGAACCCAAAGATTTCATCTTATGGGTAAACATGCTATTTTAGTATGTAATGCTTCGAGGCCATAGGTCAAAAGGTCAGACATCAGTCTTGTTATAAAAGCAGATTGATTGTAATAAAAACATCAATTTTTTACGTCCTTCAAGCTTCTCTTCTAAACATCGTTTTCAACACGCTAATGGAATAATTTTGAGTGACTTGTAATCATCACTTCCTTCTTTCCTCTTCCTTGCAGCTCCTTCTTGCGTGTCTTCAACCAATGAAAACCAAACAGAGAACCAACAGGATGCTGCGCCTGAACCCCGACACCACCGCTGTGAGCACTGTGGGAAGTCCTTCGCAAGGAAGAGCAATGTTCGCCGACACCAGCGGCACAACTGCAGCAGAACAAAACCCACAGAAGATTCAGACCAGCTGGAGCAGGAGACGTTCTCATGCAGCAGGTGCATTCTAACATTTGACACTAAACGCGGGCTGAAGCTGCATGAGCTCTGTCACAAAGAGAACAGTGAAAGTCACGAGGGCAAAGAGAGTAATGAGGTTCAACGAGAGAGGCCTCACACCTGCACACAGTGCAATAAGAGCTTCTACGTGTTGTACACGCTGCGGCAGCATCTCCTCACGCACACTGGGGAGAAGTCTTACCACTGTGAGGTCTGTGGGAAGCAGTTTGGCAGGGAAGGAACTCTGAAGGAGCACATGCTGATCCACACAGGGGAGAAACCTTATAAATGCGACCAGTGCGGCAAGACCTGTGCCAGGCGCGGGGACCTCAGAATACACATGTTGAGCCACTCTGAGGAGAGACCTCACAACTGCAGCCACTGCGGCAAAAGCTTCAAACAGCTTTTCAAACTGAGGAAGCACGAACGAATCCACACAGGGGAGAAACCGTACCAATGCCAGCTTTGTGCAAAGAAGTTTAGACTGCAGGAATCGCTGGCATCACACATCCACACCCACACTGGAGAGCAGCCCTTCAAGTGCAGCCTCTGCCCCAAGGCCTTCAGTATCAGGAGCAACTTGAAGAAGCACCAAATGATACACACCGGGGAGAAGCGATTTCACTGCTCACATTGCGACAAAAGTTTCCGGCTGCAGCAGCACCTGATATTCCATGAGCGGGGCCACACAGGGGAGAAACCATACAAGTGTGAAAAATGTGGGAAAGGTTATTGTCACCCGTCCACGTTGAAAACACACCTGTCCGCTCATGAGGAGAAACCACCACGGTGCTCCCTGTGCGGGCGGGAATTTAGCGATCAGGAAGAGTTAGCCAATCACAGGTGCGCTGAGTCAGCAGAAAAACCTCATCGCTGTTCTCAGTGTGGAAAGTGCTTTTCCCAGATCATGAATATGAAGAAACACCAGATGATCCACTCAGGGGAAAAACCCTTCGCGTGCAAGGAGTGTGGGAAGCAGTTCAACCACAGTGGGAATCTCACAAAGCACATGCGCACCCACACCGATGAAAGGCCGTTTGAGTGTGAACTCTGCAAGAAGCGCTTCAGGCTCCTGCAGCACCTCACAAATCACAGATTAACTCACAACAAGAAAAAGTAGAGACTGAATCTGATGTTTTAGTGAAGGCAGCCACAGATTAGGAGGACAAACAGGGATGACTCTGCTGAGATGAGATTACGTTGACTCAGCTTCACTCCATTTTAAGCTTTAACTGTAGCTGTTTTAGTTGTTCCTCATGTAAAATGAGACGGAAGAATGTTAGAGAGAAATTCTCTGCCTTGATCTTTAAATGATAAAATGCTTTTAGAATTTTTTTTTTCCTTACAGATTAATATATTAAATTGGGGATTTGTCCCAAAATGAAAAGGATGAAAAAAATGAAATGCAAAAAAAAGATAAACTATTTCGGGACAAAATAAAAGTCAATATTAAAACCAAAGAACTAAGAAACTATCTTTTGTCTGGATGTCATAGTTTTCATTGGTAAGCTACAGACTGGATATTGATCATCAAGTAGTGAGTTACAATCATACTTTCACCACGCTAGACTCTCAGTACATCCACCTCACTGTAGTTGTCAGAGTAATTAATAATATAGATAATAGAGAAAATTAAAAAGAAAAAAACTGCTGTTGGTCAAAATGGGCATCAACTTTTTGCCCTGTTTTAAGTCATGTATCTCTAATTAAGGAAACTCATTGCGCTCATTGACACAGACTGACTCCGATTGATTGGCAGAGGTTTCCAAATAACTGCAGATTGCAATCTGTCTGAGAGTTGCGACAACTACTTGTATATGGTTGGCCTTGCGATGTAATTCAGTGCAACTATTGGTCACCTGTCCTTATAAATTTATTCACTGGATTTCTTGCAATGTGCACGTTTTTAACGTGATATAAACTTCACATTTTAACATCTGATTTAGACTTTGTAAATCTTTGTACAGCCTACGTGTCAACCTACGCAAGTGGCCAACACTGTTACCAGCATTCAAACTTGTGCTGGGTGTTTAATCTGTTTACCTTCTGATTGTGAGCCTTTATGTAATTTCAATTTTTTAATGAAGTGCCAGTGATGATGGAACTAAATAAAATTCAGGGACTTTTTTTTACCCTCTTGAATTCTCGCTCTTTGCTGTGGTCAACATATTTGTGCCTCAATGGGTTTGACTTATTCACCCATTCCCTCTTATCTATTTGGATATTTTTGGCAGTCTCTCTCCAGGGATTCGCACCCTCCCCACATACTACTCTGCAAGTCCGAGCAGGCCAGTATACATGAGTTTACAATCCAAGAATCTTGTAAAAGTGTAAACCTTTAATCTGCACTGCCAATGTTGTGAATTTTTAAGCCATACGCTGTGCTGATCAGACTCTATCAAAGTATTATGCTTAATTTCTAGTAATAATTAGTTAATTCTGTAATGATGTCACTCCTGAGTTCTGAGGTATCTGCAACACGACGTTATGATGGCTATCATTTGGATGTGATGCTGTACTACACCAAAGTGTGTAGTGTAACCCCTTTGACTGGTGCTGTACTGCACACTGTGACAAAAGGACCCGGAGCACACAGTGCTGCAAGTTGAGTGATCTTTTTATTTACAACGTTGGTTGCACTTTTCAGTTGGCACAGCTTTTGAGCTGCCCTCACCATCTTTGCAGTGCACACAGCTCTCTCGCCACGTCCTGGCATCCTACTCAAATAGGGGAGGCATTTGGCACCACACCCTGAACCCACTGCTCCCCTACAGATGAGCCAAAGACCACATACTGCCATTGCCTGGCTTAGGCCAGGGGAACTGTCTGGCCTGGCTTACTCCACTAATAAGTTGGTGGTGGGCCATGCAGTCAGGCTGCACCTGCTGCATCAATGTCTCCAGTTAAGCTGACTGCAAGAGTTTAAGATAGTGGGACAAAAAACAAATAAACCTCTTCCAATGGTAGTAGTTTTAGTTCAGAGTCAATCCATGAAAAATCAGTTCTGAGCCAGTATATGAAGATAATGCACTGGACATAAATGTCCTTTCATGTGCCATTTTATACCAAAAATACATTTATCGCAAGTTTAACAGGCAGTTTTAACAGTCCTGATACAAACCAGATTTCACAGCTGCAGTTGGTATAAAACTGATGTGCTTGTGGTTTTTAACAGACCTTAAACATATTTTCAGTCCAGATGTGGGTATCTCCTGTGCCTAAGATATCCACCAGGCTTAAGGATACAGGAAATATAATTTTAAAAAAACCAAAATGCTGATCCATGTCTCGTCTAGGTTAACTGCCTTAGAAAGTATTAATGCTGTGAAGGTAAATGTTTGCATGTTTTAAACAGATTTAAGTTGATGTACAGAAAAAAAAATTAATCAGGTGTCTCTGAGGGATCAGGAGTTTATGTTATGGTTTATTTGATTAAACTGTGGTCTTAACATCTTACATATGATTTTGGCTGAGTGAGCTATCAAACAGTAGACCTTTCACCTTTTACAGGACAGACTACCTTCAGATACAGTGTAACGCCTCTTTAGTGGCTTTTTAGATACTAAGTGGTAGTTACATAACTTCATTTAAACACCCCTCAGTTCCATTGAGCACAGTTAAATTAGCTGTACTGGCATGAGCACAGCTAAATAACCGAGTTATTCCTTTTTCTCTTTGTACAGGATCAAGGCAGAGGACTCGATGGATGTTGGCGTGATTATGCTGTTTTATGGACTTTACTACGGCGTCATGGGCAGAGACTTTGCTGAAATCTGCTCGGACTGCATGGCTTCTACAATCAGGGTAAAACACGTTTTTTTCTTCCCCCAGTTCAAGATAGCAGCCTTCAGCTAGTTTTAAGTTTAACACAAACACAATCAAAAACAGTTTTGAAAGAAAATAGCTACAGAAACTCCACTGTTGTTTCTGTATATAAATCCATAAAAGTAAAACACAAAATAATAACAACATGTAACTTTGTGCTCTGCTAATGTCGCCCTGATAATAAACATGCTTTTTAATAAGCAGCTTGGTAAATAAGGGTTGTGTATTTCTGTTAAATGTGTGTGACTAGAAACTGTGATGAAGCCTTTGAGAGAGCAACGTGCTTCCTTCTGCTGTTAACACACCTTTTGTTTTGCTGTAAAACTCCATCAGGTTTACTCATCTTGGCAGCTGGTTCAGATGTTGGTCTGAACATTAAAATGGTTGGTTATACATTAAAAGTTCATATAATAACTGCTCTTTCTTCACCCCTGTTAAGTCAATCTTTATTTGTATAGCATGTTTAAAAGACGACAATGTAGTCAAAATAAAAGAAACAATTGAAATAAATGAGAGAAAAAGATTAGAAGAAATCCATATATACGTGCTTACACTTATGTACAAATACAGACCAGTGGATCTAAGAGACACAGACGTGTGTGGCCAGATACTCTCCGCAGTAAGAAGCTTACATTACTTTTTGGATTCTTCTAACTCAGCCAAAGTGAGTGTTTATAAGATCATTGTTTAGGTTTTCAGCCGTGGTTATATTCCTAAACTCACCTTGTAACATGCAAAATAAAAACACCCCAAAACGCATATTCACTTGTGATTGGTTGATAGGTTACCATGTGAGCAAGTCTCTCTTGGTTGGTGAGTAAAAACTGATTGTCTATGGATGTGTAGCTGCAGTTGTGCTGTTCTACCAGACACAGACTCACTCAGAGAGTCAATGTTACTATTGCTGGATATCCAAACTCTGTTATAAAGTCAGATCAATTTCACCTGACAGCGCCAGTTATTAGAATTTTGTTTTTGTTTTAGGACTGTTGGCTTTAGAAAAAAATGTTTTTGTTTTAGTTGTACAAGTTTCAGATGTCTCAACATTTTCAAATTGGTAACTCATAACGCGTCAACACGTATTTGGTCATTTCTTGCTATGTCTTGAATTGTTTGTGTGTGTAAGACATGACTGAGCTCTCTCAGTGTGAAGCTTTAGGTTTTTAATGTTTTTAATGTCTGATGTCTAAAAAAAAACAACACCTATGACCTCAGTAATAGCTTAGCACTTATCTTAGTACAAGGACATGCAGATGGTTGTTAAACTCCTGACATTCAAATACACTGCATTTTGACCACCTTCTAGGTTGGTGTGTAATTATTAATTTTAGTATCAATGAACTTCCATGTTAGGTTAATTGGTGATTCTGGCTGTAGTTGTAAATGTTCATGAAGGAAGCAAAGCAGATAAAATAGGAAATATAACTGTGAGGAGTTGGTTCTTTTCTTCTTGAGGTGGTTTCAGAGACGAGTGGTTCCTCAGGCTGTAGTGTAAATAATACACAACTAGCTCCCCCAAGTGTCCCATTTCATCACACTGAAAGCAACATATGAGAGAAAGATGAAAATATGACTTTGGAAACATGAGTATTTCTTTTCATAATAAATCTGAATCTCTGAACATGGCTGAGAAAAACATCAAACTTAAGGTAAGTGCTCACTCTATACCGTTAACTATCACTACATTTAATCACATTTTAATCTGAGAGTAGTTTGTGTTCAATGTTCTGATGGGACGAGTTCTAGTCACACAAGCTCTTCACCCAGTGCACATGATAGCAGTGAAATTAGCAGTTGCAGTAATGAAGGCAAATTTATCTGCAGCTCCTTTAAAGGAAAGGAGCTGCAGCAGGATCCAGAAGTTTTTGCTATATTTGACTAAGTCTGAGCCAGAAACAAAGTTCTACTACTTTAGAGCAGAGAATACATTCATCGACTTTGACGCTGAGCTAGATTATGCAGTTCTGGAGCTCAACCCTGAAACATCTTGATGCATGCTCCAGGTAACCCTGAAAGCTCAAGCCAAAACAAGAGCAAAGAACAAGGTACCACCGGGGCTCCACTGCCTCCCAATGGTAAAGCCTGCATCATTGGACACCCAGCAGGGGAAGTGAAACAAATGGTTCCTACATGTATCATTGAGACAGAGAAGAGAGGGCAGGCTGCTGATGATTATTTGAGTCATTAAAGGCAGTAATCATCCACTTGATCTGTAATTATGTCACAAAGCAAGGCATTGAAAACATATTAGAGGGTGGAAATAAAGCAGGAAAAGTAGCGACCTACCACACCTCGATGTATCACGCTGGCTCTGGCTCTCCAGTGTTTGATGTTTTTGCAGGATTTACCTATGGTTTTACAAAAGAAGTCGATGGTATTTAACTGATAGTAAATGAGAAGTGAAGCAACACAGTGTGTAAAACAGTTTCTTGTCTGCGTGGTAAAAAGTTGAGATGAAGATGATAATGTACTACTGCACTTAGTGAAGAACTTACATTCTGCTAATAGGGTTCTTTATATGGTTAAAATCTGTATCTTTGTCTGCACTGATTTAAAGAGTTTTATGTGTCTTTGTGAGACATTCAATCCTAAAATGTTTCCTACCACTAATTTGTCAATCCACTTTTACTTTTCTTGAAAATAAAAGCATGCGTATTGTTTGCTTCTTTGTTTAAGTATAAGCTTTAATATTCTACAGACCCAGATCAGAAAGATTGGCTGAGACTTATTGCTGCTGCTGATATCAATGCACTTCATATGTTACTATTAATCAGCCGTGTCATTTTGTTTGGTCTTTGCTGCTCTTTAAGCAGCCTTAAACTCATGAGTGATTCTTTGTTTATTCCAGTAGATGGCGGTGTTGCTTCATTATTCTCCTCACTGGTAGACAAGAAAGAAAAGATATTTCCTGTAGTAATTTAGTCTGTCTATACATTTATCAGAATCAGAATACTTCATTAATCCCCAGGGAAATTATGTGGGTTATAGGTGCTCCAGTACAGTAACATTAACAAAAACAGACTATTTAACAATACAATATGTTAAGATATAAGGAATAGCACAATATATACAAATCACCAAATAATAAATAGCCAGGGTTGACAGATGTAATTATAAATAAATATCAAGAATATTGACAGCAACATTACAGAGTAGAAAAGAGCGTGTGTAAAAAGGACATAGCTATTGCAGTGTTTACAGTGTGTTTGATGGAGGAGCTGTACAGGGAGATGGCCACAGGCAGGAATGATTTCCTGTGTACTTCAGTGGTGCTTTTTGGTAATCTCAGTCTCCCACTGAACATGCTCCTGTGACTAGCCAGCATGTCATGGAGTGGGTGGGAGGTATTACCCAACATTGTCTTTATCTTGGACAACAGCCGCCTCTCCGACACCACCTTAAGGGAATCCAGCTCCATACCCACAACATTACTGTATCGCTTTGTTTTTGATTTGATAAATATCTATGTTCCTGGTGTGTATTTAACAGTGTGTGATTCTCCTCATATTTACATGTGTACATCTGTTCACAGAAACAGTTATAGCAAAAGACTAATGAGAATTTTAGAAGGACAATTTTAATGGGAAGATAATTATGATTCGGTTTATTTCCTTTCCTGTTAAGAGAAATAATATTGAAAGCGTTCACGTGTTTATAAAACTGTAAGTAGTTAGCTTAGTGTATCTCCCAAAATACTCTATTGCCACGATGAAACTGCAGTTTCCCATTTCTACTATTACTTTTGTACTGGATCAATAAGTTAGTGTCCTGCTTAACAATCAGTCAAATAAAGCCTTTGAAATAAATGATAAATCTTGCTGTGCACACCCCACAGCAGCCTAGCTGGTAGTTGCTAGGTCTCATCCCCTAGTTCTAGTCATTTAACTGGTTCTCTCCACTCTGTTGGTGTGTTTTTTAATATTGTGGCCTGCTGTGTGGTACTTTTTTATGTGCTCCTTTATTCATTAACTTCTACAACTCTTTAGTTTTCTATATATTTTACCTTCTGGCCTGTATTTCTCTTTTATATTTGGTGTTAATGTGCAGCACTTTGGTCAGGGTGGTTGTTGTTTTTAAAAGCACTTTATAAATAAAGTAGTATCCTATGGTACAAATAGGTTTGTGCTTCAGTTCTGGTGACTGAAATTCACAAAGTTTTATTTTGTGATGCTAAGCATTAATTAGCTGATATGCATCTCTGCATTTCACCTGTTCAGTTCAAAAGTACCAAGCTGCTAACTTAGCACTCCACACTTTTATCCAGAAAACGTAACGTCTGGGTCTAAAAATCCAACATAGGTGCAGCCAAAAGCCTCATGTTTAAGTGTAAAAGCAATGGCGGCTACATCCACTCAAACTTCGTAGTGTGAATGCCAACAAAGGAGCAGCATATACACATGGAAAAGAATGGACTTTTCAGATCTGGAGACACCAACCATTTTTAATATAAAGTCTTTGGTGACAAAGTATTTATGATTAGATTGATTTTATATACATTTACCTCATGGTTTACCTTAGAAAGAGAATGTAAATATGAAGCTTTAGCTAAGCGGCTTATACACGTACACCTTAAGTTGAGAAGCTAAATCATTATTGTTATTTAAAAATTGTTATACATTTTATCATTGCATTTTTTTACAAGTGTGTAGTTAACTTTTTTATTCTCTGGTGTTTTTTTGTGAAGCACTGTGTGATCTTTGTATTGAAAGGTGGTAAATAAATGACATTTTACTGACGCATGTAATATTAATACGGAGAGATTCATTTATATTTTAACAAAACCCACGGTAATGCTGTAAAATGGGAGTAAATAGAAATCCTATTCCATCATTTTAAAGTCCTCTAATGTTTTTGTTGCCCTTTTCTGATTGAGTTCAGTTGAGTCAGTGTTAGTGTCGTTGGTGTTTGTCACTATTTGGTTGGTGTAAAATGTACAGGAACTGACAAGAAATCCTGCTGCACTGAGTAGGCAGCATGTTTGACTTTAGTGTGTGTGTGTTTGAATGCATTATTTATGAGTAAAGATACACACAGTACAACAAACACATCGATTAGAAGCTGTTGCTCAACTCTGATCTGACCTGACCAGTGTTTGCTGATGAGTCACCGGTTTGTGAAACTGAACCTGGAGGCTTCAAATGATCAGAGAGCAGCGTTAGAAAATCATTCAGCAACAACTCTTCACACAGAGAGCGAGCGACAGAAACAGCAACGATGGAGCGACTCTGTTTCCTTTTGTGTCTGATATGTGTGTCTTCGACACTGGTGAGTTTCTCTGATGTTCTGATGTTTTTAAATAATTTTACAAAGGCGCTGAAATTTTTTATTTATTTTTTGTCATTTTACTATATACTATGTGTTGTTTAATAAATAACAAGAATAATTATGTATTTACTGATCACTCATATGTTTATTATTTACTGATATGAATACATGAACATAGTATTTGGCTGTTCTATTTATAAAGATGTCGAGCGCACTGTCTTATTCATTATTTACTCTTTTATTTTACTACCTAAGTTTATTAGATATATTTCTGGTTATCATTATTATTATTATTATTGATTTATATGAATATAGTAACAAAAGATTTAGAAGTTGTGGACGTTGGCTTGAGTAGAATGCTGAATACTGATCAATCAAAGAAACAGTCACTATCTTTAGCTGTTTTAAGAATTCAAATAAAGGATGTGTAAATTAGCAGACCTAACAAAACAGAGCTTCATTTATACTTACAGTTTTTATATAAAGCCAGTTATTTAAATACTGCAGACTGATTAACTACCACTGACCTAAAATTTTCGTATGTAATATTTAACCTCCTAACACCCAAACTTTTCCACGGCATGCATTTTTAATTTCTCTTTGATATTTGAGCATATTGGGGCCAGATGAATGTAAAAACAAAGAATTACCGAAATGAAAAATGAGAGCCACATATGAGGATATTCATTTAAAATTTCGATAGAACAGTAGCAGTATAATGTCCTTGTAAGTGGATATCAGGCCCTTGTAGAGCAAAGTATTTCAAAAATACATTGTACACCAAGAACAACCCAGAGACAATAGCTATGTTTTCTGCCCTAACTAAAACAATGTTGACTTTCTTGTCTTCGTCTAGGCCCAGGTTGATCCCAGGGGAGCTCGTCCGGTGGAGCACGGCACCAGAAGTGAAAAATGTGCCACTGAGAAGGAATGGCCTTTCTGCACAGACGTTGAATGGGTATGCAGATTCTCTGTTGTCTCTCAGAGCTCAAGCTAGGCAAAGTTCTTATTGACCTCAATGAATGTGTGCAATTTTAAGATTCAATGTTTACAAGAAAGCTGGACTGGTGATATTCCAGTTTCTGTCAGTGCAAAAGTCTAACTATGTACTTAATCAATAAGGTTTCAAAATTATGTCTTAGTGTTTATATATGGTAAAGAGATGCTGCTATAATAAGTGAAGGAAATCTATCAGCATGAGCTGATTGCAAGAATTAATGCTTAAAATGACAGAAATCTATAATAAATGGTATATTGTGAATGACCACGAGGGAGGTCTTTATGGGTAGGAAAACTTGTTAAACTTGTGAAAATACACTAGAGAATGTACAATCCGGGCCAGATTGGAGCTTTTGTGCCTCTGGTTGTACTGCCAATTATTATAATAACCTGTTGTTCTGTATTTAAATGAATTTTCATGTGACACAGAAATAAGGAATAATTATGTCTTCTCTTTGGTCGTCCATTAGGGCCCTAAATGTCCATCAGGCTGCAGGATCCAGGGTCTGATGGAGAAATACGATCACAATATGCTGAAGAAGATCGAGAAAATCCGCAGCCTGCTGGATCAAAACAAGGCCAAACATCGCTCCGCTGATACGGTGTCGAAACAGACCTACGACTACTTGAAAGAAAAGCTAACCACTGACGCTGGTTAGTGTGGCTTTGTGCACTTCTTCTGTTTCCCAGTCAAGAGTTTAATGGTTACAGGAACCCAGTCTAGGTGGTTATAGGATACCTGGAAGTTGTTTCACAGTTAAATAAATATCTCCATAAACTGATCAAAAGTGCAACCCTAACAAGCAGCTTTAAAGGTGTACACAGTCATATTTAAAAGATATTTAGTAGAAAGAAATGGGACATGGGAGTGCGCACCAGTTTGTGGAAGCCATCATGTTGTTTTATTCCCAATATTATCACAATTATTTATATCCAGCAGAACCCTCCCATCTCTGGACAGCTGACAAAATGCATTTAAACAAAAGAAAGAATCAATCCATCCATTTATTAAACTAAATGTTTCCTGTTTTCTTCTACTAGGCAGCGACAACAACTACTTTGACTTGGCCCAGACTCTTCGTCAGAGGATCACAGACATGAAGATTAAAATTGACAGACAGATGACTGTCCTGGCAGCCCTGAGGGATCGGGTCAAAGACCAGGTCACAGAGATGCAGAGACTGGAGGTATACCAAGCCAGCACAGTCAAAAATACATGTTTGCATAAAAAACATGACAAGAACATCCTTAAAAATAAAAGTATTTACAAAAGCACTAAAGAAGAAAAATTTAAAGTACTGAGGATAGTTGACTATGCAAAAATATTGAAATGCCTGTAACCAAGTAGTGAAGCCGCAGGTTTCAGTAGTCTAGAAGAAAGAAAATAAGAACATTTTAAAAAGCACTTAGCCAGTGCCAGATCACAACAACAGTCACCTCTAGTTGCTTTATGCTGACCTTAGAAGACCTTAGAATAATACAGAGAAAACTCCAACAATCCGTTGAACCCTTAAAGCAAGCCCTTGGTGACAGTAGGAAGGAAAAACTCCCTTTTAACAGGAAGAAACAGCAGAACCAAGTTCAGGGATGGACATCCATCTGCTGTGACCAGTTGGGGGTGAGGGAAAGAAGACAGGACACAATAAATCAACATAAATCAGTATAATAAATATCTACACATGGATATATTCAGATTTGTACTGCGAATGTAGCTCAACTTCTGACAAAACTCTGAATATTAATTAATCAAAAGGTCAGATTAACTAAAGTAAAATCTTTTTTATGGCACCTGTGTAACAGTGAGTAGCAGTAAAATATTGTTTTTTATTTTAAAGATATGTTACAATGGCAGAATAAATTTGTTCAGATATATTTAAAACTACCACTTTTTTTACAAGCTAGTTTTACCATTTTATTTTTTTTTACTCTTGGGTTTCACATTTTTAAAAAAAACTTTATCTCCTCTTTCAGGTGGATATTGATATTAAGCTTCGTTCCTGCAAAGGATCCTGTGCAGGCTACTCTGAGTACCAGGTGGACAAGGAAAGCTATGTCACCTTGAATAAACAGGTGAGAATTCAAGCGACCACATCTATCCACCCAGTTAAGGGTGAATAAATTAAAAACAAGTTAATTAAAGTGCCAATCAGCAGAGTGAGTCAATAAATAACTAATTGTGGGGTTTGCATACAGTGAAACACCAGCTATCTCGAGTAATCTGCTGTTTTAAATACATTTTAAGTCCAAGTAATTTCCCCTCTCACAATTTCTTAGGTTTTTGCATATCTGTCACATTTTATTGACCAATAGAGATAACCTCGGAAAATACTTCTTTTTCCTATTTTTAAATGATGATCTCATTTATTTACAGAAAAAAAGCTTCCCAAACCTACATGGCAGAACTGTAATTGCCCCCAAAACTTAATAACTTGCGCCACCCTTGACATGAAGAACTTAAATAATTTGTTATAACTGGCAATGAGTCTTCACAGTTTTCACCCATTTGCAGTTTGCCATTACTTTTGTCACCAAAATAAATTTGTTACTTTACATCTGTTAAAAGTGGTTTAAAGTTTAAAGGGTTACGGGTCGGACTCAAACCCAGTTCGGCCACTGTAATCATACAGGATATGGTCACCTGCTCATCCCACCAAGCCAAAACATCATTGAGAAATACACTATTTTAGGAGATAACATTAGAAATAAAACAACCAAAGAGAATGTTTTTATTGGCTGTTTTTTTGAAAGGTAATAAATTCAAAGATACAGAAAAAGTAATATTTGTTAAAAAGTCAAAATATTTAGTTGTGACCATTTTTATATTCATTTTTTTCCGAATTAATAAAAAGATATTTTTGTGTAAGATTTGTGTTTGTCATTCTACTGACAATTGAATTTTTCCCAACATTAGGTTGTGAACTTCTCTTTCTGTCTGTCTTTCCAGGTCCAGCAGTTAGACTCCCAGGCACCCCAGAATGTCGAGACTGTGGGGACGCTGCACGTGATGAAGAGCAGGCCGCTAAGGGAAATGGTTGTGGATAGCGTCTTCAAATCCAGGGACACTGAAGGAGCAGCAGGACAGCAGACTGCAGACATGTTCCCTGATGTAAGAGAGCCGTCACATTTAGATTTCATCTCTTAACAAGCATTACGTTGCTGGTAACTTTTCAGGTTTAGAGGTATATTCAAAAATAACTATTAATATGGCGTTTTCATGCACTTCAAATGGAAATCTTACAATAGGAGAGAGATAAGGCCAAAATTGCCTTCAGTTGACATTCTCTGAAAGCTAAGCGCCTCGTTTCTAAAACTATGCATCTTTACCATGTGGCTAAAATGTTCATCCTACTCTAAGCGGTGATGCAGTGATTGATGGAAATCTTAAGTAAATGCTTCCCATTGTTTACATCTTGCACCAGTGAGCTAGTGTTTGATTGTTTTATGCTACTTTGGAGCACTTTTTGTCCCCTTGGATTGCCCACTAGTGGAGTTCTAAGACCCAGAGGAAGCAGACATATCAAATTTTGATATCAACTGACATTTGTTATTGACAGTTTAGTCTTTTTGATAAGTTTGACAGCATTTAGTTCAATTCAATTTAATTTTAAATACCCTAAAATTTGATTCCTTTTGGTTTGTGGTTCTTATTTGGTTAACTGTACTGTATGTTTGGAAACTTTAGGCTTTTATGTTTCACAAACATTTATTGGGAATTCTTATGGCACCACGAAAAAAATGTCAGGGACTTCTCAAGCAAGAAGCAGCTATTGAGTCACTGACCTTCTGGAAGTTGGAAACCATTCTCCCTCTTGAGCAGGATCTATCATTTCATCAAATTCTGTTAATATTGCTCTATATTTGTATAAAAACGAACTTTCACTGAACCAATATTCCTTAAGAGTTTTTTTCTTTTCCTTTTTCTAGGTGAGGACTGTCCATTTGGTCCTGGAAGAGGAAGGCTCTAGCTCATCCCCAGCAACTGTTTCCAAGGTCCCAGGTACTTCCTTCTCTTCGTCTACATCCTCATCCTCCTCATCTTCATCGTCCACTTCTTCCACATCATCTAAATCTATCACTGAGATTAGAGGACGTGGCGACGCGGACACGTTTGGTTTGGGTGGAGGGTCGCATAGCCTCAGCCAACCCAGTACAAGTCATGTGTCCACCAAAACCATCACCTGCACCAAGAGAACCCGAACAACTGTGGTTCATACAAGCGATGGGCCAGTGGAAAGGACGGAGGAGGTGATAGAAGGAGGACCCGGATGCCAGGTGACAGGAGACTTCACCAAGGGTGGGATAAGCTCCTTGTTCCCCTCTCTCAGCCATACATCTTCATCCTCTTCTACTGGCTCCACCAAGACCGTACATCTCGGCAGCACTAAGGGCAGCGTCTCTGGAAATACCAAAACTGGGTTTAGCGATCCATTCGACTCTGATGTCGGGATCGACCTTGGCGCATTTCTGACTGACAATACAGAAGATGATGTTCCTGATTTTCACGCCAGGAGTGTGAAGGCCGGATCACGAATCGAACGCCAGGCCGATTATGTAGGAAAAGGTACTGAAACTGACCTGGAGTAAAATATACAAAGCCAAGAAGAAAATGAGTAGCTAGATAGCATGCATTAGCATCAGCTAGCTTGCTAGCTAGCCCTATGTACCAAAATGATAAGTGAATACAACATTTTTTGTTGTTTGTTTCTGGAGTTTAAAGATTTTCAGATTTCCCATATAATACATTTGATAAAAACATATTTCTCATCAATAGTTTACCAATTAACAAATTCCTGATTAGCGATTAACCAAACTCTCCAAAAATCCTGAAAATATCACCACCCACATCCCTCCTGCTAGCCACAGACTTATTTGCCACAAAAGAGTGTTTTGCATAGTGATCAGGAGATGAGGAATCGACTGCCAGCAAGTTTAGCTTTTGTCAGTGAAGTGTCCGTTTTAGCCAGTCCACGCTAACTCGCGGTTTGCGGTATGCCCCTCTCTGTTTACAGATTGCGTCGAAATCTACCAGAACCATCTGAATGGGGAAACAAATGGCCTGTTTAAGATCAAACCTGGCGGCACCAACTCTGAGGCAATAGTGGATGTTTACTGCCAGCAGGAGGGTATTATGGGAGGGTGGTTGTTAGTCCAGCAGCGAGAGAGTGGTGCACTCAGCTTCAACCGCAGCTGGGTTGAATACCGCAATGGGTTTGGATCAGTGGACACTCAGGGCAAAGGCGAGTTTTGGTTAGGCAACCAGAACCTCCACCTGCTAAGTAATGAAAGTGAGACTATGCTGAAAGTTGAACTGGAGGACTGGGAAGGTGGTGTAGCCAGTGCAGAGTACACTATACGGGTAGGATCAGAGGAGGAGGGGTACCCGCTGCATGTCTCCACATACAGCGGGGATGCTGGGGATGCTCTATTAATGCCAAAAGCATCTGATTTATCCCACAATGGGATGAAATTCAGCACCTTCGACAAAGATAACGATAGATCGGAGCATAATTGTGCAGAGATTTATGGGGGTGGGTGGTGGTACAATAGCTGCCAGTCAGCTAATTTAAACGGTATTTATTATAAAGGCACATATGACCCCAAAACAAACATCCCATATGGAACTGAGAATGGAGTTGTGTGGATGACATACAAACCAGCAAATTACAGCCTGAAAACTGTTCGGATGTTTATCCGACCAACTGCTTTTTAACAGGTGAAAAAACAGGTGAATAGATAAAAACCAGAGGACAAAAACCAAAGGTAGAATCAATATATCTGTGCAATACGTACTTTCTGTATGTGAGCATGCTGTGTAAACAGTATTGATCCTTTTGTTAGCACTACCAGTCCAATGTTCTTGCAGTGACCCAATGTTTTTCGTGTTTCTCAACCACTGAACTCTGCTCAATCAATAAAGACTCAGTGTTCACTTTACTCACTGTGGTTTGTGTTCTCATTTCCCACTAAATAAATAACTTGAGTTTAACCTTATTGAATTGAAACTTAAAGATAGAAAATATCTATGAAATCTATCAAAATATTAAACCACATGGTTGCAGAGTAATAAACCACATGTAAAATAACCGATAATTAGGAGTATTTATATGCTCTTATAGACTGTATGTATAACTGGCACTCACTTTACTATTAATATTTTAAAAATGAAGCACAATATAAGGATATATTATTTCATAATGTGAGTAATACAAAGTATATGTTAAAAATATCCTGAATGTGTATGTCTAGTTTATAGTGTCAAAGATTGCAGCTAAAAAGTTAAGCAGTTAACCATGCTAAGTCATTCTGTGTTTGATGAATTGTATTTATTATTATGTTGTCTTCCTTCCTTCTTATAGTTGCTGGGTTGATGATGACGTGTTAACACACATAACAAGCAAGTTGAACTCTGTGCAAGAAACAAGTATTGTAGAATGTGTGTACACAAGGAACTGGTGACAAAAAGTTCTTACACATTATGATATAGTGCAAGAAATACTACTACTACTACTAATGATAATAATAATTAAAAAGATTTATATGGCAATGTGCATTGCTGAATTTAGGCATCAAAACAACAGGAACTACATAAAGATTACAAGATTAAACAACATGAATGTGAAAACATGAAAACAAGATAGTGATAAAGTAATATTACAGAAAATAAGAAAAAGTATTCAGAAGGCATTAAAAATGTTATGCACAAGTCATTCTATAAAGGTGATCTGAGTATCCCTTTGTTTTAAACCCTGAAACTTGTAACAGTATCACATTCTTCGATCCATGCTTCGAAATACTGAGTCCTCAGATTTCTAAAGGAACAAAGTCAGTGTTTTCATTTAAAAGTAATAACTAAAATCTCACATATAGATGGCTTAATACATTTATTAGACTGTCACCCAATGTTTTTTTTTTTGTTAGATTCAATTCAATTCAATTTTATTTATATAACACCAAATAACACAGCAGTTGCCTCAAGGCACTTCACATTGTAAGGCAAAGCTGTCCTAAATTAAAAGTATTTATAATAACGAGAATCTTTCTCATGTTTCTTAAATGGTTAATCCCTCGGTATGTGCAAACTCAAATCAAAATTATATTTCTAATGCTAAAATATTGTTATCCATGAATTTTAAAATTTATTTTTTTAAACAAAAGCATAAAACCATATAATAAAGTGCATCCTTATATTATGATTAAGATGCCAGATAGCAGTTATTTCACTTGCATACATGAACATGAACAAAAAAAAATTGATTCTTGAATGTCAATTAATTATTTTTTGTTCAGTGTGACAGCTCAAATTTCAGTATAAAAATGGCACATTCAGTTTATTTGCCTATAAATAACAATTAAATGAGACATACAACTGTGAAAGTAACCAAGGCACTCTGTCTTAGTAAACAATTTATTTGAACTGATTTAAATGAAAATGTGCTTTGAGTGCTCCGAGAGAGTAGAAAAGCTCTATATAAGAATCAACTATTTAAATACCAACTGTGACTAGCAACACCTGTGATACTGTATATAACCCATAGAGGGCATTAAAAATAAAAGCACCAATGTGGTCTAGCGCAGACTAGTATGCATCATAACAACAGGATCTACATTACATTTTAACTGTAACATTCTCATGTTTTTTGTGTAATTAGTTTTTATGGTAATTGTTTTTATCTCTGGCCTGGTGATAAGGACATTGGAAAGTCATCTTTTATGTGTTTTTTATCCATAGAGCCAAAGGTTATCCATTTCCACCTCACAGTTTCATAACTATTATTGATTTTGTGCTTGTTTTTCATGTGGAAATGTTAAATAACAACCCTGAAGTTACTGATCTTTGTACAGTCCACAAGTTCCATCAGTGACACAAAATAAACACAAGAAAGTGCACGCAAATCACATTTTTGTTTGTACTGTCCTATTTGAATTAGAGCACAGTTGAAGATGGACTTTTTTTTTCCTCTCTACAGTGTGTATTAGGTTCAAACAGCAGAATGAAGATGGCCGACAGTCCCCCAGTGCAACCCAGATGTACAGGAAGCAGCAATGTCAAGCAAAACTAGAGATCCCGCTGTGTTTAGATGATGACTGGGTAAGAAGCATACAAGCACATAAATACAACTCTATTGATGAGTACTATAAAGAAAATTATTTGCTAGTTTAAAACATTATAATATCAGGATGTGAAAATAATTTGAGTTTCTTGAGCTGAAATAAAAAAACAATTCACAGAAAACATGAGGGAAACCAACCCAAGTGCCCTCTTTGAGAGAAAGAGGGCACTTGGGTTTTGGTGTACCAGTACTCTTGACCACCACATGACAGCTTTAGCCAAAGGTGGCCAGCCATACTAAGAGGTAACTATGTTAGAAAACCAGCAAACCAGCATTTATTGACTTGCTCAGTCTCATAAACCAATAAGCAGAAAATCACCTTGCACTAGCAGCCACCTTTAGCCTAAGTGCAAAGCGCACAGATGACATCTACAAAAACTTTGAATTGAAACCAGGATTTACTCTTGATTACTGGTAGAATTTAAACAGTTTCAGTCCACTTACGTATTATTACACAATTGCTCACAAACTTAAACTAGCACACCTAAAGTACTTTTTATCTTGCTTTTGTTGTCAGGGATCACAATCTAAAATACATCAGTCAAAAGGTTTAAGCAGCAACTACAGCTGTTCTGATATCCTTCCCTGTTTGAGATCAGTGGGGTTATTATTACAGTTACACATCCTAGAATAAAAGCAAAACACCCCCTCTTCTTCCTAAAAAGGAATAACCACATTGACCATTAAGCCAAGTAATTTGAGAAAAATGGCAATAATGAAATTGTTTCAATCAATTCCAGTTTGTTTTATCTGTAACCCATGCACTGGCACACATCCAACAGCTGGCAAGATGTAGACTAAATTTCAAAGCTGGTAAAGAATTTGGATAGATTTCTTTAACGTTTGAATTTTTTCTTGAACTCTTGAATAACACTTGAACTAAGTGTTATTAGTATAATTCATGAATACTCTGGCACCACTGATAACAATTGATTGTTATGAAGGACAGTCCTATAACATGGCTTAATTAACAGTTGTCTAATTATTTGAATTATTTCAACCCAGCACTGTGCTACCACTTTACTAGCATTACTCTGAAAAATCTAAAAGGCAAAGTGTAAATAAGATGCTTTTTTTGTTGTTGTTCACTTCATGATAACTCAGAATGACCTGTTACTATGATGCACTGCCAACCTGACCTGTTCTCTTGTCCTTCTCCAAAGTTTTCTAAATGCCCGTCTGGCTGCAGACTCCAAGGTTTGATCTCACAGATGGAAAACAAAGTGGAAAGAAAACTGCGGGAGGTGTGTAAAACAGCACAGATGTATGAAGATGCAACAGAGAAGTCCATGACTACAATGACTCACATATACAACTTTAACCGGCGAGTCATCGTCAGCAGATACAGTTAAGACTCTTTGGGGATGTTTGGATTTGTGGTTGTGGATAAAATAATTAGTAAATACTTACTAAAGTAATGCTGAGTTACTAATGCAGAATTTCATCTCTAGTGTCTAAGCTGAAATTCGTGGAACAAGCAGAAGAATTGGGCAGAAATTTCACGTCGCTACAGACACGATCAACCAGTCTGTCCCAACAGATGAAAAAACTGATTAGCAAACTGCAGAAACAGATAGAGGAGCTATATCGAACAGAGGTAAGACATAAACAAATACTGTTGATTGGTCGACTGTGCAATGGTTTGACTGTATTTACATTTATGACTTGTTGATTATGACTTGTTCTTCTGACAGTGATTGCTGCAATGTTTTAAATTAGTGCCCTAAAACATTTCATTTTATATTTGACACATTAAACAACTCAGTGTAGTTAGTATTTATGAAATGCTATTTCATAAATGGCATTATTGTCCTCTAATGCAAAGAAACACATTTCAGACAGTAAGTTTTCTTACTTTGTTTTTTGTTCTTTATGGTAATTGTTGCTTGAATAACTGCTTATTCAACTTGTTTTTGTTGCCAGGTGGACATTGACATGAAGCTACGAGCCTGTCGCGGTTCTTGCCAGTCTGTGCTGCCATTTGGCATTGATCATCCCGATTATCACATCCTTCAAACTCACATGGAAGACATGGACAAGACTCTAAACAGAAGAGCCAAAGCACCTTTACCTCCTACAGGCATCCCACATATTAAGCTCCAGCCTATAGACATAGTCCCAGAACCAGCTGAAGGATACAAGACGATCCCGACAGTCCAGAAAGAACTACTGACCCAATTTGAGGACATTGAACAGAATCAGATAATTTTGGAGGAGCTACTGGAGGGGTCAGAGGATGTAAATGATCACAATCATGTAGAAAGGTTTAATTGAATATGGGGCTGACAGAAAATAAGGAAGCACATTGTAATCTTGTTATTTAAATAACCATTATTTTTTTTCATCTGCAAAGTTTAGCTATAGTTTCAGTTTATATTTGGATCAGCAATGTGAGTAGTTTGTGTGCTAGTCTTTTCCATATTTTTCAGTGGCATGTCATATGAACAGATGAGATAACATGAAGAATAACTCTGATTTATAACAGGCTGTTTTACAGTTCAATCCAGGGGCATTTTTGATTAAAAAACAATGGGAAAAAAAGCTTTTCGGTGAATTTAAATACAGTTAAACGTGAATAATGCAATCTGTGTTCTGCTGGGAAACTTTGAGTCAAGGTATTATTGGATGTTACTGTGACATCTCCCTAAACACACCCACAGCACACTCCCACATTTGGCAGCATCTGCCTTGTCAGGCAAGACAATACACCTCACAAGCAAAAGCTAGCTTGTGTTATTACATTGAAGAGGTGGACTGTGCTTTTTTCAAAGGATGATGGGAGTAGACAGTATTACTAATTCTGTGCCATCTTTTAAACCTGAGAAATTCTCCTGTTACCTCCATTCATTATCCAGACACTGCACTCCTGTTTGGTCCTCTGTTATTTATCTCACAAACTCCATGATTAGGCAATAAAACTATTACTTTACCCTCGCTGTGCAGTCATTGCTGTATGTAACTTACTAAATTTTATTTGTGTAAGTGAAAATGCTGTCTGAATGGTTACAAGTTGCTATCCATTGTATCCTTATTCTGTTTTATTAAATAGTTTCTGATAACCAATTTTGTTTGTATTTATGTTTACTTGAGTTTACTGGATGACTGGATATCATCCCTGTCAATTATAATGAAAACTTTAAACTCCAAAACTTGCAAAATTTAAATAATCAATGTTTTTACATTTAATTCATTGTCACATAAATCCTTTAATAGTTTTCTTGGTATGCAGCAAAAATGAGCAGACGATTCCAATGGTGCCAGATTTGTCTTATTTATGTCACAGAAGTACTCATAGTGTTTAAGCAAAAGAACATTTAAATAAAAAAGACATTTTTGTTTCTTAGGTGAAATAACCAACACAAACAATATAATATGTTCCTCAATGTGTTTATTGAGTAGTGGAGGACAGTTTGCATCAACTCATCCTTATAGTTGTCACACATAACAAAAAAGGACAGATTGCAGCATATTTACTCACAACTAATTAGGTTTTTTCTCTTACTTTTGTTGGTAACAAGTTTATCTGACATCCCCAACATATTTTTAATACTTGCATTGCTCCTGCATTATTATAGCCTTGTTTTTTAGTTCTCGTTACAGTTTATTGACACTTAGTGTTAGTTATTTGTAAATCTGCATGTCATATACCATTTATTTTGGCACCTTCTTTTATATGTTATGTGCATCAACACTCTTGGATTATCTGGAGGCAAAGTAAGGCCTGATCTTCATGCTAATAGCCTTGAGCGAGTACCAGCTGCCCTTCCAGTTCATCCACACCACACCATCATCTGTGCCATGCTTGGCCATCTGTCGTGTGTAGGCTCCTCCAATGTAGTACCGCCCATTGGGATTGGCTGAGTGGCAGCGATTGTACCACCAGCCACCTCCATCCTCCTTGGAGCACTGTTTGGTGGGATTACCAGGGGTCCTGATTGGTACGGACAAGAAGAGTAAAGTTAAAATGTGATATTTCTGAAAAATTCTAAATCTGAGTTATTACCATTTACGTTTATTACATACTATTACATATTTATTATTTATCATTATATTTTTACTATTGTTATTATTAATTATATTACATTCAGATGCTGGTAGATGTATTAACTACTGCCACATTTAGTTTATAGAGGGGTGTTAAAGCAATCAAAATCCTTTTAAACATATTTAACAGACTGAGTTGTGTAAATTTGTGGGTCATCCAAAATGCTAAGATGGGCTTGATTTCTTTACATTTTAGTAACAGGATAATTAGCTATGACAGCTAGTATTCTAGTATTTATATTTTAAGTAATAATTTATTATTTACTTTTTTTAGGATACCTACCAGTTGTCGTTGTCTCTGTCGTAGGTACTGAACATCATGCCATTGTGAATGGTCATAGTACGGTTTTCACCAAAGAGCTCAAGAGATCCTTCCAGGAAACAGTTGCCAGCATTACCAGAATAACCACCAACAGCAAGCACGTAGTTGGATGTCTCTGATTGGACAGTGAACTGGTTGTACTGGGCATGGACCTGATTAAAAGCAGAAACCAGTTTTAATTTAATTCCTAACTGACATAGTCATTAGAAGGAGTAGGTGAAAACACTTGTAAATATTTATGTAATATTGCATTCATGTCTTACTGATAATTAACTATTAGACCCTAACCATTAATGCAAATTCCAATTTCCTAAATTCCAAAATATTTTTTTTGGAAATTGCTTCTTTTTTTTAGATCAGCAATTCAAAACTGTACACAATTTGCTTTATTATCAAATAAACAAATTTCTACATTTAAAATTCACAGGAGTCTACAATTATCATGCTTAAACTTTTTCACTAATCCTATGATCATTTCTCGCACCTGCCAATCCCCTTAAAAGCTCACCTTGGCTCCTGTCCAGTCCTCCATCTCGATGAGAACCTCAGTTGGACCCATCTTAGTCAGCTGACTGATACGGTCATTACCCAGCCAGTATTCACCTGTAGGCATGTAAAAAGGTATATTACAGTAGCTATTACAGTAACCATTAAGAAAAGGTTAGAGTACATTTTTGTCTTGTGTTTTAACTGTCTTACCAGGAGTCGCACAGTGACCCTTGCCAGAATCAAAAGCAATATTTCCAAATCCACGGCGATATTCGTCCCAGCGTCGACCAAAGTCAACACTGCCGTCAAGCCTATTCTGGATAAGAAGCCATCCTGGGAACAAATTTAAAAAAGAAATCTAAAAAAGACAAACCTTAACTGAAAACCATTATATCACAGTAATGATCAAAGTAAAGTCTCACCTCCATTCTGGGAGGCCTGATCACAGAAAACCTTGTATGGAGGGTAAAAGGCATCAGGCTGGATCATATACATCTGGGAATCTACTCCTCCCCGACGGAAGATGTCCTCACACTCTTTACCTAAAACAAAAGAAAAAGCTTTAACATCTGTGGAGCTACTAAGTCATTCAGGTCATGATAGTCTTAAGCGTTTGAGTTTACAGCAAGTGACCTCTCTCTAACTTCTTTTGGCATTTCTTACCAGAAACTACTGGTATGGGACATTTAGTCTTGCACGGCGTCTTGCACTCATCCCTCTGGGCCTGGATGGCCTTCTCCAGCTTCTGGATCTTCAGCTTGATCTTGTCCAGGACCCCCTGGAGTCATGACATGTTATACTTTAGAACAAGGGTGATTGTACTGTTTTTGTTCTCATTTTCTGTCGTATAAAGTCTATATGGTTCCTAAACTGATAGACACACCACATTATTATAATTATACTATTATATGTATACTACTATGTCACTTCTTATTTACCTGCAATACTCTGATATTGGAAGGGAACACAGTATCCACTATCTCTTTGATGTAGGCGTGCTGTTCCTCCACTCGGTCGGTGTACTGACTAACTACCCTGCTGTTGTCTAAGAGTACAAGGAAATAGAAAAAACATGTTCAGCATTTCACATTCTCATATATAATTTTAAGGCAGGCCTTTTTAATGAAACCACTAGTATTAAGGAATAGTGTTTATTTGTTACCATGGAAACTTTTTTTGCTTCCTTTCTAAAAAAAAAAGTGTATTTAATTAGATTTGATTCACTGTATTTCATTCTTTTTTTTTCATTAACTTGTAACACTCATAGAATTACTGGCAATTAGTTAGAATTAATATAATGTAATCTAAGTACAAATTAATTAAATTAGGTAATAGTTGTAAATAACCTTTGTTTATTTTTTACATTTATAGTGCTATATTGCAAATTTCTTTTGCACCGTTAGATACTCTTTGCCTCTCCCTCAGCGAGTTGGATATGCCATTGACGTAGTTGAAGACAGTGTTGGAGGACCGAGACAAATCATTCACCTGAGGCTTGAGTTCTGCAATGCTCTGTGTAAAACAGTTAGAAAAATCAAAAATACTGGAGGCTGAACTTAGTCTTTTCACAAAGCAAATGATTTCCCATAGTTGGTTTAAACTCATATCCAAACCAAACCTTATTGTGCTTATCATGGCTGCAAACATTTTTGAAAATGTTTGCTTGGAAAGATCTCAAAGATGACAACAACCGCCCTTTAAATGATTGCATAAGTTTGGTTTACCCTCTTGACATTCCTCTCTTGCTTCAGCAATGTGGTCTTTAGATCGCAGCCAGTGGGACACAAAACACCCTGATGGACAAAAGGAAAACAAGTTAAGCTAACTTATCTTGACTCACTAAAATACATGTTCTTTGGCTTTGTTCTAATTTTCTGACTTCAAAGTAGCTTATTGATATAACTTAAAGGCAATAAAAACTACATCTAACATTGGCAATTAAAAGTTTCCCAAGAACACCCCAGTCACACAGACGTGGAGCCAAAATGGAGACCCCCTGAACACTACCAGCAAATAGAGCAAATTGTGCATTCTTTGGACAGCTGGCAGAGTTTTGATGGAAACTGCTGGTTTTCAGCTAGATGAACCTGGTCACAAATAGGCATATGGTGCTTTCTTTCTGCGGTTATCCCATAGTTTGCATGGAAGACGAACTGCAAGCATTGATCATCTAATTGTGGCAGACTTTGCATCTTATTTTTCATGTTTTTCAAGTAATACTTGTCTTCAAACCGTGTAGTGAAATGGTGGTGGTATTTTACTGTGGACTACAGTCTTGACTTTTAAATGTTTCTTCTTATTTGTACATTCATAATAAACTGAAGACTAAAATTAGCACTTTTTACATTTCATTCCATACTTCCATCTAAAACACAAGTACACACTCAAATAGTTACATATCCTCACTATCTGCACATCCTCTACAGAGAAAATATCAAAGTACAGTATGACAGGAAAATAGCAGGGGCACCTTAATGTCTGTATAGTTGTGCAATATACTGGGATATTTATATTGGAGCTATTTGTATCAATTAAAGCTATTTTGTTACATTTTGTAACTATGCAATATATTGTGTTAATTCATTTTGTTTAGTTAACTAAACTCCAGTACAGTAACTTTTCTTTTCAGCAATTGTGGTTGCTGGTCCTGGTCCTGACATCACCTAAGACGACTGGCCCATATTTAATTGTATGTGTGTTTTTGTTATCTTTTTTCTTTTTTTTTACCATTTCCTCTGAAGCATGTGTACATCCTCCTGCATCGGGCTGCTCAACTTTCTCCTGGATCTGTCGGCCACCAACTGGAGCAGGAGTGGGGCGCCCACGATACCTTAATTAAAAAAAATAATAAAATACACACAAAAAACACAAATATGCTGGTGAGGCGTTATTTGTATTTGTATTTATTCGTCCGCCTCCCCTACAGTGGCACCGCAGACCACATCCTGCCATATGGTATATTGTGCATGAGCTCCAAAGGACAGCTATAACAAATATAAAATGCTTATGCTGTATTAAATCAAGTGTATCAAGTCTTAAAAAAAACTCAAAACAAAGCCATTTTGCTGTATTTCACAAAATTTTATTATTAATTAAATTTTATTGCCAATTTTATACTTGTAAGATTTAATTACATTTCATCTATATCATAAAGATGGCTGCATTAGATTTTGTTTCTTTTCATTGTTTTTATTTCTTTTATTTTAAAAAAATGCTCTACCTGCTACCGCCGCTGACAGGAGGAGGGGCATATCTATTTCCAGTGAAGGTCTCCCTGCCCTTTTGTAGTGGGCGGTGACCACGAGCATCTACAGCTGTTCCAGAGACCTATGAAGAGGGAAAAAAAGAAAGAAAAAGTAATGAATGATAATTTAATATATGTAATATAATTATTTTATTCAATTATATTTTAATTATGAACAATATTTTTTATTGTTTGTTATACATACTGTTCCATTTGATTCCGGTGTTGCCTGTGGAAGATTTTAAGAAACTGCTGTGAGTAAAAGATTTCCTCTCATTTCATAAATGTTCTTTTAAAGACATATTTCAAATCAAATCGTGGCAGTGAGAATACTATCAAAACTATGCTGGACAACAAAAAATATTAAAATTAAAGAAACAATGTATGCCATAAACAAATATGATTATTTATTTGGAATTATTACAGATCTGGGTTAATTAAATCATGTTAAAAAATGCTACATTTATTAGACCACGTCACAAAAATGAGGAAGCACAAATATTTTATAAATCCATCAAAAACTTGTCATCTTGATCATAAAATAATAGTGTGCCTTATATTTTGTTTTCTAAAACAGTATATTGGAAAATATTACTATCAACAATATTGTTTTCCAAAAATTATATCTTAGCAATAACAACACAATTTTGATTAGAGATTTTACGCATACTGGTGGATTAACCATATGATAAGCATAAAAAATGATTCTGGTTATTACCAGTACTACTACTCTTAATTTAGGGCATAACTGGCATAAAACCTCAAAACATTCGGTGGTGGTCAGACAAATTTGGTAAGCACTGTATTTACATTTTGAAAAAGTAAAACTTAAAAAAAAATTTAGCTCCTAACTTAGATCTTTTTTTAAAATTATGTGTAATCTATGTTTTAGCACCATTTGACCATTGAGAATTAGAATTGAGAAGTTCTAATATGTGCAAAGTGAATAAAAGATAAACCCAACCAAAATAAATAAATAAATAAAAATAAAACAAAACAAGCAATGCATTTTTGTCCAAGTCCAGCATTTCTCAGTAAAAATAGACTCAATTTATGAAGAAACGTATTTTATAAAATAATATATCAGATAGACAGGTAGATATTTTGTTAATAACACAGCTGAAATTTTAAACATAGATCTTTACACAGTGTACACTCTTTTAAAAACTAACTGATACACTATGAAAGTAAGTTTAATATATTTTATTGACTATGTCATTTCATCAAAGGAATTAATCAAGAAATTTTGTGATTGTAATACAAAAATGTTTCCACTTTGGACATATACTCACCAAGTCATCGTCCTCTTCGTTATCAAAGTCAAGGTCCTGTGCCCAGGCGACATACACACACAGATAAACCAACAGCAGTATCTTCATGGTGTACTTTATGAAGTTAGTCTTGTCAAACTCTGTCCAAACTGCCTTTTCTCTCCCAGACATTTGATTTTACCACATATTTATCCTCCATCTCTGCACATGCGTAGGCGTCCTCCCCCACTTATATTGATCTGTTCCGTAACTGTTGGGACAGTTTACCCAATCTTAGTCACTGCCACACCAGGTAAGTCTGGGGAATGTCAATGAACAAAAGGGCAAAGGGGCCGAAAGGCAGAATGCCACAAAATGTGGTAACTTGTGTTTTTAAAAAGCTGTTTCTATCTAGTGAAACTTTTTCAGAACAATGTTATGATAGCAGCAAAAACATCATTGCTTTAAAATAACATTTGAAATTCTTAGCTTCAGGAGTGGCAGATTGGTTAGAAACGTAGTGGCCTTAACTCAACTGTCCTTTAATATCAAAAACATAATATTAAGGAGGAGAAATTATATAACATATTCTTTGAAGTGTGAAGAATGTTTAGTGTTGGGAACTGTCCCCAGCTCTCCTTGATTCCTGTTTACTTTTGTTGTTTTCATTAGTCAGAAAGGAAAATGCAGAAAATGTACAGTGAGAACAGTTTTACGGTTTTCCCGAAGAAGTTGCAGTGAGTCATGCATTGATTGGAGATTAGGATGTTGAAACAACTGATATTTGTTTAAGTCCAAAAGGGTACATTGTACAATGTTATGAAATCACTAATATCAACACAGAGTCATGCATGCATAAATGTGTGCTGTTAGACAAAGTAAGTATAATGTATTAAAAACCTTTGTTCTTTAACCTAGTTTTTAGTACATTGTTACTTTGTACTAAAGTGTGGCAGCCCCCACCCACTGGAACTCTCTCCCATATAAGAGTCACAATACCTTTCTTGGAAGACTCATTGGAGTCGTTCAAGAAACTTCTCAAAACTCACCTCTTCAACAAAACAAAACTTAACCTCGAGCCTTTTTAACTACTAGATACTCTTGTGTAAAGAATCCTTGGGTTTCTTGAAAGGTGCTATAGAAATCTAAGTTATTTTAAAGTTATTATTATTGTAAACAGGTGGTTTTATAGTAGCTGTTGGGTGAGACTGATCAGCATCCCCACACAGTAGGCTTGGGAATTAATTGATATCTCCATGATGTTAGTGTGTTAACTGAATGGTTTGTGTCTTAACCAAATAAACAAATACGGTAACATATCACTGTAGGAAAAAAAATTTCTGACACAATACAGGTGTAATCAGTGTATGTATGATGTAGGAATGTCATTCAAATAGTGTCCTCAGAGTGCAGATTTTCTGATCAATGTATGTCCCTACAATGTAGGTTTTCAAAGACATTAGGTTTAGTTGGACCAAATTTCTATTGTGTGACAATAAACACAATTCATTTGTGTTGCTTTGTTTTTATTGTGTTTTTTATACTTAGAGTAATTGAAACATGCTTGATTATACAAAAATAGATTATTAGAAGAATTTGATCCAAGTTCACATGCACAAATGATTTGGATTTATATCTAGAACTGAACCAAATTCAGTAAACAACTGGTTGAACAACAAAAACTACCCCTAAAAGATGTGTTTAATACCTATTGATTACGTTTAAAAACATAAAACAAAACAAAAAAGAGTAAGAAACAAATTTTGTGGGGCTGTCACGTGTAGTGCGTATAGTCATCTGGTCTGAGTTCAGATCCTTTTCGAACAAACAAAGGGGAAGGCGTCATTGCAGGTTGCAGTGCACCACTTCAGATTATCTGCAAAAACAAAAAAAAAAACAAATGTGAATTTAAGAATTTCAAACTGGAATTATAAATTGTGTGTTTTAGCTGATCCTACTATCGGTCAGGGTCATTTTGTAGATTCTTTGTGACTGAATATGTGGCTGCTCTTATGTCAATACATTGTCAAAGGTGAATCTGACCGAGCTATTTTCTAAATGTTTCTAAAAACTTTGCTTTGGATGAGGTGTGGGGAAAACATGGAGGTCTCAGAGGGAGCAGGCTTAAGATTCTAGCTCACTGTCAAGCACCTAGCAAACATTAGTAAGCAGCTAATGCAGAGTATTTTTCCACCTTAGACCTACTCAAACGATTTGAATGGCTTTGATTTTCCTTTAGGATATTAAAGTACAAAAAGTGTGTAAATAAAATACATTAATAGTAAACCCAATCCATATATTGTCCTTGCTTTGTAGATGTTCTAAGTGATCAGTCTATTTGAGATGTAGATATGTTAACTGACCAGATGTGCTAACTCGTGTCACTATAATACAGATGTGCTTTTTGACTAGTCTACTTATAATATATGTGTGCTAACTGTCCCAGCAATGCATGTGTACTTACTGGCTAGTTTTCCCCCAATATAGGTGTACTAAATGAACACCTTTATCTAGTTACACTATTTTGTAAACTGTAGTTTGTAAAGTAATGTAAAACCCACCTCGACATTTTTGTCTCCACTTAGAACATAAGTAAGAATAACAGCAGGCTAACTTTATCTGCATTCGTATTAGTTTGTTGGTATGTGTACATGTGTGTGTATTTATGTGTGTGTATAGCATTACAATGGCAATTTATCTTCACGCAGATGCTAGCTGTCTTCTTGGTGTTGTCATGGTCATCATCATCGTCATCTTCACTGTCCTGCTCACTGGTATCATCATGGCTGTCCTTCTTGCTGGATTTGCCATGGCTGTCTTCCTCACTTGTATCATCATGGCTGTCTTCCTCACTTGTATCATCATGGCTGTCTTCCTCACTTGTATCGTCATGGCTGTCCTTACTGGATTTGCCATGGCTGTGCTTCTTACTGGATTTGCCATGGCTGTGCTTCTTACTGGATTTACCATGGCTGTCTTCCTCACTTGTATCATCATGGCTGTCTTCCTCACTTGTATCGTCATGGCTGTCCTTACTGGATTTACCATGGCTGTCTTCCTCACTTGTATCATCATGGCTGTCTTCCTCACTTGTATCGTCATGGCTGTCCTTACTGGATTTACCATGGCTGTGTTCCTCACTTGTATCATCATGGCTGTCTTCCTCACTTGTATCGTCATGGCTGTCCTTACTGGATTTGCCATGGCTGTGCTTCTTACTGGATTTGCCATGGCTGTGCTTCTTACTGGATTTACCATGGCTGTCTTCCTCACTTGTATCATCATGGCTGTCTTCCTCACTTGTATCGTCATGACTGTCCTTCTTACTGGATTTGCCATGGCTGTGCTTCTTACTGGATTTACCATGGCTGTCTTCCTCACTTGTATCATCATGGCTGTCTTCCTCACTTGTATCGTCATGACTGTCCTTCTTATTGGATTTGCCATGGCTGTGTTTTTTACTGGATTTACCATGGCTGTCTTCCTCACTTGTGTCGTCATGGCTGTCTTCCTCACTTGTATCGTCATGACTGTCCTTCTTACTGGATTTGCCATGGCTGTGCTTCTTACTGGATTTGCCATGGCTGTCTTCTTCACTTGTATTGTCATGGCTGTCTTCCTCACTTGTATCATCATGGCTGCGCTTCTTCCTGGATTTACCATGGCTGTCTTCTTCACTTGTGTCATCATGGCTGTCTTTCTTACTAATTTTGCCATCACTGTCTTCTTCAGTTGTATTGTCATGGCTGTCTTCTTCACTCGTATCATCATGATCGTCATCATCGCACCAGTCTTCATAGTAAAACTTGGAGCCATCAATCCACATCCAAAAACCAGGCTATGGACAGACACAAACATACATAAATAGTTAACTTGCATAGCTATATCTTAGGTGGGATTTTGGTAGTGTTCAAGTTTGCAACTATTTAATTTTCCACTGAAGTTGTCAGATTTCAATCCTGACTAAGTATACAGGCATGGATTATAACACTGATTTAAAAAAAAAAAAATATCCATACATGGACGGCACTAGTGGCACCAGCCCAGGTTTCTGGGAAGTTGTCGGTGTCCCCTCTGGTCAAAGACTGGACAAAGTGGTTTTCCTCATAACTGTGAATGGATGCCAGGTTGCCGCCATCGAACTGACAAAAAATCTGGTGGGAGCCATTTTGTAATTATTACAATACATATGAACAACTGAATAAATAGTATGTCGTATTCATCATCTCTATGAGAGCTCACCTGAGCTTCAGTCCATGTCTTTGGGGTGCTGATATAGTTGAAACACCGGTCACCAAATCGAGACCAGCCGTCTGGGCAGTCTGAGTCCCCTATCACTTAAAAAACAAACAAATTTTTTTAAAAAACAAAGTCCAAAGCAAACAAATTAAAAAAGCACAGTTATACTTATGCTTGAACATTTTGTGTGCTAGATCTGTTAGTTATATTGCACATGTTTTTGCTTGTCTTGTACAGGTTTCTACTTTTGAATGACTTAGTGTGATGTGGGTACACATTGCTAAAGCCACTCACTGCAGTTAACAGGTGGGGTCCCAGGTGGTGTTGTTGTATTCGGTATCTTCTTTCCACTCACAATGTCAACGCACCAACAGTACCCGGTAGACGGCGAGCACTGCCTTGGGAGGAAGTTTCCATCCTCATCACACTTAGGGCAGAATGATCCAATGCGGTTTGAGCAATTCAGTTTTTCATAGTAACAGTGGCCTTTATCCCAGGACGTGGTGGAGTTGATCGGAGCGGCTTGGCTTATTGCCAGGACAGTGCAGAGTGTAAGTGACACAGCAAGCATCTTCATGATGATCATGAAGATGATGATGGAGGAAGTTGACCTTCAGACAACACATCAAAATGTTAAAGTCTTGAGTGGGATTTTGTTATAACAATGCGCTGAATATTGGAATATGCTGAATTTTAAGTGAAGCCTATTTTGACTTTTTTTCCTATTAAGAGATTTTACTTTGTAAGTTTCCAGGCTTACAAAAATTCTCTAAAAAGGAACAGATGTTAACCAAACCCTAACTCTAGCACTATATCGCCAAGCTTCCTGTTGTGTTCGGGTCTAATCTGACTGATTTACAAATTAAAAAACTCATAAATATTGTGTTTTACATCTGATTGCCTCAAGGCCCCATGACTTCCTCCACACTATGCACTTGAACATATAAAAGTGATGAGCACCTTTTTCGTTGAATTTTGAGTGTTTTAATGAATTTTGTTACATCTGTGGTGTTCCCGGTCAAAATTGACCGCCATAGGAAGTGAATGGGAATCCCCCCCCACCCAACCCCTTTGGCCTCTGACTTAATGTCCCACTGAATGACCAAATGAAAGACCCACTTTTATGACCTACTGAACAACCCACTGAACAGCCCATTGACCCACCCACTGAACTGAATTTGGTGATGAAAAATGTTTCTTATGTTAATTTAACAGCTGTTAACACTGACTGGTCACTTACTACAGTAATGGGGGTGGGGGTGCACACAACCACAGGGCTAAGCGTGATCTCAAAAAACATAAAATAGGCAAAACACAAAATCGTCACGAACAAGTAATCTATTTGTTTTGGAGCATGAATTGTGTTGTTTATTTTATTCAAAATTGTATAGCACTTTTCTAGTCTTACTGTTTTCAAAAAATGATATTCAGATAGTAATCAATAATAAAATTAATATCATGTAAAATACTTATTTGCAACAATATTGATATCAAAAATGCCATCTTGGTTTCCTTCTTTAGCTGACACAGAATTTCACACAGCTCGGCTATAAGAGGAATTTCAGTGGTGAAAGTTCCTGTCTCACAGACAGTGATATATTTTAATTATTAATGTTTACCTGATGAGTGCAAAAACTAACATTAGACATTTAACTATTAGCAGTTAGTCAAATGGACTGTAGATAGATAAAAGATAAATAATTATTGACAGCTTAACGGTTCAAGGATGGAATACTGAGCTGTGACAGAGAGACCTGGAGAACTGGGCGGGTTTCTGGCTGCGTGGAGCAACAGGGAAACCAGAGCTGAGCTGAGTTTCCCTGTACAAAGTGTGGAGAACTAGTCAGAGCAAATTAAGAGTTAAATCCAGAGTAGAGCAGCTCATTCAGACAGGTTTCAGGTCTGAAAAAGGAAAGCAGACTGAGACGGAGCAGTGTGAATGGTGGATGAGAGAGAGATTGCATGCTGATGTGAAATATGTGATAAAATCTACTTTTACAATAATTTATTAAAAATGTGTTTCTTATTTTGTTTTTAGGCAGCTGTTATAAATGCAAGCATTTATATGTTTAATCTGTGTCAGAGTGAGCACACCATTTTTTAAATATTCTTCTTCTTTTTTGAATAACTAATACCACATTTTATCCAAAGTTCACTTGTAATTTTTCCATAATGTTTTTTTGTACATTATTTCAATTAGATGTAAAAATAGTATCCTATATTCAATAATAGGTTCTAAAATATATATTTAACTTGATATATACTGGAATAATCTAAAAAATATGTAAAATGAATAGAACCTCTAAATTGCTCTTCGCCATGCAAAAGATGTTTTTACAAAGAAATAATATAAAATAAAATAAAAAATAGCTAAGCCAAGATTGAGAAAAGGGATGGGTAGAGGTGGAGTGTGAAATGAAGGAGAACAAACAAAGGCAGAGGGAGAGTTTTGATAAGGTTTACGGAATGAGAGCAGAAGAGAATAAAGTACAAGAAAAAAATAAGGAAAGACAATGTTTGCATCAAAGCAGAGGAAAGGGATGTAAGGAACAAAGACTGAAGAACAAGTAGAGAGTTTAGAGTTAGATTTAGGAAAAAGAGAAGAAGGAAATTTAAAAAGGGACAAAAGAAAGAGTGAAAGGAAGTAGGAGCATTGTAAGAAAACATTCTTATTTAAAACAGTGGCTTTGGAAAATGATAACCCAGTTAAGAAAACTTGAGTTAAATATACAAAAAATTAAAATTTACAAATAATCTAATTTTCACATTTGGTTTTTTACTTTTTTCCCCCCAATACAGTTTCTAAAAAATAAAAAATAAAAATAAATAATAGATTAGATTAATAGATTAATAGATTAAGAAAAGCCACATTTCGTCCACAAGAGATGCTTCTTTCTCAAAAAACTGTCATAATTGTGAGAGATTTTTATAATTTATAATTCAGTTTTTGTTTGCAAAAAATATTGTTTGAGTTAATACTCAGATACTTAAAAATCTGACTTGTTGATTTTTTTATTCAATAAGCATTTGCATTTTAATTTTAATGTTAATTTTCATAAAAGAAAAAAAATCCAAAGTGTACTCACTCTGCTCAGTGTCAGCTGGAGTGCTGATTCAGGTCTGAAAGCGTCTGCTGCGTCTTCTCCCTTTATTCTGCAGATTCTGCTTTGTCATGATATGATTTCCCACAGAAGCCCTGGATCACGATTTCACATGATGCATTAATTGCCCTTTTCATCATGCAGCACTTCGTCTTACTCCTTTTTTTACTCATTGTGTATCAGAAAATGAGCCATTGTCAGTGTATTTATTCTTTTCTCAGAATGTTAAGTCATGGTGAGTTTTGTGTTACTTCACTTCCATGTCTCTTCTTTTCTTGGTATTCACAGAGACTCATTGAGTCTTGAGTTCCCATACAGTCTGTTTAGGTCACAGGTAACTTTAGTTACAACCTTGTATTGTGTCAATCTGGGTTACAGACAGCTTTTGCAGGTAAATATAAAACACCTAAGAAATGCATCATACATTTTTATTATCCCACTTCAATCTAATTAAGCAACCTGCTGATCATACTGCCGTTTAATATAATCTTGTTGCATTATTATGTTTTTTTATATATTGCAGTAACAGACACATGCCTGGTTTCTTGTAATTGAAAAAGTTGTGTGAAAATGGGGAAAAAATAGATGAATGCTACCTGCTACTCTGTTTGCCTCTTTATGAGGAATTGTTCTTCAAATTATTTATTATTTAAGAAGAATTTACTTATATGAGTTTTGTTCTGACTCCTTAAGAGTCGTCCCACATATTATGTGGTGTTATATAAGTTCATGCAGTCTTCATTTGTTTCTGGGGCACTGTTCATTTTATTTTGACATCCTACCTGACGCTGCTTTGTGTCTGACAGGAGAAGGGCAGTTAGCTACTCCTGTGCCTGCCTATGCTGCCTCTTAAGCCAACACAGTCTGTAAGTTGGCAGTAATGTTGTTTTTTACCAGTGTGTGTTTGGCACTAACTGCTGTGAGTTGCTTGTGATAGTTTGAGCAAGTGAATTCTCCTAATGATATGCTTCATTTGATATTAGCCTAGACGCTAATTAGCGCTAGCTAAGCGCTAATGTTAGCTTGTTAGCTTGTTTAGTTCTGCTTCTCTTTGCATAGTAACAGGTCATAGCATCTTCTAATTGTAAGAATGTTTGCTTATGTCAGCTCTCACGTTTTATTTTGTGTTTTATTTACAGTTTTACCATTCATTCATCCATTCATTTATTTCATCAAAGCCATGCTATGCATCCAATCGAATAAATCTGCAAAAAAGGAACAACGGTGTGATTTTTCTACATGGGATGATGGTTATCTATCTGCCTAGTCAGATGCGAGGGCAGAATAAATTTTATGGAAATGGAGTTTTTAGATTTTCAAGAGAGAGAACTACTATTTTGGGCCATCATTTTGTTATTTTTGGACACAATAAAGTTCTAACACATTAAATTATTGCTAGAAATTGAATTTACTAAAAGTAAGCACACATTTTTTTAAACAAATTCCGTTTCTCCCCTTAAAGCTAGACTTTTTTCAGATGGAGCCTTTAAGGACTGACCACACTGCGTATGAAAGACAGACACAGTCGTGACGACACACACCAGTTCAATATTGCAGTAACATACACATCCTAGAATTTCACCTACCGAAACAGGTGCACAGACCTTTTTTGTACATGAAAGTACAATTACACTGAAAAAAATAATCAGTGGGATAAACATAAAAAATTATTGTAATCGGTTGCACGAAATTAAGTTATGTTTGGTTAACCTTAGTTTTTTATGTTATACCTGCACACATTTTTCCGGTAACATGAACATGACTTTTTTATGTTGTTGTTATGTTTTTCATTCCGGTCAAATATTTATAGAAATCACTTGTTTATCAGACATGAACTTTTTGTGTTAATTGTATTGGACTACTATGTGTTATATTGACAAGATTATTTTATGGTAAGCTTATTTTATTTTATAACAAATTTCTAATATATAATATATAATCTAATATATAATTGAGTGTTCAATAAATAAAACTAAATTAAGGCTGATCTTACTGTATGTACTGTACACTTTCTCTTCAATCAAAGAAAAAAGCAAAACATTTTTGAACAATGACCTGTATTTTTGAAAATACTACACAGTTGTAACAATGGACTTTCAATTCAGGCTTCCAAAATATACATGAGTCATATTTGTACAATGCATCTCTTGAAAAACATTCCACAACATTCCTCAAAGTTATCTGCTGTAACCTGGATTCAACATTATGGGGCCTTATGACATCACACTTATGTAAAAAATAGTTTTTTAAATGTAAGAGCCATAAGGTAATATGGCAACAGGGGTGTAATTATTAAAATGACACAAAGAAGAGACTTAAAATAACATTATAACCCACAGGCACAAAACCAAGAGACCTAAACTGATTAGTATTGGCTTGCTTCTATCACTAAACATCACAATCACTAATACTAGACCATGCAATCTGTTTGTAGTGGTGCACCTTGGGAAAAAAATTGCAAACTGGTGAAATTGGTGCAAGGCACCATTTCCATTGAGAAAAATGGACATTCAAAGTTTGAATTTTTTTTCAAAAGAGCCATGGCTTGAAAAGTGAACACTGAACACTGCAGTAATAAAGGCCCCAAGTTGAAAAGTGCCAGAAAAATAAGTTTCACTATGTACTGCAACTTTACCAGTGCTGGCTTAAAAGAAAGGATGGTACATATTCGAAGAGGTAAACATGTTGTTCCCACATCATAACTGGAAAACTGTTCAATCGTACAGTCTGGTCCTGAAAACCTGGGCCTTCTTTGAAAGGCTGTTCCTTTTGAGCTCCATAACCAGTTTCTATAATACCTCGAAGGTATACTTTTCCAGTGGGTAGGTCAGGTTCAAAGTGTACATTAGTCCAAACAGCATTGCAGCTGCTAGGGTATAGTTATCCAAATCCTGCAAGACTCTCTGGCCTTCAAGGACTATCCCGATTTCCTCAGGGCTGCCATTGGCATCTCTTGACTTTATGATGTAAATTCCCATGGTTGTTTCCTTATTAGATCGTTGGATAATGGCTTCATCTGTGGCCTAGAAAATGCAGAATTCCAAAATTTAATTAAACAGAACGCTGGTCAAAGAACATTATACCAAATCTTATTTTAATCTGTGTCACTATTCCAAAAAATGTTAACATTAACACATTAGGTGAACAAAAATGGATTCATTACAGAATGTGATTTGAGTCCTCAGAATGCTTAAAAAGGTAATGCATTTCTGAAGTGGAATCTCCATGCAAAGAAGCAGAATACTGTCAGAGCATAGAGAGGTGTTCAACTATGAACTCCACACATAGTTCTAATGCAGGTAAAAGAAAAAAAAAAACCGCACCCATGGTAAATTGTGAAAATCCCAGGTGATTTTCAACATACTCCTGGCATAGAGTGACAAGCAGCATTTTGTTAAAATTATTATTTTCCCTAAAGTGTATACACAAATTAATTTTTTTTCTTACCTGGGCCGTGGGCTCCAGAATGTTCTGAAGTCTTCTTCCTATTTGTCCTCCTTGCCTTTTGAAGACCTTTATTAGTTTGTCAGATAGCACATCTATCTGCGAGAGTAATCTGGACTGCAGTGGCATGGTGGTAATGCGCTTAAACTCTGCATTTATCTAAAAAGAGAAGTTGTCACATAAAAATGCTGTCAAAATCTCAAATATCACAAGGTTACATCCACACAAAGTTGTTATTTTTGTCATATTACTATTTATTAGCTATGGGTCCCATGTTGCTGAGCAGTTCCATAGTTGCCCTTACTTCCATACCACCCAAAGCCTGTTTGCAACTACAGCAGTTGCCTCCTTCTGGCCATTTTGCAGTTCTGCCAAATGACCCAGAAACTACATCTATTATTGTCATATACACATCAAGGTCTTTCATTAATACTTAGTTAGTATTAATAGTTAGTAATAGTTAATTTGACCTTTCCAGAAAATTTACCTTACAGAATGTGAGATAACATATGCAAATCTGCACTAATAAATAAAATAATGTTATTAAAACCTTAACTGTAACACCTCAACGTGACAGCGCTAGAGAATTGCTCTGAAGCAACACCAATCTGCCCTTCAGCAGGGATAAGCACCACATATCGATACAGAAAAAATAAATTTTACATATTTATGTTGTCATTTTTTTTTATCTCTTTAAGTCCTCCTCTCAGTCTCTCTATAAATCAGTTAAAATAATTTGTTGGGTTTTTGTGTGTCTTTAACATGTTATCAGTACATTACATTCACTGCCCCAGAACATGAAATAAAGCCCCACGTCATGCACTTCCTCTCCTAATGAGTACTGCATAGGTGTCATGCCCTAAATAAACCTACTTTAGTGAAGACCCCCCCCCCCCGAACACACACACACACACACACACACACACACACAGAGCCCACCCCACGGCAAACTAGCTTGTTTAACTGTTTAACTAAAAAATTTTAGGTACAACCAGTTAACTAAATGGACACAAGTTTGTTAGTCTGTATTCACTGAGAAAAAACAAGCGAATGTGACTGGGCACACACTGAAAAAAAGCTAATGCACATAATATTGTCCCGCAGCTTAAGCTAGCATTATTGTTAGTTAAGGGATGACTTGTTTTTTCCATTATGTTGCTCAACGGCAATTCAAGAGAAAAACTTCCCCATCTAATGGATGTTCTCTTCGTTTCCCCTCAAACATGTAGTTTTCAGTTTACCTCGACAAAGTAAAGCCCAGCACCAAATGTAAACAAAGCGAAGACAAAAAATGGCGGACCGCCACAGTGAATTTTCCCTTGCAGAACACACCCTGGGGGGTGGAGTTTCAACAGAAAACATAACTATTTTCTGTTATTTTGATATGACTGGTTTTAAAAGACTGAACATCCTTCTAAAACAAGTGAAAGGTGTAAGACTTAATTATGTTTAGACCAAAAATATAAATGATTCATGTTGGATATATGTACTGTATTTTTACTAATTTAACAACCTCATCATTGCATTAGCTTTATGCTATAGCATTACGCTTACATTAGCTTGAAGCTCAAGGTCGTCGTTTTATGTAATTTCTTTTTCTGGGCTTACAAACAGGACACACAACATTTAGATAACCGTTACACTGAATCTTGGGTCTGTGTTAAGTCTTCCAGCTGCTGACTACAGAAGCTAGATTGACCTTTCAGCATGTTTATAGTGGCTGTGGCTATGTGCTGGTAATGTTACCATGTGTGCGCAGTCACATTGGCAGCAGACATGTTTCAACAAACTAGTCATATCCTGGCCCTACATTAGCTTGTTTAATGGTTAAGACACTGCAGGTACCACCACTTACTACAGACACCGATGCAAGTTTGTAATAGTCTGTTAATTTAGACTGAAAGAATATACAAACAATATTAACTCACATTATATATTACTAATTTAATTTAATTTAATTTAATCTGATTACTAATTTGCTTATCGCATAATTTCGGTTACCATTAGCTAACTGGAGCCTAATATTGGCCTTTCATGGTTTTCGATAAACAGCCCACATACCTGTAAAATAACAACACCCCAGTAAAAGTCCACATATATAAAGGGTCTACACTCTTTCTCACTGGTGTGTTAGCTTTAAAATCTTATTTACCTTCAAGTGTAAAACTCCAGATGGTAGTAGATTTTCCAAAGCGAGAGACAAAAATGGCGGACAGTGCAGCCGATTTTTCCTTTCCAGGGGGCGGAGCTTGAGGATAAAACACGACTAATTTGTTTCTTTTCAACATGATTTGTTCTAAAAGAATGAATATTCTTAAAGAATATGTGGAAATTAAAAGACAAAAATATGTTTAGATGTGAAATTTAAATTAGTCATGCTGGATATATGAAGTAATTCTATGCAAATTCAACAACCACCCTATTGCATTTTTTTCAGTGTACCCCTGCCAAATGTGTGTCCAAGCTGTGTGATCAGGCAGGTACAATTTGTGAAAACAAGCTGTATTTTCACTTCTGAGAAGTAGTTGTAACGCATAAATTACTTTTGTTTTGTCATTAAAATACGTGCCGGGCAACACATGGCAGTCTATCAATACCACACAATCAGGTTTCCACAATCCATGTATCTGTTGTTGGTACCTGAAAATATTCTGCAGTTTTTGGTTCAAGGTAGAACTGGCTTGAAATTTGGGGAGAAAAAAGATTTAATTCTAACAAATCTGGTTTTTCACAGTATAATACATTTTTTGAAATGTATTATACTGAAAAAGTTTATATACAAAAAAAGTTTTGTTATATCACTCTTATTTTAGCGTAACCTAATTTTTTTTTTTACTTAAAATTGTAACTGAGTGGACTCAGTTGCTCACTAGCAACAATACTGATGTAATTAATACATAATAATACAACAACAATGCAAAAATGTTGTATGGAAAACAGGTGAGGGATTCAGTTTTATGTGTGATATTTTGATAAAGCACAAAATATTCCACACTGTGCAGGATAACATGATATAGTTCACACCTGTCCACCCCTGCAACAAATCTTCAACCCAGATTTGTACAATAAGATCCTTAACAAAGTTTTTTTTTAAAAAAACATTGCTTTTGAAGTTTTATGAGTAACCTGAAAACTAGAAGGTCCAGACAGAGCTGGCTGTGAAGCTGAAACACAAAGAGTGTCAGCAAACAATGCAATGGAGGTGATGTCAAAATGATGTAACCTAAAACTCATCATGATTACAATAGTGTGAAAGAAAGAAAAACTGGGCATACAAGGCCTAAAGACGCAGGTAAAAGCAAAGAAGTACACCTTTTTTTTTTTAATATCTAAGGTTTTATGTATCAGAACTGGGAACCTTAGCTCATTCTCCAATAACTTATCAGTGACATGGGTGGGGTTTTTTATTACCAAAGTATATGAATTTGTGCAACTTGTACTTGAAGTGTATCAGTATAATTCAGCTGACAGGGCATGCTGACTTTGCAAGGGAAGCCTGGACCCCCAAGACCATTATATAATGCCAATGCTGCATAAGCCACAGCCAGAAGGAGTTTTCATACTGTAAAAATAAATAAATAAAATACAATTCATGATAATGTTTTTTATTTTTTATTACATAAAAAATAACATTTTTTATATGTTATTGGTCAGAATGAGCCAGTGAAAATGTCATAAATATTACCCTTTTTTTAAAGAAGGAAAACAGATTCAGTCTTTTTTAATTTTATATATTTATTGTTGAATTATATGAAAATAAACCCTATGTTACTCCAGCTTCTAGTTTTGCTTGTAGAATAAACATGATGACATGAACTCCCAGGAAGCTTAAAAATGTACAAAACACATCCGAACTTTGAGGGCTTTTTTCCCCCAAGACGGGCAAACAAAAAGCTGGTTGTGCCCAAAAACAGCTGAGAACCTGTGTGGTTATCACAATAAAGATAGCAGTCTGTTTTCAATAGATTGTATTTTGTAAAACTGTGTGTTGCACTGAGTTACTAACCAACTAAAGTTGCCTCAAAGGGCCTCATGAATGTTAACAGCGGAGGTGCATTTCGCTGAAGCATGTTTCATGACAGCCAAAGCTTTGTGGTCTTTAACAGTCTCAATATTTTTCATTTCTTGATTGTTTGCTTGTTTGATTGATTTTTTTCTTTTCTGGTATTTCTCCAAAACATCTGTCATTTTTTTATGAAATAGCTATCAAGATGTGGCAATAGCCAAATTAGCCAGAAGGTGGCACAGTGGACATGGGTTTTGTTTTGAAGCATCAATACAATTCGGGCACAAAAACTTTAAATATCACAGTGTCTCACAGATCCTTGCTTTCCCAGTACTCACCTTGTTCTCTCCTAAAAGAGAGCAAAATAGCTAAAGGAGCTAAATGACTTGTTTGTAAGCCTTAGGGACAAACCAAAGTGCTAAGGGCAAAATCGGTTAAGGCGGTTTAAGTTAAGGTGTTTTCAACATATATAAGTGATCCAATCATATGTGTATATGAATTTGTATATATAAAAAAATTCTTCTTTGCATTATCTTTGATGCCTTGATGCATGCTAAATCATCAAGGGCATTGCATAGGGCTGGGAGAAACCTGCAGTCAGTTGAGACTATGTACTGTTGAAGTACATAAATGTATTCTCCCACTAAAATGTTTCATCCAGGTGAATAAAATAAACCTTCTGAGTTTATGTGGATATTTAGCTTTTTATTTGGTTTCTTTACCATGAGACTTGGGTCATTCCAGCTACTCACATTGGGCGAGTCAGAGAGTATAAATGGAAGACAGTTGCGTTTAAAGGTATGTGTTGGTGTTAATGAACTCCTGCTCGCACAATTAAGGCCACGTGTTGGTGACTGAATTTAATCCATCCTCCTGTTTTTTTCGTTTAAACCTCAAGCCACCCAAGCCAAAATAAGTTTTCCATGAGTCCTAAATTAAAGTAACACTTTGGCCAGTCATTTTATGGAGTAACCTGAAAACTAGTAGGTACAGACAGAACTGCCTGGGACACTGAAACACAAAGAGCCAGAGCGAACAATGCAATGAAAGTGACGTCAAATCGATGTAACCTAAAGCTCATCATGATTACAACAGTGTGAGAAAGAATAACTCCACACACAAGGGCTACAGAAATAGGTGAAAAAAAGAAGTACATTCATATTTCAATTCTAAAGTTTTATATATCAGGACTGGGTTTGAAAATTAGGTAAATATAACCTCAGATTGACAACAACACAAGATACATTACACCATATCATTATTTTGTTAACAAAGGCAAAGCCAAATGAAGATGTGAAAAAACTAGGTGCACTCTAAGATTAAATAGCTTGTAAAATCCCTTTGAGCAGGAATGACATGAAGTATCTGAAGTACAGAGCCCCGCAAGGGACATGGGAGAAATAAAATGAAGGTGAACTTCGAACTGGTGGGTAAGACGTCTTCGAAAACGTCGGAGCACTTTTGCAAATATGTGATGTCTTGATAAACTGAGCAGATATTTGAAGTTTACACAGTTACATTCTCCCCTGAAAATATTGTAAAAGTTTATTTTGTGACCCAGAAAGACTAATAAGAGTAATATTAAAACTAAGTAGCTCCCGCCATTGATGGAAACTGGAATTGGCTGGGGATAGGTGATGAGCCAGGCGACGAAGGCTGTCCCAATTCGAAGGCCACTCCAAATGCTTCCTTCGTGGCCCAACCTATGCCAGAATTCATAGCGCGGCCCAGCCAATACCAGTTTCCAACAATGGCGGCAGCTACTTAGTTTTAATATTACCAGCCAATCACAGGCTTGGATGCAAAAAATCTGATTGGCTGCTTTGGTCTCCAATTAGCTCGAAATGATGAAATGCAAGATCCCAGAATCCATTTTGTCACAGATCTCACAAAAGTTTATTTTCATTTTTTTTTTCTCCCATGTCCCTTGCGGGGCTCTGTACTAAAAATAGTTATTTCTTGAGGTGTTTTATCAGTGTCACACAGCCTATTATTATCTGCTAACCTGCTGGAATGAGTATAAATTTCCAATTTCAAGCCTGGACACTGGTTAACTCAGTTTGCCTGGTGGCATTTTTGAATTTATTTAATCTGTTAAACCACCCTGATGGACATGTATACAGAAGGTGCAGTAAGTTGCAGTAACAGCAGAGGGAGATATTTTATTTCAAGTTAAAACGAAAATAATCACACAAATGCATTTAAACAGACAATATTAACACATTTACATGTAAACATATATTTGCTGACAAACGTAATCGTTTCTGTCAATTAACAACCCTGGAATGCTCTCATGTGACTTCTTGGCTTTAAATATATTATGTCCCCCAGCTAATGCAACTTCTGGATGTGTGTCCATTTCACACTTTGGTGAGGTAAACCATGAAATACTTTGTTTCTATCCTTAAATTTCAGTATATAGCCCACTGAATTGTGTTAAATTTATTATGTTTAGGGGAAAAAGAGGATACCTCAAACATGCACTATGAAAAATTTCTGAAGTTGACCTAGGTTCTATAGAAACATGCACATTTACATTCTGTCTCCAAAATACATGAAAAGCTGAAAGGTGTGGGTTTTTTTGTTATTACCTTTGTACATTGTGTCATGGTCATTAAAATTTATTTAGCTTTAACTTTCAAATTGATAATGATTCATCTCATAAGTCAAGATCACTGTTCTGCTCTATATAAGCTGCCTTTATAAGTTTAAAGTAGTAGGCTGTGTCCCAATCCAGCGACCGCATGCTTATGAGTACGCATTTTGAGACCTATTACGTCACAGCGATGCGACGACGGCTGTCCCAATCCGAAGTGTACTCCCAATCCGTACTCCAAATGCGCCGTCGATTTCCCCAAATTTCAAGCGTGGTCCGGTGTACCCTTCATGGTCCCATATATCCCACAATTCATAGCGCGGCGGTGGGTGTGGATACTTTTGCCAAAAAATACGGCAGACGGCGGAGTGGCCGAAGAGTAAACTTTCAAAAGTAAGTACTGAATATTATGTCACTTATTTATGTGCAAATGTTTAATAATGAAGAACATTAGAACATTACTGTTGGCCACATGTCGGCAAAGTTATGTGACAGTAGTGATGTTTGTACTTTCAGCGTTAACTTGGTTTTAAAGCCTTTACTTTAAAATATACGCCGTTCAATAGTTGACCTTAATCTTACAGAGAATGTGATGATTTTATGGATAATTAAAGTCAGTCATATATCCACAAACACAACAAGCTGAAAGTCAGTGATGCTGCTCGGTTTGCAGTCCTGAATGTCACGGCACAAGCAGGATTCACTGCACTGTTAATGTTAGCTATGTTATATTGCTGCCTCTGTTCGGTGGTGTCGAGCCAAACGGACTTTAACGTGTGTTTGAACGAGCTGACGGTTCACTCGTTAAGCTGAAAGAAAGATGCTTTAATCACAGGAGTTACACAATGAACTCAGGCACTAGGCGACTGAGCACAGAGGAGAGCAAATCATTCATAATGTTACAAGAAAAACAATAGTGTGCTGATATATAACCTTGCGAATTAAGTAGTAATCCCTGATATTGCGTATGGATGCCAGGTTTGCATTCACAGACTCACAGGCTCTCTAAAGTTGTAGACAGACAGCAGTATTACAAAGTATCAACATATTAAAGTAAATAAAAAGGGGAAAAAATACATGGTCTATTAACCTCACTGTTTTTACCTGAGCCTCAGCCCAGTTGAAAGGATTGGAATAATAACGGAAGCATCGGTAGCCGTACTTAGTCCAGCTATGGGGACAACATATGGCTCTTTTCTCTACATGATGTTGTCCTGAAAACAAACAAAGAATACTTAGTAGCTACCAACAAATGATTTTTAAGTGCTGGTACTAACTTTGTAAATTAATTTTTGTTTCTGAGCTTTAAAACAATTTTTTGTGTACATTAAACTCATTCACATGCTCCTTCTGTTCATCATGACATAATTATTGTGATTAGTTTGTTAGAAATCTAGAAAATGTGATTTGCTCCGTACTTCAGCTACAATGAAAAAAAAAGACACAAAGCTGGAGTTATTCTGTGTCTTTGCTGCACAGCTGCCTCTTCTCCTCTCATTCTCTCCCCCTCCCTCTCCTGTTGCTACTTCAATCATGAAACTGATCAATGATCAGCTGATCGGCTCTCTTGTTTGTTTATCGCCCACTTTGCGCCAGAAAGAGGAAACCAGCGGATGTTGCGCTAAACAACAACAGCACGTTCAAGCTTGATCAGCTGTTGTTAGAATTTATTTAAATGTTTGCTGGAGCCACAGCTGTAAAAGCTGCTGCTCATGATATCGGTTTGGATATGTGGTGACAGGGAAACATGAAGATGATACAAATCATACATATATACCAACAAGACAATGTACATCACTGTCACAACAGCGTTTGTTGTAGTTCAAGGGCTTTATGGTTTTTCCTATAATACCTGGTGGTATAATATTTCAAACTGCGCCACTCTGTGTTCCTCCGCCACTGCCTCGTTTGAGTTTTGGACGAAATGGATTCTGGGATATTGCATTTCATCATTTCGAGCTGATTGGAGACCAAAACAGCCAATCAGATTTTTTTTGCATCCAAGTCTGTGATTGGCTGGTTTTGTGGCACAAATATAAGGGTGTACAGAAAGAGTTGAGCGCGCACGGGCAGAAATGTTGAGAGCGCAAGCAACACATTACGAGCAAGCGCAAATGCAAAAACTGAGCGAGAGGAGCTGCTATTGTGTGTGTGTGGATAATAGCAAACACTGAAATACATTTTTTGCACGCAGCAATGAATTTTGTTCACTCAAATTTAGCTTTTCTTTGCTCAAAATAAATTTCTCCTCGAAATGCAACACTTGCACCTGCAATTTATTTTACGTGCGCTCAAATTTTTTTTTACATGCGCTCAGAATACTGGCACAAAAATAATGCCATAGTTGCTGCCCCTTTCTGGATGAGGCAGACAAATTAAAACATCAGATTTTGGCACATACTTAATTTTCTATTTATTATGTTTCCACACATGCTGTATATTGCAATATTTAGTCATCATAAAAGTATACATACTGCAATACTCACCAGCAGCAGTGGTCAGACCCAGCATTGCACAAAGTAGTGCAGACACAGTTAGCAGCTTCATGGTGATGTTTAGTATCTGTGAAAAACAAAAGATCCAAAGTGACATGTAGTTCATCAAACAAAGGGCAGAGGATAATCTGAGAGCTTGAAGCCCACATTTTGTAGAATATCTTGTTTTATTTCTTTTCAGCACAAACTAGCCTTCCAGTGAGAAGGTGCTGAACAGCTTCAAGATCAGTGGTTATATACTGTTTTTGAAATTTCAAACTCAGGAAATGACATTGAAAAAAATTGACTGACTCATGTCAGCCAGACATTCATTGCACATTTTTATTTCTCAACCAGCACCAAAATAACTGCCTCATCGTGACTAGGGATGGGAATTAATAAAATTTTCACGATTCCGATTCCATTTTCGATTCTGTTTAACCATTCGATTCTTTATCGATTCTCCTATTAATTCTTGTTTTTAAAAAAGGAGAACACACAGGTCGATTAGCTTAGAACTTTGTTTTATATCTTCTCTTTGAGCAAGATAAAAATTTAGGAGTAACCCAACAGTGAGATCTTAAGAGATCCACAGCCTACGGTTCTTTGATGGGGTGTCATGGGGTCCCCAGAAAAAAAAACTGTAAATGTAAAATATTAATAAAATAAACATTCTTCTGTAGCAATAACAAAGTATAACATAAATTATTCTGTAGCATTTACACAAGAATATCCAGTAATGTCCCTGCCTACAATTAAACACATTCACTTACTGAAAATTGGGGGCATCTACTGTGGCAAATGGGTGCCTTTTACCACAAACTTAGTCACTGCTCGGTGACTCACCAGCATTTGAGCCAGCCAGACTCTGTCTCTCTCATCATGGTCACCTAAATGCAGCGTACCTTAATAGGTTTTGTAATAAGGCAGATCGCGCTAACATAATATGCACTGTTAGCTGATTATTTACCTGCCGTATTAACGGGAGAGGACGTGCAAACGTTACCACTGCTGCTGGGTTGAGATTCACTAGTTCGGAGCAGAATTAAAAACACAACATTTAAGGTTATCATGTGTTTTGTAAGCAAATGCTTTTGCATATACATAGTGTTTCCTCCCTTAAATGAAATATCTACTTTGTTAGGCCAAGAATGTGCTGCAACTCCTTAAAAATCCAGCTTCACTCAATGTCACTTATCAGTTCATTTATTCTGTAGCTCTGGAGAAAAACACAAGAAGAAATGATGTAACATGAGACTGTTATGATGATCATGATTATTTAGGAGTTTTTGGATAGCGTTCAGAAAAACACCATCCCAGCACATTTTATCTGTAACAATGATTGCATGGCCTCATTCCTGTCCCTTTGCCAGTAAACTATTAACATATGACATATGGTATGATGTTGACTAAAGATATACTAGAATAGAATAGAATAGAATAATCCTTTAATTGTCCCACAAGGGGAAATTTGGTTGTATCAGCAGCAAAAACACACATATACAAACAGAGCAGGACACAGAACAGAAGCACAATTTTTACATATTTACATCATGGACAATAGTTACCAGAGCAGAGTACTGTACAGTTGTTTAAATTAGCGTACACATAGTGTGCAAACGGAGCAGGATCAGATGTTTAAATAGTTAAGAATATTTAGAATAATTAGAAAAGTGCAGATTGTTTATTGTACCTGTGCATTAAAAAGTAGACATGTAACTTCCAATAAGTTAGTGTATATATAAGCTGAGAAAAGTAATGTGCAAGTTATAACAGTAGAAGTTGTTACAGCGCTGATGTAGACATCTGTGTTTGTTGGGAGCAGTTCTGATTGTAATATACTGCATGATTGAGTATCATCACTACTCAAAGCCTGCATTTCACAAAGAAATGCAGACACAGCCAGAAGCTACATGGTGATATTTATTACATCCATATATTCATTCATTGTTGACCACAGGCTATCCAAACTATCAGTTCAATTCAATGTTTTTTGTAAAGTACAGTGCCAAATCACAACATAAGTTGCCTCGAGACAACTATTGTAAGGTACAGACCCTCCAATAAAAACATTTTTAAAAAAATCAGAGAAAAACCCAACTATTATTTAAACCCGTATGAGCAAGCACTTTGGCAAAAGTGGGGAGGAAAAATTCCCTTTTAACAGGAAGACAACTCCAGCATGAGATTGTAACTGTTCTAATCCTAGTTAACAGACCTGAATGTTGCAGTTGCATGACACACTGTTGATGACAATTGTGTGCTGTTATCTTTGTACCAGAATAAAGAGGGAATTCAGAATAAGAGCAAATCCAGTTTTGCAATGCCATCCATTCTTCATGGGTGTATAACATCACATTTACCATAAATTCTCAGAACAATAACAGCTGCACACATTTTAGAAGAGGCCCCCAAGAGAGGGGGTCAACGGTCACACCAGAACATCCAGCCACAATCCCCAAACCAACAGGTACCCACATCCCAGGGACACCCTCTTGACCATGTACCACAGGGGCCAAAGCTCAGTAAAGCCCCAGATACACAGCCAGCCCTTTCACTCACTCACTCACATGGTCACCCACTAATAACACATATGGACACATACTGTACTGTGTGCAGTTTTTTAATTCAGTCCAAACCCTTGTTGGTTACCCATATGGAAAAGAAATAGAAAAAAACTGATAAAAGACTTGCATAAGATGTGGCCTACTTCATATAGTGAATCATATAAGGCTTATATGATTTACTCATGAAAGTGGCCACTTTCTCATTACTTTCATATATTGTTTTAGTAAGTATCCAAAACATACAAGTTTCATTTATATTTTTGAAGGGATCTTATATCTGTTTTCACTCTTTTCATATAAGTTTCACACAAGGCAGATACAAACTTTATAATAATAATAATAATAATAATAATAATAATAATAACTTTATTTATAAAGCGCTTTCAAACAAAGTGGTGTACAACTATTTGAAACTAAAAAGATAAAAGCGATACATAGCAATACAGGTAAAAGACACAATACAAGTTAAAAACAGTAAAAATTTAAAAACTAAAAGCAATAGAATTAAGACATGTAAGATAGGGTGAACAAATGTGTCTTCAGCTTAGTTTTAAAAACCTCCACAGAGCATGCCTGCCGAATATCTTGAGGGAGGTTGTTCCACAGAAATGGGGCACGAAAAGAAAAAGCACGCTCTCCAACTGTCTGTTTTTTGGCTCTAGGAACCTTTAGAAGGCCAGAGTCCTGGGATCGGATAGCACGGGATGGAACATAAAGATGTAAAAGGTCGGAGAGGTATGAAGGTGCCAATCCGTTTAAAGCCTTGTAGGTGAGCAGCAGGACCTTAAAATCTGCTCATACCTGACAAGGTAGCCAATGCAGAGAGTTCAGTACAGGGCTAATGTGCTCAAATTTCCCAGTTCTTGTTAAAATGCGAGCAGCTGCATTTTGCACCATCTGTAGACCTCTAAAACTTTTCTTTGGTAGCCCAGAAAGAAGAGCATTACAATAATCAATACGTGAAGACACAAATACATGGACAAGAACCTCTGCAGTGTCGCTTGACAAAACTTGTCTGATTCTGGCTATGTTCCTTAAATGGTAAAAGGCGGTCTTTGTTATCTCTTTTACAAGAGACTCGAAAGAGAGCACCATGTCGAATCACACGCCCAAGTTTTTTACCTTGTCCCTGCAATTTATGACACTGTCATCAATTCTCAAGATGAAATTTTGGGACAAGTGCTGAAATTTGTGTGGCCCAATAACCATCAACTCTGTTTTATCAGTATTTAGGAGCAAGAAATTATCCGATAACCAGCCCTTAATTGCAGATAGACAAGATTCTAGTTTAGAGACTTCAGCACAATTTCCAGTGGTTAAAGGAACATAAAGCTGCAGGTCATCAGCGTAACAATGAAAGGTTACATTAAAAGAACGTAAAAAAAACACCAAGAGGCAGCAGGTACATAGAAAACAGCAATGGTTCAAGTACAGAGCCCTGAGGGACCCCGTGCCTCACTGCACAGGTCTCGGAGAGATCATTTTTAAAACTAACAGTCTGAGACCTCCCAGACAGGTAAGATCTCAGCCACAATAAAACATTTCCTGTAATTCCAATAAAATGTTCAAGCCTATCCAATAAAATGCAGTGATCCACAGTGTCAAACGCAGCACTTAGATCCAGCAGTAATAAAACTGAAGTGCGATCGTTGTCTGCATTTACCAGCAGATCATTTACCACTTTTACTAAAGCTGTTTCTGTGGAGTGATTTGGTCTAAAAGCAGACTGAAATGGTTCAAACAGATTGCTTGTTGACAAATGCTCAGTGAGCTGCTTAAAAAACACTTTTTCAAAGACTTTAGATAAAAAAGACAGATGTGAGATGGGTCTATAGTTTGCGACCATGTCAACATTCAGTCCAGGCTTTTTCAAGATTGGCACTACCACAGCTGATTTAAAACATTCAGGGAAGACTCCGGTCGTCAATGAAGTATTTAAAAGAAACAGAATGTAGGGTCCTAATGCTGACCACAGTTCCTTTATAGCCCAGGCTGGTAGAGGATCCAAAGAACAGGTTGTACATCGAGCTGCTTTTACAACCTTAGTTAATCCAGACAGGGAAATAACCTTGAAGTCAGAGAACAGTTTATCACCACCAACAGGCAAAGCAGCCGAGTAGTCTAATGAACAGCTTGAGGGGGGAGTAATCTGATTTCTAAGTGTTTCAGCCCTGTCTCTGAAAAACATAAGAAAGTCATGAGCTATCAAATTAGAACAGCAGAGAGTTGACTTACTCTCTGTAAGTTGCGACACTGTGTTGAATAAGAGTTTTGAGTTATGTTTATGACTCATGATGAGATTTGAGAAATAATTTGCTTTCGCTGTCGACATCGCTGATTGAAGAGAAGATAATGAGTCCTTCCAAGCCTGGAGAAATACTTCTAGTCTGGAAGATCTCCAGTGACGCTCTGCTTTTCTACAAATTCTTCTCAAGTTCAAGAGCTCCTCATTTAACCGAGGCATAGGGTTCCTTTTTTGACATTTTAACTTCTTTACGGGAGCAACAGAGTCCAGTAGTTCAAGAAGTGTATTATTAAGGTTCGCAGTCAAGGTGTCCACACATAACTCCTGGGTAAAAATAGGGTTTAAGATTTTATGGTTTAAGATAAGATTTATATATATCTTTTCCATATGGGTAAACTTGCTTTAGGGATATGAAATGACACCTCACAATTGGGGATGGAGTCAACTCAAACAGTGGGCAAAAGATACAAAGGGAGACATGAAAAAGAAGAAAGCTTGGCTGGCTTGTAGGACTCGACAGGCAGTTGATGAGTACCAGTAGGCCAAGCAAGTCACAGTTCAAACACTTTGAGAAGTGATAAACTTTCACTTCTACTTTCTCTCTAAAAATGACTGGTGAATTTTACATCTGACATGTGGTTTTAGCCTCAGTTATTTAGCACTTCATCATGCATTTCGCCATTCCTGCTAATTTTCCAACCCTTTTGTCTTTCTGCTTAAAAAAAGAAACCTAAATTTACAAATCCATTTATCTTCTCATTCTGTGACAAGCAGCACTGAAAGCTGAAAACCTTTGTAGACAAATGTTACTAAAACTTTTATGTCTAGTATTATGGTAATCATTGTGTCATGCATAGTTGGATGTTTTGTGTTGTGGTGCAGATGAGTTGATAATTTTGACATCAACAGCCCCATCATATGGCCAAATACTTCAGTGCAAATATTTTGGAAAGTCTGTGAACACACAAGAAAAACATTTAAAAGTTTAACCCAGCACAATTGTAATTTGGCACTTGATGAATAAAATTGAATTGAACTGTTGAAATGAACAGAGTTAAAGATTTACCCACAGGATCTTAACATATCATTGTTACACATCTGGATATTAATTTTTTTTTTTTCTTTAAACCTGTCCCGTTTGGTTCTTTTGCCATCAGAATTATTGTCTAAAGGCGAAGAAAGATGCCCAACGGATTTACTTTACCAAATGGACCATCCCAGCCTTGCTGTAATGGTCCATTTGATTTACCTTTTATTGTTTATTTTATTTTATTTTATTTTATTTTTTTTACTTGCTAGATACGGGACAGGGGAAAAGAAAAGGGAGAAAGAAAGAGGGGGGAAAAAAAAAACAAAACAAAACAAAAAAAAAAAAAACAGCGGAGAAGAGGGACGGGGATAAAGGGCAAAAAACAAAAACCAACAAAATAAGCAGACAAAAAATACATATATCGATCACCTGGATCACCTGTTGAGAAAGAAAAAAGAAAACAAGCAGAAGAAAACGAGAGTAATAGAATAAACAACATCACAATGATATATGGGAATATAACACTAAATACTTAATATTAAACATTATTGTGCAGCACTTAAGATCGACAGCGCACAGTGTGCTTTGAGGTAGGAGCCAAAAAGGGTGTAGTTTGTGTGTGTGATCACCTGTGTGTACACCTGTGAGCATGAGCGCGCTTGTATTTAAAAGGTTCCTTAATGTAATGATCTGCTAGAGGGTGTGGGGGGCCACAGTCCCATCCTCCAGGGCATGAAGCAGGTATGGAGGAGATCAAAACTCCAGACATCCAGAGGCCCCCAGAACACAAGAGACCAAGGAAGACCAACAGAGGGGCAGCCGCGCCACTATCCCAGAAAGAGCTGAGGAGAGTCCCAGATGAGGGATCACTCAGCAGCCGCGGAGCAGAAGCCAGGGGGGGTTGCAGTGACGTGCCCGTGAGCTCCGCCGGCAGCCAGCTGTGCCTGAGTGACCGAGCCCCAGGCCGAGAGGCCGAGGGCACCCCACCCCCGAAGTGGCCCGAGCGAGCCCCAGGTTCCAGGCCCCGATAAGCAGCCACCAAGGAGTGAGCCGGTGTGTACCCGGACGCCCACCCCCGGACACAAGGAACCACCAACGCACCGATGTCTGAGGGCGTCCGGGTGGGGGCAGATAGGCCTCCAAACCTTGGAGGGCCTGAGATGTCCCCAGAGAGGTGGGGTCTGATACCCAACCTGACATATAGACACAGACATACAGGCACACACAGATACAAACATCCATTCCCACCCTCATGCTCTCATAGGCAATTACTCCACACTCAACCAACGTGGAGACAGACATAAAGAGGCGCTGTACACACAATCACACTCCCCAAGCGTACTCTAAGAACCGGGTCTAGGTACCCTTGCCCCTGGAGGGGGAAACTGCACCCAGACCCAGGTGGTGTTACCCTTTTCCCTGCAGTGGGGAGAAGCAGACTGCCCCGACTCCGCAGCAGCAGGAAGGCCCCACACACCAGACCCCAGTCGGACGGCCAACTCCTCCTCCTAGCCCCCCCGCTCCAGCAGGCCGCAGAGACCGGGGGTGTGAGAAGACTCCAAACCTCCCTCTACCCGCTCATATGTAGTGTTGATGTATATGTGTTCTAAGGTGCAATTAAAACCCAGGACCCAGGAGGGCATGGAGCTACCTGCCAGAGAGCAGCAGGTAAGCGCATAGCCCCTCCTGGTAGCCCTCAATGTCTACGTGTATTTAAAATTGAGAGGTGGGCAACGACGCCAGGGGTGAGGTGTACACCCTGATGGTAATTTGGAGTCCGTGTTGTGAGCCCACCCCCAAGATCCTATATGTGTGTGTTATGAGAGTGTGAGTAATGTGAATGTCTAAGTTGTGAGATAAAATTGAGGCAGAGGCAGCCAGAAGGGGACAGAGGGGGGGGATGCCTCCTCTGCACCCTGGTGACACACCCCTACCCCAAGGCCCTGCATGTGTGGGTGATTGTGGTGGAGCGGGAAGAGGGAGGCAGCTGGAGATGGGGAGGGAAGAAAGGGAGGGGCAAGTGACCCCTCCCTGGGGCCAGCTCCCCCGCTGACCCCAGTAGGCACCCCCATGCTCTGCAACCCGCCAGGGAAAGGGGGCCCAGGCCCATCCGGACCAGGGCCCAGTGCAGCAGCGCCGCCCGGCCCCACAGAGCCCGGGACAGCCCACCCGACCCCACTACAGAGAAAACTGCACCCACCCCATCATCCACTCATCTTCCAGACTACACAAGACAATAGACGCCCAGGCTGAGATCTTCCTCCACCTCTCCTATATCTCCCCCTCCTGCAGAGAGAATTCCTGAGGAGAGGAAAGCTCCTGCAACATGTGACAACCTCCCCCACCAGTTGAAGAGTCCCCCAGGTGGCTCGATGCACTGGCGGCGCCCTGCGCCAGGACTGGGCCCCCATATACCCACCCGCCCACAACCCCAGCAACACACCAACCAGGACCCGAGGCCCGGCCAGGGCCCCAGCCCAGAGACGGAGCGCCCCCAGAACCTCACGCCCGTCCCGGACCCACCCAGGGGCAGCCAGGCTACCAGGTCAGTAGCCCACGTCCGTCAGCACAGACCCTCCCCTAGCCCCGCTGCACGCAGCCACGAGGAAACCGTCACCTAAGAGCCAACAGAGCCCTTAATTGGCCATGATCGCTACCCCGGGTTGAGCCCCCCAAGGAAGATGCTCCTGGGGAACCCCCCGACGCCCTAAGCCTGTCCCTACCCCCACACCAATCACAACAGTGAAGGTGGGACCAAACTATGACCCCCCACCCCCACTAGGTGATGGAGCTGATCAAAGGAGCCCAGAGCAATTGATCTGATGTGGTGGCAGAGGCTGTATCAAGACTAATGTAATCTAATAGATAATTTCTATACTGGTTAGAATTAAGATTATTTTTATTTTTCCAGTTCATGAGGACTGTTTTCTTGGCTATGCATAGGGCAGTGAAAACCATGTGGGCTATATTCTTTTCTGAAGTGACATTATCTAAGCTGCCCAACAAACACACTAAAGGAGAAGTTGGAATGTTACATTTCAGACACTTCGATAAGTCTTCACATATCTCACGCCAAAACTTCTGAACTGGTGGACAGAACCAAAGAGCGTGGATATAATTGTCCGGTGAATTGGTTTGGCAGTGTGAGCAGTTGTTGGTAGACGTAAAGCCCATCTTGAACATCCGATGACCTGTATAGTGCACCCTATGTAGTATTTTGTATTGAATTAATTGAAGACTGGGATTTCTAATTAGATGAAAGGTTTTTAAGCAAATCTGAGACCAGAAGTTTTGGTCTAAGTTAACTGATAAATCCGCTTCCCATTTTGCAATAGGAAGTGATATTGATTCATCTATTTTAGAAAGCATTCTGTATATTTTGGATAGTAATTTGGGGGTTTTAAGAGTAAGAAATTGAACCACACTTGGTGGTGTTTGTAGTTCAACTTGACCCGGTTTAAATTTCTTTTTTACTATGGATTTAATTTGTTGATATTCTAAAAATCTTTTCTTGTTGATCCCATATTGTGTAACTAGTCTGTCAAATGAAATAAATTCTGTTCCTTCTAGTATATGTTCTAAATATTTGATTCCTTTACCACTCCAATCTGAAAAGTTTATCATATTATTGTTTTGTAATATGTCAGGGTTGTTCCAGATAGGTGTACGTTTGCATGGGATTAATGAAGACTCTGTCAACTTCAGAAACTCCCACCATGCTGTCAGAGAGGAGCTAATGTTGACGCTTTTGAAGCATTCATGTCGTTGAATGTTTGAGCTGATAAATGGTAGATCTGAAATCTCTAGATTATTGCAAAGTGCTTGTTCTACATCTAGCCAAGGTTCATCTAAGAGGGTATGTTTTAGCCATCCTGAGATAAATTGGAGCCTGTTGGCTAAGAAGTAGTGCTGAAAGTTAGGTAGTTCTAATCCTCCTTTATCCTTGGTCTTTTGTAGTGTTTTTAAGCTTATACGTGGGGGCTTATTTTTCCAAAGGAATTTGGACATATATGAATCTAGAGATCTGAACCAATCTTGTGGCGGTTTAGTTGGGATCATTGAGAATAAATAATTTATTTTTGGTAAGACCATCATTTTTATAGCGGCAACCCTTCCCATGAGTGATATGGGTAGACATTTCCACCTAGCCAGATCGCCTTCTACTTTCTTTAAAAGTGGGATATAGTTTAATTTAGTTAGATCTGCAAGCTTGGGAGAAACATTAATACCTAAATATTTTATATTCCCCGATTGCAGTGGAGTACAAGAGGAATTATGGAAGGAGCAATTAATCGGAAGGACTGTAGATTTTGACCAGTTAATTGAGTAATCTGATATTCTTGCAAAAGAGTTTATCAATTCAGTCACCTCAGAGATATTGGTTTGTGAATTTTGGAGAAAGAGTAGCACATCATCCGCATAAAGGCTGATTTTATGTTCCACGTTCTTGCATTTTATGCCCTTAATTACTGAATTCTGTCTAATTGCTGCTGCTAGTGGTTCAATAAAAATTGCAAACAGTGAAGGGGAGAGTGGGCATCCCTGCCTGGTGCCCCTCAGGAGACAGAAGCTGGAGGATGTCTGGTCATTTGTTCTGACACAAGCTGTTGGGGAATTATATAATATTTTTAACCAGCTGATGAAAGAAGATCCAAAACCAAATTTGTGTAAAGTTGCAAATAGAAATTTCCAGTTAACTCTGTCAAACGCTTTTTCTGCATCTAAAGAAAATATTGTAGTTTCAAGGTTTTTACTGTATGAGTAGTCTATCAAATTAAGTAATCTACGTGTATTTGTTGATGAGTGCCTACCTTTTATGAAACCAGTTTGGTCAGGATGAATTAAGAGGGGGGTTATTTTCTCTAGTCTCTTCGAGAGAGCTTTGCAGATTATTTTAAGGTCTACATTTATAAGGGATATTGGACGATAGCTTGAGGGATATATAGGGTCTTTGCCTGGTTTTAGCAGGAGATTAATGTTTGCAGAATTCATATTTGATGGGAGTCTGCCATTTTCTTTGATTTCCAACAGCGTTCTGTAAAAAATTGGGGCTAAAATCGTCCAGAATTCTTTGTAGAATTCTGCAGGAAAGCCGTCTGGACCTGGAGCCTTATTATTGGGCATACTTATCAGGGCTTCCTGGAGTTCACCTGGTGTCAGTGGCGAATCCAATGCCATTGCTTGAGAGTCTAATAATTTTGGGAGAGTTATGTTGTCTAAAAACTGATCAATTTCCTTTTTAGATGGGTTTATTTGTGGTGAATACAACGCTTTATAGAAATCCCTGAAGATGTTGTTTATTTGTTTCGGGTCATATACTGTATTCCCAGATGAGTCTTGAACAGCACATAGAGTTGTTTTTTCTTTATTTATTTTTAGCTGGTTTGCTAGAAATTGACCGGATTTATTACCATGTTCATAATTTTGTAAGCGTAGTCTTTGTACTAAGAATTTTGTTTTTTTATCAATTATCTCATTTAATTCTAGTTTTGTTTTGCGTATTTTGTTCAATGTTTCCTGATCTTGGTCGGACGCATAGGCTTCTTCTAGTGATTTGATGGTTTTTTCTAATTCCTGGATATTTTTGTTTTCTTTTTTCTTTTTATGTGATGAGAAAGAAATTATTTTACCTCTCATCACAGCTTTCCCTGCTTCCCATAGAACAGAAGCTGATGTTCCGGGAGTGTCATTAAAGTCTAAATATGAAGTGCACTCTTTTTAAAAATATTTAATAAAGTCTTCATCTTTAAACAGTGATGTATTAAATCTCCAGTTTTTACTAGGCGTAGTATTATTCTTGTGCATTAGTGTTAAAGATACAGGACCATGATCGCTGACAGCTATAGGATGAATCTCAGTGTCTGAAATGTCCCTCAGCAGTAAGCTGCTGACCAAAAAATAATCCAGACGAGAGTAGGAGCGATGCACATGTGAGAAAAAAGTATATTCCTTACTGGTGGGGTGAAGGGAGCGCCATGCATCGCAAAGACCAAAGTCGCTCATATACTGTTTGATTATATTTATGGACTGCCAATTACGCTGAGTTCCTGCTGTATTGAGCCTATCCATTTCTTCATTTAGTCCAAGGTTGAGGTCGCCTCCAAGAACAAGTGTGCCATCTAAGTGTTCAGAGAGTGCACTGAAAAAACCGTGAAAGAATGAGGGATCATCAACATTTGGACCATATACACTTACAATACATAGCTTTTTATCAAGTATAGATAGTTTAGTGATTAAGAATCTGCCCTCTGGATCTATAACTGTATCGAGTACTGTGAAATTAATTTTTTTATGGATTAAAATTGCTACTCCCCCTTGTCTAGAATTATAACAAGCTGAGAACACATTAGGAAACTCAGGTGTTTTAAGTTCATTCGAACCTCTAAGAGGTCTGTGGGTCTCTTGTAAAAGGACAACATCTGCCTGTAGTTTTTTGAGTTGGTTAAATATTTTTAACCTCTTTTCTCTGGAGCCAGCTCCATTTACATTCCATGTAACGAATCTTAGTGCACCCATAGATGTCTGTGTATAACTAGGGGTGTGCGCTGTGTGTGTCGCTTAGACAGGTGGAGAGAATACATCACTTGTTCGTAAATAAAAAGAGGGGGAGAGAGAAAAAATGTGTGGTGAGATGCTCCCTGAGTCTGACTATGTGTGTGCATATTTACTAATATGAGTACGCTTGGTTTAAGTGTGTGTATCCTATACGACTGTGTGCGCTGTCTGATGTAAATGTGCTGCCGTTGAGCGCATGGCTGTGCGTGATCGTGCTGTGCGTATGTGTCCAAATAAAGGATGTTGTTTGTGGATGAGTGTGGAAGCAGGTGATCGAAGCAGTGAAAGAAAGAAAAAAGAAAGAAAGAAACCAAGGACAAGGGTGAGCAGCATAAAAACAAGAGGGAGAAAAAAGAGAACAAAAAACGAGAAGAAAAAAAAAAAATCCGGAAACATTCCGATCAAACCATTGACGGAGAGTGACGGTGTTAATTCTGCTATGAAATCACACCTAAGATGTGATTTGATACTAGTAAGTTAAACAGATGTTAATGCAAGTTAGTGTGAGTGGATGGGGAAAGGGTGTAGCGGATTCTTATCTGGTGTGAAGTTTATACAGCCACGGAGTGATGTCGGGGTCGCGGTGGAGCTGTCCGTCCACGTACAGCCGGTCCACAGCGATGACAGCGCGGGAGCCCTTCTGGATAAAGCTGCGTCGGATTGGGAAGAGGACCCTGCGTCGTTCCAGGATCTCTTTGGGGAACTGGTCGTTCACGCTGAAGTCCGTTCCTTTTAATTCCCTGCCGCGGCTTTTCACCTGTTCCTTTCGTTTGTAGTGGCCGAATTTGGCCACGATAGGACGTGGTCTCCCGGCCGCAGCCTGAATGGGGCCGAAGCGATGCACCCTATCAAAGACGATGTTCTTCACCGTGTCCTCGGGCAGCTTCAGGTGGGTTTTGATGAAGCTTTTTACCGTGGTCTCCGCGTCCTCTCCAGCGGCTTCTGGAATACCAGAAAATACCAGATTATCACGCATGCTACGAGCTTGTAGATCTATAACTGTTTCTTTTATTTTTTTATTTTCTCTATTTAGCTGAGTAACATTGTCTGTGAGACATTTCACCGACTCCCTTAGCGTGGCATTTTCAGCAGCGAGCGTTTCCACCTGCTGCTGGCTGAACTCCAGGGACTCTCGCAAGGATTTAAATTCCCGGTGAAGAATCTCCACCAAGGACAGCCTTGCATCGAAACTGGACAGTCGTTGGTCGATTGACTCCAGTATGTCGACAATATCTTTGCCGGCTGGCGATGTTGTGCCGGGGGAATCTGCCGGGCGAAGTCTTTTCGACGACGGCGTCTCAGGTTTGGCCGGGGAAGCTGTACTCTGAGCCTTCTTCATCACGAGATCCTGGAAGTACTGATCAATGTAATCTTGGAGAGCCTCTAAACTCTCCCCGTTGTTCTCCAGGGTGTTGGAGATGATTTAGACAAATGTTGTTAGTTATAAGACAATTGATAAGTGTATTTGGTTATACTGAAGCTTAAAGGAATTTATTCAAATCTAAACTACCATTCGCTTTAATTTTCCGCCAAAATCTCCGGCATCTGACGTCAGTTACAACATGAGTCGCTTACCTTGTCCGTCACTTCCGTCACTTACCTCTCCACTTCCCTCTGGATATTAAGTAAATATCTCCTTCCAGCTGACCCAAGATTCACATATGGGATAATGACTGGTGGTTACAGTCTGGATGGGCTTGTTGGCTTTTATTTTTATTTGGGATTAATAGAATCTTTAGTTTACTGATTGAATAATTACTTAGAAACCTTCAGATATATCAGTATAAAGGAATGTGCAGCAGCAGCAGTAGATATGATAACTGGTGCCTGATATCCATCATGGCCACCTCTTAGCTCAGGGCCTGCAGAACAAGCAGCTTCTCCCCACCAGTTTCAACCAGTTTTATAGATGCTCATATAAAACTCTGTGAACTGCCAGGAAGGTTACTCTTTTTTGGGAAGATGGACTGCAGCAACTGTTTTACACATTAAGGTTTTCTAAACAAAAGACATCAATGTACATGAGGTGTCTGTGAAGGCTCTCAGTCATCCAGGTCATCGTGCTGTTATCCTTTGTGTCTTCCCTGGTGAACTTCGTGTTTTTATCCACAGCATGAATGTGAGCAGTGAAGGACCCAGCAACACACTCAGACAAAAAAATGGTTCATCCCAAAGACAGAACTCCAAAACACAAACTTAACAACGTGGTGTATGCTGTACAGTGCAGTGAGGAATGCCCAGACCTCTACATCGGAGAGACCAAACAGCCACTTCACAAGCGCATGGCACAATATAGAAGAGCCACCTCCACAGGACAAGACTCAGCAGTCCATCTGCATCTAAAGGACAAAGGTCACTCTTTTGAGGATCCCAATGTTCCCATTTTGGACAGAGAAGACAGATGGTTTGAAAGAGGAGTGAAAGAAGCCATTTATGTCCACTGTGAGCGACCATCTTTGAACAGAGGCGGTGGCTTACGACACCAACTGTCTGCCATCTATAATCCAGTTTTGAGATCCCTCCCCAGACGCCTTAACACCCACTCACATCCTGGGCCATCTGACCTCAGGAAATCACATGATAGGGTGGGGCTAAATTTCACAATGAGCTCACGTGAGCTGATTGTGACCTGCACCCGTTTTCACACCGTGGCTCATGTGATTAGGTAGAGGATCATGAGGGGGTCCATTGTCCCTCTCTGGGGATACTCCCACAGGGCTTAAATCTGGAACTCGCCACCATTTGACCCTAGAACTGAAGAAGCTTCTCGGATGAGAGGTGAAAGGTGAAACGTCTTCAAGTAAGTTAAAGAAGAAGTCCAGACGCTTTTCTTTCCAAACTCCTTAGACAACAGGCTCACACCTAGCATAAAAAGCAGTGCATTACATCAGACCATTGCCACCTTCATTTTATATTGTTGTGGCAGCACTTTCTTTTTTAGCTATTTGCTAGAAAAGAAACAGATGGCATCATATTATTTCAAAATTGTTGGTTACTTGACCAAAAATACGTGTAATACTTTCTATATGGGCAAAAATGTGTGTGTGTGTGGGGGGGGGGGTCTGTTTATTCAGATACTGTAAACGTAACTAATTATTTAGGCCTTTTGATGAAGGCCTAAATAAAATGCACCCCTTTATAAAATATTACATCTTGTCATGGTCATGTGTTAACCAGTGTTTTGTGTTTGAGTTCTTTTTCTTGATTATTGGTTATTCATGGTTTTGTGCTCTTTATTGTTATTAGGGCCCGAGCACTGAGAGTGCGAAGGCCCTATTGTATCTGCTCCGTTTATTATTATTATTATTATTATTATTATTATTAGGGCCCGAGCACAAAAGTGCGAAGGCCCTATTGTATCTGCTCCGTTTCTTCTTCTTCTTCTTCTTCTTCTTCTTCTTCTTCTTCTTCTTCTTATTATTATTATTATTATTACGGCAAATGAATCGGCCTTTTGAGGGCCTAAACATGCTCAAAAACTCATGAAATTTTGCACACGCGTCAGGCCTGGTGAAAATTTACGTATTTTAATGTCCGTAGACATGTCCAGGGAAATTTGGCTCAGTAGCGCCACCTAGAAAAATGAAAAACGGGAGCCCCCGAGATGGGTATGACTTGCATGTATGAAAGTTGGCACACATATCTAACGTTAGGAGACGCACAAAAAAGTCTTTTATGGCCATGTCCTAAACCCAACAGGAAGTCTGCCATTTGGAAGTGAACGTGACATTTTGGCTCTAATTTTGCCATTTCCATGCCTCGAACTTTTTCGAACTCCTCCTTGGGATTTGGTCGTATAAGCTTCATCTTTGGTCAGTGTCAACTACACACCTGAGCCATGTTAAATTGCGGAGCTTTTGAGTTTTCACGATACTGTGAGGCCGTGGCGCCACGGCGAATTTCGATGACTCGCCATGAAAATCTTATTGCCTCTCATTCTGTCATACATTGTCTGATCTGGACCAAAGAGCACACATATGATAAGGCTCCATCCCTGCCATATTTGACACCAAGGAGAGCGCCACCTAGTGGGAACAGGAAATGTCATGTTTTACACTTTGGGGTACAGTATTGTGATGGGTGAGATTTGCAGCCTCAAATTTCTCCAGGAAAGCCTTAAGCAGTTGGTCTTGGGTTATGGTGAAAACTGTGACTTTTCGCGAAAGGGTGTGACCCCAGCAGCATGGCGAACATTGATGTCTCGCCATGAAGAAACAAATTAGTATAACTCCATGAAATCCAGTCTGATCAGAACCAGACGTTAAAGGCGTGATGTCAGACCCGCCCTGAACAGATTGATGTGCCCATTGTCAGGAATACGTAGAGCGCCACCTAGTGGGAACAGGAAATGTCATGTCTTTTATTTTGTTGCACTGATTTTCACAGGTTCATCATGGCCACTTCAAAAGCGGTGAATATTAACATCAGTCCCTCGTGATGCTTCAGTGAGAAAATTGTGACTTTAAACTGAACGGCGCACCCTGGTTGCAACGCCGTTCACCATGAACAATGAAGTGGCTTTTGAGGGGCTTGGAAAGTTTAAGAAGTCTTGAAATTTGGCGCACACCTCCAATGTCATGAGGGCTTTCTGGTTATGTGATCACTTTCATTTAATAGTGCAAAATGGCTCCACAGCGCCCCCTACAAAATTTCAAAACAACAGCCCCTGCTCTGTGTTTTATGTATGAGTCTGAAACCTGGTAAGCTTATAGGAAATACCAAGATGTACAAAAAAGTCTCTTGGAGCAATATCCCAAATCCAACAGGAAGTCAGCTATTTTAAAATTAATGTGTAATTTTGGCGCCATTTTCGCCTCTTTTCAGGCACGGTTCTTTGACGAACTCCTCCAAGGGATTTCATCAGATTGATGCGATCTCCAGTGCGTGGAATCTAAAGACCTTTGTGATGTTAAATTGCGAAGCTTTTTACGTTCAGGGAAACGGGGTGGTCATGGCGGCACGTGGAGTTTTAATCACTCGCCAAAAAGCAGTAATCTGCTGCCACTCAAAAACACAATGTCCAATCTCTCCCAAACGTTGCAGGCATGATGAGACTCAAGCTCGGAAATGTTTGATATGCCATTTGTCATTAATGGTTAGAGCGCCACCTAGTGGGACGACTATGATCACGATTGAATAAGATGAAATGTTAGCTGGTGGTTAAATTGTAGGAATTCCTTCAATGTGACATCAGATCGGACGTGCTGGTTTTAGGTGTTGGGCGTGGCTCGACGCGCCGGGGGTGCGAGGGCCCTCATAACGCTGCTTGCAGCTTTAATTATTATTATTATTATTATTTTTCATTGAAATGAATTGCCTTTTTGAGGGCTTTAACATGCTCAAAAACTCTTGAAATTTTGCACACATGCCAGGTCTGGTGAAAAATTTTGTATTTTAATGGTTTTACGTATGAGCACTGGGAAATTGCTCTGTAGCACCACCTATGCCTTGTTAAATGCAGCCCTACGAACACATCGTTTGAGCTACATGTATGAAAACTGGCACACATGTGTATCATGCCAAGACGAACAAAAAAGTCATTGGGACCATTGTCGCAAACCCAACAGGAAGTCCGCCATTTTGGATTGAAGGTCACATTTTGGCTCTAATTTTGCCATTTCCATGCCTCGAACTTTTTCGAACTCCTCCTTGGGATTTGGTCGTATAAGCTTCATCTTTAGTCAGTGTCAACTACACACCTGGGCCATGTTAAATTGCGGAGCTTTTGAGTTTTCGCGATACTGTGAGGCCGTGGCGCCACGGCGAATTTCGATGACTCGCCATGAAAATCTTATTGTCTCTCATTCCCTCATACATGGTCCGATGTGGACCAAAGAGCACACATATGATAAGGCTCCACCCCTGAACACATTCCAACTGCCATATTTGACACCAGGGACAGCGCCACCTAGTGGGAACAGGAAATGTCATGTTTTACACTTTGGGGTACAGTATTGTGATGGGTGACATCTGAAACCTCAAATTTCTCCAGGAAAGCCTTAAGGAGTTGGTCTTGGATTACAGTGAACACTGTGACTTTTTGCAAAAGGGTGTGACCCCAGCAGCATGGCGAACATTGATGTCTCGCCATGAAGAAACAAATGAGTATAACTCAATGAAATTCAGTCTGATCAGAACCAGACTTTACAGGCATGATGTTAGACCCGCCCTGAACAGATTGATGTGCCCATTGTCAAGAATACATAGAGCGCCACCTAGTGGGAACAGGAAATGTCATGTCCTTCATTTTGTTGTACTGATTTTCACAGGTTCATCGTGGCCACCTCAAAAGCGGTGAATATTAACATCAGTCCCTCGTGATGATTCAGTGAGAAAATTGTGACTTTAATCTGAAGGGCGCACCCTGGTGGCAACGCAGTTCACCATGAGAGCTGAAGTGGATTTCGAAGGGCTTGGAAAGTTTAAGAAGTCTTGAAATTTGGCGTACCCCTCCAATGTGATGAAGGCTTTCTTGTTATGTGATCATTTTCGTCGAACAGCGCAAAATGGCTCCACAGCGCCCCCTACAAAATTTCAAAACATCAGCCCCTGCTCTGTGTTTTATGTATGAGTCTGAAACTTGGTAAGCTTATAGGAGATGTCATGATGTACAAAAAAGTCTCTTGGAGCAATATCCCAAATCCAACAGGAAGTCAGCCATTTTAAAATTAATGTGTAATTTTGGCGACATTTTCCCCTCCTTTCAGGCCTCATACTTTCACGAACTCCTCCAAGGGATTTCATCATATTGAACCAATTTCCAGTGCGTGGAATCCAAAGACCTTTGTGATGTTAAATTGCGAAGCTTTTTACATTCAGGGAAACGGGGTGGTCATGGCAGCACATTGAGTATCAATCACTCGCCAAAAGCAGTAATCTGCTATCACTCAAAAACACAATGTCCAATCTCTCCCAAAGGTCGCAGGCGTGATTAGACTTGAGCTCGGAAATGTTTTTCATGCCATTTGTCAGTAATGGTTTGAGCGCCACCTAGTGGGACGACTATAATAATGGTTGAATTAGATGAAATGTTAGCTGGTGGTTAAACGCATGAATTCCATCAATGTGACATCAGATCGGACGCACTGGTTTTAGGTGTTGGGCTTGGCTCGTCGTGCTGGGGTGCGAGGGCCCTCGTATCGCTGCTTGCAGCTTTAATTATTAGTTGTTGTTGTTCTGGCGTCTAGTTTCAGACACTGTCTTCCTTGTGTTCCATGTGTCATATTCTTTCTATCTGTTTCTCTGTGTCCAGTCTGCATCTTTGTGAATTGTCTCTTGTTTCCTGTTTTATTTTGATAGTCCCAGTCCTACGTGCAGTGAGTCTAGTTTTAATTACCCTTGTCTCATTATGTCTAGATTCTTCCAGCTGTGCTTCCCTCCTGAGTCTCAAACCTCGTTTTCCCTCAGTGTATTTAAGCCCTGTGTTTCTCTCAGTCACTGTTGTGTCTTATCCTCTTCATGCTTTGTGTTTGTGTCGTGCTCCTGTTAGTTTCTGAGTGTTTAGTTTCTAGTTTTTGCAGTTTGTGGTTTTGTGTTTTGTTTTTTTGTGAGGTTTAATTTTATGAAAATTTTCCCACTAATAAACGCTGCCGCTTTAAGTTTAACCTTCTAATTCAGAGTCCTGCATTTGGATTCTCCATCCTGCCTGCCACACATCACACCATGACACATCTATTCTTTCCAAATTCTTCCTTTACCATCACCTCATCATAAAAAAACAAAAGATGAAATTTTGGGAGCATTCCTATGAAAATGTAACAAAGACTCACAGACCAGTTTGATTCAATGCTTAAAGGTTTAATAATGAAGATGATGTTCATTCAGGGAAGCAAAGTGAAAGCTTAAAGCATTCTTTCCATTACACACTCAGTTTGTTCTTATTAAAAGAGACAGTCCAACTACAGGTTGCATTATTTTTCAACTCATTCAACTCCTAGCGTTGCAGTGAACTAAAAGAAGTAAAGATGTAAGAAGAGAAACATTATAAGCTGGATTTATGAGATTATTTGCTCCGAAGACCAGTGAACCAAGCCTTCATTCCAGAGATCGTCTGACTTTCCTGGCGCAGACAAATGGGTATCTGGCGTTACAGGGTATGTCATTCATACAGAGGTTTCCTGTATAAATAAAAGCGAACAAGCACCAAAAATGAACATTAAGTGAAGCCATGATCACATGGACGTCTATACTGACACAAATATTTAGTTTGCATAATAGCAGGAGCACCTGTCAATATTCATTTTTGACTCTACTTTCACAGCACTATGTAAATTGACTTTAAATTTAAAGACGTTTAAAAATAAAATTTAGAATTCATATTATTTTCCTGTAAGTCATTGCTATTTATCACACCAAATTATAAGCATTTTCTGAGAAAATGTAGATACTGTAACAGTTTTTGTTCCCCTCAAAATGAATTCATACACTTCCTTTTAAGTTTTACCTGTCCAATTCATATGCAGGCAGTTCTCTCTGCCCCCGACATTGTTAGGCTCTCCATGACACCAGTTTGCATATGTGAAACGGGTTCCATCGATCCAAAACCAATAACGCTCCTAGAAAACACAAAAAAACCCAGAGAATAATGTCGATAGGCAGGCATATCTTCTAGTGTCAGAACTAATGTTTAATATTGAGTAGTGTACCTCTTGAGCATCTGAGCCTCCAATCCATGTAGGGACATGGTTACGAGCACCATTAAATATGACCCTCTGAATCGCTTGGTACTCTCCGAGGTTGCGCACAGACGCCAGATTTGCATTCAGGGACTGACAGTGTCTCTATAGGGGAGAACAAAAGGTCTAGTTTAAACCAAATTTGACATGAAAAGCATTAAAGCAGAGAGAGAATGAACAAATGCTAAATCGAAATCACTGTTTTTACCTGCGCCTGAGCCCAAGTCAGTTGATAGGGAAAGAAGAGAAAGTATCGGTCTCCATATCTAGTCCAACCCCAGAGGCCCCTAAAACATGCAGATCTCTTCTCAACAAGATGCTCTCCTGAGGACAAGCAAAGAATACTTAGATACTCAAACATCACTTATTTTTGCTATCTACAAAAAGTTGTAATTGTCTTTCAAACCATGTGTATATGTGTTTACACTCACACACACACACATATATATATATATATATATATATATATATATATATATATATATATATATATATATATATATATATATATAAACTTAGCCGCATCCAAGTTAGGACATAGATGTGCTCTTCAGCATGACAATAATCTGAGAGGAAAATTGTTACCAACCTGGGGGATTTGATTCAGACCCATCCTTACCCACTTCATCTGGAAGAACCCGAAAAAAATTATAATTTTGATAACTTTTAGTGTTAAATTTCCATTTATAATATTGATATTATAAATGTTGTTTGTATTATTGATTCCACACATATATACATTATCTATATTATACTACAATACTCACTGGCAGCAGTGGTCAGAGCGATCATTGCACAAAGAAGTGCAGACACAGTCAGCAGCTTCATGGTGATAATTAGTATCTCTGTGAACAACAAAAGACCCAAAGTTATTGGCACTTCATTAAACAAAGCACAGAAGAGAATCTGAGTTTTCAGCCAACCTTTTTGTAGAATATCTTGTCTGTTCAGCACCAGTCAGTAGCTTCAGCCTTCCAAGGTTGGAACAAGGTGCTGAACAGCTCTGAGATCACTGCTTATATTCTGTTTCTTTGTAGTTTCAAAACAGGGAACTAACATTGAAAAAAAAACCCGACACGTGTATTATGTGATTCATACTGGCCAGACTTTTACTGCACTTCTTTCTTTCTCAACCAAAACCAAAATTATTGCCAAATACTGACTACTTCTTCCAGCTGCCCACTTAATTTTACAAACTGACTAGTCAACAACTGGTCAACACTCCATAGTATAAATGGAGAACATTTTATATATTTAAGAAAGTATTTTCAGGAAAGAAAAATACCCCATAAAACAAAGGAGAAGCTGAGTTCATGGACATTAAATAATCAGCGTTATTATGACGATCTAAAATAATTGTTGGGTCTGTTCCCACAAACCCCGCTAGTTCTAGAGACTTATTCATCATGAAAGAAAACAAGGCAACAGCGTTCGATCGATTACTTGCGCAAGGGAGGCCTCATCTGTGTCCAGCACGAAAATGACCCCAAATCCGGCCTCCTCTCGCTGCCTTTTATTGAGAGACAGTTCACACAAAACACAGCAAAGCAACGCCCACATGGTTCTAAGGCATTATATGTATATGTGTGAACTTCTGTATGTAGGTAAGAATGTGTGTGTGTGTGTGTGTGTGTGTGTGTGTTACCTCCTGCTGACCAAAGGGTCGTAAACGCAGGAAGTTTACATCAAAAGAAGCAGATCTTCCAGATAGGATGTATCTGCAATAAAACCTCCCCCAGCACAAAGTGGTTAGAGGTGGTTAGGATCAAAGGAATGGCTTTGATCCTACTGCTTGAACTAAGACTGTACAAATTTAAGAAACACAATGGCAACATTCAGCAATTAGACCTAACATTTCCCCCCTTTTTGTCATTGTATATACTTAAATTTCAACTTATGCACCCCTTGTTTGGACCGTGTCAGTGTAGATTTCATTCATACACAGTAAACTACATCCTATACATAAGCAAATCAAATGTCAACAGTCCAAAAACAGGAATTAATATTTTCAAAATAAGATGCCACCAAGGACCAGACATTAACCAAGCTCTCCAGCCTTGTGGTGCATCTACTCCTGTCATGCGATTCATTATGTATTCCTGCAAGTAAACAACTGAATGTAACAGTCAAACAAGAAGAATCAACATTCTCAAAAATCATATGTCACTACAATCTAACTGTATACAGACATAAGCATTCAAACACATCAGTTGACTTTATTGTTTGTCCATTTGGCTCTCAGCTGACTTCAAAGCTGTAGCCTGGTCAACACCCTTCTTTATGACTCCTATCAATCCCCCAAATCTTCTCACTTTAGGCATCCTGTGGGGGTTAGAGTCAACTGGTGAATTATCCGCATTTACAACTTCTCCTCCTGTCCTGTTGTCACCACAGAAAAAGCTTTGTAAAGGAAATTGGATCAAGGTGTTTTGATCTTCTTGGCTCACAACCTCAACCAGCTTAGAGAAGTGTTTATGATGCAAATGCAGACAAAAGGCTTCTCTGTTTGCATCCTTCTTGCAGAGGACACAAAGAATACGTGATGTTGCACAAATTCCATGGTACTTGGACTAATCCATTGCCCTTCATACACATAGGCAACTGGCCTGTTTCCAGTTCGTTTAGCTATTCAATGTCCTGCAGTGAGTCAGATACTTGGAGTCAGACTAGCAGGTCTGTCGTACCAGAGCAGTTCACCTTCCCAGCTACTGGTGAATTAACCTTCCAGTCAGGTTCAGAGCAGTTGAAAAGTTGGCAGTGCTCCAAGTACGTTTACTCCTGGATGTGTTGCTAAGGCAACCAAACAACTGTCTCGCTCTCAGTGATGCTATATGGCCACAGTCCAAAAGAATAGTAGCCAGTGGCATCACAAGCATAACCATTGGTCTCGTTCTTTATGTGAGTGGTTGTGTTCACAAACTGCCATCAGTAGTTAGTTGAAAACCCCATGCGGGTACTGGGTGTGATTTGCTCTGTCCCAGTGCTCTTCCTGTCATCCCACTCTGGGTCCACAGGCACAAGAAGGCGCACAGCACATTCCCAGCCATTCTGATGAGTACCTGTGGCTCAGTTGGTTTCTTCACCGGATTGAGACGAGGGGCCCTGGAGGCTTTCCCCCCCCTTTGTACCCGGTCTTCCTGCCACTTACCCCGAGCTGGCCTGGATGTATGTCACCTTCTTGCAGTGCGCTTGATGTATACAAGTAATCCTTTCAGCAATCTTCACTGCTGTGGTCGTCGTCAGCAGCATCCGATAGGAACCTTTCCACCATGGACTGGACCAGCACTTCCTCTCCATGGCCTTATCAACATCCAATCTCCAGACTTCAGACTCTGCTCCTGCAGAGAACAGAATCATCTGGCAGATCATTTGTTCTCAAGACTTCTTTATTTTTTAACATTTAAAGCATCTAATCTGCTAATATGCTCAGGTATTTAATCTTAAAGTATAAACTATTGCTGCCATCATCTCCCTCCTGTTGCGACATGGCAAAGCCCATGGCGCAAAATAGCAGCAGTCTTATACAAATCCTAAGGCAATATTGGTGTATCACACAGATAACAAACACCATCCTGCAAGCTCGCTCCTTCTATAAGTCACAACTGTTTTCCTTCAGTAGGTGAGTGGCTATACATGTCTACCAGTGCATTCCGCATAATAGGCAATGTCTGTTGGTGTTGCATTGCTAAAATGTTAACACCATGTGCTCCTAAAGTTGCCTCTCTTGCTATCCTATCTGCAAAAGCATTCCCTAATGCAACTGGATCTTTCCCTCACATGTGTGCTGCACATTTACAAACGGCAATTCTACTGGATAATAACTCTGCCTTCAGCAGATTTTGCAAGAGTTTGGCGTGTTCTACAGGTTTCCCTGTAGAGGTTGTCACACCTCGTCTCACTCACTGCACTACAAAGAAATGTACTGTAGCAAATGCATACTGGCTATCAGTGTATATTGTCACATCTTGGTTCTCTGCAGCTTTACACGCTTCCGTTAAAGCTAGCATCCCTGCTGCTCAAGCAAATATGAAACATGCTAGTTGTCCTGCACAGATAACTTTCTCACTATCTACTACAGTAAAACCTGTTTTAGTCTGTCCCTCTGCTGTTGTAAAACTCAAACCATCAACAACCAAACCTTTCCCTCACCAAATGGCACATCTATTAAGTCATCCCTCGACTTACACTCCTTCTCTACGCTGTCTACACTCATGAGAAGTGCCCTCTTCTTTCGTTGGCAAAAGGTTTGACGGATTCAGAATTGTGCATCACTTTATGGTTATGTATGGTTATGAGAGTAACAGTAACATTAAAGACAAGTGTCTTGTAGGTGACAGAAATGTAATTTTAGTCTGCATTAGTAGACATCTACCTCGTGTGGAACTAAAAGTGTCAAAAAGGTGAAAAACTATATCCTGAAACATTGTACAGCTTAAGCTGCTGCACATACTGATCTCACACATGGAGGTAAAGCACAAGCAACTAGAGCTAATCTTTTAGGATAGTAAGTTACTGGCTTCACTTGTGGAAAAAAGTGCTGTTAGTTATTTCACAGTCACCTGGCATTTGTGCTGTTCACAGAACCACAAGTCCATCGCTGGATCTCCTCTGCACTGTCACTTTTTGGAGCTTGGCACGCTCCCTCAGGTTCTCATGTTCAAACGCTGCTGAAGATTTTAAAGGCAGAGCACGTCGTACACCTTAGTTGTCTACCTCAACGTCAACGTCGAAAGTCTTTCATCTCATTTAAGATTTTGCTATGCAGAGTCTCCTCATGATGATCTCCTGGAAGCCCAGTAGCACAGCTCTCTGTGCTGAAGGTGATCTCCGATACTCCTGAAGACTCTCTCCAGGCCTCAGCTTCCATCTTATGGACGATCCCCTCAGTCACTCCTTCTCGTCATGGCACCTCACGACATCTGCAAATTAAAATGACACTCCTCTCGCCACATGGCTTCCGCCATGTGTCAACTCCCCAATGAGACATGTACAAGAATGTTGCGCAGTCTCCCTAAAACAATCTCCAGGGTTTGTCCTTTGGAGCCGCCATACTCCAACCTGTAACCCTGTGTAAAAACATCAGTCAGCAATTAAATGTTTAGCTTGTTTAACTCCCAGCTCCACCTGGAGCCTGTATCCTGGAAGACAAAGTCTTTAAATCAAACTTCACATTTTCAACCAACTATAGATCATAAGAGTAATAAGATATTCAGCATAAAAGACAAATATCATGTGCAGGTTTTCTCCAATGATTAAATCACTATTATTACCATAATTTGTCCCAAATCATGAATCATCCCAATTTATTCCACAATTTAATCGGTGACTTTCCTTAAGTTTGTCACTCCACTCATTTTTATCACTGTGAGCTCAATAGTGGCCAGCTAATGAGCCCCATATTCAGCTATACTGCACATTTGTTCAATCGTCACTTGTCTGTCTGTGCTGAATCCTTTACAAGCACTCTTAAAGAAAAACAAACATTAGTCAAACACACGGTTCATCCTGGTGGTCAGGCGTCGGCCATCCAGATTCCAGAGATGCTGTAAAAAGAAGTAACACTGGTTTCAAACACAGTGTCCCACTGTATTCACTTCTCCCTTGTAACATTCATATTTTCTCCATAACACAGTGTAATTTAATCACCAACATATAGCCTGTAACCACAGTTTTCTTCACAAAAAATCTCAGTAATCCTGTGATAGAAAAACATCATTAAGATGTGTCCTGCTATAAATCACATGATCGAATGACATGATTAACCATCTGCTGTAAAAAGAAAGGTAAATGTTAGCGCTGCGCATTTGTATACACTCTTTCTCACAGTAATCTCTGTGAGCAACACAAAGTAGTGAATAACACACCCATGGTGAATTCACAGACACAGAAGAATTTAAACTAAAAAAAGGTTAAATTTGCAGAGTTCACATAGTCATGTGACCCAAGTTTCCTCCTGTGGTCTCCTTCTGCTCCTGCAATAGAGACACACACAGAGATACATCCACACCTTTGTCAGGTGGGGGTTAACTTCACACAATGGTGTTAAGTCAGTCAGTCTTGTCAGCTTTTGTCAGTCAGTTTTTCCACTCATTTTTTATTTGCTGACAGTAGAGCCTCTCGTGACGCAATAAGTTTCTACTGCCAGCAATGACGTCATTTCAAAAGAAAAAGAAAAACTTTAGAATCGGATTACGTCGCTGAATCCTTTTTGGCAGGGACTTGTTTTCTGATTGTCCCAAATAAGTGGCTTTCTCCCGAGCCCATTTTAATTTTTGGAGAAACTCACTTTTGCAACAGTTTTCTCGACGACGAGTCGTATAACGCTTCTGTTCTAATCGTGCATCTCTGCTCAAACAGAGATCATCAACCAAAACTTTCAGTGCACCATGAAAGTAACAAAATAAAAAGAAAGGAAAGAAAATAAAGGAAAGCAAAGGAAAGAAAGGCCTTGTTTAAATCATGACACGTGTTTTTCATGCCAGGGGGATAAATCATACCAACCCAAATGGCAGGCTCAACTTAGTAACAAAAGACAAATCAACAGCCAGTTTAATCTCAAACATTCATCCAATCAGCCACACACAACATACAGCATAACCCTGTTGTCTCATCACATAATAAGTTTCTTCTCATATAACCAAATGTGTGCCATGGTAAAACTTCTTCACACACCAGAAACTCACAATCAGCTCACTCACTTAAGACCCCTCATCAGCATTCTGTTTTCCTCTATGATGCAGTCATCTGTCCTACTATAATATTCAGTCCACTAGTCTATGTATCACCTTCATCTTACTAGTGACTTGGACAAGATGACAAACAGAATCTCATGCTGTCTGGTCTTCATGAGTATCATTGTATGTCTATGTGCATGTAGGGTTAGTATGGTTGATGTATTTTCTGTATGTTTTTGTGTTCCTCTCTCATCACATTTTCATTATTCTCATCACTGCTTAAAACAACACACACATCTCTCTCTCTCTCTCTCAAAAACAGAAAGTACATTACAGCTGTTTCAGGCTGAGAAACACCAAACACTCTTCGTGTTATCATTTACCACACAACTATTTTATTTCTTTGTCCGCTGGGCAGGTGACCTGCAGAATCACGTCTGCCCCAGTTGGATACCTTTTCACACACACTGTGACGTCAGACACACTCACACTTGCTTCTGCTTTAGAGCACAATTTCACTTCATTCTTCAACGATCCACACACCACGTGCTGCCCAATAAAAACTTTGCAGTGTATTTCATCCTCTTTCAAGGCAGACTTCTTTTAAGTTTGCAGCAGGCAACGCGACTTACACCAAAACCCAGGCCACGTGTACACAACAGGTCTCCGAAATCCGTTAACACCGCTCAGGTTTCCTTCTGTGCTGCTGCGTTCACTTACTGGCACTCACACGCATATACGCTCATTCACACTCTTTTTAGGCCTATAATCCCCCTTACCGCGGCGAGCTCTTTCCTCCTTACCATTGGTGGAGAAACCATACACTCAACGCCCTTAACTGCGGAGAACCTTTTTTTTATCTTTATAGAGCTCTATCCTCCTTTCGGTGGAGAAACCGTCCTTACCCTCCTTAAATAAATCAAAAAGATTAAACAAAAACAAAAACACTGGCGGAGAAGCCAGGTAGCTTGCGTCTACACGCACAGCTTGTGCACTCACGTACCTGCTTTAACGCACTGGCACGTAGCCGCTCTCTATTGTTTTAGGTTTGTTTTAGGCCGTCCATCCGAGGGGAGTTCAGACGCAAACTTCCCGGCCTGGTGACAAAGTAGCACCGGGGCTTTCCATCAATCATCTCAGACGTTGCGGTGGCATCCTCTCCCTCTCCTCGCGGTGGAGGCGATGTGTTGGGATCCGGCTCGAAGGACCAAATAAATGTTGGGTCTGTTCCCACAAACCCCGCTAGTTCTAGAGACTTATTCATCATGAAAGAAAACAAGGCAACAGCGTTCGATCGATTACTTGCGCAAGGGAGGCCTCATCTGTGTCCAGCACGAAAATGACCCCAAATCCGGCCTCCTCTCGCTGCCTTTTATTGAGAGACAGTTCACACAAAACACAGCAAAGCAACACCCACATGGTTCTAAGGCATTATATGTATATGTGTGAACTTCTGTATGTAGGTAAGAAACAAACCTGTGTGTGTGTGTGTGTGTGTGTGTGTGTGTTACCTCCTGCTGACCAAAGGGTCGTAAACGCAGGAAGTTTACATCAAAAGAAGCAGATCTTCCAGATAGGATGTATCTGCAATAAAACCTCCCCCAGCACAAAGTGGTTAGAGGTGGTTAGGATCAAAGGAATGTGTCAGGAGTTTTCCTGTAATGCAACTCAGGTCAGAATAATTGACACTCAGACAGGTTTGCAAATTAACGTGCACACGGGTGAGAGCTCAACGGAGACTCACACCCCTGCAGCAGTTGTCAGCGTTTATTTATACTCGAGCATATTCATGTAACTCAGAAACATACAGGAAGAGCGAAAATAAAACTGTGCTCTGTGCAGACTTCCTGTTTGAGTTTGCACAGACAGACTCATACTTCTTAAGCATAAACATAATAAAATCTTTCAACATTCCCTCCTGATGTTAGATCTTTTCTTCTATATATGTACATAGCAACTCACTAACATTGTATCAGTCTATGGCCACTTGTGAAACATTTTTAGCCAAGACATCATTAAATAGTGGGTTTTGTGAGTATGTTATATCCAAATGTCTATCTCATTGTCATCTTCTTCATTCTGTGGTAGGGTGATGTAAGCATTAATTGAAGCAGTTACCATTTTTGACACCATGTTCTTCAAACAAGGTATGACGCATGATGTGAATAGACATAATAACAGTAGCAGAACACCAAGAAAAACAAGTCCTTTAATCAGCAGGGACTTCCAAGAGCCAAGACCCTGTGTTGCATTACTGCAATGCACAGAGCGTCAATCTCCTGATCCCGTTCGTCGTTGAATTTACATGAAGCATTCAGAACCTTTTGTCTTTCAGTCCAAAGTTTAAATTCCTCTGGGACATCGGAACCCCATATGGAATCATGCTGCTTGAGGTCTGGGGTGCCTCGTCTTTTCCTTGTTGTTGACGTTGATGTTGACATGGCATCCATGGTTATCTTGAAAGTGTGGTCAGATATGAAAATGGGAGCGCACTGACCTGTCCAATTCCTAGGAAGGATATCCCAGGCCATCCCTTGCACCCAGAAGGTGCCATTTGAGATGTTGCTGCTCTTCACGGGCCCTCCAGGAGCGTGTGTCTGTACTGCTTTACAGTTGGTGGTGTTTCCCATTGGCGTGGATCCGTTCTCTTCGCGGTAGCATAGGCTGTGGCTCAAATTCCCATTGTTTCCAAGAAAGACTGGGAATGATTTAGCCTTACTTCTGTGCCTCACTTTCAGGTCAACCCAGAACCATTCATCACATGTGCCGTTTCGTAGTTCTATCTGGAGAGGTTCCTCATGGTTGACCACGATTCCCTGGAATTGATACCCACGGCTGGCGTAGCTTGCGGCACACTTTGCTTGAATTATGTCCATTGCCTTCGCGTACAAGGTGGCGTACTGTGTCGTTGGGGGCATATAGGAGCAAACATAGCAGTCTTTTCTGGGTGTGCTGTCATGTATATATCGACACCATGCGTTGTTCATCCATGGGTGAATGTGGTCTTGTGTCATGTCACGAAGATGTGAGTCGTCATGTGTCCATCTTGTCTGCAGGTGGTGTTGTTCATCTTCTTTCTTTCGGGTGAGTGTTAATAAACTCACCAGGAGTGCAACACTAGCCACTAGGAGGACGAGTGTCTTCATGATGACCAGACACACCTGTGACCTCTGATGAGTAGACGAAAGGCAAGAAGGTCAAGGGCGGGAATTTTCCCAATCAGCCCTCCCTCCACCTTCGGATCACCAGAGTGCAGGGGCGTCGGCGTCTATTAGTTTATTTTGTCACTCACTTTTTTGCAGTGGCTTTGATGGATCCAAGATGGTCTTTCTGCTATTTTGCAGGCAGTAGGTGTGGTGAGTAGCACTTGATAAGGACCTTCCCACCTTGGTGAACTCCAATTTTTCTTTTGGAGTACTTTGATCAGGATCCAATCACCTGGTTTCAACCTGCAAGACACTGGAGAGTTGTTTAGAACAATCTCTTTATTTTCAAGTAATTTAGTCATCCATTCCTCTTATAGTTCCTCTTATTGACTTATCTATGGGCTCATTTGTGATTGGTAGTGGAAATGGTCTACCGTGAATGATTTTAAAAGGTGTGAGTTTTTGAGAACATTGTGTCAGTCTCATCCACATTTTAACCATTTCTTTTGTTCTCTGGTTGGTGCGGCTTTCTGTTCGTTTATAAGCACATCAAGTGGTATTTGCATTGAGGAGTCAGACATTAATGTGTCTATAGTTTGTTGTGCTGCTGCTTTTGCTGCTTGATCTGCGAAGTTATTGCCTTTAGTGACCTCTGAGTTGTCTTTCTGGTGTGCAGCACATTTACATAAGGCTAACTGTTTTGGCAATGTTATCACTTCCAACAGTGTCTTTAAAAGATTTCCATGTTGCACTGGATTGCCAGTAGAAGTAATCATACCTCTATTCTGCCAAATTTTTGCAAAATGATGTACCGCTGCAAAAACATACTGGCTGTCAGTGTGTATGTTTATAGCTTGTGCTTCATGCAGTTGACACGCACGTATAACAGCTGTAAGTTCTGCGCTTTGTGCAGAGTATGAGGAAGTTAGGGCCTTTGCTTCTAAAACTGTGTCTGCTGTGGTTACTGCATAACCTACACAGTTGCGCCCAAGGCCACTTTTGGACGCTGAACCGTCTACAAAGATATCAACGACACCAGCCTGTGGGGTGCTGTGAAGGTCAGCGCGTGATACAGCATACAGCAATTCTGATGTGTGACAGTGTAAGCTCATAGCTCACAGCTCTAAAACTAGGCATCAGCAAATCATATGCCCAAATCATTATGTGTCACTGTGATCCACAAGTATGATCACAAATTTGTTTTCCAAACTTACTAAGCAAACAAACAAAAACAAAACAAAATGCCTATGGCATCAAGGCTTTGCGTTCATATTAATTGAGTGTAAGCTGCTTTCTTCATTGCAAGTGTTTATTGCCATAAGGTTTAATTCATGCATCATATCACTGAGTTCTAAATTCAAACTATCTCTTCTGACCCTTTCCAGAAATAATTTCACATATAACAATTTGAGTATGTGTTGTCTATTCATTCTATTCATAGAGTCTATTCATAGAGTTCTGTTTCTCTCTGTGGGCTGTCTTGACACACCACAGGCACACATATTTTCTGTTTCTGCAGACTAATCGAACTCTTTTGTTTCTCTTTGTATTCATACTCTATAAACCCTCTTTAATTCTACTAAATCTTGATCTAAAACCAACACCTTTATGTCACGCTCACACTCCTGAATAGAGCCCTTTCAGACATCAGGAATCATCACACACACTGCCTTTTCTCTCAAACTTCCACTCGTTCACTCACTCTACTATGAACCTTTGTAGTGTTATTATTACTTATTTTTATTATTTTTGTACAAATCACACCCAATCACTCAAAACCTACTACTCACAGCATTCACACAGGTAAAATCACTCAAAATATGCTTTCATACGAGTATTTCACACATGCTTTTCAAGATATATAGGGGTCACTCACTGTACATCCACAGTAATGAATTCAAACTCTATTTATACAATTGTAGTGAGCAAAACCAGCATCTCCATGCGCGTCACCGCTCCTCATTAGCTTGGTAGTGTCCACATATTTAATTCAGCTTCTCATTAGTTGTTAGTATAGGTTTGCTCTTCATCCTAACGAAGTCTCATCTAAGATGACAGGTTTACAAGCAGGTCAAGTGTCTCTATGCACCTGATTAGTGTAGTTAATTCCTTATTTTCTTCATCTCATATATCATTGTACTGAGTTTGAGCAAACCTTAAGCTTGATTTAGACTACTTTTAACAATTATCCACCTCACATCATAACTGACTGAGGTGCCTCTTCTTATTAATAGTATCTCATTGTTAATATTATTATTGTTTTGTTTTTCCTTTTTTATAACAGCAATAGTATATTACAATATTTCACTATGTATCCATCCAGGGCTGGGGGTGATCTGCAGTTTCACACCCTCCCAAGCTGGAGACACACTTTCCTTGGCTGAATAATGACACAGCCTCAATATACCTTATGCATCTCTCTTTTTATTTAATATATTTTCGTGTGAATTATCTGGTTTCATGCGTTCTATTCATTCTAGGCACGGTCGTCATGCCAACTATGTTTCATTGTTAATACCAGTTTACAGGTTGCTATCTTTCCTATTATTAGTTTGAATACATTAGATAAGCTCTAATTTAATTTAACCTTTTGTTTATTCCACTGTCCATGCTTTAAAACATTACAACTCTTGTGTACGTTTTGTTTTCTTTTTAGGATTTTTTTTTTTTTTTTATTAGTATTTATTTCTGCTTGGAGGGTTTCTTTTAATTTAGTCAATGCGGAGGGGCTACATTTTCCCTCCTATGTGGGACATTTAGTCTTTTTTTTTTGGATTTCTCCATTTACATGCACTAATTTGTCCGGCGCCTGGACATTTTTTCTCTAGCCACTGCTCGTCAGCAGTGAGTTTTGAAGCTTCGTTACCCATTTTAATCCTTTACAACTACACAACTGCGGCACCTTCTCTGGCACGAGAATCGAGAGAGGTAGTTGACACGGCCTTCTACTTTCAAGCTATTCTTGAAAGCGGTGTCACCTTTATATGATGAAACATGACCTCTTCTCTCTTCACCAGTGCTTGGGTTGCCAACAGTAAACAAATTAGTGGAATAGTTCAGCCTCCTTATTGTGCTGTAAAATCAACTTATTCCACCAACAAAAATAAAACAACAACAATAAATACCTTTATGCGCGCGCTAATTTTACCCACTACAGGGGAGCTACCAGTCCTATTTCAGACGAGCTCTATTTTATTTTAAAATGCTACCAACCCCTCTCGGGCGAGCCAAGTTTTACCCACTTCAGGGGAGCTACCAGTCCTATTTCAGACGAGCTCTGCTTTATTTTAAAATGCTACCAACCCCTCTCAGGCGAGCCAAGTTTTACCCACTTCAGGGGAGCTACCAGTCCTATTTCAGACGAGCTCTGCTTTATTTTAAAATGCTACCAACCCCTCTGGGCGAGCCTATACGTTTTACGCGAGGTGTGTCAGAGTGTTAATATTCACCTGGTTGCTGATTCACTGCCGGTCTCTCAGGTCCGCCTCATCGACCCCCACCGTCGTGGACCACTTATAAGAACGCTGGCCAGAACCCGAATTGTACGTCTCTGGTCTTTTATCCTGTACCTAGACAGGAGCTGTCGACAGACTTCAGCGTGGGCTTCTCACGATGTCAGGACTCGATGAGGTTTTCCTGTGGGATTACACAAAAAGGGTTGTCCCATCCGGCTCGGAGGACCAAGAAATGTCAGGAGTTTTCCTGTAATGCAACTCAGGTCAGAATAATTGACACTCAGACAGGTTTGCAAATTAACGTGCACACGGGTGAGAGCTCAACGGAGACTCACACCCCTGCAGCAGTTGTCAGCGTTTATTTATACTCAAGCATATTCATGTAACTCAGAAACATACAGGAAGAGCGAAAATAAAACTGTGCTCTGTGCAGACTTCCTGTTTGAGTTTGCACAGACAGACTCATACTTCTCTATTTAAGCTGAATAGTGAAAAGAGCAAAACACATTTAGAAAACTTAAATGAAATATACTTTTAAGCATAAACATAATAAAATCTTTCAACAGAATGGCTTTGATCCTACTGCTTGAACTAAGACTGTACAAATTTAAGAAACACAATGGCAACATTCAACAATTAGACCTAACAATAATTTCTGATGTTTTGCTCTCACAGTAATCATAATGAGAATGTTTTCATCAGTAGACCAATTCTTGGCAGTTCTTTCATTAGCATTTCTGGAAAAGACATGAAATAAGAAAAAGATAAAATGAGACCAGTGCCTCAGCTGATAAGCGATGTCTTGTATCTTTGACAGGCATTCACCAGAAAATTTTTATGGAGACAGATCTGTCACAGTACTGGGTCTGTGTGCTGTGTTTTTGGATTTGTTGTTTTTCATGGTTTTGATTCACTTTATTGTTTTCTGCTTATGTCAAATTCAGAGATGGGCAGTGACGCGTTAAAAGTAATGCGTTATTGTAATTTGATTACTTTTTTCAAGTAATCAGTAAAGTAACAGGACTACTTTTTCAAGTAACTCGACCAACACTGGTTATGTTCTTACTTTTTAGTCGTTAGGTTTCTGTAACTTTGCCCTCCCCCGTTCCACGTCTCACATCTAGTTACTCTTCGCTCTGTGCTCCATGTTTGCTCGGTCTTCAACACGTTTTCACTCCCGACTCGTAAAATACCGACAATTTGTCACGTCCCTAAAATTCTCATGCTGATGCAAAACGTACCCTTCCACGTTTTTCTCAGTTCAGTCCAATATGAACCCGCTTGCGGCGATAAAAGAGAGGCTCCAGCCATCCATTTACTCCAATAATAACCCCGTCACGGCAAAACATGACACCGTGAAGTGCAATCTAACTGGAGAACCGAGGACCCTCTCCCCCGACGTATTTTTCTCCCTAATGTAAGGCTTTCTTTTAATGACATTGTTGACATTTTTCAACAAAAACACATAAAAGTATCACTGATAATTCAACAATAAAATCGCTTCATGTTGTGGCCATCACACAGTGTTTTCTGAAGTGATTCTCGATCTGAAAGTGCGCAGATTTAACGTACATAATCCTTTGTTAGGTTTATTATTTTCATTTCACATGTAAAACACATTTATAGATTCATTCACCACTCCTGTTAGTTAGGATGTGCTCGGCTCCATCCAAGCAGACCAATTTACGCTAACTGCGCACTACTCCCATAACTGCATACCCATAATCCTCAACCACCGTTGCTATGGAAATGAAGACAATCAGCAGATTTGCGCTACCCGTTATTCCTTTATTTATTCTAAAATAATAACCAGCGATAATTATGATCATAATACAAAAGTAAACTGGCCCAGTGTTTAATGATGTAATTACAAATTGCAAATTTTATTTTTTTAAATTTAATTTAATTTTTTTTTTTTTTTACAAATTGCAATATTTATCTACAGCATGCCTTTAGCGACACGTCAACAGATCTTAAGCAAGGCGACTGGATGGTTTTTACTGCAATGCATCTTGGGAGTTATAGTAAATGTATGTTTCAAGTCAAGGTCCTGCTGCGAAGTGATTTTTCGACTCGACACGAGGCAGATCTTAGCTAAGTAAGTTGTGATAAACTCTGTGGGTAATTTGCATGTTCACTGAAATATTAATCAGCTGATATCAAACTTGAAATGTTTTTTTACAGAGCAGTCTGTGTACCAAGAGAACTACTTCTGCAAAGGTTTAATTAATTTTCTCTTTTGTAATGTATTCTCATGTGAAAGACACTTGCTTGGCCACCCAGCTAATGTTAGTACTGCTCTATTTTAGCAATGCATTTTTTTTTGTAATTAATTCAGTATTTTTGACCGTATTCTCGTAATTAACTCAATATTAATGACTTTAATCTCGTAATTGATTTTTTTTTTTATATATATGGTGTAATACTGCCTCGTATATTAGTTAATTAATGTCAGTCTGCCCCAGGGCAGGTGTGGCTAGGATTGTAGCTTGCCTCCACCAGTGTGTGAATGTGAGAGTGAATGAATAGTGGAATTGTAAAGCGCTTTGTGTCATGTTTCGGCTGTGTGCAGGCAGGAATTGGACCCAAACGCAAACTCACTAGAGACGGGATTGAACTCAAAATGGCAGCTTTTATTGCTGAACAAAGAACGTCTACAAAACCTAAACTGAGAAGAATCTAAAACACACACAGGGAGCCACAGGGAGAAACACACAGCATGAGGGAGACTAGGGGAGACAGAGCAACTAAGAAACACAGAGAACAACAACAAAGAGACACAGAGGGCAGCTACTAAATACTCAGAGAACTAAAGAGAATACAAGAAAGCCAAACTAAGACACTAGACTAAAGAATAAACTGGGGGAACAAAGGGAACTAAGATCATAATACAAAAACTCAGAGACACAAGAAACTCAAAACACTGGGTCACCGACCCAGGACCGTGACACTTTGAGGGTCTCGAAAAGCGCTATATAAATGCAATCCATTATTATTATTATTATTTCTTTGGTCAGAAATTATTTTTGTAATCATCTCACCAAAACAGACCTTAAATAATCCCTACATGTTCCATTTTGATTTGCAGAAATGACAAAGCCAAAAACCAAACCATGCCCTTCCTGTCAGGCTCCAAAAACCCGCAACAGGATGACGTGCAGTGGATGCCCTGGGCAGCCTGAACGAAAGGAGGGATTGAAAAAAAAAAATCCTCCAACAACTGAAGGAACTCCTGATGAAGCACCTCAGTTCCATACACTAACAGAAAAAGAAAGAAAGAAAGAAAGAAACTCTGCCACAAAATGAAATAAACACTCTAGGCAGTATGTTTCTTAGGACTGCACAACAGCCCTGCCTAACTCAACTATAACAACAAATATAAAAGTAAACTTCAAAATAGAAATTACAATATATATAAGAAGGTAAAGTACCTTTTGTTGGGTTGACACTGGCAACATAACTAGGTTCTTCGTGTGGACATTGATGCTGATCTGTGGACACTCGAAAAAAAGAAGAGATAGAAGAATATTTACTTACTGAAGTTCTTTGGGGAAAACAAGTTGCGAGATAAAATCAATGGTTGTGAGAATACTGACCACGTGGCATGCAACTAGTACTTCGACTGGATGATGGTCTTTGAGGAATAAAATCTCCCTGACTGTCACGTTTTTTCAGCGCAGTGGTCTTGGGTGAGGTTCACTCTGTGCATCATTCTACGCAATTAAGAAGAAAAACAAAAAAAAGGCAACACCTAAAATACAGTCCATGATTAAAGCAAAGATTATCAAACATCTTAAGTTAACCAAGTTAATTTCACATAAACTTATATATACACATATATAAAAATGTATAAAAAATTTCAAATAATATAATGTTTACTCCGTACAATAAATTAGACAAGTGTGTTCCCTCTTTAACAACTGTTTCCACTACATCACAGGATAATGTTACCTGCATATCTTGAAGGAGTTCATCAGCCTGAAGCTCTTCCTCCAGCTCGGGATCCTCTGAATCACTCATTTTCAAACTAAAGAGGAAAGAGATTTTTGCAGAACTCAGTGACATAAACAAACACATAACTAACGCAATTCAAATGATTTTCAGTCTTGGCGCTCCGGTTAACGTTAGCAATTAACGTTAGCATCATCAGTTTGTAAAGAACTAGCAGAAGTCTTAGCGCAAAAACTGCTTTACACACCACGTGAGGCTATTTTGCAACATACAACTCCTTTAATGTTTGTAATAGATTTATTGATCATTGTTGGATTAAATGGCTAATGCAGCAGTAGCCACATGTAGTCGTTACCGTACTCTACCTAGCAAGCATGCTGATGGTAACTGTAGCCATTTTTAAATGCAGAGATCAGTCACCTCTGTTTGTTTGAAGCTTTTATGAAAAACAAACTTTGAAACACACATGCTAGCTATTACTTTAAATATATGACTACAAAGTAGTCATATATTTTTTACATACCTGTGTTAGAATCAATCAATTCCACTCCTTTTTCTTATTCTTATAAACGGTCTCTCCGTTCTCCCATCATCCTTTGCTTACACATGTTGCATCTGATTGGTTGGAGCCAAGCGCATCCATAACTAACAGGAGTGGTGAATAAAACTATAAATGTGTTTAATGTGTGAAATGAAAATAATAAACCTAACAAAGTATTATTTACATTAAATCTGCGCATTTTCAGATCATGATTCACTTCAGAAAACACTGTGTGATGGTCACAACATGAAGCGATTTTATTCTTGAATTATCAGTGATACTTTCATGTGTTTTTGTTGAAAAATGTCAACAATGTCATTAAAAGAAAGCCTTATATTAGGGAGAAAAACACGTCGGTGGAGAGGGTCCTCGGTTCTCCTGTTAGATTGCACTTCACAGCGTCATGTTTCGCCGTGACAGGGTTATTATTGGAGTAAATGGATGGCTGGAGCCTCTGCTCGAAGCGTCTCTTACCGCTGCGAGCGGGTTCATATTGGAGTGAACTGAGAACCCACAGCATTTCATAAAAACGTGGAACTGTAACTTTTGCGTCAGCATGAGAATTTTAGGGACGTGAAAAATTGTCGGTATTTTACGAGTAGGGAGTGAGAACGGGTTGCTGTCTTCCCTATCAGTCATGTCTCCTTGTTAAGTCAGCGTCTCTGTGTCTATATCTCGTATTTCCTGTTTTACTTTGACGCTCTTGTGTCCTGTATTCAGCTGGGACAAATTTGTTATGTCAAATTTGTCCCAGCTGTGTTTCCCTCCTTTTTCCCATTCCCTCGTTACTCCCTGGTGTATTTAAGCCCTATGTTTTTCTCTGTCCATTGTAGTGTTGTTAATTTCTTTCATTTCATTACAACTTTATCGATCCCAAAGGTAATTGGTTAACCCTTTAATACTGGTCGGAACCTGTAGAACCTGTAGAACTGCAACCACATAAGCTAGCGCAATAAAATGTTTTGCATATGAAACTGGAGGAGTTTTACTTACATCTTATGCCATCAGCTTGTCCTGATGAAGTCATGGTTTCCTTCCACATATGGCCTTGCAAAAATTTTGTGAAAAGCATTTGTAGCAACAAAAACATAAATTCAAGAAACACGCTTTGCCGATCCAACCAGCTGATCATATCACTTCCTATGTTGGAATAGACGTCAGCGCGAACTATCGCATGTCCGCCATTACTTGCCCGAAACCGGAGGTGACATTTTCGCGGAAAATATCGTATTTTACCTTCAGGGCCTTATAAGCCAATACTGGTGTTTTTAAAGTTATGTTTGACTTTATGCTTTTCTGAATAGTTTCTGGAATGGTTAGAACTCAAATTGCACTGCTGGAATTTTTGATGCACATACTGTTTTTTCTTTTCTTTTGCAAATTTGCATTATAATATTTATTTTCAGTTTTCCCGCACTGTGTAAAAATTGGTGTATCTCAAAAATAAAAGTATGAAAACAAGAAAAATAAATTTCCTGTGGTGGGAAACTATTTTATGCAACTTTTTTGTATTTACAGTTTTGAGGGATAAACCTGTTAAATTTCTCTAACTAGCAATATACGTGAAAAAAAAACAACGTTTTTCTTTTTTTGGTGGTTTATTGCACTGTTTTTTTTTGCAATTTATGTTTTTACTATGGACTTGGACTATGGACTGAACGGTTGTATTGATGTATAGCAACTTGAAAAATGGCAGATGTTCTTATCGTACTGTCTCTTAGCGCGCTTGACAGATTTCCCAAGAGCCTCCTGTTACAGTTTCTGGGAAAGCTCCAGCCTTTCCCTGAGTAGCACCACCCCAGAAGCATTATGTTTGGGTTCATCCTGTGGAGCAGTTTAGTTGCCTGATAAGCCATCACAGCATATGGGATCATTATATCCCAGTCCCAGTGGCAGCGCTCCGCGGTGGTGGCTAAGACCTTCTGAAGGGTAGCATTAAAACTTTCCACCTCTCCATCGGACTTTGGGTGAAACGACGTGGTGTGTGTCTTTTTGATTCCGAACACTTCGCACATCCCCTGGAACACACCTGACTCAAAGTTGGTGCCCTGGTCACTATGCAGAGACTGTGGGGCTCCATATCTACACACCCAGTCCGCAACAACCTTTTCTGCCACCATGGGTGCTTGTTCATAGGGGGCTGGATAAGCCTCCACCCACTTGCTGTTTTGTTCAACGGCCCCATCAGATCGACTGCAATTCTTTCCATGGGGGCGCTGACACGTACCGTACCAATTGCTGCCTGGGGGGTTTTTAGGGGCCGTGCCCTTTCAGCACAACTGGTGCAAGTGCGGCACCACAGGGTCACATCATCTTTCATGTTGTACCAGTAGTACCTATGGGGTTATGCTGGTACGACAGTCCCCTAAGTTACAGTGCACACCTTTATGCTCAGACTGGCCGCTGTTGGTGGTCGGTGTAGCACCTGGAAGTTATACTCTGCCAGCTTCTCCAACCAGCGGGCCAGCTGGCCCTCAGGCTCCCTTAGCCTGGTCAGCCAGCGGAGGCTGCTATGGTCAGTCTGGACAGTGAATGGCCTACCCAGTAGGGACTGTCTGAAGTGGGAAGTGAATGCCACAACTGCCAGAAGCTCTCGCCTGACAGCTGCCTGCTCTCATAAGCCTGGACCCGCTCTTCGCCCCCTTGCACTTGGGAGAGAATTGCTCCGATCCCACAATTGCTGGCATCAGTGTCGAGGAACAAGTCACCTTGGTCCAGTGGGTAACCTGGAATGCTTCCTGGCACTCAGCAGTAGAGTTAAAATGGACATACTTCTTAGTGAGTTCGTGGAGGGGTTTGGCTATTGTGGCAAAGTTCTCCACGAAACGGCGGTAGTATGACGCTAAGCTAACAAACTGATGCACTTCTGTGACAGTCCGCGGTGTGGGCCCTTCCGTCACCTGTTGAACTGTCTTGGGATCTGTGGAAATACCTCCAGCAGAGATGATATGGCCCAGATAGGCAACCTGCTCCTTGAACAGGCAGCATTTAGATGGCTTCAGTTTTAGGTTGGCCCCACGCAATCTGATGAACAATTGCTCAAGCCACTCCAGCATCTGGGTGCTATCCTAACCCAGGACAATGATGTCAAGGTACACTAACCACATCTCCCACTGCAGCCCAGCCAGGACATTCCAAAAGGCATCACATTCCACTCGAACAATCCCTTACGGGTACAAAATGCAGCTGCTTTTTGGGCTCTGGGGGTCATCTCTACCTGCCAGTACCCTGATGTCAGGTCGAGTGTACTGAAGTACTTGGCAGTGGAAAGCGTGTCAAGGTTGTCCTGGATGCGTGGCAGGGGATACGCGTCTTTAAGAGTTCACTCATTTAGTGGTCTATAGTCCACACATAGTCTGGGACTCTGATCTTTCTTTTTCACCATCACAATTGGAGCAGCCCAGCTGCTATTTCTGGGTTGAGCTAGCCCAGCCTCCAGGCTCTGCTGTACTTGCTGGTCGGCTGCTATTTGTTTGTCCCCTGCCATCCTGCGTGGCGGGTGCTTAACTGGTGGCCCTGGCGTGGTCAGGATGCCATGCTGGACAACACTGGTGTGGGCCAGTGGAGAAGACATCACCATAGGACCGCAGCAGGCAACGGGCAACATTGGCTGCTCTCAGCATAAAGGGCCTGCAAATGGCTTGGCACAGAAGCAGGGGCAGTGCTATTAAGCTCAAGGGCTGCCAAGACCCTTGGTGGGTGACTCCCCAACCCCTCCAGGACTTGCACCGGCTGAAGAACCCCAGCCACAGCACCTCGCTTTAAGGAAACAGCTGCAGCCCCAGGGTAAAGACTCTGACTGGGATGCTAGAGGGTTTATGCACAACTGAATGAGCCACCAGTACTTGGTGCTTCTCCACAAAACCCTTTGTGGGGATTAGCATTATATATCTATGAGCGGCACAATTGAAGCTGGAAAACCCAGGGACCACCTATTCTCAGCCTGGTTCCAAGACCGTAGTGCGTGCCACCCTGACAAGAAGCACCTGGGGTTGAGGGCACAAGCCAAAGAATGGTATCTTTTCATCAAACAGGGTTATATCTTGGCGGTCATAATCTAAGCAGGTCCACGATTGTTGCAGGAAAGGGTGTCCCAGGATAACTTCAGTGTCCTCAGCCATGTCGGCCAATCCGTCTGGACCAATGCCTTGTAGAGTCTGGCGGCCCTTTTCGTTGTCCCAAACCTGTGGGTGATTTCACAGGCTCTTGCCAGGTTGCGTGGTTGTTCTTCCAATAATTTCTTGACCATTTCAGCATCTGCCAAAGCATTAGTGAAGATCTCCACAAAAATACAGTCCTGCTCCAGCTCAGAGCGGTTGGCATACACAATGGAAACCTTCTCATATATATCATCTCTGAGGGTGTGCAGAGCCTCACCTGATTTCCTGATTCTCTGCCGTAGCTCAGTGCCCATGGCTGCTGCATGCTCTGAACACGGCCCATAGGCAGCCTCCACCTCCTCCACAATGCTCTGGTAAATCCAGCGAGCAGATTTGGGGTTTTTGTAGACTATGGCTCCAGCTGCACTCCCCTCGGGCTGAAACTGAGTTGGACAGCCATGGTCTTCTCTGTCCAGCAGTTGGCCTTTGCACAGGTCTTGAATTGATAGAGGAAGTCTTTCCATGATCCTGACCCATCGAAATGGTGTGGTTGTAATGTGGGAATTTTCTCCTTGCCCCTCGTCTGTTCATCAGCACTGAATCTGCAAAGTCACTGTCTTGCACTGCATGAGGAAAGCAACTGCATGGCCCTGGCATGGTTTGTTTTGTACTGTGGCCATGCTTACCAAGCCCATACGCCCCAGCTGGTGCTGGTATTACCATGCAGGGTGTTGGGGAAAAATAGCCCTGAGCTGGCATTTCATAGCTGTATTGGGCAGGTTAGGGTGTACCTGGCATAATGTGTAGCTTTGCTGGCTCAGTGAACTGTGGTTTTGTAGGGAGATTGCAGGTACAGTTAGTGGCGGTGAATGGCTGGCTGCATGGCAGAGATGTAACAATCCGAGATAGGTGATCATGTGTGCCATGCCGTCCCACTGTAAGTGGTGTAGATGTAATATTACCAGGGCCTTCACAGTCTGAGTACTGAAACTGCTTAAACTCACTGCACACTGCATTCTGCTTTGCCATTGGTGTTACGAAAGGGTTGGTGTGAGCTGAAGGTGGCCGGGTGAGATGCCATGAAGCCTCAAACTCTGTCATATTGTCTGCTGCTATGCTTGTCGCTGGCGTTAACTCTATGCCTGTGACGAAGTGGTATAGATTCTATTGTTTATAAAATGGAGAGAATGTTGTCTCCAGGGGTTTAGCTGACTTAGAGGGGCAAGGTATGGTGGGTGTGTTCCGGTTAAAGAACACGGAGGCAGCTTCCAAGTTTAGGAGATTTATTCAGCTGTGGTCTGTAGTAACGATACATAAAGCAACTATCAGTACAGCACACATAAAACATTCAACATGCCCAGGCATAATTCTAGCACAGAGATAGCACAAGGAGCTGTATTCAACACTCACGTCTATAACAACTTCAACAATTACACAAGATTTATAATTAGCATTAACTAACGTAGTAGCTTACATAGCGTATTAGCATAGGATAACATTAGCATAGTCACGAGGGAACAAATATACACAATAGCATCTGACATACACAACATCATGTAAACAGAACCCACCTTCTGGCATTCACACACAGCAATAAACCAAAACCCATGAGATGCTGATGAGAGGACACAAGGAAAAAATGCTGGCTATCAGCAGCTACGAAGGCAGACTAGCAGCACACGGCACAGAGTGGTGCATTCAAGGAGTGTCAGCATAGATATGGTGAGTTCAATGACGTAGGACATATCAATTTCCACAGTGCAAACACTATCAATAAACAAACCACAACACTTCAACCAAGCAAACAACGTGCAAACAGTGGGCTTTCTAACAGTTTACATTAGTAGCACGGTCCACATTAACTGTGCCACTCTCTGGGGATTCTGACTAAAATGGGTTGCTACTGTTATTGAAATACATTACCTTGTCACCGCCATTCTCTCTGTCACCCAAGGGGGAAAAAAAGAAAAAAGTTTGCGCTACCTCTCTCTCGGCACTTTGCGGAGTTTAATCCCAGAAAAGAGCCCCCAGTGTTACGTCGCCAGATCTGCAGCCCCGAACCGTAGTAAGGAAACCTCCAGCAGTTACTTCAGGTTCCGTGACTGGCTCGTAGCCGGCAACTAGCTTACTGTACAGCTCAACTCCGCTAGTAAAGAGATCGAAGGAGGCGTAGGAAAACTGCTTCACCGAGCTTTATTTCTTCTCGAAGGCACGAACACCGTGTACAGTGGGCTGTAACACTTTACTGACAGCGAGCATCGCCGACACAACTCTGGCTGCCGTGGGAGTTATTATAGTCCTTTTACTACTTTTCTTTCTGTCTCTTCCGTAGCTAATCGTTACCTTTTCCCTTCTCCCTCTCCACACACACCCCCGAATACATTTCCCATCAGGCTTCTGTAACCCACATAAAATGAGGGTACCACTTTAGGGAGTGATAAATATGAGGAAAGATGGACAGCCTGCCCAACCAATCAGAATCCACAGATCCCAGTATGCTTTGACCAATGGAAAAGAAGCCTGTCACAAGAAAAACAATGGTGTGCTTGGTTTCAACGTAACTTTATTCTTTCATGAGTTATTTACAAGTTTCTGACCACTTGTAAAATGTGTTCAATGTGCTGCCCATTGTGTTGGATTGTCAATGCAACCCTCTTCTCCCACTCTTCACACACTGATAGTGACACTGCAGGAGAAATGCCAGCACAGGCATCCAGTATCCATAGTTTCAGGTGCTGCACATCTCGTCTCTTCACACCATAGACAATTGTCTTCAGATGAACCCAAAGATAAAAGTCTAAGGGGTCAGATCGGGAGACCATGGGGGCCATTCAACTGGGCCATGATGACCAATCCACTTTCCAGGAATCTGTTCATCTAGGAATGCTCGGACCTGGCACCCATAATGTGGTGGTGCACCATCTTGCTGGAAAAACTCAGGGAACGTGCCAGCTTCAGTGCATAAAGAGGGAAATGGTAAATGGCCTGTATTTGTATAACGCTTTACTAGTCCCTAAGGACTCCACACATCCAGTCATGACCTCTGACCACTACCAGTAGGCAACGGGTAAAGTGTCTTGCCCAAGGACACAACAACCGAGACTGTCCAAGCTGGGGCTCAAACCGGCAACCTTCCAATTACAAGGCAAACTCCCAACTCTTGAGCCACGATCACCAAACACATCATCATGTATCCAGTGGCCTTGAGGTTTCCATTGATGAAGAATGGACCCACTATTGTTTTACCCCATATACCACACCAAACACATCACTTTTGCTGTTCCAACAGTCTTGGAGGGATCCACCCAATGTGGGTTAGTGTCCGACCAATAGCGGTGGTTTTGTTTGTTAACTTCACCATTCATATAAAAGTTTGCCTCATCACTGAACAAAATCTTCTGCATGAACTGAGCGTCCTGTTCCAATTTTTGTTTTGCCCATTCTGCAAATTCTGTGCGCCGATCTGGGTCATCCTCGTTGAGATGCTGCAGTAGCTGAAGTTTGTAAGGGTGCCATTTGTGAGTAGCCAACATCCGCCGAAGGGATATTTGACTAATGCCATTCTCCAGTGACATGCGGCGAGTGCTATGCTGTAAGCTCCTGCTGAATGAAGCTAGGACAGCCACTGATGTTTCTTCATTAGTGACAGTTTTCTTGCTTCCACATTTTGGCAAATCCAACACAGAACCAGTTTCACGAAACTTATCAAGCAGTTGGGAGATGGGTGGTCTTGTAGGGTATCTTGCATTGTGGTCTGCTGCAATCTTCTGCTGCAGTGACCCGGTTACTGCGTTCACCAGATATCAACACAGTTTCGATCTGCTCCTCACGTGTTAACCTCTTCAACATGTCAATGGCTGTGAACAAAGAGAAACTTGTAAATAACTCATGAAAGAATAAAGTTATGTTGAAACCAAGCACACCATTGTTTTTCTTGTGACATTACCAATAAGTTTGATGTGTCACATGGCCCTCTTCCTATTGAAAAAACAAAAGTTGTATCCAAGATGGCCGACTTCTAAATGGCCACCATGGTCACCACGCATCTTGAGGAGTTTGCCCCCTCAAATATACTAATGTGCCACAAACAGGACTTTAATATCACCAACCATTCCCATTTTATTACGGTGTATCCATATAAATGGCCCACCCTGCACATTGGATTTGTGTAATCTGTTTCTATAAAAGTTAAGGAGTCAGGTTACTAGGGTGCACCCGAGCATTGAAACCCATCTTTGAAACCCTATATTGAAAACCAAAAGTAACACTTGGCCAAGTCATTGTTTTAGCATGTTTTTATACTTTTCTTTCATTTTTTGTAAGCTTTCTTTTTACCATTGTAAAGTGTCTTTACCCTGTGCTTGTTAAACTCATGGTTTATTTCACTAAAGCCAGCTGGTTCTTTTGAGTTACATTCTCGTCTCTGTGTCTCATTTAAACACACCCCTGTGCTCCTATAGTCGAACCTATTGGCCCATTACTGTGTTACACTTCACACTTAAAGGGTCATGCCTGTAACACCTATAAAGAGAAATCTAAAGAGGGCTCTTTTGGAGCATTATAAAGAGACCAGACTTGGCATTTCTGTAAATGTGAGAAAAACATCTAAAAGGTATACAAATCTCACATAATAACTATATAGGTGGCACTCGCTATATATATATATATATATATATACAGTGTTGGGGAGTAACGGAATACATGTACCGCCGTTACGTATTTAGAATACAAAATATGAGTAACTGTATTCCGTTACAGTTACCGTTTAAAAAGGTGGTATTCAGAATACAGTTACTTTGTTGAAATAAATGGATTACACGGCGGTACTTTCCTGTTTCATATTATCGCGAGTCAGGACTGTTTGGGTTTGTTTGACAGCTACGCTCTGTTGTTCCAGGCGGCAGCGTTACGGTTGCCATGGTTACTGGGTGACGCGCTCGCTCTCAGCGTGTTTCCTGGGTGAGAGAGCGCTTTTTTGTTGTTGTTGTTGTTGTTGTGCTAAGCTAAAAGGCAGAATGCTACAGGCATGGCCCTAAAGAATGTAGCTTCATGGGCAGTGTAGTCCGTGCTGCAGCGAGAATGGACTGCCATACACGTTATGTGTCTGTGAGCGAGGGAGGGAGAGAAAGGAAAGTCCGAGCTGTCACGGAGCAAAAACGGGAGCTGGAAGCATGTAAATATAATAATAACCACTGCAGCCAAGAAGAGTGCCTGACGAGCCCATTTGTAAGTAAGCTATTAAGACTCAACTGTACACTGTGTTCGTGTTTTCCTCCGGAAAAAATAAGTTCCGTTGGAGCAGTCTTTCAGCGCCTCTCTCTGTCTCTGGCAAGCAAAGTTGACCCAGACAACAAAGTAAAGCTATTTTTCGGCTACCAGCCCGACACGGAACCCACCGTATTAGCCAGAGGTCCCTTTACTACGGTTCGGAGCCGCGGACCTTCAGTAACAGTAATAAATCACAGCAATAGTACATTCACGTAGTTGTAAACAGCATGATAATATATTAAGTAATCCAAAGTATTCAGAATACGTTACTCTCATTGAGTAACGTAACGGAATACGTTACAGAATACATTTTGGGGCATGTATACAGTATTCTGTAATGGAATACATTTTAAAAGTAACCTTCCCAACACTGTATATATATATATATATATATATATATATATATATATATATATATATATATATATATATATATATATATATATATATAGATATATATATATATATATATATATATATAGATATATATATATTAATTATGGAAAAACACTGAAATGCTCAGGTGGTAGAGCGGGTCATCTAGTGATCGGAAGGTTGGTGGTTCGATCCCTGGCTTCCCCAGTCTGCTTGCCAAATATCCTTGGGTAAGATACTAACCCCAAATTGCTCTCCGATGCATCCATCGGAGTATGAATGTGTGTGTGAATGTTACTTAGAAAGCACTTAGAAAAATGTGCTTGTGCGAATGGGTGTGAATGGGTGAATGTACAAGTTGTGTAGAGCGCTTTGAGTGCTCAGAAAGAGTAGAAAAGCGCTATATAAGAACCAGTCCATTTACCATTTACAATACAATGGGCAAGTCGAGGAGGGGAAAAAAGAGACCTCTACTCATGCTGGGCTCCTATGGGAGGACAGCATGAGAACAGAAAACAAAAAAACTCCTCTGCACAAAGAGCACATAAATGTCCACATCACAACATCATGACAAGCAACAGGGGTGGGTAAGGGGTGAGAAGTAAGCCGATGCAGACCAATCCATATTAGTGGAAATTAAGTTTGTTGTTAAGGTGCTTTTATTATGGCGGAAGAGGTCAAGTAGAAGAAGAAGCAGACAGAGCAGGCACAAGGAGAGAGAGAGAGAGGGAAGAGTGGAGCCACAAGAGAGATGAAAGATGAAAGATTGTGTGGTTGGATGCGGCTAGCATCAACTAGCACACTTGTGAGGGACGGCGAGGATAACCCATCCTGCATCTATGGCCAAGGAACATAGCAAGCGAGAGTGTGAGTTAGTGCTGCTCAGACTAGCTTTGTGTTTCTGCCCACAAAACCAGTTAGAGGCTAGCTGGCTAGGCTAATGGAGTTAGCTCCACAAATTACAGCAAGAACTGTACGGAACTTCAAACTGGCAAGGCTGGAGACCCGTACAGTTAGATTTGCAGCCCCCATGGGAGTAAGCTTGCAGCTCTTCGGACGGTGCGATGGGCAAATTGTCAGGCAGTGACTTTTGCTTGAACTTGACCAGGTGCCTTTGCAGAAGAGAAGCACCATTTTGCTTTATTTTCAAGACCGTTCGTTCCCACGACCACGAGCAGCGATCCAGGCCTCCAACGATAGGACTTGGTGATTCGGAATTGGTGTGTGAGTGGGGCCCTTTAAAGTAAAGTAGTGAAGCATATCATAAAGAATTTTAGGATTGTAGTTTATTTACTGATTTCATTTTTGTTTTTTTACAAGTCACTCAGTAAACACTTTTAGTTCAACTTGAAGATCTTGATGCATTGTAATGTTTCCTATTTCCAGTTAAGACTATAGTAAATAGTTATTTGTGCGGTAAGTGTTGGAAAAGGTGAGACGCCGATCTTGCCAGTGAAGTGTTAAACTGCAAGGAATTTTCTGAAAACTAGCGGAACAGGAATTGATATCAAACAGGTAAGATAAAGTAAATTGAACTCAGGGCGTATCTGGCTATTTCAGAGGGGTGAAGCAGGGTCCCTAGCATAACCTTTGCCTAAAGCAACATACATAAAAGGCTACCTAAAAGTCTAGAAGAGCTTTAACAACTGAATGAAAATGCAGAAGTATTGCAAAGGATCCATTTGCTTTGATTTACTCAGATCACAGGGGCAGGGGGGCTGGAGCCAACCCCAGCTGTCATAGGGTGAGAACTGGGACACACCTTAGACACGGGAAGCCGGAGAACCTGGAGACAACCCAAGCAGACAGAATATGCAACCTCTGCACAGAACGGCCCTAGCTGACAGGAGTAGTCAAACTTAGACTTTCTTGGAATGAGACAAAAGTGCTATCCCAGCTCTCCAAGATCTGAAATGCATTTCAAAAAGTCCCCACTGTGAGCATTAGGGAACTCAGTACTATAAGAAAGGTCTTTTTTCATATTTCTATAAAAGTTAGTGTTCAATTAACTGTCATTTTAAAGTGCAAAATTCAAAATACTTTTTTGTTGTTGTTTGTTTGAGGTTCACAAATGTAAATAGAATTTGGTGCTTTTCTTTGGCATACATGAAAGCGGTTTGGGGTTTTTGATTTGAAGGCCAAATGGAACAAAAAGTATCAAAGACTTCTAAAAATACACAATAAATCAGCAGTTTCACCCTCTCGGAAAGAGAGGAGTAACGTGTTCTCGGTGCTTTAATAATGATCATCAGACATTCACAAGCATTTGTTCCCACAGTCGACGGGGGTAAAATTGATGAGTTAGGGAGAAATTCAACAGTCTTGTGAAACAATGTCTAAACTTTGGTTTCAAAGAATGTGTCAAAAGTTGCCGCTTCTTTTGAAATTAAACCAAGGCTGTTGGCTAACTGATGATCACCATGATAATGACTTTATCTGCCAGTCACAGACTTAGACCTGTCCTTTTAGTTATCGCTAAACTTTTTATGGTAAGGAAAACATTAGATAAAACAAAATTGACTCACCTAGCATTAGACATCGTTTTCTGAATGAAAACCCTTCCTGCAATTTTGTCCTCAAGATTACATAAGTGTCTAGAAGTCTAATGTGGAATTTATGAACAGAGACCCAGCTGATTTTTTACCTGATTTTTCTTTAAAGTAAATTTACGTATTTAGTAGCATGACGACAGCTGCTCTACTTTGTCTCAGTAAGCAGACTTGTCATCCCTGGAGATGAGCCCCACCACGGTGGTGTTCTCTGCAAACTTCACAAAGGTGTTGCTCTGGTGGACAGGAGTGCAGCCATGTGTGTAGAGAGAGTAGAGCAGTGGACTGAGCACACAGCCATGGGGTGAGCCAGTGCTGAGACTCAGGGCTGGGGATGTGCAATGGCCAGCTCTCACTCTCTGTCTGACCACCAGTGTTTGTGGAAGGATGGTATTAAAAGCCGGGCAGTAATCCACAAAAAGCATCCACCCATAGCTCCCATACCCCTCCAGGTGTCTTACGGCAGCATGGAGTGCTGTGGCTATGGCGTCTTCCGTGGATTGGTTTGCTCTGTAGGCAAACTGGTGTGGATCCAGGCTGCGAGGCAGGGCCGCTTTATCTTATTACCAGTATAAAAATATGGCCTGTAAATGTATAAATATGGCCAAACTGTTCTGATTTCATCTGTTCTGCTGAGTCTGAGTTTTTCTTGGTTTTCAAGTTTGAAGTCTGTTACTGGAACACTACAACAGCCCTTTTTATGCTAAGTGATTCAATGGTGCCTTGGCTGATGTTCAGGGGTTTTTAGACACATATGTAGGTGACAGCTGAAATGATTGCTGAACTTTTTATACTATCTCAGAGTGTCTAAATTGGAAGATAACCCTCAGTTTTACCTTCTTCTTACAAGCTTTGAGCTTATCAAATTTAAAGCACAACATTGCACAGAAGTTGTTTTTGCCATGGCTCCGTGAAAAGATTACTTTTTAAAGGGGCTAATAATGTTGGTGCTTCCACATAGTTTGCATGGAAGCTCTTTTCTTATCTGTTAACATTTAGCAACTACTTAATGAGTCTTAATGAAACTTTGAAATAAGGAACACAAAACTGTAAACACAGACTGTATGCCTTCAAAATCAAAGTGCTTTTTGAAATGAATTGTTTTTTTAACATACTGATAACAATGAATTACAGCGGTCCAGCCTAGAAGTTGTGAATGCATGAACTAGTTGTAAGTAGTAATAAATTAAACTAGTAACATGAACTACTGCTAGCTTGAAGGCCTGTATTATGTAACCAATTAATAGAGATTGATCGTATTTAAAATTAAAGCATTAGTTAATGCCAGAATTTGTTAGAGCATTTTTGTAGGAATAGGATCTACAAGACATGTTGATGTATGAAGTAATTACTGAAGTTAACTCAGAAAGATCAATTGGAGAAAAAGAGTCTAAATAAATATCAGTAATGAATAAATACCAGAGGTGAAAGGAGCCAAAAAGATTATTAAAATAATAAGTGTTATTGAGCTTGGTTGTCAGACTTTTCAAGACGCGGAAAGATAATAAGTGTTTCTTTCCACTTCTGTTATAAGAATGACTTATTGATTTATAATGTCTTACCTGTGGTTTTACCGTCAGTTATTTGGCACTTTTATGTATTTCACCACTATGACAACTTTTAGGAACATTTGTTATCTAACGTTTAATACAATGAAAAATTATGTGTTCGGGATGAAACAATAAGTCTTGTAAAATGTCTGAACTTCAGTTTACAAAGTTTCTCCTTCATACAGTTACTCAGGCTGTTGACTAATTGATGATACCACAGTAATGAGTCTATCTGCCAGTCACAGACTTAGACACGCTATTCTATGCTGTCTGTATGGATTGCACGTTGATCCTAGAACAACAGTCCTGCCAAGGCCCTTTATATTGTGAGGTAAAGATCCTACAGTGCAGAGAAATGGTAAATGGTAAATGGCCTGTCATGATCCTGGGTCTTTTGACCCAGCGTTTTAAGTTTATTTTGATATTTATGGTTTATGTTTAAGTTCATTAGGTTATCTAAGTTCATTTGTTTATTAGATTCCCCTTGTGTATCCAACCCCTGTTAAGTCTCCCTTGTCCTTCATGTGTTTCATGTCTGTGTTTCTTATGTTGTCATGTTTGCGCTTCATTATATTTCCCATTTTATTTTGAAAGAGGTCCTGTGTTCCTGTATTTTGTTTTACTCTTCCCCTATGGCGTTGTTATGTTCTTGTTTTGTCTACTGTGCCTTTCTGTCCCATGTTTCAGGTCCCTATGTTCTGTCTCCCCAGTCTGTTAAGTTTACATTTCTTGAGTTCAGTCTGTGTGTTTACTGTTTTACTTTCACAGTCTGTGTCCTATGTAGGGGTGGGTTTTAATAATCGATTCATCGATTAAAATCGATTCTGGCTTGGATAACGTGAAATCGATTCATTAAAATCCTGAATCGATTTTTTAATATAAATTTATTTTGCCCGAAACGCCAGAATCTCAGGTGAAACCTCACAAAATTTCAACAACCACCAAACAGCTAAGACAGTAAATGAGAGCAGGTACACGGATTCTGCACAAGGACGTAAACACACAGCGCGGACCCGCGAGAAGAATATATATGATACCTATTTGGGGGGGGGTGAGGGGTCAGGGGAGGGGGGTTTTGCCTGGGGGCATTGCCCCCCACACCCCCTTTGCCGAGCTTAAAAACTGACATCTTGTGCACGTACGAGCACGCGCGCATGCACTCTCATGTACGCGCTTTCAGTCTTCCGAAAAGGGACACTTCCTGCGGTCCCACTGCGCATGCTCTGTCTCCTCCTAGCAGGGTGTTTTTTAATTAAAGGTTCATCAACCGCTGTAGGCATTTCGGACTTTTCACGGTAAATTTACACAAACAGGAATGACTTTGTCTTTTATTCTATAGAAAGACTTTTGTTGTCAGAAAATCAAGCTGAAACGTCAGTGTGTTTTATAATCAGATTTTCTACAGTTAGTAGTTAGTTAGTTGGCTGTTTCAGACTTTAAGTTGTTTATCTCAAGAAATGGTGAATAAGGATGTGGAGAGAGACCAAACTTTTATCCCTTTCATTAAATAACTGCACCCAAAAAAAACCTTTCACCTAAGAACAGCGCCGTTAGTTCACATTCATTTTCAGTTAAAATTTAAAATAATTAAAACAAAAATAGGCGAGGGCTTTCCCAGATATTCTTTAAAACACAGATGTGCAACGCATTATTTAATTAGTGTTTATCAGCCGATGCGTTTTAGTTTTCAGTGTGAATATATACAAACAGGAGTTACTTTTGCAATAGTGTTTTACACACTCTAACTGAAATGGTAGATTTTGTGTGTTTTTTAACAACTGCACTTTGGGGAGGGGGATAGTTAAGGTGAATTTGAGGTCTGCGCTTTGGGGTGGGGGAAGAGGCATAAAGGTTTATAAAAGCCAGCAAACTCTATCCTTGAGCCTGACACCCGCACGTTAGTTTGTGTATTCAACCGTAAATTTTTAGAGAAAATACGCATTGAATTTTGATGCCATTTTTAAAACATAGATGTGCAATACATTATTTTAATGTCATTTATCAAACGCTGTGTGCGTTTTGGTTTTCACTTTGAATGAGTTACTTTTGTAAATGCAGGATCACATTTTTTAATGGTGCTTTTGAGACACTGATCTGAAAGATAAATGCTTTCGGTAGAAGCAGCTTTGCTGGATTTGTTTTTTAACTTGGTGAAACATAGTGCGAAACTCGTAATTTAGTATTTTTACAGGTTTTAACTGTGTGGTCTTTCTGTCTTTCTGGAAAATGTTGGTAAACTTGTGAAATGAGAGCATGCACCGTGCTCTTCAGACCTGTCAGCTTTGCTCGTTTCATAGATCCTCTGTTGATAAAACTGATAAAACTTTAAGCTCTAGATGTAAAATTTTAAGGCTACATATTATTTATCTCGCACTAAGTCTGCTATGTATAAAGGCTCTTTCCAAAAAAGTGTAGAGGCGACTTTAGCGTGATTAATTTATTACAATGTCAGTTTCTGGGAAGTTTTCCGTTTTCCCTCCTGTGTCTAGCTGGTGCAAGTTTTTTGTTTATTTGTGAAACTGAGCGCGGTTGTGGACAATTCCGACTGTGCTGTTTGATTTGTGTTTCGTGCTGGATCACTTTCTTTAATTGTTACTTCTCTGCGAGCAGTGAAGAACCAAACTAGTACTTCAAAGTTTAGAATCAGTTTTGCCCCAGTGGCCAGTGCGAAGTTGTGCTGCAGATCCCAGTATGAAAGCTGAGGGTCCAGCCAGCCGGCAGAAAGGCCAGTTGATGCCTCGACGGGCGTTGGAACCGGCTTTGCCCGCACAGAGCGTTTCTGACATGCTGGCGTTGCTTATGCATAAGAGAAAAGCAACAATACAGCGTGCTTCTCTGCTCCAGGACATCCTTTCACACGGTATGTATGTATGTATGTCTGTCAGCGCTAATTATTCAAACCCTGTTTAAAAGGCGACTCATTTGTTGTCCAAAAACATTTCCTCTAAATTTGCAAAGTTACTGATTTAAAAATATATATTTTCGATTTTAACTGGATGTCACACTCTAGACTCTTGAGCATATTTATATAGCAAAATTCACAGTGGTATAAACATGTTAAATAAAAAGATGCCCAAGTGTCCACCAATGCACTCTAATGCATGCCATTAATTACCTCTATAGCTGAAAAGAGTCCGCATCCATAATTTGTGGATCTGCTGATTTGTTTTTAATGTGGCACTTTTTTTTCACGAACTGCAGATGATGAAATCGTCTTTATTTGAGAAAGTGTCCCTAAGCTATTGTTGTTCATACTTACTGAGTTCCCTAACCACTTCTTTACTATGTCAGCAAACTTTCTGAACAGGAAAGGTATCGTAGATTTAAAGACACATCTTCATTGAAGCAAAGGCAAAAAATTGGAATGAATTTTATGTTCATATTAAAGAGTGAAAATCCAAAATCTGCTGTAATCTTTTGTATTAATGATCTCTCTCTCTCTCTCTCTCTCTCTCTCTCTCTCTCTCCCTGTGTGTGTGTGTGTGAGTGTGAGTGAGTGGGTGTGTATAATGCTGCGTGTGTGTGTGTGTGTGTACAGGAGAAAGGTGATGGCAGGAGCTTTTTTAATGCATTTCGAATCAACTTTTTTTTGTTTTACAAGAAGTGTATTTCATACATTGGAACAAATGTAATCTTTTCTATACTTTATAACTATGAAACTATGAAAGTTCATGCACATTGTGAAACAAGAATCTAAATCTTTCTGTCACAATGATTTCTATAAGCGCATGTTGTTTATGGGGATAATGTGAAAAATCTTTTGTGGGCTCTAATAATGATCAGTGGTGATTGAAGAGGAAGCTTGAACCCCGACTCTGGAGATTTTCATGACAAGTGACAGTGCAGACATTTGTTAATAAGAGAACATGTTTTATCATCATAACGACTGCGAATTTAAGCGTCGTTAAAGTGTCACTTCAGCAATGCTGCCAGGAGAAAGAAGTGTTGACTCGTGTTTTTTAATAGAAGACTTAAAACACTAAACTCTAATTTCTGGGGTTTATTTTAAGTTTACAGAATATAACGTCTGGTATGACAATGAGTTTTACTTCTCACTGTCTGTGTTATGTGTATCCATTTATCATGTATGCTACTTTGCTCTGTAGACTAAAATGTTTCATTGTATTCATGAAATAAACCAGAATTTCAATCTTTTTACTGTTTTTCTGCTTTTGTTCACTCCAAGTTTGACTAAAACCGCAGCTCACTAACAATGTGGAGCAGTCTCAGTGTATTTAGCTGCTTTTTCCCTAAACACAATCAGTTGACTGAGAGAAATGCCTGTAGTCCTCACTTTGGTCATTGTGAATGTTGAAGGAGATTTGTTTCATAGACACCTTATACTAGTGTTTCCTAAACTTAATCCAACACTACTATGTTCTATTTAAACCCAGATTCCTTTTATAGTTTGCAGTGAAATTTGTTAAACCGTTGCTTAATGGGACAGCAGTACAAGTCACTCTTTCCTAACACATTGTAGATAAGTTTATTGCTGGACAACACAGCTAGCAGTCTCACACACTCTTTAGGTTTTTGAAGTTTTGTGTGTAATGGTTTATTCTATCACACCTTACCCTTTCTCCCAGTATCACAACAGTATGACTCCCAAAGTACGGAGCAGTAAACAAACAAGGACTCTGAAGTCAGAACAGAAAGATACAGTTGGAAGATGAATGATTGTGTTTTTATGATGCGTAGTAAACTACCCCGTCTTCTTTTTCTCTGTGTTGTTGTTCTTGTGTGTGTGTATGCTTTTAAAAGTCAAAGTATACATTAGCCACACTTACAAAAAACATTTTGAATTTCATTTAGAACTGAGATTCTACGTTGTAAGCAGAAATCTTATGCTCAGCCATAAGTGTGTTTCCCCACTTTCACAATGCTGAGGTGCCAAATCCACAACCCCCAACAGATGGTTTGTCACACACTGGGTTCAAACACTCAAAAAGCAACACAACAGCAGGTTCAAGAAGGACAAGGCCCCCTTTATTTGCACAGCCTCACACACTATAGATTTTTAAAGTTGTGGTGCACAATGGTATAGCCACAGATGTGACTTCTACTTTTGATAAAGATCACTCCACATGCATATTTCTTAAGAAATGAAGCGTCTTTATTAAGCTCTTATTTATACATGTCTACACAATAATAGACACCGTGTGCTCTGTGACATTATAGTCTTCTACTTCTGCGTCCATTGGTTTGCATTTTCAACTCCCAACCTTTCAGGTTGTTATGAACGGCTTATATTTCTAACATTTTGTGATGTAAAAGTGAATCACGCAGCTTTTTTATTTTCTGTCTGATGGAAGGACTTAAGACACGAGTTATTTAAACAATTCTAAATAACAGTGTGACGGCCATAGTACTTTATGCAGGTGAAATATGTTAAGGATAATGTTTCTCAATGCAACATGGCAAAGAACCTTTGGTTAGGATACAACATTTTGTAAACAGTTACCTCAGAAGCTGTACTGTCAGATCTATGCATGTAAGCTTAAACTTTCCACAGTACATCCACATACGTAAGTAACCAAACACATAAAGTCACCCTCACCAATAATCAACTGTTCCTTGAAAAAAGTAGCACAAACAGACAACTGACTCAGCAATGATAAGTAGAGCTACCCGAGGCTGATACTCAAGCAGAAGAAAATTAAAAGTTGTTTTGGTTTTTATGGCTCGAAAGATTGATGAAAAATATGTTTAATAATTCAACAAGAGCCGCACCTTCAACACATGTACATTCAAATTTTGGAACAGGCTCAGCATTGCTGTTGTTCAATAGTTTTTATCCACTCTCAAAAGTCATTTTATGGCTTTAATATTTCCAGCTGATAAGGAGACTTACAGCATTTCAAATGCACGTCCAAATGCTTTAAACATCCGCATTGTCTGTAACAACACCATCAAACTGCAGAGCATTGTTTTTACACAAATTCAGCATTTTCTGATGAAAATTTAGCTGCTTTTTTTTTTCACTGTAACACCCTCTCAGTGCCATTTTTAGGATGATATTCTTGGAGATTCATTTTTTATATATATACTTATGCTTTTGGAGTGAGGGTATCTAATACGCACGTTGTCACTGTGTTTTGTACTACCAACTGTGAGGGCTCTGCTTTTACTTTGAGAAGTCTGGTTTTATTTTGTCTCGTGAGTGTGTGTGTTTTTCAAAGGAGATCTTTATCAGTTTGATTTTGTTACCACAAACTTTGTGTAAAGTTCACAACAGAGGTAAAGAGATTTAAACACACCAGTTTAAGGAGGCATGCAGGGGTTGGACCAGATGCACATGACAGGTGAAGAAGAGAGTGTCAGCGGAGATGTGCAACAGAAGCAGAGGGAACATTTTACAAGATGATAAATGGCAGATTTAGATGATTACGGATTATGTTGACAAGATTAAAAGACACGTCCGTCAGAGTTCAGCAACATTTCAGTTTGATTAAAGTTGTTGTTTTTTTTTGTTTTTTTGTTTTTTTAAACTACACAGGGTTTATTTTTCTCCTTTGATAGTAATCATATTGAACATGTCAGTGATGGAAACAAGAATATAAAGAAAAATACTAAACGTGTGTCTAATTAAACTGTTCCTGTGAACCATAAATCATCCTTTAGTATGTTCGGTGTTACAAACTTGAAAAAGCACACAAAAGATCATCAGACATTAATCTAATGAGTTTTCAGCCTTCATGCATATTGAAATGTTGAAATCTTTCCTGCTAGACTGAAGTGTAGCGTTTGATACCGTTGGCCATTACATTTTATTACATCTATTATTAAATTGAGAGTCCTCTTCACACACTGAAGTCAATTATGAAGCTCCACGGCTTCTGTGCAAAGACTAGTTCTGTTTACATTATACTTGCTTTAGAAGGCATAGCATACATTTTTACTGCTATGCAGATGATACCCAGTTTTATTGGTTAAAATGCTGGTATGTCTTAGATACATAATGAGCTTTAATTTTCTGCTTCTAATCTTAGAAATCCTAGAAATCTTAGAAACACTGTGGCTAACAAGATCCTTACTCTGGGCGGCATCGTCTGTTGTAGTGATTAGACACATTATAAGTAAAATTGAAGCACACAGTCCCGTCGCACAACATCAACATTTATTTATATACAAAAATAAAAATGCTTTTTTTTACATAAAAGAATTGTAACTTTACAATTCATCCCCGATTACGTGGGTACATAGTCCTCATCCTTAACCCATAGCTGTTCGGGTAATTCCTCAGGGCCATATCAGGATACATGGTTGTTTTTTTTTTTTTATAAAAGCGCTAAAATGTATGATACATGTTTAAAAATGTGCTAAAATGTATGATACATGTTTAAAAATGTGCTAAAATGTATGATACATGTTTGAAAAACGATACATGATTTTAAAAGATGTGGCAAAATGCAGATTGCGTTTAAAAAAAAAAATCAGTCTTTCAGAGAAAACATTAGCAGCCTCCTTTGTAACACTCTGCAACCTACCGTAGCTGTCTGATTTTCACCATGTCCAACCCTACCAGATTGGTGTATGCCTCGGCGATGGCATCAAAGACTTTCCTTTCCGATTTCAGTTCGTGCAAGAGAGTCTCCGCCACCGTGCCGACTTTGAGGTCGTCCATTTTGATGTTCCGGGCAATCAGCAGGCGTTGAATGGAAGGAATGAAACGAGGGGTGAGTAGCCTTTTTCTGATGCTGTAATAATTTTCAGCGTAAAAGTCATCCTCCAACACTTGCAGACACTCGTGCTGTCTCTGGCTGGGTTTATCGAACTTACAGCCGTTGCATTCTTTGGTGCGGTACTTGTTGATTACAAGGTTGACTAGATGATACACCGCGGTTTTCACGGTATCTATGAATAAAGAAGGTGCCCAACCATCAAGCTCGTCGGCTTGCTGCTGCTGTTTCTCCAAGGGGCGATAGTAACCGGGCGTGTCGGGTACTATTGTGCCCTCGCTCACAGAACTTTCCTCCTCCTCAGTGTGGCGCAGGGCTGCAGAGTCCATCCTTCTCTCTGTTTTTGAACTAAAAAAAAAGGTTTTTGAAGGAATGAGACGGCGGTCTTCTTTTTAAAATAACAGAAGGGGGCGTGATCTGGAAGTGGGTTGATCTTAGAGAGCGGGTGGGAGTGGCAGCGATTTTTAAAACAGGAGAGCTGGCCGTCAACTTTGGAAAAGAACGGTAATGTCCTTTCTTATCTGTTGGGGTTTAAATTCTCCATGAAAAAATGACACCTTGCAGCCCTTTTGCTCAATCAACCATCAATGTGGCAGAACTTGGTACATACTTGGTACTTGGTACTATCAGGGACGCTGGGCAATCTTTACTCTCTGAAGATCCATCCACAAACCCTACATTTGAAGACTGGAGTGAAGACGCACCATATTCACGAGTGTCAGAGTGGAGCGCACCCCCTTCACCGCCACAAGTGTGGACTATGGACACCGACGACGAGGAAGATTTTTTGTATTTCGGCGACTCTCCCGACATTGATGAGATAGACTGGGCATGGCCGCCCTTCCAAGGCCCTGAGGAATTACCCGAACAGCTATGGGTTAAGGATGAGGACTATGTACCCACGTAATCGGGGATGAATTGTAAAGTTACAATTCTTTTATGTAAAAAAAAGCATTTTTATTTTTGTATATAAATAAATGTTGATGTTGTGCGACGGGACTGTGTGCTTCAATTTTACTTATAATGTGTCTAATCACTACAACAGACGATGCCGCCCAGAGTAAGGATCTTGTTAGCCACAGTGTTTCTAAGATTTCTAGGATTTCTAAGATTAGAAGCAGAAAATTAAAGCTCATTATGTATCTAAGACATACCAGCATTTTAACCAATAAAACTGGGTATCATCTGCATAGCAGTAAAAATGTATGCTATGCCTTCTAAAGCAAGTATAATGTAAACAGAACTAGTCTTTGCACAGAAGCCGTGGAGCTTCATAATTGACTTCAGTGTGTGAAGAGGACTCTCAATTTAATAATAGATGTAATAAAATGTAATGGCCAACGGTATCAAACGCTACACTTCAGTCTAGCAGGAAAGATTTCAACATTTCAATATGCATGAAGGCTGAAAACTCATTAGATTAATGTCTGATGATCTTTTGTGTGCTTTTTCAAGTTTGTAACACCGAACATACTAAAGGATGATTTATGGTTCACAGGAACAGTTTAATTAGACACACGTTTAGTATTTTTCTTTATATTCTTGTTTCCATCACTGACATGTTCAATATGATTACTATCAAAGGAGAAAAATAAACCCTGTGTAGTTTAAAAAAACAAAAAAACAAAAAAAAACAACAACTTTAATCAAACTGAAATGTTGCTGAACTCTGACGGACGTGTCTTTTAATCTTGTCAACATAATCCGTAATCATCTAAATCTGCCATTTATCATCTTGTAAAATGTTCCCTCTGCTTCTGTTGCACATCTCCGCTGACACTCTCTTCTTCACCTGTCATGTGCATCTGGTCCAACCCCTGCATGCCTCCTTAAACTGGTGTGTTTAAATCTCTTTACCTCTGTTGTGAACTTTACACAAAGTTTGTGGTAACAAAATCAAACTGATAAAGATCTCCTTTGAAAAACACACACACTCACGAGACAAAATAAAACCAGACTTCTCAAAGTAAAAGCAGAGCCCTCACAGTTGGTAGTACAAAACACAGTGACAACGTGCGTATTAAATACCCTCACTCCAAAAGCATAAGTATATATATAAAAAATGAATCTCCAAGAATATCATCCTAAAAATGGCACTGAGAGGGTGTTACAGTGAAAAAAAAAAGCAGCTAAATTTTCATCAGAAAATGCTGAATTTGTGTAAAAACAATGCTCTGCAGTTTGATGGTGTTGTTACAGACAATGCGGATGTTTAAAGCATTTGGACGTGCATTTGAAATGCTGTAAGTCTCCTTATCAGCTGGAAATATTAAAGCCATAAAATGACTTTTGAAAGTGGATAAAAACTATTGAACAACAGCAATGTTGAGCCTGTTCCAAAATTTGAATGCACATGTGTTGAAGGTGCAGGGTCTTGTTGAATTATTAAACATATTTTTCTTCAATCTTTCGAGCCATAAAAACACAAAACAACTTTTAATTTTCTTCTGCTTGAGTATCGGCCTCGGGTAGCTCTACTTATCATTCCTGAGTCAGTTGTCTTTTTGTGCTACTTTTTTCAAGGAACAGTTGATTATTGGTGAGGGTGACTTTATGTGTTTGGTTACTTACTTAAGTGGAAGTACTGTGGAAAGTTTAACCTTACATGCATAGATCTGACAGTACAGCTTCTGAGGTAACTGTTTGCAAAATGTTGTATCCTAACCAAAAGTTCTTTGCCATGTTACATTGAGAAACATTATCCTTAACATATTTCACCCGCATAAAGTACTATGACCGTCACACTGTCATTTAGAATTGTTTAAATAACTCGTGTCTTAAGTCCTTCCATCAGACAGAAAATAAAAAAGCTGCATGATTCACTTTTACATCACAAAATGTTAGAAATATAAGCCGTTCATAACAACCTGAAAGGTTGGGAGTTGAAAATGCAAACCAATGGACGCAGAAGTAGAAGACTATAATGTCACAGAGCACACGGTGTCTATTATTGTGTAGACATGTATAAATAAGAGCTTAATAAAGACGCTTCATTTCTTAAGAAATATGCATGTGGAGAGATCTTTATCAAAAGTAGTAGTCACATCTGTGGCTATACCATTGTGCACCACAACTTTAAAAATCTATAGTGTGTGAGGCTGTGCAAATAAAGGGGGATTTGTCCTTCTTGAACCTGCTGTTGTGTTGCTTTTTGAGTGTTTGAACCCAGTGTGTGACAAACCATCTGTTGGGGGTTGTGGATTTGGCACCTCAGCATTGTGAAAGTGGGGAAACACACTTATGGCTGAGCATAAGATTTCTGCTTACAACGTAGAATCTCAGTTCTAAATGAAATTCAAAATGTTTTTTGTAAGTGTGGCTAATGTATACTTTGACTTTTAAAAGCATACACACACACAAGAACAACAACACAGAGAAAAAGAAGAGGGGGTAGTTTACTACGCATCATAAAAACACAATCATTCATCTTCCAACTGTATCTTTCTGTTCTGACTTCAGAGTCCTTGTTTGTTTACTGCTCCGTACTTTGGGAGTCATACTGTTGTGATACTGGGAGAAAAGGGTAAGGTGTGATAGAATAAACCATTACACACAAAACTTCAAAAACCTAAAGAGTGTGTGAGACTGCTAGCTGTGTTGTCCAGCAATAAACTTATCTACAATGTGTTAGGAAAGAGTGACTTGTACTGCTGTCCCATTAAGCAACGGTTTAACAAATTTCACTGCAAACTATAAAAGGAATCTGGGTTTAAATAGAACATAGTAGTGTTGGATTAAGTTTAGGAAACACTAGTATAAGGTGTCTATGAAACAAATCTCCTTCAACATTCACAATGACCAAAGTGAGGACTACAGGCATTTCTCTCAGTCAACTGATTGTGTTTAGGGAAAAAGCAGCTAAATACACTGAGACTGCTCCACATTGTTAGTGAGCTGCGGTTTTAGTCAAACTTGGAGTGAACAAAAGCAGAAAAACAGTAAAAAGATTGAAATTCTGGTTTATTTCATGAATACAATGAAACATTTTAGTCTACAGAGCAAAGTAGCATACATGATAAATGGATACACATAACACAGACAGTGAGAAGTAAAACTCATTGTCATACCAGACGTTATATTCTGTAAACTTAAAATAAACCCCAGAAATTAGAGTTTAGTGTTTTAAGTCTTCTATTAAAAAACACGAGTCAACACTTCTTTCTCCTGGCAGCATTGCTGAAGTGACACTTTAACGACGCTTAAATTCGCAGTCGTTATGATGATAAAACATGTTCTCTTATTAACAAATGTCTGCACTGTCACTTGTCATGAAAATCTCCAGAGTCGGGGTTCAAGCTTCCTCTTCAATCACCACTGATCATTATTAGAGCCCACAAAAGATTTTTCACATTATCCCCATAAACAACATGCGCTTATAGAAATCATTGTGACAGAAAGATTTAGATTCTTGTTTCACAATGTGCATGAACTTTCATAGTTTCATAGTTATAAAGTATAGAAAAGATTACATTTGTTCCAATGTATGAAATACACTTCTTGTAAAACAAAAAAAAGTTGATTCGAAATGCATTAAAAAAGCTCCTGCCATCACCTTTCTCCTGTACACACACACACACACACGCAGCATTATACACACCCACTCACTCACACTCACACACACACACACAGGGAGAGAGAGAGAGAGAGAGAGAGAGATCATTAATACAAAAGATTACAGCAGATTTTGGATTTTCACTCTTTAATATGAACATAAAATTCATTCCAATTTTTTGCCTTTGCTTCAATGAAGATGTGTCTTTAAATCTACGATACCTTTCCTGTTCAGAAAGTTTGCTGACATAGTAAAGAAGTGGTTAGGGAACTCAGTAAGTATGAACAACAATAGCTTAGGGACACTTTCTCAAATAAAGACGATTTCATCATCTGCAGTTCGTGAAAAAAAAGTGCCACATTAAAAACAAATCAGCAGATCCACAAATTATGGATGCAGACTCTTTTCAGCTATAGAGGTAATTAATGGCATGCATTAGAGTGCATTGGTGGACACTTGGGCATCTTTTTATTTAACATGTTTATACCACTGTGAATTTTGCTATATAAATATGCTCAAGAGTCTAGAGTGTGACATCCAGTTAAAATCGAAAATATATATTTTTAAATCAGTAACTTTGCAAATTTAGAGGAAATGTTTTTGGACAACAAATGAGTCGCCTTTTAAACAGGGTTTGAATAATTAGCGCTGACAGACATACATACATACATACCGTGTGAAAGGATGTCCTGGAGCAGAGAAGCACGCTGTATTGTTGCTTTTCTCTTATGCATAAGCAACGCCAGCATGTCAGAAACGCTCTGTGCGGGCAAAGCCGGTTCCAACGCCCGTCGAGGCATCAACTGGCCTTTCTGCCGGCTGGCTGGACCCTCAGCTTTCATACTGGGATCTGCAGCACAACTTCGCACTGGCCACTGGGGCAAAACTGATTCTAAACTTTGAAGTACTAGTTTGGTTCTTCACTGCTCGCAGAGAAGTAACAATTAAAGAAAGTGATCCAGCACGAAACACAAATCAAACAGCACAGTCGGAATTGTCCACAACCGCGCTCAGTTTCACAAATAAACAAAAAACTTGCACCAGCTAGACACAGGAGGGAAAACGGAAAACTTCCCAGAAACTGACATTGTAATAAATTAATCACGCTAAAGTCGCCTCTACACTTTTTTGGAAAGAGCCTTTATACATAGCAGACTTAGTGCGAGATAAATAATATGTAGCCTTAAAATTTTACATCTAGAGCTTAAAGTTTTATCAGTTTTATCAACAGAGGATCTATGAAACGAGCAAAGCTGACAGGTCTGAAGAGCACGGTGCATGCTCTCATTTCACAAGTTTACCAACATTTTCCAGAAAGACAGAAAGACCACACAGTTAAAACCTGTAAAAATACTAAATTACGAGTTTCGCACTATGTTTCACCAAGTTAAAAAACAAATCCAGCAAAGCTGCTTCTACCGAAAGCATTTATCTTTCAGATCAGTGTCTCAAAAGCACCATTAAAAAATGTGATCCTGCATTTACAAAAGTAACTCATTCAAAGTGAAAACCAAAACGCACACAGCGTTTGATAAATGACATTAAAATAATGTATTGCACATCTATGTTTTAAAAATGGCATCAAAATTCAATGCGTATTTTCTCTAAAAATTTACGGTGGAATACACAAACTAACGTGCGGGTGTCAGGCTCAAGGATAGAGTTTGCTGGCTTTTATAAACCTTTATGCCTCTTCCCCCACCCCAAAGCGCAGACCTCAAATTCACCTTAACTATCCCCCTCCCCCAAAGTGCAGTTGTTAAAAAACACACAAAATCTACCATTTCAGTTAGAGTGTGTAAAACACTATTGCAAAAGTAACTCCTGTTTGTATATATTCACACTGAAAACTAAAACGCATCGGCTGATAAACGCTAATTAAATAATGCGTTGCACATCTGTGTTTTAAAGAATATCTGGGAAAGCCCTCGCCTATTTTTGTTTTAATTATTTTAAATTTTAACTGAAAATGAATGCGAACTAACGGGCTCACCTAAACCTTTAGGTGAAAGGTTTTTTTTGGGTGCAGTTATTTAATGAAAGGGATAAAAGTTTGGTCTCTCTCCACATCCTTATTCACCATTTCTTGAGATAAACAACTTAAAGTCTGAAACAGCCAACTAACTAACTACTAACTGTAGAAAATCTGATTATAAAACACACTGACGTTTCAGCTTGATTTTCTGACAACAAAAGTCTTTCTATAGAATAAAAGACAAAGTCATTCCTGTTTGTGTAAATTTACCGTGAAAAGTCCGAAATGCCTACAGCGGTTGATGAACCTTTAATTAAAAAACACCCTGCTAGGAGGAGACAGAGCATGCGCAGTGGGACCGCAGGAAGTGTCCCTTTTCGGAAGACTGAAAGCGCGTACATGAGAGTGCATGCGCGCGTGCTCGTACGTGCACAAGATGTCAGTTTTTAAGCTCGGCAAAGGGGGTGTGGGGGGCAATGCCCCCAGGCAAAACCCCCCTCCCCTGACCCCCTGACCCCTCACCCCCCACCCCACACCCCCACCCCAAATAGGTATCATATATATTCTTCTTCCGCGGATCAGAATCAGTGGCATGTCGCCTTTCTCACACGACGGGCGCTGCGGCTTTAAGCGGCTGCGCGCGCTCCCGCGGGCGGCAATCACTTTCTGGCACAACAACTGCACGGACAGCTCGCTGATTCTGATGTTTCGGCGGGTCCGCGCTTTGTGTTCACGTCCTTTTTGCGCTGATTCTAAAGCTGTTAGTTTTATCTCTCTCCAAACAATATTGACCGAACCAGCAGCAAAAGAAGATCCAAACTACGCTTCACATAAACATTGTCATGAAATCACTCTGACTTTTACTGTTTTGCTTCACCCACGATAAAATCACACTTAATGCACAGCTCTCTCTCTCTCTCTCTCTCTCTCTGTACTTCAAGAACAGTTTCCCGTCTAAAAATCTGTTTTCTGCATTATTCGCTTGCTTGTTACGCACAAGTCTACCATTGTTTACAGCGCTGTCCACCGCTGTTTTTTTTTTCGTTTTACATACTTCCGAAAAGAAAACCTAATTTCTGCCGTTCAATACTGAACAAATTTAAACTTTTTAAAATTATGCAAAATGCAAAACGCTTAGCTGTGTCTCTAATAAAACCGCTGTAACGTCATATGTTCATTAATGGTTTTCTTTCGTTTTTGATGTACTGCAGAATATTTTTATAAAATCCCAGGCCAGGAAAACCACCTTCATGTTTTTCTGTTTTATCTTCAGCTACTTTGACACAAAGGCATCTGCTGTGACGCTTACACCTTTGATAAAGTCTTGCGTGTGTCAGTTTCCTTTTTATAGATACAAAAATATGTAAATGTACTGATCTGAATTATAATATTTCTGACTGTCAAAATTTCCCAGATTCAAATCAAATTTAATTGAATCGAATCGAATCGAATTGAATTGAATCGAATCGAATCAAATCGAATCGAATTGAATCGAATCGTGGATCGAATCGATTCGGGACCTTGTGAATCGGAAACGAATCGATTCTAGAAATCAGTGACGATACCCAGCCCTAGTCCTATGTTAATGTTTCTAGTTTTGCTTCCCTTGTCTCGTCCTGCCTAATTACTCCCAGCTGTGCTCTCCTCCTGTGGCTCATTCCCCCTCGTTATCCCACAGTGTATTTAAGCCCCATGTTTCTCTTTGTCAGTGTTGCGTCCTCCAACATAGCTGTGTGATTCTCCCTGTGTTTCCATGTATGATTTAGTATTAGTTTTCCCAGTTTAGTTTTATTCTTTGTTTCCCTTCCATGCCAGCAATAAAGCTGTGTTTTTTGAGTTTACTTTTTGTCTCTGCGAGTTTTCGTTTGGGTCCTACTCTTGCCTGCACACAGCCGTATTGTGACATGGCCTGTATGGCGCTTTACTTCATCCCTAAGCGATTTACATTTCAGTCATCCACTCATTCACACACACATTTACACACTGGTGATGGCAAGCTACATTGTAGCCACAGCCGCCCTGGGGCGCACTGACAGAGGTGAGAAAATGCAAGAGTACTGCAAAGGATCCATTTACTTCCACTTATCCAGTCAAAGGTTGCAGCGTGTTGGAGAATTTGAATAGTGCTAATCACATTACAGTGCTACCCAAGATCTAAAATGTGTTTGGTGATTTTTTTTTTTAACAGATTGGTGATTTTTAATTATAAAACACAACATAAAATGTATTCATGATCATGAGGCATTTACAGACATTTGACCCAGGTAGGGAAAGCTCACAAATCGTGTGAAATGTATGAACTTCAGTAAGGAAGAATGTTTAGCAAACTGCTACTTCTTGAAAAAGTAACCAGTTAGCTAACTGGTGATAACCATGATAATGAGTTTATCTACCAGTTCAAGTCTTAGACATGCTTTTCTTTATTATCGTATCCTTTGTACGTAAGCAAAACATCAGACAAAATTAAATACCCCAAAAGCATCATACATATATGGCCATTGTTTCTGAGCTAAAACTGGTCGCGCAGTTTTGTCATCTCACAAAATTTGTTAAATGCCTCAAAGCTCACTGTAGGAGTGATAGTGACCTACTCATACAGTATCTGTAGAATAACGACACAGCTGACCTGTTAGTAAAAATATTGGTGGCGATTAAACATATCATCAGATGCCCACTTAATGTGACAGGGTTCCAGGATGAATATGAATCGGTAATATAGAAACATGTAACTTAAATCCATGGACAGTTTAAAATCACCACTTTACATGCATGTCTTCAGGTGGCCTGGTGGAAACAGACAATCTCTCAACAGAAGGCCCAAGCAGGGATTCAGACCAAGATCCTTGTTCTTAGGTAACAGTACTGACCACAGGAAGCCCATTTCAGATCTTGTGTCTGCGTCAAGGCAGCTCTGACTTCTGTGTGCCCTCTGTTCCTTATGTGAACTGCACATCATCAGTCACATGCTATGTTACTATTTGACTGCTTGGAGAGTCTCCATAATCATTCAAATACAGCCAGGACCCTGTTTCTGTGGGAACCTGGACAAATGTGATGAGGGCACAGAGAGTTCTCGTGACAGTTTCAAGGTCTCACTTGAACACTGGCATCACTTGACCATAACAAATACACACAAAAACAACATTTACAGTTTCACAGTTTTAAGATTCCCAAAAATCACAATTTTCCTAGATTTGACCCACACTAGTGGATCTAAAATCTTAATGGACATGGGTCAGGTTTCAACTTGAACAACTCCTCCAATTTATTATTTGTAACACCGGTACAATAGTAGAACATTTGAAAAGGTTTTCAATTTTGTGTATTGTGTGTTATATGGGTCACCCTAGGAAAGAACATTTTTTAATTTAGTAGTTTTATTCTATATATAGTATTAATGTAGAGAATAAATGAACAAAGATACAGTCTAATGAGAAAAAAAAGTTTAAGTACTATCCCTGAAGATCCTTAGACTCCTTCTGCAACAATGTGAAGTAACATTAATTTACATACTATGTACATACTATCTACTACTTGAACAGAAGTAGGTGGAACCAGAGTCACATTTCAGGCTAAATAGATGATATTTCTGGTTCATTTGCTGCCCTCAAAAATACCCCAAACAGTAAAATGACTCAAATTTTACCCAAACAGTATGTAAGGGTTAAACTGTTTTCTTTGTGGAATTACAGTTGTCGTCATCTCAGTGGTTGGACGTCAGATGTAGTGTGTTGTGCAGTGGATGATTTGAATTGAACTGCAATGCCATCATGTGGTCAGATAGCTGTATGACAAGCTGGTTTGATATCATGTTTTTATTTGTTTTTAGGTAAAGGACTTTGAAACTGCATAATAAAAACTTATGTTGGCCATCCTTGAGCAATTTTTAGAATCAATGGTCATGTTGCTTCATTACTGTTTCATGCATTTTCATCCTGTTAAAAGAGAATTTGCTGCTGATTATCAACTAAATCAAAGAAATACTATCTCGATATGAATTTAACATCGACCGCCCCATCATGTGTCCAGAAAATTCAACTGCACGTTACCATTCATATACAATAACATACTAGACCCAGTTATGCATATGCATACACTTTTTAATCAGAGTACAGCATCAAATCACTTAAAGTTCTGGGCCATTGATCTGGTTAGTTAAGTAGCAGGGGGGATTGTTAATTGGACCAGAGGGGCAACAATGAGACAACCCTCAAAACTGGAAGGTTTTTTTTACATTGCATTGTATAAAGTCATGTACCTGACTTTGGCCAACCTTTTTCTTGTGGCTACACTTTGTCCGCAAGACTCAGGCTGTAAATTCTACTTAAATTCTGCTCTACTCTTATGCCCCCAGAGGATTCAGTTTTGATACACTGGAGGACATTCAGTGAAAATGTGACCCAAATGTAACTTTAAATTAGTTCCGTTTATTTAATATGTATTTGATAAAACATTATTTTGAATTGGCAATGCGTGAGAAATCGTTCTTATTATCTGAGCTTTTTCTTTTTGTGCCCAAGTGGTCGGCGGGTTTATAAAATAAATAATAAAAATGACAACGCCACCTGGGGGGAATTCTGGCCCCCAGGAAATATGAAATTTAAAAATGAAATGTAATTAAAACAACAACAACATTTGTACAGGTTCAGGGATGCACACTGAGACTTGCTCAAATATTAACACAATTTTACTGAATGCAGTGTCATCTAAAACGGTGTCCCAAATTACAATAAAAATCAACATACAACTGGGACTTACCAGCAGCGGTGGACCAAAAGAAAACCACACAAAAAAACCCCACAATAGTCTATTCACCTGGTGCTCTACAACAAAAGTGTGGAAAACAAGCAAGCAAATAAATTTACATTAGGTAAAAATGAGATCGTTATGGATAGATATCTATGATGTTTGGGGGACACAGACAAATGGGTATCGTCTGTGACAAAGATCATCATTCATACACCTGCGTCCTGTAAGCACAAAAAATCAACCATGACTGAAACCATGATCATATACACAGATACTTACCTATACCGAGTTTTCTATAATAGCAGTTGCACCTGTCAGTATTAAATCTACCTTTACAACACCATGTAAATATACATTAAATTCAAATATAATACAATAATCCTTTTTTTATTTAATATGGTAAAAAATAGAACAAAGTTTGTCATTGTTAAAAATAAAATATTGCTTTTCCCTCAACATTCATAGTGCTCTACATTGCACTTTCCTGGAAGACTTACCTGTCCACTTCACATGTAAGCAGCACTCTCTGCCACTATAGTTGACGAGCTCTCCACGACAACAGTACGCATTTCTGAAATGTGTTCCATCTATCCAAAACCAATAACGCTCCTGTATAGCAGAGACAAAAGAGACGATTGTAGACAGTATAGTTATGATTTCATATGTCTTTCAGGGGAAAACAAAAAACATCACAAAAAAGGACAAGCTGTGTTCAAGGAGATAAATATACTGTCATGGTAACTTCAGTTTGAGTTTTTATCAGATTTAATTGTAGGTTTTGCTCCTCATCTCTTTGGTTAATGGACTTGACAGCGTCTTTCTTTATTACTTCCTTTCCTCTAGCCTGATTTTATCTTGCTTATTTAATAACATTCTGCATTTTAGGTTATCCTCAGGGTCAAGCTTCTGTATTCTTGTAAGTTTTGTGTTATGACCCATCTAGGGGCCAGGTCATAACATGAGTGAAGCACTCGCTCGCCCCCATCCCCAAGACCGAAGCGGCACAGGAAAGAAATCTGTTTGTTACAGTGTGATTTATTTACAACAGGGATGGGTAATTAAGCTTTTACAAGGGGCCACATGAGAAACACGAGTTGTGTCAGAGGGCCACATCAATGACAACTTGAACCTAAGTCTCCTCAACTTTTTTCCATTGTAAAATTCCCTAAATTATATATTATGAATAGGTGGTACTGATAATCAGAAGAATAAAACTAAAATAAAATTCTGTAAATATTTATATTGGGCTATGCTATGTGAAATGTTCAATAAAATTTATAGAAATGCAACAATACAATACAACAATACAACCCGAAAATAATACATATGGAGAAAAAACCCAGCAATCATATGACCCCATATGAGCAAGCACTTTGGCGAAAGTGGGAAGGAAAAACTCCCTTTTAACAGGAGGAAACCTTCACCAGAACCAGGCTCAGGGAGGGGCGGGGCCATCTGCTCTGACCAGTTGTGGTGAGAGAAGGAAGACAGGATGAAGACAGGACTCACTGCACTGTACATCTCATGCACAAAAGGTCCCCGGCACTGCAGTTTGACATTTAGTTGGTTCATTAGTGAAGTCTCATCCACAGCAAATCCAAGGTCTACCACCCAATCAATCATGTCTTTTCTTCACACAGAAATCCTGAATATCAGATCCCAGACACTTTTCAGTACCTTGCTTAGGCTGAGCTGCCTGACAGAGCAGTGATAGCTGATGTCACCATGTTCCATCTGATTTTCCTCCAAAAGAGCAAAAAATTGTCTGCGATTTTGTGCTCTTGCTCCTTTAGTTACAATATCAACTGTCCACACAACACTTGCTGATGTATAATCCAATGCAAAAATGCCAATTTCTGCACAGGATTAATTTCTGTCACGTTATCCTGCATTCTCTTTAAAAGTCCTGTATTTTTCGCAGTTACATTTGGACAACCATCTGTTGTTACACCTGCCAGATTGTCCCCTTTTAGTCCTAATTTGTCCAAAAAAGCATTTACCTCTGTGAATAAGTCATTGCCGGTGGTTGCCCCTTTCATTGACTGAATGGCTGCCAGCTCCTCCGTCACTTGAAAGTCTGCAGTTATTCCACGTAAGAAGATGAGAAGCTGACTGTCCCACTTACACTTCTGATGGACCAGGAATTCAATTTTACACAGTAACATACATGATTTATAGTTTTCTGTGCATCTCAAACATTGTCCTTTCTCATGTTTATTTTTAATATATAAAGTAACATGGCTGCTATGAGGCCAGCTAGGATCCCTGTGGACCTTGTCCTACAAATGATCCAGGACGAATGGGATGAAGAGCCCATCGCAGGCATTGATTCAGAATCTGACATCTCAGAAATAGAGGACCTAGACTATTGTCCCCCCCACTGAACAAGGCCAGTCAGATACAGAGGAGTCCTCTGATGTCTTTTTTTTAAATATTTAAAGTAACATGGCTGCTATGAGGCCAGCTAGGATCCCTGTGGACCTTGCCCTAGAAATGATCCAGGACGAATGGGATGAAGAGCCCATCGGAGGCATTGACTCAGAATCTGACATCTAAGATATAGAGGACCCAGACTATTGTCCCCCCCACTGAACAAGGCCAGTCAGATACAGACGAGTCCTCTGATGAGTCCTCTGAAGAGGAAATGGATATTGAGTCTAACAGAACGAGCCCCTCTTACTGCTCTAGCCACAATATTCTGAATTGTTGGCCAGGGCTTGCACCTGGGTTTAGTACTGTCTCCCCAATAGGTGCATGGAAGATGCTCATGTCTGATAATATAATAGAAGAGATGTTGACATGCACAAACATGGAGGCATGAAGAGTACCCACAGACAGGGGAAAACAGTGGAAAAATTTAATCAAACCAAAGTTCATGGCCTTCATTTGTTTGACCATTCTTGCAGGAAGTGAGAAGAACTGGGATGTACCAGTAGGTGTGCTTTTTGGGAGTCCTCTGCATAACCCATTGTACAAGACCACTATGTCAATTCAAAGATTTAAAGATATTTGCCATTTCTTGCACTTTGATGAGAAGAGGACCAGAGCCTACCGACTGAAAACAAACCACATGGCAGCTTTCCTCTACATATGGGGTCTGTTCCTGGTCAACGGCAGGCAGAAATTCATCCTCAGTGATCATGTTACAGTGGATGAACAACTTGTGCCTTTCAGAGGGAAGAACCAGCTTCTGCAGCATACATACAAAAGTGATACAAGGGATACAAAAACTGCAATTTCTTATAATTAATGAAAAATAAATAAAAGCACAAAGGGCTTCATGTCACAAACATGTTGTATGAGGAATACCTCAAATATGAGAGTATTACAACTCTTCTTTTTAAAGATTTTGAAGAATAGCAACCGAGTTTATAGCAAAATGCATTGATTGTATTTGGTGTCATTTTTGACCCCACTTGTGGAAGGGTGTAGGTATTAGTAGGTTGTGCATCCAAAGGTTAATGTTGTGCACATTCAGATGTCGGATATGAGCAAAATGTATTGGTTTTATTTATTTATTTATTTTTTAACTATTACTACAACTTCAGATTCTGTTCAGTTACAACTCCTTTGTTATTTTTATGCACTTTTTCTTGTGCATATTTTCAGATGTGATCAACTTTAAAAGTGAAACAATGAATAAATATTATTTCTTTATATTGGCTTGAAGTTTATTATTACCTGTTGCTTACAGGCTGCTTAAACTATCTGGCCCAGGGACATTTCTTGGTTTGAAAATCTGATCCAACTAAATTTATAACTCCTGTACTATTTTCTGTAGCTGCACATGCGTGAACCATTGTCAATTTATCAATTTTCACAGAAGGGAACAACCCTGCCCTTTTCTCCACCCATGGTATAAAAACATCTATGTCCCCAGTTGGGGAAAAAAAGAAAAGTATATTTTGTCAAAAATAAGCACAGTAAAATAGATAGACCTTTATTGAAATGTGAAGCTTTTTAATTCTCAACGATTTGCTGACAGGACTTCTGCATGGAGTAACAAAGACTGAAAACAAAACATGTCAACAAAAAAATAGAGAAGACTTCCATTAAAGTCTTTTGTAAAACGCTTTTTTAAAACGGGGGAGCGCATGGCACAGCCAAAGTCCCTCCATCTAACCTCACATTACAAGAAAAGAAGGCTGTCGCTTCCCTGAGCAAAGACCACAACATCACTATATTACCAGCAGATAAGGGAAGGTGCACCGTGGTCCTAAACACAACGGATTACCACACAAAGATCACTACTCTCCTCAGTGACAACAATACCTATGAAGCCTTAAAGCGAGACCCCACAAGCAGCTACAAAAAGAAAGTTATAGCTTGCCTTCAAGACCTTGAAAGGGACAAAATCATTGACCGCCTCACATATCACCGCCTTTACCCAGGGGATGCCATACCCTGCATTTACGGACTTCCTAAGATCCACAAGGAAGGTGTCCCACTCAGACCCATTGTCAGTAGCATAAACTCAGCCACTTACAACATCGCGAAACACCTTGCTACCGTCCTAGCACCTCTTGTGGGGAACACCCCACATCACATCAAGAACTCCACCGACTTCACAGACAAGGTCCAGAAACTTACCCTGGACCCAGATGAAACTATGGTGTCCTTTGATGTAGTCTCACTCTTCACTTGCATGAACAACACGGAAGCAGTGGAGACTGTCAGAAAACGACTACAAGAAGACAGCTCCTTGGAAGACAGGACCAACTTCACACCCGATCAGATTTGCACACTGTTAGACCTCTGCCTCACCACTACATATTTCAAATACAACGAGGGGTTCTACAGACAAAAACATGGCTGTGCCATGGGCTCCCCCGTGTCACCTATTGTAGCCAACCTTTACATGGAGGAAGTGGAAAGGAAGGCTCTTGGCTCTTTCAAAGGAAGAGTACCCAGCCACTGGTACAGATATGTAGACGACACCTGGGTCAAAATCAAAAGACAAGAAGTGGAATCCTTCACTGCGCACATTAACGCTGTGGATAAAAACATCAAGTTCACCAGGGAAGACACGAAGGACAACTGTTTGCCTTTCCTGGACTGCGCCGTGCACATTGAAGAGAATGGCAACCTCAACATTGAAGTTTACCGGAAGCCCACACACACGGACCAGTACCTCCTCTTTGACTCCCATCACCCTCTGGAACACAAACTTGGAGTAATCAGGACCCTACACCACCGGGCAGAACATGTTCCCTCTAAGCCTGAAGGGAAAAAGAAGGAACACACATACGTAAAGGAAGCACTCAAAACATGCGGTTATCCTAACTGGGCGTTCATAAAGTCAGCAAAGATGCACAGAAAAAAAGATCAGACACCAGCGAGGGAGGATAAGAAGGACAGGCGCAACAACATTGTCATCCCCTATGTAGCCGGTGTATCAGAGAAACTCAGGAGAGTTTTCTCCAAACACGACATCCCAGTGTACTTCAGACCCAGCAACACATTCAGACAGAAACTGGTTCACCCGAAAGACAAAACTCCAAAACACAGACTTAACAACGTGGTGTATGCTGTACAGTGCAGTGAGGAATGCCCAGACCTCTACATCGGAGAAACCAAACAGCCACTTCACAAGCGCATGGCACAACATAGAAGAGCCACCTCCACGGGACAAGACTCAGCAGTTCATCTGCATCTAAAGGACAAAGGTCACTCTTTCGAGGATGCCAATGTTCACATTTTGGACAGAGAGGACAGATGGTTTGAAAGAGGAGTGAAAGAGGCCATCTATGTCCACTGTGAGCGACCATCTTTAAACAGAGGCAGTGGTTTACGACACCAACTGTCTGCCATCTATAATCCAGTTTTGAGATCCCTTCCCAGACGCCTTAACGCCCACTCACATCCTGGGCCATCTGACCTCAGGAAATCACATGATAGGGTGGGGCCAGGTTTCACAATGAGCTCACCCGAAACTCTGGCTGATTAGGACCCACACCCGCTTTCACACCTTGGCTCATGTGATTAGGTAGAGGATCATCAGGGGGTCCTTTGTCCCCCTTTGGGGGGGAAACTCCCACTAGGTTTAAATCTGGGACTCTCCATCACTGATCCTTAGAACTGAAGAAGCTTCTCGGATGAGAGGTGAAACGTCTTCAAGCAACTTAACCCTTTAAAGCCGGTCGGAGCGGGCACGCTCCATTTTGTGTAACTATTTTTAAATCCCGGTAGCTCTGCAACCACATAAGCTAGCACAATATTTTTTTTTTGCATATGAAACCGGAGGAGTTGTACTTACATCTTATGCCATCAGCTCATCCTAGGTCACAGTTTCCTTCCACATATAGCTTTGCAAAAACTGCATAAAAAGCGCTTGCAGCAACAAAAACATAATATTCCAGAAACACGCTTTGCCGATCGGATCAGCTGTTCATGACACTTCCTACGTCCATCAGCGTAACCTTTCACATGTCTGCCATTACCTGCCCGAAACCGGAAGTGACGTCATTTTGTGGAAATGTAGTTTTTTACCATCGGCGCCTCATGAGCCTATACTGGTGTTTTTAAAAGTTATGTTTGACTTTATGACTTTCTGTGTCGTTTCTGGGATGCTTAGGACTCATATTGCACTGCTGGAAATAGTTTATTTTGATGCATATGCTGTTATTTTGCAAATTTGCATTATAATATTTATTTTCGTTTTTCCTGCAGTATATGAAAATTGGTGTATTTCAAAAATAAAACTATGAAGACACTCAAAATAAATTTCCTGTGGTGGGAAACTAGTTTGTACAACTTTTTTGTATTTACAGTTTTGAGGGATAAGCCTCTTACATTTCTCTAACTAGAAATATATGTAAAAAAAACAAAAACGATTTTCAATTTTTTTGTAGTTTATTGCACTTTTTTGCAATTTATGTAATTACTATGCACTTAATGCATACATATTATTAAAATTTGGGCTATACTGGTTGTATTGATGTATAGAAACTTGAAATGTTCCCAAAAATGGCACTACAGCATGTAAAAATATAATATAAGCTCTGGCGGACTTGGTTCTATGGTAGGTCTTAAAGGGTTAAAGAAGTCCAGACGCTTTTCTTTCCAAGCTCCTTAGTCTTCCCTTTAAGACTTTTGTAAAATGCTTTTTTACAGATGAGACTATGAAAACTTATAGAAGGTTCCAAAATTTATTTTTAGCAGGAAAACACAAACCTGACTTAATAACAGCAGGAGGAACCTTTAAAATACTTATAATGGAATTAACAACCATTTCAACCAGAATGGAAGGAACCGGAAACCTGAACGTGAGTGTGGTAGGAAGATACATTAGCCATATATACACTGAATATAATAATAAAAATCAGGAATCCAACTGCAGCTATGACTGTGGCGGCAATGTTGAGATTGCGAGCAGTGGAGCCATGACGTCGTGCACCTTCCAAATCTCCAGCCACCTTCCTGTCTCTGGACTGGAAGAATGAAAGCATTTTATACACTTTAAAAATTTTAATATCATCTGACATTTGCTGTGTTGCTTTTAAAACTTGTAGTAAGCCATTTGTTCAATTGTTTTTGTCTTATCCTCGCTTCTTTTAAGATTTTATCTTACTGAGCTCTGTCCTGTACCATATCAACTTTTTACATAATTCTCTGTTACATTTTATTTTTATTTTTATTTACACATTTACCTTAGTAACTAGGGATGGGTATCGTTTAGGTTTTATCCGATACCGGTGCCAAACCGGTACTTTTGAAACGGTGCCGGTGCTTAAACGGTGCTCAAACCGGTGCTTAAAGAATGGAGAACACAAAATTGGTCCAAAAACCTCTCATGTTCAGCTGTTTTTTTTTTGTAAAAAGATAACAATGTTAGCCTTTTCTGCAGCTATAGGGCATATATGGTATCACTCTTGGATGGAAGCAGTGCTTAATCAATGGAAAAAACACAAACTTTGTCAAAAAACCTCTCATGTTTAGCTGGTTTTTGCAAAAAAGATAACAATGTAAGCCTTTTCTGCAGCTATAGGGCATATATGGTATCACTCTTGGATGGAAGCAGTGCTTAAACAATGGAAAAAACACAAACTTTGTCCAAAAACCTCTCATGTTTAACTATTTTCCACTTTTTCTTTGGTCATTTTAGCCTTTTTGGCCAGGGTGAAGGGAGTATCTGCCATCAAACAAGAAGACAGCCGCATATAACTACGACGGTGTTTGCTAGTTACATGCATTAATGTAATAATGTGGTTAGCCTACTCAACGTAAATTACACACGAACAGCATTAAGCTACTCACGCAGAGAAGAACGGCTGCTGCTGCTGCCATCATCATCCGTCATCATTTCTGCTACACTGGCAGGGCTCGGGGCCAGGACTCTACTCTTCGGGTTTTTGGGGGATGTTGCTAACTCCGTGTCCGATAACAGGCACCACACCCGCAGTAGATGTGCACGGTGTGAGGTCTCGCAGCAAGCTATCAAACACGGCGCATTTCTCGGCTTTACAAAAAAAGCGTCGCCAGGCGTTTCATCAGAACTCCTTTCTTTTGTGTAGTTTTATCATATTTTATGACATTTAGCACATAAAAGATGTCATTTCTAAGAAATTAAAATTTGATACAATAAACTCACCTTGATGGAATAAATGAGAGCTAGAACTCCAAGGCAAAAAGGATTTGAGTAGACAAAGCAGCAGAACGACCAGATGATATGGTCTTGCGGGGTCTCAGGGATGACTGGTTGCCCAATGTTCACAGTAGTGTGCGGGACCACTCCAGTCTGACCAGGTTGTCTACCGTAATTTACTCCCTGTAATGCCACGGTTTCAGTTGGCCAATCTTGTTGATGCATCACTCAATTCTCAGCTCAGCTGAAATGTGGAGAAAAGAAAGTTTTGCAAGAACAAGAGAGTCACCACAAGTTGTGGCTTTTAAAGCTTTTGGGTGTTGAAACAGGAAGCCCATGACAACCGGATCTACAGTTGTGTGATCCATCACTACAAAATACAATAACACTCTAAGCATGCATCAAACTGTCACATTTCTTAATATTAACTTGCAAAAAAGAAACCTACTGCCAGTCACTAAACCTTTTTCATTAATAGCAATACCAGTTATCATTTGAGAAGTAACCTTTATTAGTTGGAATTAAATGTAATATTGATGTTGTGTTCCAGAGATGATGAAATTACAGTGGGGCAAAAAAGTATTTAGTCAGCCACCAACTGTGCAAGTTCTCCCACTTAAAAAGATGAGAGGCCTGTAATTTTCAACATAGATATTCCTCATAGCAATGTGTCGGTCGCGAACTAAACAGCTCTCAGAGCCGGATCATTGAATGTCGGGAGTTGGCTCCTTATTGGGAGGCGTGGTTTTTTTCTCTTTCTTTCACCCTCTCTCTCTCTCTCTCTCACTTTTTTTTCCCGCTTCATGCCGCACGCCTTATGTTTGCTGAGCAGAAGGGTGAGGGGCAGTAGTTGCACTAGCACGGGAACAGAGCAGGAGGGAGAGAGAGAGACACCAAGAAAAGAAGCAAAATCTGGAACCATTTCAATTTTACTGACAAGACAAATGCAGAATGTAGAGTCTGCAAGAAAAGACTATCATATAGAGCCGGCTCCACAAACAACCTGTAAAGGCACCTGAGAACTGTCCACCCATCAGTGCAATGGGAAAATAAAACACAGTTAGTTGAGTGTGATATAAATGAAGGTGCCAGTGTGTCTACTGCAACTGTTGCAGCATCTACATCATCATGCAGTATACCACCACAACCACCTAAACCAAACCAGAGCTCTATTAGAAAGTTTTTGCAGAAGTCTGTGACCACAGCAAGACAGAACTCAACTTCTCTAAAAAGAGCCGGAATTCCCATCACTACACCCCGCAGTACTTTACACCGTCTGGCTTACATGTGGTTGCTAGTATGTTTAAAATTAGAATGGGAGGCAGAAGTGCCAAAGCGACCAAGTGTGAGTTAATAAAGATTCTGCTGAAAAACATGCAGCTGTGGTCTGCCATGTGCTCTTTACACTGATCTTGATTCCAAGCCTTCATTACAGGATCATAAACAGCAACTTTTTATTGTCTTTACTGTCACCTCATCATGCTCACATCATACAGGTGCAAAGATGAATTCTAGAAATTATCACAGGATCTGCTTAATGTTAACATTGTATTTGAATGTTGACTGGGATCTTCTACAGAACTCACAACAACAGTTATGGACTTGTTGTTGTGATGTGTATTTGTAAGTCTATGCTTCTGTACGGTGTTCTACTTATTGTATGTGTAGGCGTGTGTAGGTATGTGTGCGAATATATGTGTGTGTGGATGCCAAGCACCTGCAGGCCTGATGGGCGTGGTCCTGCTAGAGGATTGGTCCCACCTGAAGCCTCACACACACCTGCTGCTGATCAGGCTCGTCGGGGGAGCTATTTAGGAGACCGATGGAGCTCCCACTGATGCGGGATCATTGTGTGAGACTTCACGTCAATCTTAGCTCAGTTAAAGTCTGTGAGTGTATGCCTACTGGAATACAGTGTCTTGACGGCTGCCTCTGTTATTTCCCCTCAGGAGGAGCGTGGAACATTGGAGGGCAGCAGGCATGGGGTGTGTGTGGAGCTCGGAGCACTGGCTTTTTGAGAAGACATTTACTTTTATTGTTGTTGGTTTCCTCACACTGTGAATAAACACACTGCTTAGACACAGAGCACCGCGACTGGGTCCTCCTTTCCCCACATCCCCACGGTTTGCCCTGCCAAACCGTGATGGTAACAGCTTTGAGGTTGTTGGATGGCTCAGCATTTTTTCAACTAATTATATTCAACATTTTGCCTTTGCTCTAGCAAGGACTCTCAGACAAGTGTGATTCATTGCTAGGTAGGGGCACATATTTGGAGAAGGGTGGCAAAATTCTACCAACCATTAACCATAATTCAATAGCCCTATAAACCCAATAACCGAATGTGCTTTTAACTCTTATTAGAATGAGATTTTAACCACTACGGTGCAATGTTTTTAGATGCTGTGTTGATAAAGTACAAGAGATACAATCAGTGCTCTATCAGCGTTTATTCAGCATTCAAGGACAGCAATATTTGCATTTTATTTTTACTGACATATAGTGCACATATGTTTTGAGCAAAAACATTTTTGAATATTAAAATACAAACATTTTTAACATACAATTGGCAAATTAGCCAATGCCAATGCAAAACTTTATCTGCCTATTAAAAAAAGAAGATAATCTTCTCACAAACTGGTGTTTGATTTTGAAACAGGAAAAAAGTGGGGAAACAAATGAAAAGACTAACATTTGAATGAAACCTGAAAGCAAGTAAATACTTTCTATGCTGCGTTATGATAAACTTTGGCAATAGTGATGCATAAAGAACAACACTGGCTGATGATGAAATACAGTCAGCTGGCATGGTGACACTGCCATTATTAACCTGCAGGGCTGCACTGGGACAAAAAAAATCGGCCCACCAGGTATTAAAGCCATAAAGCCTTTGAATGAAAACAAACGCTGTTGTGACAGTGATGTACACTGTCTTTTTGGTATATGTATGATTTCTATACATTTTACGTCAGATAAAAACTTTGTTCGCAAGATTCAGATAATTATTTAATAAAAGCTAGATATTTTAAATGAAAATAAGAAAGAAAAGTGTTTCTTTGTGCCCCCCTCTCCTTGTTAATGCCCTACCTGCCCCCCTGGCAAAACTTTGCTAGACCCGCCCCTGCACAGTTACCAGTTGTCAGCTACATAGAAAAGGATCCTGGTTTCAATCCCATTTCATGATTGAAGTAGCAACAGGAGAAGTAGGGGAGAGAATAAGAGAAGAAGAGGCAGCTGACAGTGTAAAGACAGAATAATTCCAGCTTTGTGTCTTTTTTTCATTATAGCTAAAGTCTGTGACAAACTGCGTCCCTACTCAGCTCAATATGAAACGTGTAATATTTTCTCTGAATGAGGGACCATTCCATTTTTAAGGAGTGGTTGGCAACTCTACTAACTAACCTTATAAATAGGGATGGGTACCGGTGTCCGGTGCCATGATGGCACCGGTTCTGACATAAACAGTAGTAACCAGACCGAAAAGCAGCGCACATTTCGGTGCTTTATTTCGGTGCTTTTTTTTTTTTCCTGAGCCAATTCTAGCCAATCATTTTACGTTTCCGAGGATAGTAGGCGGGCCCAGGTACGTACGTTCTTTTAGAGCAGAGCTACACATTAAAAATGCCCAAGTCGAAGTGGTCAAAAGTCTGGCTGTACTTCACAGCAAAAGATGCAAACCCAGCACCCTGCAACAAGTGCTTTAAGCTGATACTGTGATACTGTCAAAGGAGGTAACACCTCGAATCCGATGAAACACCTGGCGACGCATAGCGTTTTTTTTAAAGCCGAGAAATGCGCCGTGTTTGATAGCTTGCTGCGAGACCTCACACCGAGCACATTTACTGCGGGTGTGGTGCCTGTTATCGGACCCGGAGTTAGCAACATCCCCCAAAAACCCGAAGAGTAGAGTCCTGGCCCCTAGCCCTGCCAGTGTAGCCGAAATGATGACAGATGATGATGGCAGTAGCAGCCGTTCTTCTCTGGGTGAGTAGCTTAATGTTGTTCGTGTGTAATTTACGTTGAGTAGGCTAACCACATTATTACATTAATGCATGTAAGGTGAACTAGCAAACACCGTCGTAGTTACATGCAGCTGTCTTCTTGTTTGGTGGCAGATACTCCCTTCACCCTGGCCAAAAAGGCTAAAATGACCAAAGAAAAAGTGGAAAACAGTTAAACATGAGAGGTTTTTGGACCAATTTTGTGTTTTTTCCATTGATTAAGCACTGCTTCCAGCCAAGAATGATACCATATATGCCCTATAGCTGAAGAAAAGGCTTACATTGTTATCTTTTTACAAAAAAAACCCCAGCTAAACATGAAAGGTTTTTGGACCAATTTTGTGTTCTCCATTCTTTAAGCACCGGTTCGAGCACCGTTTAAGCACCGGCACCGGTATCGGATAAAACCTAAACGATACCCATCCCTACTTATAAATAAAGTAAAGTTCACTATCAGTAACATCATAGCACCTGCCCAGCTGTATATAAACTCCGTCGGATCTCTCCTCCTCCTGCCTACCTTTCCCTCATCCACCTGCTAACCTCTGTGGACGCTCCGCCACAGCCACCACCAAACAACTGAGTTATTTTTACACATCGGCCAGCATCTGGCCAATCCACCACCTCCCATTGTTCCTGCCGTTACAAAAAATAAATAAATAAATAAATAAGTCATCAGCTCACCGGGCAAATGCCCGGATTATATCTTAAAACTCATAACTCTTATGCTAGCTCCCCCCAGTAGCCTACTGTCTGAAATATTCAACGGTTGCAATAATTCTTTAAGTGTTAATTTTTCCTTGGTATTCTATTTTCACCGAAGTTTAATAAACTCAACACACTTAATATTACTTACCAGGACATTTATTCTCTCCTCATTTTCAAGCGCTATATAAATCCAATCCATTATTATTGTTATTTTCTTTCACCGGAAAATTGTTTTCTGCGGTGCAGTCTTTCTCCTTCCTTTGCTAAAGTGACACTGAGAAGCCGATGCTGCATTCACTTACACTCGGATATCTGAGCTTCACTGAGAAAACATAATCGTACATTTGATATTTGATTGAATTTTATTGTTTTAGCTTCGGGGGGCCAGTCTGGTTGGGGGGTGGCCTGTGCCCCCCCCAAGCCATCTTGTGGACACGCCACTGCATCTTCCCCTGCCAAAATTGAGACGATGTCATTGAAAAGACATTGCAGACATCCTGGAGTCAATCGACAACCGATTGTCCAGTTTCGATTCAAAATGAAAACATGACTGTAAATTCAGACACGTGAGGTTGTGCTGAAAAGAATGATACCAAACAAGGCAAATAAACTGTTTTTAAAGGTAAAATGTGGAGGGAAAATCAAAAGTAGTTAAAAATGGCCAATTATACCCTGGACCCCAGAGGGTTAAACGTTTTTTTAAAGTAACACAATAGTTACTTTTAAAGTAATTAATTACTTTTAGAATATTGTAACTCAGCTACTTAACCCAGTTACTTTTTTGAAGAAGTAACTGGTAACTATAATTAATTACTTTTTCAAAGTAACTTGCCCAACGTTGCAAATTACATACATATACAAATTACAATTACATATTACTCGTCAAAGAAAAGGAAAACAAAGGCAGAAAATCAAGCATCTGAGCCCACAACTCAATTATTAAACTTACAGTTTGAATACGTCCCAGGGGAAAACTTTCCCAAGTTTCCACTGTTCTTCTTTTCCGTAAATTTGTAATGATATGCTTACTCCCCACATCACTACTTATCATCTGCGCTTTTACCAGTTCATGTCATTTACCTAACAATTATTCCTGGCCTTTTCTTTTTATTAATTCTAAATTCTTCATTAATTCCATCTCCTTAAATGTGAAACATTGCACTTCCTCATAATAGCTGAATCAAAAAACAAAAATAAAATATAATAAAATACTTCATTATAACCAGGGGTGCACATAAGTGGTCCGCTTGTCCTCCTCCAGAAAATCTTATGTACGCAAACGTGCATTGCAACCTCTTATCTGGTGCGTCTTTTATTTTGAAAGCTGCGGACCACTCACATGCACCCCTGATTATAACACACTGTCTACAGTTTAAAAACTTAGTCTGTCTCTGCAGTGGCTTCAATAAGTTATTAGCTGTTAGTCTATTAATTGTTATATAACAGTGCAACTGAATGAGAATTGCTTTGCTGCGATTTCACCAAAATGGCTTAAAATCTAAAGAAAATTAGAAAAGTTAGTGTGATGCAAATAATGCTGGCAATGGTCAACAGTAATGAATGCAGAGGGACTTTATGGCTGATGGTTCTGCCTTTCAATGAGTTCTCAATCCTGCCCGCTCAAATTTCATAATCAAACAACTGCTGACTGACAAGTGGGCGGACCTTCGTATTTGACCTAGTGGAGTCTTTGTTAAAAGAAAATACAATTTTTTTTTTTTAAAAAAAGGAAATTAAATAAAAAGGTAAGTTGAGTGTTTTAAAATAATTCAGTTGACGCAGATTTTTTTAAATTCTGAAATAAAAATAATTTACTCCAATAAATTTAAGTTATAAGTTGGTTTTTTATGTCATAAAATGTTTCAAAATGAAATGAAAGCAACCAAAAAAAAAAACAACACACAAAAAAAAGAATTGTCTTATCTCAGAAACTAAATCAGTCGGGCTGTCATATCAGACTAAAAACTAATACCTTTTATGTTTGGGAATCCAAACCTTCGAAAGATTATTTAATGATGCTGTATTACTTAAATAAATAGGTAAAATAAAAAAAATTATTTTTCAAGTAGCAGGTACTTAATATGCAAAATAGCTTAAGTTGATCAAAAATAATAAGTTTGACTGTTTTCAAAAATTACATTTGCATTACTTAATTTTTGCTTAAAACTTTGAGCTTTTTGGTTTATAGTGGGGAATTTATATTGTTGCCACTACCAAGCAAAACTTTCATTGAAGTGACGGAAGTGAAGAGGTAAGTGACGGAAGTGATGAACAAGGTAAGGTAAGCGACTCATGTTGTAACTGACGTCAGACGCCGGAGATTTTGGCGGAAAATTAAAGCGAATGGTAGTTTAGAATTGACTAAAGTTTCTTTAAGCTTCAGTATTACCAAATATACTAATCAATTGTCATATAACTAACAATATCTGTCCTATCATCTCTAACACCCTGGAGGACAACGAGGAGAGTTTAGACGCTCTCCAAGATTACATCGACCGGTGCTTCCACGACCTAGTCATGAAGAAGGCTCAGAGTGCGTCTTCCCCGGCCAAAGTTGAGACGCCGTCATCTAAAAGATGTCGCCCGGCAGACTCCCCCGGCACAACATCGCCTGCCGGCAAAGACATCGTAGACATCCTGGAGTCAATCGATAAGCAATTGTCCAGTTTTGATGCTAGGCTGTCCCTGGTGTAGATTTTACACTGGGAATTTAAATCTCTGAGAGAATCCCTGGAGTTCAGCCAGCAGCAGGGGGAAACGCTTACCGCTGAAAATGCCACGCTACGGGAGTTGGTCAAATCTCTCACCGATAATGTGACCCAGCTAAACACAGAAAATAAAAAAATAATAGAGAACGTTAACGATCTACAAGCCCATAGCATGCGAGACAACCTTGTGTTTTCTGGTATTCCAGAATCTGCCGGAGAGGACGCGGAAGCAACGGTGAAAAGCTTTATTAAACCCCACCTGAAGCTGCCGGAGGACACCGTGAAGTGTCCTTCGAAAGAGTGCATCACTTGGGCGCCGTGAGGTCACTGACCAGAAGACCACGTCCAATTGTGGCCAATTTTGGCCAATTCAAACAGAAGGAACAGGTGAAGAGTCGCAGCAGGGAGCTGAAAAGAATGGACTTCAGCGTGAACGACCAGTTCCCCAAAGAGGTCCTGTTCCCAGTTTGACATAGCTTCATCCAGAGAGGCTCCCGTGCTGTCATCGCCATGGACAGGCTCTATGTGGACGGACAGCTCTACCGCGACCCACTCCGTGGTTATATTGACTGCACTCTAGATAAGAACCCGCTACGCTCTTTTCTTATCCACTCTCACTCTCTCCTTTACCTTGTGTTTAACCTAGTAATATCAGAATGATGTCATAGCAGATATAACACCGTCACCCTCCGTCATTGTTTAATTGGAATGTTTCCATTTTTTTCTTTTCTTTTTTTTGTTGTCGCTCACAGTTCTTGTGGTTTCTTTCTTTCACTTTTCTTACACTGCTGTGATCACCTACTTCCCCACTCACCTACAAACATCACCCTCTATTTCTGCATATTCACACACCACGATCACCCAAACACATGCGCTCAATGGCAGCACATTTACATCAGCCTCACAGCGCACACAGACTTATAGGGCACACACGCAAGCCACGCTTGCTCATTTTAGTGAATATACACACACATAGTCAGACTTATGGAGCCTCTCACCACACATTTTTTTTCTCTCTTTCTATTTACAAACAAGTGATGTTTCACCATTCTCTTCACCCGTCTAAAGGAAACACCCAGCGCACATCATTAGCCATACAGACACAATTATGGGCACACTAAGGTTTGTCACATGGAATGTAAATGGAGCTGGCACCAGAGAAAAGAGGTTAAAGATATTTAACCAGCTTAAACAAAACTACAGACGTTGTTTTATTACAAGAGACTCACAGGCCTGTCACAGGTTTAAACGAACTTAAAACACCTGAGCTTCCTAATGTGTTTGCAGCCTGCTATAATTCTAGACAAAGGGGAGTAGCAATTTTAATACATAAAAATGTTAATTTTACAGTACTCGATACAGTTATAGATCCAGCGGGTAGATTCCTTATTATTAAATTATCAATATTTAACAAAAAGCTATATATTGTAAGTATATACGGTCCAAATGTTGACGAACCCTCAGTCTTCCACGGATTTTTTTAGTGCACTCTCTGAACACTTTGATTGCACACTTATTCTTGGACGCGACCTCAGCCTGGGACTAAATGAAGAAATGGATAGGCTCAACACAACAGGAGCTCAGCGTAATTGGCAGTCCACAAATATAATCAAACAGTATATGAGCAACTATGGCCTTTGCGATGCATGGCGCTCCCTTCACTCCAATATTCTTTCTTCTCACATGTTCATCACTCCTACTCTTGTCTGGATTATTTTCTAGTCAGTAGCTCATTGCTGAGTGACATCTCAGACACTGAGATTCACCCTATTGCTGTCAACGATCATACTCCTGTATCTTTAACACTAATACATAAGAAGAACACTACACCAAGTAAAAACTGGAGATTCAATACATCGCTGCTCAAATATGAAAACTGTATTAATTTTAAAAAAGAGTGGACTTCATATTTAGACTATAATGACACTCCCTGAACGTTAGCATCTGTTCAATGGGAAGCAGGGAAAGCTGTGATGAGAGGTAAAATAATTTCTTTCTCCTCACACAAAAAGAAAGAAGAAAAAAAATATTCAGGAACTGGAAAAAAACATCAAATCCTTAGAAGAAGCCTACGCGTCCGACCAAGATCAAGAAATAATGAACAAAATATGCAAAACAAAACTAGAATTAAATGAAATTATTAATTAAAAAAACAGAATTCCTAGTACAAAGACTTTGCTTGCAAATTTTGAACACAGTAACAAATCCGGTTGATTTCTAGCAAACCAGTTAAAAATAAAGAAAGAAAAAACAACTATATATGCTGTTAAAGATTTATCTGGGAACACAATATATGACCCTGAAAGAATAAACAACATTTTAAGGGATTTCTATGAAGCTTTATATTCACCACAAATAAACCCATCTAAAAATGAAATTGATCAGTTTCTTGACAACGTAACTCTTCCAAAATTACTAGACAGTCAAGCAATGGCACTGGATTTGCCACTGACACCAGGTGAACTTCAGGAAGCCCTGATAGGTATGCCCAATAATAAGGCTCCAGGTCCAGACGGCTACCCTGCAGAATTCTACAAATAATTCTGGACAATTTTGGCACCAGTTTTTTACAGAACGCTGTTGGAAATCAAAAAAAAGTGCAGACTACCTCCAAATATCAATTCTGCCAACATTAGTCTTCTGCCAAATCCAGGCAAAGACCCTTTATTTCCCCTCAATCTATTGTCCAATATCCCTTATAAATGTAGACCTCAAAATAATCTGCAAAGCTCTCTCAAAAAGATTAGAGAGGATAATCTTAATTCATCCTGACCAAACTGGTTTCATAAAAGGTAGGCACTCATCAACAAATACATGTAGATTACTTAATTTGATAGACTACTCATGCAGTAAAAACTTTGAAACCATAATATTATCTCTAGATGCAGAAAAAGCGTTTGACAGAGTTAATTGGAAATTTTTATTTGCAACTTTACACAAATTTGGTTTTGGAAACCATAAACTGGCTAAGAATATTATATAATTCCCCAATAGCTCTTGTCAGAACAAATGACCAGACATCCTCCAGCCAGAGGGGCTTCCTGTGCTGAGTGTGAGTGTGGATGAGGTGATGCTGCTGATCCGAACCACCTGAGGTCTGTCTTTCAGGAAGTCCAGGATCCAGCGGCACAGGGAGGAGGATGTTCAGGTCTTTTTTTTAAAAAAAGATTACTTTATTGAACATTCAGTGAGTATACAACATAAAAACAGATGAAGTATACAAAAGAACACAACATGAACATACAAAACCAGGGGTAAAAAAAAAATAATTATATGAATACACACAAAAATTCACATACATGTATTGTTTTGAGAATCTGATATTGATTGTATGTACAATTCCACATCCTTAAGAAAATGACAGAAATATTGTCTTTTATTAATAACCTTACATTTATGGATGAAAATTTTAGCTAAAAGTATCAACAAATTTATTATAAAAAAAACATTTGTCATTCTTCCTGGGGAACTTAAAGAAACACAATAAAACATTTTCCCATCGTAAAGAAAACTCCATTAAAATATAGACAATAACAAACCTGCTAAATTCCTTCCAGAATCTCTGTGTAGAAGAACAGTTCCAAAAAAGATGTGTCACAGTTTCTGGATGAGCCCCACTGAAAGTGCAATCAGTATGTGCAATCATGTATGTCTCTTCTAAATTTTGCCATGTAGTGACTGGCTGGGTAGCATTTATGAAGAATTTTAAACTTCCTTCACCTTATTTACAATTAGATATTTATGGGGGATCATCCAGACTTTGTTCCAGTTGATATCTGGAACATCACAGTTCCAGTAAGATGTTGTATATGGGAGAGACACAATATCTTGTTGGAACAAACTACGTATTCTCTTATTGCTGTTACCAAGTTCCTGTGAAAAGCAGATTTTTCCCACTGCTGACTGGGCTGGATCAGGGAGAATGACTGAGGTAGTTATTGAGCTGTCAGTGTTTTTATATAAGATTAAAGTACCTGAGGGTATGGCACCAAACACCATTGAGAATTCCTGAACACTGACTGGAAAATTATATAGTGCAAGAAATTTGTTGTAAATAAGTAGCACTCCCTCTTTATTAACCCACTGAGCCACCAATATGATCCCATTTTGGACCCACACTGTAAAATATAACTTGTTGTTTCAACTTAAAAATATGAGGTAAAGGGCTGCCTTAAAATTTTAAGTTAAGTCAAGAAATAGAGTTTGTTCTTATAACACAACCAATTGTTATCTTAATGAAAAATCACATGTTGTCTAAACTTTCGTCTTAGTTTAGTTGGCTGAGATTTGTTAGTCAGTTCAACTCCTTTAATTGTCATCTTTACTTGGGAAAACCCTTTCAGCTAAATTAAAATAATCTATTGTTTAAACTCTTGTCCTAGTTCAGTTGACTTGGGTTTTTTAGTTAATTCAAATACTTTAGTAGTTCTTTTAACTTAGGAATCTATTTTAGCTTAACTAACATAATCTGTTAGCTAAGTTGATTTAAGTTTATTAATTAACTGAGCTCCTTAAGGTAGCTGAGTGAACTTGTAAATCAGTTTCATTTTAATTATCAGAGTTGATTGACTGGATGTAAAGAAAAATGTGTATTAAACATCTTAAGTTTTGTTTTGGTTTTTTTTTGGCTTTCTAACATCCATTTCAGCAAAACTACCTGTTAGGTTTATCTTAGATCTCAGGTTTAAATATCTACATTCCTTTAAATTAATTTTCTGTTGTTTACAGAAAAAAAATAAAACCCCACAGATTCCATTAAAGTCTATCTGATCATTTCATACAGAAAGTTTGTTTTAAGAACATGACAAGACAATTACTCATGAGCACCCAACATTCACCATTTATTGTGCCATCTTAGTCATCTGAGAAACAGAAAAATCAGTGACGTAGCTCATCAGGCTCACAATCCATCAAAACTCAAAGGCTGCTCCCTGTGAAACAATAAATTTGAACTTGGTCTTGAGCCCAGTTTGGGTGAAGATGAAATTCTGACCAATACTCTAGGAGCAGTAGTGATTCTTGTGAAGTAACAACATAAAGTCTGCATTAATGTAATGTATCAACGGGACACTTGCTATTTTAGAAAAGTTATTCTTTACATTTACAAAATTTTTAAACTTCATTGTGCTCAGTCACACCTGTTAGCATAAAACTTGAAATATTAAAATAGTACAAAACCTTTGATAAGTGACAGTAAAGATCAGTTTATAACAACTAAGACATCAAACTCTTGTATTTGTCTTCGTTTACAATTGCAACAAATTCCACAGAACCAATATCTCTGAAAATGACTGCATGCTTCTGAAACATTTGATAATATGGATATTTCAGAAACATTAGTTTGAGTCTGCTCAATTGCAAAACAAAGGAAAAACTACTGACTTGCATGAGATAAGCATCTGCAAAGTCCAGCATTATATTGTTGTTCACATAAGTTTCTTAAACCATGAACAAATGAGTAATTGTCTAATCTGGAATGTAAAGTGTAGTCATTTAGTGACATACAAAAGTGAGAATGAGAACTTGCAAGAATAAAAAAACAAACAGTAAAATAAAAACTGTCCTTAACACTAAGGATCATACAATTACAGTTCTGCATGGCTTTCTGCAAGAGTCTGTTTCTTAGACCATGCACTAGTGAGATGCACTGCCTTCCACCAATGTTCATTAGGATGTTCTGAATGACTTCAAAGATGTCCTTAAGTTCCTTTGGATAGTGTATGTTGAGGGCAAAAAGAAGGCCCATCAGCATGGAAATGGCACTTGAGACATCCCTCAGATTAGACAGGATTACTGCTGCCTCAAGGACAACCAACACATTGATGTCTTCTTCTTTCACCATCGCAATGCCAACTTTCATCCTCTTAGAAAACGTGTCTTCAATACCTGTCGGCTATAAAAGGGTTCAAAGACAAAAAAAAAAAAAAAATTACACAATTACAATTACACAATATCCCGTGTGCTTAACAATTCATGTCTTTCCAAAGAAGAGCCATACTGATGCTTTGGATGATGGTGATTGGCTTTGGGTAACACTTATTAGTTGTTAAAGTTTTTTCAGAATGAGATATGCACCCCCATGTTACAAATCCATTTCTTGCTTTAAACAAAGACCATGTTCATAAATAACTGAGCATGTCTTCAATTGCAGAATTCAAACAAAATTTTCAATTTAAATGGTAAATGGCCTGTATTTGTATAGTGCTTTACTAGTCCCCTAAGGACTCCAAAGTGCTTTACACATTCAGTCATTCACACACATGGGTGGATGACTGAATCGTGACTCAAGAGTTGACAGTTCGTCTTATAATTGGAAGGTTGCCGGTTCGAGCCCTGGCTCCGACAGTTTCAGTCGTTGTGTCCTTGGGCAAGACACTTCACCTGTTGCCTACTGGTGGTGGTCAGAGGGCCCGGTGGTGCCAGTGTCCGGCAGCCTCGCCTCTGTCAGTGCGCCCCAGGGTGGCTGTGGCTACAATGTAGCTTGCCATCACCAGTGTGTGAATTTAAATCTACTTATGCTAAATATTGGCTGTGCTCTAAACCAAATCTGGCTGAGAATACATGAAATGTGCAAACTGCAGCTACACTACAGGATCAGATTATGGCTCCATAGACAATGCTTCTTTAATCAGTTTATTGATTAAAGTTTATTTTTTCCCCCTATATTAACAGCATGAAAAAAGAGCATATAGACATGGCTGAACAGGTTGCATAATTGGCACTGAATATCAACATCCACCTTTACCCAGCTGCCCAATGACTCTCGGCCAGTAACCTTTAATTGCTTACCCAGTCTACACAGTCTCTTTTCCAGGGTCCAGGACATTTCACCAAAGTATTGCCCCCCACAGCTGTAGCAGCCACTGCAGCCCCTTAAATATCCTAATATCTCTGCCATTACAATATACAATGTGAGAAATCAAACGTAAAGCTGAAGTGAACAGTACAGCAGCGAAATGTCAAAGACCCTGGTGAAGACATGAATAAACACAAGACACTAATAATATCAATGCTAGCTTGCCAGTTAGTTTCTCTGAAACCCAGACCAAATCCAGTGTCAAAGATCTTGTAATAATACATTTGGTGAGGAAAAAGTACACATGTACTTTTTAATTTAAAATCCACTGTGGTGCTGTCATTATTAAATTTACTAAAAGAAACAATGCTAACCTTCACAGTCTTGAAAGTGTGTGAGGGATCTTCCTTTAGAAAATGAGGTCCTCTGTCCTCTTCCTTTGTGTAGGGCTCTGGTCAAAGAAGTCAAAAAGAAAACAAAAACACTTTTTAAACAGTGTTTATGAAGCATGTAGACAGCTCCAAATTCACAGCTTTTTGATGCATAATTCCATCAATATATGATTATCATTGGAGATTTTGAATCAGGCTTATCAGGACATTCAAGTAGAATATGATATCCAACCTACCACCAATATACATAGATTCTGTAAAAGTTACCACACTAAATGTCCAGTTGTGAAATATGATGACAGACTTTACTTATCAGCTTTCTTTCAATGAGTTCATCAGTTGAACTGGATAACCTAAAACTTAAACAAAGGATTAGATTTCGCAGTTGAACACTTACATCATCTCCGAAGCATCTTATGAGCCTAGTTAGCCTTTCTATGCCGCTCTTGATTTTGTACAGCTCCACGAACCTCTCCATAATGGTCAAGCACAGCAAAAAGGAACCCTTTCAGGTCAACAGATGTAAGATGGGCAAATTCTGCTTCAACCTGAGCAATAGAAGAAGAGGGGTGGAGAGTACAGGCAGAATTAAAAAAAGATTCTTTGAGACCCAAATTTAAGCAAACAGTCATCTGAGGCCCATTAGAGAAAACACAAACACACAAAAGCAAACAAACAAAAAGATGCACTTTACCTGCCGTTCAGCAAACAAGGAAGTTCAGAGAACAATAAGCTCTGTCTTGAAATCTTTTAAAGTAGAATGATTGTGAAAATGACTTATGTGATGTAAAACTTTAGCAAACGTGCGATTAAAAGAACACTGAGTAAAAGGACAAGTAACAGTTTCCTTATTCCTCAGATGTTTACCTTGATGAGCAATACTGTTTTAGTCCAACTGCCTCATTAAAGTTACACAACAGGCTTTTTACATTAAAGCCAGCAAGTCCATTACATACTCCCTTTTTAGATCTGAAATACTGTGCAGATTCTGTGTATATGTAGTGGACAGCAATTTACCCCAAAGAGCGCAAAGTTTGCAAGTCCACCTCATTTAAATGACAAAGTCAAATGTGATCATCTAGACCTGTGAAAATAAATTAATGACAAACTTGCAGTTATGGATGTTATTACAACCACAAGAACCTAAACAGTCTGCTCCATTGCTTTTGTTAATGAATCATTTGTTGGTAACACGTCTGAATATTTAGTTTATGCCACCTGCATGTGATCATCAATAGTGCCATATTACTTCTTAAGAAGTACCCTGACACTACAATCTTTATATCATTTGTTCTACAGAGCTATTAAATTACAATATAATCTGAGGTGTTTCCAGTATGACAAAATGCACAAATTGTAACTTACCATTTGACTCCACTGACAAAAATAAATCCCCAGCATCAAGTTTGGCTTCACAGACCTAAAATAAGTAAAATAAAAATATATGTTATAATTATATTGTTTTCGCCATTTATTCATGTTTGCTAATTTTCTGACATATAAACAATGTTAGTTTTGTTACAATACAGAGAATGCAGTTTAATTAAAAGGTAAATTATGCAAAAAAAAACAAAAACTTCTGCAGTATACCATGCCAAAAATCAGTGTCTCTGATGCCAATTATTTTATCACTACAGCTCGTTTAGTATGGAAACTCACACAATCTAGTCATACTGATCACAAGAGTTCAAAAATAAGTCAAAATAGTGAACTGTTGTTAAGCATAAAGCATTTCAGGGTAACAAATAACTGCACAATATAATTAAAGCAAAAAATAAGCACACTGGAGGACTATCTGATAAAAACTAATATAATGCTGGTTTGTAGACCATATTTTGTCTCTGTCCTCAGTGCACTCTTGCAGCTTAGCATGCAGCAGTTAATAACACCTTAAGTGATTACATAGGGATAAACAGATGACAACAAGCATCCGAGTCCTGCCAAAAAGGTCTTTTTGAACCCAGCCAGTTATTGGAAATATTGCCAAAATGAACTTCCACCAAAATACAACAGCCTGTGAACTTGAAAGGAATTTACAAGTACAGAGACAATATGAAATAAGCTTTATTAATTAGCTGAGTTAGCTTGCTAATATCGCAACAGTGGTTGAGTGCACAACCTTAAAGCTAGCGGCACAATACTTGTGATTTGCTCAGCGCCACATTAAACCCATAAAAAAGGCCATATGTCAGTTTATTAGGTCAAGTTTGGTCATGACACACAAGCTGGACCTTGTCGGCTAAAGTTACATTAGCTAAAGCAAACATTTCGGTAAAAGAGAAAAACACACGTCATGCCATAAATTCAAAACATGTTCCAACTTTTGTAGCTCTCTTTCCTTATAGTTATAACCAATGTTACTCACCTTGAAAGCATATTCCAAAGAAGACGATTACAAAACGTCCAAGTAAAGTGAGCATGTCGTTAACCGCCAATTCCCCATGATGCACCTCGGTAGCAGTCACGTGAGGCAGTTTTGAATCCTGCTGTGCTCAACTTACCCGCATTGTCAAGTTCACATAAGTTTCTGATTTAGCTGGACATGAGTTTTCAAGTTAGCTTTTTTTGGTGTAATTGGGACGTTTTTAACTTGTAATTCTATGTTATAACAACAACTTCAGTCATCTATCGTCAAACTGATATAGAATAATATGTTGAAATAACAAACAGCTAGAATTACATTTTACAGTGCAGGTTTCCAGGAAAAGTGATTTATTTTTGAATAAAATATCTCTGTTGTTCCAGATAAGGTATTTGTGAGGTGAGAAGTTGTGCTTATAAATGAGGGTCCATGCTAAGAGGACCTGCTTATGGAAGGATGAAGGTTTTACAGGGAGTTTCTCAACACTGTAATTACAATTTAAAATAAAATTAAAGCCACCAAAATGGGAGAAAATATGATATGGTGTAAAATTCCAGATAGAGGTAGGATTTTTAAGAAAATGTTTAGCCCAATTAATTTCGAAAGTGTTATTTAGAGTAGAAAAGTCTAAAAAGTTAAGTCCACCTGATTTGTAGTTATTTATCCCAACAGATTTTCCAATATAAAGTGTACGGTTTTTCCATATAAAAATAAAGAGCATGAGGTCAGTGTCCTTACCAATTTTCTTATCCAGATGTAAGGGGAGAGCAGCATATGTCAATCTGGATATCCCTTCAGCTTTAGTAATTAACACTCTACCTTTCAGGGATAAGTCCCTTTGCAGCCACTGGTTGATCTTTTTTCGGGGGTTTTTTGTATAATTGGAGTGAAGTTTGAAGAGCATCTTGACTTTGATCTTTGGATATTAATAGTCCTGAGTATGTGACTTCTTGTTTAACAGAAATATTACAGATAGTATTGGCAGTGCAGTCTTTAATTGCTAGCAACTGACCTTTTTTTTTTTTTTTTTTTTGAGATTTAGACATAAACCAAAGGCCTCACAGAAATTACTAATCACACTAAGGGCTAGAAGGATTTGCAATCTTCAAGAAGAGTGTGGTGTCATCAGCTAGCTGGCTGATGATGAGCTCCTTATTAGCTATGGTGATTCCTTGTACAACACTGTTTGAAATATTAGTTGCAAGAATTTGTGTATAAACTAAAAACAGATATGGTGAAAAAGGACATCCTTGGCGGACACCATGTTTCAGGTCAAATCTCGAGGTGGAGCCGTTAATCATTTTAATAGAGCTATTGCCATTCATATATGTATGTATATACATGTATATACATATACGAATATATGTATGTACATATATGTATGTATATTCGGTTTTGATAGCTTTACAGAAAAAAATATAAGTGTATATGTAAGTGTATATGTGTGCGTGTCCATAGTTCAGCTGAGACAGTGTCCTTCACCCTGCCAGGCTAAGTAAACAGTCTGCCAACCCAGGTGGCCTTGCATAGAGTGGGAAAAACAGTCTAAAGACAGACATTATGAGGGAGTTTTTGTTCTGCTCCAGCCTTGAGCCCACAGCTGGCGCCGAAGGGATAGTCGCATTATAATGGTGGTTTTACTTTAGTGCGAACAACTCATGAGAATTTCAAAGCTGTTCTTAACACTCCGACACTGGTCTCTCAATCTCCCGTTGGAGAGCCACGAGCTTCCCCATGATGTTATCAAACTTACGCTCCATGGTCTTGTCATTCTTGTGCTCAAAGAGCAGATTATGAGAACTCACGACCGCGGGGAGCTGCTCCATGATGTGATCCAACTTTCGCTCAGAGGTGTTATTCTGAGTATTCACAGCAGCCGCAAGCTTCTCCAAGATCTTATCCATGCTGCACTCAGTGAGCCCAAGAGAGAGGAGAAAAGTGCGACCGCCTTTGCCAAGAGCCAAACGATTATTTTTTATGTGAAGTTGTTTTCTGTCCTGTGTAACAATATTCAACATTGTTATCAATACATTTTAAAAAAAAAAACAACATCTCGATGCAAAATGGGTTGAAAAACATAAACTACTGTTGGATGCTGTTTGTCCGTAACTTAGACAGGGGGAACAAATCGTGGAAGGATCAGCCTGATGTTATTTGTATCCCACTGTAACTGTATAAAGAGCTAACATCTCCAAAATGTCAGGAGTAGTTAGTCATTACAAGAAGTGTCAGTGAACTAAAAATCAAGAATGTGGGATACTGTATGGGCTCAAAATGTGGTCATAAATATTTTGTACTTCTAAATCAGGATTTGTATGTGTAAAAAGAATTTGTGTGTGTGTAAAAAAGATTTGTATGTGTAAAAAAGATTTGTGTATGTGTAAAAAGAATTTGTGTGTGTGTAATAAAGATTTGTGTGTGGACTTAGCCAAAAAAACCCCTGCAAGTTACAAGTATGAATTTTGACCCTATTTTTCTTCCTTTCATCTGATTGGTCAATGTCATGTCAATCACAAATGTAACAATCCAATCAGAGAACAGATGGGTTTGGCTGTCGGAGGGGCGCTTTTTTGAACTGAAATATTTATGACCACATTTTGAGCCCATAATACTGTTTCCCATGATTTAGACAGCCCAGGGCGTGCTCCCGACGCAGTTGAAACCAATTCTGTACGGGAGACCTACCTTGGCACTTGTTCAGGTGAAGCCAAAGGGAAGATATGTTTTCTAGTATTTGTTGGTTTGAAAACATATTTGGCGATGCTTCATCCTCTGCTTTGCGCTTGTGTGGGAGCCCCGGCAAAAACCTGTCCATTATTCTTGCAGTGCCAAGCGTTCTTCTTTTAAAATTATTCATACTGTGCCCCCTGTTCAATGGCTCTGCGCCCCCCATATGGGAACCAATCAACGCCAACTCTGCATTCACCAACGAGCTGAATCAATTCTACAGCCGTTTTGAGGTTAGCCTGGCGGCCAATGCTAACTACCACCTGACAACCGAGGACAGTGACATCATCAGTGAGAGACTGTTGATCAGCATCGTGGAGCACGATGTCCGAGCGGCACTGAGGAGAGTGAACACAAGGAAAGTGGCGCGGCCAGACGGCATTACCGGCCGTCTGCTGTGCTGACCAGCTAGCAGGTGTGTTCACTTCCACCTTCAATGAGCCCCTGGTGAAGTCTGTGGTTGCCACATACTTCAAAAGATCCCCCATCATCCCTGTGCCCAAGAAAAGCAAACCCTCATCCCTGAACAATTACCGGCCAGTTGCACTGACCTCGGTAGTAATGAAGGTGTTTGAGAGGCTGCTGAAGAACATTATCTCCTCCTCCATCACAGACACCACAGAGCCTCTCCAGTCGCCTACCCAACAGATCCACATAAGTATGAAAAGAGTGTGAATATGTAAGTGTGTAAAAACTGAAGATAGTCAGATTAACAGTTACAGTATTTTGTCTCAAACATTTTTCTTGTAAAACAAAGGGGGGCCTCGCAAAAAAAGTTTGGGAACCGCTGCCTTAAACCATAGCCTACCTTGAATCCCCCCCCCCTCACAGGGAACCTCTGTGATAGACAATTCCCTCAGTTCTGACTATGGATGGTGACTCATGCTACTTGGCTTGAAGTTGGCATCTAGTGATGTTTGCCATAGCCCCAATTCAATTCAATTCAATTTTATTTATATAGAACCAAATCACAACAACAGTCGCCTTAAGGCACTTTATATTGAACAGTATATCCTATAATAATAGATACAGAGAAAAACCCAACAATCATATGACCCTCTATGAGCAAGCACTTTGGCGACAGTGGGAAGGAAAAACTCCCTTTTAACAGGAAGAAACCTCCGGCAGAACCAGGCTCAGGGAGGGGCAGCCATCTGCTGCGACCAGTTGGGGTTAGAGACAGTTTTGAAAAAAGGATAAAGAAAAGCTGTGGAAGAGAGATGAATTTCAATGAATTCCTGATAAAGGCTCTAAGGGTCTTGATGATCTTATACAGTCCACGATCCATGCGTGGGGCATTGAGTCATAATTTTTTTTATATAGTCAATTCAGGCAGTACACAGATTTGTCAGTCTGGTGTTGCAGTCTTGATCGACTGCTCTATCTACCATCAGCTTGTGTTTCACCCCTCTGGTGTTTCTGCATATTCCCTTCTGGGCCACTCTCATGTGTTATTATTATGCCTTTTGGGCACAGTAAAAGCAAACAAAAGGGAAATCCCACAAGTGATGAAAAGTAAAGAAAATCACATGCCAGGCTCCAGTGCATTCACCAAAGAACTAGCCTTTGTGTCACTAACCTCCCTGACAAAGAAAAGAAGGTTGTCCTGCTCCTGTCATCCATGCACACACAACCAAGCAAGCCTGAGGTGATTGAATTTTACAACCAAACATAGGGAGGTGTCGATACCTTTGACCAGATGTGCGCTCACTATGAATAGAATAGAATTAGAATAGAATTCAACTTTATTGTCATTGCACATGCACAGGTACAGGGCAACGAAATGCAGTTTGCATCCATCCAGAAGTGCTTTAGCCGTGATATAGATATATTACAATATATATTAGCAATAATATAGATATGTAAGTATATTACAGAAATGGGTCTATTATGGTATGTTATAATGTACACGGTATGAAGTATGTGGCTGTGAAAATCAAGAGATGGCCCCTCTTCATGGTTAATGGCTTGATCAATGTTGGTGTGATAAACTCGAGGAACACTCACAATGAGAATGTGATGAAGAGAGGTGTCTTGTATGTATTATTGTAATGTCTACCTTACACTATAAAGCGCCTTGTGGTGACTGTTGTTGTGATTTGGTGCTGTGCATATAAAATTGAATTGAATTAAATTGTATGCAACGGCTGCCTTATATCCAGGCTTTGGCACTGGCACTCATCAAACCATTGGCAGAGCAGAGGTTCCCCTCTTCAAATCTCTCACGTCAACTCAGAGTCCTGACCAGTAGTGTGCTCAAAATCCCTACCCCTGGCATTCTTGCAGGTGAGGCAGGACCAGTGGAAGTAGAAAGCAGTAGTCCCTCAGTGAGGCATGCCGACTGCCCCGCTGGCTTGGACAGGAAGGCATGACACAGATGGCATGTCTGCTGCCAATTGGTGTGCCTGCGTAGTACTACCTTGCGTGTACTGACTGCGTGGAAGGAATAGGTAAGTAAGAGTGGTCCTGGAATTTGCATGTTATCAATATTTAGTGCAGTGGTTATGAATAAATATCAATAAGCATTTTTTCCAAGGGAATTCATATAGTGAATTTAATATTTTAGTGGTCATTTTTACCCACTTTGTTTCTCTCTCCTGCAGCTGTTTGTGTATTGAGGAGACTGTGCCTTCACCAGGGAAGCCTTAACCCTTTAAAGCCGGTCGGAGCGGACACGCTCCATTTTGCATAACTATTTTTAAATCCGGGTAGCACTGCAACCATGTAAGATAGCGCAATACATTTTTTTGCATATGAAACCGGGGGAGTTGTATTTACATCTTATGCCATCAGCTTGTCCTAGGTCACAGTTTCCTTTCACATATAGCTTTGCAAAAACTGCATAAAAAGCACTTGCAGAAACAAAAACATAATATTCCAGAAACACACTTTGCCGATCCGATCAGCTGTTCATAACACTTCCTACGTCCATCAGCGTGAACTATCGCATGTCCGCCGTGACCTGCCCGGAACCGGAAGTGACGTCATTTTGCGGCAATGTAGTTTGTTTTTTTTTATCATCGGGGCCTTATGAGCCTATACTTGTGTTTTTAAAAGTGTATAAAAATGTTTGACTTCATGACTTTCTGTGTCGTTTCTGGGATGCTTAGGACTCATATTGCACTGCTGGAAATTATTTATTTTGATGCATATGCTGTTATTTTGCAAATTTGCATTATAATATTTATTTTCGTTTTTCCTGCAGTATATCAAAATTGCTGTATTTCAAAAATAAAACTATGAAGACGCTTAAAATAAATTTCCAGTGGTGGGAAATTAGTTTGTGCAACTTATTTGTATTTACAGTTTTTAGGGATAAGCCTCTTAAATTTCTCTAACTAGAAATAAATGTTAAAAAAACAAAAAACGATTTTCAATTTTTTTGTAGTTTATTGCACTTTTTTTTTGCAATTTATGTAATTACTATGCACTTAATGCATACATATTATTAAAATTTGGGCTATAATGGTTGTATTGATGTATATCAACTTGAAATGCTCCCAAAAATGGCACTACAACATGTAAAAATATAATATAAGCTCTGGCAGACTTGGTTCTATGGTAGATCTTAAAGGGTTAATTGTCCCAGGAATTTTTCTGTAATTTTGGAGCATTTTATAGGGTCCCCCCGTGACTCTTTTTTTTTTTTTTCATTTTGTGAGACATGGCACAGTTGAAATTAATTTGTCATGTGCTGTCATATTTTGATATAGTTTTATGAGAAGTACTTTTTGTTGGTTATACTATATCGGGTAGAAATAACCCGGCGGTGATGGTGTTCGTATTTGTAGCCATAGTGTTCTAGGGTTAAAAAGCCCGACTTAAACAGAAAACAAAACCTCTTGGTTGCTGTACCTATTCTAATCCCCATACCTGCCAACATCTCTTCTCAACAATATGCACTCCTGAAAACAACCAAAGAATGCTTTAGTAAGACTGAATGAGTTTCTCATTTCTCAACTAATGGAGCCAGGGAGTATGCCAAATTACACACAAACTGGAAAGAAATCAGTTGTATCAAGTCTGAAGGAGTGATTGTTAGAAGAAGAAAGTCGACAGGGAAGCACAGTGAGTGTCTACAGCCATATGTAAAACATGGTGTTGCCTCTTTCATAGTTTGAAGCTGCATTTCAACCAAGATGTTGGGGATCATGTCAAAATGAATGGAATTCTAATATTATAATCACTGTTAGATTTTGATCCAATGTGCAATACCATCTGGAAATCAATGCAAATATTTATATTTTTTCCCAGCAAAATCTAAAGGAACTAAACATGGCTCATAAACTGTAAATGTACATTTTTTGTAGAGCAGGATTTCTGCTGTTTGAAGTTCCTTTGCATGGATGAGGCACAAAACAAAGTTATATGATAATAATATCACTTTAATAATAATCAGGCACTCACAAACATTTCCATCGATACAGTTTCCATTAAAAAATATTTTGGTAGATATGAATCCATCTCTTGTGACACAACTTCAGAGTTAAAGGATGTTTTGAAAGCAGCTACTTCTTCAGAATGTTATCAAGATGGTTGGCTAACCGATCATGCCACAATAATGGTCAGTTCACTTTCACCATAATATTAAAGCACAACAGTATCATCAAATTTCAACCTTATTCAGGTGTCGGATTGGCGTCTGCTTTGTTGGCGTATATAGCAGCTGACAGATACCTACCAGCCAAGCAGGCTGTGGCCATGGAAAAAGAAAGAAAAGTTACAAGCTTTTTTTTTTTTTAACACTTCCTCTATGAGAATGACTTTCTAGGTCTGATATGCACACTTATCATCCATGTCACCACTGCAACTAGTTTTAGGACCCCTTTGACTTTATGTTGAAATAAAAACTATACAATCACAAATCAATTTGTCTGTCTTTATATGGCATGAAGCACCCAGTGATCCAGATATCCAAATGCCTTCATGGGTGAATGTATTATTCAGCAGAGATAACAAATGAAGTGTTTAGTCCACATGGTGAACACAGCACAACATGCTGAGTTAGTCATGAAATATAATTCTTGTGAAATAATTTCTTAACTTCAGATCTGAAAGCTCTTCCTTCTTCAGAGTGTTACTCAGGCTGTTGGCTAATTGATGATTCCATGATAATGAGTTTAGCTGCCACAAAGATATGCTCTACTTTTATGCTTTGCATGGTAATAGTCACATGCTATAAAAGTGGTTTACAGTTTTTCTCGATTGGTTTGGCTCATTTCCTGAAACCGAGATGACATTCTCAAAATAACATGGACAAATCTCCAAACCACCTTGCAATTGTTCACAACAGAATGTCATTTTTCATTGGTTTAATCAAATTGCAAATGCTTTAGTACATGTCTCAAGTGACTCTGTGCTTCTTTTCAAATGATTATGTACAAGTAGCTACAGTTAGCACAATGAGCCCACATTTAGCACATTTTCCAAATAAATAGATCTTGCCGATCTAAACTGATTAGTTGATTTTTCAGTGAAATGGTCACTCACTCCAAAACATATCAGCATGGTTTCATTGTGTAAGTCATCATATGCACAATTGTCTGTTCAACTGTCAAAATTAGTCAAAGATATAATACCATGAAAGAATATCTTGGAACATTTGATAAAGTTATGACAGTACTTGACAATCAATCAGGTGAAATTAGAACTAACGAAGGAGCAGTTTCCCACATCTCAGATGACCAATCAAACAGGTTGTTCAGATACCTGACAGGTGTTGTCTATGATCATGACTGCTGCCAAAAGTATATAGACAGAGCTTGGCCCGGGGCCAGTTTCATTTGCAGTGTGAACATGGAAGCACCTCGCCAAGTACAACAGCAACTTCCTGCTCGAGGAAGAGGAGGAAGAAGAAGAGGAAGAGGGGGAGTGAGAATGCGTGGAGGAATAGGGGGAAGAGGCCGAGGAGCACGGAGGCACCATGATGTCCCAGATGAAATCCGGGCCACCCTTATTGACCACGTTATAAACCATCGCCTCACAATGGCAGAGGCAGGTCGCCGAGTGCAGCCTAATGTGCCTCGGTCTACAGTCTCCTCCATCATCCAAACCTTTCACAGGGAAAACAGGTACAGAACTATGCTAGTGAACTATTCAGTGTTGGTGTGTGTGTAGGCCTAGAGTACTGTAATATCGTCATGTGATGTTATATGATACTATAAAAATGACAAAGACAAAAAAATGGAGAAAATACTGTGAATAGTATTCCAGTCACTGTGCAGTGCATCACACTTCTAGTACCATAAGACAGCAGTACAATTACATTGGTAACTCATTTTGTAACAAATTTACAGTGTTGACCTTTGACTTGTATGTCTAGGATTGGACGACAGCCTCAAGTGGGTGGCAGAAGAAAACTTCTAAATGAACAACAAGAACGAGAAATATGCAACATGGTCATTGCAAATAATGCCATCACACTGAGACAGATTCGTAATGCAATCCTGCTAGACAATGTAATGTTCCAAAATATAAACTCTATCAGCATCTCCACAATAGACCGGGTATTGAAGAAACATCAGATGACCATGAAACAGATTTACAGGGTACCATTTGAGAGAAACTCTGACAGAGTGAAAGGGCTGCGGTACCAGTATGTGCATGTAAGTCAACTACTGGTTGTCTATCATTGTAACACTATTACAGTAAGACATGGTTACCACTGTTTTTTTGTTTTGCGTTATCCTTTTCACCTTCAGAATCCAGCTTTGTGTGACTAGAGCATTTTGCCTAGAAATTGTCTTCAGTTTTCCACTCCCTGTTTGTACAGTACTTTAGATCCTCCCTGCAGTATCTGTCTCTACTTGACTGATTAGATTTATGTCTATTCTATTGTAGAGAATAATGGCGTTAGAAGGCAACGAAACCCCTCACATCCTAGTGTTCGTTGATGAAGCTGGCTTCAACCTGGCCAAAGGTTGAAGGCGTGGCCGTAACATCATTGGCCACCGAGCCACTGTGGATGTCCCAGGCCAGCGAGGAGCAAATATAACAATGTGTGCCGCTATATCAGAAAGAGGTGTGGCCACACACATTCCCAGTTTAGGGCCCTACAATACACAAAAGCTCCTCAATTTTTTGGACCACCTTTATACTGATCTGATCCCAGAAAATGAGAGAGGTGTAGAAGGACCTCAGCTACCACATTATGTCATTGTGTGGGATAATGTGAACTTCCACCGCGGCCCACGCATCAGAACCTGGTTCACCACCCATCCCCGGATGCTAATGGAGTTTCTTCCACCTTACTCTCCTTTCCTAAATCGAATTGAGGAGTTTTTTTCAGCTTGGAGGTGGAGGGTGTATGAGCATCAGGCTCAAGACCAGAGGGCCCTGCTGCATGCAATGGATGCTGCATGTGAGGACATCACAGGGGATCAATGTAGGGGATGGTTGAGACATTCACGCCGTTTCTTCCCTCGCTGCATCGCACGAGAAAATATCCGTTGCGATGTGGATGAGAATTTATGGCCTGACAGAGAGCAGCGCGTCGATGGCCAGGAGGATGAGGATGGTGGCCAGGAAAGAGAGGGTGACAATGGCGACCACTGAAAATATTACTGTACTATAGTTCTGAAACTTTATTTACAGTATGGTAGGCTAGAGTTTTTTTTGTTTTTTTTGTTTTTTGTTTGTGTTTATAACTGTTCACATTTACAGAATCCTGTATATGTTTTCTTTTCACAGTATGTTCTCTAATGTTAACATTTCTTTGTACGAATAAAAATGTTTACAGTTTCCTTGAGTATGAGTGGTGTATTGGAGGCTGATTTTACTGTAAAATCTTTTGGTTTTATTCATAGTGGTATTCTGTTGCTAGACCTGTGCCTCAGTGACAAAACGTCTAAGCATTTTGACTTGCAGTGCTTAAACAATGCCAAAGGTATAATGCATTTTGGGGGCATTGACTATTTATATGGGAAGGATATTTAGTTTTGACACATGGATAAACTCTTTTGGGAGAGATATGAGCTTTTGCAGGGGATCCATGGTGTTGTGCTAAACCATCCAGGTTATTCTGACAAAAGCACTAAATGAATGCACATGTGCCAAGGCAATTGAGAAGGATCTGTGCTATTTTGACTGTACTGACCTTTTATATGGGAAAGGAATCTGCTTTTGAAGCATGGACGAAGAGTTTGGGGAAAGATATTTGATTTTGCTAGTGAGCTATAATGTTGGGCAGCACTGTAAGACTGTTTGGCCAAATGACCTTATGGTTTTGAGAATGTCATCTCGGTTTCAAGAAATGAGCCAAACCAATCGAGAAAAACTGTAAATTTAAACCATTTTGACATTTAAAAGCAGTAAAACGTGCCTAAAGTCTACATGTGTATATATATATATATATATATATATATATATATATATATATATATATATATATATATATATATATAATATATATATATATATATATATATATATATATATATATTATGGAATGCCGTTTAGGAATTATTATATATATAGAATGGTTTTCTGAATATATAAAATGAAACTTGAATATATAGAATGATCTTCTGAATATATAAAATGAAACTTGAATATATAGAACGAAACTTGAATATATATAATGATCTTCTGAATATATAGAACGAAACTTGAATATATTGAATGATCTTCTGAATATATAGAACGAATTTTGAATATATAGAATGAAACTTGAATATATAGAATGATCTTCTGATTATACATGCGAGACGCTTCGGTTATTAGTAAATTTGGTTGTGTTCATTAGAAAATGGGTTTTTTTGGTGCCAGACACTAAAAATTGTGAAATATCACAATATTGAAAAAGTTCCAAGGCTATTATTTAGTTAAAGGTTGATAAGACTGGTTTTATCTTCATATTCCTTTGTGCCATTTAAATCATAAAAGTAGTCAAATAAAGTGTTTAAAATATACTTTTCTTTCATGACAAACCATACTTGTCACAGTTAAAAATGTCACACTATATGTTGAATATCATGGTATGATGTACTAATTTATCTATTAATAAACATGAATTATTAAATAAAATATCTGTTATACGTTTTTAACTATCAAACAGAGAAATGTTTTTATTTAACCTTCCTCTTGTGTTAGCGTTCTGTTATCATGTCTTATGTTAACGGGTCGGTTTTGACCCGTGAATTAAATCAGCTATAAAATACACTAAAAACAATAAGTTATCAACCAATTTGTTTCTCATCTCTTGGTTACCTTGTTAGGCTTCCTTATCCATGAAAATGTTGGTTTTAATACTTTTGGTGTGGGCCTCTGGGTCTTTTTTTGTCACTATACCCCTCGATTTCAATTAAAAAAAAATTGTAAAATTAACCTCAAGAGAATCATATTAATAAACAAAAGGTTTTTGTGTTACCTGACTATTACTGAGGGGTATAGGACACATCTCTTAAATAAATCTGTTTTATTGATTTTTTCATTTTAAGATTAATAACTAAAATGACATCTATGGTGTTACGGGTCAATTTCGACCCATAGATATTTACATCAAGAAAAGACCAAAAAAAATTTTTTTTTCAGCAGTAGACCTTTAATATAAACTGACAAAAAAGAAAAAGTCCACTCCTCCTTTGTTTTGGTTATAGTCGTGGGTAATTGTGGGCTTTTTATCACTTCCCAATGATACAGCTACACCTTTGTGAAGTTTCCTTTGTGAAGTTCTTGTCTGAGGTCATATCTGGTAAAAAATAAAATAAAATAAAATATCACAGCTGATATTGTGACCCTGCCGTCCAGTGGTCATATTGAGGACCACACATTTTCATTGGTTCTTCTCAGGGATGCCACTTGCAGCGTTGCCTGTGAAAATCTGTACATTCCAGGCATAGTTGGTTTTTGCATCACAGGCTTCCCAGATTTTTCTGCCGTATTTCCCTGGCTTACTGGGTATGTATTGCCGGGAGGGGCATTTTCCTCGAAAAGTGGACAAGACGTTCATCCACTGTCACCTCTGGCCCTGGGATGAACATCAGTGGAAGAAGCTGCATTCATCTCACCCAGACATCCCTGATGGGAGCAAGCTTGTCAGACCTCGGTCTGGTCTCTCTGTTGTCAAATCTGAGGACTCTTGAATAAAAATGATATCAAATGTGTGAAGTGACATCGTTGCCCAGAAAATATTTCTGCCTGTCGATGCGTCCCATAGACTATCAGTGGCCTCATTGCAGCATCTGTACACTCCAGCAAGAAGAAGAACACATCCAGGTATTCCTCATCAATATCTTTCCACATGTCACCATGGACTTTTTTTCCTTCAAGGTTTATCATAGTAATGATGATTATTTTTAGTGACAATGGCATAAATAGCTCAAAACATCTCTTGATGTCACTGACTTTGGTCAGAGCAAACCTTGTGATTCCAGGGGTCATTTTGATGACATTTGCAGCAGCTGCCCTGCCGTGTACATCATGAGGTACTGAACTCCAAAAGATCGTACCATTTTTGGACTTGAATCTTTGAGGAGTAGCTTCAGCACCAGCGACCTCCACCTCTGATCAGATGCGTATGTGTCTTCTGGATGATAGTCCACGTTGTCTTCCTCCTTAGAAACCTGCCCATCTGAATCGCTATGCTGCTCGTTGTCCTCTCCTTCATTTTCACCAAAAATATGATCCAGAACTTGGCTCACTGTGAATCTTCTTATCATTTTTGTATGCTGCAAATTGTAAATGTGCACTCTGGAAGTCAAATGGCCACTCAAATGAGTGAATTCACCTCACATGTCTTGACATGCCCGTCTTTATTTTGTTTTGTTTTTGTGCAGGTATACTGCAAAAAACATGCAAAATAAGAATCCCCTAAAGCTCATATGATTAGGAGAGGAGCTTGCTGTCAGTGTTTTAGCTGACAGTGCACTTATGATTTCAGTTTTGGCTTTAATTATTGCTTTATACTCATATTATAACTGGGTCGAAACCGACCCTAACAACACAAAGGTCATAATTTCAACTAGGGCATTTTATAATTTAGTGAAAAGATTTTTTTTTGTTTTATTTTGTAGAAATAGAGGTTCCTGACAAAGTCAAAAAGCCTTGATACAATAAATAAATGTATGTGATTTTTTTATGCATTTGAAATTTAAAATGGGTCGGTGCCGACCCTAACACGAGAGGAAGGTTAAACTCTTACAGGCTGATATTTGGAAAAAAAAAGACACATAAAAGGTAGGAACACAGAACACTTTATTTGTGTATTTCCAGTACCCAGAGGAAGAAAAGAGTATTCTGTAGTAACAGGGCAACACTGACCTTAAAAAAACAAAGAAAACAAAAGAAAAGAAAGGGAAAGGAAAACAAACAAACAAACAAAATACAATTAGCCTGTCTAATCAAGTAAACAAATTCCTTGAACATTCCCTAAAGAATGTAAACCAGGTTATGTTTAACAGTTATTATTATTATTATTATTATTATTAGTAGTAGTAGTAGTAGTAGTAGTATCATTATTTGATAAGAATGCAATGTCATATAGTGCGATGATGATATAATGTTCATATTTCAGGAAAACAGATAAACTACAATCCAAAAACAAAATATGCCTCATATGTATAAACTGAAACCAAATGCATCCATCCATTCTCTTCTGCTTATTTTTATCCGTGTTGCTAGCCTATTCCAGGTACCACAGGATGAAAGGCAGAGTACACCCTGGACAGGTTGATAATCTGACGCTGGGTTAACAACATTAACAAGAAACAAGAAAATTAAACATGCATATGCAAAATAGAAAAACGAAAACAAAATCCTCATCATTTCTACAGTCCTTGAGAATACACATTATGCTCTTCCAAATCATGGTGAATTCTGTATTGCAAAATCCATGTCTGATTTGAAAGTAGTATACACTACATGAACTGGGATACGAAGGATATTTTCACAAGTACTGGTCACTGGAAATCTGCAGTTAGTGATAAACTCAAGGCTTGTCTTTGGAGAAAACCCAGGGCAGGAATGCTGTCACATCCAGTGCAGAAAACAAGAATATCTTCCAAAGAGACATCACTTTCAACTATAAGATACAAAAAATACAAAATCAAAATGAGATTCTAACTAAGATTATTGGTATACTGATACATTAAAATACCAAAAGATTAATGCAAAAGTAAAACATGCATATTTTGAAAATTAAGCTGTACTTTGGAAGTCACACATGAAGCTAATTAGCATTTAATCTATACAGTGAAACCATAATGTTGAAAAAAGAAGTTAGTGAAGACCACAACAATTTAAGCTTAGGTGGATGCAGAAATAGTCTATTATTTGTACTCAGTAAACAGGATTGGTAATAATGCATTTATCTACGCTTTCAATACACTGAAGTGAAACTGAAATCACATCTGGGTACAATGTTCCTTGTAAATTCAACACTTGCATCGGTACTTGGTATTCTATACCTTCTGCACAATCCACTTTGTATTGTCTCTGTCCCGTCTTTGTTTATTGTACAGTTAGTATTGTACAGCTATGATTATAGTGTTGTATAGTTAGTAATTAGTACCTTTTTATCCCTTAATTTTACCCAAATTTAGCATGTTATTTATTTGTAATGTCTAGTATTACATCTCTTGGAGATATATCTTTTATATACTTATAAATGCACCATGGTTTCCAGTTTATTTGGAGCTACTTTTAGATAGGAATATTTACCGCATTTGTCAGAATTCAACATTTCTGTGAAATCCTGCCTGCTTGTATGGCTACTCAACAAAATGGCATAGTAAATATTAATATTATGTTTATGTATTATGTATTAAAACCTAATACAAGTGACAATGTTTAAGGGAGTTTAAAATCCATCTTTGCCTTTCTCACTCTCATTTTATGAACATACATACATTTGCTGAAATGCTCAGGATTACTTACTGATTCATTGTCCTCACGTAAAAAAAAACCTTGTCAGGTCTGACATAAATTCACTTCTGATGACACAGTTTTTTCTTACAAGGTCTCCATTCAAAGTCTGTTTGGAAGTGAGTGATGGCTCAACTAGTTTGGTGTGGCATGCCAGCAAAATCTGTAGCCTAGGGGAGGAAGAAAACAGTGTATATGAAAGTTTTGTTAATGATAACAGACTACAATACAATACAGTACATTAAAAGGCTTAATTTTTGTTAACTCTAAAAGATATCAATCCAGTCCAATCTGATCAGTGCTCATAGATCCTTTTTGGAAATACCCAAAGTTGACCTTTAATAGTTTAATAATCTAAGTAACAAAAAAAATCTTTTTATGAAAAAGGATCTAAAGCTTACCTGCATCCTTCAACAACTTGCTGGAAGGCAGTCCTTATTGTCTGCATTACTTTGTCTGAGTCCCAGTCACAGCTAAACTCCAGTGCAGATTTTATATGTCCATTTTCAAAAAGCCAAGCTTTTTTGTTACGCCTTGGCACATGTGCAGTGAGATGGCCCTGCAAAAGAATCACTTCTTTGGTGAAAGACTGAGCCACAGAATGTGACCTGCTTAGCTGTGCTGGAAACCTAATAGAGGATAAAGGCAAAGTAAACATTTCTGTATGTAATATATTCACACTTGTCTGTTCAATGAAGCACATTTTATTAAAAAAAATACACCATGCTGTACACATGTTCAATTTGCATTAATAAACACCCTCTAGCCCCATGGTAGGTAGGATAGGCTCTTGGAATCCTGAATTGGATAAGTGGAAGAGAAGGGATGGATGAATGGATGGGTAGATGATGGAAGATAGTGGGATGGGTGGGTGGAGAAACTTAACAATCACATAGAAAATTTCTTAAATTCACGAAGTACTTTTTGTTGCTTTAAAAATAAGTTTCATTAAATTATATACTGCCAAAAACTATATATTGTAACAACTGAATTATGTGCTTTGCTTTTACACAACGTTTGCAGATTAAGTTTACGGGGCGTGAAATATTATAGAAATCGCATGTTTCCACAATTAAACCAATTAACTGTTGTGCACAGTTTAATCTCCACAGTCACACGCTGTGAGTCTATTGCACACTGTTTTTTACTGTGATATTTTTGTTTACTTAGCTTAGTCTAGCAATTGAAACCTGCCAATTACTAACCTTACACTAGTAATTTCAGTGCATTTAGTTCCGTTCTTACCTCTTCTGCCTTGGGCCCTTTTGAGTAAAAGGTCTAAGATTGTAGATGGGACCCGTTATGGGGGACTCCTGTGATGAGGAAGGCACGTTCTCCATAACGTTAGCTGGACAACCAGGGGCTATCTGACCGGAGAGGTTCACTGCATTTGGTCTTCCACCTTGAAACAGTGAATAAATTTCTTCATCAGTAGTACGATGCGGTACACTGGTACTAGTATTAGGTTGGCCAGAACATGCATTTGCCAGGGTGTTTATTAGCTCCCATTACTTAGAATTTGAGCCACAAGATTCCGTGCAGACTGGCTCATAGTGCCATTCCTCGCAGGTACAAACAAGGAAAACACTAGATGGCGCAAGCGCCTCCGTGACGTCAAGTTTCATTCTATATATTCAGAAGATCATTCTATATATTCAAGTTTCATTTTATATATTCAGAAGATCATTCTATATATTCAAGTTTCATTTTATATATTCAGAAGATCATTCTATATATAATAATAATTTCCTAAACGGCATTCCATATATATATATATATATGGAATATATATATATATATGGAATACAAGTATAACTAAGTGCTTGTCTAATTTGTGAAAGAGTCATCTCAGACTCTTGGTTCTGTGGAGATTAGAAATTATTTTACTGTTACTATTCATGACCAGTATTATTACTGTTGCATCATTTATCATTATCATTGCATTAGAGCATTTATTGAAGCTGTTGATGTTACATTAAAGTCTGTATTTCAGGTGGTATTATAATCACATAATAATCCTTCATTGCAGGTGCAACTGTATTTATGTTATCCATATTGCATTTTGTGCTTATTAAAGAGTTGAAGCTCAGGCAAGTTAATTAATGGTCTGAAGCTTCGGGCGACGCGATGTTCGGCCGATCTATTGAGTAAGTTAAGGTGACCCGAGCTATGACAGAATTGCATACATGCTTACAATATAATACACCACATATAATCTAGAAACTGAATAGAGGCCTGTGTGTGTTCAGCAACCTGCTGCATTGGAGTTTGCCTGGTAACATATGACTCAGAGTAAGCTAGGAAGGATGCCTCTAAAAGGTCTTTGTTTGTCGAGTGAGGTCATGCACTGAGGTCAAGACACACATAGTTTGCCTGCACACAAACACACACAGTATGTAGACTTGTTTTGTTGTTTAATTCCAGAGATAAGTGAAGTAAAGTAACAGGAAGCATCCGGCAGAGGAGCAGAGGAAGGAGCTGTTCTCGTTTAGGGTTAGGGTGTCCAAGGTTGGGATGACTGTAACTGATGCATGTTATCTATCTGCTTTGACGCATAATGCTCGTCATCAACTATGTTATATATTTGACTGCTCGCTTATTGTTCGGGTGAGATTGAGGCTGATGTTTTGCAGAGCTCATCTTCCCCACACACGTGTGTGTAATAAAATCATTGTTTTGACCCACAATGGACCAGTCGTTTGTCTCTTACCTCAAATATGAACCATGACAGTTCCCAGATATTTTATTTGACTGTCTTTCTGGATTTACCTCCTGGATAAAATGTGGACCTACCAGCACACCCTCTCCTAAGTATACTCTGATCTCTGGACCAACTGTGCCCCACACATTGCATAACTTTTATAACAAAAAGTTCAAATTTTGTACAGTTACTGCATTTGAGTCATTTTTCTGAAAACCTTAACAGTACCTATTAGATATATTCGTACTAAGATGTAATGCGGATGGATGCCTGCCTAAACTGTCCGATAGACAGAGACCACTTTACTGTATTAAAAACATAACTTTTACCGAGCTTGCTCCTCCTTTGTTGTCTACGGATTAAAAGCCTCCAAGGTGAAATTATGATTTTCATAGATTTTAACAACTAATTTTGTGCATTCTGGTGAATTTTTATGCTTCACTTTGCATTCTTCCTTGATCCATTTAACCCTCTCAGGCTCAAATTAAGTTTTTGTTGCTAATGCACAACCAAGTCCTGCAGTGGTACTTCTGAGTAAAAAAAACCCTCATAAAATATGTATGTGGGGTAATCAGGTTGTTAGTTTTTAACTGTTGCAAATCGGCAACGCCTGCCTCTAGAGGGTTAAGGGAAAATACGTCTATTACAGTGGAACAAAACATGGCATCAAGTAGAAATTCAGTTCAGGCATTTTGTACTGCTTTTAAATAATCATTAGAATTTTTTGTCATTTCATCCCTGTACTGAAAATACTTGTTATTCTTTTATTTTTCCCTTTTCCTGTTTTCAGATATGAAAGTTACCATGTAACTAGTTAACAGTTCTACAAAGTCTGTAAATAGGTAAGACAGCTTGGCTTAACCAATAGTCATTATAGGGCTTCCACTACCAATTATTTTTCAATTGAGTATTTTATTGATTATTCCACTGAATAATTGAATACTGAGACAAGAAATACTTCAATGCTTAAATTTTTTTCTAAAAAATAAAATAAACACAAAAATACATAAATGATTTGCCAAATAAAATAAGGTATACATGTAATCTAAACTAAGACATACAATAAAATTATCTGTACTTTCTTTTCCTGGAAGTCTTTCTGATATCAATAGGAGGCAAAAAAGGGAATTCTGACAGGTAGATCTGGTGTGCGTTCATGTCTTTTTGTGCATGTGTATGTTTAAATGTGTTAGTGAGTGACCAAGTTTGTCTATAAGCAGTTAAAGGAGTACGTAATGACTGCAATGAAGAAACGCATGCATCCACCTTAGCTGACTGACTCAGTTAGAGCTCCAACTGTTTGCTTGATTTCTGTGGGAAATTGCAGTTTTAGTGTAGCTCCATGCTGAAGTATGGCAACCATAAATCATCATCACTGCTGCTGTTAACAGCACCGTGTTTATTTAAAAAGTGGAGGCTGTGTTGTATTAATGTTGTCATACATTTTATTCACACATATGCTCCTAAATACGTTTCTATTGCAGGTTACAATTGTTGTTGATTCCATGGGTGACAGCTGAGCAGAGTCATTAAGCAAAGCATTGCAAACACTTTGTGTTGAGAAATTTTTATAATCGAGTATTTCAAATAGCTCGATGAATCATGTAATTTTAGAGGTCGTTTAATTAGTTGATCAGTTGACAATTTTTTCAGTAATCAATTTTTCCCTGGATGAGAGCACAGACAGAGTGTGATTAAAAAATATCGTTCAATGACGATGAGATCAGAGTCAGCCCAGACTATTTTGATTGAGGTGAAGAAAGCTTAAAAAAGTCCTATTTGAGTTGGCTTGCTTGTAGGACTCATGAAGAAGCTGACATCTACCTACAGGCCAAGGTTGTGGTTCACTGAGGCCATGAAACAAGACATAGAAAGACAGCGAACCATTATTTCCACTTCCTCTATGAGAATGACTTGATGGGTTTTAAGTTCTTGTTTTTAATTAAAGTTTATGAAAACAACTCACCTTGTCAACATTATTAAATGCTCAGATGAACCTATGCTATCCAAAGTTTGATTGTACATGTCAATGCAAATTTTTTTCAATTTATTAATTTAGATGTAATATATAAATACAGGTGAATGGTGAAACATCTATTATGCAGAAAATACTTTAGCAGTACTTACCTAGTAATTACTTAGGCTGCTAGGATACTTTAAATATTTTACAGGACAATTTGCATCTCTTTCACACAATCTCGCGTAACTTCCCAGTATTTTATAGGGACTCCGTAATACAGCCCACATCCCAGAAAGTACTGTTCACTTCCGTGCAATTTGAAGGCAAAAAGTTAGGTTTTTACAGGAAACAATGAAACAATTACAGTGTAAGTACAGGGTATTTGTGCCATCTTCAGAGGTCGTGTGAGGCAGAGCTTTTAGCTTTCAGGCACAGCTTGGTTTTAGGAGACAGACAATTCAATACAATTCAATTCAATTTTATTTATATAACGCCAAATCACAACAACAGTCGCCTCAAGGCGCTTTATATTGTACAGTAGATCGCACAATAATAAATACAGAGAAAAACCCAACAATCATATGACCCCCTATGAGCAAGCACTTTGGCGACAGTGGGAAGGAAAAACTCCCTTTTAACAGGAAGAAACCTCCGGCAGAACAGGCTCAGGGAGGGGCGGCCATCTGCTGCGACCGGTTGGGGTGAGAGAAGGAAAACAGGATAAAGACATGCTGTGAAAGAGAGACAGAGATTAATAACAGATATGATTGCATGATTGCATATGATGATGCAAAGAGGTCTATTAACACATAGTGAGTGAGAAAGGTGACTGGAAAGGAAAAACTCAATGCATCATGGGAATCCCCGGCAGCCTACGTCTATTGCAGCATAACTAAGAGAGGATTCAGGATCACCTGGTCCAGCCCTAACTATATGCTTTAGCAAAAAGGAAAGTTTTAAGCCTAATCTTGAAAGTAGAGATAGTGTCTGTCTCCCGAATCCAAACTGGAAGCTGGTTCCACAGAAGAGGGGCCTGAAAACTGAAGGCTCTCCCTCCCATTCTACTTTTAAATACTCTAGGAACAGCAAGTAGGCCTGCAGAGCGAGAGCGAAGTGCTCTAATAGGGTGATATGGTACTACAAGGTCATTAAGATAAGATGGGGCCTGATTATTTAAGACCTTGTATGTGAGGAGCAGGATTTTTAATTCAATTCTGGATTTAACAGGAAGCCAATGAAGGGAAGCCAAAACAGGAGAAATATGCTCTCTCTTTCTAGTCCCTGTCAGGACTCTTGCTGCAGCATTTTGGATTAGCTGAAGACTTTTCAGTGAGTTTTTAGAACCTCCTGAAAATAGTGAATTACAGTAGTCCAGCCTGCAAGTAATAAATGCATGAACTAGTTTTTCAGCGTCACTCTGAGACAGGATATTTCTAATTTTAGAGATGTTGCGCAAATGGAAGAAAGCAGTCTTACATATTTGTTTAATATGTGCGTTGAAGGACATGTCCTGGTCAAAAATGACTCCAAAGTTCCTCACAGCATTACTGGAGGCCAAAGTAATGCCATCCAGAGTAAGAATCTGCTTAGATAGCATATTTCTAAGATTTTCAGGGCCGAGTACAATAACCTCAGTGTTATCTGAATTAAGAAGCAGAAAGTTAGCGGCCATCCAGGTCTTTATGTCTTTAAGACATTCCTGCAGTTTAACTAATTGGTGTGTGTTACCTGGCTTCATGGATAGATAGAGCTGAGTGTCATCTGCATAGCAGTGAAAATTTATGCTATGTCTTCTAATGATGCTGCCTAGGGGAAGCATGTATAATGTAAATAGAATTGGTCCTAGCACTGAACCCTGTGGAACTCCATAATTGACCTTAGTGGGTGAGTAGGACTCTCCATTTACATGTACAAATTGGAGTCTATTAGATAGATATGATACAAACCACTGCAGTGCAGTACTTGTAATACCTACAGCATGTTCTAATCGCTCTAATAGGATATTATGGTCAACAGTATCGAACGCAGCACTGAGGTCTAGCAGGACAAGCACAGAGATGAGTCCACTGTCAGAGGCCATAAGAAGATCATTTGTAACCTTCACTAAAGCTGTTTCTGTGCTGTGATGAGCTCTGAAACCTGACTGAAACTCTTCAAATAAGCCATTCCTCTGCAGATGATCTGTTAGCTGTTTGACAACTACTCTTTCAAGGATTTTTGATATGAAAGGAAGGTTGGAGATTGGCCTAAGACAGTTGGGTCTAGAGATGGCTTTTTGAGTAAAGGTTTAACTACAGCCAGCTTGAAGGCCTGTGGTACATAGCCGATTATTAGAGATAGGTTGATCATATTTAAGATTGAAGAATTAATTAATGGCAGGACTTCTTTGAGCAGTTTTGTAGGAATGGGGTCTAAAAGACACGTTGACGGTTTGGAGGAATTAATTATTGAAGTTAACTCAGAAAGATCAATTGGAGAAAAAGAGTCTAATTTAACATTGATGGTACTAAAAGTAGCTGTAGATGATATTACATTTGTGGGATGATTATTGGTAATTTTTTCTCTAATGATAAAAATTTTATTCGTGAAGAAGTTCATGAAGTCATTACTAGTTAACGTTAAAGGGATTGTTGGCTCAACAGAGCTCTGACATTTTGTCAGCCTGGCTACAGTGCTGAAGAGAAACCTGGGGTTGTTCTTATTTTCTTCAATCAGTGACGAATAGTAAGATGTTCTGGCTTTGCGGAGGGCTTTCTTATAAAGCAGCAAACTCTTTCTCCAGGCTAAATGATGATCCTCTAAATTTGTGACACGCCATTTCCTCTCCAGCTTACGAGTTATCTGCTTTAGGCTACGTGTTTGAGAATTATACCACAGACTCAGGTACTTCTGATTTGAGACCTTAGTTTTCACAGGAGCTACAGTATCCAGAGTCGTACGTAGTGAGGAGGTAAAATTTTTAACAAGATAATCGACCTCTGTTGGAGTAGCGTTCAGATAGCTGCTCTGCTCTATGTTGGTACAGGGCATTGAAGATGATAACAGTGGGTGGATTATATTCTTAAACTTAGTTACAGCACTTTCAGAAAGACATCTACTTTGATAAAGTCTACTCTCCACTGCTGTGTAATCAATTATTGTAAATGTAAATGTTATCAGGAAATGATCAGACAGCAGAGGGTTTTCAGGAAACACTGTTAAATGTTCAGTTTCTATGCCATATGTGAAAACAAGATCTAGAGTGTCATTAAAGTGGTGGGTGGGTTCTTTTACATTTTGAGAGAGGCCAATTGAGTCTAATAACAGATTAAATGCGATGCTGAGGCTGTCATTTTTAGCATCTAGATGAATGTTAAAATCACCCACAATAATTATTTTATCTGAGCTGTGCACTAAATCAGATAAAAAGTCCGAGAAATCAGAGAGAAACTCTGTGTAAGGCCCAGGTGGACGATAGATGATAACAAGTAAGACTGGTTTCTGAGTTTTACAGCTGGGGTGGACAAGGCTAAGCATCAGGCTTTCAAATGAATTAAAAGTCTGTTTTAGTCTTTCGTTAATTAATAGGCTGGTGTGAAAAATTGTTGCCACACCGCCCCCTCGGCCTGTGCTTCGAGGCTTCTGGTAGTTAGAATGACTCGGGGGTGTTGATTCATTTAAACTAACATAATCATCCGGCTGCAACCAGGTTTCTGTAAGGCAGATTAAATCGATTTGTTGATCAATTATTAAGTCATGTACTAACAGAGACTTGGAGGAGAGAGACCTAATATTTAAGAATCCACATTTCATTGTTTTACTCTTTGGTTCAGATGTGGATACTGTATTGTTCTTTCTTTTTGATTTTTTATGTTTAAATTGTTTATTGGTGGTTTTTAGTTTGTTTTTTGTCTGTTTGGGAGCTGACACAGTCTCAATGGAGATGGGTTTTTGGGGGGGTAGCAGGAGGAGAGAAGCTGCAGAGAGGCGTGTAAGACTGCAACTCTGCTTCCTGGTCCCAACTCTGGATAGTCATATTTTGGGGGGTTTAATAAATTTGTCCATACTTCTAGAAATGAGAGCTACTCCATCCAAAGTGGGATGGATGCCGTCTCTCCTAACAAGACCAGGTTTCCTCCAGAAGGTTTGCCAATTATCTATGAAGCCCACATCGTTTTTTGGACACCACTCAGACAGCCAGCAATTTAAGGAGAACATGCGGCTAAACATGTCACTCCTGGTCTGATTGGGGAGGGGACCAGAGAAAACTACAGAGTCCCACATTGTTTTGGCAAAGTTGCACACCGATTCAATATTGATTTTAGTGACCTCCGATTGGCGTAACCGGCTGTCATTACTGCCGACGTGAATTATGATCTTACTGTATTTACGTTTACCCTTAGCCAGCAGTTTTAAATTTCCTTCAATGTCGCCTGCTCTGGCCCCTGGAAGACAATTGACTATGGTTGCCGGTGTCTCTAGCTTCACGTGTCTGAGAACAGAATCGCCAATTACCAGAGTTTGACCCCCGGCGGGTGTGTCGCCGAGTGGGGAAAAACGGTTAGACACATGAACAGGTTTGTGGTGTACCTGGGGCTTCTGTTTAAGACTATGCTTCCTCCTCACTGTCACCCAGCCGCCCTCTTTCCCCAGCTGCTTGGGGTCTGCTGGGAAACAGCTAGCGGGGCCTACGCTATCTTCGGCTGCACCAACTACAGGGGCCTGGCTAGCTACGGGTGAATGAAGGGTGCGAAGCCGAGTCTCCAATTCAGTAATCCTGGCCTCCAGAGTTTGTGGTGTACCTGGGGCTTCTGTTTAAGACTATGCTTCCTCCTCACTGTCACCCAGCCGCCCTCTTTCCCCAGCTGCTTGGGGTCTGCTGGGAAACAGCTAGCGGGGCCTACGCTATCTTCGGCTGCACCAACTACAGGGGCCTGGCTAGCTACGGGTGAATGAAGGGTGCGAAGCCGAGTCTCCAATTCAGTAATCCTGGCCTCCAGAGCTGCAAATATGCTACATTTGTTACAGGTATCATTACTGCTAAAGGAGGCCGAGGAGTAGCTAAACATCTGACACAATGAGCAGGAAAGTGCAGGAGGGACAGGTGAAGTAGCCATGGTGCTAACGAGTCGGCTACGAGCTAAGCTAAGCTAGCAAAACAGTACAGAGACAGTGAGTGAATACTTTGGCTATAAATTAGGTAGTGAGTACACAGAAAGGGTGCTTCAGATGAAGCACGTGGAGATTATACTATGAAGAAGGTATGTATCTAAAAGTTTTTAATTAAATTGCTAAGCAGAAAAGCTACTCAGAAACACCACTGTGTTTGAGCAGGAACAGGAAGTGATACTCTACCACAAAGCGAGCGAACACCACGTGACAGCGCCACCAACGTTTCTTCTTTAAAGATTAGGCTCAAAGCTTTCCTTTTTGATACTTAGGTAGATACTTAGGGCTGGATCACATGACTCTGAATTCTTGAATACGTCTAGGCTGCTGGTGTCTTCCAAAGATATACTGATTGTTTCTTGTTAACTCAGCATGTATACTCTCTATATCCTTACATACATCTGTTTCTGAATGGCTAAGGAAAGTTCAATATAGATTGGGCATTCACAAACCATCATACGTCTTGCGAAATATTGTTTGAACTTCAGTTTTGAAAGATATTCCTTCTTCAGAATATTACTAAGGCTGTTGGCTAATTGATGATATCATGATGATGAGTTTAGCTGGCAAGAAGATATGATAATTTGGCTTGGCTGTAGAAGTGTTTAAACAGAAACGTGTTTGTTTTAGCAAGCTTACTGGGGTTTTGCAAATCTTGTGAAATAATGTATGAACTTCAGTTTTGAACAATGTTTCACAAGCTGTTACTTCTCCAAAATGTAAACAGGGCCACTGGCTATCTGATGATAACCATAACAATGAGTTTATCTCCAAGTCAGGCTAAGCCATGGTCTTCTCAGTTATCTGTTTGTGTTGTATGGTTAAGAAAACATAAAAAAGGAAAGATCTAGACATTCATGGCCATTGTTTTCTGAGCAGTGGTCCAGTGTTGACCTTTTAAAAGATTACTGAAATGCCTGTAAGGCTTATGTAGGGTATACTGATATGGGACCACTCATAATTAACTGATTTTTTTTTTTATGTCATCAAATTCCCACCTACAACACCTACCCATAGGCTTGGAAGATAAACATCAAATGGTAAAATATACTACAAATTGTTGTATATTTCAGTAGTTATCTCAATATGGTCTACTATATGGGACTATATGAAGCCAGAAATTAAAGAGTAATAATAGCATACAAATATAGTAATTAATGTATCATATGACTGTATGGCCGCATACATGAGTACTGATCTGCCATCTACATATTTTCTCTATATCCATGCTTATCTCCTTGTATGTTTATTTTTATGTCAAACCCTCTCAGTTTTTGATTGGTAATTAATGCTTTAGTGTGACCATAGGAGTCATTACTTGTCCTTTCAGATATCAATTAAATTCAAACCAATGTAATTCAATTTGGCTGTATATAGCATAAATCACTGTATAGGTCACCTTAAAATGATTCAAAACAATTGTGCTCTGCTCAACTTCAATATTTTTTTCCTTTTCCTTCTCAGATAGTATGTTGGCGTCAGCTAACAGCTTTTTTGGAAATTGTTTCTGCCCAAAAAAACTTAATGCCATCCTGTGGCTTAATGATAATGTTAAAGACATGCGTCTGTGCGTGTCTGATGATGTTATGATGTTTTTTGTTATTATGATGTTTGGAAAATACTGATACTCATACTAAATGAATATTCTTTTTAGGAAAAAAAACAAAGTTATCACTCCTTCAGCCATCCAAAGAAAGAACGGACTGACATACGGTCAAATGTTTCAGAACACCACAATTTTTCCATTTATTTTTTTTTTGAAAATGATGCAGTTTCATGTCTTATTGCACTTCCCATATCAGTTGCAGAAGTTCCCATAAATGTGTATCACTAGTAGGTTGCTTTGCTTTCACTTCTCTGTCCAGTTCATCCCAATATAGGGTTTAAGTCTGGACACTGCTGGCCACTCCATGTCTTCAAGTTTACCATCTTGTTCTGTTTTCCTGAGGTAGTTCTGGCATAGCTTTGACTTTCTCCTCTCCTCTTCATTTCACCTTTAAAAACTATTTACCTTGCCTTGTTTAGTATCATCATTTTTAGCAAAACCCCACATGTCTGAATTTACAGTTATTTTGTATTTTGACATATCATATTAGCACAATTGATCTAAAATCAAACAAAAATCCAAGTAGACAAAAGTTATATATTTTTTTTTACTGTTACAGACATGTTTAATGAATCATTGACCTGAAATGCAAATCTAAATTGTAAATTTTAAAAACCTATGCACAAGTTTTGCAAACCACAAAATTACATGCAGCTCTTTACCTGAAAATGCAGAGCAGGTCTTTTTTTAGAACAACCATTTCAAATTATTTACAGAACAATCAGGTGTTTTGCATCAAAAAAGATACCACACAGATTATTTGTACCACTCCAAAACATCATTTCTGTCCACTATAAGACAGTGGAGCACATCACAAGCCCGATACCTGCAGGCCTGACAGCAGGAGGTTTATCACTCCTCCTGTTTTCTTTCCCCTGGATACAGCGTTTACACTGCAGTCTGTCTTTGGTGGCTTTTTAGCAGCAACTGTGACATTTAGCAGTCACCACACTGTTCTGACACACAAAACAAAACTATTGACTACATTACACACTAACTACACAACACAACACCAGAATTACACACTCTAAACATGCTAAACATCATAATTCTCTCATATCTTAAATCTCGCTCTCCCTCTCGCCAAAGTCATCCCATAAAACTTCGACCTCTTCCTAAACAACCAAATGCCGTGTTGCCTTATAATTTTTTGATCGGTCAACATGGCATCTTGTTGCTATGTCATCTTAAATTGGTCATATGATTGGCTGAGAAAAAAAGTAGTCACTTCTTAAAGTAATGCATGTTAAACCAATCACCAGCATTTGTGCAATTGTTTCACCCTCCCCAGCCCCCGGTTAGCTGAAGAGAGCTTCAACCATGTGTTGAAAAATACTAACGCATCCACGCTGCATCTTCTTGTTAGTATTGATAATGGCGTTGTAATGATAGAAATAGTAATTAGTTAGATTACTAGTTACTGAAAAAAGTAACGGTGTTAGTAATGCCGTTACTAATAACGCCATTGTTCCAATCACCGGTGGTAGCCATTTTGGTTCAGGTTGCCTCTCACTCTGCACAAGGCATCGACCCTGGATCCAGCAAAACTGCACCAGACCATCACACTTCCTCCTCCATGTTTGGCAGTTTGGCCTTTTGATGGTGAAGGAAACTGTACTAACTGACGCCTTCACTTTCTTTGCAATTTCTCTATAGAAAAGACCTACAGTTTTAAGTGTTATTATGGTCACTCTCTCTCTGTTCAACTGATGCTCACGAGGGTATGGTGCCACAGAAAGAGGGGGTTGTAAGTAATCATTTTAAAATGTATACTATTTTTCAGTTTTGGGTAACCTTACCTTTTATTTAACCTTTGGCAGTTCACCACCTACCTTTGTACCATTTGAAGCAATTCATTGGACTTGAACGACTAGAATTGCAATAAATAACTGGGAAATTTGGGGTGCTCTAAAACTTTTGACCAGTAGTGTATTTGAACAGTTTCCTAACTGTTTCTTAATAAAATGGAAGACATATATTAAAAAAAGACAAATTACCTCACCTGTACTGAAGCCTCAGCTGTATATTTTACTTTATATTAAGACATCACAATTAACGAATAATAGATAAGAGTTAAGGAATAAAAGATAAGATAATCTACTACCTCAATTCTTCCACCTGTCAACACCATTCCCATTAATTTGGACTGCAGATACTGTAAATTTTTTCATTGTCTACTACCTCGGTTTCAGTGGTTTACAAAATCCAATGCTTAAACCTTTTCTAAAGAAATCTGCACTGGAGGTTTTAATGCACAGTCGCACAAGACTACAGACCAGTTATTGCCCCACCCAGCAGTCATTGGCTGCTACGGAAAAATTTACTTTCCAATACCTGATGCTAAGTGAAATGGTTAGAAACGCTTTGGACAGTGCTACACTAAAAATCTAAAAATAGTTTTGGTCACTGGCAGATTTCCATGATCTCCAATAGTTTGCATGGAAGATGTTGACTTATCTTTTAACATTCACTAATTACTCAGAGAGTGGTATAAGAAACTGTAAGAAATGCAATGTAAACTGGAAGCAGAAACTCTATGCCTTCAATCTGAAACTAAGAGTGCCTTTTTCAAAATTGTTGTATGTGAGAAGCAGGATTTGAAATTTGATTGGGGGTTTAACAGGAAGTCCATGAAAAGAAACCAGTATGGTAGAAAAATGCTTTCTCTTTCTATTCCTTGTCAGTACTCTGACAGTGGCATTTTGGATCAACTGAAGGCTTCTTGTGGAATTTTTATGACATCCTGAAAGTAATGTAAAGTACTTTGTAAATATGTTTTAGTACAATACAAAGAAAATTATCTTTACTAATAGCAGAAATGGTAGTAGTTGTTGTAGCACTAGAATTATTATCTTCACCATCCTCATCTGTATCGCGTATTGTCCCTGCTTAGACCAGGAGTGACATGTTTAGCCGCATGTTCTCCTTAAATTGTCTGAGTGGTGTCCAAAAAACAATGTGGGCTTCATAGATAATTGGCAAACCTTCTGGAGGAAACCTGGACTTGTTAGGAGAGACGGCATCCATCCCACTTTGGATGGAGCAGCTCTCATTTCTAGAAGTATGGACAAATTTATTAAACCCCCCAAATTATGACTATCCAGAGTTGGGACCAGGAAGCAGAGTTGCAGTCTTACACGCCTCTCTACAGCTTCTCTCCTCCTGCTACCCCCCCAAAAACCCATCTCCATTGAGACTGTGTCAGCTCCCAAACAGACAAAAAACAAACTAAAAACCAGCAACAAACAACTTAAACATAAAAAAATCACAAAGAAATAACAATACAATATCCACATCTGAACCAAAGAGTAAAACAGTGAAATGTAGATTATTAAATATTAGGTCTCTCTCCTCCAAGTCTCTGTTAGTACATGACTTAATAATTGATCAACAAATCGATTTAATCTGCCTTACAGAAACCTGGTTGCAGCCGGATGATTATGTTAGTTTAAATGAATCAACACCCCCGAGTCATTCTAACTACCAGAAACCTTGAAGCACAGGCCGAGGGGGCGGTGTGGCAACAATTTTTCACACCAGCCTATTAATTAACGAAAGACTAAAACAGACTTTCAATTAATGTGAAAGCCTGATGCTTAGCCTTGTTCAACCCAGCTGTAAAACTCAGTAACCAGTCTTACTTGTTATCATCTATCGTCCACCTGTGCCTTACACAGAGTTTCTCTCTGATTTCTCAGACTTTCTATCTGATTTAGTGCTCAGCTCAGATAAAATAATTATCGTGGGTCATTTTAACATTCATCTAGATGCTAAAAATGAAATGACAGCCTCAACATGGCATTTAATCTGTTATTAGACTCAATTGGCTTCTCTCATAATGTAAAAGAACCCACCCACCACTTTAACCACACTCTAGATCTTGTTTTCACATATGGCATAGAAACTAAACATTTAACAGTGTTTCCTGAAAACGGTCTCCTGTGTGATCATTTCCTGATAACATTTACATTTACAATAATTGATTACACAGCAGTGGAGAGTAGACTTTATCAAAGTAGATGTCTTTCTGAAAGCGCTGTAACTAAGTTTAAGAATATAATCCACCCACTGTTATCATCTTCAATGCCCTGTACCAACATAGAGCAGAGCAGCTATCTGAACGCTACTCCAACAGAGGTCGATTATCTTGTAAATAATTTTCCCTCTTCACTACGTACGACTCTGGATACTGTGGCTCCTGTGAAAACTAAGGCCTCAAACCAGAAGTACCTGAGTCTGTGGTATAATTCTCAAACACGTAGCCTAAAGCAGATAACTTGTAAGCTGGAGAGGAAATGGCGCATCACAAATTTAGAAGTTGCTTTATAAGAAAGCCCTCCGCAAAGCCAAAACATCTTACTTTCCATCACTGATTAAAGAAAATAAGAACAACCCCAGTGTAGGAGCCATATGAGTTGCTCTTTTTTGTCTAAGTGGGTTGGTTTAAATGGACTCACTGTATTGGTGCACGGGTGTGGGGCGTGTCTCATGGGTGTGGATGATAAATGTGGTTGCACTCACCTGTTCACCGCACCTGATGTTGATGATCAGAAAGGTAGGGTGAGCATGAGGCAAAACTTTCTGTTGACCGCAGCTTGAGCGCAGCTTGAATGATTTTGATGTATCAAGACTGTAACTTGGTGGTTTTTGTATATTTATGCACTAATTGATGCCATAGGCCAAGTTGTAGTTTGGCATAGTAGTTAGTGCAGTTCTTGTGAGTTGCAGTTATTTGTTTGTGCAGTCTGTGCATTTGTTTAATTGTTAATCCCATGTGCTGATTTGTATGTTGGACAGTTGCGTGCGAAATAAAATGAGCAAATGGTACAGAAGTGTATTTTATGCGTTTATTGTTGTGCATCATCTGTGTCCTCATGTTTAGCCTGCCGCGGCCTTTGGTTGGAGGAGCCGCAACACCCAGGTTTCTCTTCAGCACTGTTGCCAGGCTGACAAAAAGTTGGAACACTGTTGAGCCAAAAATCCCTTTAATGTTAACTAGTAATGACTTCATGAACTTCTTCACAAATAAAATATTTATCATTAGAGAAAAAATTACCAATAATCATCCCACAGATGTACTCTTTTTCTCCAATTGATCTTTCTGACTTAACTTCAATAATTACTTCCTCCAAACCATCAACATGTCTTAAAAAACCCCATTCCTACAAATTTGCTCAAAGAAGTCCTGCAAAGTCGGCATCTGCAGAGGAATGGCTTATTTGAAGAGTTTCAGTCAGGTTTCGGAGCTCATCACAGCACAGAAACATCTTTAGTGAAGGTTACAAATGATCTTCTTATGGCCTCTGACAGTGGACTCATCTCTGTGCTTGTCCTGCTAGACCTTAGTGCAGCGTTCGATACTGTCGACCACAATATCCTATTAGAGCGATTAGAACATGCTGTAGGTATTACAGGTACTGCACTGCAGTGGTTTGTATCATATCTATCTAATAGACTCCAATTTGTACATGTAAATGGAGAGTCCTCTTCACACACTGAGGTCAGTTATGGTGTTCCACAGGGTTCAGTGCTAGGACCAATTCTATTTACATCATACATGCTTCCCTTAGGCAGCATCATTAGAAGACATAGAATAAATTTTCACTGCTATGCAGATGACACTCAGCTCTATCTATCCATGAAGCCAGGTAACACACACCAATTAGTTAAACTGCAGGAATGTCTTAAAGACATAAAGACCTGGATGGCCGCTAACTTTCTGCTTCTTAATTCAGATAAAACTGAGGTTATTGTACTCGGCCCTGAAAATCTTAGAAATATGGTATCTAACCAGATTCTTACTCTGGATGGCATTACCTTGACCTCCAGTAATGCTGTGAGGAACCTTGGAGTCATTTTTGACCAAGACATGTCCTTCAACGCACATATTAAACAAATATGTAAGGCTGCTTTCTTTCATTTGCACAACATCTCTAAAGTTAGAAATATCCTGTCTCAGAGTGACGCTGAAAAACCAGTTCATGCATTTATTACTTCCAGGCTGGACTACTATAATTCATTATTTTCAGGAGGTTCCAAAAACTCCCTGAAAAGCCTTCAGTTAATCCAAAATACTTTAGCAAGAATACTGACAGGGACTAGAAAGAGAGAGCATAGTTCTCCTGTTTTGGCTTCCCTTCATTGGCTTCCTGTTAAATCCAGATTTAAATTAAAAATCCTGCTCCTCACATACAAGGTCTTAAATAATCAGGCCCCATCTTATCTTAATGACCTTGTAGTACCATATCACCCTATTAGAGCACTTCGCTCTCACACTGCAGGCCTAATTGTTGTTCCTAGAGTATTTAAAAGTAGAATGGGAGGGAGAGCCTTCAGTTTTCAGGCCCCTCTTCTGTGGAACCAGCTTCCAGTTTGGATTCGGGAGACAGACACTATCTCTACTTTCAAGATTAGGCTTAAAACTTTCCTTTTTGCTAAAGCATATAGTTAGGGCTGGATCAGTTGACCCTGAATCCTCCCTTAGTTATGCTGCAATAGGTGTAGGCTGCTGGGGGATTCCCATGATGCATTGAGTATTTCTTCTTAAGTCACCTTCCTCACTCACTATGTGTTAATAGACCTCTCTGCATTGAATCACACATGTTATTAATGTCTGGCTTTCTTCCACAGGATGTCTATCCTGTCTTCCCTCTCTCACCCCAACCAGATGGCCGCCCCTCCCTGAGCCTGGTTCTGCCGGAGGTTTCTTCCTGTTAAAAGGGAGTTTTTCCTTCCCACTGTCGCCAACGTGCTTGCTCATAGGGGGTCATATGATATGATTGTTGGGTTTTTCTCTGTATTTATTTTTGCGCTATCTACTGTACAAAATAAAGCGCCTTGAGGCGACTTTTGTTGTGATTTGGCGCTATATAAATAAAATTGAATTAAATTGAATTGAATTAAAGGATTACTACCACACATTAGGTCTCATGTAGAAAAACATTGGGTAACACAAGATACAGGCACAGTAGATGAGGCGCTTCAATATGCTAATCATGCACACACAGTGGAGAAAAACAGAGAGAAGGCCTCAGTTTTTGCCCTAGACACTGACACTGCTCTTACAGCTTTTAGTGGGAGTGGAGGCTACAGGGGAGGTTTCAGAGGCCAAAAGAAAGGGAGAGGAATGCATAGGGGAGGAGCAAGAGGTAGAGGCAGGTTTAGACACACACCAAACAGTGTTTCTAGCGCTACATGTTGGGAGTGTGGAAAAAAGGGACACCTTGCACGTGACTGTAAGACACAGAGAACGCCAGACACAGAATGACTAGCTGCAACCACTATGGCTGCCAGCACCCAAACAGATGAAAGGGAGAGGCAGACAGGCGAAACAGAAGTAAAAGCATTAACAAACAAAGAAAACAATTAAGAAGAAGCTGAAATATATAACGTTCATCAGCTAATAAGTTTACTGGACGGAAAGCCAACACTTACGGTCTATGTAAATGGCAGAAAGCTGCAAGTGTTGTGTGAAACAGGAGCTTGTAAAACAGTACTTAAGACAGAACCCCCCCCCCCCCCCCCGAACAACCTATTCTAAGGAAGTGATAATTGTAAAAACAGCGTCAGGGCACGTAAAAACCTAGCCACTAACAATGCCACTGACATTTTTGCATAAACCCAGCCAACGCTCCTGTTATATGCCATGTATAATAGACCCAACCTGCCCAGTAAACTTATTAGGAAGAGACGCAATGACAAAACTAGGGATAGGAGTTCTCCCCACAGAAACAGGCATGACAGCAGAAATAATGTTAGCGGAGGAAGACCCCTATCAGAGGGAAGGAAAAGGAGAGCCAAACTACTACTGGTCATTAGATTTGCCACCGCTTACACAGCTCAAAGAAGCAGCTGAGCCAACTGAGTATCACAATACCCTGTGCTATAAACAAAACCCAGGCCCAGACCCTCTGTATGATAAGCAGGTACACAGCCTAAAAAGCCCGTATCTGACTCTGCAACATTTATATGCCACAAAAAGCGGAAATGCAGTGTGCTCAGTGATCCAATCAGACCCAGTAAGAAAACTGAATAGGATCACAAAACCCCACGAGTCAGTTGTAAAAACAGCAGGTATACAATGGTATCAATTAGGCAACATCCTGCAAATGGTAGAAAATGATAAATATACACCTACAGAGGAAGAGGGTTGGGCACAGGGTGAAAGAACAGGATGCATGAGATACACACTGAGCTGGGTGATAAGAACTACACCCAACGATTATCTGCACGACAGCACACAAGAATGAGAAATTTTCTCGCTGGAGGAGGAACCAGCACTTAAAAACCTACCATCAACAGTGTGGTCGAAAGGACCAACTGATGTGGGATTAATAAAAAATGCAGACTCAGTAACAGTACAGACTGTTTCATCCCACAGACCCATTAAACCACAATACCCCTTATCTAAGGAAGCAACAGAAGGGATTAAGCCAGTGATAAAAGATATGGAAAAAGCAGGAATTCTAATAAAAACTAATTCAGCTACCTGCAATACTCCAATCTTCCCAGTAAAGAAAGTTAATACTGGAAAGTATCGTTTGGTACATGATCTGCCAACACGTTCTCACTCCCAACTCGTCAAATGTGTGACGCATGGTCAGGCTCCCCCTGCTTCACTTATCGACGCGCAGGGTACCCCCCTGGCGTCGAGAATTGACGTGCAGGGTCCTCCTATTGAACACTATGCTGCTCCCTAATCGTTGTTTATTGACGACATGAGATTTCAGCGGAAGAGCCTGTTGTTCGTATATTTATATATTTCCGAAATCACATTGTAGTGACGTGTACTGAACACAATATATTATATAATGTAAACAACTACCTGAGAAACAGCAGATACAGCAGATAAATTAATTATAGGCTATTACTTTTGTATCGTTTATTGCATTTATGGAGGGAGAGGTGTATGCTGGGTAATGGCACAGCTAGCGACCGGGTGACTTTATTCACCCGCTTCGGATGTTATCAGTCCATACAATGGGCGTTATTAGCAGAAATCAGTCCCATAGATATGGGCCATCCACCTGCTAGATTGTTCAGAAGGTTGTTATCATCCATCCAGATGGAGGATCACTGACAGGAGCGTGGAAGACTCCAGAATCCACTCTGGCTGGAATCCGGTGGATGCAGCAGTGTTACAGGTAAGACCATTTAAACGGACAGCATTTATAGAATGACTATTAAAAGTCAGCGAGTGTCAATAATGTTAATGTGGTTATGTTAGTAATACACCGAGTGCTAATATAACAGCTTTAAGATGCATTTGTAGATATTATTACGTGTTTTACCGTCTTTATGGTGCTAGCTTAAAGTTACGATGTAAGCGTTAGCTTATATTGTAGTAAAGCTGTTACTGTTTAAACGATGTTAGGACAGAAATATTTGCTTCTGTCATGACTGATGAAGTTACTAGTTAATAAAGTTTCCAGTAAAGTGATTAATCGCAGCCACAGATTGACAGTAAATATCCCGATTAGCTTCAATGCATCTGTAATAAATATGTGCAAGTTTCAGTGCTTCGTTTAAACTGTATGATACTTATACTGACCCAGGGTCAGTGTAAAATACAATCCTAGCTGTGTGAACAAAGCCTGGCTCCTTTAATCCTGCATGACAAACCTCAGGATGCAGGTTATTATTACTCTTTCCTGCTGGCACACCTGTCACACCTGAGAGTCAGCTAGAAACTTACAGTGACGTGGACATCATGCAAAGACTGCCAGACTCTGTAATACTGTAAATGATCAGTGACTCAGGTTAACACTAAACTTTAAACAGTACCTCTGTGTCTCTGTGTGTGCTGAACATCTGGAATCAGATTGAGTCAGGCTGCATCAGCTGAATCTGTTATTTGTAAATATCAATATTTTTTATTCAGGTGTGGGGATAATATGTAAGACTGCAGTGAAGCGATGTACCAGATTAATCCCTGGCCAAAGGTATCGTACTTAAATCAGACTACTGATCCAGCCACATCAGCCTTTTGTGAGGTCTGTTTAAAGTAGACTAAAAATGAATTCCAGGTTCCTGAGAGGTGGACTGAGAGCACAGAAACACATGTTCATACATACAGCTGTAGCAAGCTTACATTAATTTTAAATAGATTTGTTACTGTGATGTCTGTCTCTCTGTTAGTCCTCTGACAGACTGGTACCTGTCCAGGTGTGCTCTACCTGTGACTACTGGGACAGGCTCTGGCTCCTGTAATAGAAATTTTCTATTATTCTCATTTAAAGTATTTAAGTGCTTATGCATATGCTTAGTTGTGATACTGTTATAGACTGTTCAGTGAAAGTTTCTAAAACTAGATGAACTTACTTCAGCATCAGCAGTTTGAGAAAACAACTCCCTTTACAGGTGCTGATAAGGCCAAGGGCACAAAACAGCATAACCATTGATCCGTTAGGTTTCATAGCAAGGCGTGTGAAGTGTGGTATGATCAGTTTGTAACTTCCTCCCTCTTCCTTGGAATGCATAAAGGAGTGGGAGCACGACTTCTGTGGCAGAGCTGACATGATTGTGAACTGTGATGTTTGATGTGTGTTGTTTCTCCTGCGCGCAGTAATAAATAGCTTGATCACAGCTCTTTCTGTGTTGCAGACTTTATTTACAAACTTCCACGATACCCCCCCACCCTCCCACTGTGAACCTGAATTGAATATTCAGAAGAAAATGAATGGATAGACTGACATTTGTTTAAATACTTCTAGAAATCTGAGGTGTTGGTGTGGTAATAATATTAGAGCTGGCAATCTTTCTTACTGAATCTCTACTGTGAGTCATGTTACCTGAGATTAATTCTATGTTTACCTGACAGCCTGGACAAATGCGCTGTGTGAAGGATGTAAATCAAATCAGATCTTAACTGCTTACATTTAAGGAGCCTGGTCATATTTAATTGTAATATGAACCAATGATTTTTTGATTGCTGATTCTAAGAGAGTCTTTGTGGAAATTCTGTTTGGCTTTTTGTCATTTTAATTCTCTTTTCCATTTTCCAGAACAGTTCTCCACAGTCGCTGTCCACATGGGTCAGTGGGACCAAGAAGCGCTCTGCTAATGTGTGGACCCTGACCAGCAACATCCAGCAAGACCCAGGCAACGTTTTCTATCTCCCAGCTGGAGTTTTTTGTTTGTCTGTGACTGGAGAGTCAGATTTTTGTTGAAGCTGGAGGAACAGCCTCACACTTGCAGAGGTAAGTCAGTTTGTAGAGATCCCTCCCATCTTGACTTTTATGTGCTAGATTTCTTATCTGAAACAGTAATATTTCAGTGACTGCTGCTTAGACCACAGGTTAATACACGCTACTGATCCCTGATGGGAGAATCATCACCTCTGCCAACAAAGAAGCCTGGTGGATGTTTGTTTACAGACTGATGATGGGACATCATGCTCTACATCTTCAAAGTTTGTCTCTTGATTATTATTCATACACAGTAATGTGAATTATGCTCATATCTAGTATAACTGGACCAACCTGGTGCTCTTCATTTATGGAGGCTGTTGAGTCTGAATGTTGGATGTTGTGTATCTCTTGTTCTCTGGGCTTTGTTGTCCTCAGTCTTTTTGCAGGATCAGAAAACAAAACCAGGATGATCGTAAATGTTTCTTCTCCAGTTGGATGATGATAAGACCGTGACACAGGATGCCACCTTTAGTCTTGTGATGAAGCAAAGCTCAGGAAGAAGTGTGATTAAATGGTACCCACATGTGTGCTGCTGAGAAGGATGTACAGGGGCACCTGCAGCCAAATCCAAGCCTCCTCAGGTTAGTTGTAGTTGCAGAATGCCATAGGACTGAGACAGCTGAGGCATCAAATGTTTGATTTAACGGATGAAAAAGAGAAGTTTCTTCCCTATAATTATCACTTTTTAAAATCTTTAGCAACTTCAAGTCTGTCAGGATGCTGATGTCACAGAAACAAGAAAAGAAGCTTGACTTCAGAGTGTTGTTTACAGTTTTCTGTCATCATGATCTCCCCTGAAGTTTATCACTATTAAGCAAGCAGTAAGTCCACAGTACTATAATGATGATTCTGACTTTGGTCACGGTTGCATAATATTTTAATAATATACAATTATTTTTTGTAATTCATATTTTTTCTGTTAATCAAAAATTTACTTTGTGAAATTTGTATTTGAGAATGCAGAATGTGACAATATATTTTTGTTCAATATTTAATTTCTTTCAGTTGTAATTGTTAAATGAAAAAAATATATATATTCTAATTTAGCAAACTAATTTATCAAAAATATATATACATATATCTGTATTAGTTTTAATACATTAATTTGACACCTGTATTGAAAATACCATATTGTATTCATACAGAATCAGTATGGTATCATTGTTTGTCTGATTGCTGAAACTAAGAGCAAGTTTGATCTGTTTAAATCTAAAGTATCCAAAGTTGAGCTCTAATGTTTCTTCACCCTTGTGTGTGTGATATGTGATTTCCTACATGCTGACAGACCAGAGCGGCAGTTTGTGCTCACAGATGGTGACGGTGTGGAGAGACGGTGGTGTTTCCTCTGAAGAACTAGCAGAGTCACAAAGGGCACGAGTCCATCTCACCACCTTGACTTGCTGACTGATGCTCGTCTGCACTGCACAGAGGAAATCAACTGACCGAGGTTTGTCCAGTGACGTGTTATGAAATGTATATTTGTTTTGTGCTTACAGATATGTTTTTCTTGACAGAGGCTCTGCAGAGGTTAGACAAAGCAGAGAAAATATGTGCTTTACATTTTACTGTGATTTACTGGGACATTTGTTGCCTGATGTTTAGCAGGAATGGAGGAATGGAATCAAAGGGAGATGTTTTTGATGTTTTTGTAATGTGAGTAAATCTTCGGTATTATTTATTTGCTTGGTTATTTTAGGAGTGTTTCTGGGTGAGGGAGAGAGGAGTCATCATCCAGGTAAAGTGACGTGGATCAGTGGACACACTTGTCTCCCCTTTAAAGGAGACGATCCGAGTCATCCCTAAATGTTAGTGCTTTCAAATACACAGACATTTTTAAAGGACAAAAATGAACATCCCACTTTGACTGTAATACAATTAAATCTTTGCATGTGTGTTTTCAAACTCTCAGATGGGCAGGATGTCACTATTAGACTGTCTAACCTGCCGGAGCAGCACTGAATGACCACCACACATGAGCATGTTCCTGCAACATTCAGCAGCTTTGCTTTTGGTACGTAGAGTTACCTAACTACAGTAACTATAAACACATGCCATCCATTTCTAACGGCCTGGTTACTTCCTGTCAGTTATTTTAGAAACCATGTGGTCACCTGACCTAACACTGTTTCTTCTTCTTCCCCTTAATGTTGAAGTGTCAAACGTCAACCAGCTGGAGAGGAAACTAAACCAGTGTACTGAGATGTTTCACCAACACGTGCCAGATGCTGTTCCTTCATGGTGACATCACCAGAGACAGCCCCGCCCACCTCAGGACCTCGCCATTGATCATGATGATTATAATGATGACAGCGAGCAGAACTAAGACTGTAAAAATCCACGACCAGAATGTTTAGATGCTTTCTAATTATTAATGAATACTGAGAGCCTCTTTCTGTGTTTTGTCTGTTTTGGGTTGTTTTTTTTTTTACCTCATTTGTTACTAACAAAGTTCACCGAACTCACACAGTTTACATTCTGTATGTTTCCATCTTTACCAGCCACACTCTACCTGCATTTAGAAAACAAACCTTAGAAATCATCGTTTTTCTCTTTTGTAATTTTGTAATTCAGTGAATATACTGGGCTGCTTCATTTATTGCATCACACATTGCTTTAAGTTTTTCAGTGTCCAGTTATTTTTTACTGCTGTTTGAATTCTCTGTATGTTTAACCCTGTAGACGGTTTGATGGACTGCTTGTCTTCCTGTTTGTAACCGCCGCCTGTTTTTGACTAAAGATTTGGATTTCTGACTTTAACACAGTCTCTGCGTGTCCTCCCTTTGTGTCCTCTTCCTCTGTGAATGTGTTGCATGTGTCACAGATTCATTTTATTAACAGCTTTCCCACAGTGAGTTGCATCAGCATTCATTCACAGCACATTTCAGGATTCAGATTAATACAGTGATCTTATAGTCAGAATTATCCTGACAGACTGCCACTGTAAATTATCTTTCATCAGGTCAATTTTAAAGCTCAGTATTTCAAAGCAGGCGTTATGAAGAATCATATTGGCATTAGGACAGTAACAATATGTACTTACAAAGTTTTTTAATTATGCTAGAATATTGGAAGACAATCAACTTTTAGTGTTTTCTGCATATTAATTATACTGAAATAGAGATGGTGACCCTAACTGTACAGAAGCACACTAAACAACTGACAATCTAACAAACATTATTGGCCTGAGCCGTCATGCACAGTGAGTCTGATCCTTTGCTGTGAGAGTCTGACAAGCATGTTTCTGGTCAGTTTGGAAGAAATAACATCACAATGTTGATCTTTTTTTCAATATTCCTTCTCTTTTACAACATAAACTGTGATCAAAGCTACTTATGTTCACAGCATGTAATAATAGTGACAGTCCAGGGCATTGTGGTCTGTTGAGCTAGGGTTAGGGTTAGCAATTCAGACATATGTAATCAATCTCTTGCTGGATATAACAAACACCTAGGAATTCATATTATAATTTGATTTTCATGAAATATTCATGTTCAGTATCAGTCATTTTATATTATAACCACGTATCCACCCAGGCTCATGGTGGGGCAGGGCTCTGTCCTGGGATGCTTGAGTGAAAGGTAATGTACACCCTGACCAGGTATCCAGTCTGTCGGAGTTGTTTTCAATATTTGGTTCTAAAATATGAGTGAAAACAAAAATCCAACTAGGATTCTTGCATATGATGGATGAAGTCTGTCTTTGACTGTATTGTCCAGCTGATCCATCAAACCCCCAGCAGGTAAACCTTATCATGACATAACACAGTAACAATGTAAAAAATTAAACAGCAACAGTCTAAATGTAAAGTGCATTCTACAGTCCTCTTCAATAAATTATTTGGATGTGCAGTGAGTCATTCAGGACTGTAAAACGTGAACTACAGAACCCAGAGTCTTCATCATTAAATCTCTGGTTGCTTCATTTTTCTATCCTATATCTGATACTTTAAAGGTTTTAGTAAAGTTGCATTCTCATGGTGAGGCAAAGTGCTTTATGTGTGTGTGCGTGTGTGTCATGAACGGCTGTAAAAGCCCTTTAACTAAAGAACAAAGCGGGGTTGAGTTCGAGTTACGGCAGACTGTCGCTACTTCTAAACGGAACGCAGTCTTCCTACGGCGGACAGCTAATAACAGGAATCGGACGCGCGGTCCACCCTAGTCCACAGCAACCACCATAGCAACAGCCTAGCATGACTTTAAAATCATATTCTGTCTTCATAACTATGAAAAAAGTGAAATGATTTGTAAAGCATGAAAGTGTTACAGCTGCAGAGAGCTATGGCGGTATCTTTGGAAGCTGTTTGCATAGCTAATAATATACGATGTAACCATGGAGACAGTCAGTCACGTGAGCTAGCGGTGCATGTTTACTACAGTGAATAAGGTGATTGTGTGCACAGCGTCCACACGCTGCACAGGGTAAAGACATTACTTAAACTTTGTTTTATATTTATATATATTTGTCTTGTGTTGACCATCACCTCAGGTTCACCATTACAGTTTCAGCATAAAAATGTACACTATCTAAATATGAACACATTCAAAAAAATCATGTCTCAGAAATAAGCACAGCTGTTCATGTTTGTCACTATAGTTTTATTTGTAAGAAAATTGTGAACTTCATATTGTGTATCAAGTCAAAGAACATTTGACACGTCTGAGTCATTCCTTTGCCCTGTGAGAGCTGGAATAAATATATATCCTGACAATTACACTTGAAACAGTAGAGACAGGTAGAAATGGGATCAGATTAATCTTTGCTTAGTCAGACACGTCCTGTGTTGGCCTTAACCCAAATTTTCCTCGGGGTCAACCTTCAGGATCAATAAAGTTTTATTGAATTGAATTGAATCATATTAAATAACAAACAATAGCACGATCCGTGTGATTTTGCATCCAATTGTAGTCAAGCAGCCCAGTCTCATAAATAGGTAACAGAAATGTCTCTAATGTAGACGTGTACAGTCTAGTGTAAGCATTAAAAGATCATAAAGGAAACACTACTATTTATGTGAAACTAATTGTAATAAAAAATGAGCAGGTGCTTTACAGATTTAAAAGAAAGAATCTGAAAACAACACTTTTTTGGTCTAAGTGGTCAAAGTAGAAAACAGAACTGATGTTCAAGAACAAACCGTAGCATGCACTGATATTACACATCTCGATTGTTGTGGTGAACAGACATGTTGCTTTTAAAACCACATGCAGTATGTGATCATGACTGTCCACTGAGACCATGAACGCCACTTCGCTGAAGTCTTCTCCTTCTTCTTCTTCTTGCCATCAAAATGGAAGCAGAAAGAGCACGAGCTGCTTTGATCTACTGAAAGGAAAAAGCAGAACATATGAGCTGAAACCGTTAAGATAGAAACAATCGCTCAATGCAGCGTCTCATGTAGCTTAGCCTGTTACAACTGTTGATACAAGCTCAGTACAGTTAACACAGTGTCAGGGAACTCCAGTGTGGGAACTAGTGGCTTTAGATTTGTAGTCATTTAAATTTCATCCATTCACTCATTTAATTCAGGAGGAAGAAATGTTAGGTTGGTTCAGGCTGGTTACATGCATTTGGTCCCATGCTGTCTTTAACCAAATGACTTGGTTCACTTTATGGCTGGGCTGTATGTGGGGTTATATCATGTTATTTGGGCAGGAGTACCTGTCCTCTGTTAGACTTAGAAAGTTTCTCCATAAGCAGAGCTTCTAACTCTTATAGCTTTTAGCACATCTGTATCTGTGCAGGCTGACAGGTTTTTGGTGGCTCTTTTTACCCCACACTGGTTGTGAGTGTGTAAATAGCCCCACTAGTTCTTTTGGGTTGCAGTTAACTTGGGAGGAAGGGGTGGGTCTGCCAGGACTAGATGAATAAAAATGATCTGGGATACATAAATTTCATAATACATGCATATATCTCTATCAATTAAACCTGGCCTGAGGGCTGCCATTTTTTACATTCAGTTCTTTCTCTTAGAAATGTTGGATCTAAATAATGAATGTGTTACAGTTAAACTGACACTGGTCAGTGTAAATGGCTCATTGGGACATAGAAACCTTTAAATTAAATACCATCACCTGATATCGACTGTCAAACAATATCAAAGCTGTAAAAGCTGTTTACAGTCAGAATTTATAAAAACTATGATTGTAAATAAATTCAAACAAGTGAGCTTTTCTCTTTGTGCTGAATATCAACACTCTGACTTCTTAGATTGTAAGCTTTACATCAGCACAACCAGTTGTAGAAGCCGTCACTCCAAATGTCTTTTGATAACAAGAAAAAAATACCTTGTCAGTACACGGCCTGAAGTTCTTCTCCAAACATCTTCTGCCATCGGCTTTGTCTGCTGGTTTGAAGACAATAGACCACAAAAAGATGATTTAGTCACTTTGTCTGCATCATGCAGCTCGACTGTGTTGTGCAACGATGTTAAATAGCCGTCGTTATCCCTCTGCTGTGTCTGTAGGATTGTACTGTACAGCATCTCATTGATATGTGAGGAATGCTTATGTAACACGATAACAGACGTCTGGTCTTACATCATTAAAATATAACGGGCAGGAGATATTTAGATATTTTTATATTTATATTACATTTTATAGCTGACAGATATTACTAAATAGATAGAATTGACTAAATAGCTGGATGAACATGAAAAATATGTCCATAATCACAAATGATCATGAGAGCCAGTAGAATTAATTCAACTAGACACTCAAAAGATGTCCTTAAATGTCCTTTAAGTGGCAGAACAAATGAACAAACAGTTAATCACTTACTTGAGATGAAATCTGCTCAGCTACTTTGAAAACAGCTTCTAACTGGTTCCTCCTTTAACAGGATGACTGCTCAGGGGTAAGGCCATCATGCAGTCCAGCAACCTTTATGGTTCTGCTTTGATTCACCAGGAACTATTAGGGAAACCTTTCAGTGCCTCCTGTGAAAGACACAGGCATAAACACACAAACATTTATTAACATGTTCCACAGTCTTCCAGTTTGATTTTCTCATCCTGTGGACAACAACGTACAGAGATGCAGGTTTATTGTTAACTTTTGTAAGGTTTCTTTACTGAACATATCCAGCTGCAGCTCCACTGTGATCCTGAACTGGATAAGCACTTGAGAAAATGTGTCAATAAATGGACAAACATCAGCTTACTATATTTATCCAAACAGACGGGACCAATAATGCTTCACTGAGTTAGAGACTTTAACAGACTCTTCTATGTAAGAATGTCTCGTGCTGATGGACATGCAAACGTGACAACAAAGGTTTTTCAGACTACATGTAGCTGTCCTCTATGTCAGCTAACACATTTACATTTATGTCACACTTATTTCTGCTTTCCCATTTTTAACATTATTACTTACATTTTGATTGGATACCTTGAGTTTGTAAATGATCAGATTACATAATTGGGATACAATTCAATACAATTCATGTATCCAATTCAAGGTCGCGGGAGGATGAAGCCTATCCCAGCTGATACAGGACAAAGACAGGCTGCCAGTTATCGCAGGGCTAAGACAATACGTGTAACAGAAAATCCACTTAAATGTTTGATATTTCTAATAATAATCATAATTATGACTATTATTTGAAATATTATTTAAAGGTTTCTTTATAAATACATTTCGATTTTTTTATAACCCCTAAAATATAAACCTGATTTCAGATTCTGATCTCTGACCTCAGTGACCAGGCTGTGTCCTCACTGCAGCTCCCTCTTGGAAGTACGTCTGCTTCTTGTCTTCCCCCAGTGATGACCGCCTGCCCTTAATATCACGTACTGTACCTGAGGAACAAAAAAGGACAAACACTTGCCTACATTTAAGAAGTACATTCATACAGAGGTAATCTATGGAAACACACTAGTTCACCCTTTGGGAGGAATCAGTTCCTGTGAAACATTTCTGTAAATCAACATCGTGGAGAATGAAATGAGTTCTTCAGGTGACTCAGCAGTCCCACACTGACAAACTTCTGTGGAAGAAGAATCTGGATTTTTTTGATTTCCAATCCAGTTAAACTATTAAGGATCAAGCAACAGTGCTCATCTTTGCTCTTCTGAAATCTGTGTTAAACAACAACAAACATAAATTAGTAACAAAAATACAGCTGAGTAGAGGCTTTACAAACCACCAGCAGCCATAATGCTAAATTTTAATCTTCAAATGTTTCTGAGCCGTCTTCAACCTGCTTTTAACACATTAAAGTCCCACAGTCAATGCAGCCTGACTCAATCCTAAATGTTCAACACACACAGAGACACAGAGGTACTGTTTAAAGTTTAGTGTTAACCTGAATCACTGATCATTTACAGTATTACAGAGTCTGGCAGTCTTTGCATGATGTCCACGTCACTGTAAGTTTCTAGCTGACTCTCAGGTGTGACAGGTGTGCCAGCAGGAAAGAGTAATAAGAACCTGCATCCTGAGGTTTGTCATGCAGGATTAAAAGAGCCAGGCTTTGTTCACACAGCTAGGATTGTATTTTACACTGACCCTGGGTCAGTATAAGTATCATACAGTTTAAACGAAGCACTGAAACTTGCACATATTTATTACAGATGCATTGAAGCTAATCGGCATATTTACTGTCAATCTGTGGCTGCGATTAATCACTTTACTGGAAACTTTATTAACTAGTAACTTCATCAGTCATGACAGAAGCAAATATTTCTGTCCTAACATCGTTTAAACAGTAATAGCTTTACTACAATATAAGCTAACGTTTACACCGTAACTTTAAGCTAGCACCATAAAGACGGTAAAACACGTAATAATATCTACAAATGCATCTTAAAGCTGTTATATTAGCACTCGGTGTATTACTAACATACCACCACATTAACATTATTGACACTCGCTGACTTTTAATAGTCATTCTATAAATGCTGTCCGTTTAAATGGTCTTACCTGTAACACTGCTGTATCCACCGGATTCCAGCCAGAGTGGATTCTGGAGTCTTCCACGCTCCTGTCAGTGATCCTCCATCTGGATGGATGATAACAACCTTCTGAACAATCTAGCAGGTGGATGGCCCATATCTATGGGACTGATTTCTGCTAATAACGCCCATTGTATGGACTGATAACAGCCGAAGCGGGTGAATAAAGTCACCCGGTCGCTAGCTGTGCCATTACCCAGCATGCACCTCTCCCTCCATAAATGCAATAAACGATCCAAAAGTAATAGCCTATAATTAATTTATCTGCTGTATCTGCTGTTTCTCAGGTAGTTGTTTACATTATATAATATATTGTGTTCAGTACACGTCACTACAATGTGATTTCGGAAATATATAAATATACGAACAACAGGCTCTTCCGCGGAAATCTCATGTCATCAATAAACAACGATTAGGGAGCAGCATAGTGTTCAATAGGAGGACCCTGCACGTCAATTCTCGACGCCAGGGGGGTACCCTGCGCGTCGATAAGTGAAGCAGAGGGAGCCTGACCATGCGTCACACATTTGGCGAGTTGGGAGTGAGAACGTGTTGGATCTGCGAGCAATAAATGAAGTTACTGAAATGATACCGCCAGTAGTAGCAAATCCTCACACTATTCTGAATCAAGTCACTCCAAAAGAACAATGGTTCTCAGTGATAGACTTATCAAACGCTTTTTTCTCAGTACCTTTACACCCCGACTCACAACATCTGTTTGGCTTCACTTTTGAGGGACAGAGATACGCCTATACTAGGTTACCTCAGGGATTTCAAAACAGCCCCACTCTCTATGCTGAAGCTTTAAAGAAATCAATGATGCCCTGCCTCCTGCCAGCAGGAGGATAGTTTCTACTTTACATAGATGACATTTTAGTGACTGGCCACACAGAGGAAGGGTGTAAACAAAATACTGTGGCTGTGTTACGCCACCTGGCTGAACAAGGCCACAAAGTGTCTCTGAATAAACTCCAACTATGGAGACCTGAAGTAACATACTTAGGGCACACCCTCTCAGGTGCAGGAAGAAAACTACTAAACAAAAGAAAAGAAGCCATACAAAGTGCACCACAACCACAAACTAAGCAACAGATGATGAGTTTTCTCGGGTTATGCAACTTCTGCAGGGCATAGATTCCAGAATATGCTGCATGCGTGCAACCACTGCAAACCTAATCTATGGAAACGATCTTGCTTTAAAAGATAAAATACAGTGGACACCAGAAGCAGAAGGAGCATTTACTAAATTAAAAACCATGCTCCAAACTAACGTTGTGCTTGCATTACCAGATTATGACAAACCATTCTACCTACACGTAGACGGAACACAGGGACACATGAAAGCAGTATTGACACAATCATTTGGGGAAAAACAAAGGCCACTGGCATTCTATTCAAGCAAACTTGATTCAGTGGCCTCAGGAATGCCCACCTGTGTACAGGCATTTGCAGCAGCTGCAGAGGCAGTGCAAAAATCTGCTGACATAGTTTTAGGACACACTCTGACTGTTAGAGTACCACATGCAGTACCTTCTATACTGCTACAAGCACATTTGCCTTTTCAAAACACACGCGAGACAACTCTCCTATGTTGGCATACTGCTTTCACAGTTCCACATCAACATAGTGAGATGTGGACTTTTAAATCCTAGCACATTGTTGCCAACACCCACGGAGGGAAAAGCACATTGCTGCGTGGACAAATTAGAAGAGGAAACAAAACCACGGCTGACATTTACAGTACACCACAAGAAGGTTTCACTGACATCTTTGTTGATGGTTCAGCATCAAAAAATGCACTAGGGCGTAATTGTGTAGGATATGTAGTAACCACAACAGACACTATTGTGGAAGCAAGAGCTTTGCCACACACACATTCAGCTCAGAGTGCAGAACTGACTGCAGTAATCAGAGCATGTGAAATACATGAAGGACAGGATATTAACATCCACACAGACAGCCAGTATGTATTTGCAGCAGTTCACCACTTTGCAAAAATATGGGATAACAGAGGAATGGTGACCCCCTTTGGAAACCCAGTTGAGCATGCAGATCTACTGAAGCAACTGTTAAAAACAGTACAACTGCCACGACATTTAGCAATTTGCAAATGTTCAGCACATCAAAAGGTCATTATGCAGTATTCTATCATATGTAAACTTATATCATTAAAAGCTTATACTGACTACTAAGTACAATTTTCCATTGACACGCTCCGACCAGAAACTGTGGATGACTGCAGAGGTGCCTGACGCTCAGAATGACGAGATGGTGAGGAAGATCACCCCTCCTCACAAAGATCAGGTTCTGTGTCTGACCTCGACTGATCTGAGAAAACCTCTTCACAGAGTTAACCCACAGGAAGTCGAACAAACATCCCTGGGAGAGTGCTCAAAGAATGTGCAGACCATCACAGCCACCATCAACTAAAGCACCATCCTGTGCTAAAGAAATCCGCAGTGCCCTGCCTCAACGACTACCATACCGTTGCAATCACACACATCATGACGAAGTGCTTCGAGAGGCTCATCATGAGGCACATTAAGACCCTGGTGCCACCCACACTGGACCCACTGCAGTTCGCCTATCGCCCAAACTGGTCAACAGAATATGACATCGCCACCACCCTACTCACCCATCTGGACAATAAGGACACATATGTACAAATGCTGTTCATAGATTTAGTTCAGTATTCAATACAACCATTCCTCAGCACCTGATTGAAAAACTGGGCCTGAACACCTCCCTCTGCAACTGCATCCTGGACTTTCTGATGCAGAGACCTCAGACAGTGTGGATTGGTAACACCATCTCTAACACAACAACACTGAGCACTGGAGCCCTTCAGGGCTGTGTGCTTTCCCCACTGCTGTTCACTCTGCTTACTCACGACTTTGCCTCTCCTGGTCCCCCAACACCAGCTCCATAACTAAGAAAGCTCAACAGCGTCTCTATTTCCCGTGAAAGCTGAGAAAAGCCCATCTCCCACCATCCATTCTCAGCACCTTCTACAGAGAGACTAACGAGAGCATCCTGAGCAGCTGCGTCACTGTGTGGTACAGTAACTGCACCGTATCGGATTGCAAGACCCTACAGGGGAGAGTGCGAACAGCTGAGAAGATCATTATAGCCTTTCTTCCCTCCATCACAGACACTTTTTGCACCCGCAAAGCCACCAGCATTGTGGCAGAACCCACACACCCCTCACACACACTCTTCACCCTGCTGCCTTCTGGCAAGAGGTAGCTCTAGTTGACAATAGAAAGACCAATAAACCAAGTAAAATTGATGAACACATTTCATAGGGTGTTTTTAGATTTTACATAAAAACACTTCATGTTTGGTAGCTTCAGTTTTAACATCAATTATCCAATATATCCACCATCCCTAGACTTGTAGTCAAGACCGCCTAAACCAAGACCAAGACAATACCAAGACCAAAGGGTATCGAGACCAAGACCAAGACAGACCGAGTCAAGACCAAGACAAAGTCGAGACGAGACCAAGACCGAGACAAAAAAAGTCTTTAAACTGCAGCCAGATGCTCCTTCGTTTATGGGTGTCAGGCATATTTATGTGTTTTTGCAATGCACTTGTACAGCCCTCCTCACGGCTGTTTATTGTCTCACTCACTTACTGAGAGGACAGACGCATGCTCCACTTGACTGTCACATCTCTCACCCTCTCTGTTTCTCACATAATGATATTATCCTATATCCTCGCATGTGATTGGCCACAATATGGAGGGATTGGAGCATAGCTGATCCACTGTGTGAGAGCTGAGGAGCGAAAGGAAATTAAGTGAGGAGCCAGCTCTCGCTCAATGGGAGTCGACTCTTCTGATTCACTACAAAGCACTCTCTAAGCACAGCTGTTAGAGCTGATGTTTTTGCGCATGACACATTATCGAACGTTACATTGTGTGTCATGCATACTGTTGACTCCAAATCTCCCAACCACTATGTCGATCTGAGACAGCAAGACCGAGACAGCAAGACAAAGACAAGACCGAGAGACCGGTCTCGATACCAAGACCGGCCTCGAGACATCCAACTCTAACCATCCCTTTTCTCTACTTCTGTTCAAACAATCCCAGCATTGGCTCTTTATCTTTATCCTTTAGGCTCTTCATTCTCAGCTGTCCCTATGACCTACTCATTTCCAATCCTTTCTATTCTGGTTAATTCTAACGAAAATCTTAAAATCTTCAGCTCTGCCACCTCTAGGTTGGCTTCCTGTATTTTTGTTAGAGTCATGTCTCCAAATCAGGCATCACCGCATGCCTCATTAGGTTGTAAACCTTGATATTCACTTTAACTGCTGTCCTTCTGTCTCAAATTGCACCTGACACATGTACCTACTCCATTCTGCCTATAATGTCACTTCACCTCTCTTTTGACTTTCTTGCTCTGTATGGTTCACTTCATGTATTTAAACTAATCTACCATCACTACCTTTAATCCTGGCATCTTCACTGTCATACCTATCTTCCAAGTTGAAGAAGTTAGGCAATTATTAGACCAGGAGATAAATTGCTTGTATTGCTGAGTCTAGCCGCTCTGTTGAACAGGCACTGTTGGCATTCCTGGGCCTGGGCACTTTATATTGTTAGGTCGACCCTGCAATAATACGTACAGAAAAACCCAACAATCATATGAACCCCTATGAGCAAGCACTTTGGCGACAGTGGGAATGAAAAACTCCTTTTTAACAGGAAGGGGCAGCCATCTGCTGTGACCGGTTGGGGTGAGAGAGGGAAGACAGGATGAAAGACATCCTGTGGAAGAGAGCCAGACATTAATAACATGTGTGATTCAATGCAGAGAGGTCTATTAACACATAGTGAGTGAGGAAGGTGACTTAAGAAGAAATACTCAATGCATCATGGGAATCCCCCAGCAGCCTACACCTATTGCAGCATAACTAAGGGAGGATTCAGGGTCACCTGATCCAGCCCTAACTATATGCTTTAGCAAAAAGGAATGATTTAAGCCTACCTGTCTGGAATAACCCTGACATATTACAAAACAATAATATAATTAATTTTCCAGAATGGAGTTGTAAAGGAATTAAATACTTAGAACATATACAGGTCCTTCTCAAAAAATTAGCATATTGTGATAAAGTTCATTATTTCCTGTAATGTACTGATAAACATTAGAATTTCATATATTTTAGATTCATTACACACAACTGAAGTAGTTCAAGCCTTTCATTGTTTTAATATTGATGATTTTGGCATACATAACTCATGAAAACCCAAAATTCCTATCTCAAAAAATTAGCATATCATGAAAAGGTTCTCTAAACGAGCTATTAACCTAACCATCTGAATCAGCGAATTAACTCTAAACACCTGCAAAAGATTCCTGAGGCTTTTAAAAACTCCCAGCCTCATTCATTACTCAAAACCGCAATCATGGGTAAGACTGCCGACCTGACTGCTGTCCAGAAGGCCATCATTGACGCCCTCAAGCAAGAGGGTAAGACACAGAAAGAAATTTCTGAACGAATAGGCTGTTCCCAGAGTGCTGTATCAAGGCACCTCAGTGGGAAGTCTGTGGGAAGGAAAAAGTGTGGCAGAAAACGCTGCACAACGAGAAGAGGTGACCGGACCCTGAGGAAGATTGTGGAGAAGAACCGATTCCAGACCTTGGGGGACCTGCGGAAGAAGTGGACAGAGTCTGGAGTAGAAACCCAAGATGGCGCGGCCACGTCCAGACGCCTTCCTGACCGCTCCGCTCCGACTATCCACTTTTCTTGTTTTTTACTTATTTTTTGCACTGGTTTACATTCCAAAATCCTCTAGTCTTATAGTATACGACGGCAGATCACTTGTAAGCATCGGTGACAAGGTTGCACATCTAATCTTGGACACTTTTAAACCTGACCCATCCTGGCCGCCAGAGATTCTACGCGGCGCGGAGAACAACAAAGGACGGGCCGCTCATCCGAGGCGTAGAACAAAGAAGCGCCGGGGGAAACGCGCTGGCATTAGGAACAGACTGAGACAGCAGGCGCATCGCGCACCACTGCCCAGTATCCTACTGGCCAACGTACAATCCATGGAGAACAAGCTCGATGACCTAAGAGCAAGAGTCACCTTCCAACGTGACATGAGGGACTGCAACATTCTGTGCTTCACGGAGACATGGCTGACCCCCACCGTGCCGGACCAGGCCGTAACTCCGTCGGATTCATTCTTTGTGCTCCGCGCGGACAGAACAGCAGAGTCGAACAAAACCAAAGGTGGAGGAGTGTGCTTCATGGTAAACAGAAAGTGGTGTGATGCCAGGAGCATTTCTACTCTTTCCAGCAGCTGCTCGCCACATCTGGAATTCCTGAGCATTAAGTGCCGCCCTTTCTATCTGCCCCGTGAGTTCACCTCGGTCATCGCCACGGTGGTCTACATCCCACCCCAAGCGGACACAGGTATGGCTTTGTCTGAACTACATGATGTGCTGAGTTCGCTTCAAAACAAGGATCCGGGCGCAGCCCTCATTGTAGCAGGAGACTTTAATAAAGCGAACCTCAGACAAGTCATGCCAAACTTTTACCAGCATGTCTCGTGTCCAACGAGGGGGGATCGAATTTTGGATCACTGCTACACGCCATACAAGCAGGGCTACAAAGCTGTCTCACACCCGGCTTTTGGGAAGTCTGACCACAACGCCATCTTCCTCATTCCCCAGTATAAACAAAACATACGGAGGGAAGAAGTAACCACGAGGGAGGTGAAACGGTGGTCTGCCCAATCAGAAGCTACGCTACAGGACGCACTCGACGAAGTCGACTGGGACATGTTCAGAGCATGCGCAGTCGACATCAACGAGTTTACGGAAGTAGCAGTATGCTTCGTCAATATGCTAGCGGAGGAGATTATCCCCACTGCGAGAGTCACCACATTCCCAAACCAGAAACCGTGGATGGACAGATCGATCCGCGCTGCAGTAAACGCCAGGACCGCCACCTACAACGCGGGTCTCGCCACTGGCGATATGAGCGCCTACAAAGCGGCCTCATACGGCGTGCGGCGCGCGGTGAGAGATGCTAAACGCCAGTACCGGGAGCGTGTGGAGTCCCGCTTCCTCCAGGGCGACACACGGAGTATGTGGCACGGACTACGCACCATTACGGACTACAAACCCAGGGACACTGCGCCGATCAACGCCGACTCTGCATTCACCAATGAGCTGAACCAGTTCTACGCCCGTTTCGAGGTTAGCCAGGCGGCTAATGCCATCTACCGCCTGACTACCGAGGACAGTGACGTCATCAGCGAGAGACCGGTGACCAGCATCGCGGAGCATGACGTCCGAGCGGCATTGAGGAGAGTGAACACAAGGAAAGCGGCGGGGCCAGACGGCATCACCGGCCGTCTGCTGCGCTGCTGTGCTGACCAGCTAGCAGGTGTGTTCACTTACATCTTCAACGAGTCCCTGGCGAAGTTTGTGGTCCCCACATGCTTCAAAAGATCCACCATCATCCCGGTGCCCAAGAACAGCAAACCCTCATCCCTGAACGATTACCGGCCAGTTGCGCTGACCTCGGTAGTAATGAAGGTGTTTGAGAGGCTGCTGAAGAACATCATCTCCTCCTCCATCCCAGACACCACAGATCCGCTCCAGTTCGCCTACCGACCCAACAGATCCACTGAGGACGCCATCGCCCACGTCCTGCACACCACCCTCAGCCACGTGGACAAGAAACGGGGTAACTATGTGAGAATGCTGTTTGTTGATTACAGTTCAGCGTTTAACACAATAGTGCCCAGCAGACTGTTCACAAAGCTGAGGGATCTGGGACTCAACAGCCGTCTGTGTGCGTGGGTGTTGGACTTCCTCACTGGCAGAACTCAGGTGGTGAGGGTGGGTAGGTGTGTCTCCGACAGCATCACCATCAACACAGGAGCACCACAGGGGTGTGTCCTCTCGCCACTGCTCTACTCCCTCTACACTTCAGACTGTGTGGCCACCCACGGCTCCAACACCATTGTGAAGTTTGCTGACGACACAGTGGTGTTGGGTGCCATCTCCAACAGCGATGAGGCGGCCTACATGGACGAAGTGAAGAATCTGGCATCGTGGTGCCAGGACAACCACCTTCAGCTGAACGTCGGCAAGACCAAGGAGCTGGTGGTGGACTTCAGAAGGAGTCAGCACAGAGACTACAAGCTCATTATCATTAATGGAGCTCCAGTAGAGAGGGTGCAGTCCTTTAAGTATCTTGGCGTCCACATCTCCTCAGACCTGACATGGGCTGCCCACATTCAGGCCCAGACCAAAAAGGCTAGGCAGCGCCTGTATCACCTACGACAACTGAGGAAGTTCAGGGTCTCTCCAAAGATCCTCAGGATCTTCTATACAGGCGCTGTGGAGAGCATCCTCACACAGAACATGACATCGTGGTTTGGAAACAGCTGTGTGAAGGACCAAAAAGCTCTCCAGAGAGTGATCCGTACAGCAGAACGCTGCTGCAGGATTGCTCTCCCCCCGCTTCAGGACACCTACACCAGGAGATGCCGGACTAGAGCAACGCAGATACTGAAGGACCCGTCCCATCCTGGCAACAAACTGTTCCAACTTCTACAATCTGGTAGAAGGTTCCGCATCATCCGGGCAAGGACAGAGAGACTCAAGAGGAGCTTCTATCCTCAAGCCATCCGGGCCCTAAACCAACCCCCCCCCCCCCCCCCCCCACCATTCTGTCCATTCTGTAAAATAGTCAGATGTCTATTCATATTAATGTACAGAATTCACCTGCTTGCTGCTACTACTGCACATTCACCCAATGTATATACTATATATATATATATTTATAATGTTATTCCTCTACCCCCCCCCCCCCCTTTTTTTTTTTTTTTTTGCACATGTTGAGGAGTGTGTCAGGATACATTTCACTGTGTGTTATACTTGTATAACTATGCATGTGACAAATAAAGAACCTTGAACCTTGAACCTTGAAACATCCAGAGCCACCGTGTACAGGCGTGTGCAGGAAATGGGCTACAGGTGCCGCATTCCCCAGGTCAAGCCACTTTTGAACCAGAAACAGCGGCAGAAGCGCCTGACCTGGGCTACATTGAAGCAGCACTGGACTGTTGCTCAGTGGTCCAAAGTACTTTTTTCAGATGAAAGCAACTTTTGCATGTCATTCGGAAATCAAGGTGCCAGAGTCTGGAGGAAGACTGGGGAGAGGGAAATGCCAAAATGCCTGAAGTCCAGTGTCAAGTACCCACAGTCAGTGATGGTCTGGGGTGCCATGTCAGCTGCTGGTGTTGGTCCACTGTGTTTTATCAAGGGCAGGGTCAGTGCAGCTAGCTATCAGGAGATTTTGGAGCACTTCATGCTTCCATCTGCTGAAAAGCTTTATGGAGATGAAGATTTCATTTTTCAGCACGACCTGGCACCTGCTCACAGTGCCAAAACCACTGGTAAATGGTTTACTGACCATGGTATTACTGTGCTCAATTGGCCTGCCAACTCTCCTGACCTGAACCCCATAGAGAATCTGTGGGATATTGTGAAGAGAAAGTTGAGAGACGCAAGACCCAACACTCTGGATGAGCTTAAGGCCGCTATCGAAGCATCCTGGGCCTCCATAACACCTCAGCAGTGCCACAGGCTGATTGCCTCCATGCCACGCCGCATTGAAGCAGTCATTTCTGCAAAAGGATTCCCGACCAAGTATTGAGTGCATAACTGAACATAATTATTTGAAGGTTGACTTTTTTTGTATTAAAAACACTTTTCTTTTATTGGTTGGATGAAATATACTAATTTTTTGAGATAGGAATTTTGGGTTTTCATGAGTTATGTATCAATATTAAAACAATGAAAGGCTTGAACTACTTCAGTTGTGTGTAATGAATCTAAAATATATGAAAGTCTAATGTTTATCAGTACATTACAGGAAATAATGAATTTTATCACAATATGCAAATTTTTTGAGAAGGACCTGTATTAGAGGGAACAGAATTTATTCCATTTGACAGACTAGTTACACAATATGGGATCAACAAGAAAAGATTTTTAGAATATCAACAAATTAAATCCATATTAAAAAAGAGATTTTACCTCAGTCAAGCTGAATTACAAACACCACCAAGTGCGGTACACTTTCGTACTCTTAAATCCCCCAAATTATTATCTAAAATATACAGAACACTTTCTAAAATAGATGAATCAATATCCCTTCCTATTGCAAAGTGGGAAGCAGATTTATCAGTAAGCTTAGACCAAAACTTCTGGTCTCAGGTATGCTTAAAAACCTTTAAATTGATTAAAAATCCCAGTCTGCAATTAATACAAAACAAATTACTACATAGAGTGCACTATACTGGTCATCAGATGGGCTTTACATCTTCCAACAACTGCTCACACTGTCAAGGCAGTACACCAGACAATTACATCCACGCTCTTTGGTTCTGTCCACCAGTGCAGAAGTTTTGGCGCAAGATATGTGAAGACTTATCAAAGTGTCTGAAATGTAACATTCCAGCCTCCCCTTTAGTGTGCTTGCTGAGCAACTTGGATGAGGTCACTGCAGAAATAAACACAGCCCACATTGTTTTTACAGCCCTATGCATTGCCAAGAAAACGGTCCTCCTTAACTGGAAAAATAAAAATAATCTTAATTCTAATCAATATAAAAACCATCTAATAGATCACATTAGTCTTGATACAGCCTCTGCCACCACATTTGATGAATCCCTTTGGGCTCCTTTGATCGGCTTCATCACCTAGTGGGGGTGGGAGGTCATGGTTTGGTCCTGCCTTCGCTATTGTGGTTGATGTGGAGGTTGGGACGGGCTTAGGGCGCCAGGAGAACCCCTAGAGACGTTATTCCTGGAGGGCTCAACCCGGGGGGTTGTGGTCATAACCTGGTTAGTGGCTCTGGTCACTCTTAGAGGGTGTTCTCCTCGTGGCTGCGTGCAGCGGGGCTGGGGGATGGTCTGTACTGGCGGACGTAGGTTACTGGCCTGGTAGCCTGGCTGCCCCTGAGTGGATCCGGGGCAGGCGGGGGGGCTTGGGGTTTGGGGGTGCTTCGTCTCCGTGATGGGGCTCTGGCTGGGCCTTGGGGGCTTCGGTCCTCGTCGGTGTGTCGCCGAGGTTGTGGGTGGGTGGGTGGGTGCACGGGGGCAGGGGGCCTCTGGTGCATCGGCCTAACTGGGGGGCTCTTCAACTGGCAGGGAGGTTGTTCCATCCTTGCAGAAGTCCACTCTGCAGGTGGGGGAGAGACATAGGAGAGGTGGAGAATAAACCTAACCTGGGTGTCTGTTGTCTTGTGTAGTCTGGAGATGATTGAATGTTGGGGTGGGTACAGTTTCCTCTGCGGTGGGGTAGGGTGGGCTTCCCCAGGTCCTGTGGGGCTTGGCGGTGCTGCTGTCGTAGGCCCCGGTCTGGATGGGCCTGGGCTCCCTTGCCTTGGTGGGTACCAGAGGACGGGGGTGCCTACTGGGGTCAGTGGGGGAGCTGGCCGTAAGGAGGGGCATCTTGCCCCTCCCTTCTTTTCCGCCCCATCCCCGGCTGCCTCCCTCTTCCCGCTCCACCACACCCACCCACACAGGTAGGGCCTTGGGGGGTGTGTCACCAGGGTGCAGGGGAGGCATTCGCCCCCTTCTGTCCCCTTCTGGCCACCTGTGCCTCAATTTTATTCCACAACTTAGACATCCACATTATTCACACTCTCATAACACACACATATATATAGGGCCTTGAGGGTGACCACGTTAACGGCGTCCAGTGGGCGGTCTGTGTATTCAACCCTACCTCTGGCGCCGGTGCCCACCTCTCAATTTTAAATCCATGTAGACATTGAGGGTTCTCGGGAGGGGCCGTGCTAACACCTGCTGCTCTCTGGCAGCAGCACCATGCCCTCCCTTGTTTTAAATGCACTTTAGAACAACACGCAGCAACACTACACATGAGCGGGAGGAGGGAGGTATGGGGTCTTCACACACCCCCGTTCTCTACTAGCCATCGGGGCGGGGGGCTGGGAGGAGGTGTTGGCTGTCCGATTGGCCTCCCTGCTGCTGCGGAGCCTGGGGCGGTCTGCTTGCCTCCACCCCGGGGGAAAGGGTCACACCTCTTGGGTCTGGGTGCCGTTTCCCCCTCTGGGGGCGAGGGTACCTGGACCCGGGGTATAGAGTATGTTTGGGGAGTATGATTGTGTGTACATGTCCATGTATGTCTATCCCTACGTTGGGTGAGTGCTTGTGTATGTGTGCACGAGGGTGGGAAAGCACCCTCTGTGTCTGTGTGTGCCTGTTTGTCTGTGTCTATATGTCAGGTCGGGTCTTAGACTCCACCTCCTTGGGAACTCCCAGGCCCTCCAAAGTGTGGAGGCCTATCTCCCCTCACCACACTCCCTGCCGGTAACTGATGCCCTCAGGGGTTGGTGCATTGGTGGTTCTTGGTGTCCGGGGCTGGGCGCTCAGGTATGCACCAGCTCACTCCCGGTGGCAACTTGGCGGGGCCTGGTGCCTGTCGCTCGGTCAGGCCTCTTCCGGGGCAAAGGGGGCCCTCGGGCCTCCGGCCTCGGGGCCTGCGACTCGGTTCACTCTGGCACAGCTGGCTGCCGGCAGAGCTGGCGGGCACGCCAGTGCAGCCCCCTCTGGCTTCTGCTCCGTGGCTACTGGGTGACCCCTCGTCTGGGGATCTCCTCAGCCCTTCACAGGAGGGTGGCACGGATGCCCCTCCGGTGGTACTTCTTGGGCTCTCGCACTCTGGGGCCTCTGGATGTCTGGAGCCTGGATCTCCTCCATGCCTGCTTCATGCCCTGGGGGACGGGGCTATGGCCCTCCACACCCTCTAGCAGACCGTTACATGGGGAAACCTTTTGTATACAAGCGCGCTGATCCACACAGGTGTGCACACGGGTGCTCACTGTTCGTAGACATAAACTACACCTTTCTTAGCTGCTACTTCAAAGCACATTGTGCGCTGTCTGTCCTGCGTGCTGCACAACAACTTTCAATATTTAGTATTTACTGCTGTTCACACTTAGCTAGATTAACGTGATGGTGTTGTGTTTAGTATGTTGCTTTGTTTTTTTTGCTTGTTTTCTCTTCTTTTTCTCTCAACAGGTGATCCAGGAGATTTTTTTTTCTCTTTGTCTCTGTAAGTGCCCTTTCTCACTGTCCCTTTTCCCTTCTGTTTTTCTTTTCCTTCCTCTCTTTCTTTCTCCCTTTCCTATCCCCCAGTCATGTCTGTCCCATCTGTAACAACTGAAAATAAAATAAATAATAACAACAAAGTTTGATCAAATGGACCAATACGGCAATGCCATGATGATCCATTTGGCAAAATAAATCCATTTGGTATCCTTGTTGGTCTTCAGACAACAATTCTGACGGCTAAAGAACCAAATGGGACAGACAGACAGAAAAACAAACCCCCCCCCCAAAAAAAACAAAAAAATAAAACAAAAAACTGAAGGCTCTCCCTCCCATTCTACTTTTAAATACTCTAGAAACAACAAGTAGGCCTGCAGTGCGAGAGCGAAGTGCTCTAATAGGGTGATATGGTACTACAAGGTCATTAAGATAAGATGGGGCCTGATTATTTAAGACCTTGTATGTGAGGAGCAAGATTTTGAATTCAATTCTGGATTTAACAGGAAGCCAATGAAGGGAAGCCAAAACAGGAGAAATATGCTTTCTCTTTCTAGTCCCTGTCACTACTCTTGCTGCAGCATTTTGGATTAACTGACTGAAAATGACTCTAAGGTTCCTCACAGTGTTACTGGAGGCCAATGTAATACCACCCAGAGTAAGAATCTGGTTAGATACTATATTTCTAATTAACCACTTTCAGAAAGACATCTACTGTGATGAAGTCTACTCCCCACTGCTGTGTAATCAAATACTGTAAATTTAAATGTTATCAGGAAATGATCAGACAAGAGAGGGCTTTCTATGGCAAATGTAAAAACAAGATGTAGAGTGTGGTTAAAGTGGTGGGTGGGTTTTTTTTACATTTTGAGAGAGGCTAATTGAGTCTAATAGTGCTGAGCGCTGTCACTTGGTGTTCACTTTCTTTGCGGTAGAGTATCACTTCCTGTTTCTGTTCCAACACATAGTGGTGTGTTTGAGTAGCTCATCTGCTTAGCAATTTAATTAAAACCTTAGATAACTTCTTTTTTCATTGTATAATCTTCATGTGCTTCATCTGAAGCGCACTCTTTGTGCACTTACTCCCTAATTTATAGCCAAAGTATTCACTCACTGTCTTTATTGTTTCCCTAGCTTAGCTTAGCTTGTAGCCGACTTAGTAGCAGCATGGCCTCTTCATCTGTCTCTCCTGCACTTTCCTGCACATTGTGTCAGATGCTTAGTTACTCCTCGGCCTCCTTTAGCAGTAATCATACTTGTAATAAATGTAGCCTATTTGCAGCTCTGGAGGCCAGGGTTACTGGATTGGAGACTTGGCTCCGCACCCTTGATACACCCGTAGCTAGCCAGGCCCCTATCGGATGCAGATGAAGGTAGCGTAGGCCCCGCTACCTGTTCCCCGGCAAGCCCCGAGCAGCAGGGGAAAGAGGACGGCTGGGTGACGGTGAGGAGGAAGCATAGTCTTAAACAGAAGCCCCAGGTACACCACCAACCTGTTCATGTGTCTAACCGTTTTCCCCACTCGGCGACACACCCGCCGGGGGTCAAACTCTGGTAACTGGCGATTCTGTTCTCAGACATGTGAAGCTACAGACACCAGCAACCATAGTCAATTGTTTTCCAGGGGCCAGAGCAGGCGACATTGAGGGAAATTTAAAACTGCTGGCTAAGAATAAACGTAAATTCAGTAAAATTATAATTCACGTTGGCAGTAATGACACCCCATTATGTCAATCGGAGGTCACTAAAATCAATATTGAATGTGTAACGTTGCCAAAACAATGTCGGACTCTGTAGTTTTCTCTGGTCCCCTCGCCAATCAGACCAGGAGTGACATGTTTAGCCGCATGTTCTCCTTAAATTGCTGACTGTCTGATGGTTTCCAAAAAATAATGTGGGTTTCATAGTGTCACGTGTTCAGAATATTGAGGATGAGAACAAAACAACGAAGTCCAGAAGAACTTGGTCAAACAATGATTTTAATGAACACACGCAGTGTGGGGAGATGTACACTGCAAAACATCAGCTATAGATCTCCGCCCAAAAATACACAAGACAATCGTTTTATAGCATCAAGGTTTAACGCCCCCTCTTGCGTTTAGCAGATACAATACATGCATACGTCAATTCAAAACCACAAACGTCTATTAACGACTTTTGACACAGTTTGAAAAGAACATCGCCTCCATCTCCATCCCAGGTATCTTCCTGTGACTTGTCATGCCCTCGCTTTTCTCGGAACATCAGCAGCAAGTCTTAAGGCACACTGTCACTTGTGTAGACACAATTGTGTATGTGTGTTGGGGTCCGACTTCACAGTTAGTTCTGCCTTAGGGTCTATCTGCTTTTTTTTTAATTACCAGCCACAAATAAATGGCTCGCATTTTGCTAAATTACAGTTTTGTTCGTCAAATGTCTGCATTTTGTCCTCCTCCTCCACACCGTCTAACAGACTTTGACACACTCCCATTACCATGGGAACCACCTCTTGCCCTCTGGTCAGGCCTGTATGAAGAGATCTGGAGGGGGAAAGGCAAAGGAAAGAGAGCTTCTCTAACCCTATAAATGTACAGCTCTGATTCCTCCAGCAGTGTCAGGCTTAAAGTTTTGTATGTTCTGGCACCATCACCAGTCCAGGCAGACCATCCCCCTCAAATTTCTCAGAGAAGGGGCTTTTGTCTGTGCCTGTTAGTATCAGAGTGTTCAGACTACCAAAACTTCTATACAATACACTGTGTGCACTAAAGGATGAAACAAATGTGTGATGCCAATTATGAGGTATATAGCCTTAAAGATTAAAAAAGATATATTCAAACGTTAGGGACTAAAAATAACAGGAGAAAAAGCAAACCATGGCATCTTATTGTTTTTAAGTTGTGTGTAGTCAATCAAAATAAACTATTATTAGTTCTTTATGGGAAAAGTAATAAGAAGGACAAGAGAATCTATATCTTACTGTTTTTCTGTTCATTCTATTTAGTATAATTGAATGATTGTACTCTGCAATAAAAATCAGTCAAGGAAATCTGACAAAAATGTATTTGAAACAATGAAGACTAAAGTAAAATGGGTCCTTTTTAAAAGGTATTTTATCATTTTCCTTTTACCATCTCTTTTGTATACTCGCATATCAAACAGTAACTAAGACGAATTCTGGAAATCATCATCAGACCAACTTAATATTAATACTTGACTCTGGATATTGTTTAGGATCTCCTTCAGTAAATGCTTTGAGCTCAGTCAGATATTAGCAGGTCAGATGTGTTGTTTTCTATTTAGGTATTTAAAAATGAAGAGAGATGAAAAATGAATTTGATGCTTTTGTCTACACCAATGAAAATGTAACATGTGACAAAGACTCGGAGACCATTTTGATTTAATGCTTAAGAGTTTTATGATGATGATGCAAAAGGAAAGAAATTAAAGATGTAAAAGGATGAAAAGATAGTTCAGGGAGTTGAATGAAATTATTTGCTTCTTGGTGCGATGAACCATGCTTTCCATGAAAGACCAGGAATCATCTTCTTTTTCAGACCCAGATAAAAGTGGTGTCAATAGTGCGGCATATATCATTCATACACCTGATTCCTGTACACAGACACAAAAAAAACCCCCATTAACTGAAACCATGAGAAATGTATGCTGAGGGAAATATTTAGTTGGGTGTAAGAACAAAATAACCTGTATACTTTAAGAGCACTATATAAATATGCAATCTACATTAAAAAGAAGAATACAGTGCATATACCATTTTTCATATCAAACAAACAACAGTAATATAACAGTTGTTATAAAATATTAAAAGAAAGAAAGAATGTGGTAAATCAAAATCACAGTTTTTACCCATGTCATCTTCAGAAAACCCTACCTGCCCCACTTCCAGTTACCACCAGTCTGACCTCCGCCCATGTTGTTGGTACCACTAAACTGATGTTTGCTCAAGTAGCCACCAGACTGTTGTCCACCCACGTTGCCGTTACCACCAAACTGATGTCCGCCCACGTTGACGATACAACCAGACCGACGTTTGCCCCCCAAGCCTCTCTTCTCTAGAAGATGCTCTTCTGAAGAGAGGCAAGTTACACTTTAGTAAAAATTTATTACTTTTCTGTATCTTTTAAAACATTTTGTAGTTTTCTTGTATATGAATGGTTTTCTTTTTTTTAATTCTATGGACACAATTTTAATATGAATATTTTACCATATGAAATATATAATTTTAGATATAATTTGCAAAGATATAATTTATAATTTTGAAATGACACAACATTTGTATTACAAACTTAGTTACATTTAAGGAGGCCATTGATGTGTTCCTCTTCCATTCAGCATCACAGAACTGTGGTTAATTTTTGTGTCAATTTTTAAAACGTTGACCAACCTGATGTCTTATCCTCTTCCCCACTCTCACCCCCTTCTTCTGGAATAAAAATTAAAATGGAAAAGTGTAACTTATATTAAAACATCATATCTTGACTTTGATTGTTAAATTTCTATTTATTATATTGTACTGTCATTTTTATGACTATATACACACATTATGTACATTATACTCACCAGCAGTAATGATCAGAGGGATCATTACACAAAGAAGTGCAAACACAATCAGCAGCTTCATGGCGATGTTAAATATCACTGTGAAAAAACAGAAGGCATCAAGACATCATTCATTCAAAAAAATAGGATAGAAGAGATTTTGTAGCAGACCTTCTGGAGAATATGCAGAATATTTGAAGAATAGACTTCTTTTCAGCACCAACCGGTAGCTTTAGCCTTCCAGTGAGAAGGTGCTGAACAGCTGTAAGATCAGTGCTTATATACTGTTTCTTTTACGCTTCAAAACTAGGAACTAACATTGAAAAAACTGACATGTGTATCATGTGATTCATGCTGGCCAGGCTTTCATTGCATCTCTTTATTTCTTCACCAGAATAATTGCCTCATACTTCTTCTCCTTTCAGCTGCTCACTTTATTTTACAATGACTAGTTGACATAGAGTCTTCACAGAGTATAACTACATAATACTTGATGTATTTAATTAGAATAAGAATAAGAATAGTAAAGCAAATCGGACAAAAATTAATTCCCATCGATGAAGACCATAATAAAATGTGTCCTTTTGAAAAGGTATTTTGAGTCCTTTGACTTTTACGATCTCCTTTGTACACTCACGTATCAAACACTAGCTAAGATGAATTCTGGAAATGATCATTAGATGAACTTAATATTAATACTTTATCTTGGATGTTGTTTATGATTCTTTAGTAAATGATTTGAGCTCAATCAGATAACAGAATGTCAGACTTATTTTTTATTTAGGTATTTGAAAAATTAAAGCGTTAAAGGTGGATATATTTGATGCTTGGGTCTAGACAAATGAAAATGTGACACAGAATCAGAGACCAATCAGATTTAATGCTGAAGAGTTTAATGATGAAGATAATAAGAAAAGTTAATTATGGGAAATTAACTTTTGCTAAGAGCATTCTTTCCATTACACCTTCAGTTTGCTATTAATAGCCATTGCTATTAAAAGAAACAGTCCAACTTGCTTCATTCATTATGTAGCATTACAGCAAAAGAAAAGAATTATAAATGTAAAATGGGAAACAGTTCAGGGGGTTGTATGAGATTATTTGCTTCTACATTTCATGGAAGACCAGGAATCATCTTCTTTTCCAGGCGCAGACAAATGGGTATCGGTAGTGACAGTATATATCATTCATGCACCTGTATCCTGTAAGCACCAAAAAAAACAAGATTAACTGAAACTATGAAAAATGTATACTAAGGAAAATATTTAGTTGGATGTAACAACAATATGAAAGATAAGATAAGATAAGATAAGATAAGATAACCTTTATTAGTCCCACACGTGGGAAATTTGTTTTGTCACAGCAGGAAGTGGACAGTGCAAAAGTTATGAAGGACAATTAGAATAAAATAAAATAAGAATAAATACAGTACACAACTGTACAGAATAGAATAAAAATAGAATACTATATACAGTAGAATAAAATAGAATAAAATATACAATAGGATAAAAATAGAATACAAATGCTATATACAACAGAGTGAAAAATACAACGGTGCCAGAAAGATTATTGCACATTTGTGTTATTGCACATTTGTGGATGTGTGTGTATGATCAGTTAAAGTCTTTGTTGTGGAGTCTGACAGCAGTGGGGAGGAAAGACCTGCGAAATCTCTCCGTCCCACACCGTGGGTGCCGCAGTCTCCCACTGAAGGAGCTGCTCAGTGCTGTCACAGTCTCATGCATGGGGTGGGAGATGTTGTCCAGCAGGGATGACAGCTTAGCCACCATTCTCCTGTCACTCACAACCTCCACTGGGTCCAGAGGGCATCCTAGAACAGAGCTGGCCCTTCGGATCAGCCTGTTTAGTCTCTTCCTGTCCCCAGCAGAGATGCTGCCACCCCAGCAGACCACACCATAAAAGATGGCTGAGGCCACCACAGAGTCATAGAAGGTCTTCAGGAGTGGGCCCTCCACTCCAAACGACCTGAGTCTCCGCAGCAGGTACAGTCTGCTCTGCCCTTTCCTGTAGAGGGCGTCTGAGTTATGAGTCCAGTCCAGTTTGCTGTTCAGATGAACACCAAGGTACCTGTAGCTGTCCACAGTCTCAATGTCCATACCTTGGATGTTCAGTGGTTGCAGTGGAGGATGTTTGTGCCTGCGGAAGTCTACCACCAGCTCCTTGGTTTTACTGGCATTGATCTGGAGGTAGTTCAGCTGGCACCAGTCCACAAAGTCCTGAGTCAGTCCTCTGTACTCCTTGTCGTCCCCATCAGTGATGAGGCCGACTATAGCAGAGTCATCAGAGAACTTCTGCAGGAAGCACTGGGTGGAGTTGTGGGAGAAGTCTGCAGTGTAGATGGTGAAGAGGAACGGAGCCAGAACCGTTCCCTGTGGGGCCCCCGTACTGCAGACGACCCTGTCCGACACACAGCCCTGAGTCCTCACATACTGTGGTCGGTCGGTGAGGTAGTCCAAAATCCAGGTAGTGAGGTGATGGTCCACTCCAGAGTTCTCCAGCTTGTCCTTCAGAACCGAGGGAAGAATAGTGTTGAACGCACTGGAGAAATCAAAGAACATGATTCTCACAGTGCTCCCAGCGGTCTCCAGGTGAGCGAGGGAGCGATGTAGGAGGTGAATGACGGCATCATCCGCTCCAATGCCAGGCTGGTAGGCAAACTGAAGTGGGTCCAGTGATGAGCTCACAAGGCGCCGAAGCTGAGCCAGGACCAGCCGCTCCAGGGTCTTCATCAGGTGGGATGTCAGAGCCACCGGCCTGTAGCTGTTGAGGTCCTTGGGGCGTGAAGTCTTTGGCACTGGTACAACACAGGAGGTTTTCCAGAGCTGTGGGACTCTTCCCAGCCTCAGGCTCAGGTTGAAGAGGTGCTCCATCACACCACACAGTTGGTCCGCGCAGGACCTGACGACCCTCGAGCTGATGCCATCTGGACCCGCTGGCTTCTTGCCATTAATCCTCCTCAGTTCCCTCCTAACCTGGGTGGTTGAGAGAGACAGTCTGGAGCCTTGTGTTGATTGTGTATTGGATGCTGTTGTTGGGGGTGGGGAGGAGTGAGCAGGGTGAATAGAGGAGGTGTGAAGTGTCTGAGGTGTCAGAGGTGGAACAGCAGCAGTGGGGGTGGTTGAGTCTGCAGCCGATGTTGGAGACTGCCTCATGGCTGAATCAAATCTGTTGAAGAAATGATTCAGTTCATTTGCCCACCTCACATCCCTCCCAGGCAGAGAGTTCTGATGTTTGTGGCCTGAGATGGTTCTGAGGCCTCTCCAGACTTCACCAACGTTATTTTGCTGAAGCTGGTTCTCCATCTTCTGCCTGTAGCTGTCCTTCCCATTCCTTATCAGTCCCCTCAACTCTCTCTGCACCCTTTTCAACTCCTCTTTGTCTTTGGATTTGAAGGCCCTCCTCTTCTGCTTGAGGACAGCTTTAATTTCCGGGGTAATCCAAGGTTTGTTGTTGGAGAAACACCGTACAGTCCTGGTAGGTACGGTGTTATCCACACAGAAATTAATATAGTCAGTAATGCATGTAGTAAGGCTGTCGATGTCCTCTCTGTGGTCGTCACAGATCACCTCCCACACAGTCGACTCAAAACAATCCTTAAGAGCCTCCTCGCTCTCCTGCGACCATCTCTGTACTGTGCGGGTGGCTGGTGGCTCCCTGCGCACTAAGGCCTCATACACAGGGACAAGGTGCACCAGGTTGTGATCAGATCTGCCCAGGGGAGGGAGAGGTGATGAACTGTATGCCTCTTCAGCATTGGCATACAGTAAGTCCAGTGTTTTATTGTCTCTGGTTGGGCAGGTCACATACTGGGTGAAGGTGGGCAGTGTGGAGTCCAGTGAGGCATGATTAAAGTCCCCTGATATTACGAGGAGGGCTCTCGGAGATTGTGTTTGCAATCTCCGTGCAATGAAGGTGCAATGAAGTGTGCACCTTCACTGTCATGGGCCTGGGTTTGGTGACCAAGGGCTTGTGTTATTTTTGGGAGTTGTGAATATGATAAATTCTATTAGACTGGAGGAAGGAAACACTGCTTAAGAGAATAGCGGAGCGGCAGTGGGATTGTTAAACTAGGGACACAGTTAGTTCTCCTGCTCGTGTTCCCGTATACTCAGTTAATTCTTGTGTTTAAATGCTGAAAGTGTTTTTATTGGCTAGTGGATGGGAAAGTATTCACTGTTGTGTATCTTGTTTCCAGGAGGATTGCAGAAATGTGTGGAGGGAGCAGAAGACTGATGTACATAGGCACCAAGGAGGACAAACACTTACCACGGACCACGGAGGAGAATCACTGCACTGGGATTGGGAATGGGTGCATGGAGGACTCACACACAGTGTGAATTGTTGGTGCTGTTTTTTGTTTGTTTCATTGTAAATAAACGCACTGCCTTCATTCAGAAAGTCCTACATTTAGGTCCTGAGATTCACAACACTAAATAAACACGTGTTTTTTGTTAAAAAATTATAATAATATAGTATTAGTATTTTCCTGTCATTCTGTACTGTTTTTCATTCTAAACAAATAATCATTATTTGGGAAGGTGTGGATATTGTCACTGCCCCCCCTCCCCTCAAAATTCAGTGCTCGTTACACTTTCTTTCAATATTTACCTGTATTGCTCATGTGTAGGCAGTGCTCGTTGTGGCGAGCATTGTTAGGCTCTCCACGACACCAGTATGTAAATCTGAACGGAGTTCCATCCATCCAAAACCAATGATGCTCCTATAAAACAGAACAAAATAGGCACAAATACATTAAAAACTAAGTACATAAAGACAATATTATCAAAGTGTAATGTTCGATAGATAGATTTATCTTTGTATGACCCTTTCACTCTGAACTCATGAAATCCGTGCAAATATTTTGTGCTTTTAAATATTTTTTGCACTGACCTTCTCTCAATGCAGCCGTTCACACCAATCGTAATTTCAATGAATGAATTTGCAGCATTTATTTTTTCAAACAAAGTTTTGACTTTTCTAATATTTTGGATGCGAATATATAGACCTGACCAATCAACTCACTGTATTTGTCACGGCCTGGAGGTTCAGCTGGTCGCTGATCAGCTGTTTCTCCCTGTTTCTCCCTCTTTCTCTCTAGTTCTCCCTCTCCCCCTCCCTCTCTCTCTCTCTCTCGCCAGGGCTGAACTCATTATGGGTTCACGCCCTTGGCCCACACCCTCGGAGGAAGAAACACCTGTGCCTCATCAGTGTGGATGGTATTTAAGACAGGAAGCAACGGCTGTTCTTCCCTGGATCGTTGTGAGAATCGCACCCCCTGGACTGTTTCCCTGGTGTGCGAGTGGATTCGTGTTTTGGATTGTGTGGAGAGAGACGAGCGTGTACCCCTGGATTTTCCCCGGAGTCCTGCCCCCCTCACCTTTTGTACATAGCACTGCCCCGCACCCTTGTAAATAGCACTGCCCCGCACCCTTGTAAATAGCACTGCCCCGCATCTGTGTATATACACTCATTGGACATTGTTCTTTAATAAATTCTCTTGTGTGCATCATCCCCGGAGTCCAGCGCGTGAGTCCACCTTGTACTTCGTGACAGTATTGGCAACAAGCGGACTCAATTTGCAGCATTTATTTTTTCAAACAAAGTTTTGATTTTTCTAATGTTTTGGATGCGAATATATAGACCTGACCAATCAACTCACTGTATTGGCAACAAGCGGACTCATAGCTCAAATCACGCACCTGTACTGAAATTATAATGACATCTATACCACTTCACAATTATGTGCTACTTTGTGTTGGTCTATCACAGAAAATCTCAATAAAAAACATTTAAGTTTGTGCTTGTAAGGTGACAAAATGTCTAAAGTTCAAGAGGAATGAATACGTTTTCAAGGCACTGTATGTACCAAAGCAACTGTGATACAGCTTCAACTCCTAATTCAAACCATAATAATCTTCCTGCTGCTGTCTTCTCGTGACAATTGGATGAACCGGGATCTCCATTCTTGCTTCGCTCATTGAGGAAGATCAGAACCAGCTCATCATTGCGTTATGTAAACTTTTCAATTTTTTTATTGTCCTTTTTTTGAGGACAAATTTTCTGCAAAAACGCAATGTGTCCGGTGTCCATACTGGCTATACGTGAAGTTCGGATCCGTAAAATTATGAATTTCATGTTGTTTTTACGCAACGCCTTCAATGTGTTCAGTGGCCTTAAGCCCTCGTACAATGATCAGTAATATACCTTTTGAGCATCAGAGCTTCCAAGCCATGTAAGTGGGTAACTGTGAGTAGCACGATATATGACCCTTTGAATCACCCGGTACTCTCGAAGGCTAGGTACATGTGCCAGGTTTGCATGCATGGACTGACAGTATCTCTATAATGGAAAACAACAGACAGAAGAATTTCCAATGTAAACAAAATATTGAACATACAACCACGCAAGACTTTGTAAACTGTTAAAGTAAACAAAGACAGGATACATGGAAAATCCAAATCACTGTTTTTACCTGAGCATGAGCCCAATCCAAGCGATAGGGAAAATAGCGGTATCAGTATCGGTTGCCATACCCTAGTCCAACCCCGATACTTGTACCAGTACCATCTCTTTTCAACAAGATTTCTTTCTTTTTATCCTATAGACACCCTTTGAATTTTAAAGTGTATACATTTGATTGAATATTTTAAATTTACATTTCTTTTTTGAAATAACAAAGAATTGCTCTTCTGCTCATAACAGAAATGTGATTAATTTTGGTGTAAATCTTTAAAATGTTGACAAACCAGGTGGATTATCTGCTGACACACTGTTGCCTCCTTTTTCTGGAATAAAAATTACAAAATTATAATTACATTAGAACATTGGATCTTGAATTTTTGTTAAATTTCCATTTATTGTATTATACTATTGTTTGTATCAATAATTATACACATATACACATAATGTACATTATACTACAACACTCACCAGCAGCAGTGATCAGAGCCATCATTGCAAAAAGTGCAGACACAACCAGTAGCTTCATAGTGATGTTTATGTTTATCTCTGAAAAACAGAAGACATCATTAATTAAAGAAGGGACAGAATAGATTTTGTAGCAGACCTTTTCTATGTGTGTATATATATATATATATATATATATATATATATATATATATAATTGTTTTTTTTTGTTGTTGTTTTTTTAAGCACCAACCAGTAGCTTCAGCCTTTCAGTGAGAAGTGCTGAACAGCTCTACAATGAATGCTAATATATAGATTTCTTGATGCTTCAAAACCAGGAACTAACATTGAAAAAAACTGGCACATGTATCATGTGATTCATGCCACATCTCTTTCTTTCTTCACCAAAATAATTGTCTCACACTGACCTCTTCTTCTCCTTTTGGCTGCCCACTTAATTGTACATATTGAGTCATTCATAAAGAGGTTCCCTAGAGTACAACCACAAAATATTTGATGTATTTAATAGAGATCCGATATTAGGTATCGGTATCGGTCCGATACTGGTCTAAATTACTGGATCGGATATCGGAGAGAAATAAAAAATGTAATCGATCCATTATATATCAACAAAGCACCTCACAAAACTTGCAACATGGCGTAACTCGGCTCATAACCTTAGCACGTCGGAGCAGTATGCATCACGTGATAGAGCGGCTGTGGCGTGCCAGACCTGTCAGCGGTCTGGTTGAGTATTTGTAGCCTGGCTACCAAACCGGCATTTCATCTCCGAGAAAGTTTTCCCAGAGAGAAGTAAAGCAAGTGTGTAAGTTCATCTCTGAATGTTTGTAAAGCATTCCCGCGTTAAGCTTAACAACCGATACATGGAGCGACTGCTTCTTCTCTCTCCTTCCCTCTCCTGCTGCTACTTCTAGTGATGCGCGAATCATGAACGAATCGTTCAATACTCGAGAATCACTTTACTGACTCATGAATCATGATTCACAAGCCCAACTGACTCACTGACTCATCCCTGTTGCTGTTAGCAGCAATATATCTAGCTTATAATTAAAATTGTGGAGAAAAACACAACATCCAGCATCTTAACAAAAACATTTCTGCTCTGAACTGGAAGAAAAAACCCTGAGTAGAAGCTCACATCAAGACAATAGCTCCTCGGTTCACAGTAGCATCGCTCTGCTAACATGCTAACAGCACATTTGAGCTACTCACCCCCTCCTTTCCTGTGCTGAATCGTAGAGCCAGCGAGTCACTCAGGACTCGCTAACCCCCTCCCTCCTGTGCTGAATCATAGAGCCAGCGAGTCACTCAGGACTCGCTAACCCCCTCCCTCCTGTGCTGAATCATAGAGCCAGCGAGTCACTCAGGACTCGCTCACCGAGTCACTCAGGACTCGCTCACCGAGTCACTCAGGACTCGCTCACCGAGTCACTCAGGACTCGCTAACCCCCTCCCTCCTGTGCTGAATCATAGAGCGAACGAATCACTCACTCACTCACCCCCTCCCTCCGGGCTCACAGCTTCTTCTTCTTGGTTGGCAACCAATGTTAAGGCGCATTACCGCCCCCTGGCTCATGGCTCAGTGGACATTTAGATGAGAAAATATATACTTGACACATTTAAGGAAAATACTAATAAAATAAAAATAAACAAGATAAATGTTCCCTTTAGACATTTTTTTTGCTCTTTTTTGCTTTATAAAATTGTTGTTTTCTTTTAGAATCACTCATCTTAGTAGTAGGATTTACATGAAAAGAGAAAAGAAATTAAGTTTGAGTGAAAATGTACATTTTTTGCACTCTCTGGTCAACTGACTCAGTGAATCAAATGACTCAAAAAACCCGATTCACTTTGGTGAGTGACTCATTAAAACTCGATTCAGTAAAAAGAATCAAATTTACCATCACTAGCTACTTCAAACGTGAAACTGATCAATGATCAGCTGATCGGCTTTTCTGTCGCGAGTCCGTCTCTCTTGTTTGTTTATCGCCCACTTTGCGCCAGAGAGAGAAAAGCAGCGGTTGAACAACAGCAGCACGTTTAACCTTGATTTAAGATTGATAAGCTGTTGTTAGAATTTATTTAATATTGTAGCGGGCCAGGGCTGTTCGGGGATTTGTTATTGACATTTATGTTCTGTTGTCATGTTGCCATGGTGACAGGTGACGCCCTCTCGCTGCGACGGTGTGGTCTTCCGGGGTCAGAGGGCGCCCTGTGTGTTGTTGTTGTTGTTCTGCTTTTGCCGCGCTGAGCAGTTGGCTAGCGGCTTTGTTCCTCTGGCAGTTAAAATAAACGGCTGTGCTTCCTGGCTAGCTCGCCGAAAGCAAGACCGAACGAAACCTCTGTCTCCTCCTTGTCTGAGCTCGCCACAATATTACTTTCTACACCAGGATCCTTTTCTATGTAGCTGACAGCTGGTAACTGTGCAGGGGCGGATCTAGCAAAGTTTAGCCAGGGGGGCCGATAGGGCATGAACAGGGAAAAGGGGGGCACAAAAACATACTTTTATTTCTTATTCTCATTTAAAATATCTAGCTTTTAATAATTAATTATCTGAATCTTACACCCAAAGTTTTAATCTGACGTAAAATGTATAGAAGTCCATTACTGTATATAGTAACTATTAAGTCTAATATACCCTAGTAAGCTATAGTACTTTTTCCTTTGGGAAGATACCATCTGTGCAGTCTGCAGTTCTGTTGAAGAAAGATGTTGAATCTATTTAATTATTTTTGAAAAATAATTGATTTCTGTGCATTTTTTTTCACACTGTATCAAATTAAAGTTGATTACATCTATTAAGCATCATGAGGTGGAGGGTGGTTCCCTATTTTTTTTTTTTTTTTTTTTTTTTTTTGCTGGGGGTTTGCAACCCTATTAGTTAGGTTGCTTACTCTTTAAAGTACCAGAATAGGGAGGATGGAGTAGGTTTAAGTTTATTAGATTGATCAGTATTGCTGAACTATGAAATATTTTGGGTGCAGTGTATTTTTTGCATACAGGTATAACAGAATAGCTTTAGTGTTTGTTTGTTTTTTAAACTTGAGTCTGAACTTATACAAAATGCAGCAAGATATTAAAAAAACAGTTTTACTGATTAAAAAACACACTATATCGGATTCATATCGGTATCGGCCGATATCCAAATTTATGATATCGGTATCGGTATCGGACATAAAAAAGTGGTATCGTGCCATCTCTAGTATTTAATTAGGACTGAATATGTCTTTTAGGAGACAGAAATAAAAACAATCATGTTAAAGTCATGATAGATTGGTGTTCCCCTAGAAAAGCTAGACGAGGCAGCAACGAGGGGGAGGTAGGGGCTTCTCTACTCAGGTTTCTGCTTCTGCAAACAGGCTCCCTTTGGTGAGTGGGGTTGTCAGCTTCTTTCTTATTTATTATTGTCTTTCCTGTAGCCTGTTTGTATTTTTTTTCATTATATTGTATTCCTGCAGTTATGTATTACTTGGTTAGCCAATACTTAGTTTCCAGATTATTTGGTTATTCTGTTAATTTATGTATAGGTTCTCAAAGTTTATTTTATATGCTCATAATTTTTTGCATTTTTTAAATTTCTTCAGTTCTTGTTAGATTTAATTACTTTCATTACTGCTTCACCCCTGGAACACTCCTGTTTGCTCATCGCTGCCACCACTTCCAGCTTCCCAAACGAGGAAGTGTTAAACCTGATAGCAAGACAGGCAGCCTCATACATCCTACACTCTATGTGCTGTGTAGCTCCAGGTCTCTGATGCTTTTTTTCTTGATTCAAAGACTACATATTGTGTTTCCGAGCTGGCCTCCCTAGAGACTGAGCACCCTTCACTTCTCCCTGCTCCAAGGGTGAGGAGTGTTGTTGGGCCACTGCTTTAACCTCAGCCTTCAGAGTCATTTTTCTGCCCCTCTGTCCTGCCCCAGCCATCAGAAGAGACCGTGTGTCCTGCTAAACAGCCCAAATCTTTGCTGAATTTCCTGACACTTATTCCAAACTTGCAGGGAACAAACCAGAGAATCTACAGAGCTTCCAGATGAGCAGAGTGTGAGTTCTGCCTGAGCCAATTCATCCCGAGCTAATGGTTCCTGCGCTGACTTAGCCAGTGGGTCAAAGTCCACCCCTACCTCCTGCGCTGCACATTTGGGTCACAATAATCAGCTCATGCAGCAACATTTGACAGATACTTTTGTCATCACTGTTATTTTCAGTCTTTTTAGAGTTTTAATTTTATTTAAAAATGACTCCATCAATACTTAAGTTCTTATGAGAGAGATGTCATTACATTGCACTTCACACACTAAAGTTAATTATGGAGTTCCATAGGGTTCTGTATAAGGAGCAATTCTGTTAACATTATACATACTTCAGTTAAGCATTATTATTTGAGGCACAGGATACATTTTCATTGCCTTGCTGATGCTACCCAGGTTTATCTATTCATGAAGCCAGACAACACACACTAATTAGTTTAACTGCAGGAATGTCTTAAAGACCAAAAGACCTGGATGACCTCGAATTTCTTATTTCTAAATTCAGATAAAAGAGGTTATTGTACTCTGCCCTAAAAATCGGAACAAGGTGCTTATCCTGGGTGGCATTACCTTGGGCTCGAATAACACAGTAAGGTACCTTGTCATTTTCGACCACGATACTGTATGTCCCTTAATGGTCATATTAAACAAGTATTTGGGACTGCTTTCTTGCATTTGCACAATATTTCTGAAATAAGAAACATTCGTTCTCAGAGTGATGCTGAAAAACTAGTTCTTCTTTTTATTACTTCTTCACTGGACTCTTGTCAGACTCTTTTTCTTGAGTTCTAAAATTTTTTAATTATAGCATGGTTTCAAACGAAACTCTTTAATGGATCTGCCAGTCACAGATTTAAATATGCTCTTCTTGTAAAAATATCTTAAATACAACTCTTTTCAATGAAATCACATATCTTAAATTGACCCGGAACAATACAAAACAATCAGCATGTTCTAAACAAACTCACAAAAACATTTTATATACATATTGCTGTTGTGCTCATAAAGAGTTGGCACTCGGTGCAAAAGGGGCAAAAGCATCAGTCCAGCGCTATGATTGAATTATTGAGACTGACATGTTGAGGTACAGAAAAAGTGCAGTAAGGGTGATATTTTTCTGGGCCAAGGGCGTCTGAACAGAATGTCCCGCCTTAGATAATAATTAGAAAATAACAGGCAAAGAATTGCTCAATAATATTAATAAAGCAAGGTTAGAGAGGGAGGTGTTTTTCCTTTGTCTGTCTTATTCCAGGAAGAGGAGCAGATACAACACGAGGTCAGACGTGAATGGAGTGGAGGAGAAGATCCACAGGGGAGACTGCAGGACTTCATCGTCACTCCCGAGAAGAAGATCATAATAATACCATATTTTTCGGACCACAAGGTGCACTGAATTATAAGGCACGCTGTTGATGTGATGGGTCTGTTTTCATACATAAGGTGCACTAAGCAAAACAAAACAGACAGATAAGTCACACTTCACTCAACTCATTCTTCTTGCTTCCTCCACTTCCGTACCATTGATTCATTAATGTCCCACATAGCAGACAGGTCTGGGCCGGATCTGGTGTCAAGCCGGCACTGCTGACTGACTTCTGTCTGCAACTGGCCCGTGGCTGCACACAACTTACACATGGTCCACATACCTCAAAAAATGACGTCCCATTGGTGACCCAGATCGGGTGTGCCAGAGGTAATCCACAGATGGGCCAGCACAGGACCACCAGTGTCTCTGCAACTGGCCTTGTGCTGGGCCACCAAAGGGGCGTCATTCTTTGCGCTATGTGGGCCATGTGTAAGCACGTTGTGTGGGCCAGATCTGGGCCATACCAGTTTTGCTATGTGGCTATGTGACAAATCGTCAGTATGTTACACGTTCCGAGGCATGGGAGCGGGTTGGAATGAAGCTATAAATGTGTTTTCCATGTGACATAAAAATCAACCTAACAAGGTTAAAGTTAGGGTTATGGTTAAGGTTATGGTTAGGGCTGCAATAGAAAGCAGCGAAGAGAATAGAAAGTGAAACGCATAGAAAGCCATCTATTCAATTCAATCAAGAATCCGGGCGTCTCATAAAGACGGGCCATGAGAAATCGTCAGTGTGTTACATGTTGGGAATGGGAATGCTCCGGTCTTTGAGATTTGGGTCCACAATAATCAGCTCCCACAGCAACACTTGACAGATACTTGTTCATCAGTGTTATTTTCAGTCTTTTTTAAGTTTTACTTTTATTTAAAAATAAACTCCATCAATACTTTGTACCTTAAGTTCTTATGAGATTGCAGTATGAGACAGTTTTCTAACTAATGTAATTTAATTTCACTGGTTTTCTAATGTTTTTTTTTTAAGCTGTACAAGTATTTTTTTCATTTTACCAGGGTTTTAAAGATGAAGGACAAATTAAAGTTAAATACTGATCAGGGATTCAAAAATATTGCACATGGTAGACACAATTGAGCATACTGGGTTAGGCAGTAAACCATACATCTTGTGAAATAATGTTTGAACTTCAGTTTTGAAAGATTTTCCTTCTTCAGAATATGAGTAAGGTTGTTGGCTAATTGATGATATCATGATAATGTCTTTATCTGCCAGTCACAGGCTTAGATGTGCACTTCTTTTTTTCCAACCTAGTTTGACTTTTGAGAACAGTAAATACTTTAAATATAACCTGTTTACACAAAAGTTGATTGCATATCCTTACATGACCAAAATGTACACAAAAAACCATGTTCTAGAAGAAAAAAAAGACCTTTAAATATTTTAAAATTTGATGCTTCCATAAATGTGTATGTATGTGTTTCATTTTATTTTTCTTCATTTATTTTCCTTTAGATCTGGAAATGTATGTATAGTTTGGTGCTTGTCTTTTCCTACATGAAATAGTTTGGGGATTTTGACCTAAAGGTCAAATGGAAGAAGAGCTATAGAACGGTTTGAACAGAACCAGGAAATATTTATGTTTTAGCAAGGTTGGTGAGGTTTTAACAAAAATTGATGTGTTTTGAAATTCACAAGGCTTGTGAAATAATGTCTGAACTTCAGTTTTGAACAATGTTTCAAAAGTTGTTGCTTCTCCAAAATGCTGATGCTAACCATGAAAATGAGTTTGATCATTCTTTACTTGGTTATCTGTATGTGTCTGTATGTGTTGTATAATCAAGAAAACATAAAAAAAAGGAAAGATCCACCAAGCATCAGGCCTACATGACAATTGTTTTCAATATCTTTTTTAATATACCAAATAAAACACTCCGGGTTCATAAGAAATCCAAATACCTTCATAAATAAATGTATTATTCAGCAGAGATAACAAATGAAGCATTTTTCAAATGTGGTTATAAAATGTAGTTTACATACATGAATTAAAATGGACTTATATCCTCCAAGTTCAGTATGTTGCCCATGCTTAACATTAATTGTGTTAAACAATTATTTTTATATGAAATTAAAAAATACATTTTAAACAGCACTATGAAAAACATCTGAACTTTTGGTGTTGACTGTCATGTCTATTTTATTTATATCCTATGGAACATTTAAACAACAGAAGTTGGCCCAAAGTGCTCAATAAACAGGCACATTAACATTCCAGGTCCCAAAGAACCCTATTTTTAAAATATGTGAAATGCCAAAAGTATGGTTTACATTTTAAGACATCCTAAGTTCTCAGAAAAAAAACATCAGATCAAACAACCTCAGACTTCAGACCATCGACAAAAATGCATCATGTTTATCTGAAAAAACAAACAAACATCAGACCTCTGAATAAAGGCATCAGACTAAAAAGTCTCAGATCTCAGGAAAAACACCATCAGACTAAAAAGTCTCAGGTCTCAGGACAAAAGCCATCAGAGAGAAAGAAGGTTCCTGCAGGTGGCAATGTTGTCAGGCCACCAGTTTTCCTAAACAGTTTGGAAATTTGAAGGTGAGTTTACTGAAAATGAGTTTGATACCAATGTAAAATGCAAAGTTTAAAATATTTTCCTGTATTTAAAATGACATGGTTAACATGTTAAGTCAGACTAGCCAAATTAATTTATACATGCAATATATTTTGAAATCTGGTAAAATTCTATAAATGCTACGTTTAACATTACAGCCCTATTTATATTGCAGATGACACTACCTAAAGATATGCCAATGAATTTCTCAGTAAGGAAACCAAAATTATTTTGCTTCAAGACCAACTGTAATGTATAAATCGCTGTGGACCACTTTGCAAAAGTTTCAGCTTTATCCTATATGCAGTGGTCCTTGGTAAAGCCAAAAAGACTGGCTCCCATGGCTTGGAAGCCAAGAACTCTTAAAAAGTGTTCGTGTAAACAACAGCATGTCTCTTACCCCCAGTACTGGGGGCAATGGGGCTCAAGCGTTATGTAATGTTACGTAACCCTCCATGGATTCCAGCCTTTTATCCAAACATCAGCATGTAGTATCTACGGAAACCTTAGAATCTCCACTAAATGCTCCTATAAACCTTTTCTACAACCACCAAACACCGCGATAACATGCGATGATTAACAGAGCACTTACATAAATGCACAAAAGTCCACTAAACAAAGAAAACCGACCCAGAAATTCTCTAAACTTTATATAACAAGCTAAGCAAAGGCTAGTTAGCTTCCTATCACCAAAATTCACTGAACCAACTGCAAAAGAAGACCACAAAAACTCATAGCGGTGCAAATGCACTAAGACAGAAATTGGCTTTCCTCCGGTTTCCTCTATTATTTTGGTCTGGTAGCTGATAGTGCTGTGATTATCAGCAGCTACCGCAACTAGCTGCAGTAGCTGCTGATAATCAGAGCCACTTCCCTCACCAACCGCCGATATAGAGCCAGCTACATATACATACTGAAGCCCCTTTTCGGCCACAAAAAAAAAAAAAGTATCCATAACTCGAAATTTCTAGTTATTTTCTCAAAATTTTGACTCATTAACAATTTTGACAAGAATAACTCGAAATTTTGACTTATTTATTCAAAATTTTGAGAAAAGTAACTCAAAATTTCGAGTTAGCGCTGCCAATCAGTAATCCACGTGAATGACATCATTTCCTTGTTACCCGGAAGCTGAAGCCCTCAGCTACAAATGCTACAGCTAAGCTACCAGTATTATAGCTAGTGATGAATGCAAAATTGCTGAGTATTTTGAGCATGGCTTCACAAATGATGAAATCCTTTTTTAATTAGCTGAATCACATGGCGTTACTATCAGCAAACGTACTCTCGAAATCTCCAATTTGTTGCTACACATTGGTAGCTCAACAATCCAGTTGATGGACAGACCACAAGTCATAAATTTGGACCCACGAGCATTGCAACTTCTGATTGGTTGAAAGATGTGAACGCGCTATCGTTGTTGTGATTCTATTGGCTCAAACGATTAAAAAGAGTTGTCAATCATGCAAATCAGCCAAAAGAAGCCAAGGTTACAGCCCCTCAGAGTTTAAAGGGCCAGAGGACATTTAGACTCACCTGCAGGGCAGAAAGGGCCCATTGCCAATGAATGTGTGGTTAATTCTTCAAAAACAAGCATTTTTAGGGATTTTAATTAAATACATTAATTTCTGTTCTATAATAACTCTATAATATGGTGTCCACTGTGTGCCAAAATTAGACAGGCCTGGATATTTATGTATTAACACTGCTTATTTTTCACTGTTTCACTTTATAAACATAAATCTTTGCACAGATGTTTATATGCTGATTAGTGAATTTCTGGATTAAAATGTGTACTTAAGTTTTAAAAGGGTTACATGCTAAAAAATAAATAAATTAGGCAAGAAAAAAGCCTACTTGCCTTTTTTGTGTTCCAGCCTCAGTAACTTTGACACAGCAATTTTACACCTCGGATGAAATCTCACAAGCGTTAGCTTTATTTTGATACCAAGATTGTTTACAGACAGTTTGTAATTGCAGAGAAATACTCCATTCATTTTAGGCAGGTAATTTTCAAGCAGGAAGCTCAGAAAGCCCATTAGGGCTTAACAAGTTAAGTTTATGTTTAATTTTTCTTTGTGTATTTTAATTTTTTTTCTGAGTTTGTCTAAAGTATTCAGATTAAAAAATAATGAGGTATTGTTCACAACGATAAATGTACAGTGCTTTGTACAACTTACATCCTTTGAGAGAAATGATTTAAAGTATTAATATTTGTTGTCCAATACTCAGGCAGTAGCTCAAACACTGCTGATAACACATCCATATGTTGGTGACCACGATGCAGCAGGAGAATGAACCAGGGAACCAAGACTGAAACCTGCTCCATCATCTCATCTTTGCAAATCTCCTTTTAAAAAGCACTAACAACTCAAATATAAACATCTGCTAGTATGTCGTTTTTTTGTGTTTGTTTGTTTTTTAATAAACAGCTATTGTCAGCAGAATGGTAGAATTGTAAAAATGTAAAAGTAGAACTTCAGATCCTGAAGTGTGTGAGAACAGGGAAGGATCAGCTTTGTTTCAGATTTGAGGGATAAACGTTATATTTTACGGTTTGCAATCAATAAATAAACAAATAACTGCCAAGATTGTTTACACAGAGTTTTTCAATAAATAAAATTGTATTTATATAGAACCTTTGTAGACAGAATCACAAAGTACAGCACATAGGATAACAAGTCATAAAATAGACAGCATAACAGATAAAACAGGCAAAAAATAATCAAAAGTGATTTTGAAAAGGTGACTTTGGAGTTGTTTTTTTTTAAAAGCAACTTTTGAGTCCACAGTTCTTAAGCTTAGAGGGAAACGGTTCCACAGTCTAGGAGCCACAGTGGATAAAAGCTCTATCACCCTTAGTTCTCATCTTAGTATGTTCTATAGCAAGTACGCCTTAGTCAGATGATCTCAGGGACCTGCTAGGGACATAGGGCTGTAGAAGATCAGAAATACAAGCTGGTGCCAGTCTGTGCAAGGTCAAAACCAGGATCTTAAAATGGACTCTAAATTCAGTAGGAAGCCAGTGTAACTGAGAGAGCAACAGTGTCACATGTGAGTACTTAGAGGATCTTGTCAAAAGCCTAGCTGCAGCGTTTTGCACAACCTGCAGACGATCCAGGGAACCTTTGCTTAGACACATAAACAGTGAGTTACAATAGTCCAAGCGGGAAGAAATAAATGCATGTATAGCAATCTCCAGTTCAGAGCGAGATAAAACCGGGCTTAACTTAACATTTCTTAAATGATAAAAACAAGACTGAACCAGAGATTTAATGTGACCATCCAATGTGAGAGTCGAGTCAAAACTTACAACTAAATTCCTGAGAGAGGATTTAACAAACAGCGAGAGAGGACCTAGGGCTTTTCACTAAAAATCTGTCAGGAGTGCATACAAAGGACTCCACTTTTCCCCTCGTTGAGTTTGAGGAAATTAACAGCCATCCAACATTTGATCGAATCTAAGCAGTCATTCAGCAGCTGGAGCTTAGATAAAGTTTGGGGCTTAAAAGAAATGCACAACTGAATGTCATCAGCAAAACAGTGATCGGAAATGTCCTCAAAGGAGCCCAGTATATGCTGGATGGGGAGAAGATATATTGAAAACAATAAAAGCCCCAAAACCGAACCTTGAGGGACACCATAAGTAAGGGAGGTATGACCTAAAATTAGAGACCACCATAGGAAAACATCGGTGATATAGATATGAAGAGAATCACTCAACTGTGCCAAACATCAACATGAGGTCCAACATAAGCAGAACAGAGCATTTTCCTGCATCATAACTTATCAAAATGTCACTAGAGACCCTAAGAAGGGCTGTTGCAGTGCAGTGAACTCTACGAAAGCCAGACTGAAACCTATCAAAGATGCTATGTTTGTCCAGAACTGTTATTCTGCTTAGCCACAACCTCTTCTAGAAGCTTAGCAATTAACCGTAATTTAGAGATTGGCCTGTAACTGCTGAGGCTTTTTTAAAAGGGGAGAATAGCAGCATTTCTAAAATAAACTGGAGCTATACCAGACGCCAGTGATGAGTTGATTAAAGTGAGCACACATGCACCAATATACTGGAAGACATTTTTGAATAATGATGCAGATATATTGTCAAGCGAACAAGAGGATGCTTTCAATGAAATCACTAGTTTTACCAGTTTGAGTAGAGAAACAGGAGAGAACGTATCCAAGACAATGGGCAGAGATGGGGTAGAGACAGATAAAAATTCAAATTAACCAGTCAAAACTTCACAGATAGGTCCGCTGACATATCACAAGTAGGTATTGGTTAATTGGTTAGGTCACGCCCAAGTAGATGTTGGACTAGAACATTAATGATGAGGAGGAGAGGGGGGTGACATAACCTCCATATGTCTGAAAATAATACATGCATGAATAGCATAAGAAGGATACTATAAATATACACACAGGTCAAAAAATAAAAAATAAAACCAACAAGGGGCAGTCTTTAATGGTAAAAGCACGTTTGAATTGGAAAACAAGATTACGTCAACACATGGGAACATATTTGTTAAAAAATCCTAATTTATGTCTCTAAAATTTAGATTGAAGTGTAGACTAAAGATGAGATTTCCTGTCTTGTATTTAAGCTATTTTTTTACAATGTTTTACTATGACCCTGATGAAGGCCACAAGCCGAAACGCGTTGGTCAATTATTAAAGCTGTTCTTCTTTCCTCAAGTGTTGCTGGAGTTCCTGCTTTTTAATTCTTTCATCTTCTCCATGCACCTTGGAAGCAGGTGAAGATGTGCCAGGATTTTTTGTAGAGACAGATAAATCAAGTAGTGATTGTAAAAAAAAATCATTCTTACACTATTAATTTTTTCAAGCAGAAAAGAAAGAAATTTTTCACAATCTTCATTTGAGGAAATAGGTGCAGGTGGAGAAGGAGTAACAATGTCACTAATGGTGTTGAATAGGACCTTAGAATTACCTCTGCTCTTTGTAACAAAATATGAAAAACAGACAGCCCTCGCATCTTTGATAGCATTATTAAGAAAAGCTAAAAGGTCCTTTAGATAGAGGAGATGAGTTTTCCTTCACCACTGCCCGCTTTACGACAATCACGTGTTACAAATACAACAAATACTGTAATTTAGTTATGGAGGAGATTTGGAGGCAGACACTCTTTTTGTTTTAACCAGACAAATTTTGTCTAAAATGGAAAGGCAATAATCATTGAAAAGATTGGTTGAGAAATCAAAACCATTGTGAGCAGATAGCTGTAAGTTAAAAGCGTTCACAAATTTCTCCACTGTGGTAGATTTCAGGATGCGAGAGCTAACCATCTGTCTAACAGCGGACAATAGCTCATTAAAAGACAAGTGATAATTCTGTTCTTTGTGATTACAGGAGCTGCCCTCAGATTCAGACCTCAGCACCACCCTGTGGCAACAGACAAATCATCCTTTATGTTCACTTTTTGTAGCAACTCTGAAATTAACTGATGAAAATGGTACAAAGGCTAAAGTAACACATGATGTGCTTGTCTTTAATTTTATCAATAAAACAGCTGCAATTTTCACTGACAAACATTGCAAAAAGCTACAAAGTCAAAGGGATTAATCATCCATGTGTCACTATATATTTGCAGATGCAGAACCTCAGTTTGGTGTTTTAGAAAGATGCTGATTTCATTATATTATATTATATTATATTATATTATATTATATTATATTATATTATATTATATTATATTATATTATATATTTTCTTGGACAACTTCAAATAAAGCATGATTAAGGTCAAAGGCTGTCACTTGTAAATTGTAAGTTTTCGCAATTTATTATCAGACAGAATTTCAAATTAGTTTTACATAGCGCCATCGACTTCCATCTCTCTGGCACAGAGACAGAGGCTGCTGTGTCTCTCTGCTCACTCAAGAGACCCAAATGAACAAAGAACAACACAATCACGCTGTATAAGTTTTTGTTGCATGTGGTGGTGGTGGTGGTGGTGGTGAGGGGGGCAAGAGCTGCAACTTGAGTTGGGGCTTGTTTGGTTGTTTTGAATGGGTCTTCTTCCCTGCAGGGAATTGCTTCTTCCTGCTGTGGTCCTGCTCTAGGTTGTCCCATCCAGTGTTGGATGCCCTTTTTAGTCCTCTTGGACACTCTCTCCACCAATGTCTTACTTCTTCAAAATTATTAGAGGTAGTAAACATCTTCTTTAAGACTGGAGAGCTCCTTGATCTCCTCAGGTCCGTATCCTGCTTGCCATCATATTTGCTGTCAATGCATAGAGCTGGTGGATTTGGCTGCTGTTGAGTTACAAATGCTTCTGCTGCTGCTCATTTTATGTCAGTCTTCAGATCTGTACATATTAGCAATATTTATCCGGGCTTCTCTGTTGTTTTGGCAGCTTCCGTGTTCTTCTCTGCCACCTGATGTTTTAGCATTTCTTCTGTAGATTTTCTTTGCAATATTGATCCAGTCTTTGACCCATCTACACTCTCCAGGTTGCTTCTTCTTTCAACTGTATTTTCAGCTGGTTATTTTCCCTTTGTCTAATTACTATAAGCTCCTGGAGTTGCTTCAATGTAGTTTCTTCATCTTTCCTTGTTGGTTGAGTTGAGTTTATTAATCGGGAGGGATGCAGAAACAAAACAATGGGTATGGTCTCTGCAGCTGATGGTCCAGTCTCAGTTTCTTTTACATGCTGGCTTTGTGTTGGATGATTCTGCCTCTTCCCTTCTTTCAACATCTGGTTCTTTAGAAAGTCCTTGAGCTGTCTCATATTGCTGGGAGGTGCTCTTTCTTCTTTGAGTTTTGCAGGAATGTTAGTTGCCATTGTAATTTCAAATTTATGTCTAACTCTTATGGTTGTGGGCTTTTAGTCTTAATTTGTTTTGTCTTGATGTTAAATTTAATCTAAATATACCTTATATATTTTATTTTTTATGTATTTATTTCCTGTTTTTAATTAGTTAATTAGTTACTTACTTTCTATTTTACCCATTTTTTGCTAATATTATCTTTATACATTTCATTTATTACTTTAAAATCATATATATTTTTTAATGTATTATGTCAGTATTTGTTTATGTTTTATTATTTCTCTTGTCTTAATTTTAATCAGTCAATTTATTTTCTTTTCTATTTTTTTTTCAATCCTGATTTAAAAAAAATCTAATCAATAAATTTATTTAGCATTCTTATAATCAGTTCTACTCGTGTCCACCAGGGATCGTGATTGACTGCAGTATCACCCTCACTCTACCGGATGGAGCCAGGGAGGACTCTGCCTCAATCCTGCCACTAACTGGCACTAATTCACTCTTTTGTTTTAGCTGTAATACCCTTTTTTGCACACTGTATCTCACTAAATAGTAGATGTTTGCTTGCTACTTCTTTACTTTTCCTCAGCATTCTACCAATTCACTTCCTTTTTTAACAGTTGTGTGATTCTTTAAATAAAGACAAAAGGAGGAAAGTCAGAAAGACAGAACAACTACAACTACTACAAACAAAGACACACATTTATCCCACTTTGGGGCCTTTATGGGACAACACAGTCCCCCATCGCAAGGACTTCCCTCTATAAACAAACTACACTACCATAACCATCGTGCAATACTTAATTTTACATGCAATAACCCACAATGCAAATACATAACACTATTTATTTACTTACTTCTTTTTTCTGGATTTTGTATATTTGTAAAAAAAAATTCTAAATATTGTTCATATGTAATATGTATATAGTACTGCAGAAACTGTGCACCCCCCACCCCCCTCTTCTCCCACATGTTTACACTGAGTAGGAGATACTCTGTATCTTATTGTACATCTGTATAGTCACAAGGCATTATTTTCTATTCTATTCTATTCTGAGTATGATATCCCAAACAGCTTAACACATGTGGTACCACATAATATTCACTATGTTACTTTCATGAGCCTACAGTTAGTACTTATAATAAGTTTAAAAACTTATTATAGATTTTTTTTCAACTTGAAACTTCTACTTTTACAGTCAAGAAATTTACAGTTCATAAAGAGAGTAATTTCCAATCATTTCTTCTTCCTTACAGATTGATCACTCACGACAGAATTACTTTAGCCAAATTACAGAATTAAATTTTACCGACAATGTACATACCTCAATTTTTTCCTCACACTGAGCTCAACTCTCACCACCAGTCCAGATTCCAATTCTCTCCTTCACTTTTGCCAGTCAAGCTTTGTGTTGGGCACCAATGTGTTGATTTTTTTTGTTTTGTTTTTACAAGAGAAGACAAATAGGCTCAAATTATACATTTTTACAATTTATTATCAAAAGGTAAGAATTTCAGATTAGTTTTACATGGCGCCATGGACCTCCGTCTCTCTGGCTCAGAGTCAAAGGCTGCTGTGTCACTTTGCTCACTCAGGAGACCCAAACGAACAAAAAGCACCTCACCCAGGCAGTATACACTTTTATTGCATGTGGTAACAACAGGATCTTAACATGATTGGTCGAAAGAGTTGAGGGTGGCCTTAGATCTTATATCGACTCACATTTCTTCCTCTGCACCCCTCTGGACATCTCCATACACAGAGATGAGCCTTCTGTTGGAAACACTCCCATTACCATGGCAACCATCTCTTGCCCTTCGGTCAGGCCTGTAGAATTAAAGAAAGGTGTAAGAGTGTATTCCATAACAGCAGATTTGTGGCCCAGGCTAAATTCCCAAGAGTCTTCCCCCTATTTATCTCTGATAGTGTCTAAGTGTTACAGACTAGTTCCAAAGCTATACATGTGCGCAGCAAAAGGATAAAACACAAACATGTGACACAAACCACAAGGCAGTTGTGCAGTATAGAATAATGGTGGGACATGAGCCTTAAAAGTAAAAAATTACTTCAACACATGGCTGTTTTTTGGGTGCCACAACAACAACAAAAGCACAAACACTGTGTTTTTCTTTGTTTTTTCTCACTCCTTCAGCACTTTGTATTCTGACAACACAGTACCCTTCTCTCCATTATAGTTTCTTAATTTCATTTATTTTTTCAATGTTTATTATATTTTTTAAATTTCATTTTAGTATATATAACCCTATACATTTCTGTTCTCACAATGTAAGAATTTCGTCGCACAGCATAACCACTGTGTTCTGCAGTGTAAATGGCAATAAACTTCCTGATCTTGATCTTCAACTGCTTTTTCAGCATCTCTCTGAGACAGGATGCTCCTAATTTCGGAGATGTTCCAAAAAAGTGATAAAAGTGTGTTGTGTGTTCAATAAGGACACTAAAGTAAATATCTGGTCAAAAAAGACTCCAAGATTCCTCAAAGTGTTACTTGTCAGGGCTCTGTGTGCGGGCAGGCGGAGATGAGGATCCAAATGCAGGACTCAGACACTAAATTGCAATTGGCAATATAAGATGGCGCGGCCACGTCCAGACGCCTTCCTGACCGCTCCGCTCCGACTATCCACTTTTCTTGTTTTTTACTTATTTTTTGCACTGGTTTACATTCCAAAATCCTCTAGTCTTATAGTATACGACGGCAGATCACTTGTAAACATCGGTGACAAGGTTGCACATCTAATCTTGGACACTTTTAAACCTGACCCATCCTGGCCGCCAGAGATTCTACGCGGCGCGGAGAACAACAAAGGACGGGCCGCTCATCCGAGGCGTAGAACAAAGAAGCGCCGGGGGAAACACGCTGGCATTAGGAACAGACTGAGACAGCAGGCGCATCGCGCACCACTGCCCAGTATCCTACTGGCCAACGTACAATCCATGGAGAACAAGCTCGATGACCTAAGAGCAAGAGTCACCTTCCAACGTGACATGAGGGACTGCAACATTCTGTGCTTCACGGAGACATGGCTGACCCCCACCGTGCTGGACCAGGCCGTAACTCCGTCGGATTCATTCTTTGTGCTCCGCGCGGACAGAACGGCAGAGTCGAACAAAACCAAAGGTGGAGGAGTGTGCTTTATGGTAAACAGAAAGTGGTGTGATGCCAGGAGCATTTCTACTCTTTCCAGCAGCTGCTCGCCACATCTGGAATTCCTGAGCATTAAGTGCCGCCCGTTCTATCTGCCCCGTGAGTTCACCTCGGTCATCGCCACGGTGGTCTACATCCCACCCCAAGCGGACACAGGTATGGCTTTGTCCGAACTACATGATGTGCTGAGTTCGCTTCAAAACAAGGATCCGGGCGCAGCCCTCATTGTAGCAGGAGACTTTAATAAAGCGAACCTCAGACAAGTCATGCCAAACTTTTACCAGCATGTCTCGTGTCCAACGAGGGGGGATCGAATTTTGGATCACTGCTACACACCATACAAGCAGGGCTACAAAGCTGTCTCACACCCGGCTTTTGGGAAGTCTGACCACAACGCCATCTTCCTCATTCCCCAGTATAAACAAAACATACGGAGGGAAGAAGTAACCACGAGGGAGGTGAAATGGTGGTCTGCCCAATCAGAAGCTACGCTACAGGACGCACTCGACGAAGTCGACTGGGACATGTTCAGAGCATGCGCAGTCGACATCAACGAGTTTACGGAAGTAGCAGTATGCTTCGTCAATATGCTAGCGGAGGAGATTATCCCCACTGCGAGAGTCACCACATTCCCAAACCAGAAACCGTGGATGGACAGATCGATCCGCGCTGCAGTAAACGCCAGGACCGCCACCTACAACACGGGTCTCGCCACTGGCGATATGAGCGCCTACAAAGTGGCCTCATACGGCGCGCGGTGAGAGATGCTAAACGCCGGTACCGGGAGCGTGTGGAGTCCCGCTTCCTCCAGGGTGGCATGGACTACGCACCATTACGGACTACAAACCCAGGGACACTGCGCCGATCAACGCCGACTCTGCATTCACCAATGAGCTGAACCAGTTCTACGCCCGTTTCGAGGTTAGCCAGGCGGCTAATGCCATCTACCGCCTGACTACCGAGGACAGTGACGTCATCAGCGAGAGACCGGTGACCAGCATCGCGGAGCATGACGTCCGAGCGGCATTGAGGAGAGTGAACACAAGGAAAGCGGCGGGGCCAGACTGCATCACCGGCCGTCTGCTGCGCTGCTGTGCTGACCAGCTAGCAGGTGTGTTCACTTACATCTTCAACGAGTCCCTGGCGAAGTTTGTGGTCCCCACATGCTTCAAAAGATCCACCATCATCCCGGTGCCCAAGAACAGCAAACCCTCATCCCTGAATGATTACCGGCCAGTTGCGCTGACCTCGGTAGTAATGAAGGTGTTTGAGAGGCTGCTGAAGAACATCATCTCCTCCTCCATCCCAGACACCACAGATCCGCTCCAGTTCGCCTACCGACCCAACAGATCCACTGAGGACGCCATCGCCCACGTCCTGCACACCACCCTCAGCCACGTGGACAAGAAACGGGGTAACTATGTGAGAATGCTGTTTGTTGATTACAGTTCAGCGTTTAACACAATAGTGCCCAGCAGACTGTTCACAAAGCTGAGGGATCTGGGACTCAACAGCCGTCTGTGTGCGTGGGTGTTGGACTTCCTCACTGGCAGAACTCAGGTGGTGAGGGTGGGTAGGTGTGTCTCCGACAGCATCACCATCAACACAGGAGCACCACAGGGGTGTGTCCTCTCGCCACTGCTCTACTCCCTCTACACTTCAGACTGTGTGGCCACCCACGGCTCCAACACCATTGTGAAGTTTGCTGACGACACAGTGGTGTTGGGTGCCATCTCCAACAGCGATGAGGCAGCCTACATGGATGAAGTGAAGAATCTGGCATCATGGTGCCAGGACAACCACCTCCAGCTGAACGTCGGCAAGACCAAGGAGCTGGTGGTGGACTTCAGAAGGAGTCAGCACAGAGACTACAAGCTCATTATCATTAATGGAGCTCCAGTGGAGAGGGTGCAGTCCTTTAAGTATCTTGGCGTCCACATCTCCTCAGACCTGACATGGGCTGCCCACATTCAGGCCCAGACCAAAAAGGCTAGGCAGCGCCTGTATCACCTACGACAACTGAGGAAGTTCAGGGTCTCTCCAAAGATCCTCAGGATCTTCTATACAGGCGCTGTGGAGAGCATCCTCACACAGAACATGACATCGTGGTTTGGAAACAGCTGTGTGAAGGACCAAAAAGCTCTCCAGAGAGTGATCCGTACAGCAGAACACTGCTGCAGGATTGCTCTCCCCCCGCTTCAGGACACCTACACCAGGAGATGCCGGACTAGAGCAACGCAGATACTGAAGGACCCGTCCCATCCTGGCAACAAACTGTTCCAACTTCTACAATCTGGTAGAAGGTTCCGCATCATCCGGGCAAGGACAGAGAGACTCAAGAGGAACTTCTATCCTCAAGCCATCCGGGCCCTAAACCAACCCCCCCCCCCCCCCCCCCCCCCACACACACACACACACACACACACCCGCCCTCTCACATCATCTATAATTGACTGAGACTCTCCTCCAGACACTCAATTCCTTTAACTTTAAATATGTTTATATTGTCCATTCTGTAAAATAGTCAGATGTCTATTCATATTAATGTACAGAATTCACCTGCTTGCTGCTACTACTGCACATTCACCCAATGTATATACTATATATATATATATTTATAATGTTATTCCTCTACCCCCCCCCCCCCCCCCCCCCCTTTTTTTTTTTTTTTTTTTTTTGCACATGTTGAGGAGCGTGTCAGGATACATTTCACTGTGTGTTATACTTGTATAACTATGCATGTGACAAATAAAGAACCTTGAACCTTGAACCTAAATTGTAACTCAGCTTTATTGCTGGCATGAAAACGAAACATAAACTGAGCAATGGTACTGAATACTGAAACACTGACACGGAAACACACAGGCATAATCTGAGGGTACGACGCGACACCGGGTAAAGGGAAAACACAGGGCTTATATACACAGGCTAGTAATGAGGGAATCGGCATCAGGAGGGAGACACAGCTGGGAGGGATCAGGGCTAACGAGACAGGGGGAACAAAGCTGCACACACTAACATAAGACAAAGACTTTCACAATAAAACAGGAAACATGAATCACAACTCAGAGACATGGACTCAACACAGAGAGACAGACAGAAAATGACACATGGAACTGAACTATAAGAGAAACCACAATTCCTAAAACATGGATAACAGAAACATGAAACTCTAATAATAATCATCATCACCATCACCATCATCACAAAATGAGAAAACAATCCAAAACCCCAAGATAACTGAAACACAAAGTACCAGAGAAACATAAAGAATAATCCATGATGCAAAAGTAAACCAAAACATAATAAACTCAAGATACAGGGTCCAATAGACCCAGAACCGTGACATTACTAGAGAAAACTATCAGTAGCAAACTGCCTCTATATGAAGTTAGAATTTCACAGCAATCATTATGCATGTTCACATTTTCTACCATAAAGCTTTCATGCACATAAGACACAGTTGAGCAGAGCAGAAGACGTGATTGCTTTTAAATGGAATGATGCAGGTGGATGTCTTGGAATTTAGTTATTAGATCCATAAATATGTGAGATGTGGAAAAAACACACAGACCAGTTGGATTCAATGCTTGAGATTTTAATGATGAAGATGAAAAAGAAAAGTTCAATCTGGAAAATAAAGATTTACTAAAAGCATTCTTTCCATTACACATTCAGTTTGCTCCTATTGAAAGAGAAAACCAAACTCCACTTTATGTCACTTGTCGTGTCGTTCTTAGCGTTACAGCAAAGAAAACAAAGTAAAGATCTAAAATGGGAAACAGATTTTTGGGATACATGTGATCACTTGCTTCTTTGTTTGGTGAACCATGTCTTCATCCCAGGAATCATCTGACTTTCCTGACGCAGACATATGGGTATTGGTAGTGACAGTTTATATCATTCATACACTTGTGTCCTGTAAGCACCAAAAATCAACATTAAGTGAAACCATGATAACATGAACACATACTTATTTATACAAAGGAAAACATTTAGTTTTTTTGTATGATAGCAATACCGCCTTGAATGTTGACTATACTTTCACAACATAGATAATACATAAATATATAAGTATCATTTGATATATACATTTATTTTCAAAATTATTGAAATACCACAAAGTTTTTTATGTATTATGGTAAGAAAGATACATTAAATACACTGTTTTTTTCAGTTCAAAAAAAAATTATTTGACACACCAAACAAGTCTGGAAATTGTTACCATCCCCTCCAGCCCTCCAAAATCACTCTTAATTACTAGATTGTCACTAGACTTACCTGACCAGTTCATGTGCATGCAGTGCTCTCTGTGCCTATAGTTGTTAGGCTCTCCACGACACCAGTACGTAAATCTGAAAGGAGTTCCATCGATCCAGAACCAATGACGCTCCTATAAAACAGAAAATGAACAATAATGGTTAGATGATGGTTAGATTCATCTTTCGAAGTGAACGCCTTTGTTTCATGATCAGTAATATACCTTTTGAGCATCAGAGCCTCCAATCCATGTAAGTGGGTAACTGTGAGTGGCATGATATATGACCCTTTGAATCTCACGGTATTCTCTGAGGTTGCGTACAGATGCTAGGTTTGCATGCACGGACTGACAGTGTCTCTGTAGTGCAGATCAACAGATGCCAGAAAAAAAATAGGAGCTAGATTTGATAAAATATTAAAGGAAATAAACAGAGAAGGAATAAATGGAATAAATAGGCATCATTGTTTTTACCTGAGCATGAGCCCAATCCAAGTGATAAGGAAAATAGCGGTAGTATTGGTTGCCGAACCTGATCCAGTCACACCAGTGACATAAGGCTCTCTTCTCAACAAGATGCTCTTCTGAAGACAAGCAAATAATTTAGTAAAAGTGAATAAGGATTTTAAAAGTGTACATATATTTTTTAGTTATTTTAAAATGTTGGTAATATGCATTTCTCTTCAGGGCCTTAAAACAACTTTGTACCACTGATTTAGCTGCACATACGCAGGATATTGATGTGCTGCTCTTCTGTTCAGCGTCACAGAAATGTGATTAATTTTGGTGAAAATCCTGAAAATGTTGACCAACCTGGTGGCTTTGGCTCTGTCCCACCTTCTTCTGAAAGAGCAGGACAAAGTAAAACATCAGACTTTGAAATTTAACCATCAATGACAATTGATGACAATTATATGACAGTTATATTCATTCTGTTATTTGTATGATTAGTTCACACATATACACATTATGTACATTAGACTGCAACACTCACCAGCAGTAATGATCAGAGCCATCATTGCACAAAGAAGTACAGACACAATCAGCAGCTTCATTGCGATGCTTAGTATGTCTGTGAAAAACAGAAGGCATCAAGACATCATTCATTTAAAAAAAAAAAAGGATAGAATAGATATTGTAGCAGACCTTTTGGATCATTTTGTAGAATATTTGTAGAACAGATTTCTTTTCAGCACCGACTGGTAGCTTCAGCCTTCCAATGAGAAGGTGCTGAACAGCTCCAAGATCAGTGCTTATATACTGTTTCTTTGGTGCTTCAAAACTAGGAACTAACTTTGAAAAACTGACATGTGTCATGTGATTCATGCTGGTCAGACTTTCATTGCATCTCATTCTTTCTTCGCCAAAATAATTGCCTCACACTGACCTCTTCTTCTCCTTTTGGCTGACCACTTAATTTTACATATTGACTCGTTCATAAAGAGGTTTCCTAATGCATAATCACAACATTTTTGATGTATTTAATTAGGATTGAATGTCTTTTAAGAAACAAAAATAATAACAATCATATTAATGAATGATGATCCCTGGTTTTGCATCCAGATCTTGATTTTTTGTGAGTTGTTTGACTTTCTGGGTTGTGAGAATGTTTTCTGTTTAGAGTTTGTTTAATGTCTCTTTGGTGAATGGGGTTTTCAGCTTTTTTGTTATTTATTATTTTATTATTCCTTTTTAATATATTGTAATGGTGCAGCTTCTGTATTCATTGCTTATGCAATATTTAGTTTCCAGATTATTCACTGTTTGTGTTTTCATGTATTTTTATGTATAGGTTGTTACAGTTTACTTTATATGCTCATAATTTTTATTTTTTGTATGTTACATTTTTTTCAAAATGCTTCAGTTATTACTTTTAATTACTGCTTGGAACACTCCTCATCATGTTGCAGTCTACCTCCTCATCGCCACCACCACTTCCAGTTTCCCAAAAGAGGAAGTTTTATCCCCAATAGCAAAACAGGCAGCCTCAAACATCCTATACTGTATGCTCTATGCAGCTCCAGGTCTCCGATGTTGTGTACCCCCCCCTCTCACACTGTAAATTTTCCATGAAGCCAGATAACACACATTAATTGCAGGAATGTCTTACACACAACACATAAATTTCTGGATAACATTGAATTTCTTGCTTCTAACTTCAGATGAAACAAGGTATTGTACTTGGCCCTAAAAATCTTAGCCAAATGCTTACTCTGGATGGCATTTGCTTGGCATCCAGTAACACAGTTAGGAACGTTGGAGTTGTGTTTGACCACAAAACCGTATGTCCCTTAATGGTCATATTAAACAAATATGTAGGACTACTTGCACAATATCTCTCAAATAAGAAACATTCATTATCAGAGCGAAACTGAAAACTAGTTCCTCCTTTTATTAATTCTACACTGGACTATTGTAATTCACTATTATTGGGTTGTCCTAAACTCCTGTAGCCAGGTTGAAGATCAATATTATGGGACATGCCACTGGAGGGCGCTGTTTCTTTTGGGGTACCTCTCGGAGCGCAAGGGATGATGGGGATCTACGGAGACATTCACAGAAGTGCTAGCTTGCATTGGTGTTACGTCGGTGTGCAATGGCGTTTTTTCGCTGCGTGGTCTGTTTTAAATGCAAAGTGTGGAACAGTTAAGACACCAGGAGTTGCTGCAATCAACTTCACCGTTCATCTCAGAGGGATCTGTATTCCGTTTTCTGCTGGATTAATGCACTGTATGTATTTGAGTTCACACTTGTATTAGAATATTTCTGTGGGTAATAGGGAAAATGTACCTTGTTAACTATTTAATCTTGGCTCTGTATCTTAGCAGGAGAAGCCACTACAGTTATTTTTGCACTTTTGTTTTATTTCTGTATGGGTTTATATCAGTCACAAATTGACGCTAGACATCCTTGAGTTCCAGACGCTGATAAAGTTGGGGAAATAACCTGCAGTAGCAGTAAGTTACCAGTGCACAAAGCTGTTACTGGATAAGAACTGTCTGTAACAATTTTATTTCTTTATTTTTACAACCTTTTTTATTTTCTTCTGAGCGCTTACTTTATCATTCAGATTAAAAGAACCCCAAAGATAATCTGTGTTCTGGGCTGGTTAATTTAGCCAGGCTACACTCGCTTTAAAACCCTTCAGTTAATCAGCTCTAGAAAGAGCATATTTCTCCCATTTGGATATAATTCTCATCATTGGTTTCCTGTTAATCAAATGTAGAATCAAATGTAAAATCCTTTTCCTCACATACAAGGTCTTGAATAATCAGGCCCCATCTTATCATAAAGAGCTTATAGTACCATTTTCATAGAGCACTTTGCTCTCACACCAGCTTACTTGTGATTCCTACAATATTTAAAAGTAGAATGTGAGGAAGAGCTTTTAGCTTTCAGGCCCAACTTGGATTTAGGAGACAGACACTCTATCTTCTTTTAAGATTAGATTAAAACTTCCCTGTTTCACAAAGCTTATACTTAGAGCCGGATAAGGTGATTCTGAATTCTTCTTTATGTCTAGGCTTCTGGTGACTTCCAATTGGGGGTTTCTTGTTCACTGGGGCAGGGCATCGTCTGCGGTGCCGCTGCAGTGGATGGTGGATGCACCTGAGGGGCATCCGCAATCACACCTTGCTGGCTCAAAGTCTGTGCTGTCTTGTTGTTGTGGTTGTTGTTGTTGAAGTGTTCAGCTTCAAGCTGGAAAGCTGCAGCTGTGTGTGTGTGTATACAGCAAATTAGAGAAAAGTGTTCTGCCAGGAGTTTGTTGCTTGTCCTTTCCTACATGAACTAGTTTGGGGATTTTGATCTAAAGGTTAAATGCAAAAAAGATCTCAGTGTGCTCTAGAAAATATTTCTAATTTTAAACATAGAGAATAATTTATGGAAGCCCGTTTCCGCCACTAAAAAAAAAACAAAAACGATACTTAACTCGAAATTTCGAGTTATCTTTCTCGAAATTTCGACTTAGCAACTCGAATTTTCGACTTAGTAACTCGAAATTATGAGAAAAATAACTCGAAATTTCAAGAAAATAACTCAAAATTTCGAGTTAGCTCTGCCAATCAGTAATCTACGTGGCTGACGTCATTTCCTTGTTACCCGGAAGGATATGGCACAAAGGCCCGCGCACTCAAAACTGGATCGTCTCGTGAGCTACAGTGAGCTACAAATGGCGCCAGGTTCTTCAGCTTTGAATGCCTTCCTACAAATGATAACTGGATAAAAGGTATACAAAAACGCTGTGACAGCGATTGTTACATACAAAGTTGAATAGAATGCAACGTGAGGGTTAACCAAAGGTACCTATAAGGTTTCTGGTGGTGGTCAGAGGGCCCGGTGGCACCAGTGTCCGGCAGCCTCGCCTCTGTCAGTGCGCCCCAGGGTGGCTGTGGCTACAATGTAGCTTACCATCACCAGTGTGTGAATGTGTGTGTGAATGGGTGGATGACTGGATATGTAAAGCGCTTTGGGGTCCTTAGTGACTAGAAAAGCGCTATATAAGTACAGGCCATTTTACCATTTATTTACCATTTCTGTTACACGCTAATGACACCTGTTACGTTTGATGAAACAGACGTTTTGCTGAAAGCATGCGTAATAAGTGTACAGCATTGTATAAAACAAAATCACAAATCACCCAAAACAGGGAATATGACTGAAAACTATATAAATAAGGAACAAAACCAATAAAAATGTAACCAGAAAACTGAGAAAATGTGGGATTGACTGTATTGTGATGCAGATTGTAGTTACAGTGCAAATGGACACTTAAAAATGCAATTCCCACTTCTCCACCATAGTCAAATCTCATAATATAGGCACAGATACTTCGATGATAATATTGTGGCTTTATAATAGGTAATTTTAATTTACATCCTTCCTTACAGCATGGGAGACTTGATTGAATTCTTGAAACAAAGAGAAGTCTCTGAGGAAATTATACAGACCTTGGAGAATGAGAAGGTACTTAATTCCAACAAGATACTGGTTGAAATGCAACTTTTCCTTATTGTTCTTAAGTTAAAAATAGGATTGTATTTTCAAGGCTGGTTGTTTTAATAAATTAAATTATTTTTCCATCTTTAGATTGATGCCAGTGTCATAAGTCTAATGACAGATGAGGAGCTGAAGACTTATTTGCCATCATATGGTGATCGTCTAGCAGTATTTGGATTTTGCAGACGGAGGGGCAGCAGCCGCAAGTCAGTGCTTTTTGAACGGTTGAAATCCAAACTGTCCAAAAGAAAATTATCTGAAGAGGATGGCAGTAGCACACAGCAAGAAGAACATTCCCAAACAACTCATAAAAGAAATGCTCTGAAGAGAAATAGAAAAATAGAAATAGGATGGATGCATTATGATGAAGACACTGAGGTTTTCAAGCAGGTTAGAGCTAGACGAGGAGGAGGAACAAGAAAAATAGACATTTGCAAGGATGCCAAGAAAAGGGACATATTACAGGTTGCAACAGGCCTGTTCTTTCCAGATGGAGGAAACATTCAGGGGCCCTTAACAGATTTTGACTGTGATCTAAAGGATTATCAAGAGATGATAGTCGATGATGCATTGACAGTAGGAGAACTTTATCATGTCACAAAACTAAATATCCTCAGGTTCTACCTCACCACAAAGAAAAAACAAAATGACAGCCTTCAGAGTTCCAGCCCAGGTTTGCATCCATCTTCAGAAATTGAAGAGAGTCCTCAAAACCAAACCTCTTCTTTTACTGTCACTACAGTCCAAACATCTGCTCCATTTGAAACAATCAGCCATGATGTGACATACATTGAAGACACTCCAAACGATAACCTTCCACAATCTTCCACGCAGTCTCTAAGTGCTAACACTTCTCACAGCAGTGACGTTATTTTTGTTGGCCCCTTTTCTGACAGTGAGCCAATAAATTTGGATGACACCCTGATTTTTTTTCTCCACACCCTGGTCCATCCAGTGAGAGAGTGAGGAGAGTAGTGGTGGTCCACAGAGGGCAGGTAATGTCAGAGCTCATTTCACATTTTAGTGATAAGGACCTTGAAGATGTCGACATCAAAATCCAGTTCGTACTGCCTGATGGAACACCTGAAATGGCCCATGACGATGGGGGAGTTGTGAGAGATTGTCTTTCAGAATTCTGGAAAGAATTCTATGACCAGTGCACCACTGGAAATGTTTGCAAAGTGCCCTTAAGGCATGATTTTGGGCAACAGGAGTGGGAGAGTGTGGGCAGAATCATTGCATTTGGATGGGTTAGAGAGAAATATCTGCCTGTGAAAATTGCACCTGCCATTCTAGAACAAGCTGCCTTTGGATATGTAAAGAGTGATATTGTGGAGGATTTCCTTAAGTTCATGCCTGAATCTGAGCGTACAGTGTTAGAGGCGTGGCGATCAGACTTTAGCATCGTGGACCAAGAAGAACTTATAGACATACTTGATAACCACAGCTGCAGAAAGATACCAACAGCCTACAATGCCACTGAAGTCCTATTGGAGCTTGCACACAAAACACTTGTCCAAGAGCCTGCCTATGTTATTGAACAGTGGGCAAGAACACTCAGCACTGCATGGGAAAGCATTTGTGATCTATCGTCACTTTTTGAAACCCTCCAACCAAATGTGAGAAAAGTTCTCAAGTGTCTCACTTTCCCTGAAACAATGACGGCTCACCAGAAGCTGATTCAGAAATATCTAACTGCATATGTGAAGAATGCTGAGAAGGAACATTTGTGTTTGTTCCTCAGGTTTTGCACAGGTTCAGATTTACATCTTGGAAAGAACATCATCATTGGGTTTAACGAACTTAAAGGTTTCCAGAGACGACCTGTGGCACACACATGTGGATGTGTACTGGAGCTGTCGATAAATTATGACAGCTATCCTGACTTCAGATCGGAGATGAACAGTGTGTTGGAATCAAATGTGTGGGTCATGGACATTATCTAAAGGTTTGATTCACAGACAATGGCTTAAAAGCCATTGTTGTTTTACAACAAATTATATTTGAGTTGTGAACTAAAACTAAAGTGTTCCCAAGTGAATGTCACATCAAAGGTTTCAGGTGTTTAAAAACTGAGTTCTAAGAAAAAGTCTTTGGTGAAATACTACTGTAATGTAATTTGAGGTACTTTGTGTTTTTGTATTACAACTGAGGCAATATTTTTCTAAACACTTGTGAAATGCATTTCTGCAGAGGTCTCAAAGTGGCAGTCTGGAGACCATTTATAAGAATTCCCATTTCCTCAGTCAGCATGTGTGCATGTGAACAATCAAAGCAGTTTTCCCACCTTTTATTCAATTTTCTATTATTTGAATCCAAAATCAACTTAAAAAATGCATTAGGTTAATTTTAATTTGTCAAATTTTATTAATGTAATGTCACAAGATGACATGTATTCTAGTGGCTCACCAGAAAATTTGAGATTGAGACCCCTGCAATATGTAGTATGTAGTACATGTAGGAGATATATTCAATGTCTCCTACATGTTTTATCATTGTGCACACATCTTACAGTTTACAAGTCAGGTTTTATTATATCGTTGTATTTTAATACAGTTATGTTCGTACAGTTCTGTTTAGCCATCTGGGTTATGTTGACTTTTGCTAAATTGAATGGCCATAAGGAACACCTATATGCTTTTATTTGGGATTTCTGTGAAATCAGCAATTGCTGAGCTGAAGGTTGACTTTTGGTTGGCTTTTCCTGATTTTTGTGATGGAAAAAAACCCTTGTTTATCATAGCCCCCCTTTTTTAAACTGCATAGCAGATGGGGTAGCGATTTAAAAGATATTTTCCTATATTTGTTTTCATCTTCGAGCCTAATGTATTTGCTTCATAGTGGTTTTAGACCACACTGTTCATATTCTTTAAGTAATTGTAGGATATTGTTATCAGATCTTGCCATATTATCCTCAATCTCTTCTTATTGTCCCATTCTCTGTTTTTAGAAAGTTTGTATTTTTAATAATAATTGAAGTTTTGCACAAAATATTGCATATTTTTGTTATGTGTATTGTCTTACTTTTTCCAAGTCTTGTGCTTGCAATTTGATTTTTATAAGAATACTTTAAGGTTTTTTGTGTAACTGTAAATACAGTACAGTTATTTTGCTTTAAGATAAGATGATGGCAAAAGATCTGTGTTTTATAATAAAGTGTTCAATGAGTCAAATTACACCTTTCATTTTGGTAATTTCTGGGTTTTTATTATTCTGAGGCGCAATCTGAAAAAAAAAACATAGGTCCATAAATGTCCATATGCTAAAAAATATATAATTATACTGCCCATAATCAGGAAAACAGTCAGTATATATAAAAAAGTCTCAGCAGTAAAAAAAAAAATGACAATGAAAAAAAAATTACTGCTATATAACCAGATATTTCAAAATATCAATAATTACTCAAATAAAAAGAAAGATAAAAAAGCATATTTACAAAAAGTTGAAATCATAATTCCAAGGTGACATTCGTTGCATATCCTTTATGATGTCCTCCAAATAGCAGGTTTAACAGACATTATGTGTACATATGTTTTAATAATAAGGTTTTTAACAACACAGTATTTGTTGCAGACAGCAAATGTAGCAAAATTAAAACCAAACAAAAGGGGGGGGGGGTGCCCTAAATATCCCTAGATGTCCCTGAAGGACAAGGGTCAAAGAATATGTTTTTGCCACCTCAATCAAATGCATAATGATGTCTAACCTTTAAGGCAAAAGCTCCAACTCAGTAAGCATCAACTGCCTTAGCTTTACATACAGATCCACTGTATGAAACACATCATCTGAGAAGTCCAGGTTATGTTCTGACATGAGTTCTACACAGAGATGAAAAACATCCTCTTCACATGGAAAGTCTTTGAACACGCATTCTTCAAGGCAGGCTTCAACTTTGTCCATATTGATATGTTTGAGACAGTCCCTCGCGCCATAAATGTCTGGGAGGGCATGCATAAAAGATGGTCGGCCGTGAGGACTTCGGGAGTTGTGGACTGGGCGCATTCTGTGGTCATTCCAGGCCAAAGCAACTTCATTTAATTCTTCCTAGATGAAAACAAATGCACAAAAGAAACATTTTCAGGCGTACAATATGAAAATGTTAATGTACAATAGCACAACTAACTTCTACATTGATTTTCTTAGCTTACACACCATTAATGTAGCTTTGGTACACACACACACACACACACACACACACACACACATATATATATATATATATATATATATATATATATATATATATATATATGTGTATATGTATGTATACACATAGATATATATATATATATATATATATATATATATATATATATATATATATATACACATACACATATATATATATATATATTAGGGGTGCAACGATACACAAAATTCACGGTTCGGTTCGGTTCAATACTTTGGTGTCACGGTTCGATATTTTTTCGATACAAAAAAATGTTCATGCCTTTTTAATTTGTCATTTATTAAAATTATAAATATATATTTTAACTCAAAAGTACAGTTTTTAAATTTAATGTTGCTGAAACGACAAAGTAATAAAAAAATAAAAATCTGATGGAGAAATCCCTCATCTTTGGAAAAGAGAGTTTATTACAGAGAAATGGCTCTTTCCAAAATAAAAGCTATACTATACGCTTCTTCTGGGGTACACTCTCAGCAGCATATTAAACATATCAGGTCCCCATAAGGAGAATCATGTGCTAACGGCTGTCTAAATGACTCCGGTAAAGTCTGTAGCATGCTTGCTTGTTGTTTTTGTCTGCTTCCACTTGGATGATGTCGGAGTAAATGTGCAGTCATATTCATTGTGTTCCCACTAGTGCTGTCAGCGTTAATCTGAAATGACGTTAACGCCACAACACGGCAAATCTCCATTAACGAGCTACCGCGGATCGCCCCGTGCGTGGGGCTGGACAGCGTCAACACGTTAACGAGCAAACTGCACTAACGCAGTAGTTCCCACCCATGTAATTGAACACTGCGTGGCACATCCGACATACTGTTTTACTTTTGTCCATGATGCGCTTACCTTCAGGGTCATACTTCACATGAAGACCAAAATAGTTCCAAAGGCCAGATCTGAATGAGGGTGGGGGAGGTTCAATTTACCATGTTGCAACGAGCTAAGCTTCTGTCTTGCTAGCTTGCGCTGTGCTCAGTGGATCTGCGCTCGACAGTGCAGCCTAGGCGGAGTAGTCGAACGCAGATCCACTGAGCTCTCAACACAGACAGCATCGTCAGAAGAAAAGTTGATAAAATAAATTAAAAATCTTGTATTGATCGATACACATGCGTACCGAACCGAAAGCACTGTATCGAACGGTTCAATATCGATACGAGTATCGTTGCACCCCTAATATATATATATATATATATATATATATATATATACACATATATACATATATATATATATATACATATATATACACACATATACACATATATATTAGAGGTGCAACGATACACAAAATTCACGGTTCGGTTCGGTTCGATACTTTGGTGTCACGGTTCGATATTTTTTCGATACAAAAAAATGTTCATGCTTTTTTAATTTGTCATTTATTAAAATTATATATTTTAACTCAAAAGTACAGTTTTTAAATTTAATGTTGCTAAAACAACAAAGTAATAAAAAAATTAATCTATCTGATCGAGAAATCACTCATCTTTGGAAAAGAGAGTTCATTACAGAGAAATGGCTCTTTCCAAAATAAAAATAAAATACTATACGCTTCTTCTGGGGTATATTCTCAGCAGCATATTAAACATATCAGGTCCCCATAAGGAGAATCATGTGCTAACGGCTGTCTAAATAACTCGGGTAAAGTTTGTAGCATGTTGTTTTTGTCTGCTTCCACTTGTCTTTACACTAGGATGATGTCGGCGTAAATGTGCAGTCATATTCGTTGTGTTCCCACTAGTGCTGTCAGCATTAATCTGAAATGACGTTAACACCACAACACGGCAAATCTCCGTTAACGAGCTACCTCGCATCACCCCGTGCGTGGGGCTGGACAGCATCAACACGTTAACGAGCAAACTGCGCTAACGCAGTAGTTCCCACCCATGTAATTGAGCATTGCGTGGCACATCCGACATACTGTTTTACTTTTGTCCATGACGCGCTTACCTTCAGGGTCATGCTTCACATGAAGACCAAAATAGTTCCAAAGGCCAGATCTGAATGAGGGTGGGGGAGGTTCAATTTGCCATGTTGCAACGATTAGCTTCTGTCTTGCTAGCTGCGCTGCGCTCAGTGGATCTGCGCTCGACAGTGCAGCCTAGGCGGAGTAGTCGAACGCAGATCCACTGAGCTCTCAACACAGACAGCATCGTCAGAAGAAAAGTTGATAAAATAAATTAAAAATTTTGTATTGTTCGATACACATGCGTACTGAACCGAAAGCACTGTATCGAACGGTTCAATATCCATACGAGTATCGTTGCACCCCTAATATATATATATATAAGATAAGATAAGATAAGATAACCTTTATTAGTCCCACACGTGGGAAATTTGTTTTGTCACAGCGGGAAGTGGACAGTGCAAAAGTTATGAAGATATGATATATATATATATACACACACACATACATACATACACACACACACACACACATCATGGACAGACAGATACTTATTTACTTAGTTTTGGCCCACCAAAAATGCTAACCGAGTACTGAGACAGGCCTAAACACATATAAATCATCAATGTGTTATAATGTATAATCGTGTTCCTTGATATATATGTGTAATTTTTTTTTAACAAAACTTTTTTTTTTAAAAAGTACTCTACTTTTCACGTGTACTTTTATATATCTGATGTTTCTATAATATGCAAAGGCCGTGTGAGTTGTTACAAATTAAACAGTTACAATACATGTCCTTTTTTTTTTTTTTTTTTTGTCTGTCCCATTTGGTTCTTTAGCCGTCAGAATTGTTGTCTGAGGACCAACAAGGATACCAAATGGATTTATTTTGCCAAATGGATCATCATGGCATTGCCGTATTGGCCGATTTGATCAACTTTTGTTGTTATTATTTATTTTATTTTCAGTAGTTACAGATGAGACAGACATGATCGGGGGATAGGAAAGGGAGAAAGAAAGAGAGGAAGGAAAAGAAAAACAGAAGGGAAGAGGGACAGTGAGAAAGGGCACTTACAAAGACAAAGAGAAAAAAAAATCTCCTGGATCACCTGTTGAGAGAAAAAGAATAGAAAACAAGCAAAAAAAAAACAAAGCAACATACTAAACACAACACCATCATGTTAATCTAGCTAAGTGTAAACAGCAATAAATACAATACATGTCCTTTACACAATCACCTATGTAAACTCACCTGTATAATGTGAAGAAAACAGAACTGGACCAATGATCTGTCCAAGAAAGAGTCTGAGAAGTGGCCATCCTCTCTTAGTTTGTCAAATAGTTCAATCCAGTACTGGATACACTGGCTTCGTAAGATTAGCCACCATCTTTCAATGCGTTGATTTCCTGTACTTGCTCCAAATATGACGTGCTCTCTTTCTGGTTCATTGTCTGTAAAGTGCACAAATCATTGCATGTGAGCCACATGGACGTTTTCTGTTCCTAGATCTAATCTCACTCGATCAGGGCAACCACCTTGTTGAATCACGGCATCCATGAAGTAGCCAGCAATTACTCTCGGGTCATTATTTGTCTTGTAAGCGTCTAGCCATATTACACTCCTTAAAAAGCCGTCAATGCATCCACTGATTGCAATCCCAAATGGCTTCAGCTTATCGTAGCCGTCGATATGCCACACATAGTTGGGGCCTCTGCTATGATACACTCGCCTCCGCAGTCGTCTAGGTGACCTCAAATCCACACCTTCTCCATCGAATAAACGGAGCAGAAGACGAACGGTTTCTCTGTCAGTAACAATGCCATTCATCCAACACTTCTGGTGCATCCAACGATACCCATGACACTGTCCTGAGGTTGCCAGTTGTGCTTGTATAAAAGCTGCCACCTCTCCCACCTCTGTTTTGTTCTTTCTGCGCCAAAGTCGGTTGTTGTGTAAAATCCTTTCAAGTGTACGAAGGCTGATAGTAATGCCATGTGATTCAGCTAATAACGCAAGAATCTCCTCATTTGTGAAGCCACGGTTAAAATACTCAGCAATGTGTGAATTCATGATCCGTATCTGTAATACTGTTAGCATATCTGTAGCATTTATAGCTGAGGGATTCAGCTTCCGGGTAACACGGAAATGACGTCATTCACGTAGATTACTGATTGGCAGAGCTAACTCGAAATTTTGAGTTACTTACTCGAAATTTTGAGAAACTAAGTCGAAATTTCGAGAAAATAACTCAAAATTTCGAGAAAAATAACTCGAAATTTCAAGTTACGTATATATATATATTTTTTTTTTAGTGGCGGAAACAAGCTTCCATAATAATTTGTACAATTATTTGTAATAAAAGTAATTTTACACTCACATTTCTAAATTGCTTTTAGTGAAATTGGCTGGAGTGTAGACGGGTTTAAACAGAACCATTAGATGTTTATGTTTTAGCAATGTTATTGGGGTTTTAAGAAATTGGATGTTTTTTGGAATTCACAAGACTTGTAAAATAATGTCTGAACTTCAGTTCCAGACAGTGTTTCAAAAGTTTTCCTAGCTGTCACTTCTGTAACAGCTAGGGCTACTGGCTAACTGATAATAACCATGATAATGAGTTTATCTATAAGTCAGACTTAGACATCCTCTTCCTGGTTATGCATTTGCAAATTTATTTACAAATGCATATTTAAATCATTTTATTTATTCAAACATTAATAAAGTAATTTTTCACTTAATAATTTGATTTAAAATTAAAACAACAATTTTAAAATCAATATTTCAAAATTAATTATTAATCCATTAATAAATACTTCAAATCAAAAATTAATTTGTAAATTAATTGTAACAAAATTTTGATTTTTTTCATTACTGTTGTGCATTTTTAATGTAAACACATGTTTGGCAAAAAAAAAAAAAAAGTATGTGATGGAGGGAAATTGAGATAATCTTTTGATTCAGCACCCTAAAAAACATACAATTTACAAAAATAAGAAAAGAAAAGAATCTATTCAAAAATGCTTTGTAAAGATATTGAAATATAATATAAAGCTCCTTGAGGTGATGACTGTTGTTAGTTAGCACTTTATAAATAAAATAAAATAATTTTAAATTGGTTTTAAGGAGTTTTCTTTAAGATATACAGTATTTTAGTTTTAGCAATGTTACTGCTGTTTTAGCAGCTTGTTGGTTTCAGGCTTTTAAGAATGAAGGACAAAGTAAAGTTCAGTGCTGATCAGGCACTCACATATGTTCACGTGTTGGACACAATTGAACATAGTGAGTCAGAGATTAAATCATACGTCTTGTGAAATAATGCTTGAACTTTATCTTTGAAAGATGTTCCTTCTTCAGAATTTTACAAAGGCTGTCGGCTAATTGATGATAGCAGGATAAAGAGTTTATGTGCAGGTCACAGACTTAAATATGCTCTTCTAGTAAAAATATCTTAAATATAATTCTTTTCAATGAAATTATTATCCTGAAGTGACCCCAAATATACAAAAATTTCAATATGGTCTAAAGAACGAAGCAAGGTTATTGGGGTTTTAACAAACATTGATGTGTCTTGAAATTCATATAATGTGAAATAATGTCTGAACTTCAGATTCAGACAGTGTTTCAAAAGCTGTCACTTCTGTAACAGCTAGGGCTGAAGGTTAATACTGCTAATAACCATAATAATGAGTTTATCTACAATTTAGACTTAGACATCCTCTTCTTGGTTATCTGTTTGTGTTGTATGGTTAAGAAAACAGAAAATAATAGTCATGAATGTCTGATGCTTGGTGGATCTTTCGTTTGTCTTATGAACTGAAACCAGTGGTCCAGTATTGAAAGATTACTTAAATGCCTATATGACCCATGTAGGATTTACTGATAGGAGACCACTCATAAGTACCTGATTTTTCCTTTGAATCATCTCTGAATCTTGTTTCTTTATTGTTTTATTTCCCATACAACACTAAAAAACAGAGAGGACTGGCATATTAGGAATACTGTTGGTGGATACCCACATAGTGAGAGAGTTGAAGAGTGAGTTGTTTGGGATGGCATTAACTGCCCTATTACAATACCTCCTCAATAAACCATGGTAAGAGCAAAATGTCTGGCACTTAAGAGTCCATGCGAATGTTACACTGGTGTCAGATTTTTAAAAAAGAGAGAGAGCTAAGGCAGCACGGTGGCACGGTGGTTAGCACTGTTGCCGCACAGCAAGATGGTCCTGAGTTCAATTCCACCATCAGGCCGGGGTCTTTCTGTGTGGAGTTTGCATGTTCTCACCGTGTTTGCGTGGGTTCCCTCCGGGTACTCCGGCTTCATCCCACCGTCCAAAGAACTTATGGGGATAGGTTAATTGGATAATTCAAATTGCCACTAGGTGTGAATGTGAGTGCGAATGGTTGTCTGTCCCTGTGTGTTGGCCCTGCGACAGACTGGCGACCTGTCCAGGGTGTACCCCGCCTCTCGCCCTATGACAGCTGGGATAGGCTCCAGCTAGTGGCATTAGTTGCTGGTTGGAGACACAAGACCCAATGATGTTGCCGGACAAGATTCAGCTGTCTCTCTGAACTCTCTCCAGGTTTGACTAGAAATTAGAACTTCCAGCGGGAAGGGGTTGACGTCACATGGCACCCTGTCACGTGATGTAAACAAACATGGCAGTGCACCCGGACAGCAAGCTGCTGCAAACCTAAGAACACCTAAATTCAATGGCAAGGCACCATCTGTTTATTGCAGAGTTTGAACTATTAGCTGCTACAGCTGGCTGGTCTGAGGAGCATAAAGCTCTCCAGTTGGCTTTGTGTGAGGATGCAGCAGCGAGCCTTCTTCTGCTGAGTGAGGAGGGAAGTAAAGACTATATTGTTCGGGTTGGGGCGCTTCAGGTGTGTTAAGGGTTCAGAAATTGAGGAGGTAGACCAAAATAATGACCACTGATCCTGCCGGGTGCAATTAGACGACATTTTAATGAATACACGCAGCGTGGAGCCAACACTGTACAGATTCAGTGTTGAACTCCCTTACAATAGTCAGAACACAGTATTTATAGGGGTGAAATAGTACAGCCCCCCTTTCTGTTGCCAGGCAGAAACCAAAACCACAATGACTTTTAACATAGTTTAAAAAGAACATCGTCTCGTCTCCATCCAGGTGCTTCCCCTCAGCTCGCCTTCGCTGTCGCTTGTCTCTGGAACATCCTGCACCTGCTTCTTCATCAAACAGTCGCATATGCACGCACAATTTTGCAGTTGCAAGCAAAACATAAGATTAACTTTTACCTATATAACTGAGTCTATCTACGATGTGTGTGTGTGTATGTGTCAGCCTCTGCTTGCACTTTGTTTCACCTCTCAGCTCCCCAGCTAGACCTTGTAACCTTTCCACTAGACAGAAGGCCAGCACGTACACAGCTGAAACTATATGTGTAATTTCTAGACTAAATGTCACACTCAAATGATGTTACTCAAAATATAAACGAGACTGCTTAACTCTTAAAACTTAAAACTTTAAAACTTAATCAAAGCTTAATCAAAGATATAAATGCATAATAAAATAACCTGCTCAAAATACTTGCACTCAGACTCTGCTTTCGGTTTCACTTTTGCAAAGCATACTCTACACAAGCCTGTATTTCCTGTCAAGACCTTGTAGGCCTAAAGTTAGACCTTCTCTTCTATAAAATAATGTGGCCAGGAAGTACGTATTCAGATTATAAATTTAAATCTCAATAGGTGGCATTATGGGCAGTATTACCACCTTGTGCTCCTGAGGTTAAACTTCCTCAACAGATACAGATTGCCTGAGGAGCCCGTGTAGTGTATTTTGGCCCATGACATTAAGTGACTTCATGAACTTCTTCACAAATAAAATTTTTATCATTGGAGAAAAAATTACCAATAATCATCCCACAGATGTAATATTATCTACAGCTACTTTTAGTACCATCAATGTTAAGTTAGACTCTTTTTCTCCAATTGATCTTTCTGAGTTAACTTCAATAATTAATTCCTCCAAACCATCAACGTGTCTTTTAGACCCCATTCCTACAAAACTGCTCAAAGAAGTCCGGCCATTAATTAATTCTTCAATCTTAAACATGATCAACCTATCTCTAATAATCGGCTATGTACCACAGACCTTCAAGGTGGCTGTAGTTAAACCTTTACTCAAAAAGCCATCTCTAGACCCAGCTGTCTTAGCTAATTATAGGCCAATCTCCAACCTTCCTTTCATATCAAAAATCCTTGAAAGAGTAATTGTCAAACAGCTAACAGATCATCTGCAGAGGAATGGCTTATTTGAAGAGTTTCAGTCAGGTTTCAGAGCTCATCACAGCACAGAAACAGCTTTAGTGAAGGTTACAAATGATCTTCTTATGGCCTCTGACAGTGGACTCATCTCTGTGCTTGTCCTGCTAGACCTTAGTGCAGCGTTCGATACTGTTGACCATAATATCCTATTAGAGCGATTAGAAGATGCTGTAGGTATTACAGGTTCTGCACTGCAGTGGTTTGTATCATATCTATCTAATAGACTCCAATTTGTACATGTAAATGGAGAGTCCTCTTCACCCACTAAGGTCAATTATGGTGTTCCACAGGGTTCAGTGCTAGGACCAATTCTATTTACATTATACATGCTTCCCCTAGGCAGCATCATTAGAAGACATAGCATAAATTTTCACTGCTATGCAGATGACACGCAGCTCTATCTATCCATGAAGCCAGGTAACACACACCAATTAGTTAAACTGCAGGAATGTCTTAAAGACATAAAGACCTGGATGGCCGCTAACTTTCTGCTTCTTAATTCAGATAAAACTGAGGTTATTGTACTCGGCCCTGAAAATCTTAGAAATATGGCATCTAACCAGATTCTTACTCTGGATGGCATTACCTTGGCCTCCAGTAATGCTGTGAGGAACTTTGGAGTCATTTTTGACCAGGACATGTCCTTCAACGCACATATTAAACAAATATGTAAGACTGCTTTCTTCCATTTGCGCAACATCTCTAAAATTAGAAATATCCTGTCTCAGAGTGATGCTGAAAAACTAGTTCATGCATTTATTACTTCCAGGCTGGACTACTGTAATTCACTATTATCAGGATGTCCTAAAAACTCTCTGAAAAGTCTTCAGCTAATCCAAACTGCTGCAGCAAGAGTACTGACAGGGACTAGAAAGAGAGAGCATATTTGTCCTGTTTTGGCTTCCCTTCATTGGCTTCCTGTTAAATCCAGAATTGAATTCAAAATCCTGCTCCTTACATACAAGATCTTAAATAATCAGGCCCCATCTTATCTTAATGACCTTGTAGTACCATATCACCCTATTAGAGTACTTCGCTCTCGCTCTGCAGGCCTACTTGCTGTTCCTAGAGTATTTAAAAGTAGAATGGGAGGGAGAGCCTTCAGTTTTCAGGCCTCTCTTCTGTGGAATCAGCTTCCAGTTTGGATTCGGGAGACAGACACTATCTCTACTTTCAAGATTAGGCTTAAAACTTTCCTTTTTGCTAAAGCATATAGTTAGGGCTGGACCAGGTGACCCTGAATCCTCCCTTAGTTATGTTGCAATAGACGTAGGCTGCCGGGGATTCCCATGATGCATTGAGTTTTTCCTTTCCAGTCACCTTTCTCACTCACTATGTGTTAATAGATCTCTCTGCATCAAATCATATCTGTTATTAATCTCTGTCTCTCTTCCACAGCATGTCTTTATCCTGTTTTCCTTCTCTCACCCCAACCGGTTGCAGCAGATGGCCGCCCCTCCCTGAGCCTGGTTCTGCCGGAGGTTTCTTCCTGTTAAAAGGGAGTTTTTCAGCAAGCATTCAACATCTTTTGCAGATCTACAGTCCTTGCCCCTCCTGACCCCACCCTGACTTTTATTCTGGACACTGACCCGAGTAACGTGGGACTGCGAGTTGTGTTGTCACAAGTTGGGCTCGATGGTGAGAAGGTGGTGGTGTACTTCGGCTGGGTCCTGAATAAGAGTGAGCATCACTACTGTTCCACATGATGAGGGCTCCTAGCTGTAGTGATGGAGGTAAGACACTGACCATGCAGCCCTCCAGTGACTGATGTCTTTCAGGGGCAGATGGCTTGCTGCTGGAGGAGCTTCAGGTCTGTAATTTCGCTGTGGCGCACAGAGCAGGGGCACGCCGTTCCAACGTGGATGCTCTCCATGCCCATGTGCTGGAGCCGGCTGCCGTTACTGTTTTAAGTGAGATGGGATGGAGCGGGAACCTTATGGCGACAGACACACCTCTCATGTAGGTTGCTCCTACTGGTGAATGTGGCAGAGTGGATGGCACGTCAGGAGCAAGACAGCAACGTGCTGCCAGCCCTGCAGTGGGGCGGCCATCTGCTGCGACTGGTTGGGGTGAGAGAACGAAGCTGAACGAAGACAGAATGAAAGTCATGCTGTGGAAGAGAGACAGAGATTAATAACAAGTGTGATTCAATGCAGTGAGGTCTATTAACACATGTCCTGTGTCTCTACTCTGTGCCTTCCTGTCCCACGTTTCAGGTCTCTATGTTCTGTGTCTTCCATGTCATCCTTGCCTGTGTGTTCACGTGTTTTGCTGTTTTGCTTTGAAAGTCCGTGTCCTAGGTCATGCAGTTACTGGGGATAGTTTAACTGGAAACTCTAAATTGCCCTTAGGTGAGAATGGGGGTGTGAATGGTTGTCTGTGTCTGTGTGTTAGCCCTGCAACAGACTGGCGACCTGTCCAGGGTGTACCCTGCCTTTTGCCCCAAGACAGCTAGGATAGGCTCCAGCTCCCCTGCGACCCTGAAAAACAATAAGCGAGGGGAATGGATGGATGGATGGATGGATGGATGGATGGATTTTTTTTTTCTTAATGTGGCCCTAATATTCCTTTTTGTGAACAGATGTTAGATAATCAGAGCAAAATTATACAGGAGCATATCATCTATATAGGAATGGCAGGATATATTATGATTCTTTATGACTAAGTGGGAACATGTAGAGTAACAGACCAAGGACAGACCGTTGAGGAGTCCCTGATAGAAATTTTGTACAGATCTAAAGCTGCTTGTAGAAACTTCTACATTTGAGAATGTGACATGTTAAATTGGCTGAATCATGAAGCCTTTGAATTAATATGTCATGATCAACAGTGTTAAAGGCAGCAGTGAGATCGAACACCAGTGTTCAATACTGAAATCGCCTGGAACAATAATGCGGTCAGAGACAATGGTTTTTGGAAATACTCCTGAGCCCATACATTGATTTTCAATCACAGAATAATGCCTGTTTTTAAACAGTGTACTGCCTGAAGGTCAGAAGATCACAGGCAATATTGATTTTTTGCGACTTTTTGAGACTTTACCAAATTCTTAGAAACATTTGATGATATTAAATACTGTAAACTATGAGATATTCAAAGTCACAATTTTACTTTTAGATTTACTCTTCTTTTAAAACTATTCTGAAATTGTTTCAAAAGTCACAGTAATCGTGACTGGTTCACTTCCAGCAGGAATATTATAAGAGAGACGAGTAGTCCTCCTGAATAATCCTAAACAGACATCAAGGAGAAAATATTGGTAATGGTTGTTCAGTTACCGTGAGTCAATCTACAGCCAGGCTCAAGGATGTATTAACTGCGTGGCTACAGTCACGTGTATTTATCATAATAGGTAAATATGCATTTATTTCCAACTAGGACACTCACTGGTAGAGCTGTGCTCTTTCTTCTGAGAAGTCTGGGTTTGCTTGCATTATGTTTATAATTACAATACAATACATTTGTTTTTTTATTGCTTTTCTCTTTTTGTTAAGGTTATTTCCTTAGCACACTTACAAATGTTTTTATGGTTGATGGGGTATTGTCATCACACCACTGGGTGAGCGAGCAGCGTGGATACCCATTTTTCTGAATGCAATAACTTGAGAACAAGTTGGCGTAGGATTTTTACATTCATACCTTTGGTGCATCTACTAATAACCTCAGATGATTTTGAATTCTGGTGACCTCTACCTCAAGGTCAAAATCAAAGGCCAAGTTTTTTGAAAATCTTGTGAACCATTTACATGCATCTACTAAGAGGATGAGGGGTAGCTCTGGTCACCACCAGTATTTTTATTTATTCCACAAAAATGGGGATTTTATATTGATTGGTCCATGTGATTGGTCCTGAGCTACAGCCACCCCATGTGCCAGGGGTGGCTGTAGCTCAGGAGGTAGAGCAGGTCACCTATTAATCGGAAGGTTGGTGGTTCGGTCCTTGGCTCCTCCAGTCTGCGTGTCAAGTATCCTTGGGCAAGATACTAACCCCAAGTTGCTCTCCGATGCATCCATCGGAGTATGAATGTGTGTGAATGTAGTTATAAAAAGCACTAAGTACAGATAAAGTGATTGGGTGAATGTGATATGTTGTATAGAGCGCTTTGAGTACTCCGGGAGAGTAGAAAAGCGTTATATAAGAATCAGTCCATTTACCATGTGTTTGAATTAAATACTCCCCCAAGCCAATATTAACCTCATAGGTGCTGGATGATTCTTTGTCTAAATTGTAAGAGCATAAACTCTTACAATTGAAATAAGGTGTACTTTCTGTTTTACATGATTTAGGGGATCTGTGATCACAAAATCACAATCTTTGTGATTAGTGTTTGAAAACTATAGGTTATGTGAGTTTGATTGTGTGGGTAAGCTGCAAAGGAAATCGTCTGAATCTCGAAAAACAAGGTAAATGCTGTAATTTCACTTAATGAAATATGCACATAAATATATTTGAAATATCTTCCCATTTAAAAAAAACTAAAGAAACAAACCTAATTTAAATCTGGCGACTATGTAAAACTGATGTAACGTGACTCACAACGACTCACAGACAAATTTGATTCAGTGCTTAAGAGTTTAATGATGAAGGTGAGAAAGAAGAGTTCATGCAGGGAAATAAAGTTTTCCTAAAAGCATTCTTTCCATTACACATTCAGTTTGCTCCTATTAAAAGAGACAATCAAGCTCCAGGTTACGTCGCTTGCCCATTCATTCCTTATGTAGCGTTACAGCAAAAGAAAAGAAGTAAATATATAAAACAGATTCTTCTGGGGTAATTGAGATTATTTGCTTCTTTTTTTGGTGAACTATGGCTTCATGTCAGACAAGGAATTATCTTCTTTTCCTGACGCAGACAAATACACCTGCGTCCTGTAAGCATCAAAAATGAAAAGTGATTGAAACCAAGATCATGTAGACATGTGCTAATCTATACTAAACATTTTGTTAAACAATTCGCTTTGTATAATAGCATTGATTGCAATTTCACAACACTCAGTTAATATATATTAAAATAATTTGAAATAATGTAATATTTTTTATTTTATATGATAAAAAATAAAAATACAATGGCTGTCATTTAAAAAAATGTATATATATTATACCTGTATTACTTTCCTGTCATTCTTACTAGTTTTCACACCAAACTAGAGATGGACCGATCCGATATTACGTATCGGTATCGGTCCGATACTGACGTAAATTACTGGATCGGATATTGGAGGGAAATAAAAAATGTAATCCGATCCATTAAATATCAAAAAAGCACCTCACAAAACTTGCGACATGGCGTAACCCGGCTCATAACCATAGCACGTAGGAGCAGTGTGGTCACGTGATAGAGCGGCTGTGTGTACTTGTAGCCTCGCTAGCAATCCAGCATTTCATCTCCGAGGAAGTGATCCCAGAGAGAAGTAAAGCAAGTGTGTACATTCATCTCTGAATGTTTGTAAAGCATTCCCACGTTAAGCTTAACAACCGATATATGGAGTGACAGCCTCTTCTCTCTCCCTCCCTCTCCTGCTGCTACTTCAGTCATGAAACTGATCAATGATCAGCTGATCGGCTTTTCTGTCGCCAGTCCGTCTCTCTTGTTTGTTTATTGCCCACTTCGCGCCAGAAAGAGGAAAACAGCGGCTGAACAACAACAGCACATTTAAGCTTGATAAGCTGTTGTTAGAATGTATTTACACCAGGATCCTTTTCTACGTAGCTGACGGCTGGTAACTGTGCAGGGGCGGATCCAGCAAAGTTTAGCCAGGTGGGCCGATAGGGCATTAACAGGGAAAAGGGGGGGGGGGGGGGGGGGGGGGGGGGGGGCACAAAGACATACTTGTCTTTCTTATTCTCGTTTGAAATGTCTAGCTTTTAATAAATAATTATCTGAATCTTACACCCAAACTTTTAATCTGATGTAAATGTACTATAGTAAGCTATAGTACTTTTTCCTTTGGGAAGGTACGATCTGTGCAGTCTGCAATTCTGTTAAAGAAAGATGTTGAATCCATTTAATTATTCTTAAAAAATAATTGTTTTCTGTGCATTTTTTTCACACTGCATCAAATTAAAGTTGATTATGTCAATTAAGCATCATGAGGTGGAGGGTGGGTTGTTCCCTATTTTTTTTTTTTTTTGCTGGGAGTTTTAGAACCCTATTAGTTAGGTTGCTTACTCTTTAAAATAACAGAATAGGGAGGATGGGGTAGGTTTAAGCTTATTAGATTGATCAGTATTTCTGAACTATGAAATATTTTGGGTGCAGTGTATTTTTTGCATACAGGTATAACAGAATAGCTTTAGTGGTTTTTTTTTGGTTTTTTTTTTAACTTGAGTATGAACTTATACAAAAAGCAGCAAGATATTAAAAAAACAGTTTTATTGATTAAAAAACACACCATATCGGATTCATACCGGTATCGGCAGATATCCAAATTTATGATATCGGTATCGGATATAAAAAAGTGGTATCGTGCCATCTCTACACCAAACATTACTTTATTTGAGGATATACCTGTCCAATTCATGTGTAGGCAGTGTTCTTTGTGCCTAACATTGTTAGGCTCTCTGCAACGCCAGTATGCATATCTACAACGAGTTCCATCGATCCAAAACCAATAACGCTCCTAGAAAACAGTTCAAAATGGACAATAACACATTAAAAACAAGCCACATGCTAAATCTATGGATATTTACATAGAGACAATATTTCTCAAAGCCCAATTCTCTATGACTAGAGCTTAACTGTCAGACCTTGTATAATGATGATGGGCAGTATACCTGTTGAGCATCAGAGCTTCCAATCCATGTTGGTACGTGTTAACGGGCAGCACGGTATATCACCCTCTGAATCGCCCAGTACTCTCCAAGGTTGCGTACAGATGCCAGGTTTGCATTCTTGGACTGACAGTATCTCTGTAGTGGAGATCAAAAGACAGCAGAAAATCCAAAGTAAACAAAATATTTAGGATTTAACCAAGCTAGACTTTAGAGAACAAATAAATGTTAACTCTAAATCACTGTTTTTACCTGCGCCTGAGCCCAAGTCAGGTGATGTGGAAAGTATTGGAAGTATCGGTTGCCATACCTACTCCAACCCCGAGGACACGTGGCTCTCTTCTCAATACGATGCTCTTTTACAGACAAGCAAAGAATATTGATAAAAAGTGAAAGTCATTCATTTAGCTGTAAAACCACCTTGCAGTAAATTACAAAATTACTTTTTTGTAATTTACATGTTTTCAGTTTGCAAAATAAACATTTGTTTATCTCTATCATAAAACATTTTAAAAGATATATTATTTTGAAATGTTTTCTCTCCAGATCCTTGAAACTTTTTTTTTAAAACCCAACAAAACAAAATAATTTACTTGCTGCATATATACAGGACATTGAAGTGCTGTTCTTCTGTTTAACATAACCCTCTTCCTCACTGCTGTGATCTTCATCTGGAAGAGAAGGACAAATTAAAGCATCACATTACAATGTGTTTATTATGCAATTTATTTATATGAATGATGGCACACGTGTATACAATATACTGCAATACTGACCAGCCGCATTGGTCAGAGCCATCATTGCACAAAGAAGTGCAGATGCAGTCAACAGCTTCATGGTGATGTTCAGCATCTGTGAAATACAATAGCCCTAAAGTGATTGGCAGTGGGGTCAAAAATGACCCCACGGGTTGTTTTTCTTCAAAATCTTTAAAATGCAAAGTTGTAATATATTCATATTCCAGGTATTCCTCATAAAACATGTTTGTAACATGAGGCCATTTGCATTTTTATTTATTTTTGCATTAATTTAAAAAAATGCAGTTTTTGTATCACTACCCCACTCTTCCACAAGTGGGGTCAAAAATGACCCCAAGTAGTTCCTATGGAATCTTCTATGAAACTTTCATTCTTAGCGACTCTGACTGACTCACTTACACTTCTGATGGATCAAGAATTAATTTTTACACAATAACATACATGATTTATAGTCAGGGCTGCACATAAGTGGTCCGCAGGTGTGCATTTGCTGTCAAAATAAAAGTATTCCTGGAAATTCAGAGAATACGCGCTTCTTTTGTGGTGGAGGAACACCAAAGTAATTGCTTACGGAGCTTGCTTCTTCGACATCTTTAAGAGTTCTGAACAAATGTCTGTCCTCCTCCAGAACATCTAATGTATGCAAATGAGTGTTCCAACTTCTTATCTGGTACGCATCTTTTATTTTGACAGCAAATGCGCACCTGCGGACCATTTATGTGCAGCCCTGTTTATAGTTTCCTGTGCATTTCAAACATTGTCCTTTCTGATGTTTTTTTTTTTTAATATTTAAAGTAACATGGCTGCTATGAGGCCAGCTAGGATCCCTGTGGATCTTGCCCTACAAATGATCCAGGGCGGATGGGATGAAGAGCCCATCGGAGGCACTGACTCAGAATCTGACATCTAAGATATAGAGGACCCAGACTATTGTCCCCCACACTGAACAAGGCCAGTCAGATACAGAGGAGTCCTCTGATGAGTCCTCTGAAGAGTAAATGGATATTGAGTCTAACAGAAAGAGCCCCTCTTACTGCTCTAGCCACAATATTCTGAATTAGTTGGCCAGGGCTTGAACCTGGGTTTAGTACTGTCTCCCCAATAGATGCATGGAAGATGTTCATGTCTGATAATATAATAGAAGAGGTTCTGACATGTACAAACATGGAGGCATGAAGAGTAGCCACAGACAGGGGAAAAGAGTGGAAAAATGTAATCAAACATAAGCTCCTAGCCTTCATTTGATTGACCATTCTTGCAGGAAGTGAGAAGAACTGGGATGTACCAGTCGGTGTGTGTTTTTTGGGAGTCCTCTGCATAACCCATTGTACAAGGCCACTATGTCAATTCAAAGAGTTAAAGATATTCGCCATTTCTTGCACTTTGATGACAAGAGGACCAGAGCCTACCGACTGAAAACAAACCACATGGCAGCATTCCGCTACATATGGGACCTGTTCCTGGTCAACTGTAGGCAGAAATTTATCCTCAGTGATTGTGTTACAGTGGATGAACAACTTGTGCCTTTCAGAGCGAAGACCCAGCTACTGCAGTATATGCAGAGCAAGCATAAAAAAGTGGTATCACTTTTTTATGCTTAAGTGATTTTTTGTATCACTTGTATAAGTGATACAAAAACTGCAATTTCTTAAAATTACTGAAAAAATAAATAAAAATGCAAAGGGCCTCATGTCACAAACATGTTTTATGAGCAATACCTCAAATATGAAAATATTACAACTCTTCGTTTTAAAGATTTTGAAGAATAACAAATGAGTTTATAGCAAAATGCATTGTTTCTATTTGGGGTCATTTTTGACCCCACTCATGGAAGAGTGTAGGTATTGGTAGGTTGTGCATCCAAGGGTTAAAGAAAGGATAGAAAAATGACAACAAAGTTTGCGGCCAACCTTTTGTAGAATGTCCTCTCTTGTTTCTTTTCAGCCTGACCCTCAATTTCAGCCTTACAGTGAGCAGGTGATGAACAGCTCTAAGATCAGTGCTTATATACTGTTTGAACCATTTACATATTTGCAAAAACAGGAACTTACACTGAAACAACAAGGCATAGCTCACATGACTCATGCAACCCAGACCTCCATGGCACATCTGTCTTTCTCAACCAACACCAAATAACCTGCCTCATCATGACTAAATTTTACATATTGACTGAGAACACAGAGTACAACCACAGAACATCTAATTAAGCCTTACTATGTTCAGTGAGATAAAATATATTGTATCTAGTATTATTGTCCGTGTTTCTGGAGTCCCAATTTTATATAACGAAATATTCTTCCTGTTTAACAAAGCAGATGTGTTGCTAGCCCTTGACATCAAAATTAGGGTATTTTGTCTCATCTAGAAGGCATGGAGAGAGGGGAATGTGGACCCAAAAGCAGACGATGGAAACGGAATCTGAATTTACACCGAAGGGCATTTATTTAGGCAGAAACACAAAACAGGGGAAAAAAACATGGATTTCAAATCCAAACAGAGGAATGCCTAAACTGGGGAAACTAAACAAAAAACCTTGAAGTGTTGGGAAAAAGTAAGTAAGTAAGTAAAGTTTATTTATTAAGCGCTTTTCATAGACAGGCCGTCACAAAGCACTGTACACAAAGATTAAAATAAACAGAAAGTTAAGTTACAGAATAGACAATATACACAATATAAAAAATTAAAAGTAAATAAAAATGTAAAATGTAAAATTTTAAAACTGTTGATCAACAGAAGGCTTGCTTAAAAAGATAAGTTTTTAACTGCTTTTTAAAGGATTCCACAGAGACAGCCAAATGTAGTTGTGGTGGTAAACTGTTCCACAGCCTTGGTGCCACAGACTGAAAGGCTCTGTCCCCTTTGGTGTTCAGTCGTGTACGGGGAACAGCCAACAGACTCTGAGTCTGTGAGCGGAGACAACGAGCAGCAGTGTATTTTGTAAGAAGCTTGGATAAATAATCTGGGGCCTGGCCATTTAGTGCTCTGTATGTTAAAACAAGAATTTTAAAACGAATTCTAAAATCAATTGGGAGCCAATGTAAAGAACATAAAATAGGAGTAATGTGAGCATGCTTGCTAGAACGTGTTAGTAGACTGGCTGCTGCATTTTGTATAGGTTGGAGGCAAGAAAGAGATGATTTATCCAAGCTGGTAAACAGGGCATTGCAATAATCTAAACGCGATGTTATGGCCCGTCTAGGCGCGGCCAGACCACAACATAAAGGGTGATCCATCCCCGTCCAACCCCAAGCAGCACGTCACACACTTAATACTTTGTGACGGTGATTTATTTACAATGAGTGCATTTAAACAAAGGAAGAGAGCAAATTATAACGTCAGGGTGAACCCAAGGCCAAAACAACAAACAAAAAGGTAGCCTATCTCAGGAGTACATAACTTACCTATTCAAAAGAACCAAACCAAACGACAAGTACTTTCCTCCCTACCTAACAAAAACAGGAGAAAACTAATCAAACAAAACGGCGGTCCACCCCTACATGCTCTTACATCAAACCACCATAGTGACACAGTGAACAGTCTGCCGGCTGGGTTGGGCGGGGGATGAATGACCTGGCAGTCCCTGGTGGTGTCTTCTTATGCGCTGCCTCCCGGTCGTTAGCCAATCGGTACATCCATCCACCCTGGAGGCACCAATCACGGAGGAGCACCTGCACACTCAAATTTACATATTATAATTACGACAACAGTCGTAACAGCGATGACACAAATGCATGAACAATTTCTTCTAATTCAGCTGAGGAGACCATATGTCGCAGTTAAGAAATGTTCCTTAAATGAAAGAAACAGGAATGAGACAGAGATTTTACATATGAGTCCAGGCCCAGAGAAAAATCAAATATTACTCCAAGATTTTGAATATTTGACTTAGGAGAGGAACAGAAAGGGGCAAGAACCTGATTGATTTTACAATGTAGTTCAGGAGGAGCTATGATCATGGTCTCTGTCTTATTCGTGTTTAATACAAGATAGTTGCTAGAAAGCCAATCAGAAACCTGAGTTAAGCTCTGGACTAGGGTGGACAGCCTATCCAGCTGATGATGCTTAAAGGACATATGCAGCTGAATGTCATTGGCATTGAAATGATAAGAAATGTCACTAAAAGATTGAATAATGCTAAAGGAAGCATGTAAAAAGATCATAATAAATCATTGTCAAGAGATTTATTCCAAGACACTTCTTCAGCTTAGAAACCAGAGAGGAGAAACACATAGTTTTACTTGCAAGCAAGGGCAGTCACAGAGCACTCGCACGGGAGTGAGGGCTCCGGGACTCGCGCCCTGCCACTGCCCTGGTCTTTATTTATATACATCAGTGGGTGCGTTTGTGTGTGTGTGTGTGTGTGTGTGGTCAGAGTGTGACCCCATAAAGACTTCCCTAAACCTGCTGGTCTGGAAGTCCAGCAGTTCACCTAAACAAAAGGCACTTAGACTAAAACTGACATAGATACGTTTATCCTACCATAAAACAATAAGAGAAGGTATGCCCTCTCCCATGCTCCCAGGATGTGGGTGTGAATGCCAGAACACTCTGGAATGCACACAAAGTCTTTGCAGACTATTAAGGATCACACATCCTATCACTACACAATCGATTATACATCTCTAAGCATATATGGTTAAATATTTCTTAATACAAATGACAATAATAGAATCTAAACCCATCATCACCACCCAACAGCCTAAGTCATCAAAAGGTCAACATGCAGTATTCTACCATATGCAAACTTATATCATTAAAAGATTATACTGACTACTAAGTACAATTTTCTATTGACAATCATAATGGACCCAAAACTGAACCCTGTGGAACTCCACAGGTCAGGGTGGCAATGTTAGAGGTAAACCTGTCGGTCCTAACAGAAAAGGTCCTATCTGATAAGTAGGAGGAAAACCAGTCTAGGGTGGATCCAGATATACCAGCCAAAACCTTCAGCCTGTTGAGTAGGATTTTGTGGTCAATGGTATCGAAAGCTGCACTAAGGTCAAGCAAAATGATCACAGAACAATTTCCTGCATCAGAAGCCATTAACAAATCATTATAGACCCTCAAGAGAGCAGTCTCGGTGGGGTGCTGCTTTTGAAAGCCAGACTGAAAAGGGTCAAAAATCTGTAATCTGCATAGTAAGGACCTGAATTGATTCTCTAAAATTTTTTCCAGGAATTTACTTTTAAATGGCAGTTTTGAAATAGGCTGATAATTACTAGTAGAGCTAGGATCTAGATTCTGTTTCGGAAGAAACGCAGACACAAGGACGACAGGTAAAAGAAGACAAAGGACTAAATACACAAAGGATAACGAAGGGATGGGAATCAGGAGGGAAACACAAATATACACACGGGACTGGGAGGAAGCAAAACTGAACACACTATATATAAGACGAGGAACTATCCACATAAAACAGGAAACATGAGACAAAGACAGAAACACGGACTAGATGCTGGAACCAGAGAAGAGCAGACATGACAAGTTGACTAGATGTGATATGTGGATCACGGGATGAGAGACAGCAACAAAACCTGGGAACAGGAAATCACTAAAAATACAAAACAACTTAGGGAGCTAGAGCTAGAAGAGATTAAACCATGAAAAACACGAAATCAAAGAATATACAAAACCCAGAAAGATCAGCGGTCTCCAACGCCCGGACCACGGACCAGTACTGGTCCATGAGTCGTTTAGTACCGGGCCGTGAGAGTTGAGGCCTGGGTGTGAAATTTATGGTTTTCGGTGGGGGTATCATTTTCTATCGTTAACTCGGTTTCGCTGGGACTGGTTTTATTTTGTTGTATTTATCCACGACACCTTAAAGGCTGATCCATGAAAATATTGTCGGACATAAAAGGTTGGGGACCGCTGCTTTAGATGCCATGAGAGAAATAATGTCCCTAAATTACTACAATATGAGTTTTCACCTGAGAGCGACTGTCACAGCCGGAGGGATCGGCGAGACGCTGATCGGCCTTTTCTGTCTTTCTCTCTCTCGTGCTCTCTCTCTCTCCTCCTCTCTGTCGCCGGGGCGGAACTCATTGTGGGTTCACGCCCTCAGCCCACGCCCACGGAGAAGAATACACCTGACGCCCATCTAGGTGAACGGCATTTAAGCCAGGAGAGGACTGCTGGTCGTTGCTGGATCGTTGTCTGCCAATCGTTAGTGAAAGTCGAACTTCAGCTCAAGATAAGTCAAGTGTTTCCTGTGAATATCGTTCTCATTCCTGTCTCCTCATTTACAGACCCCCTGGATTAACCCTCTCGTGTGAATCTGTGTGTCAAGTGTGAAAGAAGAGGACTGCCATCGTGTATGTGGAGAGTTGGAGAATGAGTGATTTCCCCCCTTGGATTTCCCTGGAGCCCATCCCTCACATTTCTGTATATAGCACTACCCCGCACTCTCTGTATATACACCTTGGTGAGCTCTGTAAATAAATCCTTGTGTTCAGCTGATTCACGAGTTCCGTGTTTGAGTCCCCTGCATTGAACCTTAACATAACGATCCAGCCAGAATATGGACTCAGCGGACTCTGCCGCCCAGCAGCGCACCCTCACGGCCGAGGAGGTTTTGGAATGCCACAAGCAAATGCTGCAGCTCATCAATCAGCAGTTGGCCACTCTAACGCAAGCCTTTGCTCAGCGCATACCCCTGGTAAGCCCAACAGCCTCTCCTCCCTCTGTCTCCTCGTAGTTACCGGCTTCTGAGCCTGTGGCACCCGGGTCTTTGGCTTCGCCTCATCCCACACCCTCGGAGCCCCCGGAGCGAGCTTTGCCAACAGCGGAACCCTTCGCGGTTGAGTTTCATAAGTGTGCCGGTTTTCTGACCCAAATAACAATGCAGTTTACACAGTTGCGGAGGACATATGAAACTGATGAGGCTAAGATTGCCTTTTTTGTCCAGCTCTTACGCGGACCGGCTTTAAACTGGGGTCAAACTGTTTTGAGAACGGACGCCAGCATCTCGTACCAGGATTTTCTTGCTAAATTTAAATGTGTGTTTGAGAGAGGTACTGGCACCGATGCAGCAGCTCACCGTTTACTAAATGTTAAGCAGGGAAGACGAAGTATGGCGGAATACTCCATTGAGTTCTGGACGCTGGCCGAAGAGACCGGGTGGGGGCAGCCTGCATTGATAAGTACCTTGTTGAATAATGTGTGTGATGAGTTAAAGGGCGAACTAGTGATGAGAGAGCTACCTAAAACTTTGTCTGATGTGATAACGTTGTGTGTAAAGGTGGACGAGCATTTACGTGCGCGCCGCAGAACTGAGGACTACGTTTCCCAGAGGTCTCTGGGACGCGGCGAAGCAGCATCGGGTGGAAGCGCCACGAGTGGCGGAAGAGAATCGGAGTCGCACAACATGGAGGAGGGTGAGCAACCTATGCAGCTGGGTCGCTCTCGCCTTTCACCTGAGGAACGGCACCGTCGGTGGAGGGCCGGTGAGTGTTTTTATTGCGGCCGTAAGGGTCATATCGCCAATGTTTTTCCGTCTCTGCCAAAAGGCCGTGCCCGCCAGTAGAGAGGAGAATACGGGTGGGCGAGGTCTCTGTTTCACAGTCTCCTCCATGACTCATGCTAGCAGCTAAATTAACTGTGCAGCTTCAGGTCCACCCTCTCAAAGCTCTAATCGATTCAGGGGCGGAACAGAACTTTATTGACGCTTCGCTGGCCCGACGATTAAATCTGAACTCCGAGCCTTTGCCACGGTCACTCCAGGTCACCGCCCTCAGTGGCCAGCGGCTTCCTAACATCACTCATATCACTGAGCCCGTTTTACTGACTCTCTCTGGTAATCATTCTGAGACTATACAACTGTATGTGTTTCAAGCTCCGCTCACGCCGCTAGTTCTGGGTTACCCTTGGTTACGTCTACATAATCCTGTTATCGATTGGAAAAAGGAGAGCATTGTGGGATGGGGGGAGGATTGTCACATGTCCTGTCTTAAAGCTGCCACCCCCTCTTCTGAACCGCTAACCAATTCTTCTCTCTCCGAGCCGCCGGACCTCTCCTCCGTGCCACCCGTCTACCATGATCTCAAACAAGTGTTTTGCAAGGATAGGGCACGTTCGCTTCCTCCGCATCGGCCGTACGACTGCGGCATTGATCTTCTTCCAGGCGCACCTCTCCCTACCAGCCGCCTATGCAGTCTGTCTCAGCCAGAACGTGAAAGTATGGAAAAATACATCAATGAATCACTCGCCGCAGGTCTCATTCGCCCCTCGACCTCTCCTGTGGCCGCCTGCTTCTTCTTCGTGACCAAGAAAGACAAGAGTTTACGACCTTGTATTGATTATCGGGGCCTTAACAACATCTCAGTGAAGAATAAATATCCACTCCCTCTTTTAAATTCTGCCTTCGAGCTCCTTCAGGGGGCCACCATCTTCTAAGCTGGACCTGCGCAACGCCTACCATCTGGTAAGAATAAGGGAGGGGGATGAATGGAAAACAGCCTTTAACACTCACCTTGGTCATTTTGAATACCTTGTCATGCCGTTTGGTCTCACCAATGCCCCAGCTGTTTTTCAGGCCCTGGTAAACGACGTACTCCGGGACTTCATCAACCACTTCGTCTTCGTTTATCTGGATGACATTCTCATTTTCTTTCATTCCGTCTCTGAACACGAACGCCATGTCAGGCAGGTCCTCCAGCGCCTCCTGGAGAACCGTCTCTTCGTGAAGGGGGAGAAATGTGAGTTTCATACCCCCACAGTCTCTTTTCTGGGCTATGTCATTGAACAAGGTAACCTGAGAGCAGACCCCGCCAAAGTTCAGGCTGTGTTAAACTGGCCCACTCCTTCCCATCGCAAACAGCTTCAGAGTTTCTTGGGTTTCGATAACTTTTATCGCCGTTTCATCCGCAACTATAGCCAGCTCGCTCTACCCCTGACTCGTCTCACCTCACCCAAGGTCCCTTTCCGCTGGGATGAACCGGCTCGCCAGGCTTTCTCGTGCCTGAAGGAGCGCTTTGCCTCTGCACCCATCCTCGTCCAACCCGACCTCAGTCAACCCTTCGTCGTGGAGGTGGATGCCTCAGACGCAGGAGTGGGGGCGGTGCTCTCCCAGCGACAAGGCGGTAAGCTTCACCCTTGTGCTTACTTCTCTCGTCGTCTCTCTCCTGCAGAGAAGAATTATGATGTGGGGAACCGAGAGCTATTGGCCATCAAGCTGGCCCTTGAAGAGTGGCGTCACTGGTTGGAGGGAGCTGCCCAACCGTTCGTGGTTTGGACGGACCACAAAAACTTGGAATACATCCGGTCCGCAAAACGACTCAACGCCAGGCAAGCTAAGTGGGCTCTGTTTCTCACCAGATTCCAATTCACAATCACCTACAGACCCGGTTCTCGTAATGTCAAACCCGATGCCCTCTCACGCCAATTTGCCATCTCTGAAGACACTGCCCAGGACGCCCCCATTCTTCCTTCCATGTGCGTTGTCGGGGCCCTAACCTGGGAGATTGAGTCAGCTATTCGAGAGGCTCAACGAACTGAACCAGACCCCCGTACGGGTCCCCCGGGCCTACTCTTTGTTCCCTCTACTGTCAGATCACGAGTTTTGCATTGGGCTCACACGGCCAAGTTCACCTGCCACCCCGGGGTCCACCGCACCATTACCTTCCTCCAACGCTTTGCCTGGTGGCCATCTTTACCTAAGGACGTCCACGAATACATTGCTGCCTGTCCTACATGCGCTCAAAACAAGAACGTCAATCAGCCATCTTCCGGCCTTCTTCAACCCCTACCGATCCCTGGCCGCCCGTGGTCACACATTGCAATGGACTTCATCACGGGCCTCCCTTCCTCATCAGGTAACTCAGTCATCCTTACTATCATTGATCGTTTTTCGAAAGCTGCTCACTTTGTCGCCCTTCCCAAGCTCCCCACTGCTTTAGAAACAGCTCGACTCCTGACTAACCATGTCTTTTGCCTTCACGGAATCCCCACGGACATCGTCTCTGATAGGGGGCCGCAGTTCACATCACGGGTCTGGAAAGAATTCTGCAACGCCCTCGGAGTGCAGGTCAGTCTCTCCTCTGGTTTCCATCCTCAGACTAACGGCCAGACAGAACGAGCCAATCAGGAACTCGAGGCGGCCCTCCGGTGCTTGGCATCCACCAATCAGACAACTTGGAGTGAGCAATTCCTTTGGATTGAGTACGCTCACAATAGTCTTACCTCCTCAGCCATCGGGGTGTCCCCCTTCGAAGCATCTCTGGGCTACCAACCACCTCTCTTTCCGGCCGTCGAAGGTGAGCACTTTGTCCCCTCTGTCCAGCAGCATCTACGGAGGTGTCGACGTGCTTGGAGAGCCACCCGGGCCGCCCTTCTTCGCACAGCTGATCGCAATAAGCGCCTGGCGGACCGCACTCTCTGTATATACACCTTGGTGACCTCTGTAAATAAATCCTTGTGTTCAGCTGATTCACGAGTTCCGCGTTTGAGTCCCCTGCATTGAACCTTAACAGCGACATCATTGTATCAGACATATTAATGTCAACACTTTGACATTGGCTGAAAGTATTTGGAAAATCTCTTCACAACAACTCAGTCCTGGGTTTCAGTACCTTAGGTTTATATCTTTTATATAGAAAAATATTGTGGTAGTCCTTATTCCTAAAACGATTTATCCCAGTTATCTCAGTGACTCAGACTGTTCGCCCCAACACGCCTTATTAGAAATACTTTAAGAACTATTACAGCAGAAATCATAAGAAAATATTTTCAAGATCTTGACCCTGTGTAGTTGGCTTACAGGCTGTACCACGTAAAACAAGGGGAATTAATTAAAATCCCAATAGGCCTGGATACTATGATTTCTTTCACAACAAGGTCCAGATCTCATTTCATCCCACAGCTTACCCAAAGCAATTACCCAAAAGCAAAAATAATTCAAGTGATATTTTAACTCAACAGGTTTCAGCAATTGGCTATGGCTATGTTTCATGGTGATGTTTACTATCTATGTATGAATGTTACCTGATAGTGCAGAAGGAACAATAGCTTGGATTGTTTGTCTGAAAATGGAATGGGGCTTTTAGTTTCAATTGAATGAAGGGAAATCTTAATGCGTGACCTTACCAAGTCATTTTGGACAATTCTATGCTTCTAGAGCAGGCTTACCTTATTTTAGCTTGAAGGTTTCATTATGAAGCACAAAACAAAGTTGAATAGTGAAAAGGCATTCACAACTATTTATGTTCCCACAGTAGAAACTATGGAAGGTGATGAGTTAAAGATGAAACCATGATTCTTGAGAAATAATATCTGAAATTCAGTTCTGAAGGATGTTTTGAAAGCTGCTACTTCTTCAGAATCTAACCAAGGCTGTTGGCTAGGCGATGATGCCATGATAATGGGTTTATCTGCCAGTTGCAGGCTTGGACATGGTCGTCGTGGTTATCTGTAAGAGTTGTATGGAAATAAAGAAATTAAAAAAAAGGAAAAACATTGTGCGCCATTATTCTCTGGGCTGAAATTAATGGGTCATGCTTTTAAAAAGATTTTCCTTTATTAAGTTTTGAAAGTAAATGGTGAAAAGTGTTAAAATATGTTCACAAAGGTAATGTTTGTTTGGAAAAAGGAAGGACATATTTACAAATTTACATCTAAAAAGACAAAATTTTCTAAGGCTTTATGTTGCTATACACAGTTTAAAAAAAGCAAACAAAAAACACATCTGGTCCTTAGCAAATGAGCAAAAGCCATTAAACAATTTTCACTAGCAGTCAAAAACTAATGTGTACACTTATGTCTGCATTTTGATTTCGTTAAATACGAACAAAGTTATATCAGAAGTGCTGCCAGGTGTCTGGCCAGAAAGAGAGGACCAATTTGTTTATTTTAGACATGAGCAATGTAGCAGCTGTTGCCCCTTATCAATCAGGTAAGAGTTATAAGGTTATTTTCAAACAACCTAAAGTACAGAATTCTAAACTGAGAAAGAATATCCCAAAGCATTCATCCAATATGAGACCCTGCAAAGATCAGAGACACTGTAAAAGAGAACAAAACAAATACCCTGAGAGCTACATCTTAGACACTACAGGCCTCAGTTGGCAAAAACACTGAACAAGAATGGATTGTTTGGCAGAGTTGGCAGGAGAACACGCCCTCTCTACAAAGAATATAGCGTCATGCCTTAGATTTGCAAAGTTGTATCTAAACAAACAATGAGATTTCTGGAACAATGTCCATTGGACAGACAAGAAAAAAAAATGGGTGACTGGTTGGTGAAATGGTTGGTGAAACCAGCCCCAGGTCCTGGCAACAGCTTTCAATATGTAGATCAGATGGAAGAAACTGTGCAAAAATTGAATAATTCTGTTTCCTGATATTAATTTTACAGGAAAAGAGTACATAACAGTAACAACTTCTGTTTACTAACCTGGCAAAAGATGAATTACATTTAAATATTTATATTTAAATTAAATTTACCTACCACAATAAAGTCACTAGGATTTTTTTTCTGTCTCGTTAATAATGTGCTGATCAAGTGTACATTTTGTTATAATGCACAGTTCACATCTGTCATCAACACAGAAACACAACCTTTTTATTTCAATAAAACAATAGGTGCATTGTGTGGACATCATCATATTATCTGTATTGTGCCTTCCAGATGACGAGGAAGTCCCCCATAGTGTCACACCAGGTCAAACAGGACCCACAACAAGTAAGAAGAGTGATTACATAAAGTAGGCAGTTCTTTTATGCCTTTAGGCTTAACCTAGACTTTACATGCAGGTGCATCCTTTTTGAGAAAACTGTATTGAAAACATACTTGGTTAGAGGCAAGACTGACATATAATCAAATAATGTTTGTGGAAATGCACAAAACAGCAATAAAGTAAGACCAAAATCTTGCCACATGCACTCCTAATCTGGCATACCAGATCCAGTGCTTTGTGAACTGTGTGCTGGTTGAAGCCAGAAGTCTTGGCAGAACACAGGGACACAGGGAAGTGGTAAGCCTTCACTTCCACTTCCTCCTTAAGAATGACTTGGTGACTTTCTACATCTGACATGTGGCTTTAGCCTCAGTTATCATGCATTTAAGCATCGCAGCTACTTTTTATGGAACGCCAGGACTGCCATAATGAATTACTTAAATACACCATTAAATAATTAATTAAATGTGGCAATAATTAGTTAAAATTGGAATTAATTAATTAAATAAATAGTTATGACACATCTAATTAATTAATTATTGACACATTTAATTAATTATTTATGTATTTCACATTTTAATTAATTATTGACACATTTAATTAATTATTTATGTATTTCACATTTAATTAATTAATTATTGACACATTTAATTAATTATTTATGTATTTCACATTTTAATTAATTATTGACACATTTAATTAATTATTTAATGATATATTTATTTATTTCATTTTGGCAGTCCTGGCGCCTGGCTCTCATCATGAATTAATTTTATCTGTCAACCTCACCCATCAAACTCAGGGGGCGGGGTTAACGCTGCCCATGCAGCTTCTCTAACATTTGATTGGTTGCCGTGCAAAGTAAGTCAAAACAGGTCGATCCTAGATAATCGATTGCTTCTGTAGACTTGAGGCAGCCAGGTATCCCAGAATGCATTTCAAATCACAGGCAGCAATGGTGGTGGTGTAGTTTTAAAATACCCCGTTTTTCTGTCACCAACTACACTTTTAACAGTGTTTTAGCCACGAATGTCGCGCCGTAATCTTCACATGTCTGGTCAGGTTGTCAACATAGAACATGTTTGCAAAAGTGCTCAGATGTTTTCAGAGATTTCACTGCTCTGCTAACAGTCAGCATGCAGAGTGCACCGAGGGGGTTACGTCAACCGGTTTGTTTACATATTCCACTCTCCGTGTTCCACATGTTGCATTCGCAGATTCTCATTTTCACCGAACGATCGTCTCTTTCCGCCTGGTCTTGTGTGTCTGTGCTTCTGTAACATAAAGAACGAGCTGACATGTTTCTCACAACACCAGCGATCAGCTCAACAGACCGTCAGTTTACCTGCATGCATACTCCTCACCTGTCAGCTGTTTAACACCTGCTGCTAATTCAAGAAACACGCCCACGTTACCTGGTGATCGTCACAGTTTAACTGGGCAGCCGGTGCTCGATATAACGCAATGTCAGCGCATTTTTCTGCATAAGATAAGTAAATATAGTATTTCTCCCGAACGCAGAGCTGCTGGAGCTCGTTTCCTTACAGAGCACTTTATAGGCGAAGCCACTTTATCAGCGGCTGATGTCCAATCACCGCACACAGCTTTGAAACCTCACCTGAGTTTTAGCTCTCAGTGGTTAAACGCTGGACTTAATTCACTCAGGTTTTGTCTGTCGGGTCACGTTTACTTCGCTGTTTTATTTACAACTGAGCAAATCAGTTTGGCTGAGGCTAAAGTTACGTTTCATAACTGCAGAGTTTTACAGACATTTAATGGTTCACTGGCACATGTGTTAGACTGAACTATTTGCTTTTCTTTATTTGGTGTGTTTCGGATTTAACAGTGAATTTTGAGATTAAACTGACTTTTAAAATGTTTTATACAAAGAGGAAAGAGAAGGCACATTTCCACCGAGAGGAGCAGAGTTTCCAACTACATGTTCATAATGCAGACTGCAACCTGGACAGAAATATTAGATCATCTGTTTTTTAATAGTTATTCAACTGTATTCTAAGCACCAGCTGTCTGTTAGAATTTTTAGAGTTTACTTAACTAAAAATAAATGAGGTTAACATATAATTTGTGTGATTTTTTACTCTCTCTCTTTTTATTCATTTATTTATTTTTTTGCTTTTTCGGTCATGTTGTGTTTAACTGTCAAAGGTTTGTTACAAACTATGAAACACATCGTGCAGACTTCTGGATGTTAGAAGAAAACTAATACTGCTCATGAATGAGACTAAAGGCAGGAAGGTGTCCTTTAAAACTAAACATGTTAATAGGACCTCCCTATTTATATGAAATAGCACGTGTATTTCAGTAATAGCCTACTGATTTCAGTGTAGTGGTGAACAGTCACACAGCTCACGTGGGTGTTATCTGTGATACTCCTTAACTATAATTTATCCAAGTTAACTTCAGTTAACTCGGAGCGGCTGGACAACAATTTTACATGTATGATCTTAAAACAGGACACAGCCATTATCCGTCCTGGCCTCATATCAAATGTGAATGCAGACTGAGTCTATGTTTGACGTTTGCTTTATATCTAATCTTCCTCTCAAACATTTAAACAGCAGCGAGTTTGCAGCTGAGGGAATACAAACTCAAACTGTCGGAACAGGTTCGATCGTGGATTCATTTGGTAATTTATTAAATGTATAACTGTTATTCTAATCTGCTGCTGAGTCTCTTACACTGATGAAAATGCAGAAAACACAGATAACAAACACCTGTTCAACCAACCACTTTCTTTCCACTTTGATCTGCGACAAACTGACGGTTCATCTCTGTTACAGTGTTGCTAGACTGCTATATTTTTGTGTTCTTTATGCTGTAGATTTTCAAGTCTCTGGAATAGTTGGTAGTAATAAGGATGCTTTTCTGTAAAATCATATTGATATGACCCGTGACATATTCATAGATGACAGTTAGTCAGCTGGGAAACTCTGGGTTAACTCAGAGAGCTGAAGATATCGTGGAGATGCTGACCTCGCTCCGTGGTATACCAACCCATGATTAATATTCGTTAAAAATAATAGCCGAACATCATGAAGTCTTTATGTGTTTCATAGTGTCGAACAACCTTTGTACAGTTAAAGCCAGCAGCTACTACACGACGGAAACACCAACGTTATCTCTTGTATGCGTTTATACGCAGGTCACGCAGATTACTGAACAGAAACCCAAAGATCAGCTGTTAATCCGATTTATTTGCTCTCTCTCCTCCTTAAACATGTTTTTAATGTTAGTTATACTTCAGAATTGGCGACTGAAACACGTAGGACACATACGAACATCAGGAAATAACACTCCGATAAATATAACCTCAGTAAAAGAAGTCCGTGTCAGCGGGGATTATTACAGCTGTGTACCGGGGCCTGCGCTTTGTCGGCAGTAATAACAGCTGATTGCTTGCGAGGCGAGCGGGTCTATCCCACGCTTTGCCATGAGACTGGGCAGACATCTCCGAAATCATCGAAGCACTTTTGCAAAGAGGCTGTATCTTGACAAACCGACCACACATATGAAGATTAAACCACTACATTCTCGGCTAAAAAAAATATTAAAACTGTATTTGGTGACACACAAACAGGGTTTTTCAAAGTTCAGTTCTGCCGGTTGTTGTGGGCTATAAACAATGGCCACCAGGCCAAAGCAATGGTTTTGACTCGATCAGCGTTAACCCCGCCCCCTGAGTTTGATGGGTGAGGCTGACAGATAAAATTAATTCATGATGAGAGCCAGGCACCAGGACTGCCAAAATGAAATAAATAAATATATCATTAAATAATTAATTAAATGTGTCAATAATTAATTAAAATGTGAAATACATAAATAATTAATTAAATGTGTCAATAATTAATTAATTAAATGTGTCAATAATTAATTAAAATGTGACATACATAAATAATTAATTAAATGTGTCAATAATTAATTAATTACATGTGTCATAACTATTTATTAATTAATTAATTCCATTTTTAATTAATTATTGCCACATTTAATTAATTATTTAATGGTGTATTTAAGTAATTCATTATGGCAGTCCTGGCGTTCCATACCTTTTAGGACGCTTTTGCATTTATGTTGAAAAAGAACCAACAACAAGAAATCAATTTTTCTAGTTTTATATGACATAAAGCAGCCATATCATACTTTCAAATATTGCTCAACTAAGTACTTTGGGTAGCCAGGTGCCTACCTAAAGTACGGTACTTTAATGTACATGTGAGAGGTTTTGGTTATTTTCTTTTCTTTTCAAAAATTTCAAAAACTCCAGCCTTTGTCTGTCTCCGCTGGAGGGTTTGAGGGGCTGTTTCAGCCTTGTGTCTCTCTCCGCTGGAGGGTCCGATGTGCGGCTTCAGCCTTCGTCTGTCTCCGCTGGGGGATCTGAGGAATCCATCCAGCCTGCAGCGCCACCACCTGCGCTTTCCACGCCGTCGCCTGCAGTGCCAACACCTACTTACTCCATCGCCTGCAGCTGCCATGCCGCCATCTGGTTCTGCCTCGTCTGCACCAGAGGTCTCCGCGCCTTCTGGTCCTGCCTCTCCCCGTCCTGTTCGGCCTTAAATCGGCTGGGCATCTTCACCATCGTGGACAACCTCCTGAACTGCATCGCCACCGCTGCCTTCCGTGCCGCACGCCCCCCGATTTTCGTCGCCTGCGTTGCCGCCGCTGCCTTCCACGCGGTTGGCCTCCTGAACTGCCTCGCCCACGCATTTTCCTGGGCCCCTGGGCCTTTCATGGACATTTTGTTTGTTTGTTTGTCTTGTTTTGAACTGTTCCTGGGCCTCAGTGCTATTGTAGACACTCTGTTTTGGACTCTTGTTCCCTGTTTGTGAAGTCTGGCTCCTTCTGTCCCAAAAACCCTGCTCTCCTCGTCCCCGCCGGCGTGGTGTGAATCTGCGGAACCTGCGGCCTCTGTGTCGGGCTTCTAAGACGGCTAGCGACGGGGATCCGCCGCTTACCGCCAGGATTGGCCTGGTAAATGCTAGGTCCCTAGTGAACAAAACGTTTATCCTGAAGGATTTTTTCACATCCCGAGGACTGGATTTTCTCTGTGGGTGCGAGACGTGGCTGAGCGCCGGTGAGTGCAGCATCTTCTCAGATCTTCTACCTGGCGATTGCTGCTATTTTAATTCCCCGCGTATGTTGGGCCGAGGAGGAGGAATAGCTACGATCTTTAAAAGTCATTTCAAATGTAAGCAGCTGTCAACCCCGTCGTTCACCAGCTTTGAACTGTCTGTGTTTGAGTTGGGCTGCTCCCACACAGTGTTGTGTGCGGTGGTTTATCGGCCTCCAAAATACAATAAGGACTTTGTGAGTGATTTTGCTGACTTCTTGGCTGAATTCATGCCAAATTATGATCGTGTTCTTATTGTTGGGGATTTTAATATTCACGTGTGTTGTCCTGAAGGGTTTTTTTAAACCTTATTGATTCATTTAATCTGGTGCAATGTGTGACAGGTCCCACACATGAACGTGGACACACACTTGATCTTGTTTTATCTCATGGTTTTTCTGTTTTTAACATAGAGATTTGTGATGCTGTGTTTTCTGACCACAGTCCTGTGATGTTTGAAGTTCCTCTTGCCTGTGCCTCAGTTAAACTTCGCGCTGCTGCTCAGCGCTGTCGTGTTTTTAACTCCTCCACTGCTGAGCACTTTTCAACAGTTTTTAACCAGATCTGTAAGATCCCGGATTTTTTATGCAGCCAGACTGAGGAACTGAGCTCATGGTTTTATTCCACCTGTCGGACTGCTTTGGACACTGTCGCTCCATTAAAAACCAGACTGCCTACAGCTAAATCTGAGCCCTGGCTGAACGACATGACCCGAGCTGTCAGACGCGACTGCCGTTGAGCTGAGCGCAAGTGGAAAAAAGGACAAACTACAAGTGTCATTCCAGATGCTGAAGGACTGTTGGCGTCAATATCAAAGAACTGTAAAAGATGAAAAAAGAAAACACTTATCTGACATTATTTTGTCAAACTGTCACAACCCGCGCGTTTTATTTAAAACTATTAACTTTGTTCTTAGTGCATCATATACTGATTGTATCGAGCCCTCATCAGAAGCCTGTGAAAACTTTTTACACTTTTTTATTGAAAAGGTCTCCTCCACAAGAGCTCAAATCTCTCCTTGTGCTCATGACCTCTCAGTCTCTGTTTCGTGCTCTGCTGTCTTTGACAGGTTTGAGCCTGTGACTCTGTCCTTTGTAAAGGAGACTGTTGGTCATCTTAAGCCTGCAGGGTCTCCAAATGATGCTGTCCCTCCTCGACTTTTAAAAGAGGTGTTACCTACAGTTGGGCCTTTGGTTCTTGAGCTGGTAAACCATAGCCTGATGTCAGGTGTTGTCCCTAAAGATTTTAAACATGCAGTAGTCAAACCCCTGATTAAAAAACCTGCTCTTGATCCTACAGTTCTTGCAAATTACAGGCCTATCTCCAAACTACCTTTTCTCTCCAAAATTCTTGAAAAGGTAGTTTACAGCCAAATAATGACCTTCCTGGAAAAGCAAAATGTGTTAGAGGTTTTCCAATCTGGTTTTAAACCCTTTCACAGCACTGAATCAGCCCTTTTACAAGTTTTTAATGACATATTTTTAGCTACTGATGCTGGGGATTGTGTTGTTCTTGTGCTTTTAGATTTGACAGCTGCGTTTGATACTGTGGATCATGCCATTTTATTCTCTCGTTTGGAGCACTGGGTGGGCATTAGGGGCACAGCACTGGAGTGGTTCAGGTCTTACTTGGCGGGGCGAACTATCTGTGTCAGTCTCGGTGACTATGTGTCGTCCTCCGCTCCCCTCTTGTGTGGTGTCCCACAGGGCTCAGTTCTAGGCCCCCTCCTCTTCTCTTTATATCTGCTTCCTCTTGGTTCTGTACTGAGAAAGCACGGCATTGCTTTCCACTTTTATGCTGATGACTGTCAGATCTATGTCCCTCTAAAGAAAAAAGGCAGATACCTCACACAGCCATTACTCCAGTGTCTCGATGACATTAAGGCTTGGATGTCTGTCAACTTTTTAAAATTCAATGATAAAAAGACAGAGGTGATGGTTTTTGGTAGCCCCACTGAGACCCCCAATGTGTATTTAGATTCCCTGGCCCAGTACGTTAAGCCAACTGTCACAAACCTGGGGGTCAAAGTGGACTGTGATCTGAAGTTTAATAATCAAATTAAGGCAGTGGTAAAATCTAGCTTCTTTCACCTCAGGCAGCTGGCAAAAATAAAGCCAATTCTTTCACAGCAGCACTTTGAGACAGTGATCCACGCCTTTGTTAGCACTCGGCTGGATTACTGTAATGCACTTTATATTGGGGTCAGCGCATCATATATTACCCAACTACAGAGGGTGCAAAATGCCGCAGCTCGTCTTTTAACTGGCACTCAAAAGTTTGAGCACATTTCCCCTGTTTTAGCTTCACTTCACTGGCTGCCCATTTCTTTTAGGATTCATTTTAAAATTCTTTTATTTGCTTTTAAAGCTCTCCATGGTCTCGCCCCATCTTATCTCTCTGAGCTGCTACAGCCTTATACACCCACCCGGTCTCTCAGGTCAGCTGATCAGTTGCTCCTGAATGTACGCAGGACAGGGCGTAAACTTAGAGGAGATCGTGCTTTTGCTGTAGCAGCTCCAAAACTGTGGAACGAGCTTCCTTTAGAGATTAGACAGGCCAGTTCTACCTGTTTTTAAATCACTCTTGAAAACCCACCTCTTTACCCTGGCCTTTGACACCACGTGAGATGTTGGTTTTTATTTTTATTTTATTTTAGTTGTTTTTAGGTGATTCGATGCTGTTTTATCTTGTTTTTGTTTTAATATAGGGCTGTTTTAATTTTATGTATTATGTGTTTTATTTATTTATTTTTGCTGCTTTGTGTTATTTTATTGTTTTAACTTATGTTCTGTACAGCACTTTGTTCCTGTGCTGGGTATTTTAAAGTGCTTTATAAATAAAATTGGATTGGATTGGATTGGATTGTGTTTTGTTTTTGCTTCCCTTGTCTCGTTAGCCCTGATTTGTCCCATCTGTGTTTCCCTCCTCTCTCCCATTTCCTGATTGCTCCCTCTGTGTATTTAAGCCCTGTGTTTTCCTCTGTCCGTGTTGCGATCTACCCTCATATATGCTCTGTGTTCTGTCTGCCTATATAAGTTTATTTGGATTATTAGTTTTATTATATTTGAGTTTAGCATTAAAGCTGTTTTGAGCTCATATCTTTGCCTCCCAGTGTCAGCAGTTTGGGTCCTCCATATTACCACTCCTGCCTGCACACAGCCTACACATGACAATAACCAAGTGGTCGGCGTAGTATAGAAGAACATCTGTGCCACGTATGGCCTGGATGTCAAAATGGGAGATGCCTCCTAGGTTGGTTGACTTACAGAAACAGGCAAATTGGTGATGGCTAACCAAGCCGAGATAGTAGTTGTGGACAAACAGAGTAAGACAGCTGTAGCTATAGATGTAGCGATCTTGAATGACAGCAACATAAATGCTACGGCAAGGAGGAGTCAGGACGCCAGGTCAGGGGGGAGATATCATCACCCCCACCCGAGATTGGGTACATAGCCCCAAGTGCGATAGAAGGATCGTTGAGTGCGAGAGGAACTGACCTGAAAAATAGGATCATGGCCAAGCTTGAAATCTGGATCCCACGTAGCCGGTTACCAAGATTACGTGAAGTACCCTCAGAAGGTCTGCTAGATGATGTTAATGCAGCACTACGGACGATACCTACAACCACGATTACCGACACTAACAAGCTGATCTACAGTACGGCAGCAGTGATCAGTGAGATGCTTGGCTACAAGTTGAACAGCCACAAGGGGCAGTACCCTCCATGGAGAAGGAGGCTAGAGAGCAAGATCAAAGAAGCACGAAGGGAGGTTAGCCAACTAACGGAGTTGCAGAAAGGCGCCGCAAAGAAGGTGCATAAGAAATACAGCAAGCTGTCCATACCTGAGGCCTTGGAAACTGCCAAGCAAAGACTCACAGCCTTGGCCAGCCGCTTGAGGAGGTACACCAGAGAGATAGAAGGCAGGAGAATAAACCAGCTGTTCTCCACAGAACCAGCAAAGGTGTACTCTCAGTGGCAAGGGAACAATAAGAGAACAGCACCACCAAAGCTGGAGACGGAGCAATACTGGAAGAGCATAATACCAAGCCCATAGCACAAGTCACAAGTCCAGCACCCTGAGGCTGTACGCTAAGCGGAAGGAAGGGGGCCGGGGAGTGGTGAGTGTCAGCATCACAGTCCAGGATGAGACAACGAACATCCTAGAATACATTAGGAAGATGGCCCCAACTGACCGAGTGCTCAGTGAATACCTCAGGCAGCAGAAACCCAAGAAAGTGGAGGGAGACGAGGAACAACAATCATGGAAGGACAGGCCCCTGCACGGTATGTACCACCGGCAGATAGAGGAGGTGGCTGATATCCAGAAATCCTACCAGTGGCTGGACAAAGCTGGACTGAAAGACAGCACAGAGGCACTAATCATGGCAGCACAAGAACAAGCTCTGAGTACAAGATCCATAGAGGCTGGGGTCTATCACACCAGGCAAGACCCCAGGTGCAGGCTGTGTAAAGATGCCCCAGAGACAATCCAGCACATAACAGCAGGGTGCAAGATGCTAGCAGGCAAGGCATACATGGAACGCCATAACCAAGTGGCTAGCATAGTGTACAGGAACATCTGTGCCGAGTATAACCTGGAAGTCCCGAGGTCAAAATGGGAGATGCCCCCAAGGGTGGTGGAGAATGACCGAGCTAAGATCCTGTGGGACTTCCAGATACAGACGGACAAAATGGTGGTGGCTAACCAACCGGACATAGTGGTGGTAGACAAACAGAAGAAGACGGCCGTAGTGATCGATGTAGCGGTTCCGAATGACAGCAACATCAGGAAGAAGGAACACGAGAAGCTGGAGAAATGCCAAGGGCTCAGAGAAGAGCTCGAGAGGATGTGGAGGGTGAAGGTAACGGTAGTCCCCCTGGTAATCGGAGCACTAGGTGTGGTGACTCCCAAGCTAGGCGAATGGCTCCAGCAGATCCCGGAAACAACATTGGAGATCTCTGTCCAGAAGAGCGCAGTCCTACGAACGGCTAAGATACTGCGCAGGACCCTAAAGCTCCCAGGCCTCTGGTAGAGGACCCGAGCTTGAATATATATATATTAGGGGTGCAACGATACTCGTATCGATATTGAACCGTTCGATACAGTGCTTTCGGTTCGGTACGCATGTGTATCGAACAATACAAAATTTTTAGTTTATTTTATCAACTTTTCTTCTGACGATGCTGTCTGTGTTGAGAGCTCAGTGGATCTGCGTTCGACTACTCCGCCTAGGCTGCACTGTCGAGCGCAGATCCACTGAGCACAGCGCAAGCTAGCAAGACAGAAGCTTAGCTCGTTGCAACATGGCAAATTGAACCTCCCCCACCCTCATTCAGATCTGGCCTTTGGAACTGTTTTGGTCTTCATGTGAAGTATGACCCTGAAGGTAAGCGCATCATGGACAAAAGTAAAACAGTATGTTGGATGTGCCACGCAATGCTCAATTACATGGGTGGGAACTAGTGCTTAGCGCAGTTTGCTCGTTAACGTGTTGACGCTGTCCAGCCCCACGCACGGGGCGATCCGCAGTAGCTCGTTAACGGAGATTTGCCGTGTTGTGGCGTTAACGTCATTTCAACGAGATTAACGCTGACAGCACTAGTGGGAACACAACGAATATGACTGCACATTTACTCCGACATCATCCTAGTGCAAAGACAAGTGGAAGCAGACAAAAACAACAAGCACGCATGCTACAAACTTTACCCGAGTCATTTAGACAGCCGTTAGCACATGATTCTCCTTATGGGGACCTGATATGTTTAATATGCTGCTGAGAATATACCCCAGAAGAAGCGTATAGTATAGCTTTTATTTTGGAAAGAGCCATTTCTCTGTAATAAACTCTCTTTTCCAAAGATGAGGGATTTCTCCATGAGATATTTATGTTTTTATTACTTTGTCGTTTCAGCAACATTAAATTTAAAAACTGTACTTTTGAGTTAAAATATATATTTATAATTTTAATAAATGACAAATTAAAAAAGCATGAACATTTTTTGTATCGAAAAAATATCGAACCGTGACACCAAAGTATCGAACCGAACCGAACCGTGAATTTTGTGTATCGTTGCACCCCTAATATATATATATATATATATATATATATATATATATATATATATATCTTGGTATGGTAGTAGTTAATGTGTTTTTCCGGACCAAGTGTCTATGCCAAAAGGAAAAAGGAAATCATTGTGGTCATGGTAGTGTGCACAGAGCGGTTGCAGCATGTTTTGTTTCAGTAGTTAGCATTGTGATTGACACATGTGCTGACATGCGCAACTGTAGCTGTAGTAACTGTGTTAAGATTCATAATTATAGAGGGATACAGGCGGAAATCCAAATAACACACTGATCCTGCCAGGTGGAGTCAAACGATGATTTTAATGAACACGTGTGGGAGATAAGATGACCCTCTGTACGCAGACAGCATCAGATCTCGTCTCAACAAGGACACAGCAATAGTTTTATGCATCGAGGTATTTTTAATGATGCTCTGTCTACGTCATCAGATACATACATGCATACGTCAAATCAAAACCACAATGACTTTTAACACACTTTTAACATGTCTCCGTCTCCACGGCAGGTGCATCCTGCCACTGTCCTGCCCGCACTTATCTCCTGGAACATCAGCAGCAGTTCTGCAACAAACTGTCACTCATGCAGGCACAAGCAAAATATTACCAAACTTTCACCTATAAATGAGTCTAACTGCTGTGTAGGTGTGTGTATGTGTGTGTCAGCCTCTGCTGCACTTTGTTTCACCTCTCACCTCACCAGCTAAACCTTGTAACCTTTCCGCCAGACAGAAGGCCAGCACGTACACAACTGAAACTATATGTGTAATATGTTGAATAAATCTTTTAAGCAAGAACCACTACTAAGAGCTTAATAAAAGAATATAAAAGATAATAATGAACACCCTGGTTATTCAAATAGCATCATCCAAACCGCTCCTCAGAATAACTTGCGCTTACACTCTGCTTTTTGTTTCACTGTTGCAAAAGCACGCTCTGCAAAAGCCTGTGTTTCCTGTCAGGACTTTAGTATAGGCTATACTCAGAGGTGAGCCTTTCAAATAATGCAATGTAATCTGCATATAAACATTTTAAGATTATAAAAGCATTCAAGAGCATTTAAGATTATAGATTCAACTCAACAGTTTAAAGTGGTTCTTACTGGACCTGTAATAAAGGCTAATATGATACCAATATGTTTGAACATCTGAATGCAATATCAATACTGTTATTAAGGGAATGGTAATGATGATTATAAAAAATAGCAGCAAATAATAGCAGCAAAATATCCCTATACTTTACACTAGTCCTCACCTCCAGTAATTGGAGTTACTGTACTGGAATTCTTTACCATGTCTGTGCCTTTTTATTATCTTATGATTTTCCATTTAAATGTGTTAAGCGAACATTTACATCACTCTGGTTTAAAGAAAACAGGTTGTTTGCTGTCATTTTGCAAAACAACATGGAGCATTTCACAAAAAAATGTTGTGGAAATCATGCCAACAAAATAGAAAGTTTTAAACCTAATCTTAAAAGTAGAGAGGGTGTCCGTCTCGAACTGGGAGCTGGTTGAAAGCTGCCATGAAAGCTGAAGGCTCTGCCTCCATTCTACTTTTAAATATTCTAGGAACAAGTAAGCCTGCAGTCTGAGAGAGAAGTGCTCTGATAGGGTGATATGGTACTTTAAGGTTATTAAGGATGACCTTATAGTACCTGATTATTCAAGAGGGGCCTGATTATTCAAGAGGGGCCTGATTATTTAAGAGGAGAAGGAGTATAAATTCATTCTCTGGCAGGGAGCCAGTGAAGAAAAGCCAATATAGGAGACTAACGGGGACTAAATATATATTAGTCCCTGTTAGTATTCTTGCTGCAGCAGTTTGGGTTAACTGAAGGTTTTTACAATAGTTCAGCTAAGAAGTAATAAATGCATCAACTCCCAAACCATAACAGAAAAATAAAAATAAAAATAAATAAAAAATAAAATAAAAATAAAAATAAAAATAAAAAAATAAAAAAAATAAAAGATATAAATGAATGGTGAATGACCCTGTGTACTGTCATCATCAGTCTCTCCAATGTTTTGAGAGACTGATGATCCCCCATCCGTGTTGACCTGGACCAGTGTCCGTTTGCTCATAAAACCAACAGATGCACTGAGGATTCCAATTCACTCCACATTGCCCACACACACCTGGAAAACCATAGCACTTATGTGAAAATACTGTCTACTGACTTCAGCTCTGTCTTCACTACCATTAGCTCACGCAAGCTAGTTAGCAAGCAGTCCACTGGGTCTGGACTCTGACCTCTGTCTGTTGGATTAAAGACTACCTCTCCATCACGTTTTCACTCTGCTGCCCTCTGAAAAGGTCAGTAAGTGTTTGCCCCTTCAGACTACAGAGAAGCTTCTGAACTCTATCTCACAAAACTGTGCACTGTCACCACAGGGAACACCTGCTGCAGAATTAATAAAAATTTTGAAACAGATAGCTATGTGTAGCTATGTATAGTTCCTTACAGGTATGACACAGTACACACACACACACACACACACACACACATACATACATAAAAAAAAACAAACACCCAGCACGCCCCTACGGGCGGTTTATCCTTCAAGCTCGGGTCCTCTACCAGAGGCCTGGGAGCTTGAGGGTCCTGCGCAGTATCTTAGCTGTTCCCAGGACTGCGCTCTTCTGGACAGAGATCTCCGATGTTGTTCCCGGGATCTGCTGGAGCCATTCGCCTAGCTTGGGAGTCACCACACCTAGTGCTCCGATTACCATGGGGACTACCGTTACCTTCACCCTCCACATCCTCTCGAGCTCTTCTCTGAGCCCTTGGTATTTCTCCAGCTTCTCGTGTTCCTTCTTCCTGATGTTGCTGTCATTTGGAACCGCTACATCGATCACTACGGCCGTCTTCTTCTGTTTGTCTACCACCACTATGTCCGGTTGGTTAGCCACCACCATTTTGTCCGTCTGTATCTGGAAGTCCCACAGGATCTTAGCTCAGTCATTCTTTATCACCCTTGGGGGCATCTCCCATTTTGACCTCGGGACTTCCAGGTTATACTCGGCACAGATGTTCCTGTACACTATGCCGGCCACTTGGTTATGGCGTTCCATGTATGCCTTGCCTGCTAGCATCTTGCTCCCTGCTGTTATGTGCTGGATTGTCTCTGGGGCATCTTTACACAGCCTGCACCTGGGGTCTTGCCTGGTGCGATAGACCCCAGCCTCTATGGATCTTGTACTCAGAGCTTGTTCTTGTGCTGCCATGATTAGTGCCTCTGTGCTGTCTTTCAGTCCAGCTTTGTCCAGCCACTGGTAGGATTTCTGGATATCAGCCACCTTCTCTATCTGTCGGTGGTACATACCGTGCAGGGGCCTGTCCTTCCATGATGGTTCCTCATCTCCCTCCTCTTTCTTGGGTTTCTGCTGCCTGAGGTATTCACTGAGCGCTCGGTCAGTTGGGACCATCTTCCCAATGTATTCTTGGATGTTTGTTGTCTCATCCTGGACTGTGGTGCTAACACTCACCACTCCCCGGCCCCCTTCCTTCCACTTAGCGTACAGCCTCAGGGTGCTGGACTTGGGGTGAAACCCTCCATGCATGGTAAGGAGCTTTCTTGTCTTTATGTCAGTGGCTTCTATCTCCTCCTTTGGCCAGCCTATTACCCCAGCAGGGTACCTGATCACGGGCAGGGCGTAGGTGTTCGCAAGATCGCAAGTTCGATTCCTGCCTGGTGCGTCTGTATCCAGTAAGGGTCCTAAGGCTAGACCCCCTATGCTAACCGAGCCTACCGCAGACATGAGCGAGACAGATAAATATGAAGGCATGCCGGCTCGGACGTCGCCCGGATCAACAAGGTCCGCGTCAGGTGTTGAGGAACCAGGGCACCCTGACGACAAGTGGGCCACTGGAACAAGAAGGCATCGGTGGGCAAGAGACGAAAACAGGGCGTTGTTGGAATGCTACTACGCAAGTAACCCTGGCGGAAGGGGCTACATGAATAGGATGAGGGACATATATATATATATATATATATATATATATATATATATGTGTGTGTGTGTGTGTAGGTGCAGTGACACCCAAACTAGGCGAGTGGCTCCAGCAGATCCCGGGAACAACATCGGAGATCTCTATCCAGAAGAGCGTAATCCTAGTAACGGCTAAGATACTGAGCAGCACCCTCAAGCTCCCAGGCCTCAGGTAGAGGACCCGAGCTTGAAGGACTGACCGCCCACAGGGGCAAGCGGGGATTTTTATCCACAGGATAAAACAGGAAAATCATTGTGGTCATGGTAATGTGCACACAGCGGTTGCAGCATGTTCTGGAACTGAAACCATGTTCATGATAATAATTTAATAATACTGGTACTTTTCCAGACAGTTTTTTTTTCTTTTTTCATGATAATGAATAGTATATTTTATCAAATTTAACAAAATTTAACAAACAGTTTGTTTTTTTCTTGATACAACTTGGTGTACTATGATTTTCAAATTTTAGTTTAGAAAGTCTGATAACAGGTAAATGGTACATTTGAAATATATTTTTAAACTTTTGCACTCACAAGGTTTCCTCCCAAAGTTCACGTCATGCTCACTACCTCTTTTCACACTTGGTTTCCTTTTCATGAAGTCATAAAACACTCTTTAGCTCATCCTGTTGTCTTTAACGAGTTTCAGCCGTCAGCGCTGCAAAAAATAAGACAAACCATGAAAAAAACTTCATGTGGTAAAGTTTTGCTGATTGCCACAAGGTTGCTTCAGTTATTATTTTTCATTCTGCAGCACAAGTGATGATACCTTAAACTGATTCACTCTGTCACAGATTAATAAAAAAGGGGAAGCACTTGAAATGAGTGCTGTAAAAGGCTCAGTAAAAGCTGTTTGCACTCCAAACTAAGGATTGCTCATTGTCTCATCCACCACTTTCCACCAAAAGATAAATATTAGAAATAGTTTTATAGTGACATACTGCAGAGTAGCTGCATTTAATGTGAAAGGTAAGGTTCAGAAAGTATATTTCTATTGCCGGGATGGAAGAAAATAAGGACTTAAAAAATTAGAAATTACTTAGGACTTCATTGTCAATATTTAATCCTATGCAAAAGTCTCTGAGTTACCTCATTTTAAAAAACAAGAAGAAAAAAAGAAGAAGAAACAGGTGCAGGGAAGAAATACTGTATATAATCACTTCTGTTTGTTTGTTTGTTTTTCTGTCTGTCTGTTTTTTAGCAGTCTAGCATCCACAGTTTTCAGGATATCGCTTACAAATTTTGTCTGATGGGTTGGCAAAGCATTTGACCATAACTTTCATTTTTAGAACCCAAAATCAAAGTTAAACTTGGAAAAAACATTTTCAAGAAATGATATTGAAAAATATATCATGTGCAGGGGCATGGGAAGAGCTGTACAACACACCTTTTCATTTTTTCAATACCATCCCTTATGACATCACAATGATGCTATAAAGTTTCTCAAAATCATACACTTCATAAATATATCCTAAAATCCCAAATTTTTACGTATCAAAGGAGCCAACGGTTTGAGCCAATTCTGTTTCTAGGTAAACATAATAAAACACACTGATTTAGGATATAATACTTCAAGGTCATAGGTGAAAGCTCAGGGTCACGCAAATGAGAAAAAGTCATTTTCCAACTTTAAGCTGTTTTAAACTGTTTTAAAGAGCTCTTTTTGGGGTTCTTTAAAATATTATCTTTAAATACAAAATTATATGACTTCACAATGACAAGAGAAGATCAATAAACTTGACTAGATTTCCATATTAACATTCCTGACATCACCGTAAATGATCTATGAAAACAATGCTGATGTCATTATTGCAAATTTCCATATTAGCAATGCTGACATCAGCAGAAAACTGTTTTATGTTTCCCCTTCAGTCTGAGCTGACACAGCTGTGACTGTATAGAATCAAAAGCCAGCTGTAATTCTTTAAAAACCATGTTGATGGTTTGAGCACAATAAATAATTCTATCATCTGCATAAAAATGGACGAATGCATTAAAATTATGTCACAAGCTATTAACTTAAATAGTAAATAATGTCGGACCCGGGACAGAATTCAAAGAAACTTTGAATTCCTGCAAAAATCCCCGGCTATGATATTTGTTTTGCTGTGATGAAACATGACCTTCACTGCAGGATGTGAAACAGATTTTTGCCATATTTATGTACATCTGTTCAGATCACATTTAGCCCCGGTTTCCTGTCCACAGCTTCATATCTGTGCTCATCTGTGAATGCAAAATCTTCATACAAATCATATTTCTTAAACAGATTGACAGGCCTTTCTTTAGAACCTCACCTTTATGTTTAAGCTAGCTTTTAGGCTTGGCGAAGGTGTTGATCCCTGTGTGTGTGTGTTTGTATGTGTGAGTGTGTGTGTTAATTTGTACAACAAAAAACTGATCCTAATGGGATAAGCAGCCTGGTTGAAAATTTGCAGTGGTGTATTTGGCATTTCGGACCTGACTTTACATCAGTTTACATACTACATATTTCTATTTTAACATTTGGAAAATTTCCATATGGAAAAATAACTTTAAAAAACAATGCAAATATCTGTGTTGTATTTTATACATTTTTCATTTTGCATTACATTTTATAAATTATATGTAAGAATGTATGAATCAAGTTGTGATTTATGTGTGAAAAATGCACAAATAAGATAAGATAAGATAAGATAACCTTTATTAGTCCCACACGTGGGAAATTTGTTTTGTCACAGCAGGAAGTGGAAGTTATATAGCAAAATTAGAATACAATAAGAATAGAATAGAATAGAAATAAGAATACTGTACTCCACTGTAAAGAATAGAATAAAATAAAATAAAATACTATATACAGTAGAATAAATAGAATAAAATATACAATGGGATAAAAATAGAATGCAAACGCTTTATACAACTGAGTAAAAAATACAACTTTTTCAGAAAAAGAGTATTGCACTTTGTGTTATTGCACATGTGTGGATGTGTGTGTTAGATGAAGTCTTTGTTGTGGAGTCTGACAGCAGTGGGGAGGAAAGACCTGCGAAGTCTCTCCGTCCCACACCGTGGGTGCCGCAGCCTGCCACTGAAGGAGCTGCTCAGTGCTGTCACAGTCTCCTGCATGGGGTGGGAGATGTTGTCCATCAGCTTAGCCACCATTCTCCTGATGTTACACAGTGCCGTCCCGCAACTATTTTTCTATCGTTGCACTACCTGCTCTATACACGCAGCGTCGAGCAACGGTGGAGACGAAATTTCAAGCAGTACAACATTTTGCGGCAACGACAAAATGTGAGGCATTTATTGTTTTTTGTTTATTTATTGTTTTTATGTTCAGTCTCAACTGTTATGAAGTTCATAGACTCGCTTTCTTTCCTCACCATGCGTCTCAGCGCCATGCCCAAAGCTTTAGGCTTTGAGGACATATCCAAGGGATTTTTTTCCCCACAAATTCAGCTCGCGGGGTCGTTTAAGATACGTAAGCCCATACCCTCCTCCTTCGGATTACGGGGTAGAGCGCATGTCCCTCGCTGAACGGGAGGAGTTTCTGCGTTGGCACGGCGAGGCCTCGCGAGGCGTCTTTAACTTTGAAAAAGAGTCGGTGTATTACTGTCAAAACGATGTTAATATCCTGAGGGAGAGGTGCATAAAGTTCAGAGACGGGTTTATAGGCGAAACTAACGTGGACCCTTTCAGCTGCGTCACTATAGCTTCCGCGTGCATGAAAGTGTTTCTCACCAATTTCCTCCCCAAAAACACTCTGGCCATCCCCTCGCCCGACAACTACGGACGCACGTCCAAAGCCTATTCTCACGCGTCCATTCAGTGGCTGGAGTGGGTAGCTCGCTCTCAGAAAATCCCCATTCAACACGCTCTCACAACGGGAGGGGAGTAAAAAATTGGCCCGTACTTTGTGGACGGTTATGCGAATTTAGGGGGAGTGAAGCGGGTGTGGGAGTTTCTGGGGTGCTTTTATCACGGCTGTCCAAAGTGCTACAGGCCCGAGGAGATTTGTCCTTTGACCCGCGCTCCTTAGGGGGACCTGCACGTCTCTACCGAGGGGAAGCTCCGGGAGCTGAGAAACGTTTACCGAGTCCGCATGGTCTCACTGTGGGAGCACGAGTGGAGCGAGATGAAAAAATCGGACGAGGAGGTCAAAAAGTTTTTGCGGAGCTACGAAGAGATGTAAATACGGAGAGACGCAAATACGTGGAAGAGTACCACAGGCATCAGGGCATACGGTTAGACCCGTCTAAAATCGAGGTGAATCCAGCCAAGAGGCAGGTGTCTAAACTGTGTCTCAACAGCTTCTGGGGGAAAGTTTACTCAGAGAACCAATCTAATGCACACCACTCTGGTCAGAAACCCCAGTCATTTTTTCAACTTTGTCTTTTCGGGTCAGTACGACTTTAAACACGGATGTGGCGTTAATTCAGTGGAGTTATAATGAGCGCTGCGTGATACCTCCCGGCGCGTATCACGTGTCGAATAACGTCGAATAACGTTTTCATCACCGCTTTCACCACCGCCTACACCCTCCTAAAACTCTACGAGTATTTAGAAAAATTGCAGCGCAACGTTCTGTACACCGACACCGACTCTCTGATCTACTTAGTGAAAGAGGGGGAGGAACCTCTAGAGCTGGGCAACTATCTCGGGGATCTGACGGACGAATTAGACGGGGACACCATCCAGGAATTTGTCTCCGCAGGTCCCAAGAGCTACGCCTACCGGACCAGAACCAAGAAGAAGCTGGTGGTAACAATGAAAGGTATAACGCAGACCAGAGAATGCTGCGAACGGGTCAATTTTGACAGTATGAGCGAGCTGGTGGAAAGTTACCTTTCGGGTATGAAGGAGGCGGAGCTCGAGACCCCTCAGCACGGCATTCAGAGGGATAAGAGAGGGTTTGTGCTCAAAAACAGAACATTTCAGAAAAAGTTTTGCATGGTCTACGACAAGAGGCGCCTCTTTCCAGATGGCACAACTCTGCCTTTTGGGTACTAGTTTGTTTTCTTCTAAAATGGAGGAAATTGATTTTGATCACAGACTGAAAGTGCCTTTTTCCTGTCTCGTTGTGGGGTCTAGCGGGTGTGGGAAAACTCTTTTTGTAAAGCGCGTTTTGGAAAACTGTGAGCGCGCCATGAATACTGTGCCCGTGAATATTGTGTGGATTTATACTTCTTTTCAACCCATGTATGAGGAACTGTCAAAGACGAATAAAAACATTAAATTTGTCGAGGGACTGCCTGATTCTTTGGAAGGTTTCCAAGACGCTCTGGTGGTGCTGGATGACGTCATCTTTCAGGCCTCAGATCACCCGGAAGTGGTTAAAATTTTCACTCAATACCGTCACCATAAAAACGTGTCGGTCGTGATGCTGACCCAGAACATTTTCCATCAGGGCAAATACAGCCACACCATCAGCTTAAACTCCAATGATATGGTGCTGTTTAAAAACCCCAGAGACAAGCTGCAGATTGATTTTCTGGTCGCAAAAAACATTTTTCTCAGACAGTTTCAAAGACGCCACGGAGGACCCCCACGGGTATTTAATCCTCGATCTCACTCCCTCCTGCCCAGAAGGCTACAGAGTGCGTGCCGGTCTGCTTCCGGGTCAGCATCCCGTCATCTACCTACCCAAATCCAAGTGGCAGCTCACCATGTCCCAGCGTATAAAAAGGAACGCCGTGTTACTGCAGGCTCTGTACCACGCGTCGCCGCAGAAACGCAAAGACATTCTCGCTCACAGCTCCCCGGATTTCCTCCAGGCGCTGTGCAAGATAGCTTTAAATCTTTTAAAGGGGAACATACCTCTTTACGCTTCTCAATAACAAAAACTGAAACATCAGAAAAAGATAGTCAGGCTGCTGGCCGACAAGAAAACGAGCTTAAACCGTAAACGTCAAGTTTTAAAGAACCAGACGGGAGGGTTTCTTTTCCCTCTGCTGTCTGCGGCCGTGCCCATTCTGGGAAACCTGCTGGGAGGAATATTTCAGAAACGCTGAGATGTTTAAAAAAATGTTTCTCGTTCCCTCTCACAAGTTGATAAAACTGACCCGACCCGCCGAGCCCACGGTCAGAGAAGCTGCCAAAGACGATTTGGACAAAAGGATGAAAGCTATACTGGAGGAACCGCAGCTAAATTCGTACGAAAAGTTAAAAGATACGAGTCTCTGCTGCGGAGATATCTCACACTCTCTAAACAGGGTCAGGACGAGGAGAGTCAGGTGACTTTCCACCTGCCGCCCGAGCCCACCCCTCCCGAGGAGCCGCAGCAACCCAGGGAAGAGGACGAAATGGTGGAAGAAGTATTAAAATCCCTACCCCCTCGAGACCGCAAAAACGCCCACTACATCATGCAGAAATTAGCAGAGGGGGGAGGAAGATGGACAAAAAGGGGGGAATTTGTTTACAAGGGGGATGCGGTGCGGGGCTCTCACATGATCGACCTATTTAAAAACCTGTCCCTCTCTTTTAAAAGTAAAAACCAAACGCGCCCGAAAGAATGGACGGCGTTTTTAACTGCTTTGGTCGAATTAAACATCCCCTCATCCTCCATACATAACCGCCAAGCTTGCGACCAGTACGCGCGTCTTAAATCCCAAGAGGAGGAGGAGGGAGGACAGATACCTGCGCGAAGGGGGAGAAAACCCACTCGGCTCAAAAAGATGCTTTCCCCGACCTGGACCGCTATATGATTTATTTTTTACAAATGAAATAAAAAACGCTGCAAACAAATTGATCGTTGTTTACGTTTCTTTATTTGATACACGCATCTTTAAACTTTTGTAAGGAGCATGCCCCGTGATGACCTCTGCGAGATTTCAAAAAGTCAGACACCATGCCATCATTTTTAAACGCATCGTTATAGTACAGAGAAAGTATTTTGTCGACGGATAACCCTTGAGCCTTGTGGCATAGATAAAAAATGCAATGTTGCCTGCAAACGACAGACAGAGGGTGCTGAAGCTGACGATCATGATAGAGTATTTTGTCAGAGCGGTCTTCCAGAAACTCTGAGATGACCGGGGGATAGTGGAGAAAGTCGGGAGGGAATCCGTAAGAGTCAAAAAAGGTGGAGGAGCCGTCCCTTTCCAGAGTCAGAGCCGGCCAGTGTTCTCCCCTCAAGTGAGAGGGGTGAGTGTTTACTATAAAGTAGCTTTAAAGTCGCGTCTCAAAAAGGCCAGCTGGTCCGAGGCCCAAACCCCGCAGAAAACTTCTCCCAAAGCACGATGCAGAATGTGCTTCAGCTGAAGATTATCCATGTATTTTAATAGTAATCCACCAGCACCTGCCTTTTAGAGTCAATCTCCAAAATGGAGTCGTAGCAGGCGTACACGATGAGCGTGGTGGTCTGAGGCAGAGGAACTCTGAATCTCATCTCCAGTCTCAAATTTCCGTTGGAGACGGGAGACAGGGCGTCCGCGTCCTCGCTAGGCTCCAGGGCGGACCCCTTGTTAAATTCCCGGCGGTCGATGCTCAGAGCCAAATCTTTGAGGTGTCTCCCCGTGGCGGAAAACATGTGGTAAAACTCTCTGACCAAATTTCCTGGAAAGCTGGAAAGCTTTGGCGAGCACCTGCCTGCCATCCTGACACAGCGCCAGATACTCCACGCCGTTGTGTCTAAAGTTGAAAGGCGACAGGTTCCTCCTCCCGGTGAAGGCGTCGTGATTGACCATGCCCAGGACCACGTATTTAGGCATGGCTCCCAGAAAGAGATTCTCTTTGGTTGCAAATCCTGGAGTTTTCCGGGATGGAGTATGTTTTCACAGAAACGCGCAAAAGAGGATAGAGGGCGTTTCCTTTCATCAGGGCCGTGGCATGGCCCAGCCTGACGGCCGGGGAAACCGTGACCTTTTTGACGTATAGAGAGGCCGAAGTTATCTGCGACTGCGAATCGCGAGTCCCCATCAGGCAGAAGGCGTCGCTGTTGCGTATCAATTTAATTCTGAAATCCACCGAGTTCAACAGGAGCCTCTCGCAGAAAAATATATCTGCGTGAAGAGGGCCCAGCAGGTCCACTTCTCGCGACTCGCCCGTGAAAGTGGCTCTCTGCTGTATCCCTTTGTTCGGTCCGTTGTTTATAACTATAGAGTCCATGGCTCCGGCCGTGTCTTTGTAAAACAGGCCGGCGCTGAATTGACTCTTTAGAGTGTCTTCTGAAAAGTCGATCATGGCCCTGTAAGGGTGAGTGGCGCTGGACTGAGAAATCAGACGATCACCCAGAATAACGTCGCACTGACTAAAAATTGTATTGAGGGGATAATTGATGAGCGCTCCGCCAGCGTCGGGCGGGATGTCGGTCCCGTCCCTCTCCGTAATTTTCACCCTCAGATGGAGCATGGTGTCGTTCAGATCGAGATACTTTTACCCGTCTCCAGGGATGAAAAATTCAATGGGAGAGTTGTCGTTCAGCGCAGAGAGGGGTTGGCACTGTTGATATTTTTTATCCTCTATGGATAATTGGGTCATGGGAGCCGAAATAGATCCAGTTCGGCCAGGGTGCATTCGGCAGATTTCCTGTGTAAGAGAGACATTTTTTTTCCTCTTTTTCTTTTCTTCTAAAATATGTCTGAGCTCCGCTGGGGGATCCTTCTCTTTCCGCCGCCGGTCTTGACTGATTTGGTTTTTACTCCGGGGTTTTTATTTTTAACCCGCTCGCCCGGAGGGCGTTTCCTCTTCCTGCAGGACAGGACCACCATGCCTCCCGTGTCCTCCTGCCGGGGCTCGGTCAGCTTCCCCATCACTCTTTTCACGGCATCTGTTGCGATGTTGGTGGCGGCCGTTTTCAGGTGAGGTTTGGCTACGGCGAATCCCGTTTTGAAGAGAGGAGATACAAAACGAAAGAGTCTGGAGAAGATGGACCCGATCCCTCTGCCGTACTTCACGGGGGCTCCGTAAAACCCCGGCAAGGATCCGCACACCTGTCCTTCATAATACCTCACAAAACGGTGAGACGCGCCGCCATTCTCAAGCGGGTTTAAAGTGCAGCTTGACGATCGTTTTCCCATAAACAAAATCCACAAACCTGTCGCAGTCCATTTTAATTTCGACGTGGATGGTTTTAATGTATTTTTTAGATACGCGCAGGTAATGCACCGTGTGGTACCTGATGCTCACCACGTCTCCGTAATCGCCTTTCACGTTCACTACGCTCAGCAGCGGGGAGTAGCTGTCGCCGACCGGTTGATACTGAACGATGTCGGTGTAGAGAAACAGGTTAATTATACCCGCGCTCATATCGCACGGATAGGGGGTAGAGCGCTTCGACAGAGTCCACCACTCGTTTGCTTTCAATCCTCGCATGTAAGCCAGAGGAGGGAAGGCCCTTATTTTATGGCTCCCGTCGCCTTTCACATCCAGACGCTTGGTGATGTTGTTGAAAGAGGCCTCGAATGAGGGGTCGTACTTTTGGATCGCTGGCACCACGTGCTCCAATAGATCTTTAATGCGGCCGTAATGACCTCCCCTGCCAAATTTTAAAATCACCAGGGGCTGATCTTCCTCCGTCGTTCGCATCAGCTCCAAATAGGAGGCGTCCGGGGAGAGATTGTACCAGGTGCACGGATAAATAAATTCACAGAGACCTACGGTCCATTCTCCAGTCAGCTCGATGGGTTTGGCCAGATCCACGGTGTAGCAACTGCTGGTGTTATCTTTAAATAATTCCTTGCTGGCGTTGGAAGGCAGGGTCACGTAAAACCCTTCGGACTCCATGAGGCGCGTGAAAATAAGTCGAATGATCCGGGGGCTCTCTTTTTTATATTCCGATGACTTCCAAGGCTTTCACCCAGCTGTTGAATTTATCCGGCCAGTTTTTCCACTTGACAAAAACTTGCTTTTCACCTCTGACTGTGCGCCGTTTTAAAATGTTCTCCACGTGAAACGCTTTGTCCTCTGTCATTTTCACTTTCTGCAGCTCGGCCTTTCTCCAGCTTGTACACGGGGGGCGAGCGCTGAAGGGCTCGGGCCACAGTAAAGGTTTCGTTGGTGAAACTCTGCTTGTATTTTTTATCAAATACCCCTCTCAATTTGAATATTCTCACCAGATCCCCCCTCTTAAATTTCATCCTTATTTTCAGACGGGCAGGGATAGTTCGGTACAAGTTGCGAAACACTTGATCCACGTTCTCGGTGCACACCTTCTACCCTTCTAACAGATCGGGTAACACCTCCAAGTAGCGCCTGGTGTTGTGGGCCATGAAATACCTCCACATTCGCTTTTTTAGCGTGCGGTTAAACCTCTCCACCACAGAGCCCTTTAAGTCGCTGGCAGTGACAAAATGAGTGATGCCGTGATTTTTCTTGTTGAAAAACTCTTTTCCCGCATCTGTTTGTACATTTTCAGGTATTTGGCTCTCTCTCAACACAGACTCGAAAGCTTCAGTCACTTCCGACCCCGTCTTCCCTTTAAGGGCGCGTGAATAAGCCTTTTTTGAAAATACGTCTATGACGGTCAAATAATTAAATCCATCGTTGTATTCAGACAGGTGTCTCATATTGCACAGATCGGCTTGAAATTGGTTCAGTGGTTTGGTCAAATACTCTGTTTCTCTTAAATCTTACTCGCGCTGGTTTGTGCAGCGTATAAGCGTCCTGCTCGGATAAAAAATCTTGAACCTTGCGAACATCCACTTTTTTACCGGTCTCCTCTTCCACACCCCGCCGGAGTCGATCTACTCCTCCAAAACTACCGGGGTGAAGGGGGTCGTAATACACTTTTTTCATTGCTCTTTTCTCAGCCATCCCGTCTTCTGATAAAAGCCTTCTGTGTTATCGCGTCGCAGGAGTCGTCTTTTATTTTGAAAATCAGTGGGTTTATTTATTTGTTTTATTCAATAACCAGAGATCTGTTTAAACATACTTTTTTATTCAAAACCAGAGATGAAAGCTTTAAGAAACAGACAAAATACATTTTTTTTTATTTTATTTTATTTTTTTTCAAAACCAGAGGCTTTAACATGCAAAACGGGAATACATTTTTATTCAACACCAGAGATAAATGCTCTAACATGCAAAACGGGAATACATTTTTTTTTTCAAAACCCTGAGATAAACACGCTTAAAGAATCAAACGGGATACATGTTATTCAAAACTTGGATAAATACATGAGTTAAAGGTGCGCTTTTTTTTTTTATTCAAAAACATTGAGATAAACATGCTTTTAAAAGTGCGCTAAATGCAGGATGATCAGCGTTTTTTATTCAAAACCCTGATATATGCTTTAAGACACAGGATTTTTTTTTTTAAAAAAAAAGCAATAAATGCATGTTTTAAAAAATGAGGTAGGATTTTAAGAAACAGGATACATGTTTAAAAAAAAAGCAATAAATGCAGGATTAAAAACGAGGTAGGTTTTTGAGAAGTTTTAAAACGCATTAAATATAGGATACATGCTTTAAGAAACCAAAAAAAAAAAGAATCAGTCTCCTCTGCAGCACTCTGTGACCATGCGCAGCTGCCCGATTTTGACCACGTCCTGTCCCACCAGATTGTCGTAGGCCTCGGTGATGGCGTCAAAAACTTTCCTCACCGACTTCAGCTCGTGCAGCAGAATCTCCGCCACCGTGCCGACTTTGACATCATCCGTCTTGATGTTGCGGGCAATCACCAGACGTTGAATGGAAGGAATGAAACGAGGGGTGAGAAGTTTCTTCCTGCTGCTGTAATAGTTGTCGGAGTAAAAATCATCCTCCAAGATTTGCAGACACTCGTGTTGCCTCTGGCTGGGATGATCGATCTTACAGCCGTTGCATTCCTCGGTGCGGTACTAGATGGTACTGACTAGATGATACACCGCAGTTTTCACAACATCGATGAATAAAGAAGATGCCCAGCCATCCAGCTCATCGGCATGCTGCTCCTCCGGGGGTCTGTAGTAGCCGGGAGTGTCGGTTAACAGCGAGCCCTCGTCCGAAAAACAGTCCGAGGAACTGACCTCCTCATCGCGAAGCAGGGGTGCAGAGTCCATCTCTGAGCTAAAGAAGGCTTTTTGAACGAGCTTCCTTTTTAAAACAAAAAGAAGGGGCGTGGTCCGGGATGGGCGGGGATTTTAAAAACCACAGAGTTTTTCTCACTGCTACGGCGTCTCTCCAGCAGCGGCAACTTTGAAAAAGAATAGTAACATCCTTCCTCACTTGCAGCATCCTTACGATCCATTCTTTGGCGGGTAAAACCATCATGCTGCGAAATAAACCGCAGTCGGGGTTGAATTTCTCCATGACGAAAATGTCAGGTGCATCAGATTCATCCGTTGAGCGCCGGCTGGCCTGCAGTCTCCATCTCCCCGTGGCTGTGGTTCCGGAAGACCAGACGGTTGACAAGATTATTTTAGTCTTGGCCAGTTCTCCGTCCTTGAAGCGTATGCCCCCGTTCCAGGGAGGAGGAGGAAGATCCTCTTCTTCTTCGTCTTCTTCTTCTGAAGCTTTTTATGCTGGGGGGAAATCTACTTTCTCCTCTATTTCAACAGAGGAATCCTCTTTCTCCGGAGTTTTTTCAGTCGGGGGAACATTTTCTTTATACTCATCTCCTTTTTCCTCATCATCCTCTTTTTCCGAAGCTGGGGGATCATTTTCTTCTGAAGTTTTTTCAGATGTGGAGAGGAGAATCATCCTCATCGGAGCAATCATCCTCATCGGAGGAATCGTACTCTACAGGGGGAGCCTGTTTGTCCGGAGTTTTTTCAGCAGCGAAGTGGGGAGGAGAATCAACCTCTATTTCAATGGAGGAATCCTCATCATTCTCAGGAGAGTTTTCAGCAGCCTCTGCAGGGGATTCTCCCGCTGAGTCAGAAGGAGAAGAAGGGGGAGGAGGAGGATTATCCTCCTCTCTCTGGCATCTTTTAGGAGCAACATCTTCCTCTTCTGGAATAGGAAAATCCTCACTAGCCTCTCCGATAGCCAGCACAATCAGCAGCTTCAGCACGGCCCAGTCACCGGAAGTCAGCTTCACAAGGTTGCTCGATTCCATCAAGCTTTCTCCTTCATTAAGCTGATAGAACCAAAGCTCTCCCAGCTCGTATTTGAAGATGTAGCCCCACTTTCCACACCCCTCAAAAGGTAGAGGCCATTCTCCCCACACGCTGGTATCTGGCTGCGGAACATGAAGACGCTCTTATTTTTCTCTTCTCTCCGCGGAGCATCGGCATCATCGCATCTGTTACTGTAGACAGTGACGGGGGTGTCGCTGATCACCAATGAGGACCAGTCGCCGCTGCTGCCTCCCATGCTTATGGCCTCGGGAGAGCAGATCTCTTCCCCGTCCAAGTACAGAGGAACGCAGGGCTGCAGAGTGAAAGGCTCCATCTTGTCTGCGCATAGAAAAGTGTGCGCCGGCCCCCTCTGTTTTTATTCTCCTCCCTCCACAGACCCCCTCCCTCTCTGATCCACCCAGGGTCCAGCCCTCCTTTTTTCCCCCACCGGATGTGATTAGGCACACATATGGAATCCATTAGACACTTCCGGAGTACCCCCCTCCCCTCACTGGACGCAATTGGTCGCGCTTATGGATCATATTACACACATCTGGAATCGATTAGTCACTTCCGGAGTACTTCCGGTAGGGTCAAAAGGTCAAGGCTAGAGCCATCAATCAAACTGATGACACAAGCTGTATACCTATTCTCTCTGTCAGACAAGTATATCAGTATATCTCATTCTATTCTAATCAGCATTAAGTATAATTAAGTATTGGCAAAATCACATATGATTTTATGTTTTATGGCTCCAGATTTTGTGTTTTGTGTGATTCTGTGTTTAACCACTCTTTCATTTGAAATAATGTATAATGATGGGTTGGTGACACATTTCTTATCTTCATCACATTCCTACAGATGCAAATTCAGACATTAGAACAGTGGTTTTCATTACTCATTTCTGATTTCCCATATTCACCAAACTTATAGTTTGACTTTTCTGTGGTTAAAAATAAAGATGATTTACAACTAACAGGAAAATTTCTGTCTTAGCACTTTGATCATTTTTACCACATAAGGATGGATGTTAAGATCATCAGATGTGATGTCAGGAGGAAGCCAGGGGGCTTTAATCTCTTTGTCTCACTGCTCTCAACACTTGGGGTTCTCAAATGGTATAGAGGAAGGTGTTGAAATAGTTGAAAAAGTAGTAAATATAGGAAAGTTTGCACTGTCACTTTTTCTTTGTCTACTTCTTCTATTTCATCAGTGAGACAGCAAATTTTAAAAGGAGACTTACTAAGCCCGCTTTTAGCGTCATTCCTTCAGCACTTTGGTGATGTTTAATGGATATAGGTTCAAGTGAAACCTAAATATATATTAAAAAAATAAATTTACAATGTTTTCGTGCTTTCTCTTTTAGTATTAGGTAACAATATAAAGGCACAGAGGTCAGTGAAATGGCTTTTGATTGCTTACAACGAGAAAGATTTTTTTTAGTGAGTATCCAAAAGCATTAAGTCCTTTCATTAACCACAGATGATCCAAGATCAAAGAAAAGAGAACAGATTGGTCAGTAGGTACTGCTTAGATCTGGGGTTTAAGTTTTGATGGCAATGAACCCCAAAAAGATCAGATTTTATTGTTTTGTTATGAGGGTTGTTGCTTGTAGTGTGGAGAAATGGTCACTAGGGGGAGCCAGTGGTGTATTATTTACAGCCAGAGGAGGTGTTCATTCCAGCAACAGCCTCAGAAGAAAACACAAAAGTGTTACTGCTGTTTTTAATGTCTGAATCACTTTCTTTTTTTTTTTTTTTCGCCTGTTCCGTTTGGTTCTTTTGCCATCAGAATTATTGTCTAAAGGCGAAGAAAGATGCCCAGCGGATTTAATTTACCAAATGGACCATCCCGGCCTTGCCGTATTGGTCTATTTGATTCACCTTTGCTTTTATTGTTTTATTTTTTTGTTTTTGTTTTTTTTCCGCTTGCTACACACGGGACAGATAGAAAAACAGTGGGGAAGAGGAACGGTGATAAAGGGCAAAAAAACCCCAAAAACCAACAAAACAAACAGGCAAAAAATACATATATCAATGACCTGGATCACCTGTTGAGAAAGAAAAAAAGAGAAAACAAGCAAAAAAACAGAGCAATATAATAAACAACATCATCACAATGATCTATGTGAATATAACAGTAAATACTAAATATTGAATATTATTGTGCCTTACATTGGATTGACAGCGCACAGTGTGCTTTGAGGTAGGAGCCAAAAAGGGTGTAGTTTGTGTCTGTGAGCACCCGTTTGTACACCTGTGTGCATGAGCGTGCATGTATTTAAAAGGTTCCTTCATGTAATGGTCTGCTAGAGGGTGTAGGGGGCCACTGCCCCGTCCTCCAGGGCATGAAGCAGGTATGGAGGAGATCCAGGCTCCAGACATCCAGAGGCCCTCAGAGCACAAGAGACCAAGGAAGACTAACGGAGGGGCAACCGTGCCACTCTCCCGGAAAGAGCTGAGGAGAGCCCCAGATGAGGGGTCACTCAGCAGCCTCGGAGCAGAAGCCGGGGGGGGGGGGGGGGGGGGGGGGGGGGGGTTGCAGTGATGTGCCCGTGAACTCCGCCGGCAGCCAGCTGTGCCAGAGTGACTCGGCCTGGGGCTCGGTCACTCTCAGGTCTCTCTCTTCCAAGTCTCTGTTAGTACATGTAGATGCTAAAAATGACAGCCTCAACATGGCATTTAATCTGTTATTAGACTCAATTCTCTCAAAATGTAAAAGAACCCACCCACCACTTTAATCACACTCTAGATCTTGTTTTAACATATGGAATAGAAACTGAGCATTTAACAGTGTTCCCTGAAAACCTTCTGCTGTCTGATCATTTCCTAATAACATTTACATTTACAATAATGGATTACACAGCAGTGGGGAGTAGACCTCATCGCACTAGATGCTTTTCTAAAAGTGCTGTAACTATGTTTAAGAGTATAATCCACCCACTGTTATCATCTTCAATGCCCTGTACCAACATAGAACAGAGCAGCTACCTGAACGCTACTTCAACAGAGGTTGATTATCTTGTTAATAATTTTACCTCCTCACTACGTACGACTCTGGATACTGTAGCTTCTGTGAAAAATAAGGGCTCAAATCAGAAGTACCTGACTTAGTGGTATAATTCTCAAACACGTAGCCTAAAGCAGATAACTCGTAAGCTGGAGAGGAAATGGCGTGTCACAAATTTAGAAGATCATCATTTAGCGTGGAGAAATAGTTTGTTGCTTTATAAGAAAGCCCTCCGCAAAGCCAGAACATCTTACTATTCATCACTGATTGAAGAAAATAAGAACAACGCTAGGTTCCTATTCAGCACTGTAGCCAAGCTGGCTGTTGAGCCGACCATCCCTTTAACATTAACTAGTGAGAAGAGATATTTTACTGTTATTTTATCATTGCATCAGAATTAGGGCTGGGTATCGTCACTGATTTCTAGAATCGATTCGTTTCCGATTCACAAGGTCCAGAATCGATTCGATCCACGATTCGATTCGATTCGATTCAATTCGATTCGATTCGATTCAAATAAATTCGATTTGAAGCTGGGAAATTTTGACAGTCAGAAATATTATAATTCAGATCAGTACATTTACATATTTTTGTATCTATAAAAAGGAAGCTGACACACGCAAGACTTTATCAAAGGTGTAAGTGTCACAGCAGATGCCTTTGTGTCAAAGTAGCTGAAGATAAAACACAGAAAAACATGAAGGTGGTTTTCCTGGCCTTTGATTTTATAAAAATATTCTGCAGTACATCAAAAACGAAAGAAAACCATTAATGAACATATGAACGTTACCTCTGATGTTACAGCGGTTTTATTAGAGACACGGCTAAGCGTTTTGCATTTTGCATAATTTTAAAAAGTTTAAATTTGTTCAGTATTGAACGGCAGAAATTAGGTTTTCTTTTCGGAAGTTTGTAAAATGAAAAAAAACAAACAGTGGCCGACAGCCCTGTAAACAACAGTAGACTTGTGCGTAACAAGCAAGCGAATAATGCAGAAAACAGATTTTTAGACGGGAAACTGTTCTTGAAGTACAGATAGAGAGAAAGAGAGAGAGCTGTGCATGAAGTGTGATTTTATCGTGGGTGAAGCAAAACAGCAAAAGTCAGAGTGATTTCATGACAATGTTTATGTGAAGCGTAGTTTGGATCTTCTTTTGCTGCTGGTTCGGTCAATATTGTCTGGAGAGAGATAAAACTAACAGCTTTAGAATCAGCAGCGCAAAAAGGGCGTGAACACAAAGCGCGGACCCGCCGACAGATTAGGGCTGTCGGCTTTCAGCCCCGACCGTGTCCGTGCAGTTGTTGTGCCAAAAAGTGATTGTCTGCCAGAAAGTGATTGTCTGCCAGAAAGTGATTGCCGTCCGTGGGAGCGCGCGCAGCCGCTTAAAGCGGCAGCGCCCGTCAGGTGAGAAAGGCGACATCTCACTGATTCTGATCCGCGAGTCCGCGCTGTGTGTTTACGTCCTTGTGCAGAATCTGTGTTCCTGCTCTCATTTACTGTCTTAGCTGTTTGGTGGTTGTTGAAATTTTGTGAGGTTTCACCTGAGATTCTGGCATTTCGGGAAAAATAAATTTATATTAAAAAATCGATTCAGGATTTTAATGAATCAATTTCATGTTATCCAGGCCAGAATCGATTTTAATCGATGAATCGATTATTAAAACCCACCCCTAATCAGAATCATATAATAAGCATTGCATTAAAGCATTTATTGAAGCTATTGACATTACATTAAAGTTTGGATGACAGTGATTGTTATAACCTCATGTTAATCTTCTATTTACAGGTGTTAGTATAATCATATAATCTTTCATTGCAGGTGTAACCATGATCATCTTTATACATATTGCAGTTTGGTGCTCATTATAGAGTTGTGCTCAAGCTAGTAAGGGTTAAAAGCTACAGTCAGCGGGATGTCTGACTGATCTATTGAGGGAAGAGACAAGACAAGACACTTACATCATGTTATTTTATGATCTTTTATTTAGTTATATCTTTTGTTAACCTTTAAGTAGTGTGTATTGGCAATAATTACTCATTACTTCATTTACTTATCATCATTAATTGTTATTGCATTAGAGAATTTCTTTAGGCTGTCGGCCTTATGTTACAACTCCTATTACAGGTATCGTCATAATCCCATATTAACATTTTCTATTACAGGTGCAGTGATAATCATTTTCATATACATGTATTGTATTTTTGTGCTTGCCAATGAGGGGGACTCGGTCAACTAGTGGAGGGTAGGAAACTTTGTTCGGCGCGAGGACCGAACAATCTATTGTGTTAGGGATCTTGAGCTATAGAAAGAACACGCATACAAAACACATATACCATGTTATTCATCATTATCCTTTATTCATTTATATTCTTTTATTAAGCTTTGAACAGTGGCATTTGATTAGAACATTTATTCAAAATATTACCTGTATGGTTTCAGTTAGGTTATTGCACACATGAAGAGTTGGCCTCTGTCCTTACAGACAGAGTGAATGCTGAGGTCAAGGCACACACGCACACACACAAGCAGTAGTTAAACTCATGTATAGGTGAGAGTTCAGATATTTAGATAATAGTCTGCAAAGCCTTGTAGCTGTTTGATTATGCTTGAAGGAGAGACGGTTTGTTCCAGGGGATAAGCAGAGTTAGAAGATTACTGGGAAGGATCTGGCCTCGGGAAGAAGAAGATGTTCTTTTAATGTGTTAAAAGTTTTCAACATTGATTGTATTGTACCTACTTTATGCATGAGGGGGCGTTCTAATACCCTGATGTTCATAAAAACTATTGTTGTGTGGTTTTCGGTGAGAGATCTTATGCTGTCTGCGTGCAGTATTCATCTCCCACACGTGTGCATTAAAATCATCGTTTTGACTTGACCCGGCCGGACCAGTGTTGTTATTTTGGTTTTCCTCTTGTATCCATCCCCAATATTTTGAACTCGTAACACTAGTAATAACTTCATGAACTTCTTTACAAATAAAATTTTAACCATTAGAGAAAAAAAATACTTAAAGTCATCTCACAGATGTAACATTATCTACAGCTACTTTCAGTACCACTGATATTAATTCATAGTCTTTTTATACAGTTAACTTCAGTAATTACTTCTCCAAACCATCAACATGTCTTTTAGACCCCATTCCCACAAAACTGCTCAAAGAAGTCCTGCCCTTAATTAATGCTTTAATCTTAAATATGATCAACCTATCTCTAATAAGCTGGCTGTAGTTAAACCTTTACTTAAAAGGGAGTTTTTCCTTCCCACTTTCGCCAAAGTGCTTGCTCATAGGGGTTCATATGATTGTTGGGTTTTTCCATGTATGTATTATTGTAGGGTCTACCTTACAATATAAAGCGCCGTGAGGCGACTGTTGTTGTGATTTGGCGCAACTGGATAAATAAAATTGAATGGAATTGAAAATTGAATTCAATAGTTAGTCTGGCATGGGTGTGGTCGCTGGCTGGCTGCAGAGAGATGGTGGCGCAGTGAGCTCCCGGGGCGGCGCGGAGGCGGAATGAACAGGTGTCGCTGGGGACAACTGATTGATTTTGGCTCTTTTTATGTTGGAGTGAAAGTTGAGGAGGGCGGTGAGCGGACGTGACAGCGGAGCGGGAGTTTCTGAGTCCCCTGTATTTGTGCTGAAACCACAGTAAACATTGTTAATGAAATAAACAAGCTGTCACCACACCCGTGGACTTGTGTATGTGTGTCGGGGTCCGACTTCACAGTTAGTTCTGCCTTAGGGTCTATCTGCTTTTTTTTTAATTACCAGCCACAAATAAATGGCTCGCATTTTGCTAAATTACAGTTTTGTTCCTCAAATGTCTGCATTTGGTCCTCCTCCTCCACACCGTCTAACAGACTTTGACACACTCCCATTACCATGGCAACCACCTCTTGCCCTCTGGTCAGGCCTGTATGAAGAGATCTGGAGGGGGAAAGGCAAAGGAAAGAGAGCTTCTCTAACCCTATAAATGTACAGCTCTGATTCCTCCAGCAGTGTCAGGCTTAAAGTTTTGTATGTTCTGGCACCATCACCAGTCCAGGCAGACCACCCCCCTCAAATTCCTCAGAGAAGGGGCTTTTGTCTGTGCCTGTTAGTATCAGAGTGTTCAGACTACCAAAACTTCTATACAATACACTGTGTGCACTAAAGGATGAAACAAATGTGTGATACCAATTATGAGGTATATAGCCTTAAAGATTAAAAAAGATATATTCCAACACTAGGGACTAAAAATAACAGGAGAAAAAGCAAACCATGGCATCTTATTGTTTTTAAGTTGTGTGTAGTCAATCAAAATAAACTATTATTAGTTCTTTATGGGAAAAGTAATAAGAAGGACAAGAAAATCTATATCTTTCTGTTTTTCTGTTCATTCTATTTAGTATAATTGAATGATTGTACTCTGCAATAAAAATCAGTCAAGGAAATCTGACAAAAATGTATTTGAAACAATGAAGACTAAAGTAAAATGGGTCCTTTTTAAAAGGTATTTTATCATTTTCCTTTTACCATCTCTTTTGTACACTCGCATATCAAACAGTAACTAAGATGAATTCTGGAAATCATCATCAGACCAACTTAATATTAATACTTGACTCTGGATATTGTTTAGGATCTCCTTCAGTAAATGCTTTGAGCTCAGTCAGATATTAGCATGTCAGATGTGTTGTTTTCTATTTAGGTATTTAAAAATGAAGAGAGATGAAAAATGAATTTGATGCTTTTGTCTACACCAATGAAAATGTAACATGTGACAAAGACTCAGAGACCATTTTGATTTAATGCTTAAGAGTTTAATGATGATGACGCAAAAGGAAAGAAATTAAAGATGTAAAAGGATGAAAAGATAGTTCAGGGAGTTGGATGAAATTATTTGCTTCTTGGTGCGATGAACCATGCTTTCCATGAAAGACCAGGAATCATCTTCTTTTTCAGACCCAGATAAAAGTGGTGTCAATAGTGCGGCATATATCATTCATACACCTGATTCCTGTACACAGACACAAAAACCCCCCAATTAACTGAAACCATGAGAAATGTATGCTGAGGGAAATATTTAGTTGGGTGTAAGAACAAAATAACCTGTATACTTTAAGAGCACTATATAAATATGCAATCTACGTTAAAAAGAAGAATACAGTGCATATACCATTTTTCATATCAAACAAACAACAGTAATATAACAGTTGTTATAAAATATTAAAAGAAAGAAAGAATGTGGTAAATCAAAATCACAGTCTTTACCCATGTCGTCTTCAGAAAACCCTACCTGCCCCAGGTCCAGGCACCACCACTCTGACCTCCGCCCATGTTGTTGGTACCACTAAACTGATGGTTGCCCAAGTAGCCACCAGACTGAGGTCCACCCGAGATGCCACCAGACTGACATCTGCCCCCGCAGCCACCAGACTGACATCCGCCCCAGCAGATTATACCACCAAACTGACATCTGCCACACAAGCTTCTCTTTTCTTGGCGTCCCAAGGTGTGTCTAGACACGCCTCTCTTCTCTAGAAGATGCTCTTCTGAAGAGAGGCAAGTTACACTTTAGTAAAAATTTATTACTTTTCTGTATCTTTTAAAACATTTTGTAGTTTTCTTGTATATGAATGGTTTTCTTTTTTTTAATTCTATGGACACAATTTTAATTTTAAAATGTATATGTTTAATTGAATATTTTACCATATGAAATATATAATTTTAGATATAATTTGCAAAGATATAATTTATAATTTTGAAATAACACAACATTTGTACTACAAAATTAGCTACATTTAAGGAGGCCATTGATGTGTTCCTCTTCCATTCAGCATCACAGAACTGTGGTTAATTTTTGTGTCAATTTTTAAAACGTTGACCAACCTGATGTCTTATCCTCTTCCCCACTCTCACCCCCTTCTTCTGGAATAAAAATTAAAATGGAAAAGTGTAACTTATATTAAAACATCATATCTTGAGTTTGATTGTTAAATTTCCATTTATTATATTGTACTGTCATTTTGATGACTATATACACACATTATGTACATTATACTCACGAGCAGAAATGAACAGAGGGATCATTACACAAAGAAGTGCAAACACAATCAGCAGCTTCATGGCGATGTTTAATATCGCTGTGAAAAAACAGAAGGCATCAAGACATCATTCATTCAAAAAAATAGGATAGAAGAGATTTTGTAGCAGACCTTCTGGAGAATATGCAGAATATTTGAAGAATAGACTTCTTTTCAGCACCAACACGTAGCTTTAGCCTTCCAGTGAGAAGGTGCTGAACAGCTGTAAGATCAGTGCTTATATACTGTTTCTTTTACGCTTCAAAACTAGGAACTAACATTGAAAAAAACTGACACGTGTGTCATGTGATTCATGCTGGCCAGGCTTTCATTGCATCTCTTTATTTCTTCACCAGAATAATTGCCTCATACTTCTTCTCCTTTCAGCTGCTCACTTTATTTTACAATGACTAGTTGACATAGAGTCTTCACAGAGTATAACTACATAATACTTGATGTATTTAATTAGAATAAGAATAAGAATAGTAAAGTAAATCGGACAAAAATTAATTCCCATCGATGAAGACCATAATAAAATGTGTCCTTTTGAAAAGGTATTTTGAGTCCTTTTCCTTTTACGATCTCCTTTGTACACTAACGTATCAAACACTAGCTAAGATGAATTCTGGAAATGATCATTAGATGAACTTAATATTAATACTTTATCTTGGATGTTGTTTATGATTCTTTAGTAAATGATTTGAGCTCAATCAGATAACAGAATGTCAGACTTATTTTCTATTTAGGTATTTGAAAAATTAAAGCGTTAAAGGTGGATATATTTGATGCTTGGATCTAGACCAATGAAAATGTGACACAGACTCAGAGACCAATCAGATTTAATGCTGAAGAGTTTAATGATGAAGAGAAAACACAGGGCTTAAATACACAGAGGGAGCAATCAGGGAATGAGTAACAGGAGGGAAACACAGCTGGGGCAAATCAGAACTGACGAGACAAGGAAGCGTAAACTAAACACACTGAGATAAGACAGAGCCCTTCAAAGTAAAACAGGAAGCACATAACACAGACTGAACAAAAGACACAGACTCACATGCAGGCACTACACCAGAGGGAACAGAGACGTGGGACCAGGGCAGACACAGACACTGGCTGTGTCCGAATTCAGTGGAAGGATGCTCATAAGGACACTACCTACCTACGTCACAAGGTAGTGTCCTTAGACGGATGGTAGTCAGGAAGTGAGCGGCTTAGACAGCCCCCTTTTTTTCTCCATAGAAACTTTATTGAACAAACAATGTGTATCCAACATAACAGATGGGCTGTGGACAGCCTCCTAGCCTTCAACTCCGTCCTTACTTGCGTGTTTTTCCGGTCGCTAGCGCCACAGCGCGAAATCTTTAAAATGGACCCAGAAATGTCGCTCCGTTGTGTGGACAATTTTAATTCTTGAGGAGCTAGAAAAACCTTATCGTCGTCGCCCGCAGGTTTTGTACCTTAGGCTCATCAGAGAATATCATATCCAGGTAAAATAATTTCCTTTAATCTACACGCATTTAGGAATTACTTAGCTAATTACACGGATAATTGAAATATTGCCAGCGTTGTGCCAAAAAAGTGTTCGCCTGGTAAAACCGATTTCCAATGTTTCCGAGTGTAATATGTGTAATATCTTTATGTATGTTGGTAAATAGACTTCGGTGAACAGGGTTTACTAAGGGGTTTTATATATACAATAATTACCTGTTGTTAAAGTATCTTTATACCTCTGGTTATAATGTAGGTACAATTGATATGTTTGTTGCGCTGTCTGCTGTCCTCTTGGCCAGATTACTCTTAAAAAATAAATTTCTTATGTCAATAACATTTCTTTTTAACTGGATAAATAAAGGATATATAAAGGTCACTGCAAAAAACTGATTGCAGCTTCTACCTGTTACAGGAATGTTGCTGGTGGCTCAGAGTGACTTGATATCATTAATGAGGGACATATTTGACATGTTTCACTTATTATAGACCAACAAGTTATTAATAGCAGGTTAAATACGAGCAATCAGTTTAGGGCAAAAACCGGAAATCAGTTTTTGGCAGACGATCATTTTTTGCCACAACATCGGTCATTCTCACACATGTACTGTATCATATAAAATATATAAACTAAATATCTTTGAAACGTATAGAATCTAATCTTTTGTTTGTTTTTTTACATAGCACTTTATCAAACTGTTGTCTGCTAAAGAGTTACAAGTATTATACTAATTATATAGCATCCAACAATCTCCTGCTTGCATATTTCTGAAAACATCTTAGTGGTGTGGCAGCCGTTGATTGAGCCAGCCCTGCAAACCCTGTGGATGGACGATGCAGTGGACAGTGGGAGGAAGCATCCTAAAGCTCTTTGCAGACCACCCTGTGTGATTCTCCACTCACCGACCAGAAAAGACAAACTGCAGGTCTCAGTTGCAGCACCATCCACGTCTGATCTTGCTCGGGCAGATTCAGCAACACTGCCAGAGACTTCCTGTAATCTATTACAGTTGTTAAAGAAACGGTCCAGGAACAGGTCACTCAGGTTAATCCTGTGTGAACAACTGAAAATATTGTTTTTTCATCTTTACATACTTTGTATTTGAAATATTCTTGTTTAATTGCTATTGTTATTTACTTTATTGCTATCAAATAAATATCCAAGTAATATTGTTCAAAGTTAGCGTTATGTTCATACATGTTACAAATGCCTGTAAATCAAATTGAGTTCAGTGACAATTACTATTTGTTTGAATCAATTTATTAATAACATAAAACCTTTAAACTAATGCAACACATAAAACAATGTAACAAATATATTCAAATAAATACATTTCTCAATACATAACTCATTTTGGAACTAATCTTTCTAGAAGTGAAAACAGTCTGTCCATCCTCTCCCTGCTCTCCTCTCCTCAGCCTCTCTTTGCTGCCTCATGTCCTCTCTGATGAGGTCTAGCAGCTCATCATCCCTGTCTCTTTTCCTCTTTCTCCCTGTCGTAGGTGGCTGAGCCGCTGCGTCATCGCTGTCATTTTGGTCACCCACTGCTGTGCTTGGCCCTGGAGTGTCCTCAGAGAGAGAGGAAATTAGGACAGGAGGCTTAATGGAAGGCATCTGTCCTATCACCTCATCCATGAGGGCAAACCAGGGCCAAGTAGCAGCAGTGGGCTTCCCACTGACCCCCTCTCCTGAGCATGGATACTTGCAATCCTAAAGGCAGAGGAAATCAAAAATGACAGCAGGCAAATAAAAAACACCACAACAACTCTTAGTAATTGCACATTTATTAACTTGTGTTCTTAAGAATTATCTTCTTGATAACACACATACGTACTTTGCATTCTTTAAAGTTATCTCATGTCTTCTGGCGTGCAAGGGGGTGACTTTCCCCTGCAGGTCCATCTTCTCCAGAATTGTCCTGATCACACACAACAAATAAGAGAAGAAAGGAAACCATGGCAACTATGTTAATCCCTAAACCCAAAGGTTTTCACAGCAGAACACCAGAGGAACACCGTCTGGACATCAAAGGTTCTGTACAGCAGCGGTCCGTGAGTCGTTAGGTACCGGGCCATGAGAGTTAAGGCTCCGCTGTGAAATTTATGGTTTTCAGGGGTTTTATCGTTAACTCGGTTTCCCTGAGTCTTTCCCTTGCTGTAGTTGTGTGTCTTATTTTGAAAGAAATATTTACACATTACCATAGCGACCAGAGAGCATTAAGCGGCAGAGAGGAGTATGTTACTGTCAATATTGGCGCATTTTCAGGAGGACGCTGCTAATAAAGTTACACAATTACACAGTACATTCATGTTTATTATTATATTTACAAAATACCACAGTTTTGTCTTGGTTGGATCATTTTATGTGGTTGTATTTATCCACGATACCTTAAAGGCCGCTCCGTGTCTGACGTAAACCGGTCTGTGGTGCAAAAAAGGTTGGGGACCGCTGCTGTACAACATGAGGGTTAATAGGACCATACTCATATGAATATGATGTGTAAATTGATTTATTCTTGTACATCCACGCCGTAGCGGCCCAATTCTTCACCCCAGTGAAGAGGTGATCGTTTTCTCCTCGTTTTAATAAATTAAGCCGTTTGAACTTTGTTCCCCACAACATATCACCAATTGGAAAAAATCTAAATTAGCTGTATGTAAGCGGCAATACATGAAAAATCGCGGGACCCCCGATACAAACTGGTTTATGGTTATTTTAAATAAAAGAAACATGTCTATGCAGATGCCCAAAGCTTAACAAAACGACCGCTATAACAATTTAACTTTTGTACAACCAGATTTTCATATACTTACATTTGAAAGTGTTTTCCTCTCCTGCTTCGACCACCGTCCTTATCAGAAACAAATCTCCTCTATGACCTGCAATGAATCCTGGGATATAGTAGGACATGAAGGATACATCGGACCATCCTTAGAATTCAGGGCAAAGTAGGACGCATTTGTCGCCACATTTTGAGTACTCTTTGAATTTGGACAGCCTTCGTCGCGTCGCCGTGACGTCATTGCCTCCAAATATGGCATTGGCGCATCTTTCCCCTGAATTCGGACACGACTAACCCTCAAATTCACGGAAAAGTATGACACATTTGTCGCCACATTTTGAGTGCTCTTTGAATTCGGACAGTCCTCGTCGCGTCGCTGTGAAGTCATTGCCTCCAAATATGGACACAGCCACTGACTGGACGTGGGGATACAGCAGACAGGGGAGACAGCAACTAAGGATCACACCGAGACATAAACCAAAAGACAGAACTCAAAGAAACCCAGAAATGATAAATCATATAATAAACTCAAAAACCTCTGGGTCAACGACCCAGGCATCCTACCAGGCGGATTATCCTCTGCCACACATTTGCCTCCTTTTTCTGGAATAAAAATTACAAAATTATAATTACATTAAAACATTGGATCTTGAATTTTTGTTAAATTTCCATTTATTGTATTATACTATTGTTTGTATCAATACTTATACACATATACACATAATGTACATCATACTACAACACTCACCAGCAGCAGTGATCAGAGCCATCATTGCAAAAAGTGCAGAAACAACCAGTAGCTTCATAGTGATATTTATGTTTATCTCTGAAAAACAGAAGACATCATTAATTAAAGAAGGGACAGAATAGATTTTGTAGCAGACCTTTTCTATGTATGCATATATAAATATATATATATATATATATATATATATAAAACACCCATCTCGCCCCTGCGGGCGGTTTATCCTTCAAGCTCGGGTCCTCTACCAGAGGCCTGGGAGCTTGAGGGTCCTGCGCAGTATCTTAGCTGTTCCCAGGACTGCGCTCTTCTGGACAGAGATCTCCGATGTTGTTCCCGGGATCTGCTGGAGCCACTCGCCTAGCTTGGGAGTCACCGCACCTAGTGCTCCGATTACCACGGGGACCACCGTTACCTTCACCCTCCACATCCTCTCGAGCTCTTCTCTGTGCCCTTGGTATTTCTCCAGCTTCTCGTGTTCCTTCTTCCTGATATTGCTGTCATTCGGAACAGCTACATCGATCACTACGGCCGTCTTCTCCTGTTTGTCTACCATCACTATGTCCGGTTGGTTAGCCACCACCATTTTGTCCGTCTGTATCTGGAAGTCCCATAGGATCTTAGCTCGGTCATTCTCCATCACCCTTGGGGGCGTCTCCCATTTTGACCTTGGGACTTCCAGGTTATACTCGGCACAGATGTTCCTGTACACTATGCCGGCCACTTGGTTATGGTGTTCCATGTATGCCTTGCCTGCTAGCATCTTGCACCCTGCTGTTATGTGCTGGATTGTCTCTGGGGCATCTTTACACAGCCTGCACCTGGGGTCTTGCCTGGTGTGATAGACCCCAGCCTCTATGGATCTTGTACTCAGAGCTTGTTCTTGTGCTGCCATGATTAGTGCCTCTGTGCTGTCTTTCAGTCCAGCTTTGTCCAGCCACTGGTAGGATTTCTGGATATCAGCCACCTCCTCTATCTGCCGGTGGTACATACCGTGCAGGGGCATGTCCTTCCATGATGGTTCCTCGCCTTCCTCCTCTTTCTTGGGTTTCTGCTGCCTGAGGTATTCACTGAGCACGCTGTCAGTTAGAAGAGAATAGAATAGAATAATCCTTTAATTGTCCCACAAGGGGAAATTTGGTTGTAACAGCAGCAAAAAGACACATATACAAACAAACAGTACACAGGACACAGAACAGAAACATACACAATTTTTCTTAAATATTTACATTAAGGACAATGGTTACTATATACAGAGTATTGTACAGTTATTAAATTAAATAAAAATAACTACAGATAAGAGGCAAACCAGGTTGTAGTGGAACTCGGTTAATTAACTTATTGCAGTTACAGTGCTGATGTAAACATCTATGTTTGTTGGGAGCAGTTCTGATTGTACAGTCTGACAGCTACAGGGAGGAAGGACCTGCGGAAACGCTCCTTCATGCATCTAGGATGCAGCAGTCTGCCACTGAAGGAGCTCTGCAGTTCAGCAACATTTACATTCATGGGGTGGGAGACTCTGTCCATCAGAGATGTTATTTTGGCCAGAGTCCTTCTGTCTCCCACCACCTGCACTGGGTCCAGCGTGCATCCCAGAACAGAGCTGGCCTTCCTGATGAGTTTATCCAACCTCTTCCTTTCAGCTGCCGACAAACCGCTGCTCCAACATACCACACTGTAAAAAATGACAGATGCCACCACAGAGTCATAGAAGGTCTTTAAAAGCGCTCCCTGGACTCCAAATGACCTCAGCCGCCTCAGCAGGTAGAGTCTGCTCTGACCCTTCCTGTAAAGAGCATCAGTGTTGTGGCTCCAGTCCAGTTTATTATTCAGGTGAACACCCAGGTACCTATACGAGTCCACTATCTCAATGTCCACTCCCTGGATGTTCACCGGTGTCAGTGTGGTGGGTCTGCGTCTCCGGAAGTCCACCACCAACTCCTTGGTTTTCCCGGCGTTGATCAGCAGCTGGTTCTGCTGACACCAGTCCACAAAGTCCAGAGTCCACTGTCTGTACTCTGAGTCGTCCTCACCTGTGATGAGGCCGACTATGGCAGAGTCGTCAGAGAACTTCTGTAGGTGGCAGCGTGGGGAGTTGATGGAGAAGTCTGCAGTGTAGAGGGTGAAGAGGAACGGTGCCAACACAGTTCCCTGTGGGGCCCCCGTACTGCAGACCAGCGTGTCAGAGACACAGCCCTGTGACCTCACATACTGTGGACGTTCTGTGAGGTAGTCCAGTATCCACTGGGACATGTGGTGGTCCACTCCCGATAGCTCCAGCTTGTCCCTCAGAAGTCGTGGCTGGATGGTGTTGAAAGCACTGGAGAAATCAAAGAACATGATCCTCACAGTGCTTCCAGGCTTCTCCAGGTGAGTCAGAGCTCGGTGCAGGAGGTAGATGATGGCGTCCTCCACCCCAATGCCAGGCTGGTAAGCAAACTGCAGCGGAGTTGGGGCCATCTTCGTGATGTATTCGTGGATGTTTCTCGTCTCATCCTGGACTGTGGTGCTGATACTCACCAGTCCCCGGCCCCCTTCCTTCCGCTTAGTGTACAGCCTCAGGGTGCTGGACTTCGGGTGAAACCCTCCATGCATGGTCAGGAGCTTTCTTGTCTTTATGTCAGTGGCTTCTATCTCCTCTTTTGGCCAGTCTGTTACCCCAGCAGGGTACCTGATCACGAGCAGGGCGTAGGTGTTGATGGCCCGGATCTTGTTCTTACCGTTCAGCTGACTCCTCAGGACTTGCCTGACCCTCTGCAGGTACTTGGTGGTTGCAGCTTTCCTAGCGGCCTCTTTATGGTTCCCATTCGCCTGCGGGATCCCCAGGTACTTGTAACTGTCCTCTATGTCTGCAATGTTGCCTTCTGGTAGTTCAATCCACTCAGTTCTGACTACCTTCCCTCTCTTTGTTGTCGATGTCGATGTCTCGTTCACTCTTGGCATACATCTTGATGTCATCAATGTACAGGAGGTGGCTGACAACCGCTCTGTTTCGTAGTCGGTAACCATAGCCAGTCTTGTTAATGATCTCACTGAGGGGGTTCAGGCCTATGCAGAACAGCAGTGGGGACAGAGCATCTCCTTGGTTTATCACACACTTGATGGTGACTTGGGCTTGGAGTTGGGCTCTAATGTTGTACGCCACATCCCCATTGAGTTCCTGATGAAGGCTCTTAGGGTCCTGTTGATCTTGTACAATTCTAGGCATTCCAGTATCCAGCTGTGGGGCATTGAGTCATAGGCCTTCTTGTAATCAATCCAGGCTGTGCACAGGTTGGTCAGTCTGGTCTTGCAGTCTCGGTTGACTGTTCTGTCTACCAGTAGCTGGTGTTTTGCGCCTCTGGTATTCTTGCCAATCCCTTTCTGTGCCCCGCTCATGTATTGACCCATGTGCCTGTTCATCTTAGCCGATATGATGCCTGACAGAAGCTTCCATGTAGTACTGAGGCAGGTTATTGGTCGGTAGTTGGATGGGACCAGTCCCTTCTTGGGGTCCTTGGGGATCAGGACCGTCCGACCTTCGGTTAGCCACTCCGGGTGACTCTCGTTAACTAGCAGCTGGTTCATTTGTGCTGCCAGACGCTCATGGAGTGCAGTCAGCTTCTTCAGCCAGTAGGCGTGAACCATGTCGGGCCCTGGTGCTGTCCAACTCTTCATACTGGGGACCCTTTCTTGGATGTCTGCCACTGTGATGGTTACTGGACCCTGTTCAGGGAGGTCGCTATGGTCTGCCCTCAGATCCACTAGCCACTGAGCATTGCCGTTATGGGTTGCGTCCTTCTCCCATATGCTCTTCCAGTATTGCTCCGTCTCCAGCTTTGGTGGTGCTGTTCTCTTATTGTTCCCTTGCCACTGAGAGTACACCTTTGCTGGTTCTGTGGAGGACAGCTGGTTTATTCTCCTGCCTTCTATCTCTCTGGTGTACCTCCTCAAGCGGCTGGCCGAGGCTGTGAGTCTTTGCTTGGCAGTTTCCAAGGCCTCAGGTATGGACAGCTTGCTGTATTTCTTATGCACCTTCTTTGTTCTGCCTTTTTGCAACTCCGTTAGTTGGCTAACCTCCCTTCATGCTACTTTGATCTTGCCTTCTAGCCTCCTTTTCCATGGAGGGTACTGCCCCTTGTGGCTGTTCAACTTGTAGCCAAGCATCTCACTGATCACTGCTGCCATATTGTAGATCAGCTTGTTAGTGTCGGTAATCGTGGTTGTAGGTATCGTCCGTAGTACTGCATTAACATCATCTAGCAGACCTTCTGAGGGTACTTCACGTAATCTTGGTAACCGGCTACGGGGGATCCAGGTTTCAAGCTTGGCCATGATCCTATCTTTCAGGTCAGTTCCTCTCGCACTCAACGATCCTGCTTTCTTGCATTTGCACAATATTTCTGAAATAAGAAACATTCGTTCTCAGAGTGATGCTAAAAAAAACTAGTTCTTCTTTTTATTACTTCTTCACTGGACTATTGTCAGACTCTTTTTTTTGAGTTCTAAAATTTTTAATTATAGCATGGTTTCAAAAGAAACTCTTTCATGGATCTGCCAGTCACAGATTTTAATATGGTCTTCTTATAAAAATATCGTAAATACAACTCTTTTCAATGAAATCACATATTTTATCACATATCAATACAAAACAATCAGCATGTTCTAAAAAAAACTCATAAAAACACCCATAAAAAACAAACATTCAATATTTCCAAATGTTATGCTGCCATGTGTATACTTTTTGATTTTATTCTATTTACTTTTTTAGTTTTCCAAAGTTAAGTAGAATTTAGTTCTGTTAGGAATAAAAATGATTAACTAAAGCTGCTTTTGTTTGATTTTATATACATACTGCTGTTGTTCTCATAAAGAGTTGGCACTCGGTGCAATAAGGGTCAAAAGCAAGGGTCCCCAATCTCAGTCCACGAGGGCCGGTGTCCCTGCAGGTTTTAGATGTCTTCCTGATCCATCACAGCTGATTTAAATTGATAAATTACCTTCTCAATATGTCTTGCAGTTCTCCAGAGGCCTTGTAATGAACTATACATGTGATTCAGGTGTGTTGACCCAGGGTGAGATCTAAAACCTGCATGGACACCGGCCCTCGTGGACTGGGATTGGGGTCCCCTGGTCAAAAGCATCAGTCCAGCGCTATGATTGAATTATTGAGACTGACATGTTGAGGTGCAGAAAAAGTGCAGCAAGGGTGATATTTTTCTGGGCTAAGGGCGTCTGAACAGAATGTCCCGCCTTAGATAATAATTAGAAAATAACAGGCAAAGAATTGCTCAATAATATTAATAAAGCAAGGTTAGAGAGGGAGGTGTTTTCCCTTTGTCTGTCTTATTCCAGGAAGAGGAGCAGATACAACAAGAGGTCAGACGTGAATGGAGTGGAGGAGAAGATCCACAGGGGAGACTGCAGGACCTCATCGTCACTCCTGAGATGAAGATCATAATAATACCATATTTTTCGGACCACAAGGTGCACTGAATTATAAGGCGCGCTGTTGATGTGACGGGTCTGTTTTCATACATAAGGCGCAATAAGCGAAACAAAACAGACAGATAAGTCACACTTTACTCAACTCATTCTTCTTGCTTCCTCCACTTCCGTACCATTGATTCATTAATGTCCCACATAGCAGACAGGTCTGGGCCGGATCTGGTGTCAAGCCGGCACTGCTGACTGACTTCTGTCTGCAACTGGCCCATGGCTACACATAACTTAAACATGGCCCACATACCTCAAAAAATGACGTCCCATTGGTGACCCAGATCGGGTGTGTCAGAGGTAATCCACAGATGGGCCAGCACAGGACCACCAGTGTCTCTGCAACTGGCCTTGTGCTGGGCCACCAAAGGGACGTCATTCTTTGCGCTATGTGGGCCATGTGTAAGCACGTTGTGTGGGCCAGATCTGGGCCATACCAGTTTTGCTATGTGGCTATGTGACAAATCTTCAGTATGTTACACGTTCCGAGGCATGGGAGCGGGTTGGAATGAAGCTATAAATGTGTTTTCCATGTGACATAAAAATCAACCTAAAAAGGTTAAAGTTAGGGTTAAGGTTATGGTTAGGGCTGCAATAGAAAGCAGCGAAGAGAATAGAAAGTGAAACGCATAGAAAGCCATCTATTCAATTCAATCAAGAATCCGGGCGTCTCATAAAGACGGGCCATGAGAAATCGTCAGTATGTTACATGTTGGGAATGGGAATGCTCCGGTCTTTGAGATTTGGGTCCACAATAATCAGCTCCCACAGCAACACTTGACAGATACTTGTTCATCAGTGTTATTTTCAGTCTTTTTTTAAGTTTTACTTTTATTTAAAAATAAACTCCATCATTACTTTGTACCTTAAGTTCTTATGAGAGAAATGTCAGTAAATTTACTGCAGTATGAGACAGTCTTCTAACTTATGTAATTTAATTTAACTGGTTTAACTTGTTTTTTTTAAGCTGTACAAGTATTTTTTTTCATTTTACCAGGGTTTTAAAGATGAAGGACAAATTAAAGTTAAATACTGATCAGGAATTCAAAAATATTGCACATGGTAGACACAATTGAGCATACTGGGTTAGGCAGTAAACCATACATCTTGTGAAATAATGTTTGAACTTCAGTTTTGAAAGATTTTCCTTCTTCAGAATATGAGTAAGGTTGTTGGCTAATTGATGATACCATGATAATGTCTTTATCTGCCAGTCACAGGCTTAGATGTGCACTTCTTTTTTTTCAACCTAGTTTGACTTTTGAGAACAGTAAATACTTTAAATATAACCTGTTTACACAAAAGTTGATTGCATATCCTTACATGACAAAAATGTACACAAAAAAACATGTTCTAGAAGAAAAAAAGACCTTTAAATATTTTAAAATTTGATGCTTCCATAAATGTGTATGTATGTGTTTCATTTTATTTTTCTTCATTTATTTTCCTTTAGATCTGGAAATGTAAGTATAGTTTGGTGCTTGTTTTTTCCTACATGAAATAGTTTGGGGATGTTGACCTAAAGGTCAAATGGAAGAAGAGCTGTAGAACGGTTTGAACAGAACCAGGAAATATTTATGTTTTAGCAAGGTTGGTGAGGTTTTAACAAAAACTGATGTGTTTTGAAATTGACAAGGCTTGTGAAATAATGCATGAGCTTCAGTTTTGAACAATGTTTCAAAAGTTGTTGCTTCTCCAAAATGCTGATGCTAACCATGAAAATGAGTTTGGTCATTCTTTACTTGGTTATCTGTATGTGTCTGTATGTGTTGTATGGTCAAGAAAACATAAAAAAAAAGAAAAGATCCACCAAGCATCAGGCCTACATGACAATTGTTTTCAATATCTTTTTTAATATACCAAATAAAACACTCCGGGTTCATAAGAAATCCAAATACCTTCATAAATAAATGTATTATTCAGCAGAGATAACACATGAAGCATTTTTCAAATGTGGTTATAAAATGTAGTTTACATACATGAATTAAAATGGACTTATATTCTCCAAGTTCAGTATGTTGCCCATGCTTAACATTAATTGTGTTAAACAATTATTTTTATATGAAATTAAAAAAATACATTTTAAACAGCACTATGAAAAACATCAGAACTTTTGGTGTTAACTGTCATGTCTATTTTATTTATATCCTATGGAACATTTAAACAACAGAAGTTGGCCCAAAGTGCTTAATAAACAGGCACATTAACATTCCAGGTCCCAAAGAACCCTATTTTTAAAATATGTGAAATGCCAAAAGTATGGTTTACATTTTAGGACATCCTAAGTTCTCAGAATAAAATTGTCAAACATCAGATCAAACAACCTCAGACTTCAGACCATCGACAAAAATGCATCATGTTTATCTGGAAAAAAAAACCCATCAGACCTCTGAATAAAGGCATCAGATTAAAAAGTCTCAGATCTCAGGAAAAACACCATCAGATTAAAAAGTCTTAGGTCTCAGGATAAAAGCCATCAGAGAGAAAGAAGGTTCCTGCAGGTGGCACTGTTGTCAGTCCACCAGATTTCCTAAACAGTTTGGAAATTTGAAGGTGAGTTTACTGAAAATGAGTTTGATACCAATGTAAAATGCAAAGTTTAAAATATTTTCCTGTATTTAAAATGACATGGTTAACACGTTAAGTCAGACTAGCCAAATTAATTTATACATGCAATATATTTTGAAATCTAGTTGTAAACTGTAGTAAAATTCTATAAATTCTACGTTTAACATTATAGCCCTATTTATATTGCAGATGACACTACCTCAAGATGTGCCAATGAATTTCTCAGTAAGGAAACCAAAATCATTTTGCTTCAAGACCATCTGTAATGTATAAATCGCTGTGGACCACTTTGCAAAAGTTTCAGCTTTATCCTATGCAGTGGTCCTTGGTAAAGCCAAAAAGACTGGCTCCCATGGCTTGGAAGCCAACAACTCTTAAAAAGTGCTCGTGCAAACAACAGCAAGTCTCTTAACCCCAGTTCTGGGGGCATCTCCACTTAATGCTCCTATAAACCTTTTCTACAACCACCAAACACCGCGAAAACATGCAATGATTAACAGAGCACTTACATAAATGCACAAAAGTCCACTAAACAAAGAAAACCGACCCAGAAATTCTCCAAACTTTATATAACAAGCTAAGCAAAGGCTAGTTAGCTTCCTATCACCAAAATTCACTGAACCAGCTGCAAAAGAAGACCACAAAAACTCGTAGCGGTGCAAATGCACTAAGACAGAAATTGGCTTTCCTCCGGTTTCCTCTATTGTTTTGGTCTGGTAGCTGATAGCGCTGTGATTATCAGCAGCTACCGCAACTAGCTGCAGTAGCTGCTGATAATCAGAGCCACTTCCCTCACCACTTCCCTCACCAACCACCGATTTAGAGCCAGCTACATATACATACGGAAGCCCCTTTTCGGCCACAAAAAAAAAAGTATCCAAAACTCGAAATTTCTAGTTATTTTCTCAAAATTTTGACCCATTAAAAATTTTGACAAGAATAACTCGAAATTTCGACTTATTTATTCAAAATTTTGCGAAAAATAACTCAAAATTTCGAGTTAGCGCTGCCAATCAGTACTCTACGTAAGTGACATCATTTCCTTATTACCCGGAAGCTGAAGCCCTCAGCTACAAATGCTACAGCTAAGCTACCAGTATTATAGCTAGTGATAAATGCAAAATTGTTTATTTGAGTAATTGAGTATTTTGAACGTGGCTTCACAAATGATGAAATCCTTTTTTCATTAGCTGAATCACATGGCGTTACTATCAGCAAACGTACTCTCGAAATCGCCAATTTTTTGCTACACAGTGGTAGCTCAACAATCCAGTTGATGGACAGACCACAAGTCGTAAATTTGGACCCACGAGCATTGCAACCTCTGATTGGTTGAAAGATGTAAATGCACTATTGTTGTTGTGATTCTATTGGCTCAAACGATTAAAAAGAGTTGTCAATCATGCAAATCAGCCAAAAGAAGCCAAGGTTACAGCCCCTCAGAGTTTAAAGGGCCAAAGGACATTTAGACTCACCTGCAGGGCAGAAAGGGCCCATTGCCAATGAATGTATAGTTAATTCTTCAAAAATATTTTAAAAACAAGTATGTTTAGGAATTTTAATTAAATACATTAATTTCTGTTCTATAATAACTCTATAATATGGTGTCCAGTGTGTGCCAAAATTAGATAGGCCTGGATATTTATGTATTAACAGTGCTTATTTTTGACGGTTTCACTTTATAAACATAAATCTTTGCAAAGATGTTTATATGCTGATTACTGAATTTCTGGAATAAAATGTGTACTTAAGTTTTAAAAGGGTTACATTCTAAAAAATAAATAAATTAGGCAAGGAAAAAGCCTACTTACCTTTTCTGTGTTCCAGCCTCAGTAACGTTGACACAGCAATTTTACACCTCGGATGAAATCTCACAAGTGTTAGCTTTATTTTGATACCAAGATTGTTTACAGACAGTTTGTAATTGCAGAAAAATACTCCATTCATTTTAGGCAGGTAATTTTCAAGCAGGAAGCTCAGAAAGCCCATTAGGGCTTAACAAGCTAAGTTTATGTTTAATTTTTCTTTGTGTATTTTAATTTTTTTTCTGAGTTTGTCTCAAGTATTCATATAAAAAAATAATGAGGTATTGTTCACAACGATAAATGTACAGTGCTTTGTACAACTTACATCCTTTGAGAGAAATGATTTAAAGTATTAATATTTGTTGTCCAATACTCAGGCAGTAGCTCAAACACTGCTGATAACACATCCATATGTTGGTGACCACGATGCAGCAGGAGACTGAACCAGGGAACCAAGACTGAAACCTGCTCCATCATCTCATCTTTGCAAATCTCCTTTTAAAAAGCACTAACAACTCAAATGTAAATATCTGTTAGTATGTCTGGGTTTTTTTGTTTCTTTGTTTGTTTTTTAATAAACAGCTATTGTCAGCAGAATGGTAGAATTGGAAAAATTTAAAAGTAGAACTTCACATCCTGCAGTGTGTGAGAACAGGGAAGGATAAGCTTTATTTCAGATTTGAGGGATAAACGTTATATTTTACGGTTTGCAATCGATAAATAAACAAATAACTGCCAAGACTGTTTACACAGAGTTTGTCAATAAATAAAATTGTATTTATATAGAACCTTTGTAGACAGAATCACAAAGTACAGCACATAGGATAACAAGTCATAAAATAGACAGCATAACAGATAAAACAGGCAAAAAATAATCAAAAGCGATTTTGAAAAGGTGACTTTGGAGTTGTTTTTTTTTAAAAGCAACTTTTGAGTCCACAGTTCTTAAGCTTAGAGGGAAACAGTTCCACAGTCTAGGAGCCACAGTGGATAAAAGCTCTATCACCCTTAGTTCTCATCTTAGTATGTTCTATAGCAAGTACGCCTTAGTCAGATGATCTCAGGGACCTGCTAGGGACATAGGGCTGTAGAAGATCAGAAATAGAAGCTGGTGCCAGTCCGTGCAAGGTCAAAACCAGGATCTTAAAATGGACTCTAAATTCAGTAGGAAGCCAGTGTAACTGAGAGAGCAACAGTGTCACATGTGAGTACTTAGAGGATCTTGTCAAAAGCCTAGCTGCAGCGTTTTGCACAACCTGCAGACAATCCAGGGAACCTTTGCTTAGACACATAAACAGTGAGTTACAATAGTCCAAGCGGGAAGAAATAAATGCATGTATAGCAATCTCCAATTCAGAGCGAGATAAAACCGGGGTTAACTTAGCAACATTTCTTAAATGATAAAAACAAGACTGAACCAGAGATTTAATGTGACCATCCAATGTGAGTGTCGAGTCAAAACTTAGACCTAAATTCCTGAGAGAGGATTTAACATATAGCGAGAGAGGACCTAGGGCTTTTCACTAAAAATCTGTCAGGAGTGCATACAATGGACTCCATTTTTCCCCTTGTTGAGTTTGAGGAAATTAACAGCCATCCAACATTTGATCGAATCTAAGCAGTCATTCAGCAGCTGGAGCTTAGATAAATTTTGGGACTTACAAGTAATGCACAACTGAATGTCATCAACAGTGATCGGAAATGTCCTCAAAGTATATGTATCTTCTCCCCATCCAGTATATGCTAGATGGGGAGAAGATATATTGAAAACAATAAAAGCCCCAAAACCGAACCTTGAGGGACACCATAAGTAAGGGAGGTATGACCTAAAATTAGAGACCACCATAGGAAAACATCGGTGATATAGATATGAAGAGAATCACTCAACTGTGCCAAACATCAACATGAGGTCCAACATAAGCAGAACAGAGCATTTTCCTGCATCATAACTTATCAAACTGTCACTAGAGACCCTAAGAAGGGCTGTTGCAGTGCAGTGAACTCTACGAAAGCCAGACTGAAACCTATCAAAGATGCTATGTTTGTCCAGAACTGTTATAAGTTGTTTAGCCATAACCTCTTCTAGAAGCTTAGCAATTAACCGTAATTTAGAGATTGGCCTGTAACTGCTGAGGCTTTTTTAAAAGGGGAGAATAGCAGCATTTCTAAAATAAACTGGAGCTATACCAGACGCCAGTGACAAGTTGATTAAAGTGAGCACACATGCGCCAATATACTGGAAGACATTTTTGAATAAAGATGCAGATATATTGTCAAGCAAACAAGAGGATGCTTTCAATGAAATCACTAGTTTTACCAGTTTGGGTAGAGAAACAGGAGAGAACGTATCCAAGATAATGGGCCGAGATGGGGTAGAGACAGATAAAACAAGTACTGATTGTAAAAACAAAAAAAATTCTTACACTATTAATTTTTTCAAGCAGAAAAGAAAGACATTTTTCACAATCTTCATTTGAGGAAATAGGTGCAGGTGGAGCAGGAGTAACAATGTCACTAATGGTGTTGAATAGGACTTAAAATAAGAATAAGAATAGAATAAGAGCTGCAACTTGAGTTGGGGCTTGTTTGGTTGTTTTGAATGGGTCTTCTTCCCTGCAGGGAATTGCTTCTTCCTGCTGTGGTCCTGCTCTAGGTTGTCCCATCCAGTGCTGGATACCCTTTTCTGTCCTCTTGGACACTCTCTCCACCAATGTCTTACTTCTTCAAAATTATTAGAGGTAGTAAACATCTTTTTTAAGACTGGAGAGCTCCTTGATCTCCTCAGGTCCGTATCCTGCTTGCCATCATACTTGCTGTCAATGCACAATGCATAGAGCTGGTGGGTTTGGCTGCTGTTGAGTTACAAATGCTTCTGCTGCTGCTCATTTTATGTCAGTCTTCAGATCTGTACATATTAGCAATATTTATCCGGGCTTCTCTGTTGTTTTGGCAGCTTCCGTGTTCTTCTCTGCCACCTGATGTTTTAGCATTTCTTCTGTAGATTTTCTTTGCAATATTGATCCAGTCTTTGACCCATCTACACTCTCCAGGTTGCTTCTTCTTTCAACTGTATTTTCAGCTGGTTATTTTCCCTTCGTCTAATTACTATAAGCTCCTGGAGTTGCTTCAATGTAGTTTCTTCATCTTTCCTTGTTGGTTGAGTTGAGTTTATCAATCGGGAGGGATGTAGAAATGAAACAATAGGTATGGTCTCTCCAGCTGATGGTCCAGTCTCAGTTTCTTTTACATGCTGGCTTTGTGTTGGATGATTCTGCCTCTTCCCTTCTTTCAAAATCTGGTTCTTTAGAAAGTCCTTGAGCTGTCTCATATTGCTGGGAGGTGCCCTTTCGTCTTTGAGTTTTGCAGAAATGTTAGTTACCATCGTAATTTCATATTTATATCTAGCTCTTATGGTTGTGGGCTTTTAGTCTTAATTTGTTTTGTCTTGATGTTAAATTTAATCTAAATATACCTTATATATTTTATTTTTTATGTATTTATTTCCAGTTTTTAATTAGTTAATTAGTTACTTACTTTCTATTTTACCCATTTTTTGTTAATATTATCTTTATACATTTCATTTATTACTTTAAAATCATATATATTTTTAATGTATTATGTCAGTATTTTATTATTTCTCTTGTCTTAATTTTAATCAGTCAATTTATTTTCTTTTCTATTTTTTTTTTCAACCCTGATTTTTAAAAAAAAAATCTAAACAATAAATTTATTTAGCATTCTTATAATCAGTTCTACTCGTGTCCACCAGGGATCGTGATTGACTGCAGTATACCCTCACTCTACCAGATGGAGCCAGGGAGGACTCTGCCTCAATCCTGCCACTAATTGGCACTAATTCACTCTTTTGTTTTAGCTGTAATACCCTCTTTTGCACACTGTATCTCACTAAATAGTAGATGTTTGCTTGCTACTTCTTTACTTTTCCTCAGCATTCGACCAATTCACTTCCTTTTTTAACAGTTGTGTGATTCTTTAAATAAAGACAAAAGGAGGAAAGTCAGAAAGACAGAACAACTACAACTACAACTACAACTACTACGAACAAAGACGCACATTTATCCCACTTTGGTGCCTTTATGGGAGAACACAGTCCCACCCCCACCGCAAGGACTTAAACAAACTACACTACCATAACCACTGTGCAATACTTAATTTCACATGCAATAACCCACAATGCAAATAAATAACACTATTTATTTACTTCTTTTTTCTGGATTTTGTATATTTGTAATTTCTTTTTTCTAAATATTGTTCATATGTAATATGTATATAGTACTGCAGAAACTGTGCACCCCCCACCCCCCTCTTCTCCCACATGTTTACACTGAGTAGGAGATACTCTGTATCTCATTGTACATCTGTATAGTCACAAGGCATTCTTTTCTATTCTATTCTATTCTGAGTATGATATCCCAAACAGCTTAACACATGTGGTACCACATAATATTCACTATGTTACTTTCATGAGCCTACAGTGAGTACTTATAATAAGTTTAAAAACTTATTATAGATTTTTTTTTTCAACTTGAAACTTCTACTTTTACAGTCAAGAAATTTACAGTTCATAAAGAGAGTAATTTCCAAACATTTCTTCACATTTTGGGTGCCACAACAACAACAAAAGCACAAACACTGTGTTTTTCTTTGTTTTTTCTCACTCCTTCAGCACTTTGTATTCTGACAACACAGTACCCTTCTCTCCATTATAGTTTCTTTATTTCATTTATTTTTTCAATGTTTATTATATTTTTAAAATTTCATTTTAGTATATATAACCCTATACATTTCTGTTCTCACAAAGTAAGAATTTCATCGCACAGCATAACCACTGTGTTCTGCAGTGTAAATGGCAATAAACTTCCTGATCTTGATCTTCAACTAGTTTTTCAGCATCTTTCTGAGACAGGATGCTCCTAATTTCGGAGACGTTCCAAAAATGTGATAAAAGTATGCTGTGTGTTCAATAAGGACACTAAAGTAAATATCTGGTCAAAAAAGACTCCAAGATTCCTCAAAGTGTTACTAGAGAAAACTATCAGTAGCTAACTGCCTCTATATGAAGTTAGAATTTCACAGCAATAATTATGCATGTTCACATTTTCTACCATAAAACTTTCATGCACATAAGACACAGTTGAGCAGAGCAGAAGACGTGATTGCTTTTAAATGGAATGATGCAGGTGGATGTCTTGGAATTTAGTTTTTAGATCCATAAATATGTGAGATGTGGAAAAAACACGCAGACCAGTTGGATTCAATGCTTGAGATTTTAATGATGAAGATGAAAAAGAAAAGTTCAATCTGGAAAATAAAGATTTACTAAAAGCATTCTTTCCATTACACATTCAGTTTGCTCCTATTGAAAGAGAAAACCAAACTCCACTTTATGTCACTTGTCGTGTCGTTCCTTATATAGCATTACAGCAAAGAAAACAAAGTAAAGATCTAAAATGGGAAACAGATTTTTGGGATACATGTGATCACTTGCTTCTTTGTTTGGTGAACCATGTCTTCATCCCAGGAATCATCTGACTTTCCTGACGCAGACATATGGGTATTGGTAGTGACAGTTTATATCATTCATACACTTGTGTCCTGTAAGCACCAAAAATCAACATTAAGTGAAACCATGATAACATGAACACATACTTATTTATACTGAGGAAAACATTTAGTTTTTTTGTATGATAGCAATACCGCCTTGAATGTTGACTATACTTTCACAACATAGATAATACATAAATATATAAGTATCATTTGATATATACATTTATTTTCAAAATTATTGAAATACCACAAAGTTTTTTATGTATTATGGTAAGAAAGATACATTAAATACACTGTTTTTTTCAGTTCAAAAAAAAATTATTTGACACACCAAACAAGTCTGGAAATTGTTACCATCCCCTCCAGCCCTCCAAAATCACTCTTAATTACTAGATTGTCACTAGACTTACCTGACCAGTTCATGTGCATGCAGTGCTCTCTGTGCCTATAGTTGTTAGGCTCTCCACGACACCAGTATGTAAATCTGAAAGGAGTTCCATCGATCCAGAACCAATGACGCTCCTATAAAACAGAAAATGAACAATAATGGTTAGATGATGGTTAGATTCATCTTTCGAAGTGAACGCCTTTGTTTCATGATCAGTAATATACCTTTTGAGCATCAGAGCCTCCAATCCATGTAAGTGGGTAACTGTGAGTGGCATGATATATGACCCTTTGAATCTCACGGTATTCTCTGAGGTTGCGTACAGATGCTAGGTTTGCATGCACGGACTGACAGTGTCTCTGTAGTGCAGGTCAACAGACACCAGAAAAGAATAGGAGCTAGATTTTATAAAATATTAAAGGAAATAAACAGAGAAGGAATAAATGGAAAAATCCACATCATTGTTTTTACCTGAGCATGAGCTCAATCCAAGTGATAAGGAAAATAGCGGTAGTATCGGTTGCAACCTGATCCAGTCACACCAGTGACATAAGGCTCTCTTCTCAACAAGATGCTCTTCTGAAGACAAGCAAATAATTCAGCAAAAGTGAATAAGGATTTTAAAAGTGTACATTTATTTTTTAGTTATTTTAAAATGTTGGTAATATGCATTTCTCTTCAGGGCCTTAAAACAACTTTGTACCACTGATTTAGCTGCACATACGCAGGATATTGATGTGCTGCTCTTCTGTTCAGCGTCACAGAAATGTGATTAATTTTGGTGAAAATCCTGAAAATGTTGACCAACTTGGTGGCTTTGGCTCTGTCCCACCTTCTTCTGAAAGAGCAGGACAAAGTAAAACATCAGACTTTGAAATTTAACCATCAATGACAAATGATGACAATTATATGACAGTTATTATGTGTGCCTATGCCAAGAGGCACACATATTACTATTCGTCGGATTTATTATTATGTGTGCCTATGCCAAGAGGCACACATATTACTATTCGTCGGATTTATTATGTGTGCCTATGCCAAGAGGCACACATATTACTATTCGTCGGATTTATTATTATTATTATTATTATTATTATTCTTCAGTTTCCGCCTGAAATTTTGCAGCGAATCTCGCCTCGCAGTTTTGAGACAAGCTTCATATATGTTACCTCATTTTGTGCGGCTGGATCAGGAATGGTGTGCTATGACTTTTGGTGTTTATGACTATTATAGTTTTTTAAATATTAATATTTTAGTGAAAATTTTCCCGCGCTTCTCTGCCAAACAGTTTTGACAATAGGGTTACATATGTTAGATCATTTTGTGCGGCTGGAGCTGGACTAGTATGGTATACACTTTTGGTGTTTATGACTTTTATAGTTTTTTAAATATTAATATTTTAGTGCAAATTTAGAAAGATTCTTCTTTTGGCGCCATAGAAACAGACTTCATTTGTGGTGTGTTGGCTCCATCTTTTGGTCCCACTGATACAAATTTCAAACTTCATTTGTGGTGTGTTGGCTCTCTCTAGTGGTATGCCGGGAGTAGTACGGCCTGTCTACCCTTATTTGGATTACCGTAATGATGACAATATCAACGGTGCGCACAGCGTCGCTGCTTTCAGGAGCCATTGGAATTTTTAAGGTTGCGCAAATCATTCAAAAGTTACGGTAATGCTTGGTGGAAAACTCAATATCCCACAATTCATAGCACGCCTCTGCCGAGTCAAACAATGGCGGCCATCACTTAGTTTTTATTTTCCTCTTAATACTGTTTCTAGGTCACAAAATAAACTTTTAAGATATTTTCAGGCGAGAATATAGGTGTGTAAACTTCAAATATCTGCTCATTTTGTCAAAACATCCCATATTAGCGACAATGTTCTGACGATGTCGTTTCTGCTTGAGGCTAGCTGGCTAGTGTGGCTAGCGCGGCTTTGCTAACAAGCTACAGCCGGCCTGGATGACAGTGAGAGCGGCTTACTCTGGTTTCACACCCGGTCCTTCGTAAAGTCTCGTGGTCACAGCTGGACTTATTTTAAATAAATAAATGATTTATTTATTTATTCATTTTAGTAACGGTATAAACAGTGAAAGGTGGTGGATTGGCCAGATGTAAACTTCAAATATGTGCTCGTGTTACCAAGACATCCCATATTAGCTCTGATGGTTTCGGTGCCTGCAAAGAGCTAGACAGCTAGCTAGCTAACTGGCTGTCTTTTTGACTCAGGGTCATAGCTGGACTTATTTTTCGTTTTTATGAGCCGATGAGGGGTTTTTTTTAGTAACGGTACAAACAGTGAAAGGCGGTGGATTGTCCAGATGCTGGTCGATGTGGAAAAAATAACTGAGTTGTTTGGTGGTCGCTGACGCGGAGCTACAACCGAGGGCAGTTATCCACCGGTGTGTGTCAGACAGAGCATGCAGGGAACGAGGCGGCGAGGCGACCGCCGATCAACCGGTGGTAGATCGTGGATCAGGGAAACCGAAGGCAGGAGAAGCAGGCGGCTGCCGGTCAGAGCGTGAGGTGAACTGAATTTCAGGTAAGAAGTTATGAACTGCACTCTATTTGGGTCAGATATAAACCGAGTTTAGGTGTAGTTTATTTTCGTTGTGCTGACTTTTTACAATCAGTTATAATAACTTGTACTGCGTGCTAGCTAGCACGACGGAGTTTCTATACAGCTGTGTGCGCGCTAAGTTACTGATGTTGAACTTTATGACAGCCTCCCCTGTCATTCTCTCGCCTGTTCAAACTTCAGTCATGAAACTGATCAATGATCGGCTTTTCTCTCTTGTTTGTTTATCGTGCTAAACAACAGCAGCACGTTTAAGCTTGATCAGCTGTTGTTAGAATTCATTTGATTTTAATTTCTAGTATCAGCTGATGTTTGCTGGAGCCACAGCTGTAGAAGCGGCTGGTGGAAACCAGGAGATGACCTTACCGAATCATCAGAGCTGAACTGGTGATGGAGAAACAGGTTTACCTTTTTTTTAGGTGACATGAATGAGTTGAAGGGAAGTTATGAACTGTTTCTGAGAGAAATAAACACCAAGCTCCTTTTTTATTTAGCTGACAGCTGGTAACTGTGCAGGGGCGGATCTAGCAAAGCTTTTGCCAGGGGGCCAGGTAGGGCATCTTACAACCAAAGTTTGTATAATAATACACAAGATTGTCTGTAGACCATTGTTAATCATTCAGAACACTGTGTAAAAATAACAAAAAACAAAAAGTGAATGCAAAAGTGCATAAATATTTATTTTACGTGATTGATGTGTGTGGCGGGGCGTGGTCTGCAGTGCCGCTGCAGGGGAGGTGGACCCACCTGAGCGGCATCTGCAATCACGCCTCTCTGGCGTAGTCTGTGCTCTCTCGGCTGTTTTTTGGGTGTGTGTCAGGCTGTGAGTTGAAAAGCTACAGCCGGCTGTGTGGGTACACCAACTATGTGTGAAAAGTGGTCCATAACGTAATGCTTCAAAGCGTGTTCATGCAAACATTGTCGGGTCTGCCGTGGTACAATGGGACTTCTGCTCATGAAACTATGTGCACAGCGTCTGCAAATCGGGGCTGTACAAAGTCACTTCATCTTTACCCAAAATTGTAAGCTGTCATCTGTGAGGTGCGAGCGGTGTTTGTTTTTACCATAGTTCATGGTGGAGAATGGCTGCTCTGCTGAGTTTTGCTCTCTGTAGCTGTATGAATGGCAAACTACACTGTTTACCAGCGGCATAGGCACACTTAAAATTTCTTCTGAAATTTTCGCTTTCTAGTATTCATTCTGTTATTTGTATGATTAGTTCACACATATACACATTATGTACATTAGACTGCAACACTCACCAGCAGTAATGATCAGAGCCATCATTGCACAAAGAAGTACAGACACAATCAGCAGCTTCATTGCGATGTTTAGTATGTCTGTGAAAAACAGAAGGCATTAAGACATCATTCATTTAAAAAAAAAAAGGATAGAATAGATTTTGTAGCAGACCTTTTGGATCATTTTGTAGAATATTTGTAGAACAGATTTCTTTTCAGCACCGACTGGTAGCTTCAGCCTTCCAATGAGAAGGTGCTGAACAGCTCTAAGATCAGTGCTTATATACTGTTTCTTTGGTGCTTCACAACTAGGAACTAACTTTGAAAAACTGACACGTGTCATGTGATTCATGCTGGTCAGACTTTCACTGCATCTCTTTCTTTCTTCGCCAAAAGAATTGCCTCACACTGACCTCTTCTTCTCCTTTTGGCTGACCACTTAATTTTACATATTGACTCGTTCATAAAGAGGTTTCCTAATGCATAATCACAACATTTTTGATGTATTTAATTAGGATTGAATGTCTTTTAAGAAACAAAAATAATAACAATCATATTAATGAATGATGATCCCTGGTTTTGCATCCTGATCTTGATTTTTTGTGAGTTGTTTGACTTTCTGGGTTGTGAGAATGTTTTCTGTTTAGAGTTTGTTTCATGTCTCTTTGGTAAATGGGGTTTTCAGCTTTTTTGTTATTTATTATTTTATTATTCTTTTTTTAATATATTGTAATGGTGAAGCTTCTGTATTCATTGCTTATGCAATATTTAGTTTCCAGATTATTCACTGTTTGTGTTTTCATGTATTTTTATGTATCGGTTGTTACAGTTTACTTTATATGCTCATAATTTTTATTTTTTGTATGTTACATTTTTTTTAAAATGCTTCAGTTATTATGTTTAATTACTGCTTGGAACACCCCTCATGACCTCTGTTGCAGTCTACCTCCTCATCGCCACCACCACTTCCAGTTTCCCAAAAGAGGAAGTTTTATCCCCAATAGCAAAACAGGCAGCCTCAAACATCCTATACTGTATGCTCTATGCAGCTCCAGGTCTCCGATGTTGTGTACCTCCCCCCCTTTTTTTCTCACACTGTAAATTTTCCATGAAGCCAGATAACACACATTAATTGCAGGAATGTCTTAAACACATAAATTTCTGGATAACATTGAATGTCTTGCTTCTAACTTCAGATGAAACAAGTTATTGTACTTGGCCCTAAAAATCTTAGCCAAATGCTTACTCTGGATGGCATTTGCTTGGCATCCAGTAACCAGTGTTGGGGAGTAACGGAATACATGTACCGCCGTTACGTATTTAGAATACAAAATATGAGTAACTGTATTCCGTTACAGTTACCGTTTAAAAAGGTGGTATTCAGAATACAGTTACTTTGTTGAAATAAATGGATTACACGGCGGTACTTTCCTGTTTCATATTATCGCGAGTCAGGACTGTTTGGGTTTGTTTGACAGCTACGTTCTGTTATTCCAGGCGGCAGCGTTACGGTTGCCATGGTTACTGGGTGACGCGCTCTCTCTCTGCGTGTTTCCTGGGTGAAAGAGCGCTTTTTTGTTGTTGTTGTTGTGCTAAGCTAAAAGGCAGAATGCTACAGGCATGGCCCTAAAGAATGTAGCCTCATGGGCAGTGTAGTCCGTGCTGCAGCGAGAATGGACTGCCATACACGTTATGTGTCTGTGAGCGCGAGGAGGGAGAGAAAGGAAAAGTCCGAGCTGTTACGGAGCAAAAACGGGAGCTGGAAGCATGTAAATATAATAATAACCACTGCAGCCAAGAAGAGTGCCTGACGAGCCCATTTGTAAGTAAGCTATTAAGACTCAACTGTACACTGTGTTCGTGTTTTCCTCCGGAAAAAATAAGTTCCGTTGGAGCAGTCTTTCAGCGCCTCTCTCTGTCTCTGGCAAGCAAAGTTGACCCACACAACAAAGTAAAGCTATTTTCCGGCTACCAGCCCGACACGGAACCCACCGTATTAGTCAGAGGTCCCTTTACTACGGTTCGGAGCCGCGGACCTTCAGTAACAGTAATAAATCACACAGCAATAGTACATTCATGTAGTTGTAAACAGCATGATAATATATTAAGTAATCCAAAGTATTCAGAATACGTTACTCTCATTGAGTAACGTAACAGAATACGTTACAGAATACATTTTGGGGCATGTATTCAGTATTCTGTAATGGAATACATTTTAAAAGTAACCTTCCCAACACTGCCAGTAACACAGTTAGGAACCTTGGAGTTGTGTTTGACCACAAACCTGTATGTCCCTTAATGGTCATATTAAACAAATATGTAGGACTACTTGCACAATATCTCTCAAATAAGAAACATTCATTATCAGAGCGAAACTGAAAAACTAGTTCCTCCTTTTATTAATTCTACACTGGACTAGTGTAATTCACTATTATTGGGTTGTCCTAAACTCCTGTAGCCAGGTGGAAGGTCAATATTATGGGACATGCCACTGGAGGGCGCTGTTTCTTTTGGGGTACCTCTCGGAGCGCAAGGGATGATGGGGATCTACGGAGACATTCACAGAAGTGCTAGCTTGCATTGGTGTTATGTCGGTGTGCAATGCCGTTTTTCGCTGCGTGGTCTGTTTTAAATGCAAAGTGTGGAACAGTTAAGACACCAGGAGTTGCTGCAATCAACTTCACCGTTCATCTCAGAGGGATCTGTATTCCGTTTTCTGCTGGATTAATGCACTGTATGTATTTGAGTTCACACTTGTATTAGAATATTTCTGTGGGTTACAGGAAAAATGTACCTTGTTAACTATTTAATCTTGGCTCTGTATCTTAGCAGGAGAAGCCACTACAGTTATTTTTGCACTGCTAAGTTTGTTTTATTTCTGTATGGGTTTATATCAGTCACAAATTGACACTAGACATCCTTGAGTTCTAGACGCTGATAAAGTTGGGGAAATAACCTGCAGTAGCAGTAGGTTACCAGTGCACAAAGCTGTTACTGGATAAGAACTGTCTGTAACAATTTTATTTCTTTATTTTTACAACCTTTTTTATTTTCTTCTGAGCGCTTATTTTATCATTCAGATTAAAAGAACCCCAAAGATAATCTGTGTTCTGGGCTGGTTAATTTAGCCAGGCTACACTCGCTTTAAAACCCTTCAGTTAATCAGCTCTAGAAAGAGCATATTTCTCCCATTTGAATATAATTATCATCATTTGTTTCCTGTTAATCAAATGTAGAATCAAATGTAAAATCCTTTTCCTCAAATACAAGGTCTTGAAAAATCAGGCCCCATCTTATCATAAAGAGTTTATAGTACCATTTTCATAGAGCACTTTGTTCTCACACCAGCTTACTTGTGATTCCTACAATATTTAAAAGTAGAATGTGAGGCAGAGCTTTTAGCTTTCAGACCCAACTTGGATTTAGGAGACAGACACTCTATCTTCTTTTAAGATTAGATTAAAACTTTCCTGCTTGATAAAGCTTATACTTAGAGCCGGATAAGGTGATTCTGAATTCTTCTTTATGTCTAGGCTTCTGGTGACTTCCGATGATGCATTGGGGGTTTCTTGTTCACTGGGGCAGGGCATGGTCTGCGGTGCCGCTGCAGTGGATGGTGGATGCACCTGAGGGGCATCCGCAATCACAACTTGCTGGTGCATATTTTGGGTGCAGTGTATTTTTTGCATACAGGTATAACAGAATAGCTTTAGTGTTTTGTTTTGTTGTTTTTTTTTTTAACTGGAGTATAAACTTATACAAAAAGCAGCAAGATATAAAAAAAAACAGTTTTATTGATTAAAAAACACACCATATCGGATTCACATCGGTATCGGCACATATCCAAATTTATGATATCGTTATCGGATATAAAAAAGTGGTATCGTGCCATCTCTACACCAAACATTACTTTATTTGAGGATTGGGAAAAAGTAAGTAAGTAAGTAAAGTTTATTTATTAAGCGCTTTTCATAGACAGGCCGTCACAAAGCACTGTACACAAAGATTAAAATAAACAAAGTTAAGTTACAGAATAGACAATATACACAATATAAAAAATTTAAAGTAAATAAAAATGTAAAATTTTATATTTTAAAACTGTTGATCAACAGAAGGCTTGCTTAAAAAGATAAGTTTTTAACTGCTTTTTAAAGGATTCCACAGAGACAGCCAAATGTAGTTGTGGTGGTAAACTGTTCCACAGCCTTGGTGCCACAGACTGAAAGGCTCTGTCCCCTTTGGTGTTCAGTCGTGTACGGGGAACAGCCAACAGACTCTGAGTCTGTGAGCGGAGACAACGAGCAGCAGTGTATTTTGTAAGAAGCTTGGATAAATAATCTGGGGCCTGGCCATTTAGTGCTCTGTATGTTAAAACAATTCTAAAATCAATTGGGAGCCAATGTAAAGAACATAAAATAGGAGTAATGTGAGCATGCTTGCTAGAACGTGTTAGTAGACTGGCTGCTGCATTTTGTATAGGTTGGAGGCAAGAAAGAGATGATTTATCCAAGCTGGTAAACAGGGCATTACAGTAATCTAAACGCGATGACACAAATGCATGAACAATTTCTTCTAATTCAGCTGAGGACACCATATGTTGCAGTTAAGAAATGTTCCTTAAATGAAAGAAACAGGAATGAGACAGAGATTTTACATATGAGTCCAGGCCCAGAGAAAAATCAAATATTACTCCAAGATTTTGAATATTTGACTTAGGAGAGGAACAGAAAGGGGCAAGAACCTGATTGATTTTACAATGTAGTTCAGGAGGAGCTATGATCATGGTCTCTGTCTTATTCGTGTTTAATACAAGATAGTTGCTAGAAAGCCAATCAGAAACCTGAGTTAAGCTCTGGACTAGGGTGGACAGCCTATCCAGCTGATGATGCTTAAAGGACATATGCAGCTGAATGTCATTGGCATTGAAATGATAAGAAATGTCACTAAAAGATTGAATAATGCTAAAGGAAGCATGTAAAAAGATCATAATAAATCATTGTCAAGAGATTTATTCCAAGACACTTCTTCAGCTTAGAAACCAGAGAGGAGAAACACATAGTTTTACTTGCAAGCAAGGGCAGTCACAGAGCACTCGCACGGGAGTGAGGGCTCCGGGACACGCGCCCTGCCACTGCCCTGGTCTTTATTTATATACATCAGTGGGTGCGTTTGTGTGTGTGTGTGTGGTCAGAGTGTGACCCCATAAAGACTTCCCTAAACCTGCTGGTCTGGAAGTCCAGCAGTTCACCTAAACAAAAGGCACTTAGACTAAAACTGACATAGATACGTTTATCCTACCATAAAACAATAAGAGAAGGTATGCCCTCTCCCATGCTCCCAGGATGTGGGTGTGAATGCCAGAACACTCTGGAATGCACACAAAGTCTTTGCAGACTATTAAGGATCACACATCCTACACAATCGATTATACATCTCTAAGCATATATGGTTAAATATTTCTTAATACAAATGACAATAATCGAATCTAAACCCATCATCACCACCCAACAGCCTAAGTCATCAAAAGGTCAACATGCAGTATTCTACCATATGCAAACTTATATCATTAAAAGATTATACTGACTACTAAGTACAATTTTCTATTGACAATCATAATGGACCCAAAACTGAACCCTGTGGAACTCCACAGGTCAGGGTGGCAATGTTAGAGGTAAACCTGTCGGTCCTAACAGAAAAGGTCCTATCTGATAAGTAGGAGGAAAACCATTCTAGGGTGGATCCAGATATACCAGCCAAAAACTTCCGCCTGTTGAGTAGGATTTTGTGGTCAATGGTATCGAAAGCTGCACTAAGGTCAAGCAAAATGATCACAGAACAATTTCCTGCATCAGAAGCCATTAACAAATCGTTATAGACCCTCAAGAGAGCAGTCTCGGTGGGGTGCTGCTTTTGAAAGCCAGACTGAAAAGGGTCAAAAATCTGTAATCTGCATAGTAAGGACCTGAACTGATTCTCTAAAATTTTTTCCAGGAATTTACTTTTAAATGGCAGTTTTGAAATAGGCCGATAATTACTAGTAGAGCTAGGATCTAGATTCTGTTTCGGAAGAAACGCAGACGCAAGGACAACAGGTAAAAGAAGACAAAGGACTAAATACACAAAGGATAACGAAGGGATGGGAATCAAGAGGGAAACACAAATATACACACGGGACTGGGAGGAAGCAAAACTGAACACACTATATATAAGACGAGGAACTATCAACATAAAACAGGAAATATGAGACAAAGACAGAAACACGGAGTAGATGCTGGAACCAGAGAAGAGCAGACATGACAAGTTGACTAGATGTGATATGTGGATCACAGGATGAGAGACAGCAACAAAACCTGGGAACAGGAAATCACTAAAAATACAAAACAACTTAGGGAGCTAGAACTAGAAGAGATTAAACCATGAAAAACACGAAATCAAAGAATATACAAAACCCAGAAAGATCAGCGGTCTTCAACCCCCGGGCCACGGACCAGTACTGGTCCATGAGTCGCCTGGGTGTGAAATTTATGGTTTTCGGTGGGGGTATCATTTTCTATCGTTAACTCGGTCTCGCTGGGACTGGTTTTATTTTGTTGTATTTATCCGCGACACCTTTAAAGGCTGATCCATGAAAATATTGTCGGACATAAAAGGTTGGGGACGGAGTCATGGCTGACAGCGGAAGAGAGTAGACGTGTATTCGTGAGCTCTCGGCGGTAGGCCCAGGAATTTATCCTTATCCTGATTTGCCCTCATACAATTCTGGACCATAGTAAGAGGCAAAGTTACAAAGTAAATTTCTGTATGGCAAGTTATAATTTGCGACACCCAAAACGAAAGAAAACGGCTAAAACTTCAGGGCACCTGCACATATCAGCAACAAGAAATATGGCGGATGGGGAGGAGGAATTGCCAATTAACAAATTACTCAATGCTATCAAGGAAAATAAGGAGGACCTCACGAACCACATTGACAAAAAAACGGCTGACATACAAACAACCCTGACGAAGATTGAATCCTCTCTTAATGCGCTTTCTGAGCAGGTTGAGGAGATGGAGGCGCGAGTGAGCGCAAACGAAGACGACATTAAAGATGCACACAACCGTGTCGATAAAATGGAGAAATTGACAACGCAACTCAAAGACAAAATCGACGACTTGGAGAACCGCAGTAGAAGGTCCAACCTTAGGATACTGAACATCCCGGAGCAAGCAGAAGGAAAAAAGAAATTTATACCACAAATCCTGGGGAATGATAACTTCACCTCACACATTACTCTTGAAAGAGCGCACCGCGTCGGGAAGAAGTCTGACAGACCATGGCCTCTCATCGCTAAGTTCCTGAACTTCAGAGACAAAGAAAAAGTCCTCCGACTGGCTAGAAGTAGGGGAGAAATGACTATATGAGAATAAGAAAATATCTTTTTTCCCGGATTACAGCGCAGACCTGCAGCGCAGAAGAGATGAGTTCCGTGACGTGAAACAGAGACTGCGAGAGAAGGAGATTGAATATGCTCTGATGTACCCAGCGCAACTTCGCATCAGGCACCAGGGATCTATCAAAATTTTCTCCACTCCTGCCGAAGCACAACGTTATCTGAAAGATCTTCCGAGTGAGTAGACTAAAGTGATCTAATGTGATTTCAACAAAGCAATTTGCTCTTTTACTCTCAGATGAGAAGACCTTCATTGATAACTTTGGGGGTGGGGGCGAAATGAAGGGAAAAAAGACTATAACATCAAGCATTGACATAGAAACTCTCCATCCTCTATTCTTCAGACGAATTGGAGATACGATTTATGGTAATCCGGTATTTCATAACTAATAGAAATAATTGCTTGTCAGTCAGTTAAAATAATGTGTACGAATTCATAAAAGTACAGATTGTGTGTGCATTTATGATCATGATATTAAGCTCCCACTGGATGAGTGTGATCACACCTTGATCAACTAGTTTATTTGTCCTTATACAGTTATGTTCTACATATATATCTGATTGTTAAATTCAGTACTTTGCTGTAAATATTTTACCGAGAGTGGCTAAAGTTTCAACCTTAGCAGCCGCCTGGGCCACCACTATTGTTTAGCTGAATTACCTACCTAATGTGTTTTTGTTACAGAGGGTTTTTTTAGGCAGGTTTTTACTTTAATGTTTTGGGGTTATGTATGGTCTCTTACTAAAAATTTTACTCACACTTACGCAACTGTTCAGACAACTCCCTGGTCTAGGCTATATCTTACTATTATACCCATGTACAGAGCTTCACCACATCGAAACGCAGAAAAGCAGGAAAGTGTTCAGAAATCCCTAGTGTTGAATACCATGACACTTACCTGTCCAACATATTCACATAAAAAACTTAAATTATGGTCCATCTAACTTGTATATCTTGGAATATTAGAGGGATCAATTCATCCATTAAGAGGAAAAAAATACTGACATACTTAAAGAGGCAGAGAGTAGATTGTCGCTTTTATCCAGGAGAGTCACCTCACAGACGCTGAACATTTAAAATTACGAAGAGACTGGGTAGGCAATGTTTTTTACTCGTCATATACTCCCAAATCAAGAGGCGTTTCCCTGCTTATTAATAAACACCTAAACTTTCAACTAAACTCAGTTGAAAAGGATAAAAATGGCAGATTCTTACTTGTAGATTGTGAAATAAATAGAAATAAGATTACTTTGGTAAATATATATGGGCCTAACTACGACGAGCCTTTATTGTTTAACAATTTAATAATGAAACTGGCTACAATTGAGGGCCAATATATTATGGGTGGAGATTTTAATTTGGTCCTAAATCCTTCTCTGGATCGGTCCTCACCCAAAACAACTTCACTATCCAAGGCAGCAATAGCACTGAACCAGGGTATGAAGGATATAGGCATGCTTGATGTGTGGCGAAACCTTCATCCAGGGATTTCTCCTTCTTTTCACCAGTACATAACACACACTCTAGAATTGATATGTTTCTTGTACCACAAAATATGATGGCAACAGTGATAGATTGCTCTTACTTAGCAACTACCTTTTCGGACCATAATCCCATCAAACTCTCCTGGGCTATCAATATGTCGCAACCTGCAACCTACAGGTTGAGGTTTAAAAACTATATGCTAGGAGACTCTGACTTTATTTCATATATGAAGATTAAAACTGAAATATTCCTAGATGCCAACTCAAATTCCTCTTCACATGCCAATATCTGGGAAGCTCTCAAAGCCTATATGAAAGGTATGGTTATGTCATACGGTGCCAATAAGGCTAAAAAAAATTAGAGAAAAGATAACTAAATTGGAGATTGACATTAAAAACCTGGAGCAGGAATATATTGCTACCAAATAGGAAGAATACCTCAATATATTAACAAAAACAAGGTTGCAATATGATAATCTATGCACCAGCAGAGCGGAAGCAGCCATGGCCAGATATCACTACTACGAATTTGGAAACAAAACAAGTAAACTACTGGCCTGGCAAATTAAGAAAGAAACATCTGATAAATTTATACGGAGAATATTAACGGAAGATGATAAACTTCTTGATGAATCAGCACTCATAATGCTGAGTTTAAACAGTTCTATGAAGATTTGTATAAATCTGAGCAAGGGGTCGACAGTACTGCTGCAAAAAGATTTATAGATGGAATAACTTATATAATGAGGACAAAGAACTGCTTGATGCAGATATATCTGAGACGGAGGTACTTCGAGCCCTCAAGTGTTTACAAAATAATAAGACCCCTGGACCTGATGGATTCCCAGTCGATTATTATAAGGCTTTCTCTAATGAATTATTGACACCACTTACAAATATAATTAAAGAAGCTTTAGAAAATAATAAATTACCAGAATCATTGGAAATTGCAACAATCACATTACTTCCAAAACCGGGCAAGGATAAACAGAGATGTGGATCTTACAGACCCCTTAGCCTCTTAAACGCAGATTATAAAATATTATCTAAAATAATCGCACTTAGATTGGAAGACATTATGCCTAAGATAATAAATGCCGACCAAACAGGCTTCATTAAAAACAGGCACAGAGCAGATAATGTGCGACGTTTGCTCCATATACTGAATACTGCCCAAAAAACCAAGACCTACTGCTAATAATCTCAATGGACACTAATAAAGCATTTGACAGGATTGAGCCAAACTTTCTATTTCAGGCAATGGAAGCTATGGGCTTTGGAGAGAAGTTCACCTGCTATGTTAGGACACTTTTTAATGCCCCCAGAGCCAATATCATAACAAATGATGTGCTCTCAGGCACTTTCTCTTTAACTAGAGGCTGTAGACAAGGTTGCCCAAGCTCCCCCTTGCTCTTCATGATTGCGATCGAACCACTAGCAGTTGCCATTCGTACTAGTGCCTCCATATGTGGAATTAAATTTGGCACAAGTGAACATAAACTTTCTCTATATGCGGATGACCTCTTACTATATATAATGGACCCTCTTAAATCAATTCCCTCTTTAATGAAGTGTCTTAAAGAATACAGTGCAGCCTCAGGATATAAGATAAACTATACCAAAAGTGAGATTATGCCATTAAATATACAAGATAGCCATATTAGAGCTCTTACTGATCCATTACAGTGGTGTAATAATGGCTTTACGTATTTGGGTATACAAATTTACAAATCTGAGGATCAAATATTCAAACTAAATTATATCAAACTATTGGAGCAAACCAAACTTAATATTCAGAGATGGATGGATTTTCCATTATCTCTCATAGGGAGAATTAATGTTATTAAAATGAACACCTTGCCTAAGTTCATTTACTTATTTCAATGTCTCCCTACAAATGTTCCTAAAAGTTTTTTCAAAGAGCTTAACAAACTTATAACTTCTTTCATATGGCAAAAGAAAAATCCAAGACTCAAACTCTCCTCTCTACAGGCCCCATATTCAAGGGGAGGACTTAATTTACCAAACTTTAGGAACTATTATCTTGCCTCTCAGTATCGATCAATCTGGATCTGGCTACATGCAGTCAGGAGTGAGGTTAGATGGGTTCCAATAGAACAAAATGAGGTGAACCCCATACTATTAAAAGAAGTCCCATTTTTAGGTACAAAAAATGTCTATCCAAGCTCACAAATAATTTGATAATATTAAACACTTTCTGCGCCTTTGCAGGAAGCCCATTCACTTCTGAAAATAAATATTTCTTTTCTTAGAAGGACACCCCTATGGGGCAATCCTGATCTCTCTTATCATATCTCTGACCCAATATTGCGGGGATGGAAGGACAGAAATATTCGAACTGTTGCTGACTTATATAACAATGATACATTTATTGACTTTCAACAACTAAAGGAAAAATTCAAACTCCCAGGACAAAGTTTCTTCAAATTTTTACAAATAAGAGATTGGGTTAAAGAGAAATCCAAAGGGTTATTCCTCGAGATTCCAAAAGAAACTCCTCTTGAAACCCATCTTTGCACCAAACCATGGAAATCAATAAAAGGAATAGCATCTTCTATATATGCTATTATCAATGAAAAGTTACCTGACTATAACAAAATTAGTGCTGTCAAGAGATTAAAAAAAAATAGAGATTAATTAATTATGATTTTTAATTAATTGATCTAATTAATCTCTTTTTTAATCTCACCTAAAAATAGCTGAGGAAAGCCCTCAACTTATTGTGGCAGACCAAAAGACTGATATATAACAAAGAAAGTGACTTTATAAAGTCATTTATTGTTTAACAAACGTTAAACAGATGCAACCATTTACATACTGTTGTATTCTTTTGTAAAATAAGTGGAAAAATAAATACAAATAAAATCAAATAAATTAAGTGCTGCAAGTTAGCACATCAGAGTTGCTATTTTCTGAGCAATACAGCACTGAAATTCCTCTGCTTCAGATAATGAAAAATAAAACTGACATTGCAGTGCTGCAAGTTAGCACATCAAAGTATTCTTCCATCACAAAAAAAAGTGCTGAACATCAAGCAATCTATTCTAGTAGGCTACAAATGACACAGCAGCTATGCTGACCACATGTGTCTCATTTCTTCTTCCTCAGCCAGTCGCTAAGACACACCAGCCTGGTAACATTTTCTGGAAGCAAGGCTGCCCTTTTCTTTTGCAATATGTGGCCTGCAAGGCTAAAGAGTCTCTCACAGGGTACAGAGGTAGCTGGGGAGGCCAGGTACTTTTGTGCTAGGACTGACAGCTTTTCATAGACTCCTGAGTGAGCATACCACCACTGCAGGGGACAGTCATCAATACTGATGCTGGGTTCTGCTCTGTAGCGCTGCAGCTCTCCAGACTCAATTCCATCTTCTGAGTCAGAGTCAGACCCCAGAAGGAGTTCGCTCCTCCTCTTCTTCTGAGCTGGTCCATCATCCTCTGTGGAGGGCTGGAGACTATCTGCTCTTCTGGGCTCTGCTGCCTGGAGCATATTCTCCAGAATGGTCCACACCTGAATGAATGAATGAATGAATGAATGAATGAATGAATGATTGTGATTAAAACTAAGTGCTTTTTTTTTTAATTTTATTTAATCTTGTAAAGAACTTTGTGTTCCATATAATAAATAAAAGTTTGATTTGATAATGAATTGGACTCATTAGTCCAGCTTAACCTTATTGTCCTACCTGTTCCCTCTTTTCTCTTGGAAGACATTTCAAATCCTTAAACCGTGGATCCAATGCTGTGGCCACCTCGAACCATATCTCGTTGCCATTAGCTCGTCGTGCTGCCAGATCCTTCTGGAAGGCATTCTTGAACTTCACCACGTAGGCAGGATCATCATCAGTAATGTCCATGACACGGTACAGATGGCGAAAAGCAGGCAGCACTACAGAGCAAGAGACGTAGGCCTCACCACCCAGCAGCTCTGTCACATACCTGCAGAGGTGGAGAGGTTTGCTAAATAAACCTAGCTGGATTCATTTAAATCAAAGTGTAACTGATTCCCAATTTAATTGTCCTTAAAAGTTCCTTGTTATGTTCATTAATTTTGATTTTACACATGTAACAGTAGTTTATATAATTAAAATGGGAAGGTGTTTATTTGAACTTACTTGCATGGTTCAAGCAGGAGCTCCAGCCTCTGCAGTTTCGCCCACTCAGCTTCGGTTGGCAAGACCAACCTGTGGTTCTGTTGGTCCAACGTAGCCTGGACAGCCTCTCGGTTACATAGGAGGCGTGAGACCATTGCGAGAGTCGAGTTCCACCTGGTGGGTACATCCTGTATAAGTTGATCGCTCTTCTTTCCGAGTGCTACTTGTTGTTGGTTAAGTTCTGTGGTACTCGCAGGGCTTTGTTTAAAATGACCAACAATCTTGCGGCACTTTGCCAGTACACCGACAAAACCACTGCTATCGAGACATACCGTGATGGTCCTCTGGAGAATGTGAGCATTGCAGGCGATGTGCTCATATGGAAGTGCTCTCATAGCAGCCAGCATGTTTGCTGCGCTGTCTGTGCCAATGGTGGATATCTTGTTTTCAATACCCCAGTCATTTGCTACCTTGAGGAACTGTTCGGCGCATTTATCAGCAAAGTGCCTGGTTTCTGTTCTCATGACGGTCAGTGCAAATGAGTTGAGGTTCCACTCACTATCAATAAAGTGTCCAGTCACCCCAAAATAGCTGTGGTTGCCAGCTGAGGTCCAGTGATCTCCGGTTATAGCAACACAGTTGGGAGAATCCTCCGCCAAAATCTCAAGTTTGTTTTTCTTTTCGCCGTCGTACATTTTGCTGATTTTGGTCGTTACTGTAGTCCTGCACGGCGGCTTGTATGACGGGTCATTGGACGCAATTTGCAACACCTCTGTCAATCCTTCGTCCTCTACTATATTTATCGGCCTACAGTTCATCGCTATCCACTTGGCAATAACATTAGTCAGCCTGTCGGTCGCAGACTTGCTCATACGAGGGGTATTCTCTAGTTTTGTTTGGCGAAAAGCTTTACTCTGGCTTGCTATATTGCTAACGTCTTCACTGCTAGCTGTTGCTGCACTCGCGGCTGGGTGCTTTGCGTTGAGGTGATAGGCCAAACTTGAGCTGCTTCGGTGGTAAGCAAACTCCTTCTTACACTCTAGGCAGACCACTTTACCTTTGTCAATGGTGCCGTCGGGGCGTTTATGAAATACAAATTTCCCGTTCATTGGGCCAACAACTCTCAGATGCGCCTCCATATCCACACTGTAAGCTAATCACCACTTCTCACCTTGACCTCACGACGTGACTCCACCCCCAACAAGTCAAGCACAAGGAGCCCAGCACATAAAAACGGATTTTATAACATAGCAACTCTCATACAAAATCAATGACGTCAAGAGATTAAAAATTAGATTAACGAGATTAAAAAACATAACGCGCTAAATAGCATTGTAATTAATTAATCGCAATTAACGCGATAATTTGACACCCCTAAACAAAATGTCTATAAAAAGAAAATGGGAAACAGACTTGGGTCATATCTATGAAGAGGTAGAATGGTACCATTTATTGGAACAGGCACAGACCATGTTAATTTCTACAAAACACAGGCAAATGCAATTTAATATACTTCATAGGATATATTATGCCCCTTATAGGTTACATAAAATTGATAATAATTATTCCCCCAAATGCTGGAGATTAAATGCAAGGTGAAGTGATGGTGATCTGCTGTACATGCTGTGGAATTGCCCAGTGATAGAAAAGTTTTGGAGACGGGCTATTGAAATAATCTCAAAGGTAATGGGGATCCAAATTGAATCGGACCCAAAACTATGGATTCTAGGTGACACAGGTTCTATTAATGTAAATTACCATAAGAAATATTTTATTTTACTTGCGAGTACTGCAGTGAAAAAATGTATTCTGCTACAATGGAAATCTGAAAATTCCCCAACATTGAGACACTGGATTAATGAACTAGCGTCCTACTGCACACCTGAGAAGATATCGCATAGTGTAAAAGGGAAATATGGAACCTTTGAAAAAATCTGGGGCCCCTTCCTGGCAGTACTACCATCTCTGGACCTAACAGATCATAGAGGTGTTAGCTGCAGTTTTATGCAGTTTTATCGTGGGGGATGTTGATTCCTGTGCATGAGAGGTGTAAATATGGCCTGTCTGGATACACGAATGTAATGAGGTTGAGAGCCATACAGGGGTAAAAGGGTGGGGGGATGGTGGGAGGGGTTCACATGATGTGCTTTGTGTTTTCTGTTTTATTCACTTTTTTTTATTTTTCTATTTTGAGTTCTTTGTTCGTTTGTTTGTTTTTTTAAAAAAATTCTGTAATTATTAATGTTGGTATGTTATTATTATTATTATTATTGTTATTATTATTATCATTATTATCATTATCATTATTACTATTATTATTATTATTATGATTATGCTTGTATTTTCTGTGTTTGGTTTTCGGATGTCTGAGGTTATCCTTGAAAGACAGATACAAGAGCGTGCACCTGGGAGTGCTTCTGTGGCCAAATGGCCGGTCATGTTGTGGTTATTTGTTGATACTTGCTCTGTCCCATAGTTGTGAGCTTTCTGTTTGTTTGTTTGCTTTGTTGGTTTGTTTGTTTTTGTTTGTTTTGCAATTTAAAAATGAAAAATAAAGCTTAAAAAAAAAAAAGGTTGGGGACCGCTGCTTTAGATGCCATGAGAGAAATAATGTCCCTAAATTACTACAATATTAGTTTTCACCTGAGAGCGACATCATTGTATCAGACATATTAATGGAACACTTTGAAATTGACTGAAAGTATTTGGAAAATCTCTTCACAACAACTCAGTCCTGGGTTTCAGTACCTTAGTTTATATCTTTTATATAGAAAAATATTGTGGTAGTCCTTATTCCTAAAACGATTTATCCCAGTTATCTCAGTGACTCAGACTGTTCGCCCCAACACGCCTTATTAGAAATACTTTAAGAACTATTACAGCAGAAATCATAAGAAAATATTTTCAAGATCTTGACCCTGTGTAGTTGGCTTACAGGCTGTACCACGTAAAACAAGGGGAGTTAATTAAAATCCCAATAGGCCCGGATACTATGATTTCTTTCACAACAAGGTCCAGATCTCATTTCATCCCACAGCTTACCCAAAGCAATTACCCAAAAGCAAAACTAATTCAAGTGATATTTTAACTCATCAGGTTTCAGCAATTGGCTATGGCTATGTTTCATGGTGATGTTTACTATCTATGTATGAATGTTACCTGATAGTGCAGAAGGAACAATAGCTTGGATTGTTTGTCTGAAAATGGAATGGGGCTTTTAGTTTCAATTGAATGAAGGGAAATCTTAATGCATGACCTTACCAAGTCATTTTGGACAATTCTATGCTTCTAGAGCAGGCTTTGTCACGATCCTGGGTCTTATGACCCAGTGTTTTGAGTTTTAGTTCTTTTGATCTTTATAGTGTATATTTAAGCTTTAGGTTTCCTATGTTCATTTGCTTATTAGTTTTCCCTTGTGTCTTCCAACCCCTGTTAAGTCTCCCCTGCCCTTCATGTGTTTCATGTCTGTGTATTATGTTGCCAAGTTCTGGTTGTCATGTCTGCGTCTCATGTTTCCTGTTTTATTTTGAAGAGATCTTGTGTTCCTGTGTTCATCGTGTTTAGTTTTACTCTTCCACTGAGGTCGTTATGTTCATGTGTGTCAGCTGTTCCCCCATGTGTTCCCACTTCTCTCATTAGCCTCCTGTGTGTATTTAGTCTGTGCCTTCTCATTCAGTCTTTGTCGGATCGCCTGTGTTATTCCCATGCCATGTCCTGCGTTCAGGTTTTCATATATCCTCCTCATCATTGCCATGTTTAGAGTTTTGTTTGTGTTTCTGTTTGCCAGGGTTTTCATAGTTTGTGCTTCCTTTCTAGTTTACCCAGTTTAGGTTATTGCTTAGTTTGCATTGTTTTTGCCCTTTTATTTTGTACTGTTCAGTCTGCCTTAATAAACAGCTCATCAGTTAAGTTTGAGTTTTAGAATGTCTGCAACTGGGTCCACTTTTCACACTCCACGCAGTTTGCCTCGGCAAACTGTGACAGGCTTACCTTATTTTAGCTTGAAGGTTTCATTATGAAGCACAAAACAAAGTTGAATAGTGAAAAGGCATTCACAACTATTTATGTTCCCACAGTAGAAACTATGGAAAGTGATGAGTTAAAGATGAAACCATGATTCTTGAGAAATAATATCTGAAATTCAGTTCTGAAGGGTGTTTTGAAAGCTGCTACTTCTTCAAAATCTAACTGAGGCGGTTGGCTAGGCGATGATGGCATGATAATGGGTTTATCTGCCAGTTGCAGACTTGGACATAGTCATCGTGGTTATCTGTAAGAGTTGCATGGAAATAAAGAGATTTAAAAAAAAAAAAAAAGGAAAAACATTGTGCGCCATTATTCTCTGGGCTGAAATTAATAGGTCATGCTTTTAAAAAGATTTTCCTTTATTAAGTTTTGAAAGTAAATGGTGAAAAGTGTTAAAATATGTTCACAAAGGTAATGTTTGTTTGGAAAAAGGAAGGACATATTTACAAATTTACATCTAAAAAGACAAAATTTTCTAAGGCTTTATGTTGCTATACACAGTTTAAAAAAAGCAAACAAAAAACACATCTAGTCCTTAGCAAATGAGCAAAAGCCACTATACAATTTTTACTAGCCGTTAAAAACTAATGTGTACACTTATGTCTGCATTTTGATTTCGTTTAATACGAACAAAATTATATCAGAAGTGCTGCCAGGTGAAAAGAGAGGACCAATTTGTTTATTTGGCAGTTCAATGAAAGGCTTCAATTAGTTAAGAGTGCAAAAAAAATAGCGTTAACATTTGTAGTTTTGTCTTGTTATACAATATTTGAAATTAAAAAAACAAAACAAAAAAACAAAACAGATTTTAGGAAATATTAGTGGGTGTTTTCTGTTTTCTTTTGTTTTTTTCTGTACCACTTGAAGACTAAAGTGGCCCTCCAATGAGATGGCGGTGCCAGCAGTGGCTCGCGGCTCATTTAAGTTTGAGACCCCTGGGGCCCGTTCTTCGTACCTCGCTAAGTAAGTTAGCCGGATTTGAATGTTGACGATTTCGCGTGATCTTGGATCATTCGGTTCTCCGAAGCTCATCTGGGACTTGCTGTCATAGCAACAGATCCATAAGCGTAAACCTGCTCGGGAGCAGGTTTACTTTATGTAAACAGGATTAGATCGCGGCCACTCAGGTATGTCCGCTGCAGTTATATGAAAGCAACAGCGATATTTCTCCACTGTTTTTCCATAAATAAATATTATCAATGTAACTAAAGATAATGCAGTATTTGATTCTTTTATTGATGTCATACAGATACATACAGGTCATTTCCTAAAAAAAGGAAATGTACTATTAATCATTCTATTCCATGTATTTGATTATTTCAGATGTAATTCATATTTTAGAGTAGTCTGTCGCAGCCATTTCCTGTCCGTTTGTACGCGAGCAACCCATTGCGGAAGGTGCAAGATTGATAAGGAGAGTTTTCAGAATTCAGCGTATATTGCGGGATAGACAGGATCCTTTAGCTCAGCGCGACAGTGTGCTCATAGAGAGATATCGATTTTCCCGTGAGGGTATTATTTACAAACAAACAGATTATTTCAGGGTCTCTTTTCAAGAGACTAAAAGCAATATACGTGATAAATATTACCATTCTGTAGAATATTCTTATATTTCACTTTTACTTGTTCCCATGTTCTAGTGGGTCCTGTTGTGGCTCTAATGTGAAAGAGGATATAATGTAATATAATATAATAAATTACTTACGAGTTTAATTTGTCAGCAACTTTCTGCCAGCCCTCTCTCCTTGCTTTTGCAGCCTTTGCAGTGTTCCCTTGCGTTTTAATTAAACTCCGAAACTCCTGAAATCCCTCAATCAAGAGTTCTTGCGCTGCTGCCGTAAAATACTGAGCGCGCTCCTTCGACATCTTCGCCGACCAATCACAGGGTTGCCGATCAATGTTTCTACTATCGATGCGTAGCCCCTTTTAAGCCACTCAGTGATCTCACATTACTTCATCCAGCTATACTAATCGTCAACAACAGGTGTGTTCGGAGAACCGGATTAGCGAGCTCAAAGTTGGCGCGATGATTTGATCTTGGATGTGTCATTTGATCTTGGATGTAGTAAGCGAGGTACGAAGAACGGGCCCCTGGTGTTGAGCACCCAGGGGTTAAAGACATGAGCAATGTAGCAGCTGTTGCCCCTTATCAATCAGGTAAGAGATATAAGGCTATTTTCAAACAACCTAAAGTACAGAATTCTAAACTGAGAAAGAAACGGCATGGACATCCCAAAACATTCATCCAATATGAGACCCTGCAAAGATCAGAGACACTGTAAAAGAGAACAAAACAAATACCCTGAGAGCTACATCTTAGACACTACAGGCCTCAGTTGGCAAAAACACTGAACAAGAATGGATTGTTTGGCAGAGTTGGCAGGAGAACACGCCCTCTCTACAAAGAATATAGCGTCATGCCTTAGATTTGCAAAGTTGTATTGTTGTTATTTTCCTGTATTTACAATGATATGGTTAGCAGAATATGTCAGACTAGCCAATTTAATTCATACTTGCAATATATTTTGAAATCTAGTTGTAAACTGTACACTAAAATCTAATTTGTTCCCAGAACTCAAAAAAATTGAGGAAACTCGTTGCCTCAAAAAAATTGAGTAAAGCTTAGCTAAAAATGACTAAGTTAGGACAACTTATTTATTTTGAGTACTCTGTACAAGCTCATTTGTTCCCAGAACTCAAAAAAATTGGATCAAGTTTACGTAAGATGACCAAGTTAGGGCAACTTACTCATTTTGAGTACACTGTACAGCCTTGTTAGTTCCCAGAACTCAAAAAAATTAAGGAAACTCGTTGCCTCAAAAAAACTAAGTAAAGCTTACTTAAGATGACTGTTAGGACAACTTGTACATTGCAAGTCTGCAGTATTAAGAATAACTTGATATTTCTGACTGCACAATACTAATTGTTTGCCTACTGACAAACATTTCAAGTTCAACTAAATGAAAAAACAATTTGTGGTAACCTGAATATGATTAAAAATAATTAAGAACACTTTTTGTAATGATGTTAAAATGAGCCCAACTTTTATTTTCAAACACAACAAAGTACAACAGCCAACATAATGGACACTGTTCTCTTGAACAACAAACAATTATATTGGCATCACTGTTATAATCTTACAATGAAACAAAGTCTCAGATTTAATTATTCTGAAAATAAGTTTAGGCCTACCACAAGTTTGTTTTGTACTTACATTACTTATATGATCAAAATAAAATATTGTTCTGTCACAAGTGCAGTCTCTAATTTAAACAACACATTTGTTTTTCATTCCAACACATGAGCTGGAATGTTGTATTATTTTAAGGATGGCTTGTTTCCAGTCCAGGCATTGCTGCCTGAATGACTGTCATGGATCCAGGTGATCCAAATGTAGGTGCAGAAGAAAGTCTTTAACTTCCCTTAAGTACAGTGGCAGTGGATGTGGATTGGTGATGCAATGAGCTTGAACCTGCAGGCGACCATATTCACTGACCACACCATCTGTGACAGAGGACTCATCTCTCCTGTTGTCCTGCAAGCAAACAATCATATTTTTTTGGAACATGAACTTAATTGCTTTCTTAAAACATTTTTTTCTGCATTTGGTATAAAACAGACTCCAATTTAGACAATCTCAGGCTCCCTCCCCACCGGAGAGGTGACATTCAAAGTCCCAAATTGTCAGTCTGGATAGCCCTGACCACCACCCAACACACAATAATGTCATGAAAGCATCATTTTAAAAAGGGCAATGCAAACATGGCCAATAACTTTCATTCTAATGATGTGCAAAATGATTTGGGGCACAAAACAAATTTTGCTGTTAGAAAACTTGCAGACTTCACTATATACAGTGTAGACCCTCTAAACTAAGTTTGGGATGTGATCTTTCAAGAAATGCAGACCAAACTGTTGTTGTTTGTTTACTTACACACCATGTCTTGTAGAATTAACTGGAGTCACCAGCAACAGCATCTTGCAGTCATATCTCAAGTCTAATAACAGAAGACAGGAAAAGATCAGTAAAGAAACAACTTCCCCAAACCAAAGCACAAACAAAACAATAAGTAAAACAGGCTGATCTAAAGTATGATTAAAGTTCAGCCTGATTAATATAAATGTCACTGACAATTGCTAATATATTGGAAAACCAAAAATACTTACCACTGAGTTGATGTCTTTCTGTCCAACAGGGCTTTGGAGTTGACGTCACGCCGCAGTACATTGTGGGATCGTGGCGCCATGTCAGAAGGCCACAAATCAAAACAAACACACTGTGTTGGAAGCAGGACTGCCAGAACCATGCTTAAAATCAGCGCAAAAGACAAAGGGCTGTATCGCGACCGATTGCGCCCAGACGCCAAGAGACGGTACTTGGAAAAAATAGCGTGCATCGGTAATGTGGACCCGTATGAAAAAAGGCAGTGGAGCGGAAACCCAGACAGCCTACCGCCGTTGTCCTATCCCGATATCGTCGCGTACCTTGTCTGTGGAGTCAGCGCATACACGGCGAATCATTTTCGGAATCATAAATTCCTGGAGGCGCACATCTAATTCACAAACGGTTGGGTACAAGATTTGGCCGTTTTTAAGCCTCCACGTTGTGAGTACGTTGACCATATGACCAAGATACAGCCAGAGGTTGCCAGCTGTGCGTTGCCATGTAAATAGTTTGCATTTCATGTGTATGTACTTGCTAAGTACATGTGAACAGATCTTGAATTAAAAAAATAAACATACTTTTCCTTTCTGTTTCATATTTCATATGCTGGTTTGCCTGCAATAATGCCAAATAATACGATACTCCGTCAACATGACGTGATTCTATAGCATCACACATTACGATGTTTTATCTAATTATCTATGACCTCAGCGCATTCAAAATAACACGAAAAGCCTATTAAGAGAGATATGAATTTATTTAGAACTCACCGGGAAGAAAATGCCGTGAGCAAACCAACAAAAAATTGGGGATGGCAGAGAACTCGATATCCGCTCGTCTGACCGCTGCAATCCAAGCCTGACGTCTTCGTTTAGTAATATCGGATAAATGAAATCCCTCCCGTTGCCTCCAGGAGGGGAAACGATGAAAAGAGAGCCCATTTTCCAGCTTCTTGCCTTCCCTATCGTGTGATCTAACGTTGCAACCGACAACACAGCACGTACGAACCATAGCTGACGCTTCCGTGTGCTTTCTTTGGCCTACTGTCATGGCGGGAGGGGGCGTGGCCCCGCTCCCGTGACATCACGCTCCAAAGCCCTACAGTAGGAGTGCTGGTCCTGAGCCTCAAAGACAGTAAGAAGCAAGCAGAGGGAGAAAAAACAGAACATTTTTCAGAAACTGATTTGAGCCTTAATGGCCGTGCAATTATTGTAACATAGAGTTTGCTTATGTTGTTAAATAAAGGCTAGATTTGACATTAATAGATGCCACAGATGTTCAAAAGCTGCCACAAAGCATGAAAAAAATTGGACGTCTCTGAAAACGTCGGAGCATTTTTGCAAATATGTGATGTCTTGATAAATCGAGCAGATATTTGAACTTTACACAGCTACATTCTCGCCTGAAAATATCTTAAAAGTTTATTTTGTGACCCAGAAAAAGTATTAAGTTTTTTAGCGGCGCTCCTCCGCCATTGCCGCGCTTACAAGTACGCACAGGCTCCGACAACCGTGGCCGACAAATGCGATCCTCCTTTTCCCCAGACTACCCTTTCTGGGTCACAAAATAACCTTTTAAGATATTTTCAGGTGAGAATGTAGCTGTGTAATGCTCAAATATCTACTTAATTTACCAAAATATCACATATTTGCAAAAGTGCTTCCATGTTTTCGGAGAGCTTTGTTATCCACCAGCGAGATAGCTGACCGGGAGGTCAAGGCTTGATAGAGTCCGGGAGCACAGCTAACTACTGGCGTATTGTTTTCAACCCCCTGTGGTCTTTTGCTACTCAGGTTAAACATGATATATAGTTAGTTAGTTAGTTATGGCTATGGATTGAAAATACCCCCCACACCCCACCCTACCCCACCCCTAACGGCTGCACCTCCCGAAGAATTTTGTCTGGGCTCTTATTATTATCACTTATTTATTTCAAACAATCAACAGAAAATTTCACAGACATATTTTTATATAAGGTTTTTAAGGCTGTGGTGTTAATTTTTAAGTAACATGAGCCCAGCGGCAGCAGCAACGCTAGGCTAACACTAACTAGCTAGCAAGATTATAGACCTGGTGCTAAACTAAGAGAAGCCACAAAATCAGTTTGAATAAGAGTAAACATTTACTCACCAAGTCAGTGTATCAGGTAAAGATCCACAGCAATGACAACAATAATATCTTGAGCTGACGCTTCTCCAGGTTTGTTCAACATATTCCATAAAAAATGCTGGCACTATGAACATGCGGACTGATCCGAGAGGGAGGAGGACGGTAGTGACGTGGCATTTTCAAAACGCATCTTTCATCCTTCCGCACTGAGAAGCAAAACTTCCAGCTTACACTGAAAAAAGTCTAACATGCAGTCATTCATTCAATCTAATAAGTGCCATTCAAAACAGAATAAAATCATTGATTTGATTGTGAAACCCTTTCTTTTTGCATTTTAAAATACCACTTTTGATTTGGATGAAACTAAATATCTGTACAAAGGACACAACGCAAAGTTTTTGATTTCTCTCAAAACATATATTTCTTTTCATGTTGAACAGATAATATCTTTAATTTGAGTCAAAGTGATTTGCACTTGAACACGCCCACCAGAAATAGACCGGGACCCATTTTTATTCTACATGGCTGCTGGAAACATCGTGTCACATCTTTGATTAATTTCATCTGAAAATAAACGTAAGTAAAGCCAAGTGTGTTACAAAAGCTTTTATAATTTGTATTGCCAAAATTGCAGAAAATAACCCCATTTAAGCTGGGTCGACAGCCACCCCCAATTTTTGCATGATTGTAGCTGCTAGCTACAAGCTAGCTAGCTACCCGGCGCGACGTTAGAACTGGTTACCAGCAACCGACCATCACAGTCAAGTTAGGCAAAAAGCCGTTTTTTACCAGTATACTAACTAGCTAGCGCTACCACGATGCATCGGTGGTGGATACAGCTAGCTAGCATAAGTTCATAGTTCATAACATTCATAGTATAACTCCGTGCTCCGCTTCGTTTGAATTTTTCTGGTGAGCTCGCGGTTTCTAGACACAAGCTTGTGTTTGTGCGCGCACGTTTATCTCTGTCTCTCTTCATATAAATATCTGTGTGTTATATGTGTGTACACCGAGCGCAAAAGATAATTATTAATGTGCATGATTTAGAGACAGAAATAACACACCAGCATATAAGATCAATGACATAAGACTAATTGCTTCAATTGACTTTCAGGCGCGGCTCGGAAAAATGTGCATTTTCTGAAGAAATTTTAATTTTAACAGCAAAAAATTGACCCTATGCCAAACTTAGTCGCTAATGGCTGGTCTGTAGACTGTTTGGTAAACCTAAATCAAATTATAGTACTAGCTTTTTATAAGGATGTGTATGTCATGTTACGTATTTCTTGGTTTTTCTATGTTATGTGTTTTATAGAGAAGTAACATTATTCTTTTTTTTCTGTATGCTTTCAGAACCACAGATCGCTCCATCCATTCCATTGCTGAAGCATACATTTTCATTTAATCTGAACAGGTATCATTTTGCATTTACACTGCACATCCTTTTTAAACATTTCATAATAATCTAGACCCTCCCTCATTATCCTCTCATTCACCTTGCTGATGTGTTGGCACTATTGTGTGCAATAATTGCTCTCTCGGCTTCACCCAGGTGTGTGCTCAGTGCTGGTTGTGTAGGGAGATGTGCCCCATTTCCCCCTTTTCTAATCTTCGTAATTGAAAAGCAGTCTGAAAATCACTTTTGTAGTAGTAAGTAATATTGCTATTGCATTAGTTACATCCGTTGTGTGAGTTAGTAAGAGATCCTTGTCCACTAATTTCCTCTGTCCAGTTATAAATGCAGCAACATTTTCTATGGAGGGCAAAGGGAACATTTCATTTTGGTTGTGTCCTGTTATTTTGGAGTGTAACTACTTAAAGAGTAACTGAAGCCTAACAACTTGTTTTGCTTAGAAACTGTTATAATGGGTTTTTACAATGCAATCTTTCAGTTTTGGGCAGTTTTTGACATTTCTGTGTAAACTTGTTAAATTCTACCCTTTTTGGTCTAACTCTTACACATGGTTTACATTGGCCACAGGAACACTTCGAAGTGGTGCGCTTAGGAAAATCATACACTGTCAGCTGCTCCGCTGTTCACACCAGATGCATATTTCTCCACAACGGTCCAAAAGCGCTTCTGTTCATCTGTTTATTCAGAGCTAAAAAAAAAACCCCACATTTACTATTGCAGGCCGTGAGGTCCCGCAGCCTTGCGCACCTGCACCTGTGGGCAGAGTCACACGAAATTACTCGAGCTAATCTAAACTTAGCTTTAGCTCCCTGGCTATCAAGAGATGGGCCCCTTTCTATGCCACTAAGCCGCTGCAGGGCAAAACGATACAGATCAGGGCAACTCAACTTGTCACAGAAGCAGATTCTTCTATTTTCATATGTCCTTCTGGTGGCTGGCCTCTGTCTTAAAGAGAAACTCACCCCCTCTAAATTATCTTCCTGCCTTCTAATTGCTATTTGAAAAAATGCTGAAGAAGGCGTTACTTTAAGAGGCGTTTCTAAACTGTGATTGACGTGTAGCATTCCGTGTTTAGTTTAGCTCCAGTGTGTCTCTGCATGTTGCAGAGGTAATCCGACCATAATGACAATATAATGTCTATTAATCACATCCACACAATCACAACCACTGCAGAGAAGTATTTGCCCCGATTTAATAATTTTTTTAATGATATTATTTATTCTTTATGTTGTAGTTTTCATGGTAGTTTACTTATTGATTGTTTTTAGCCACAATGCTAAAGCTATTGCTGTGTTGCTAACGTCGGTATGAGTAAATGTCTGAATAGAAATATAACCTGTACAAATCACATCCACACAATCACTGCAGTAAAATGAAGTATTTGCCCTGATTTTACTGATAGTATTTATTCTCTTTGTCATAGTTTTCAGCCAGTTGCTCTAAATCTCCTTTGTGCAGCTCTTTGGTAACAAGCTAGAGACACCGGGCGGGCGGGGGGGAGTGTGTCTGTCTAAGACAGTGGTTCTCAACCTTTTTGGGTCGCGACCCCCAATTTACACCTCATTGGCCCGGGTGTGTGTGGTGCCCACGTGATGTGATAGAGAAGCGCTCCCACAAAAGGCTTTAAAAAAAACTCCCAGCAACCATACTCCATTGACTTTGGACCATGGCGACTTCCTCCACAAGAACCAAAAATCAAACCAATCAAAATGAACCACAGACAGAGCAAAGTACAAAAACACACATATATCGCGATTGTTGTTGTTCTTCGGGCTGTGACGTTGCGGACAAAGACTTTTGCGCGCGACTTTTCATAGCCAGATGGGTTCGCCCCTGTTCCCAGTTACGTCCGCTTTATGTTTCCACTGCAACAAGCGAGTTCATCCGCGCTAAACTGAACTGCTCTCAAGCGCACCGTGCCGATTTGTCAGTGGAAAAGGGGCATTAGTCACCTCATGAGGATAGAGAGGTGAAAAGAAATTCCTTTCCCGCAGCATACTCTCCATATTGCATAGTAACAATTTTAACTGTTCCTGCAGGATGCTGATGCTGACATTAGGAGGGAGTGTATACTTAAATCTCTCATTATCTACCTTGGAGAACGTGTTGAGGACTTAATAAAAGAATACATGGTATGTCCATATCTGTTCTGTCTCTACATGAGTATGGAACGCCAGGACTGCCATAATGAATTACTTAAATACACCATTAAATAATTAATTAAATGTGGCAATAATTAATTAAAATTGGAATTAATTAATTAAATAAATAGTTATGACACATGTAATTAATTAATTATTGACACATTTAATTAATTATTTATATATTTCACATTTTAATTAATTATTGACACATTTAATTAATTATTTATGTATTTCACATTTTAATTAATTATTGACACATTTAATTAATTAATTATTGACACATTTAATTAATTATTTATGTATTTCACATTTTAATTAATTATTGACACATTTAATTAATTATTTAATGATATATTTATTTATTTCATTTTGGCAGTCCTGGCGCCTGGCTCTCATCATGAATTAATTTTATCTGTCAGCCTCACCCATCAAACTCAGGGGGCGGGGTTAACGCTGCCCATGCAGCTTCTCTAACATTTGATTGGTTGCCGTGCAAAGTAAGTCAAAACAGGTCGATCCTAGATAATCGATTGCTTCTGTAGACTTGAGGCAGCCAGGTATCCCAGAATGCATTTCAAATCACAGGCAGCAATGGTGGTGGTATAGTTTTAAAATACCCCGTTTTTCTGTCACCAACTACACTTTTAACAGTGTTTTAGCCACGAATGTCGCGCCGTAATCTTCACGTCTGGTCAGGTTGTCAACATAGAACATGTTTGCAATAGTGCTCAGATGTTTTCAGAGATTTCACTGCTCTGCTAACAGTCAGCATGCAGAGTGCACCGAGGGGGTTACGTCAACCGGTTTGTTTACATATTCCACTCTCCGTGTTCCACATGTTGCATTCGCAGATTCTCATTTTCACCGAACGATCGTCTCTTTCCGCCTGGTCTTGTGTGTCTGTGCTTCTGTAACATAAAGAACGAGCTGACATGTTTCTCACGACACCAGCGATCAGCTCAACAGACCGTCAGTTTACCTGCATGCATACTCCTCACCTGTCAGCTGTTTAACACCTGCTGCTAATTCAAGAAACACGCCCACGTTACCTGGTGATCGTCACAGTTTAACTGGGCAGCCGGTGCTCGATATAACGCAATGTCAGCGCATTTTTCTGCATAAGATAAGTAAATATAGTATTTCTCCCGAACGCAGAGCTGCTGGAGCTCGTTTCCTTACAGAGCACTTTATAGGCGAAGCCACTTTATCAGCGGCTGATGTCCAATCACCGCACACAGCTTTGAAACCTCACCTGAGTTTTAGCTCTCAGTGGTTAAACGCTGGACTTAATTCACTCAGGTTTTGTCTGTCGGGTCACGTTTACTTCGCTGTTTTATTTACAACTGAGCAAATCAGTTTGGCTGAGGCTAAAGTTACGTTTCATAACTGCAGAGTTTTACAGACGTTTAATGGTTCACTGGCACATGTGTTAGACTGAACTATTTGCTTTTCTTTATTTGGTGTGTTTCGGATTTAACAGTGAATTTTGAGATTAAACTGACTTTTAAAATGTTTTATACAAAGAGGAAAGAGAAGGCACATTTCCACCGAGAGGAGCAGAGTTTCCAACTACATGTTCATAATGCAGACTGCAACCTGGACAGAAATATTAGATCATCTGTTTTTTAATAGTTATTCAACTGTATTCTAAGCACCAGCTGTCTGTTAGAATTTTTAGAGTTTACTTAACTAAAAATAAATGAGGTTAACATATAATTTGTGTGATTTTTTACTCTCTCTCTTTTTATTCATTTATTTATTTCTTTGCTTTTTCGGTCATGTTGTGTTTAACTGTCAAAGGTTTGTTACAAACTATGAAACACATCGTGCAGACTTCTGGATGTTAGAAGAAAACTAATACTGCTCATGAATGAGACTAAAGGCAGGAAGGTGTCCTTTAAAACTAAACATGTTAGTAGGACCTCCCTATTTATATCATAGTTTATGATATAGCACGTGTATTTCAGTAATAGCCTACTGATTTCAGTGCAGTGGTGAACAGTCACACAGCTCACATGGGTGTTATCTGTGATACTCCTTAACTATAATTTATCCAAGTTAACGTCAGTTAACCATTCAGACAGTTCTTTTGCAATGAAAAACATAAACACTCGTGCTGCCGGTAGGTTTCCTCAGTGCCAGCTATTAACATTATAGCCGCTTATGCAGTAACCATGGTAACCACGGACTCTGAGCGGCTGGATCGACGGAGGTCAGACAACAATTTTACATGTATGATCTTAAAACAGGACACAGCCACTATACGTGCTGGCCTCATATCAAATGCGAATGCAGACTGAGTCTATGCTTGACGTTTGCTTTATATCTAATCTTCCTCTCAAACATTTAAACAGCAGCGAGTTTGCAGCTGAGGGAATGCAAACTCAAACTGTCGGAACAGGTTCGATCGTGGATTCATTTGGTAATTTATTAAATGTATAACTGTTATTCTAATCTGCTGCTGAGTCTCTTACACTGATGAAAATGCAGATAACACAGATCACGTACACCTGTTCAACCAATCACTTTCATTCCACTTTGATCTGCGACAAACTGACGGTTCATCTCTGTTACAGTGTTGCGTTAGACTGCTATATTTTTGTGTTATTTGTGCTGTAGATTTTCACGTCTCTGGAATAATTGGCAGTAATAAGGATGCTTCTCTGTAAAATCATATTGATATGACCCGTGACATATTCGTAGATGACAGTTAGATAGTCAGCTGGGAAACTCTGGGTTAACTCAGAGAGCTGAAGATATCGTAGATATGCTGACCTCGCTCCGTGGTGTACAGGGCCGCTTACCCTCATGATTAATATTCACAATAAAAATATTAGCCGAACATCATGAAGTCTGTGTTTCATAGTGTCGAACAACCTTTGTACAGTTAAAGCCAGCAGCTACTACATGACGGAAACACCAACGTTATCTCTTTTATGCGATTATACGCAGGTCATGCTGATTACTGAACAAAAACCCAAAGATCAGCTGTTAATCGAATTTATTTGCTCTCTCTCCTCCTTAAACATGTTTTTAATGTTAGTTATAATTCAGAATTGGCGACTGAAACACGTAGGACACATAAGAACATCAGGAAATAAAACCCACATGCTGGTTGTTGTGTGCTAAAAACAATGGCCACCAGGCCAAAGCAATGGTTTTGACTCGATCAGCGTTAACCCCGCCCCCTGAGTTTGATGGGTGAGGTTGACAGATAAAATTATTTCATGGTGAGAGCCAGGCGCCAGGACTGCCAAAATGAAATAAATAAATATATCATTAAATAATTAATTAAATGTGTCAATAATTAATTAATTACATGTGTCATAACTATTTATTTAATTAATTAATTCCAATTTTAATTAATTATTGCCACATTTAATTAATTAATCAAATCAAATCAAATCACTTTTATTGTCACGTCACATGTGCAGGTACACTGGTACAGTACATGTGAGTGAAATTCTTGTGTGCGAGCTTCACAAGCAACAGAGTTGTGCAAAATACAATAACGTAAAACAAGCAAAATATAAAAATGGCTAATCTAAAAAGTAATAAATATATGTACAATATGTAAAGGTATATACATTACTGAATGTGTATACTAAATATGTTTTTCTACGTGTGTGTGTTTGAGTGTGTATATAGTATGTATATACATGTTTTACAAATGAAATAAAGTAAACAATAAAATAAGATATATAAAATATACAGAGGTTGGTATGTGCAAAATAGTGGTATTTATATACAGTATGGAGTGCATAATGTTATTTAATGGTGTATTTAATTAATTCATTATGGCAGTCCTGGCGTTCCATACATGAGATGCAGTCTCTTGATGTAAATTTGACAACTCTGCTATTAAATGCAGTGATTAATGTAGAACAGCAACGATTAATCAACTCATCAAGTTAATATCTTAGGGTCCTGTATTGTTTTCTTTTTTTTCTTGGGCTTTGTGGAACTAATTTATGAAAATGTTCCACCATTGATTTAATTTAATGATTATGCAATTCACAATCTGATTAGTCAAATAATTGTTCTAATAGTCTGTGACCAAACAACTATCAAAATAGTAGTTTATTATGGTCAAAGATTTATCAGGTGTGCCAGACTTCAGTTCTTCACTTGTACATTTTGTTCCATATTTTACCTCAAGATATCCCAGAAAGATGAAGCTGAGGAAGAGCTGCAGAGTACCACCATGGCACTCTTCGTCTTCAGGGACAACTCAAGCCTCCTACATCAGCCTCGAGACATCGGGATAATCATTGATGGTGTGGAAGTCCTGAATGAGTTGCCTTCTGTGGCAGCTGGAGTAGCAATGGTCTTTGGACTCTGTTATGCTCTTAATATGGAATATCCACGAGAATTCAGGTTCACCTTTGAGGCTCTTCAAAAGATTATGATGGAGCTTGACTTTAACAAGATGACCTCTAAGATTCACAAACTTAATTGCACAGTAGTGTGTTTGCATGCATGTGTGCATGTGTATGTGCACATGCATGTGCATGTGTGCTTGGTTATTTTGCTTGGTTGGCCTGTAGTGGTATTCTACATTCAAAAATGATAAGAACACCCATTTGAAAGGGAGATTTAAGTTGCTTTCATTGATACATGTGTAGATTTTTTTTTACATTGTACAGGCAAAGTGCACATATAAACATTTTTGAGTACTTGCAAATTGGTTTAAAAAGAGTTTTTATAATGGTTTTATGCCAGTTTTAGACAGGTTGCAGGTTTTATACCAGTTCTAAAAAGATTGCAGGTTTTATACTGGTTTTCAAAAGATTGCAGGTTTTATACTGGTTTTCAAAAGATTGCAGGTTTTATAAAACAAACATTTCTCTAATCATTTCTGCCGTAGCACTAAATCTGTATATTACTAATCCTCTCGATTGATTATAGTTAAAATGGTTTGGAACAATAAATAATTTTGAAATAATTGGTTGGCCAACTGTCTTGTTTTTTATAGGAAATGCAGAGCATTTTTGAACTGAAATAAAATGAAATGTAAAAAATATAGTTTGAATATATGTAAATCAATTACCTGGCTTCAACACAAACATATTAGTTCATGTTAATTTGGTTCGATGTGAATACATTAGGTTGGTTAAATTTCAATATATTAGCTTGGTTCAATAATTAAAATATGGTTCTATGTAAAAAAAATCAATTTGGATCAATGCAAAATTTAAAGTTTCAGTCAAGTCTAGTAATATTGTTTATATCAACATAAAAGTATCAGGTCATATCAAGTGACTCAATTTGGATTCTATGAAGTCAAATATTTTGGATGTGACAATTGGACATCATTTTTTCAAATAAATTGAGTTTATCAGCGTTTTTTCATAAAAAAGTACTGGTAACTTATTTAAATTGAGTTCTAATAACAAATTGATAAAAATTGAGTTCAGCCTATTTAATATTTTTAATTAAACACAATATTACATTTTACAGTGTAATGCACAGTTCACATCTGTCATCAACACAGAAACAGAACGTTTTTATTTCAATAAAACAATAGGTGCATTGTGTGGACATCATCATATTATCTGTATTGTGCCTTCAAGATGACGAGGAAGTCCCCCATAGTGTCACACCAGGTCAAACAGGACCCACAACAAGTAAGAAGAGTGATTACATAAAGTAGGCAGTTCTTTTATGCCTTTAGGCTTAACCTAGACTTTACATACAGGTGCATCCTTATTGAGAAAACTGTATTGAAAACATACTTGGTTAGAGGCAAGACTGACATATAATCAAATAATGTTTGTGGAAATGCACAAAACAGCAATAAAGTAAGACCAAAGTCTTGCCACATGCACTCCTAATCTGGCATACCAGATCCAGTGCTTTGTGAACTGTGTGCTGGTTGAAGCCAGAAGTCTTGGCAGAACACAGGGACACAGGGAAGTGGTAAGCCTTCACTTCCACTTCCTCCTTAAGAATGACTTGATGACTTTCTACATCTGACATGTGGCTTTAGCCTCAGTTATCATGCATTTAAGCATCGCAGCTACTTTTAGGACGCTTTTGCATTTATGTTGAAAAAGAACCAACAACAAGAAATCAATTTTTCTAGTTTTATATGACATAAAGCAGCCATATCATACTTTCAAATATTGCTCAACTAAGTACTTTGGGTAGCCAGGTGCCTACCTAAAGTACGGTACTTTAATGTACATGTGAGAGGTTTTGGTTCTTTTCAAAGATTTGGCTCTTTTTGCTCGGCTCCCTTAGAAGAGCCAGCATTTGGTACTGCTGGTAAGAATAAATATGGCTTTTAAAGCTGGGACAAATGTTGTTAGCCATTTTCCATTTTGGAGGGCCTGTCCAGCTGTCTGTCCCTGTTGGGGGGGTCTCGGGAACCACTCCAGCCTTTGTCTGTCTCCGCTGGAGGGTTCGAGGGGCTGCTTCAGCCTTGTGTCTCTCTCCGCTGGAGGGTCCGATGTGCGGCTTCAGCCTTCGTCTGTCTCCGCTGGGCGATCTGAGGAATCCATCCAGCCTGCAGCGCCACCACCTGCGCTTTCCACACCGTCGCCTGCAGTGCCAACACCTACTTACTCCATCGCCTGCAGCTGCCATGCCACCATCTGGTTCTGCCTCGTCTGCACCAGAGGTCTCCACGCCTTCTGGTCCTGCCTCCTCTCCCCGTCCTGTTCGGCCTTAAATCAGCTGGGCATCTTCACCATCGTGGAGAACCTCCTGAACTGCATCGCCACCGCTGCCTTCCGTGCCGCACGCCCCCCCCGATTTTCTTCGCCTGCGTTGCCGCCGCTGCCTTCCACGCGGTTGGCCTCCTGAACTGCCTCGCCCACGCAGTTTCAAAATCTATTTGATCCACTGTCATCTTCTTCCCCTCTTCTTTTTCGATTGACTGCAACTTCACTACATCCAGCTTGACTTAGCTTGGAACGGTAGTTGCCAAGCTTGAACTTAATGCTTGTTGCCCAACCATCATATCCTGTGCCATTGCTGGGCTCTTTGAGGCAGGGATGTTTGGAAACTAGCTCCTGGGCAACAGATGTTATTTCATTCTTGTCAGGGTAGGCTTTGATTTCAAACATTTCTTGTGCCAGCTTGTCTAGAATTTCCATCTTGATGTCTCTTGTTACACTTAAATTTGCCCCTGCTTTCTCATATACCTCATTGCCCTTGCGAAGTTTTAACTCTACATCATAGGAAAAGATTGGGATAGGAAATGGATTTGGCCACTGTGAAGTGCTACGCATGTAGGTCTAGGTGGATGAGGATGGGCTGCAAGAAGATGCTGAACTCACACTGGCTGTATCAATAGATGAGATGGCGCTATGATCAGATGGAGTCCGTGGTGGCGAGGCTGATGCATTTTCCTCCCAAATGAGGTGCAACACTGCCCGTCCAGCGGGTAGCTCATTAATATCCATCAGGTTGCAAAGTGCGTTCCCAAAATCTGGGTCTTCATATTGTATTGCAAAGTCACCTTCAAGTCCAAGCTTTGCTTGTAGTTCATCTTGAAGCTGCTTCACAGATTCTGGAACAGTGGACAGTTGGATTTTTCTGATAAGTTTTGGACTGACGTGGACTCGCAGTAACAGGGCCTGTGAAGACAAACCAAAAAAGGGGCGCAATTCTAAATAATTAACAAATTCAAAGTAATCAACTGAAAACTATTTAAGAATAATACATACCATCGCTTTCAATGCAGGAGGCACGTAACAGGTGTCACCATCAGTTGTCCAGCTACGCAGTATTCAGCTAAAGGGTGGTAATCATTCAAATCTTCTGGGTCAAGTATTTCCAGATCTTTGTAGCTGCTGTCAAGCCGATATGATCTGTAATGTTCCATAAACCAAGAGGAGAGCTTTGTAGCAACAAATGACACTTTCCCAGAGTCTACCAAAATGTTCAGTATCTTGTAGAACTCAGGCACTCCACTCAGTTGTCCTGATGAAATGATCATGCCTTTAACATACTGGGTCCCATACAGATAAACACATTTCAAAGTTCAAGGTTCAAGGTTCTTTATTTGTCACATGCATAGTTATACAAGTATAACACACAGTGAAATGTATCCTGACACGCTCCTCAACATGTGCAAAAAAAAAGGGGGGGGGGGGGGGGGGGGGGGGGGGTAGAGGAATAACATTATAAATATATATATATATAGTATATACATTGGGTGAATGTGCAGTAGTAGCAGCAAGCAGGTGAATTCTGTACATTAATATGAATAGACATCTGACTATTTTACAGAATGGACAATATAAACATATTTAAAGTTAAAGGAATTGAGTGTCTGGAGGAGAGTCTCAGTCAATTATAGATGATGTGAGAGGGCGGGTATGTGTGTGTGTGTGTGTGTGGGGGGGGGGGGGGGGGGGGGTTGGTTTAGGGCCCGGATGGCTTGAGGATAGAAGCTCCTCTTGAGTCTCTCTGTCCTTGCCCGGATGATGCGGAACCTTCTACCAGATTGTAGAAGTTGGAACAGTTTGTTGCCAGGATGGGACGGGTCCTTCAGTATCTGCGTTGCTCTAGTCCGGCATCTCCTGGTGTAGGTGTCCAACCCGTTCTCACTCCCAAATCGTAACATTTTACGCTAGGTGACAAATCGTCAACATATTACGTTTTCGGGCACCCAAGGCGTTCCTACGTCACGACATCGGAAAACTGCGGACACATGAGAACCGTTTGGACTCAATCTACACATCTTCGCTTTTTCCCTTAAAATCGCTTTAGAAAACACTATTTCACCTCATTAAACTGCTGGTTAAGGTTAGGAATAAGGTTATGGTTAGGTTTAGTGATAAGGTTAGGTTTAGGCTTAGGTATACGGTTATGGTTAGGTTTAGGCATAAGGTTATGGTTAGGTTTAGGGATAAGGTTAGGTTTAGGCGTAGGGATACGGTTATGGTTAAGGTTAGGAATAAGGTTATGGTTAGGCATAAGGTTATGGTTAAGGTTAGGCATAAGGTTATGGTTAGGCTTAGTGATAAGGTTAAGTTTAGGGCTGCAGTACAGGGCTGGAAACCGCCGCGTACCATAACAACGTGGAAGGTCACCTTTCGCGTTCCTCAGGAACGCCGCAGGACGTGACAAAACGTCGGGATGTTACGCCTCGGGAGTGAGAACGGGCTCAGGTGTCCTGAAGCGGGGGGAGAGCAATCCTGCAGCAGTGTTCTGCTGTACGGATCACTCTCTGGAGAGCTTTTTGGTCCTTCACACAGCTGTTTCCAAACCACGATGTCATGTTCTGTGTGAGGATGCTCTCCACAGCGCCTGTATAGAAGATCCTGAGGATCTTTGGAGAGACCCTGAACTTCCTCAGTTGTCGTAGGTGATACAGGCGCTGCCTAGCCTTTTTGGTCTGGGCCTGAATGTGGGCAGCCCATGTCAGGTCTGAGGAGATGTGGACGCCAAGATACTGAAAGGACTGCACCCTCTCTACTGGAGCTCCATTAATGATAATGGGCTTGTAGTCTCTGTGCTGACTCCTTCTGAAGTCCACCACCAGCTCCTTGGTCTTGCTGACGTTCAGCTGGAGGTGGTTGTCCTGGCACCATGATGCCAGATTCTTCACTTCGTCCATGTAGGCCGCCTCATCGCTGTTGGAGATGGCACCCAACACCACTGTGTCGTCAGCAAACTTCACAATGGTGTTGGAGCCGTGGGTGGCCACACAGTCTGAAGTGTAGAGGGAGTAGAGCAGTGGCGAGAGGACACACCCCTGTGGTGCTCCTGTGTTGATGGTGATGCTGTCGGAGACACACCTACCCACCCTCACCACCTGAGTTCTGCCAGTGAGGAAGTCCAACACCCACGCACACAGACGGCTGTTGAGTCCCAGATCCCTCAGCTTTGTGAACAGTCTGCTGGGCACTATTGTGTTAAACGCTGAACTGTAATCAACAAACAGCATTCTCACATAGTTACCCTGTTTCTTGTCCACGTGGCTGAGGGTGGTGTGCAGGACGTGGGCGATGGCGTCCTCAGTGGATCTGTTGGGTCGGTAGGCAAACTGGAGCGGATCTGTGGTGTCTGGGATGGAGGAGGAGATGATGTTCTTCAGCAGCCTCTCAAACACCTTCATTACTACCGAGGTCAGCGCAACTGGCCGGTAATCGTTCAGGTTAGCAAATGACACAGCTTTTACATGTGGATATTTCAGTTTCAAGCACTTCTGAAGAGTTTCATTCAAGAAACAGATGTCAACTGTGTCAATATTATCAACATGCAGACTTGGTTTAAAAAGACTGTGACCATCTAAGAAGTATGCCATCATTTGTTGATGCTTCGAAGAAAGTCTTAGTAGTATATTCTTAAAGCATTGGACATCATGCACAGTTTTATTGAAAAAGTTGTGCTTAGATTCAAATCGAATAGTCCACAAATCAACTAAGGGACCAAAACAACGCACAAGATGACTATAATGTTCAATATAGTGGTGTTTTGGCTTCAAATTAAAATCAGGAAAAGTCTCTGTCAGTAGTCGTCAGTGATCCAATATTTTGGTGTCCACGTATGACAATATTTCTTCTGATAGAGTTGTCGAGACAACAATCTCAACAAGCTCCTTAAGGTCCATCAGTATTTCCCATGATGGCTCATGTTCTGGTATACGGGTCCCAATGATAAAAGGCAGCAAACGCAAAAGTGTCCAGTTTTCATGTCCATTGCCACTCACTCTTCCTGTTCCAAAACTAGCTTTTGTAATTTGTTGTGGCTTGTTGAGCTTATCAGAGAATTTATATAGAAATGATTTTATACATTTGTTTAGTCCTTCAAATGTGATAAAACCCTTTCTGATTAAATCTTGAAGACACAAACACAATTCCACAGGGACAACACCTTCAAAGAAATCATGTAATATATCTGGAGGAAATCCAGTGACTGGATGAAAATAGGACAACGCACTTAAGGCACAGGAACCTTTGACACCACACACACTTTGTCTTTGACCAGCCTCAAGCTCTTCTAGAAAAATGTTATGCTGTTCCACAGTTCTTAATGGGAATTCTGTAGGATCAAGAGTTGCAATCTGATGTTTATCAATACTACAAAATCGACAAAACTTGTCGACATTAAAGGACTCCAAAAAGCCTGCAAGGCTGTGAGCCCCAAGGTTATCTGCACAGACACAAAATACAGTTCCCTTCAAAAAACTATTTAAAGATTCAATGTACACCCCTGTGCTTTCAAGACATTTTAAATCCTCAATGAGTGGATAAAGAAAAGCATCATACCCAAACTGTTTAACGTCCACACTTTTACCAAGAAGAGCAAGCTGTATTGAGGGCAATGTAGAACGAAACCTTGCAGATAAGTTGAGTACAACCCAATAAACAAAAGTTATTTTATGAATTTTTCAAGATGTTCCTAAAGGGTTGCATATTTCAAAGTCGTCAATATACAAAGCTAAACTAATGCAAGTATCTTGCAATCCTAAAAGCTTGTTGTTTTTGAAATACTGCCCATCTCTAAATGATCTGTAACCTTCACTAATTTCTTTATCAAATGCTAACTTTTCAAAGAAACTTTTCTCTTTCAATAAGTTCTCCAAGACCTGGTTTACTGAGACATAAACAAATGTATTTCTAGTTCTCGCTTAGGTGTACTCTTTAGGCTCAATTACATGACAATTATTCTTGAAATAAAAATTTCTCTTGTAATCAGTAGATAATGCACCTTTTGGTTCTGTTGAGATAATTAATGGGTTGGTTTTGAAAAGTGCATCATTTATATTTTTAATTACATCATCATCTGCCTCAATGTTCTGTTCAGCAAGCACCTCTTTGATTCTTTGAAATGAATGAACCTGAGAAAATTTTAAAATGTCACTAATTTCCTCAATAATTCTCTGCAAAGCACTTTTAGAAACATGTAACAATGTTTGCATGCATAGAAAAAGTCTAGCTATTTTATGTTCAAGACATTGGTAATCTACAAACTCATTGTCCTCTTTATCACTTGATGCTACACCTGAACCACTTGGATTTATCAGGGGAGGTACTTTCACTAGGACATGCATCTGCATGAGAAATCAGTCTAATACAGTTTTTTATATCTTTTGAGATTTTGTGCTTTCTGCTTGTGTGTGACGTAAAGGTTGATAAATTATTGGTAACATAGTCACATTTTTGGAAAGGACAGGATACAGTCTGATGTTTTTTTAAGTGCCTTAAAATATGTGAAATAAATGTATGCTGTGAACAGTTTTCCTTAAATTCACAAAAATCACAAAAAATGTTGAGATCTCCTGCCTTTTCTTAGCCCTGTTGTGTGATCTGCTGAGGCCCTGTGTTTACAGACGCAGTCACTGTAAACACAGGGCAAATGAAATCCTCTTCTATGTCGTAGCTGGTGATGCCTTAAGAGTACTTCTTGGCTTGAACAGACAAAAGAGCAGAACTGGCACTGCATACAAAAACTATAATGAGAAGAGAGGAGAGGACAGTGTCAACAATTCAAAAGAAACCTGAATTAATCTCAAATTACCAAAGTTACATTACCTGATTATGTGTTTGGGGGCAGAGGGAGGCGCTCCTGTTCTGATTCCTCTCCTTACCAACTCTCCATCAATCCCTCACAAATCAGGACAAGCAAGCAGTGGTCTGGAGTCGGCTTTTAATTCTCTAAATAAATAAAAATAGCAACTAGTTTTAAAATAAAATACCAGCTTCCTGACCTTACTTAAGAATGTTTTTCTCCTGTCCTAATTGTTTTGGCTCACTAAAGTGAGCTGATTCTGCCTTGTAAAATGCCATGTAAAACAGAGTAAAACAAATAATTTACAAAACATACATTACATCAAATGTTTAATTTATTTAATTTATTATTAACAAATTGTATTCTACATGGAATGCACCAACAGTGTACTGGGATGTATTATGTATGCCAAGGATAATTTTGTGTGATTGGTTTTACAACTTAGAATGACAAACATTGGATTGAGAGTATGAGTGGGATAAAACTGCTGAAGCATCTGTTTAAATTATCAGTGCATTTATTAATGATGCTCCATAAATAAACCAAAACAATGTTGTTTTGTGCATAACAAAAAGCTCACAATTGTGCAGTCAAAATGTAAACTAAAAGATGCTGAGCATAATAACAAAGACAGATTTCGCAGCTGCTCTGTTTCCAAGTTCTATTGCACAACTGACAGCCTGGAGTCTGAAATCCTCTTTGTAACCGTGTCTCTTACAGGTGCCATTTATGGTCCTTATACACATAATATGGTAATATTACGTTGAAGAGGAGTAGTATCACTCTGCGAGGCTCCTCGGTAGCCGTAATAATCCAACAATCAATCAAGCAGTGCAGCTTCATAGCTTAACAAAGTCGTACCAAAACATTTTTTGACAGATTTTTTTAAGCTGTGTACCGGTCAGTAAGCACAACCAGAATTCATACATAAGGCGCACTGTCGACTTTTGAGAAAATGTAAGGATTTTAGGCCGTGCGTCAAGGCGTTAGCCCGGTTAGCTCGTTAGAGCCGCCCAGCTCCACGCATGAGGTGATCCGTGGTAACTAGTTAACGGAGATTTTCCCCTTTAATGCAGTTAAGACATTAACTTTACGCTGACAGCACTAAAATAGTAATCGTCAAATGTTTTCTTTTTACCGACCAGCTCCTCTTTGATAGCTGCCGTGTCCATCTTGTTGCCTGCAGGTGAAGCGATGGGGGAGGGGGAGTTGTGTCAGTGAAGGAGAGAGCCGAGGCGGAGTAACGTTGCGTAGAGACAAAAGTGGACGAAAGAGAGGCAAACTTGCGGCTCCACAAGTATAATTATAATGTAACATAGACTATATCGATATAAACGATATTGTTACATCTCATATCTCGTATAAAAATATATCAATATATTTAGAAACTCGATATGTCACCCGGTCCTAATCACTTGTTCATCTGTTTTGTTCCAGCTTCATTACTGGATGCATAGTTCTAATGGATCTGTGTTTTAAGTTATTTAAAGTCTGTTTGATATGACTCTTGCAGACTCTAGTAGGCCTTCGTATTTAAAATACCCCCATATTTACTGCTCTGTAGCTGCTTCTCTGATCTTCCTCTCCCTCCTGTTTGTGTGTTTGGTGGAGCTTGCTGGCCATGGGGACTCCACCACCCCGTTCACACAGAAACTAAAGCACACATTTTATTGGCTAAAAGTGATTCGAACAAATTAAACGACATGGCAGCGGGCACCCCCGAAATTTTTTTTTTTTTAAATAGCAGCGGGGGGGGGGTTGCCGCCGTTGGTCATGAGCGAGACAGCCTATTTTGTTTCGTTCGGTGGTATGGCGTCCACAGACTGCACTTCGCAGTCTGTGTCGCGGAGGCTTGTCAGATATGAGCGCGCCTCTTTAGTAGCGATGTTTGTCGGATTTTCATTGTTTTGTGACATGGCACATAGTTTGTGGCATGGAATCTTAAATGATATAGTAAACACATACCCATAAGCCACAAGGCTTCTTAGCCTAGAAAGTAATACTATGCTAAGTTTCGGAAAAATACGAAGAACTTCAGTTGTGATATTTCTAAAAGACAAATTGAGACTGTTCAAACATATACTGTCTGATATAATAAAATAAACATTACTTGCCTTTAGAAAGTTGAGATGAACGATCTATCCAGCTCCTGGTATAAAAAGCCTCACGTTCTCATTCAGGCAGACAGCCAGGTGGCTTTCAGTCCTTGCAAAAGCGCAAAGTAGACCCCGCATTATCCAAAAATATGAGATGTGCATGCGTGCTCAGGCACAGAAAGGCGCCAACAGCTTCAACTCATGTAAAACTTGAATTCATTCATTTTGCCAGCAATAAATTTCATCTCAGACCAACTTTTGCTCCAAAACGTTAAAGGATTAGTTGAAACCCTTAATGTATTTGAGTTTATGGGGCAACTCAACTTTTATTGTTGAATTGTGAAAGAAATGACTGTAAGCTCAACAATTGCAAGTTTGATTTTTTACAGTGTTAAAAACACTGCACAGTTTTACAAGCCCATAGCATAAGTCACCATCAAGTGCGGGATCTACCAAGGAGATGCTCTGTCCCCACTGCTGTTCTGCATAGGCCTGAACCCCCTCAGTGAGATCATTAACAAAACTGGCTACGGATACCGACTACGGAACGGAGCAGTTGTCAGCCACCTCCTCTACATGGATGACATCAAGCTGTATGCCAAGAGTGAACGAGACATCGATTCACTGATCCACACTACCAGGCTATACAGCAATGACATTGGAATGTCGTTCGGACTGAAGAAGTGTAGTCGGAAAGTAACAAAGAGAGGGAAGGTAGTCAGAACTGAGGGGATTGAACTACCAGAAGGCAACATTGCAGACATAGAGGACAGTTACAAGTACCTGGGGATCCCACAGGCGAATGGGAACCATGAAGAGGCCGCTAGGAAAGCTGCAACCACCAAGTACCTGCAGAGGGTCAGGCAAGTCCTGAGGAGTCAGCTGAACGGTAAGAACAAGATCTGGGCCATCAACACCTATGCCCTGCCCGTGATCAGGTACCCTGCTGGGGTAATAGGCTGGCCAAAGGAGGAGATAGAAGCCACTGACATAAAGACAAGAAAGCTCCTTACCATGCATGGAGGGTTTCACCCCAAGTCCAGCACCCTGAGGCTGTACGCTAAGCGGAAGGAAGGGGGCCGGGGACTGGTGAGTGTCAGCACCACAGTCCAGGATGAGACAACGAACATTCAAGAATACATTGGGAAGATGGCCCCAACTGACCGAGTGCTCTGTGAATACCTCAGGCAGCAGAAACCCAAGAAAGAGGAGGAAGACGAGGAACAACAATCATGGAAGGACAGGCCCCTGCACGGTATGTACCACCGGCAGATAGAGGAGGTGGCTGATATCCAGAAATCCTACCAGTGGCTGTACAAAGCTGGACTGGAAGACAGGACAGAGCCACTAATCATGGCAGCACAAGAACAAGCTCTGAGTACAAGATCCATAGATCCATTCAAGATGGACAAGATGGCGGCGCGCACGGGTGCAGCGGCTCTTAGCTCTCCAGTTTGGTGCTCGTTTTTACTTTTACTGTGTATATTTTTGAATGTTTGCAACGCCGCCATCTCTTACAGGCGCCAGAACCTAATTGACCTAGGTTTCAAATATAGTTTGTCTGTTTCTGGCGACTATCAGCGAACACACAACATCCTGGAGGAGATAGCGAGACCGCCAGGGTCACCGTGGATGGTCTGCCCGCCCAGCAAGCGTAGAAGGCGAAGGAGGGAGAGAAAGCAGAAGAGGGGATGCCGGTCGGGCTCAGATGCTAGGCTACGCAAACAACCACACCGGCCAGCACTTCCGAGCCTTTTCCTATCGAACGCCAGATCCATCACCCACAAATTAGACGAATTGGAGCTACAGATAGCCACCACGAGCTTTGCACGTAACTGCAGCATTATTCTTATTACGGAGTCGTGGCTTCACCCGCTGATTCCCGACGCTGCAGTCGAGTTAGCAGGCCGCACGCTACACCGGCATGACAGAAACAGCAACTCAGGTAAAAGCAGAGGAGGGGGGCTATGTGTTTACGTGCATAACGAGTGGTGTTGTAACAGCAGGATCATTCACACACACTGTTCTCCAGATTTGGAGGTTCTGGCAGTCTCATGCAGACCTTTTTACATCCCAAGGGAGTTTACAGTAGTTATTGTGATAGCTGTTTATATACCGCCGGATGCTAATGTTGGCACGGCTCTCAGCCTCTTGCTCAACACCATAAACAAACAACAGCTTGCCCACCCCGATGGGGTTTTTATTGTCGCCGGTGACTTTAACAAAGCGTGCCTAAAGACTGTGCTTCCTAAATTTGTCCAGTTTGTGGACTTTGCTACGAGAGGAGAACACACTTTGGACCATGTCTATTCAAACATCAGGCATGCTTTCAGAGCGACACCCCTCCCCCACCTGGCTGGATCTGACCACCTCTGCATGTCCCTCACCCCCACCTACACCCCCATGCTGAGAAAAACAAAGCCCCAGACAAAGACAATAAAAACCTGGCCTGAAGGAGCCCTCTCTCAACTGCAGGACTGCTTCTCAACTACTGTATGGGATTTATTCTCCAGCCACAACCTCCAGGAGTACACGGACACTGTACTCTCGTACATCAGGAACTGTGTTGATAATGTCACCATCAACAAAAGGGTCAGGGTGTTTCCAAATCAAAAACCCTGGATGAATAGCGAAGTGCAATCCCTCCTAAAAAGCCGCAACGGCGGAACCCCCCCCCCCCCCCCCCCCCCCCCCCCCCGCTGCTATTTAAAAAAAAAAAAATTTCGGGGGTGCCCGCTGCCATGTCGTTTAAAAGTCAGGGGACAGGGCTGCATATAGGGCGGCCAGGGCAGACCTGAGTAGAGGCATCAGGAAAGCTAAGGCTGCCTATAGGAGGAGGATTGAAGATCACTTTGCTGACAACGACCCCAGAAAAATGTGGCAGGGGATCAATCACATTACCAACTACAGAAGCAATAACCAGGCGACATCTAGGATTGATGCCTCGCTGGCTGAGGATCTAAATCGTTTCTTCGCCCGCTTTGAGACGACCAGGCCCTCAGCTGTCACACCACTTCCACCCGCCCCCAGCACCGGCACACTAACACTTAGGGAGCATCAAGTGAGGTGTGTTCTAAGGTCAGTGAATCCCAGGAAGGCGGCAGGTCCTGATGGAATACATGGAAAGGTTCTCAGAGCATGTGCTGACGAACTGACCGGAGTCTTCACTAAAATCTTCAACCTTTCCTTGTCATTAAACACCGTCCCGCCCTGCCTCAAAACCTCCACCATCATCCCCATCGCCAAGAAGACAGCTGTGGTCAGCTCAAATGACTACAGGCCTGTTGCACTTACGCCTGTAGTGATGAAGTGCTTTGAGAGACTGGTCTGTCAGCACAGAAGGGCCGGTCTGCCTCCCACTTTGGACCCCCACCAATTTGCCTACAGGACAAATCGATCCACCGAGGACGCTATCACCATAGCGCTCCACACTGCGCTGAGTCACCTGGAGCACAGAGGAAGCTATGTGAGAATGCTCTTTCTGGACTTCAGCTCAGCATTCAATCATATCATCCCAGAGATCCTGGTCCAGAAACTGTCTCACCTGGGACTCTCCACCCCCATCTGCCTCTGGATCAAGGACTTCCTGACAAATAGACCACAGTCTGTCAGACTCGGCCCCCACCTGCCCAGCACCATCACACTCAGCACCGGGTCTCCACAAGGATGTGTTCTGAGTCCCCTCCTGTTTACGCTCTACACATCCGACTGCTCCCCTATCCATCTCTCAAACACCATCATAAAGTTCGCGGATGACACCACAGTGGTTGGACTCATCTCAAGGGGGGATGAGTCTGACTACAGAGATGAGGTCAACAGACTGACTGAGTGGTGTTCAGTTAATAACCTCCAACTGAACACCACGAAAACTAAAGAACTTATCTTGGACTTCAGGAAGGGCAGAGCAGACCCGGCCCCACTTTACATTCACGGGAACTGTGTGGAGAGGGTACACTCCATGAGGTTTCTGGGCGTGCAGATCTCTGATGATCTCTCCTGGACTGCAAATACCACGGCGGTGGTAAAAAAGGCCCAGCAGCGTCTCCACTTTCTGAGAGTGCTCAGGAGGAACAACCTGGAGGAGAGGCTGCTGGTGACATTCTACAGAGCCACCATAGAGAGCATCCTAACGTACGGCATAACAACATGGTATGCAGGGTGCTCAGCTGCAGACAGGAAAGTTCTGCAGAGGGTCATCAACACAGCCCAGAAGATCACTGGCTGTTCTCTGCCCAGCCTGGAGGTCATTGCAAACTCTCGGTACCTCAGCAGAGCTGGCAATATCATCAAGGACCATTCTCACCCCAGCAATCAACTGTTTGAACTATTACCGTCAGGCCGACGGTACAGGTCACATAAAACCAGGACAAACAGATTCAGGGATAGCTTCTTTCCCAGAGCTATCACCGTAGTAAATGGGCACAAAAACAATTGAACCTGCTTAGCTATACCATACTGTCACTGTCATTATATTATCCTGCTATTCATACTGTCATTATATTAATGCTGCTATCCTGTATATATCGTACTTACTATAGTTTGTTTTATTGTACCTTTTATATTTTACATTTATATTTATTATTGTATTTTGCACCAAGGGAGTGGCACTCCAATTTCGTTGTACCCTGTACAATGACAATAAAGGCTATTCTATTCTATTCTATTCTATTCTATTCTATTCTATTCTATTCTATAGAGGCTGGGGTCTATCACACCAGGCAAGACCCCAGGTGCAGGCTGTGTAAAGATGCCCCTGAGACAATCCAGCACATAACAGCAGGGTGCAAGATGCTAGCAGGCAAGGCATACATGGAACGCCATAACCAAGTGGCTAGCATAGTGTACAGGAACATCTGTGCCGAGTATAACCTGGAAGTCCCAAGGTCAAAATGGGAGATGCCCCCAAGGGTGGTGGAGAATGACCGAGCTAAGATCCTGTGGGACTTCCAGATACAGACAGACAAAATGGTGGTGGCTAACCAACCGGACATAGTGGTGGTAGACAGAAGAAGATGGCCGTAGTGATCGATGTAGCGGTTCCGAATGACAGCAATATCAGGAAGAAGGAACACGAGAAGCTGGAGAAATACCAAGGGCTCAGAGAAGAGCTCGAGAGGATGTGGAGGGTGAAGGTAACGGTGGTCCCCGTGGTAATCAGAGCACTAGGTGCGGTGACTCCCAAGCTAGGCGAGTGGCTCCAGCAGATCCCGGGAACAACATCGGAGATCTCTGTCCAGAAGAGCGCAGTCCTGGGTACAGCTAAGATACTGCGCAGGACCCTCAAGCTCCCAGGCCTCTGGTAGAGGACCCGAGCTTGAAGGACAAACCGCCCGTAATAATAATAATAATAATGCATTGGATTTATATAGCGCTTTTCAAGGCACCCAAAGCGCTTTACAATGCCATTATTCATTCACTCTCACATTCACACACTGGTGGAGGCAAGCTACGGTTGTAGCCACAGCTTACCTGGGGCAGACTGACAGAAGCGAGGCTGCCATATCGCGCCGTAGGGGCGTGCTGGGTGTTTTTTTATATATATATATACATATTGAAACATGTGCTGACATGCGCAACTGTAGCTAGTGTTAAGATTCATAATTAAGGAGGGATACAGGAGGAAATCCACATAACACACTGATCCTGCCAGGTGGAGTCAAACGATGATTTTAATGAACACGTGTGGGAGATAAGAGGACCCTCTGTACGCAGACAGCATCAGATCTCGTCTCAACAAGGACACAGCAATAGTTTTATGCATCGAGGTATTTTTAATGACGCCCTCTCTACGTCATCAGATACATACATGCATACGTCAAATCAAAACCACAATGACTTTTGACACAGTTAGAAAAGAACATGTCTCCGTCTCCACGGCAGGTGCATCCTGCCACTGTCCTGCCCGCACTTATCTCCTGGAACATCAGCAGCAGTTCTGCAACAAACTGTCACTCATGCAGGCACAAGCAAAATATGATCAAACTTTCACCTATAAATGAGTCTAACTGCTGTGTAGGTGTGTGTATGTGTGTGTCAGCCTCTGCTGCACTTTGTTTCACCTCTCACCTCACCAGCTAAACCTTGTAACCTTTCCGCCAGACAGAAGGCCAGCACGTACACAACTGAAACTATATGTGTAATATGTTAAATAAATCTTTTAAGCAAGAACCACTACTAAGAGCTTAATAAAAGAATATAAAAGATAATAATGAACACCCTGGTTATTCAAATAGCATCATCCAAACCGCTCCTCAGAATAGCTTGCGCTTACACTCTGCTTTTTGTTTCACTGTTGCAAAAGCACGCTCTGCAACAGCCTGTGTTTCCTGTCAGGACTTTAGCATAGGCTATACTCAGAGGTGAGCCTTTCAAATAATGCAATGTAATCTGCATATAAACATTTTAAGATTATAAAAGCATTCAAGAGCATTTAAGATTATAGATTCAACTCAACAGTTTAAAGTGGTTCTTACTGGACCTGTAATAAAGGCTAATATGATACCAATATGTTTGAACATCTGAATGCAATATCAATACTGTTATTAAGGGAATGGTAATGATGATTATAAAAAATAGCAGCAAATAATACCAGCAAAATATCCCTATACTTTACACTAGTCCTCACCTCCAGTAATTGGAGTTACTGTACTGGAATTCTTTACCATGTCTGTGCCTTTTTATTATCTTGTGATTTTCCATTTTTGTGGAAATCATGCCAACAAAATAGAAAGTTTTAAACCTAATCTTAAAAGTAGAGAGGGTGTCCGTCTCAAACTGGGAGCTGGTTGAAAGCTGCCATGAAAGCTGAAGGCTCTGCCTCCATTCTACTTTTAAATATTCTAGGAACAAGTAAGCCTGCAGTCTGAGAGCGAAGTGCTCTGATAGGGTGATATGGTACTTTAAGGTTAATAAGGATGACCTTATAGTACCTGATTATTCAAGAGGGGCCTGATTATTTAAGAGGAGAAGGAGTATAAATTCATCTCTGGATTTAGCAGGGAGCCAGTGAAGAAAAGCCAATATAGGAGACTAACGGGGACTAAATATATATTAGTCCCTGTTAGTATTCTTGCTGCAGCAGTTTGGGTTAACTGAAGGCTTTTTACAGTAGTTCAGCTAAGAAGTAATAAATGCATCAACTCCCAAGGCATAAGTGAAAAATAAAAAAGATAAAAATAAATGGTGAATGACCCTGTGTACTGTCATCATCAGTCTCTCCAATGTTTTGAGAGACTGATGATCCCCCATCCGTGTTGACCTGGACCAGTGTCCGTTTGCTCATAAAACCAACAGATGCACTGAGGATACCAATTCACTCATGCTCCACATTGCCCACACACACCTGGAAAACCCTAACACTTATGTGAAAATACTGTCTACTGACTTCAGCTCTGTCTTCACTAGCTAGCTCAGGCAAGCTAGTTAGCAAGCAGTCCACTGGGTCTGGACTCTGACCTCTGTCTGTTGGATTAAAGACTTCCTCTCCATCACGTTTTCACTCTGCTGCCCTCTGAAAAGGTCAGTAAGTGTTTGCCCCTTCAGACTACAGAGAAGCTTCTGAACTCTATCTCACAAAACTGTGCACTGTCACCACAGGGAACACCTGCTGCAGAATTAATAAACATTTTGAAACAGATAGCTATGTGTAGCTATGTATAGTTCCTTACAGGTATGAAAACAGTATACACACACACACACACACACACACATATATATATATATATATATATATATATATATATATATATATATACATATATATATATATATATATATATATATATGACACCCAAACTGGGCGAGTGGCTCCAGCAGATCCCTAGTAAAGGCTAAGATACTGCGCAGGACCCTCAAGCTCCCAGGCCTCGGGTAGAGGACCTGAGCTTGAAGGATTGACCGCCCACAGGGGCAAGCAGGCATTTATATATATATATATATATATATATATATCTTGTTATGGTAGTAGTTAATGTGTTATTCTGGGCCGAGTGTCTATGCCAAAAGGAAACTGGAAATCATTGTGGTCATGGTAATGTGCACACAGCGGTTGCAGCATGTTCTGGAACTGAAACCATGTTCATGATAATAATTTAATAATACTGGTACTTTTCCAGACAGTTTTTTTTTCTTTTTCATGATAATGAATAGCATATTTTATCAAATTTAACAAAATTTAACAAACAGTTTGTTTTTCTCTTGATACAACTTGGTGTACTATGATTTTCAAATTTTAGTTTAGAAAGTCTGATAACAGGTAAATGGTACATTTGAAATATATTTTTAAACTTTTGCACTCACAAGGTTTCCTCCCAAAGTTCACGTCACGCTCACTACCTCTTTTCACACTTGGTTCCAGCTGTCACCCCTGAGATTTATATTTCCTCTTTATGAAGTCATAAAACACTCTTTAGCTCATCCTGTTGTCTTTAGCGAGTTTCAGCCGTCAGCTCTGCAAAAATATAAGGTAAGACTTTTACATCCTAAGACAAACCATGAGAAAAACCTCATGTGGTAAAGTTTTGCTGATTGTCACAAGGTTGCTTCAGTTTTTATTTTTCATTCTGCAGCACAAGTGATGATATCATAAACTGATTCACTCTGTTGCAGATTAATAAAAAAGGGGAAGCACTTGAAATGAGTGCTGTAAAAGGCTCAGTAAAAGCTGTTTGCACTCCAAACTAAGGATTGCTCATTGTCTCATCCACCACTTTCCACCAAAAGATAAATATTAGAAATAGTTTTATAGTGACATACTGCAGAGTAGCTGCATTTAATGTGAAAGGTAAGGTTCAGAAAGTATATTTCTATTGCCGGGATGGAAGAAAATAAGGACTTAAAAAATTAGAAATTACTTACTTCATTGTCAATATTTAATCCTATGCAAAAGTCTCTGAGTTACCTCATTTTAAAAAGCAAGTAGAAAAAAAAGAAGAACAAACAGGTGCAGAGAAGAAATACTGTATATAATCACTTCTGTTTGTTTGTTTGTTTTTCTGTCTGTCTGTTTTTTAGCAGTCTAGCATCCACAGTTTTCAGGATATCGCTTACAAATTTTGTCTGATGGGTTGGCAAAGCATTTGACCATAACTTTCATTTTTAGAACCCAAAGTCAAAGTTAAACTTGGAAAAAACATTTTCAAGAAATGATATTGCGAAATATATCATGTGCAGGGGCATGGGGAGAGCTGTACAACACACCTTTTTATTTTTTCAATACGATCCCCTATGACATCACAATGATGCTATAAAGTTTCTCAAAATCATACACTTCATAAATATATCCTAAAATCCCAAATTTTTATGTATCAAAGGAGCCAACGGTTTGAGCCAATTTGTTTCTAGGTAAACATAATAAAACACACTGATTTAGGATATAATACTTCAAGGTCATAGGTGAAAGCTCAGGGTCACGCAAATGAGAAAAAGTCATTTTCCAACTTTAAGCTGTTTTAAACTGTTTTAAAGAGCTCTTTTTGGGGTTCTTTAAAATATTATCTTTAAATACAAAATTATATGACTTCACAATGACAAGAAAAGATCAATAATCTAGACTACATTTACATATTAACAATCCTGACATCACCGTAAATGATCTATGAAAACAATGCTGATGTCATTATTGCAAATTTCCATATTAGCAATGCTGACATCAGCAGAAAACTGTTTTATGTTTCCCCTTCAGTCTGAGCTGACACAGCTGTGACTGTATAGAATCAAAAGCCAGCTGTAATTCTTTAAAAACCATGTTGATGGTTTGAGCACAATAAATAATTGTATCATCTGCATAAAAATGGACAAATGCATTAAAATTATGTCACAAGCTATTAACTTAAATAGTAAATAATAATAATATGGAAAAATAACTTTAAAAAACAACTGCAAATATCTGTGTTGTATTTTATACATTTTTCATTTTGCATTACATTTTATAAATTATATGTAAGAATGTATGAATCAAGTTGTGATTAATGTATGAAAAATGCACAAATAAGATAAGATAAGATAACCTTTATTAGTCCCACACGTGGGAAATTTGTTTTGTCACAGCAGGAAGTGGACAGTCCAAAAGTTATATAGCAAAATTAGAATACAATAAGAATAGAATAGAATAGAAATAAGAATACTGTACTCAACTGTAAAGAATAGAATAAAATAAAATAAAATACTATATACAGTAGAATAAATAGAATAAAATATACATTGGGATAAAAATAGAATGCAAATGCTTTATACAACTGAGTAAAAAATACAACTTTTTCAGAAAAAGAGTATTGCACTTAGTGTTATTGCACGTGTGGATGTGTGTGTTTGATCAGTTGAAGTCTTTGTTGTGGAGTCTGACAGCAGTGGGGAGGAAAGACCTGCGAAGTCTCTCCGTCCCACACCGTTGGTGCCGCAGCCTGCCACTGAAGGAGCTGCTCAGTGCTGTCACAGTCTCCTGCATGGGGTGGGAGATGTTGTCCATCAGCTTAGCCACCATTCTCCTGTCACTCACCATCTCCACTGGGTCCAGGAGGCATCCTAGAACAGAGCTGGCCCTTCTGATCAGCCTGTTCAGTCTCTTCCTTTCCCTGGCAGAGATGCTGCCACCCCAGCACACCACACCGTAAAAGATGGCTGAGGCCACCACAGAGTCATAGAAGGTCTTCAGGAGTGGGCCCTTCACTCCAAACGACCTGAGTCTCCGCAGCAGGTACAGCCTGCTCTGCCCTTTCCTGTAGAGGGCTTCTGAATTATGAGTCCAGTCCAGTTTGTTGTTCAGATGAACACCAAGGTACCTGTAGCTGTCCACAGCCTCGATGTCCATACCTTGGATGTTCAGTGGTTGCAGTGGAGGAGGATTAGAAATATTAAACAAGTATTTGCTATATCTGGAGTGAAAGGTGCAAAGGTTCTTTCATTTCTTTTTCCATGGGATGAACTGCTCTATAAATGTATAAATATCAAATACTGACAAGTCAATGCTTTGAGATGATATTGTTGCTTCCTGCTCTGATTTCAATGCACTGGCTTTGTTCAAAGAAGATCAATACCCTGGAGCCATAAGAATGGGCGCTGTTATTTGCAACATGACTGAAAACGTCATGTGCTTATGCTTTAACAGATGAAACCATTTGGTGTAGGGTGTGTGACAAGCTGAAGACATCTCTGTTTTCTGATAAGGCCTTTCACTTTTGCAGAATTGTGTTGTGAATGAAACTTTTTAGGCTTCCTCTTTGAAATTGTGCTTCTTCCCTGTTGTTCTTTCACTTCTGTGTGTGGGTCCTCTGCATTCTGAGAAGTATGACTCACTTTCTCCTTGATTTATATATCCTCTCAAACACAGCTTCATGTCCTTCACTGATTTCATGCAGGATGAGACGTCCAGCCAGCTGCTCCTCCGGTCTCCTCTTCATCCTTGTCCTCCTCTTCCTCTTCGAGAGCTGGGGCCAGAGGTTGAACACAGACAAAAAGAAGCCATCCTGCGATCACTGCAACCAGCAGCTCTTCTGTAACTGCTCCCACAGTGGATTCACCAGTGTTCCCAGTGTAACGGGCAGTGCCTTGAGTCTTGATCTTTCCTTTAAGCTGTGACCAATGATGACCTGATGGGCCACACGCAACTGAAGGTTCTTGATCTCCACGGTAACACATAAAGTATTGATTGAGTGGGTGTTGGTGGAGGGGCAAGCTGTGGTGATGAAAAAAAAAGAGTGAGAAGAATACCAACAGCTAACTATAGAAAAGTTTTGTTTGATTGCATTTTATTTTGAAAAGTGAGACTATTTCAGCCTTTTTATCTGCTTTTTCTGAAACTAGCAGGATCATCAACATAGCTCACTGGACAAAATACTGGTTTTGTCTACTCACTCCGTATTGTGCAGGTATTGCTGCAAGTTAAAGTTTGAGAAAATACTAAATCGTAAAATTGTTGTGTTGTACCGCCCGCCCGGGGACAGGACTCTTTCGCTAATCGAGACAGAGTCCCCAAACACGCCTCACCCGCTGTACCTATTCTTATTCCAGCATCACTATTACGGGATAAAAAATCTAAAAACATTTTTAGGAGTCCCGTACATTTGCGAGGAGTGTCACAGCGGATACCATATCCTGGAGAAACACGTTTCTCAAAATCGCTGCAATCTGTTTCGATCCCGCATGCCCCGCTCACTTTCTGGACGCTGTAATCTGTCCGGATTGTAACAGGTCATGTCGCACTCGCAAGTGTTTCTTGAAGCACAAACAGCGCAGACTTCACTCTAGTTCCGATCTCAGCATTTGTCAAAGACTGTATAAATGCCCGGACTGCAAACTCCTCTCCCGTCGCGAGAAGCACAGGTGCGGAGCCGCCAGATGTAAAATCTGCGGCGCAGAGCTGCCTCCGGACAAAAATCAGCACCTGTGTTACATTCAACCTCTGAAACACGAAAGCCCTGATACAGCATCTATAATCTTTTATGACTTTGAAACCTTCCCAGACAGGGAGGGGGTGCACGTCCCTTACCTGGTGTGCACTAAATCGATAGAAGGAGAAGAGTGGTGTACTTACGTTCTAGACTGCGTTGAAAAGTTTGTTCAAAGATACAGAAGGAAAAGATATAGGGAGGCGACGTTCATAGCACACAACGCTAAAGGTTTTGACAGCTACATAGTTCTCAGCCACTTGGTGGGAGAGGGCATGACACCCTCGCTCATCATGCAAGGCAGTAAAATTATGTTTCAAAGAATCGGATTTCCTTCTTAAATTCATAGACTCGCTTTCTTTCCTCACCATGCATCTCAGCGCCATGCCCAAAGCTTTAGCCAAGGGATTTTTTCCCCACAAATTCAGCTCGCAGGGTCGTTTAAAATACGTAGGCCCATACCCTCCTCCTTCGGAGGCACGGCGAGGCCTTGCGAGGCGTCTTTAACTTTGAAAAAGAGTCGGTGTATTACTGTCAAAATGACGTTAATATCCTGAGGGAGAGGTGCATAAAGTTCAGAGACAGGTTTATAGGCGAAACTAACGTGGACCCTTTCAGCTGCGTCACTATAGCTTCCGTGTGCATAAAAGTGTTTCTCAATGCAACGATAAGATGATGGTCTTGAACAGTAGCAGTAAAATAATCTCTTTAATTCTACAAGTTATAACGAGCGCTGCATGATACCTCCCGGCGCGTCGAATAACGTTTTCATCGCCGCTTTCACCACCGCCTACACCCGCCTAAAACTCTGCGAGTATTTAAAAAACTGCAGCGCAACGTTCTGTACACCGACACCGACTCTCTGATCTACGTAGTGAAAGAGGGGGAGGAACCTCTAGAGCTGGGCAACTATCTCGGGGATCTGACGGACGAATTAGACGGGGACACCATCCAGGAATTTGTCTCCGCAGGTCCCAAGAGCTACGCCTACCGGACGAGAACCAAGAAGAAGCTGGTGGTAAAAATGAAAGGTATAACGCAGACCAGAGAATGCTGCGAGCGGATCAATTTTGACAGTATGAGCGAGCTGGTGGAAAGTTACCTTTCGGGTATGAAGGAGGCGGCGCTCGAGACCCCTCAGCATGGCATTCAGAGGGATAAGAGAGGGTTTGTGCTCAAAACAGAACATTTCAGAAAAAGTCTTGCGTGGTCTACGACAAGAGGCGCCTGCCTTTTGGGTACTAGTTTGTTTTCTTTTAAAATGGAGGAAATTGATTTTGATCACAGACTGAAAGTGCCTTTTTCCTGTCTCGTTGTGGGACCTAGCGGGTGTGGGAAAACTCATTTTGTAAAGTGTGTTTTGGAAAACTGTGAGCACGCCATGAATACTGTGCCCGTGAATATTGTGTGGATTTATACTTCTTTTCAACCCATGTACGAGGAACTGTCAAAGACGAATAAAAACATTAAATTTGTCGAGGGACTGCCTGAATCTTTGGAAGGTTTCCAAGACGCTCTGGTGGTGCTGGATGACGTCATCTTTCAGGCCTCAGATAACCCGGAAGTGGTTAAAATTTTCACTCAATACCGTCACCATAAAAACGTGTCGGTCATGATACTGACCCAGAACATTTTCCATCAGGGCAAATACAGCCACACCATCAGCTTAAACTCCAATGATATGGTGCTGTTTAAAAACCCCAGAGACAAGCTGCAGATTGAGATTTTGGCCCGTCAAATTTTCCATTCGCAAAAAACATTTTTCTCAGACAGTTTCAAAGATGCCACGGAGGACCCCCACGGGTATTTAATCCTCGATCTCACTCCCTCCTGCCCAGAAGGCTACAGAGTGCGCGCCAGTCTGCTTCCGGGTCAGCACCCCGTCATCTACCTACCCAAATCCAAGTGGCAGCTCACCATGTCCCAGCGTATAAAAAGGAACGCCGTGTTACTGCAGGCTCTGTACCACGCGTCGCCGCAGAAACGCAAAGACATTCTCGCTCACAGCTCCCCGGATTTCCTCCAGGCGTTGTGCGAGATAGCTTTAAATCTTTTAAAGGGGAACGTACCTCTTTCCGCTTCTCAATACCAAAAACTGAAACATCAGAAAAAGATAGTCAGGCTGCTGGCCGACAAGAAAACAAGCTTAAACCGTAAATGTCAAGTTTTAAAGAACCAGAAATGCTGAGATGTTTAAAAAAATGTTTCTGGTTCCCTCTCACGAGTTGAAAAAACTGACCCGACCCGCCGAGCCCACGGTCAGAGAAGCTGCCAAAGATGATTTGGACAAAAGGATGAAAGCTATACTGGAGGATCCGCGGCTAAATTCGTACGAAAAAGTCAAAAGATACGAGTCTTTGCTGCGGAGGATCAGGTGACTTTCCACCTGCCGCCCGAGCCCACCCCTGCCGAGCAGCCGCAGCAACCAAGGGAAGAGGACGAAATGGTGGAAGAAGTATTAAAATCCCTACCCCCTCGAGACCGCAAAAACGCCCACTACATCATGCAGAAATTAGCGGAGGGGGGAGGAGGATGGACAAAGAGGGGGTAATTTGTTTACAAGGGGGATGCAGTGCGGGGCTCTCACATGATCGACCTATTTAAAAACCTGTCCCTCTCTTTTAAAAGTAAAAGCCAAACGCGCCCGAAAGGATGGACGGCGTTTTTAACTACTTTGGTCAAATCAAACATCCCCTCATCCTCCATACATAACCGCCAAGCTCGCGACCAGTATGCGTTTCCTTTTATCAGGGCCGCGGCGTGGCCCAGCCTGACGGCCGGGGAAACCTTGACTTTTTTGACATATAGAGGCAGAAGTTATCTTTAGAGCAAAGTCCCCATCAGGCAGAAGGCGTCGCTGTTGCGTATCAATTTAATTCTCAAATCCACCGAGTTCAACAGGAGCCTCTTGCAGAAAAATATGTCTGTGTGAAGAGGGCCCAGCGGTCCACTTCTCGCGACTCTCTGCTGTATGCCTTTGTTCGGTCCGTGTCTTTGTAAAACAGGCTGGCGCTGAATTGACTCTTTAGAGTGTCTTCTGAAAGGTCGAGCAGCATCTCGATCATGGCCCTGTATGGGTGATTAGCGCTGGACTGAGAAATTAGACGATCACCCAGAATAACGTCGCACTGACTGAAAATTGTATTGAGGGGATAATTGATGAGCGCTACGCCGGCATCGGGCGGGATGTCGGTCCCGTCCCTCTCCGTAATTTTCACCCTCAGATGGAGCATGGTGTCGCTCAGATCGAGATACTTTTCCCCGTCTCTGGGGATGAAAAATTCAATGGGAGAGTTGTTGTTCAGGGCAGAGAGGGGTTGGCACTCTTGATATTTTTTATCCTCTATGGAAAATTGGGTCATGGGAGCCGAAAATAGATCCAGTTCGGCCAGGGTGCATTCGGCAGATTTCCTGTGTAAGAGAGACATTTTTTTTTCCTCTTTTTCTTCTCTTCTAAAATATGTCTGAGCTCCGCTGGGGGATCCTTCTCTTTCCGCCGCCGGTCTTGACTGATTTGGTTTTTACTCCGGGGTTTTTATTTTTAACCCGCTCGCCCGGAGGGCGTTTCCTCTTCTTGCGGGACAGGACCATCATGCCTCCCGTGCCCTCCTGCCGGGGCTCGGTCAGCTTCCCCATCACTCTTTTCACGGCGTCTATAGCGATGTTGGTGGCGGCCGTTTTCAGGTGAGGTTTGGCTACGGCAAATCCCGTTTTGAAGAGAGGAGATACAAAACAAAACATCCTGGAGAAGATGGACCCTATCCCTCTGCCGTACTTCACGGGGGCTCCGTAAAACCCCGGCAAGGATCCGCACACCTGTCCTTCATAATACCTCACAAAATGGTGAGGGTCCTGAGGGAGACGCGCCGCCATTCTCAAGTGGGTTTAAAGTGCAGCTTGGCGATCGTTTTCCCGTAAACAAAATCCACAAACCTGTCACAGTCCATTTTAATTTCGAGGTGGATGGTTTTAATGTATTTTTTAGATACGCGCAAGTAATGCACCGTGTGGTACCTGATGCTCACCACGTCTCCGTAATCACCTTTCACGTTCACTACGCTCAGCAGCGGGGAGTAGCTGTCGCCGACCGGTTGATACTGAACGATGTCGGTGTAGAGAAACAGGTTAATTATATATACCCGCGCTCATATCGCACGGATAGGGGGTAGAGCGCTTCGACAGAGTCCACCACTCGTTTGCTTTCAATCCTAGCATGTAAGCCAGAGGAGGGAAGGCCCTGATTTTATGGCCCCCATCGCCTTTCACATTCAGACGCTTGGTGATGTTGTTGAAAGAGGCCTCGAATGAGGGGTCGTACTTTTGGATTGCCAGCACCAGGTGCTCCAATAGATCTTTAATGCGGCCGTAATGATCTCCCCTGCCAAATTTTAAAATCACCAGGGGCTGATCTTCCTCCGTCGTTCGCATCAGCTCCAAATAAGAGGCGTCCGGGGAGAGATTGTACCAGGTGCATGGATAAATAAATTCGCAGAGACCTACGGTCTATTCTCCAGTCAGCTCGATGGGTTTGGCCAGATCCACGGTGTAGCAACTGCTGGTGTTATCTTGAAATAATTCCTCGCTGGCGTTGGAAGGCAGGGTCACGTAAAACCCTTCGGACTCCATGAGGCGCGTGAAAATAAGTCGAATGATCCGAGGGCTCTATTTTTTATACGCCGACCACTTTCGGGGCTTTCACCCAGCTGTTGAATTTATCCGGCCAGTTTTTCCACTTGACAAAAAATTTTCACCTCTGACTGTGCGCCGTTTTAAAATTTTCTCCACATGAAACGCTTTGTCCTCGGTCATTTTCACTTTCTGTAGCTCGGCCTCATAAAACGACCCTTAGATGGGTTCCCCGTCATAATCTTCCAGCTTGTACACGGGGGGCGAGCGCTGAAGGGCTCGGGCCACAGTAAAGGTTTCGTGAAACTCTGCTCGTATTTTTTATCAAATACCCCTCTCAATTTGGATATTCTCACCAGATCCCCCCTCTTAAATTTCATCCTTATTTTCAGACGGGCGGGGATAGTTCTGTACAAGTTGCGAAACACTTGATCCGCGTTCTCGGGGCACACCTTCTACCCTTCTAACAGATCGGGTAACACCTCCAAGTAGCGCCTGGTGTTGTGGGCCATGAAGTACCTCCACATTCGCGTTTTTAGCGTGCGGTTAAACCTCTCCACCACAGAGCCCTTTAAGTCGCTGGCGGTGGCAACATGAGTGATGCCGTGATTTTTCATCAGAGCCTGAAAACTCTTGTTGAAAAACTCTTTTCCCGCATCTGTTTGTACATTTTCAGGTATTTGGCTCTCTCTCAACACAGACTCGAAAGCTTCTGTCACTTCCGACCCCGTTTTCCTTTTAAGGGCGCGTGCATAAGCCTTTTTTGAAAATACATCTATGACGGTCAATAAATAATTAAATCCATCGTTGTATTCAGACAGGTGTCTCATATCGCACAGATCGGCTTGAAATTGGTTCAGCGGTTTGGTCACAAACACTCTGTTTCTCTTAAATCTTACTCGCGCCGGTTTGTGCAGCATATAAGCGTCCTGCTCGGATAAAAAATCTTGAACCTTGCGAGCATCCACTTTTTTACCGGTCTCCTCTTCCACACCCCGTCGGAGTCGATCTACTCCGCCGAAACTACCGGGGTGAAGGGGGTCATAATACACTTTTTCATTGCTCTTTTCTCAGCCATCCCGTCTTCTGATAAAAGCCTTCTGTGTTATCGCGTCGCAGGAGTCGGCTTTTATTTTGAAAATCAGTGGGTTTATTTATTTGTTTTATTCAATAACCAGAGATCTGTTTAAACATACTTTTTTATTCAAAACCAGAGATGAAAGCTTTAAGAAACAGACGAAATACATGTTTTTTAATTTTATTTATTTTTATTCAAAACCAGAGGCTTTAACATGCAAAACGGGAATACATTTTTATTCAACACCAGAGATAAATGCTCTAACATGCAAAACGGGAATACATTTTTTTTTCAAAACCCTGAGATAAACACGCTTAAAGAATCAAACGGGATACATGTTATTCAAAACTCGGATAAATACATGAGTTAAAGGTGCGCTTTTTTTTTTTATTCAAAAACATTGAGATAAACATGCTTTTAAAAGTGCGCTAAATGCAGGATGATCAGCGTTTTTTATTTAAAACCCTGATATATGCTTTAAGATACAGGTTTTTTTTTTTTTAAAAAAAAGCAATAAATCCATGTTTTTAAAAAATGAGGTAGGATTTTAAGAAAGAGGATACATGTTTAAAAAAGTGTTAAATATAGGATACATGCTTTAAGAAACCAAAAAAAAAAAAGAATCAGTCTCCTCTGTAGCACTCTGTGACCATGCGCAGCTGCCCCATTTTGTCCACGTCCTGTCCCACCAGATTGTCGTAGGCCTCAGTGATGGCGTCAAAAACTTTCCTCACCGACTTCAGCTCGTGCAGCAGAGTCTCCGCCACCGTGCCGACTTTGACGTTATCCGTCTTGATGTTGCGGGCAATCAGCAGACGTTGAATGGAAGGAATGAAACGAGGGGTGAGGAGTTTCTTCCTGATGCTGTAATAGTTGTCGGAGTAAAAATCATCCTCCAAGATTTGCAGACACTCGTGTTGCCTCTGGCTGGGATGATTGATCTTACACCTGTTGCATTCTTTGGTGCGGTACTAGATGGTACTGACAAGATTATACACTGCAGTTTTCACAACATCGATGAATAAAGAAGATGCCCAGCCGTCCAGCTCGTCGGCATGCTGCTCCTCCGGGGCTCTGTAGTAGCCGGGAGTGTCGGGTAACAGCGAGCCCTCGTCCGAAAAACAGTCCGAGGAACTGACCTCCTCATCGCGAAGCAGGGTTGCAGAGTCCATCTTTGAGCTAAAAAAGGCTTTTTGAACGAGCTTCCTTTTTAAAACAAAAAGAAGGGGCGTGGTCCGAGATGGGCGGGGATTTTAAAAACCACAGAGTTTTTCTCGGCATCTCTCCAGCAGCGGCAACTTTGAAAAAGAATTGTAACATCCTTCCTCACTTGTAGCATGATGGTTTTACCTTTGGCGGGTAAAACCATCATGCTGCGAAATCAACCGCAGTCGGGGTTGAATTTCTCCATGACGAAAATGTCAGGTGCATCAGACTCATCTGTTGAGCGCAGGCTGGCCCGCAGTCTCCATCTCCCCGTGGCTGTGGTTCCGGAAGACCAGACGGTTGACAAGATTGTTTTAGTCTTGGCCAGTTCTCCGTCCTTGAAGTGTATGCCCCCGTTCCGGGGAGGAGGAGGAGGAGGAAGACCCTTTTCTTCTTCTTCTTCTAAAGCTTTTTCTGCTGTGGGGAAATCTACTTTCTCCTCTATTTCAACAGAGGAATCCTCTGTTGAACCGAAGCTCTCCCAGCTCGTATTTGAAGACGTAGCCCCACTTTCCACACCCCTCAAAAGGTAGAGGCCATTCTCCGCACGCAAGCCGGTATCTGGCTGCGGAACATGAAGACGCTCTTATTTTTCTCTTCTCTCCGCGGAGCATTGGCAGCATCGCATCTGTTACTGTAGACAGTGACGGGGGTGTCGCTGATCACCAATGAGGACCAGTCGCCAATTTCTCCCAATTTTCCACCCAGACAACAAAATTGAAAAACCATATCCTAGATTGGCCCAGCCAATTCCAGTTTCCAACAATAGCTGCTACTACTGCAGCTACTTAGTATTAATATTACTCTTATTACTCTTTCTGGGTCGCAAAATAAACTTTTAACATATTTTCAGGCGAGAATGTAGTTCTGTAATCTTCAAATAACAATTGTGAAAGCTAGACCCCCCCAATTTCACAGTCGCTTATTTCCGGTCTACCCGGCTTTCGTAGGACCCGGCCCACTTAGACCGCGAAGGCCGGGTGGACGCAGCCTCTGAATTTTGACACCCCGGCCGGTGACATTTAACTTATTTTTTTCCGATAAGTAAACACTGTAAAAACCCCTTTGAATGTCTCCCTAATTCTGAGGTCTCAAGGTTGGCAAGTATGTGCTAGGCTTTGGCCCACATCAGTCTAAAACTGTATGTAACCATGAAAAAAGTGTTGCCATGTCCGCCAGGACAGTATAGTATAGACAGTATAGACTCCTTCACAGTGGACATTGAGTTGCTGTGTGGGGCACCAGTAGTCCATGTCTGTTGCTGTAGTTCATGTTTAGAATAAAAAGTCCCAGCTCACTGATTTGATCGGGGCAATAGTGCCTAAAATCTTGCATAATTTTGCTGAGAGATCTTTTACTTTGTGGTAATCTTAGATGAGTAGTTTTATGGACAAAAACTAGCAGGTCATTCAGTGTTCCCTTAGTGCTAATGTGTAAGAGATGTTGGTGTACTATAACTGAAGTAATGTTGTTAGGTCCTTAAAGTCATATTCTTTTATTGTCATGTCTCTATTTGAAGGTTTTTTTATTTTTGTATGATACCTGATTTATATGGAATATGGCTGAAGTAAACTAAAGTCTAAAATCAGTCATTTGTTTAATAGTAATTTAACATTATATAATTCACATATAAAACTATGAATTGTAATTTTAAATGATTTAAAAGCATGTAGAATAGCATATGTAGGCAAGTATATTTCTCCTTTTTTTATCAAGAAGCAAAGACAAAAAGGAAAAAAAAAAAGAAATAGCGCAGGGTTCGGTGGTTGAATCATCCGTCCCCACCAACGCCAAAACCAAATCTACGCCCTTGCTGCAGGGAGACCTACCTCAGCACTTGTGCAGGTGAAGCCAAAGGGAAGATATGCTTCAAGGTTCAAGGTTCTTTATTTGTCATATTTCACTGTGTGTTATACAAGTATAACACACAGTGAAATGTATCCTGACACGCTCCTCGACATGTGCAAAAAAAATGTTCACCATATTTTCTAGTCTTTGGCTTAGAATGAAGTTGGTTTGGAAACATATTCAGCGATGCTTCATCTCCTGCTTTGCGTTTCTGTAGGCGCCCCGTTCTAGCAGTGTCGAAGCGTTTTGTTTTTTCTCCCCATTTCATCCTGCGGCCCCCCTGCAATGGCTCTGCACCCCCCCTAGGGGGTGGGCCCCACACTTTGGGAAGGTCTGGTTTAACCATTCTTTCATTTGAAAGAATGTACAATGATAGGTTGGTGACACATTTCTTATCTTCATCACATCCCTACAGATGCAAATTCAGACATTAGAACAGTGGTTTTCATTACTCATTTCTTATTTCCCATATTCACCAAACTTATAGTTTGACTTGTCTTTGATTAAAAATAAAGATGATTTAGAACTAACAGGAAAATTTCTGTCTTAGCACTTTGATCATTTTTACCACATAAGGATGGATGTTAAGATCATCAGATGTGATGTCAGGAGGAAGCCAGGGGGCTTTAATCTCTTTGTCTCACTGCTCTCAACACTTGGGGTTCTCAAATGGTATAGAGGAAGGTGTTGAAATAGTTGAAAAAGTAGTAAACATAGGAAAGTTTGCACTGTCACTTTTTCTTTGTCTACTTCTTCTATTTCATCAGTGAGACAGCAAATTTTAAAAGGAGACTTACGGTGTGTTCACACCGAACGCGATAGGCGCGAGCGAAAACGCCCCAAACGCCCCTAATTTGACGCGTGCACATTCGCACCTCAACGCGTGTCCAACAGAAATCCATCGCGCCTCAAAATTGCATATTTTGACGCGCGTGAGCCGGAAATGTGGGAGGGATGTGGGAGGAAGTTGTGCCAGACAGTATCTTTGCTAGATGGCAGCTGTCGAGCTAGCGCTTGAAGAGAGAGTCTCCCTTCTCTATTTACTGTGGAGAGCAGAGCAGCGGCGTTAAGGACGTCCTCGCAGTACCTGGGTCCGGTCCTCCAGAGGCGTGAGCAGTTTGAGTTTCACCAATTGCTCCAGGAGCTGGATGACGGCGATGACAGCGATATCACTGTCTTTCACTTGCCCAGTTTGAGGACCTGCTTTCCCGCGTCGGTTCCAGAATCGCCCGCCTAGACACCAACTACAGGCGCTCAATCCCACCTGCAGAGCGCCTGTCCATCTGCCTGAGGTTAGTAAAAGTGTTTAATACGGTAGTCCTTTATTGATACCTGTGCTAATATATGCTAAACTATCATTTATACACTGCTAACATGGATGTGGTATGCTAACAGTGAATGCCGTCGGTGTTTACTGAAAGCAAACTGTGTTACGGAGACGACTGTTTATAATATTTCTAGTGATACTCGAAAGGTCTCATCAAGTCCCGATTTAATTCGATTTATGCTGTTATCAGTGTTTGCAATGATAGCATGGCTGTGGTGTCTATCAGTGTATGCTCTCGGTGTTTGCTGATATCAAACTGGTATGAGGACCACTGAGTTAATCTTTGTAGTGATACTCACTCCTTTTTTTTTATTTAAACCTGGTTTAATTCTGGTATAGTTGAATATTTGTATATAATCCCTGCAGCTGTCAGACTCTATAACAGGGGTCACCAGCCTTTCTTAAATCTGAGAGCTAGATGAAATTGTGAAGTTTGGTTCATCTTTAGTTATATGATTCTATCTAGCATATTCTATCTTGATATGCTGTCTTATCACAGGTTAATTTTTCAAAAATATTAACAATGATTTAAGCAAGGAAAGGGCTACATGTCAACATACAACTCTTTATTTCTATTAATGTCTTACTTCATTCCTACCTCACTGACATGTTGAGGAATTATGAGAGATTGGCTCACTGTAGTGGTAAAAGTTGCTACCAATCAAATTATGATATGGTAAAGTTAAAACAAAACACAACTGACTGTTTTATATTATATCTAATATATAATATGTAATTATCCTTATAATTACAAAATGTTTTATGTAAGATTTATGTTTTGTAATTTAAATCTGAAATCACAAAAGTATTTTTGAATTTGAATAATGTATTTTGTAACTGCAGTACACATAATACTAATTTTGAACAATTTTGTCCAGGTCCCTTGCCGCCGGGGATTCCTTCAGGACCATCGCGTTCAGTTTCAGAGTCGGTGTGTCCACGGTGTGCCAGATCACCCTCCAGGGAGCGACGGCCATCTGGGACTGTCTAGTGGACGACTTCATGGCTGTGCCTTCACCTGGAGACTGGCGGTCCATCACAGAGGGATTCCAGGAGCGCTGGAACTTCCCTCTCTGCTGTGGAGCTCTGGATGGGAAGCACATCCAGACAAAGGCACCCCATATCGTATAGGAGACACACACATTGATATACACTAAATATTTATTTCATTTCTTTTTTTGTGGTGCCCAAATTTATGCACCTGCTTGATTTTGTTTAAACAATTATTGCACTTTCTGTAAATCCAGTAAACTTCTTTTTACTTCTGAAATATCACTGTGTGTGTCTCCTATACGATATATTTAACTGACATTTTTTATTGTAACAGGAAAATAATGGCTATTAACAAGGTTGCCCAAACCTTTGCATCCCACTGTATTAGTATATTTTGTCATTAGTATAATATGAAATAAATTCTACATGTGTCAAGTCGTGTGCCAACATTTGCTGTGTAGTAGAACTGAGACATTAGTCATTATAAAAATTTATTTGAAATAATATTAAAATTCTCAAACAGAAAAACATTAAACATAAATATATAAAATATAAGTATTTAAAGAGAGACTGGAATAAAAAGGACCCAGCTGCTCTCCAGAGCAGGAACAAGGCTGAGGAGGAAATGCTCCATTGGAGACTGGCGTGGCCTCTTCAAGAACTCCAGGATGGCCAGCTCCACCACCGATGGACCGTCCTGGGACCCGTCCCTCATCTGCCTCGGAGCTGTCCTCCTCTCTGGGCGTGTAAAACAGCACAAAACACAAAGAAATGAGAAGGCTGATACTAGATTTTAATTTCAACATTGAAAAGAAAAAAAAACAGGATATAATCAGATTGGTTGTAGATATTTAGTAAAGGTGATCACAAGGGAATCCCACCGAGTAAAAAGCTATCAGTGCGTGCTGTACATCTGATGCTACAATTACATACCTGTGGGTGCAGCAGCAGGAGCTCAGGGACTGGGGAGCAAAGAAGCAACAGGGGATGCTCTGCTGCAGAATCAGCTGGCTCTATCAAGACAATATTAAATGTTAACAGGTTTTAAACAATAGTCATAGAGAAAGTATATACAGTGGTCCCTCATTTATTGCAGCAGGGGTTGTCAGAATAACTAGCCCCTCGCCACGCACTTTATACACTTTTTCCCCCACACACATGAACATTAGTCACAGTTCTCACAAGTTGTTTCTCAAAGTGCAAACCTTTGTAGATTGCAAAACGTAAAAGTATTATTATGCCGTGTTTTGTCTTCATCTGCCTGCCACTTTTGTGCGCCTTTTTCCCTCGCGGTGCAGGTGTCTATTTCCGAATGAGGGTCATAGTTATGGGTGTTTTTGTGCTGTTTTATCTATTGGATGTGATGGTTATCAAAACAAAACATGATAAATTTGACAAGCGCAGGAGACAGCACTGAGGAGATTTGTCAATCAGGCTGCAGAATGCAATGCTGTACGGTGCAAAAAAATAAATAAAATAAATCAGCGAAAAAGCGACGCAGTGACGGATAAGCGGGACCACTGTGTGCTGTTTATTAATAAACAAAATATATTCCTATATGACAACATGCATAAAAGCAGAACGGTATTTGTACATCAGTGGGAAAATAGCGGTGGCTTGCTAGCTTTTGTGCGGCTTCCCCGGGTCAGTGAAAAATGTAAAAAGAGAAATGAATGAACTTACCAGGTTGCCCGATCTCTTCACATTTCTTCCTCCAAGCTCGGTCCTTTATATTCCTGTCTCGGTACACAAAGCAGCTGGTGTCGTACAGCTCCGGGTTGTTTGCTACGGCGTTGATTAGCCTTCCCTCCATTGAAGAATGAAGGGCTTTGGCTGGATCTGCCCCTTTGACCTAGGTCACAGCCACGTCACCAGGCTCCTGATTGGTTGTCGCGGCGCGATTTGACGCTGGAGTTCAATTTTTCCAACTGGAGCGGTAGAGGCAAAACACGCGTATGCACAAAATGCAACACAAAAATTCACGCGCGTGGTTTTTTTCGCGAGTCAAACGCGCCCCACGCGCTACACTGACGCGCGTTTCAGGCGTTTTGGCGTTTTCGCGACGCAAATCTGCCTCCGAATTTTCGCTGGACGCGCAATCGCGTGTCATCGCGCTCTTTCCATTGACTTTACATGTAAACCTGACGCTCTGGCCGCCTCTATCGCGTTCGGTGTGAACACACCGTTACTAAGCCCGCTTTTAGCTTCATGGGCTGTTGTTGCTTGTAGTGTGGAGAAATGGTCACTAGGGGGAGCCTGTGGTGTATTATTTACAGCCAGAGGAGGCGTTCATTCCAGCAACAACCTCAGAAGAAAACACAAAAGTGTTACTGCTGTTTTTAATGTCTGAATCACTTTCTTTTTTTTTTTTTCGCCTGTCCCGTTTGGTTCTTTTGCCATCAGAATTATTGTCTAAAGGCAAAGAAAGATGCCCAGCGCATTTACTTTACCAAATGGACCATTTGGTAAAGTGTCGAAGCGTTTTGTTTTTTCTCCCCATTTCATCCTGCGGCCCCCCTGCAATGGCTCTGCACCCCCCCTAGGGGGTGGGCCCCACACTTTGGGAAGGTCTGCCGTATTGGTCTATTTGATTCATCTTTGCTTTTATTGTTGTTGTTTTTTTGTTTTTTTTTCCGCTTCCTACACACGGGACAGACATGACTGGGGAAAAGAAAAGGGAGAAAGAAAGAGGAAAAGATAAACAGCGGGAAAGAGGAACGGTGATAAAGGGCAAAAAAACCAACAAAACAAACAGACATCAGTGACGTGCCGGTGAGCTCCGCCGGCAGCCAGCTGTGCCAGAGTGACTCGGCCTGGGGCTCGGTCACTTTCAGGTCTCTCTCTTCCAAGTCTCTGTTAGTACATGTAGATGCTAAAAATTACAACCTCAACATGGCATTTAATCTGTTATTAGACTCAATTCTCTCAAAATGTAAAAGAACCCACCCACCACTTTAATCACACTCTAGAACTTGTTTTAACATATGGAATAGAAACTGAGCATTTAACAGTGTTTCCTGAAAACCTTCTGCTGTCTGATCATTTCCTGATAACATTTACATTTACAATAATGGATTACACAGCAGTGGGGAGTAGACCTCATCGCACTAGATGCTTTTCTAAAAGTGCTGTAACTATGTTTAAGAATATAATCCACCCACTGCTATCATCTTCAATGCCCTGTACCAACATAGAGCAGAGCAGCTACCTGAAAGCTACTTCAACAGAGGTCGATTATCTTGTTAATAATTTTACCTCCCCACTACGTACGACTCTGGATACTGTAGCTCCTGTGAAAAATAAGGGTTCAAATCAGAAGTACCTGACTTAGTGGTATAATTCTCAAACACGTAGCCTAAAGCAGATAACTCGTAAGCTGGAGAGGAAATCGCAAGTCACAAATTTAGAAGATCATCATTTAGCCTGGAGAAATAGTTTGTTGCTTTATAAGAAAGCCCTCCGCAAAGCCAAAACATCTTACTATTCATCACTGATTGAAGAAAATAAGAACAACGCTAGGTTTCTCTTCAGCACTGTAGCCAGGCTTGCTGTTGAGCCGACCATCCCTTTAACGTTAACGAGTAATGACTTCATGAATTTCTTTACAAATAGAATTTTAACCATTAGAGAAAAAAAATTATTTAAAGTCATCTCACAGATGTAACATTATCTACAGCTACTTTCAGTACCACTGATATTAATTCATAGTCTTTTTATATGATTGATATATTTGATATATTTATTTATTTGATCTTTCTGAGTTAACTTCAGTAATTACTTCTCCAAACCATCAACATGTCTTTTAGACCCCATTCCCACAAAACTGCTCAAAGAAGTCCTGCCATTAATTAATGCTTCAATCTTAAATATGATCAACCTATCTCTAATAAGCTGGCTGTAGTTAAACCTTTACTTAAAAGGGAGTTTTTCCTTCCCACTGTCGCCAAAGTGCTTGCTCATAGGGGTTCATATGATTGTTGGGTTTTTCCATGTATGTATTATTGTAGGGTCTACCTTACAATATAAAGTGCTGTGAGGCAACTGTTGTTGTGATTTGGCGCAACTGGATAAATAAAATTGAATGGAATTGAAAATTGAATTCAATAGTTAGTCTGGCATGGGTGTGGTCGCTGGCTGGCTGCAGAGAGATGGTGGCGCAGTGAGCTCCCGGGGTGGCGCGGAGGCGGAATGAACAGGTGTCGCTGGGGACAACTGATTGATTTTGGCTCTTTTCATGTTGGAGTGAAGGTTGAGGAGGGCGGTGAGCGGACGTGACAGCGGAGCGGGAGTTTCTGAGTCCCCTGTATTTGTGCTGAAACCATAGTGAACATTGTTAATGAAATAAACATGCTGTCACCACACCCGTGGACTTGTGTATGTGTGTCGGGGTCCGACTTCACAGTTAGTTCTCCCTTAGGGTCTATCTGCTTTTTTTTTTTAAATTACCAGCCACAAATAAATGGCTCGCATTTTGTTAAATTACAGTTTTGTTCCTCAAATGTCTGCATGTTGTCCTCCTCCTCCACACCGTCTAACAGACTTTGACACACTCCCATTACCATGGCAACCACCTCTTGCCCTCTGGTCAGGCCTGTATGAAGAGATCTGGAGGGGGAAAGGCAAAGGAAAGAGAGCTTCTCTAACCCTATAAATGTACAGCTCTGATTCCTCCAGCAGTGTCAGGCTTAAAGTTTTGTATGTTCTGGCACCATCACCAGTCCAGGCAGACCATCCCCCTCAAATTCCTCAGAGAAGGGGCTTTTGTCTGTGCCTGTTAGTATCAGAGTGTTCAGACTACCAAAACTTCTATACAATACACTGTGTGCACTAAAGGATGATACGAATGTGTGATGCCACTTATGAGGTATATAGCCTTAAAGATTAAAAAAGATATATTCCAACACTAGGGACTAAAAATAACAGGAGAAAAAGCAAACCATGGCATCTTATTGTTTTTAAGTTGTGTGTAGTCAATCAAAATAAACTATTATTAGTTCTTTATGGGAAAAGTAATAAGAAGGACAAGAGAATCTATATCTTTCTGTTTTTCTGTTCATTCTATTTAGTATAATTGAATGATTGTACTCTGCAATAAAAATCAGTCAAGGAAATCTGACAAAAATGTATTTGAATCAATGAAGACTAAAGTAAAATGGGTCCTTTTTAAAAAGTACTTTATCATTTTCCTTTTACCATCTCTTTGGTATACTCGCATATCAAACAGTGACTAAGATGAATTCTGGAAATCATCATCAGACCAACTTAATATTAATACTTGACTCTGGATATTGCTTAGGATCTCCTTCAGTAAATGCTTTGAGCTCAGTCAGATATTAGCAGGTCAGATGTGTTGTTTTCTATTTAGGTATTTAATAATGAAGAGAGATGAAAAATCTATTTGATGCTTTTGTCTACACCAATGAAAATGTAACATGTGACAAAGACTCAGAGACCATTTTGATTTAATGCTTAAGAGTTTAATGATGATGACGCAAAAGGAAAGAAATTAAAGATGTAAAAGGATGAAAAGATAGTTCAGGGAGTTGGATGAAATTATTTGCTTCTTGGTGCGATGAACCATGCTTTCCATGAAAGACCAGGAATCATCTTCTTTTTCAGACCCAGATAAAAGTGGTGTCAATAGTGCGGCATATATCATTCATACACCTGATTCCTGTACACAGACACAAAAACCCCCCAATTAACTGAAACCATGAGAAATGTATGCTGAGGGAAATATTTAGTTGGGTGTAAGAACAAAATAACCTGTATACTTTAAGAGCACTATATAAATATGCAATCTACGTTAAAAAGAAGAATACAGTGCATATACCATTTTTCATATCAAACAAACAACAGTAATATAACAGTTGTTATAAAATATTAAAAGAAAGAAAGAATGTGGTAAATCAAAATCACAGTTTTTACCCATGTCGTCTTCAGAAAACCCTATCTGCCCCAGGTCCAGTTACCACCAGTCTGACCTTTGCCCATGTTGTTGGTACCATTAAACTGATGTTTGTCCCAGTGCCAGGTACCACCACTCTGACCTCCGCCCATGTTGTTGGTACCAGTAAACTGATGTTTGTCCCAGTGCCAGGTACCACCACTCTGACCTCCGCCCATGTTGTTGGTACCATTAAGCTGATGTTTGTCCCAGTGCCAGGTACCACCAGTCTGACCTCCGCCCATGTTGTTGGTACCACCAGACTGAGGTCCACCCAAGCAGACAGACCAACATCTGCCACACAAGCTTCTCTTCTCTAGAAGATTATTAGTAAATTTAGTAAAAATGTATTACTTTTCTGTATCTTTTAAAACATTTTGTAGTTTTCTTGTATATGAATGGATTTCTTTTTTTTTAATTCTATGGACACAATTTTAATTTTAAAATGTATATGTTTAATTTAATATTTTACCATATGAAATATATAATTTTAGATATAATTTGCACAGATATAATTTAACATTTTGAAATGAAACAACATTTGTACTACAAACTTAGCTACATTTAAGGAGGCCATTGACGTGTTCCTCTTCTATTCAGCATCACAGAACTGTGGTTAATTTTTGTGTCAATTTTTAAAACGTTGACCAACCTGATGTCTTATCCTCTTCCCCACTCTCACCCCCTTCTTCTTGAAAAGTTAACTTATATTAAAACATCATATCTTGACTTTGATTGTTAAATTTCCATTTATTATATTGTACTGTCATTTTTATGACTATATACACATATTATGTACATTATACTCACCAGCAGTAATGATCAGAGGGATCATTACACAAAGAAGTGCAAACACAATCAGCAGCTTCATGGCGATGTTTAATATCACTGTGAAAAAACAGAAGGCATCAAGACATCATTCATTCAAAAAAATAGGATAGAAGAGATTTTGTAGCAGACCTTCTGGAGAATATGCAGAATATTTGAAGAATAGACTTCTTTTCAGCACCAACACGTAGCTTTAGCCTTCCAGTGAGAAGGTGCTGAACAGCTGTAAGATCAGTGCTTATATACTGTTTCTTTTACGCTTCAAAACTAGGAACTAACATTGAAAAAACTGACACGTGTATCATGTGATTCATGCTGGCCAGAATTTCATTGCATCTCTTTATTTCTTCACCAGAATAATTGCCTCATACTTCTTCTCCTTTCAGCTGCTCACTTTATCTTACAATGACTAGTTGACAAAGAGTCTTCACAGAGTATAACTACATAATACTTGATGTATTTAATTAGAACAAGAATAAGAATAGTAAAGTAAATCGGACAAAAATTAATTCCCATCGATGAAGACCATAATAAAATGTGTCCTTTTGAAAAGGTATTTTGAGTCCTTTTCCTTTTACGATCTCCTTTGTACACTAACGTATCAAACACTAGCTAAGATGAATTCTGGAAATGATCATTAGATGAACTTAATATTAATACTTTATCTTGGATGTTGTTTATGATTCTTTAGTAAATGATTTGAGCTCAATCAGATAACAGAATGTCAGATTTATTTTCTATTTAGGTATTTGAAAAATTAAAGAGTTAAAGTTGGATATATTTAATGCTTGGGTCTAGACCAATGAAAATGTGACACAGACTAAGAGACCAATCAGATTTAATGCTGAAGGGTTTAAGATAATAAGAAAAGTTAACTATGGGAAATTAACTTTTGCCAAAAGCATTCTCTCCATTACACCTTCAGTTTGCTATTAATAGCCATTGCTATTAAGAGAAACTGTCCAACTTGCTTCATTCATTATGTAGCATTACAGCAAAAGAAAAGAATTATAAATGTAAAATGGGAAACAGTTCAGGGGCTTGTATGAGATTATTTGCTTCTACATTTCATGGAAGACCAGGAATCATCTTCTTTTCCAGACGCAGACAAATGGGTATCGGTAGTGACAGTATATATCATTCATGCACCTGTATCCTGTAAGCACCAAAAAACAAGATTAACTAAAACCATGAAAAATGTATACTAAGGAAAATATTTAGTTGGATGTAACAACAATATGAAGTGTGCACCTTCACTGTCATGGGCCTGGGTTTGGTGACCAAGGGCGTGTGTTATTTTTGGGAGTAGTGAATATGATAAAGTCTATTAGACTATGTGGAGGAAGGAAACACTGCTTAAGAGAATAGCGGAGCGGCAGTGGGATTGTTAAACTAGGGACACAGTTAGTTCTCCTGCTCGTGTTCCCGTATACTCAGTTAATTCTTGTGTTTAAATGGTGAAAGTGTTTTTATTGGCTATTGGATGGGAAAGTATTCACTGTTGTGTATCTTGTTTCCAGAAGGATTGCAGAAATGTGTGGAGGGAGCAGAAGACTGATGTACATAGGCACCAAGGAGGACAAACACTTACCACGGACCACGGAGGAGAATCACTGCACTGGGATTGGGAATGGGTGCATGGAGGACTCACACACAGCGTGAATTGTTGGTGCTGTTTTTTGTTTGTTTCTATGTAAATAAACGCACTGTCTTCATTCAGAAAGTCCTACATTTAGGTCCTGAGATTCACAACACTAAATAAACACGTGTTTTTTGTTAAAAAATTACCTGAGGCCTTGGAAACTGCCAAGCAAAGACTCACAGCCTTGGCCAGCCGATTGAGGAGGTACACCAGAGAGATAGAAGGCAGGAGAATAAACCAGCTGTTCTCCACAGAACCAGCAAAGGTGTACTCTCAGTGGCAAGGGAACAATAACAGAACAGCACCACCAAGGCTGGAGACGGAGCAATACTGGAAGAGCATATGGGAGAAGGACGCAACCCATAACGGCAATGCTCAGTGGCTAGTGGATCTGAGGGCAGACCATAGCGACCTCCCTGAACAGGGTCCAGTAACCATCACAGTGGCAGATATCCAAGAAAGGGTCTCCAGTATGAAGAGTTGGACAGCACCAGGGCCCGACATGGTTCACGCCTACTGGCTGAAGAAGCTGACTGCACTCCACGAGCGTCTGACAGCACAAATGAACCAGCTGCTAGTTAACGAGAGACACCCGGAATGGCTAACCGAAGGTCGGACGGTCCTGATCCCCAAGGACCCCAAGAAGGGACCGGTCCCATCCAACTACCAACCAATAACCTGCCTCAGTACTACATGGAAGCTCCTGTCAGGCATCATATCGGCTAAGATGAACAGGCACATGGGTCAATACATGAGAGGGGCACAGAAAGGGATTTGCAAGAATACCAGAGGCGCAAAACACCAGCTACTGGTAGACAGAACAGTCAGCCGAGACTGCAAGACCAGACTGACCAACCTGTGCACAGCCTGGATTGATTACAAGAAGGCCTATGACTCAATGCCCCACAGCTGGATACTGGAATGCCTAGAATTGTACAAGATCAACAGGACCCTAAGAGCCTTCATCAGGAACTCAATGGGGATGTGGCGTACAACACTAGAGGCCAACTCCAAGCCCATAGCACAAATCACCATCAAGTGCGGGATCTACCAAGGAGATGCTCTGTCCCCACTGCTGTTCTGCATAGGCCTGAACCCCCTCAGTGAGATCATTAACAAGACTGGCTACGGATACCGACTACGAAACGGAGCAGTTGTCAGCCACCTCCTGTACATGGATGACATCAAGCTGTATGCCAAGAGTGAACGAGACATCGATTCACTGATCCACACTACCAGGCTATACAGCAATGACATTGGAATGTCGTTCGGACTGGAGAAGTGTAGTTGGATGGTAACAAAGAGAGGGAAGGTAGTCAGAACTGAGGGGATTGAACTACCAGAAGGCAACATTGCAGACATAGAGGACAGTTACAAGTACCTGGGGATCCCGCAGGTGAATGGGAACCATGAAGAGGCCGCTAGGAAAGCTGCAACCACCAAGTACCTGCAGAGGGTCAGGCAAGTCCTGAGGAGTCAGCTGAACGGTAAGAACAAGATCCGGGCCATCAACACCTACACCCTGCCCGTGATCAGGTACCCTGCTGGGGTAATAGACTGGCCAAATGAGGAGATAGAAGCCACTGACATAAAGACAAGAAAGCTCCTGACCATGCATGGAGGGTTTCACCCGAAGTCCAGCACCCTGAGGCTATACGCTAAGCGGAAGAAGGGGGCCGGGGAGTGGTGAGTGTCAGCACCACAGTCCAGGATGAGACAAGAAACATCCACGAATACATCACGAAGATGGCCCCAACTGACAGCGTGCTCAGTGAATACCTCAGGCAGCAGAAACCCAAGAAAGAGGAGGAAGGCGAGGAACCATCATGGAAGGACAGGCCCCTGCATGGTATGTACCACCGGCAGATAGAGGAGGTGGCTGATATCCAGAAATCCTACCAGTGGCTGGACAAAGCTGGACTGGAAGACAGCACGGAGGCACTAATCATGGCAGCACAAGAACAAGCACTGAGTACAAGATCCATAGAGGCTGGGGTCTATCACACCAGGCAAGACCCCAAGTGCAGGCTGTGTAAAGATGCCCCAGAGACAATCCAGCACATAACAGCAGGGTGCAAGATGCTAGCAGGCAAGGCATACATGGAACGCCATAACCAAGTGGCCGGCATAGTGTACAGGAACATCTGTGCCGAGTATAACCTGGAAGTCCCAAGGTCAAAATGGGAGATGCCCCCAAGGGTGATGGAGAATGACCGAGCTAAGATCCTGTGGGACTTCCAGATACAGACGGACAAAATGGTGGTGGCTAACCAACCGGACATAGTGGTGGTAGACAAACAGAAGAAGACGGCCGTAGTGATCGATGTAGCGGTTCCGAATGACAGCAATATCAGGAAGAAGGAACACGAGAAGCTGGAGAAATACCAAGGGCTCAGAGAAGAGCTCGAGAGGATGTGGAGGGTGAAGGTAACGGTGGTCCCCGTGGTAATCGGAGCACTAGGTGCGGTGACTCCCAAGCTAGGCGAGTGGCTCCAGCAGATCCCGGGAACAACATCGGAGATCTCTGTCCAGAAGAGCGCAGTCCTGGGAACAGCTAAGATACTGCGCAGGACCCTCAAGCTCCCAGGCCTCTGGTAGAGGACCCGAGCTTGAAGGATTGACCGCCCACAGGGGCGAGATGGGTGTTTTTATTTATACATTATATATATATATATATATATATATATATATATACACATATATATATATAGATAAATATATATATATATATATATATATATATATATATGTATATATATATATATATATATATATATATATATATTAGAGATGGCACGATACCACTTTTTTATGTCCGATACCGATATCATAAATTTGGATATCTGCCGATACCGATATGAATCCGATATAGTGTGTTTTTTAATCAATAAAACTGTTTTTTAATATATTGCTGCATTTTGTATAAGTTTATACTCAAGTTTAAATAAACAACAACACTAAAGCTATTCTGTTATACCTGTATGTAAAAAATACACTGCACCCAAAATATTTCATAGTTCAGAAACACTGATCAATCTAATAAACTTAAACCTACTCTATCCTCCCTATTCTGGTATTTTAAACAGTACTTAGCAGAAATATTAAGCAAACTAACAAATAGGGTTGCAAACTCCCAGCAAAAAAAAATAGGGAACCACCCCCCACCTCATGATGCTTAATTGAAGTAATCAACTTTTATTTAATGCAGTGTGAAAAAAACTGCACAGAATTAAATTATTTTTCAAGAATAATTAAATAGATTCAATATCTTTCTTCAACAGAATTGCAAACTGCACAGATGGTATCTTCCCAAAGGAAAAAGTACTATAGCTTACTAGGGTATATTAGACTTAACAGTTAGTATATACAGTAATGGACTTCTATATATTTTACATCAGATTAAAACTTTGGGTGTAAGATTCAGATAATTATTTATTAAAAGCTAGACATTTTAAATGAGAATAAGAAAGATAAGTATGTCTTTGTGCCCCCTTTTCCCTGTTCATGCCCTATCGGCCCCCCTGGCTAAACTTTGCTAGATCCGCCCCTGCACAGTTACCAGCCGTCAGCTGCGTAGAAAAAGATCCTGGTGTAGAAAGTAATATTAAATAAATTCTAACAACAGCTCATCAAGCTTAAACGTGCTGCTGTTGTTCAGCCGCTGGTTTCCTCTTTCTGGTGCAAAGTGGGCCAAAAACAAACAAGAGAGACAGACTCGCGACAGAAAAGCCGATCAGCTGATCATTAAGCAGTTTCACGAAGTAGCGGCAGGAGAGGGAGAGAGAAGAGGCAGTCGCTAAATATATCGGTTGTTAAGCTTAACGTGGGAATGCTTTACGAACATTCAGAGATGAACTTACACACTTGCTTTACTTCTCTCTGGGATAACTTCCTCGGAGATGAAATGCTGGTTTGCTAGCGAGGCCACAAATACACACAGCCGCTCAATCACGTGAGCACACTGCTCCTACGTGCTACGGTTATGAGCCGAGTTACGCCATGTCGCAAGTTTTGTGAGGTGTTTTTTGATATTTAATGGATCGGATTACATTAAATAATATTAATACATTTCTCGCTGATATCCGATCCAGTAATTTAGGTCAGTATCGGACCGATACCGATACGTAATATCGGATCGGTCCATCTCTAATATATATACATATATAAGAATTTATATATATGTATATATATATATGTATATATGTATATTCTTTTTTTTAAGCACCAGCCAGTAGCTTCAGCCTTTCAGTGAGAAGTGCTGAACAGCTCTACAATGAATGCTAATATATAGTTTTTTTGATGCTTCAAAACCAGGAATTAACATTGGAAATACTGGCACATGTATCATGTGATTCATGCCACATCTCTTTCTTTCTTCACCAAAATAATTGTCTCACACTGACCTCTTCTTCTCCTTTTGGCTGCCCACTTAATTTTACATATTGAGTCATTCATAAAGAGGTTCCCTAGAGTACAACCACAAAATATTTGATGTATTTAATTAGGACTGAATATGTCTTTTAGGAGACAGAAATAAAACAATCATATTAAAGTCATGATGCCTTAGTCTTCCCTTGGAAAATCTAGATGAGGCACCCGGCAAAGTAGGGGTTTCTCTGCTCAGGCTGCTGCTTCCGCAAACAGGCTGCGGATGTGTAGGTTTTGTTCCTTGTCTCTTTGGTGAGTGGGGTTGTCAGCTTCTTTCTTATTTATTATTGTCTTTCCTGTAGCCTGTTTGTTTTTTTTTTTCATTATATTGTATTCCTGCAGTTATGTATTACTTGGTTAGCCAATACTTAGTTTCCAGATTATTTGGTTATTCTGTTAATTTATGTATAGGTTCTCAAAGTTTATTTTATATGCTCATAATTTTTTGCATTTTTTAAATTTCTTCAGTTCTTGTTAGATTTAATTACTTTCATTACTGCTTCACCCCTGGAACACTCCTGTTTGCTCATCGCTGCCACCACATTCCAGCTTCCCAAACGAGGAAGTGTTAAACCTGATAGCAAGACAGGCAGCCTCATACATCCTACACTCTATGTGCTGTGTAGCTCCAGGTCTCTGATGCTTTTTTTCTTGATTCAAAGACTACATATTGTGTTTCCGAGCTGGCCTCCCTAGAGACTGAGCACCCTTCACCTCTCCCTGCTCCAAGGGTGAGGAGTGTTGTTGGGCCACTGCTTTAACCTCCGCCTTCAGAGCCATTTGTCTGCCCCTCTGTCCTGCCCCAGCCATCAGAAGAGACCGTGTGTCCTGCTAAACAGCCCAAATCTTTGCTGAATTTCCTGACACTTATTCCAAACTTGCAGGGAACAAACCAGAGAATCTACAGAGCTTCCAGATGAGCAGAGTGTGAGTTCTGCATGAGCCAGTTCATCCCGAGCTAATGGTTCCTGCACTGACTTAGCCAGTGGGTCAAAGTCCACCCCTACCTCCTGCGCTGCACATTTGGGTCACAATAATCAGCTCATGCAGCAACATTTGACAGATACTTTTGTCATCACTGTTATTTTAAGTCTTTTTAGAGTTTTACTTTTATTTAAAAATGACTCCATCAATACTTAAGTTCTTATGAGAAAGATGTCATCACATTGCACTTCACACACTAAAGTTAATTATGGTGTTCCATAGGGTTCTGTATAAGGAGCAATTCTGTTAACATTATACATACTTCAGTTAAGCATTATTATTAGAGGCACAGGATACATTTTCATTGCCATGCTGATGCTACCCAGGTTTATCTATTCATGAAGCCAGACAACACACACTAATTAGTTTAACTGCAGGAATGTCTTAAAGACCAAAAGACCTGGATGACCTTGAATTTCTTATTTCTAAATTCAGATAAAAGAGGTTATTGTACTCTGCCCTAAAAATCGGAACAAGGTGCTTATCCTGGGTGGCATTACCTTGGGCTCGAATAACACAGTAAGGTACCTTGTCATTTTCGACCACGATACTGTATGTCTCTTAATGGTCATATTAAATAAGTATTTGGGACTGCTTTCTTGCATTTGCACAATATTTCTGAAATAAGAAACATTCGTTCTCAGAGTGATGCTGAAAAACTAGTTCTTCTTTTTATTACTTCTTCACTGGACTATTGTCAGACTCTTTTTCTTGAGTTCTAAAATTTTTAATTATAGCATGGTTTGAAACGAAACTCTTTAATGGATCTGCCAGTCACAGATTTAAATATGCTCTTCTTGTAAAAATATCTTAAATACAACTCTTTTCAATGAAATCACATATCTTAAATTGACCCAGAACAAAACAATCAGCATGTTCTAAAAAAAACTCACAAAAACACCCATAAAAAACAAACATTAAATATTTTCAAATGTTATGCTGCCATGTGTATACTTTTTGATTTTATTCTATTTACTTTTTTAGTTTCCCAAAGTTAAGTAGAATTTGGTTCTGTTAGAAATAAAAATGATTAACTAAAGCTGTTTTTGTTTGATTTTATATACATATTGCTGTTGTGCTCATAAAGAGTTGGCACTCGGTGCAATAAGGGTCAAAAGCAGGGGTCCCCAATCTCAGTCCACGAGGGCCGGTGTCCCTGCAGGTTTTAGATGTGTCCTTGATCCATGACAGCTGATTTAAATGGTTAAATTACCTTCTCAATATGTCTTGCAGTTCTCCAGAGGCCTGGTAATGAACTATACATGTGATTCAGGTGTGTTGACCCAGTGTGAGATCTAAAACCTGCAGGGACACCGGCCCTCGTGGCCTGGGATTGGGGTCCCCTGGTCAAAAGCATCAGTCCAGCGCTATGATTGAATTATTGAGACTGACATGTTGAGGTGCAGAAAAAGTGCAGCAAGGGTGATATTTTTCTGGGCCAAGGGCATCTGAACAGAATGCCCCGCCTTAGATAATAATTAGAAAATAACAGGCAAAGAATTGCTCAATAATATTAATAAAGTAAGGTTAGAGAGGGAGGTGTTTTTCCTTTGTCTGTCTTATTCCAGGAAGAGGAGCAGATACAACACGAGGTCAGACGTGAATGGAGTGAAGGAGAAGATCCACAGGGGAGACTGCAGGACCTCATCGTCACTCCCGAGAAGAAGATCATAATAATACCATATTTTTCGGACCACAAGGTGCACTGAATTATAAGGCGCGCTGTCAATGTGACGGGTCTGTTTTCATACATAAGGTGCACTAAGCGAAACAAAACAGACAGGTAAGTCAAACTTTACTCAACTCATTCTTCTTGCTTCCTCCACTTCCGTACCATTGATTCAATAATGTCCCACATAGCAGACAGGTCTGGGCCGGATCTGGTGTCAAGCCTTGTGTTAAACCTTTTCTTTCAAGGCGTGACTTGGAGACTGTTATCCACGCTTTTATAACCTCACGCTTGGATTATTGTAACTCCCTTTTAATAGGGGTTGGACTGGGCACTCTGAAATGCCTGCAACTAGTACAGAATGCTGCGGCACGGTTTTTATCTGGTAAAAGGAAATTTGAGCACATTACTCCGGTCCTGGCCTCCCTGCACTGGCTTCCAATTGAATTTAGGATTCATTTTAAAGTTCTTTTATTGGTTTTTAAATCTTTAAATGGTCTGGCACCTGCATATATGTCTGATTTGCTGAAGCCCTATGTCCCCACTCGTTCGCTCCGGTCAGCTGAGCAGCTGTTGCTCTCAGTCCCCAAATCACGGCTGAAACTGAGAGGAGACCGAGCGTTCTCTATTGTGGCTCCTAAGCTTTGGAATAATCTTCCTCTTCACATTAGGCAATCGACATCAGTGCTGGTTTTTAAATCTAGATTGAAAACGCATTTTTATTCACTAGCTTTTGACTCAGTGGTTGACTGACTTGTATTTACTTATATTTTATTGTTTTCGCTATGTTTATTATTTTATCGTATTTATTATTCTTATGGTATCTATTATGTTTCTATTGTTCAGCACTTTGGTCAGCCTTGTGTGTTTTTAAAGTGCTATATAAATAAACGATGATGATGATGATGATGAAGCCGGCACAGCTGACTGCCTTCTGTCTGCAACTGGCCCGTGGCTGCACACAACTTACACATGGTCCACATACCTCAAAAAATGACGTCCCATTGGTGACCCAGATCGGGTGTGCCAGAGGTAATCCACAGATGGGCCAGCACAGGACCACCAGTGTCTCTGCAACTGGCCTTGTGCTGGGCCACCAAAGGGAGGTCATTCTTTGCGCTATGCGGGCCATGTGTAAGTACGTTGTGTGGGCCAGATCTGGGCCATACCAGTTTTGCTATGTGGCTATGTGACAAATCGTCAGTATGTTACACGTTCCGAGGCATGGGAGCGGGTTGGAATGAAGCTATAAATGTGTTTTCCATGTGACATAAAAATCAACCTAACAAGGTTAAAGTTAGGGTTATGGTTAAGGTTATGGTTAGGGCTGCAATAGAAAGCAGCGAAGAGAATAGAAAGTGAAACGCATAGAAAGCCATCTATTCAATTCAATCAAGAATCCGGGCGTCTCATAAAGACGGGCCATGAGAAATCGTCAGTATGTTACATGTTGGGAATGGGAATGCTCCGGTCTTTGAGATTTGGGTCCACAATAATCAGCTCCCACAGCAACACTTGACAGATACTTGTTCATCAGTGTTATTTTCAATCTTTTTTTTTAAGTTTTACTTTTATTTAAAAATAAACTCCATCATTACTTTGTACCTTAAGTTCTAATGAGAGAAATGTCAGTAAATTTATTTCAGTATGAGACAGTTTTCTAACTAATGTAATTTAATTTAACTGGTTTAAACTGGTTTAAAGTTAAACTGTTTTAACTTGTTTTTTTTAAGCTGTACAAGTATTTTTTTTTCATTTCAGCAGGGTTTTAAAGATGAAGGACAAATTAAAGTTAAATACTGATCAGGAATTCAAAAATATTGCACATGGTAGACACAATTGAGCATACTGGGTTAGGCAGTAAACCATACATCTTGTGAAATAATGTTTGAACTTCAGTTTTGAAAGATTTTCCTTCTTCAGAATATGAGTAAGGTTGTTGGCTAATTGATGATACCATGATAATGTCTTTATCTGCCAGTCACAGGCTTAGATGTGCACTTCTTTTTTTTCAACCTAGTTTGACTTTTGAGAACAGTAAATACTTTAAATATAACCTGTTTACACAAAAGTTGATTACATATCCTTACATGACCAAAATGTACACAAAACATGTTCTAGAAGAAAAAAAGACCTTTAAATATTTTAAAATTTGATGCTTCCATAAATGTGTATGTATGTGTTTCATTTTATTTTTCTTCATTTATTTTCCTTTAGATCTGGAAATGTATGTATAGTTTGGTGCTTGTCTTTTCCTACATGAAATAGTTTGGGGATTTTGACCTAAAGGTCAAATGGAAGAAGAGCTGTAGAATGGTTTGAACAGAACCAGGAAATATTTATGTTTTAGCAAGGTTGGTGAGGTTTTAACAAACACTGATGTGTTTTGAAATTCACAAGGCTTGTGAAATAATGTCTGAACTTCAGTTTTGAACAATGTTTCAAAAGTTGTTGCTTCTCCAAAATGCTGATGCTAACCATGAAAATGAGTTTGGTCATTCTTTACTTGGTTATCTGTATGTGTCTGTATGTGTTGTATGGTCAAGAAAACATAAAAAAGGAAAAGATCCACCAAGCATCAGGCCTACATGACAATTGTTTTCAATATCTTTTTTAATATACCAAATAAAACACTCCGGGTTCATAAGAAATCCAAATACCTTCATAAATAAATGTATTATTCAGCAGAGATAACACATAAAGCAAATTTTCAAATGTGGTTATAAAATGTAGTTTACATACATGAATTAAAATGGACTTATATCCTCCAAGTTCAGTATGTTGCCCATGCTTAACATTAATTGTGTTAAACAATTATTTTTATATGAAATTAAAAAATACATTTTAAACAGCACTATGAAAAACATCTGAACTTTTGGTGTTGACTGTCATTTTATTTATATCCTATGGAACATTTAAACAACAGAAGTTGGCCCAAAGTGCTTAATAAACAGGCACATTAACATTCCAGGTCCCAAAGAACCCTATTTTTAAAATATGTGAAATGCCAAAAGTATGGTTTACATTTTAGGACATCCTAAGTTCTCAGAAAAAAGATTGTCAAACATCAGATCAAACAACCTCAGACTTCAGACCATCGACAAAAATGCATCATGTTTATGTGAAAAAACAAACAAACATCAGACCTCTGAATAAAGGCATCAGACTAAAAAGTCTCAGATCTCAGGAAAAACACCATCAGACTAAAAAGTCTTAGGTCTCAGGACAAAAGCCATCATAGAGAAAGAAGCTTCCTGCAGGTGGCAATGTTGTCAGGCCACCAGATTTCCTAAACAGTTTGGAAATTTGAAGGTGAGTTTACTGAAAATGAGTTTGATACCAATGTAAAATGCAAAGTTTAAAATATTTTCCTGTATTTAAAATGACATGGTTAACACGTTAAGTCAGACTAGCCAAATTAATTTATACATGCAATATATTTTGAAATCTAGTAAAATTCTATAAATGCTACGTTTAACATTATAGCCCTATTTATATTGCAGATGACACTAACCAAAATTATTTTGCTTCAAGACCAACTGTAATGTATAAATCACTGTGGACCACTTTGCATAAGTTCCAGCTTTATCCTATATGCAGTTGTCACGGTCTGCCACGCAGACCGCGGGGATGAGGGAAGTAGGATCCAAAACGCGGGACTCTGCGCTGCCACAGTGCACTTTATTTACAGTGAATAGACAGGTAAGTCCAACAATTAATTCAGAGATGCAATTTGCCGATGGTGCTCGTCCCTTGCTCCCAGTGCGTCCCGTGCAGTAGCTCCCCTAGTGTGTGTGCTCCCCAACTTGCTTCTTCGCTCGACTTTCCTGGAGGAAGAAGGACAATCCACAATTAGCCACACACGCTAGCCAAATACCAAGCTCACACATCTAGCACAGACTATACCAGTCAGGAGTAATAATCCCACGTCGACTGTCGCCACGAGTCCAGGTTAAATACCTCCGTCTAGCCCGGGAGATGATCACCAACCGCTGACCAAGGTAATCACCTGCAGGTGAGCCGGTAACAGCGAGGCGGGACTCCCAATGACGACAGTCGCCGGTTCACGCCTTTCCCACGGCGCACTTCCGTAAACAGCTGCAAAAGAAGACCACAAAAACTCATAGCGGTGCAAATGCACTAAGACAGAAATTGGCTTTCCTCCGGTTTCCTCTATTATTTTGGTCTGGTAGCTGATAGCGCTGTGATTATCAGCAGCTACCGCAACTAGCTTCAGTAGCTGCTGATAATCAGAGCCACTTCCCTCACCAACCACCGATATAGAGCCAGCTACATATACATATGGAAGCCCCTTTTCCGCCACAAAAAAAAAGTATCCATAACTCGAAATTTCTAGTTATTTTCTCAAAATTTTGACTCATTAACAATTTTGACAAGAATAACTCAAAATTTTGACTTATTTATTCAAAATTTTGAGAAAAGTAACTCAAAATTTCGAGTTACCACTGCCAATCAGTAATCTACGTGAATGACATAATTTCCTTGTTACCCGGAAGCTGAAGCCCTCAGCTACAAATGCTACAGCTAAGCTACCAGTATTATAGCTAGTGATGAATGCAAAATTGCTGAGTATTTTGAACGTGGCTTCACAAATGATGAAATCCTTTTTTCATTAGCTGAATCACATGGCGTTACTATCAGCAAACGTACTCTCGAAATCGCCAATTTGTTGCTACACATTGGTAGCTCAATGATCCGTTTGATGGACAGACCACAAGTCGTAAATTTGGACCCACGAGCATTGCAACTTCTGATTGGTTGAAAGATGTGAACGCGCTATCGTTGTTGTGATTCTATTGGCTCAAACGATTAAAAAGAGTTGTCAATCATGCAAATCAGCCAAAAGAAGCCAAGGTTACAGCCCCTCAGAGTTTAAAGGGCCAGAGGACATTTAGACTCACCTGCAGGGCAGAAAGGGCCCATTGCCAATGAATGTGTGGTTAATTCTTCAAAAATATTTTAAAAACAAGCATTTTTAGGGATTTTAATTAAATACATTAATTTCTGTTCTGTAATAACTCTATAATATGGTGTCCAGTGTGTGCCAAAATTAGACAGGCCTGGATATTTATGTATTAACAGTGCTTATTTTTCACTGTTTCATTTTATAAACATAAATCTTTGCACAGATGTTTATATGCTGAGTACTGAATTTCTGGAATAAAATGTGTACTTAAGTTTTAAAAGGGTTACATGCTAAAAAAATGAATAAATTAGGCAAGGAAAAAGCCTACTTACCTTTTCTGTGTTCCATCCTCAGTAACTTTGACACAGCAATTTTCCACCTCGGATGAAATCTCACAAGTGTTAGCTTTATTTTGATACCAAGATTGTTTACAGACAGTTTGTAATTGCAGAGAAATACTCCATTCATTTTAGGCAGGTAATTTTCAAGCAGGAAGCTCAGAAAGCCCATTAGGGCTTAACAAGTTAAGTTTATGTTTAATTTTTCTTTGTGTATTTTACATTTTTTTTCTGAGTTTGTCTCAAGTATTCAGATTAAAAAAATAATGAGGTATTGTTCACAACGATAAATGTACAGTGCTTTGTACAACTTACATCCTTTGAGAGAAATGATTTAAAGTATTAATATTTGTTGTCCAATACTCAGGCAGTAGCTCAAACACTGCTGATAACACATCCATATGTTGGTGACCACAATGCAGCAGGAGAATGAACCAGGGAACCAAGACTGAAACCTGCTCCATCATCTCATCTTTGCAAATCTCCTTTTAAAAAGCACTAACAACTCAAATGTAAACATCTGTTAGTATGTCTGGGTTTTTTTGTTCGTTTGTTTGTTTTTTAATAAACAGCTATTGTCAGCAGAATGGTAGAATTGGAAAAATGTAAAAGTAGAACTTCAGATCCTGAAGTGTGTGAGAACAGGGAATATTTTACGGTTTGCAATCAATAAATAAACAAATAACTGCCAAGATTGTTTACACAGAGTTTGTCAATAAATAAAATTGTATTTATATAGAACCTTTGTAGACAGATTCAGAAAGTACAGCACATAGGATAACAAGTCATAAAATAGACAGCATAACAGATAAAACAGGCAAAAAATAATCAAAAGCGATTTTGAAAAGGTGACTTTGGAGTTGTTTTTTTTAAAAGCAACTTTTGAGTCCACAGTTCTTAAGCTTAGAGGGAAACGGTTCCACAGTCTAGGAGCCACAGTGGATAAAAGCTCTATCACCCTTAGTTCTCATCTTAGTATGTTCTATAGCAAGTAATCCTTAGTCAGATGATCTCAGGGACCTGCTAGGGACATAGGGCTGTAGAAGATCAGAAATACAAGCTGGTGCCAGTCCGTGCAAGGTCAAAACCAGGATCTTAAAATAGAACAGAAGAATAGAATAGAATAGAATAATCCTTTAATTGTCCCACAAGGGGAAATTTGGTTGTATCAGCAGCAAAAACACACATATACAAACAGAACAGGACACAGAACAGAAGCACAATTTTTACATATTTACATCATGGACAATAGTTACCAGAGCGAAGTACAGTACAGTTGTTTAAATTAGCGTACACATAGTGTGCAAACATAGCAGGATACTGAAAGATGTTTAAATAGTTAAGAATATTTAGAATAATTAGAAAAGTTCAGATTGTTTATTGTACCTGTGCATTAAAAAGTAGACATGTAACTTTCAATAAGTTAGTGTATATATAAGCTGAGAAAAGTAATGTGCAAGTTATAACAGTAGAAGTTGTTACAGCGCTGATGTAGACATCTGTGTTTGTTGGGAGTAGTTCTGATTGTACAGTCTGACAGCTGCAGGAAGGAAGGACCTGCGGAAACGCTCCTTCATGCATCTAGGATGCAGCAGTCTGTCACTGAAGCAGCTCTGCAGTTCAGCAACATTTACATGCATGGGGTGGGAGACTCTGTCCATCAGAGATGTTATTTTGGCCAGAGTCCTTCTGTCTCCCACCACCTGCACTGGGTCCAGGGTGCATCCCAGAACAGAGCTGGCCTTCCTGATGAGTTTATCCAACCTCTTCCTCTCAGCTGCCGATAAACCGCTGCTCCAACATACCACACTGTAAAAAATGACAGATGCCACCACAGAGTCATAGAAGGTCTTTAAAAGCGCTCCCTGTACTCCAAATGACCTCAGCCGCCTCAGCAGGTAGAGTCTGCTCTGACCCTTCCTGTAAAGAGCATCAGTGTTGTGGCTCCAGTCCAGTTTATTATTCAGGTGAACACCCAGGTACCTATAAGAGTCCACTATCTCAATGTCCACTCCCTGGATGTTCACCGGTGTCAGTGTGGTGGGTCTGCGTCTCCGGAAGTCCACCACCAACTCCTTGGTTTTCCCGGCGTTGATCAGCAGGTGGTTCTGCTGACACCAGTCCACAAAGTCCAGAGTCCACTGTCTGTACTCTGAGTCATCCTCACCTGTGATGAGGCCGACTATGGCAGAGTCATCAGAGAACTTCTGTAGGTGGCAGCGTGGGTAGTTGATGGAGAAGTCTGCAGTGTAGCGGGTGCAGAGGAACGGTGCCAGCTCAGTTCCCTGTGGGGCCCTCGTACTGCAGACCAGCGTATCAGAGACACAGCCCTGTGACCTCACATACTGTGGACGTTCTGTGAGGTAGTCCAGTATCCACTGGGACATGTGGTGGTCCACTCCTGATAGCTCCAGCTTGTCTCTCAGAAGTCGTGGCTGGATGGTGTTGAAAGCACTGGAGAAATCAAAGAAAATGATCCTCACAGTGCTTCCAGGCTTCTCCAGGTGAGTCAGAGCTCGGTAGATGATGGCGTCCTCCACCCCAATGCCAGGCTGGTAAGCAAACTGCAGCGGATCCAATGAAGACCTCACCAGGGGGCGCAGATGGTTTAGAACCAACCTCTCCAGGGTCTTCATCAGATGCGATGTCAGGGCTACCGGCCCGTAGCTGCTGAGGTCCTTGGGATGGGAGGTCTTTGGTACCGGTACCACACAGGAGGTCTTCCACAGCTGTGGTACTTTCCCCAGTGACAGGCTCAGGTTGAACAGATAACCTAGGATGCCACACAGTTCATCTGCGCAGCATCTCAGGAGCCTGGAGCTGATGCCATCTGGACCTGCAGCCTTCCGCACCTTGATCTTGCGAAGCTCATTCCTCACTTGAAGTGCTGAGATAGAAAGAGTGGATTTTGGGGGAGGGGTGTGTATGTTGGAGTCCACAGAAGCCGGGGGTGGGTGTAATGACTGGGAGCTGGGAGGTGTGAAGCTGAGAGGTGTGAAGTCCTGAGATGAAGGACAGGCAGTCCCTGAAGATGAAGGAGATTGCAGCAGGGGGGACGATGCTGTGGGAGGGGTGGGTGGTTGATCAAACCTATTAAAATATTTATTTAGGTCATTCACCCACCTCAAGTCTCCTGCAGCCTGGGGGGTTGGTTTTTGTCCTGAGATTGTCTTCAGGCTGTTCCAAACCCCTCTGATGTTGTCCTGTTGCAGCTGCTCTTCCATCTTCCTCCTGTAGTTTTCCTTTCCTTGCCTTATCTTCCATTTCAGCTTCTTCTGAACAACTTTCAGCTCCTGTTTGTCTCCAGATCTAAAGACTCTCTTCTTCTCCTTGAGGAGAGCCTTAATTTCAGGATTTATCCATGGCTTGTTGTTAGAAAAACACCGTACCTTTTTGATGGGTACGGTGTTGTCCACACAGAAGTTCATGTAATCCGTAATGCAGTCTGTGATGCTGTTGAGGTCATCCTCCAGGAGGCTGCAGAGGTTGTCCCACACAGTAGAACGGAAACAGTCCCTCAGGGCCTCTTCAGTCTCTGCCGACCATTTCCTTACTGTGCGTTTCACTACTGGTTCTCTGTGTACTAGAGTTTTATACACAGGCTGGAGATGAACCAGATTGTGATCTGAGCCCCCCAGGGGAGGGAGAGGCTATGAGCTGTATGCCTCCTTGGTGTTAGCATACAATAAGTCCAATGTTTTATTGTCTCTGGTGTGGCAGGTAACATACTGGGTGAAGGTGGGGAGAGTGGAGGACAGGGAGATGTGATTAAAGTCCCCAGAGATCAGGAAAAGGGCCTGAGGGTGCTGTGTTTGGAGTCTGCTGGTTACAGTGTGCAGGACCTCACAGGCTGCTGCAGCACTAGCAGAGGGCGGGACATACACAGCTATCACAATAACGTGTGTAAACTCTCGCGGTAGATAGTACGGTCTCATGCTAACCGCTAGCAGCTCAATGTCCTTACAGCAAAGCGTCTCTTTGATAGATAAATGTCCAGAGTTACACCATCTGTCGTTCACAAACACAGCCAGACCCCCTCCTCTCTTCTTACCACTCTCGGTTGTTATGTCGGCCCGGATCAGATGAAAACCATCCATGTTTACGTGTGAGTCCGGAGTTAGCGCAGTTAGCCACGACTCTGTGAAGCACATCAGGCTGCACTCCCTGTAGCTCCTCTGATGTCGGGTAAGAGCCGCCAGTTCGTCTGCTTTATTGGGGAGAGATCTCACATTCCCCATAATAATAAATGGAATCGCTGGCCGGTACCTCCTAACTTTACTGCGACGCCCAATCCCGGACCGAGTACCGCGTCTCTTCCTCCTCACCTCATGGGGGATGTTAGCTTGCTCGGCGGTAGGCAGGGCAGCGGAGGCTCCGAGGGCTAACAGCTGATCCCTGCTGTAAACAATGGGAGGTCGGACCTCCACGCGCTCTCCGGACAAAGATGCCGTAAAAATGTAATAAAGAACACCATTGTCCATAGAATTCTGAGCTCCATTGTGGGGGACACCAGTCCACAATAGAAAAACAAAAACAATAAACACAAAAACAACAGAGAAACATATATCAAAGAGAAAAAAGGACTCGGTCAGGTTGGAGCTGCTGATACTGGCTGCCAGCTCGAAGCGGCGCCAGAAGTATAGTAATATGTAAAGTAATATGTATAGTAAAATGGACTCTAAATTCAGTAGGAAGCCAGTGTAACTGAGAGAGCAACAGTGTCACATGTGAGTACTTAGAGGATCTGGTCAAAAGCCTAGCTGCAGCGTTTTGCACAACCTGCAGACAATCCAGGGAACCTTTGCTTAGACACATAAACAGTGAGTTACAATAGTCCAAGCGGGAAGAAATAAATGCATGTACAGCAATCTCCAGTTCAGAGCGAGATAAAACTGGGGTTAACTTAGCAACATTTCTTAAATGATAAAAACAAGACTGAACCAGAGATTTAATGTGACCATCCAATGTGAGAGTCGAGTCAAAACTTACACCTAAATTCCTGAGAGAGGATTTAACAAGCAGCGAGAGAGGACCTAGGGCTTTTCACTAAAAATCTGTCAGGAGTGCATACAAAGGACTCCACTTTTCCCCTCGTTGAGTTTGAGGAAATTAACAGCCATCCAACATTTGATCGAATCTAAGCAGTCATTCAGCAGCTGGAGCTTAGATAAAGTTTGGGGCTTAAAAGAAATGCACAACTAAATGTCATCAGCAAAACAGTGATCGGAAATGTCCTCAAAGGAGCCCAGTATATGCTGGATGGGGAGAAGATATATTGAAAACAATAAAAGCCCCAAAACCGAACCTTGAGGGACACCATAAATAAGGGAGGTATGACCTAAAATTAGAGACCACCATAGGAAAACATCGGTGATATAGATATGAAGAGAATCACTCAACTGTGCCAAACATCAACATGAGGTCCAACATAAGCAGAACAGAGCATTTTCCTGCATCATAACTTATCAAAATGTCACTAGAGACCCTAAGAAGGGCTGTTTCAGTGCAGTGAACTCTATGAAAGCCAGACTGAAACCTATCAAAGATGCTATGTTTGTCCAGAACTGTTATAAGTTGCTTAGACACAACCTTTTCTAGAAGCTTAGCAATTAACCGTAATTTAGAGATTGGCCTGTAACTGCTGAGGCTTTTTTAAAAGGGGAGAATAGCAGCATTTCTAAAATAAACAGGAGCTATACCAGACGCCAGTGATGAGTTGATTAAAGTGAGCACACATGCACCAATATACTGGAAGACATTTTTGAATAATGATGCAGATATATTGTCAAGCGAACAAGAGGATGCTTTCAATGAAATCACTAGTTTTACCAGCTTGGGTAGAGAAACAGGAGAGAATGTATCCAAGATAATGGGCCGAGATGGGGTAGAGACAGATAAAACAAGTACTGATTGTAAAAAAAAAAAAAAAATTCTTACACTATTAATTTTTTCAAGCAGAAAAGAAAGAAATTTTTCACAATCTTCATTTGAGGAAATAGGTGCAGGTGGAGCAGGAGTAACAATGTCAGTAATGGTGTTGAATAGGACCTTAGAATTACCTCTGCTCTTTGTAACAAAATATGAAAAATCGACAGCCCTCGCATCTTTGATAGCATTATTAAGAAAAGCTAAAAGGTCCTTTAGATAGAGGAGATGAGTTTTCCTTCACCACTGCCCGCTTTTTACGGCAATCACGTGTTACAAATACAATGAATACTGTAATTTAGTTATGGAGGAGATTTGGAGGCAGACACTCTTCTTGTTTTAACCAGACAAATGTTGTCTAAAATGGAAAGGCAATAATCATTGAAAAGATTGGTTGAGAAATCAAAACCATTGTGAGCAGATAGCTGTAAGTTAAAAGCATTCACAAATGTGGTAGATTTCAAGACGCGAGAGCTAACCATCTGTCTAACAGTGGACAATAGCTCATTAAAAGACAAGTGATAATTCTGTTCTTTGTGATTACAGGAGCTGCCCTCAGATTCAGACCTCAGCACCACCCTGTGGCAACAGACAAATCATCCTTTATGTTCACTTTTTGTAGCAACTCTGAAATTAACTGATGAAAATGGTACAAAGGCTAAAGTACCACATGATGTGCTTGTCTTTAATTTTATCAATAAAACAGCTGCAATTTTCACTGACAAACATTGCAAAAAGCTACAAAGTCGAAGGGATTAATCATCCATGTGTCACTATATATTTGCAGATGCAGTACCTCTGTTTGGTGTTTTAGAAAAATGCTGATTTCATTATATTATATTATATTATATTATATTATATTATATTATATTATATTATATTATATTATATATTTTCTTGGACAGAGTCTCCAGTCCACAATAGAAAAACAATAGAGACTCTGTTGTCCTGCTGGGAGACTTCAATGCTCACGTGGGTAACGACAGCGAGACCTAGAGGGGCGTGATTGGGAGGAACGGCCTCCCTGATCTGAACCCGAGCGGTGTTTTGTTATTGGACTTCTGTGCAAATCACAGTTTGGCCATAACGAACACCTTGTTCGAACATAAGAGTGTCCATAAGTGCACGTGGCACCAGGACGCTCTAGGCCGCAGGTCGATGATCGATTTTGTAATCGTATCATCAGACCTGTGACCATATGTTCTGGACACTCGGGTAAAGAGAGGGGCTGAGCTGTCAACTGATCACCACCTGGTGGTGAGGTGGTGAGGATCAGGTGGCGGGGGAGGACGCTGGACAGACCCGGTGCACCTAAACGCGTAGTAAGGGTGTGCTGGGAACGTCTAGCAGAGGCCCCAGTCCGCGAGATCTTCAACGCACACCTCCGGCAGAGCTTCAACAGCATTCCGAGGGAGACTGGGGACATTGAGTCCGAATGGACCATGTTCAGCGTCTCCATCGCCGAAGCTGCTGCATTGAGCTGCGGCCACAAGGTGGTTGGTGCCTGTCGTGGTGGTAATCCCCGAACCAAATGGTGGACACCAGAGGTGAAGGGAGCCACCAGGCTGAAGAAGGAGTCCTATAGGGCTTGGTTAGCCTGTGGGACTCCGGAGGCAGCCGACAGGTATCGACAGGCCAAGCGGGATGCGGCTCGGGCAGTGGCTGAAGCAAAAACTCGGGTGTGGGAGGAGTTCAGAGAGGCCATGGAAAAAGACTTTCGGACTGCCTCGAAGAGATTCTGGCAAACCGTCAGGCGTCTCAGGAGGGGAAAGCGGTGCTCTACTTGCACTGTGTATAGTGCTGGCGGAGCGCTGCTGACTTCGACTGAGAAAATTGTCAGGCGGTGGAAGGGATACTTCGAGGACCTCCTTAATCCCACTGACACGTCTTCCGAGGAGGAAGCAGAGTCTGGGGATGAGGGGAATGACCCGCCAATTTCCGGGGGCGAGGTCACTGAGGCAGTTAAACAACTCCTTGGTGGCAGAGCCCCTGGTGTTAATGAGGTCCGCCCCGAGTTCCTGAAGGCTCTGGACGTTGTAGGGCTGTCCTGGTTGACACACCTCTGCAATGTTGCAGACCGGAGGGTGTGTTCCAACTACAGGGGGATCACACTCCTCAGCCTCCCTGGGAAAGTCTATGCCAGGGTGCTGGAAAGGAGAGTTCGTCCGTTAGTCGAACCTCGGATACAGGAGGAACAATGCGGTTTTCGTCCTGGTCGCGGAACACTGGACCAGCTCTTTATCCTCTCAAGGATACTTGAGGGTGCATGGGAGTTTGCCCAACCAGTCTACATGTGTTTTGTGGACTTGGAGAAGGCATTCGACCATGTCCCTCGGGGTGTCCTGTGGGAGGTGTTGCGGGAGTATGTGGTGTCTGGCCCATTGCTACGGGCCATTCTGTCACGGTCTGGCAGGCAGACCATGGGGAATGATGGAGATAGGACCCAAACGCTGGACTTAGTGGAATGAGCAGTGCATTTATTTACAGTGGGGGTAAATGTACACCACACAATAATTCTCCAGAGTGCTCCCTCAACTCCTGTGTTGTGCCTTCTCCCAAGTGCTGGTATTTTGTGCTCTCTGCTTCTGTGCCTAAGCACACCCCATGCGTCCTGCAGTCTCGTGTTCCACTCTCCTGCGGATAAAACAGCAGACGCAGCCGTTATGACACCAACTCAGCAGGCATACACTAAACAGTACTTGAGACACTGACATGGAGTCTAACTCAACGATCCTGCGCCGGAGGAAGCCTCATCGCTCTGTTACGTAGCTCCCCCGACGAGCCTGATCAGAAGCAGGTGTGTGAGAACCTGGGCGTGACCGGCAGCTGGCAGGGCCACACCCATAAGGCCTGCAGGTGGCTGTCCTTCATTCTCCAGCCACACCCGCACACATATACACCCACCGGCATGGAACACAAGAGCACAGTGCAGAAAACATACATCCAATACAATAATAATAATAATAATAATAATAATGAAGGTCCACACTGTTCACGGACCCCGAGTCCCCGGAACCGGGTCCGTGACACATTCGATCACTATACAACCGTTGCAAGAGTTTGGTTCGCATTGCCGGTAATAAGTTGGACTCGTTTCCGGTGGGTGATGGGCTCCGCCAGGGCTGCCCTTTGTCACCGGTTCTGTTCATAATTTTTATGGACAGGATTTCTAGGCGCAGCCAAGTGGCGGAGGGCTTTCACTTCGGTGGCCTCAGAATCTCATCTCTGCTTTTTGCGGATGATGTGGTTCTGTTGGCTTCATCAGGTGATGGCCTCCAGATCGCACTGGAACGGTTCGCAGCCGAGTGTGAAGCAGCGGGAATGAGGATCAGCACCTCCAAATCTGAGGCCATGGTTCTCAGCCGGAAAAGGGTGGAGTGCCCACTCCGGGTCGGGGATGAGTTCCTGCCCCAAGTGGAGGAGTTCAAGTATCTCGGGGTCTTGTTCGCGAGTGATGGGAGAAGGGAGCCGGAGATCGACAGACGGATTGGTGCTGCGGCTGCAGTGATGCGGACGCTGCACCGGTCCGTCGTGGTGAAGAGGGAGCTGAGTGTAAAAGCGAAGCTCTCAATTTACCGGTCGATCTACGTCCCTACCCTCACCTATGGCCACGAGCTGTGGGTAGTGACCGAAAGAACGAGATCGCGGATACAAGCGGCAGAAATGAGCTTCCTCCGAAGGGTGGCTGGCCTCTCCCTTAGAGATAGGGTGAGAAGTTCGGCCATCCGAGAGGGGCTCAGAGTAGAGCCGCTGCTCCTCCACATCGAAAGGAGCCAGTTGAGGTGGTTCGGGCATCTGACAAGGATGCCTCCTGGGCGCCTCCTGGGTGAGGTGTTCCGGGCGTGTCCCACTGGGAGGAGGCCCCGGGGCAGACCCAGGACACGCTGGAGAGATTATATCTCCCGGCTGGCCTGGGAACGCCTTGGTGTTCCCCCGGATAAGCTGGAGGAGGTGGCTGGGGAGAGGGAGGTCTGGGCTTCTCTGCTTAGGCTGCTGCCCCCGCGACCCGGCCTCGGATAAGCGGATGAAGATGGATGGATGGATGGATGGATTTTCTTGGACAGCTTCAAATAAAGCATGATTAAGGTCAAAGGCTGTCACTTGTAAATTGAAAGTTTTCGCAATTTATTATCAGACAGAATTTCAAATTAATTTTACATAGCGCCATCGACTTCCATCTCTCTGGCGCAGAGACAGAGGCTCCTGTGTCTCTCTGCTCACTCAAGAGACCCAAATGAACAAAGACTTAGACTTAGACTTAGAGCTTTTTATTGTCATTGTGCAGTTTCTTGCACAGCGAAATTGGGTAGCTGGACCACAAAGAAGAAGAGAAACCAATATACAACGAAGGCAGAAAAAATAAATAAATGAATAAATAATTAAATAAGTAGAATAAATTACAAAGCAGTGTATATGTATACATATGTGAGTGGAACTATATACATGGTGTATGTGTAGGAAACATTGAAACAGACTGGGACCAAAATAATTGCACTTGAGCCAAAAATATTGCACAGAACATGGAAAGACTGAGATATTGCACATAGATGATCAACAGCAGTGTCAGGGTGGATGTGTTGGGGAAGTCTTTACACACTCTTAGTTTTCATTAATAGTTCTGACAGCCCACGGGAAGAAGCTGTTCTTTAGTCTGTTGGTTTTGCACCTGATGGATCTGAGCCTTTTTCCAGAGGGCAGGATGTTGAAGAGGTGGTGGTTAGGATGGAGGTGGTCCTTTATAATTGCCCTGGCTCTGGAGAGACATCTTGAGCTGGCAATAAAGTCCAGGGAGGGGAGTGGACAGCCGATCACCTTCTCTGCAGTTCTGATGACCCTCTGTAGTCTCTTCTTGTCAGCTGTTGTGCAACCAGCGTACCACACAGGGATGGCGTGCACCAGCACACTCTCGATAGTGGCACGGTAGAAGGACTCTAGGAGTTCAGTCTGCAGCCTGTTCCATCTCAAAACCCTCAAGAAATGGAGGCGCTGCTGGGCTTTCTTTACTAGGGCTGATGTGTTTGTGGACCAAGATAGGTCCTCGGATATGTGGGTGCCGAGGAACTTAAAGGAGGACAACCTCTCCACATAGTCACCTTTTATGGAGAGGGGAGGGGGATCAGTTCTTGTTTTGCGGAAGTCCATGACCACTTCCTTGGTTTTCTTGGTGTTTAGGGTGAGGTTATTGTAGTTACACCATTCAGACAGTCGCAGGACCTCATCCCTGTAGGCGGTGTCATCATCGTTGGTGATGAGCCCCATCAGAGTGGTGTCGTCTGCAAATTTGATGATGATGTTGCAGGGGTGCAGTCACTGGTGTAGATGGTGTATAATAGTGGACTCAGCACACATCCCTGTGGTGAGCCAGTGCTGAGTGACAGGGTGGATGATCGCTGGTTGCCAACCTTGACTGATTGTGAACGGTCTGTGAGGAAGTTTTTGATCCATGCACATGTGGAGGGGGGGATGTCCAAGTTTACCAGTTTGTCTATAAGAATGTCTGGGTTGATAGTATTGAAGGCCGAGCTGAAATCAACGAAGAGCATCCTTACTGATGTCCCAGGATTCTCCAGGTGATGCAGAGCAGAGTGGAGAGCAGTGGAAATTGCATCCTCTGTGGACCTATTTGCCTTGTAGGCAAACTGGTGGGGGTCGAAGCTGTGTGGGAGGAAGTCCTTTATGTGTTTTAGGACCAGTTTCTCAAAGCACTTTGCAACCACTGGAGTCAGTGCGATGGGTCTGTAGTCACTGAGGCTACTGATGGTGGTGGACTTGGGGACTGGGACTATTGTTGATGATTTCAGGCAGTGAGGGACAGTGGCATGTGGACCTGATGTTGTTGGAGGCTAAATGTGTGGGGGCTGTGCTCAGAGGACGCTGTGGGCAGGGTGGTGTGCATGGTGGGGGTGACTGCAGTTTTCTCGAAGCGGGCAAAAAAGTGGTTAAGTTCCCCCGCTAACGAGATGTCCATGTTATCTATATTTGTCCCATTGGCTTTGTAATTGGTGATGTGTTTTAGACCCTCCCATACCTTCCTGGAGTTGTTATCAGAGAGGTGATCTGATAGCTTGTTTGAATAGTCCAGTTTTGCTGCTCTGATGCCTTTTTTAAGGTCTGCTCTTGCTCTGCTGTACATGTCCTGGTCCTCAGATTTGTATGCAGAGTTGCATGCCTTTAACAGTGCCTGAATCTTGCTTGTCATCCAGTGTTTACGGTTGGGGTAGACCCGGACCCGCTTTTCCGTGGTGACAGTGTCCATGCAGTGTTTGATGTAACCCAGCACTGCGGTTGTGTGAGTCTCTAGGTCATCCTGTTCAAAGACACTCCACTCTGTGAGAGCAAAACAGTCCTGCAATTGAAGAACAACACACTCACGCTGTATAAATTTTTTTTGCATGTGGAGGTGGTGGTGGTTGTGAGGGGGGCAAGAGCTGCAACTTGAGTTGGGGCTTGTTTGGTTGTTTTGAATGAGTCTTCTTCCTTGAAGGGAATTGCTTCTTCCTGCTGTGGTCCTGCTCTAGGTTGTCCCATCCAGTGTTGGATGCCCTTTTTTGTCCTCTTGGACACTCTCTCCACCAATGTCTTACTTCTTCAAAATTATTAGAGATAGTAAACATCTTCTTTAAGACTGGAGAGCTCCTTGATCTCCTCAGGTCCGTATCCTGCTTGACATCATATTTGCTGTCAATGCATAGAGCTGGTGGGTTTGGCTGCTGTTGAGTTACAAATGCTTCTGCTGCTGCTCATTTTATGTCAGTCTTCAGATCTGTACATGTTAGCAATATTTATCCGGGCTTCTCTGTTGTTTTGGCAGCTTCCGTGTTCTTCTCTGCCACCTGATGTTTTAGCATTTCTTCTGTAGATTTTCTTTGCAATATTGATCCAGTCTTTGACCCATCTACACTCTCCAGGTTGCTTCTTCTTTCAACTGTATTTTCAGCTGGTTATTTTCCCTTCGTCTAATTACTATAAGCTCCTGGAGTTGCTTCAATGTAGTTTCTTCATCTTTCCTTGTTGGTTGAGTTGAGTTTATCAATCGGGAGGGATGTAGAAATGAAACAATAGGTATGGTCTCTCCAGCTGATGGTCCAGTCTCAGTTTCTTTTACATGCTGGCTTTGTGTTGGATGATTCTGCCTCTTCCCTTCTTTCAAAATCTGGTTCTTTAGAAAGTCCTTGAGCTGTCTCATATTGCTGGGAGGTGCCCTTTCGTCTTTGAGTTTTGCAGAAATGTTAGTTACCATCGTAATTTCATATTTATATCTAGCTCTTATGGTTGTGGGCTTTTAGTCTTAATTTGTTTTGTCTTGATGTTAAATTTAATCTAAATATACCTTATATATTTTATTTTTTATGTATTTATTTCCAGTTTTTAATTAGTTAATTAGTTACTTACTTTCTATTTTACCCATTTTTTGTTAATATTATCTTTATACATTTCATTTATTACTTTAAAATCATATATATTTTTAATGTATTATGTCAGTATTTTATTATTTCTCTTGTCTTAATTTTAATCAGTCAATTTATTTTCTTTTCTATTTTTTTTTTCAACCCTGATTTTTTAAAAAAAAATCTAAACAATAAATTTATTTAGCATTCTTATAATCAATTCTACTCGTGTCCACCAGGGATCGTGATTGACTGCAGTATACCCTCACTCTACCAGATGGAGCCAGGGAGGACTCTGCCTCAATCCTGCCACTAATTGGCACTAATTCACTCTTTTGTTTTAGCTGTAATACCCTCTTTTGCACACTGTATCTCACTAAATAGTAGATGTTTGCTTGCTACTTCTTTACTTTTCCTCAGCATTCGACCAATTCACTTCCTTTTTTAACAGTTGTGTGATTCTTTAAATAAAGACAAAAGGAGGAAAGTCAGAAAGACAGAACAACTACAACTACAACTACAACTACTACGAACAAAGACGCACATTTATCCCACTTTGGTGCCTTTATGGGAGAACACAGTCCCACCCCCACCGCAAGGACTTAAACAAACTACACTACCATAACCACTGTGCAATACTTAATTTCACATGCAATAACCCACAATGCAAATAAATAACACTATTTATTTACTTCTTTTTTCTGGATTTTGTATATTTGTAATTTCTTTTTTCTAAATATTGTTCATATGTAATATGTATATAGTACTGCAGAAACTGTGCACCCCCTACCCCCCTCTTCTCCCACATGTTTACACTGAGTAGGAGATACTCTGTATCTCAATGTACATCTCTATAGTCACAAGGCATTCTTTTCTATTCTATTCTATTCTATTCTGAGTATGATATCCCAAACAGCTTAACACATGTGGTACCACATGATATTCACTATGTTACTTTCATGAGCCTACAGTGAGTACTTATAATAAGTTTAAAAACTTATTATAGATTTTTTTTTCAACTTGAAACTTCTACTTTTACAGTCAAGAAATGTACAGTTCATAAAGAGAGTAATTGCCAATCATTTCTTCTTCCTTACAGATTGATCACTCACAACAGAATGTACATACCTCAATTTTTTTCCTCACACTGAGCAACCATTTCGGTGCCTTGACCAGGCCGAGGCTCAACTCTCACCACCAGTCCAGATTCCAATTCTCTCCTTCACGTTTGCCAGTCAAGCTTTGTGTTGGGCACCAATGTGTTGATCTTTTTTTGTTTTTACAAGAGAAGACAAAAAGGCTCAAATTATACATTTTTACAATTTATTATCAAAAGGTAAGAATTTCAGATTAGTTTTACATGGCGCCATGGACCTCCGTCTCTCTGGCTCAGAGTCAAAGGCTGCTGTGTCACTTTGCTCACTCAGGAGACCCAAACAAACAAAAAGCACCTCATCCAGGCAGTATACACTTTTATTGCATGTGGTAAAAACAGGCTCTTAACATGATTGGTCGAAAGAGTTGAGGGTGGCCTTAGATCTGATATCGACTCACATTTCTTCCTCTGCACCCCTCTGGACATCTCCATACACAGAGATGAGCCTTCTGTTGGAAACACTCCCATTACCATGGCAACCATCTCTTGCCCTTCGGTCAGGCCTGTAGAATTAAAGAAAGGTGTAAGAGTGTATTCCATAACAGCAGATTTGTGGCCCAGGCTAAATTCCCAAGAGTCTTCCCCCTATTTATCTCTGATAGTGTCTAAGTGTTACAGACTAGTTCCAAAGCTATACATGTGCGCAGCAAAAGGATAAAACACAAACATGTGACACAAACCACAAGGCAGTTGTGCAGTATATAATAATGGTGGGACATGAGCCTTAAAAGTAAAAAATTACTTCCAACAGATGGCTGTTTCACATTTTGGGTGCCACAACAACAAGAAAAGCACAAACACTGTGTTTTTCTTTGTTTTTTCTCACTCCTTCAGCACTTTGTATTCTGACAACACAGTACCCTTCTCTACATTATAGTTTCTTTATTTCATTTATTTTTTCAATGTTTATTATATTTTTAAAATTTCATTTTAGTATATATAACCCTATACATTTCTGTTCTCACAAAGTAAGAATTTCATCGCACAGCATAACCACTGTGTTCTGCAGTGTAAATGGCAATAAACTTCCTGATCTTGATCTTCAACTAGTTTTTCAGCATCTCTCTGAGACAGGATGCTCCTAATTTCGGAGATGTTCCAAAAATGTGATAAAAGTGTGCTGTGTGTTCAATAAGGACACTAAAGTAAATATCTGGTCAAAAAAGACTCCATGATTCCTCAAAGTGTTACTAGAGAAAACTATCAGTAGCTAACTGCCTCTATATGAAGTTAGAATTTCACAGCAATAATTATGCATGTTCACATTTTCTACCATAAAGCTTTCATGCACTTAAGACACAGTTGAGCAGAGCAGAAGACGTGATTGCTTTTAAATGGAATGATGCAGGTGGATGTCTTGGAATTTAGTTATTAGATCCATAAATATGTGAGATGTGGAAAAAACACACAGACCAGTTGGATTCAGTGCTTGAGATTTTAATGATGAAGATGAAAAAGAAAAGTTCAATCTGGAAAATAAAGATTTACTAAAAGCATTCTTTCCATTACACATTCAGTTTGCTCCTATTGAAAGAGAAAACCAAACTCCTCTTTATGTCACTTGTCGTGTCGTTCCTTATATAGCATTACAGCAAAGAAAACGAAGTAAAGATCTAAAATGGGAAACAGATTTCTGGGATACATGTGATCACTTGCTTCTTTGTTTGGTGAACCATGTCTTCATCCCAGGAATCATCTGACTTTCCTGACGCAGACATATGTGTACCGGTAGTGACAGTTTATATCATTCATACACTTGTGTCCTGTATGCACCAAAAATCAACATTAAGTGAAACCATGATAACATGAACACATACTTATTTATACAAAGGAAAACATTTAGTTTTTTTGTATGATAGCAATACCGCCTTGAATGTTGACTATACTTTCACAACATAGATAATACATAAATATATAAGTATCATTTGATATATACATTTATTTTCAAAATTATTGAAATACCACAAAGTTTTTTATGTATTATGGTAAGAAAGATACATTAAATACACTGTTTTTTTCAGTTCAAAAAAATATTATTTGACACGCCAAACAAGTCTGACACAGCCCTCCAAAATCACTCTTAATTACTAGATTGTCACTAGACTTACCTGACCAGTTCATGTGCATGCAGTGCTCTCTGTGCCTATAGTTGTTAGGCTCTCCACGACACCAGTACGTAAATCTGAAAGGAGTTCCATCGATCCAAAACCAGTGACGCTCCTATGAAACAGAAAATGAACAATAATGGTTAGATGATGGTTAGATTCATCTTTCGAAGTGAACGCCTTTGTTTCATGATCAGTAATATACCTTTTGAGCATCAGAGCCTCCAATCCATGTAAGTGGGTAACTGTGAGTGGCATGATATATGACCCTTTGAATCTCACGGTATTCTCTGAGGTTGCGTACGTATGGAAGAAATATAGTATCATCAGAATCCAACTATTTTTAGACATTGAATTTATAACACTGAATTTTTATCCTCCAAATTTCCCTGCAAAAATATTCACCTGCAAAAATTCACCTGCAAAAAATTCAACTGCAAAAATTCACCTGCAAAAAATTCACCATCAAATATTCACCTGCAAAAAATTCACCTGCAAAAATTCACCTGCAAAAATTCACCATCAAAAATTCACCATCAAATATTCACCTGCAAAAAATTCACCATCAAATATTCACCTGCAAAAAATTCACCTGAAAAATTTCACCTGCAAAAGTGATGAACTTAAATGACCCAAGCCAGAGCAATCAGCACTAGATCGAATCGAGCGGCTCTCAGCCAATTAAATTACGCTGTTTGATCACATGACACCGTTAGCCAGCAGTGTGTCTCCGAAAAGAGAGCTGTTTAGAGGTGAGTGATTAAGGCTGTGTCCCAATTCAGGGTCTGCACGCCTGAAGTACGCGCAGTACGCGTACTACGGACGGTGCGTACTATAAGTACGAGAAGTGCGGAAGTGAGAGGCTTGTGAAACAGGGCGGTCTAGCCTTCGTCGCGCTGTTCAGGTTGCCTAGCAACCATGATACTAACCACAAGAAACTTTTCATACAGCATTGTTTGACATAAATGAAGGAGAAAAAATGTTTTGTTGGTCATTCATTTTTGTCATGACATCACTTTGATTAGTTGAGTATCTGAGGCTGAGACCACGGGACTGTAAAACATGATAGTTGGGCTTCATTTCTGTACTGAAGTCATTTCAAGATTAGTTAGTAAATAACAATTAGCTAATGTTGTTCATGAGACTAAAATCATCTCACTGTGGTTATGTAAATATAATATGGCCAATATTATATGTATTGCCAGATTATTATGATATATATATATATATACACATACACGTATATATACACATACACGTATATATACACACACACATACACGTATATATACACACAGACATACACGTATATACACATACACACACACACACGTATATACACATACACACACACACGCACACGTATATACATATACACACACATACACGTATATACATATACACACATATACATACACATACATATATATATATACATATATGTAAATATATATATATATATATTACAACAGTGAGCTTGAACTCTGGGTCAAAGATTCAAGTTGCAGTTATTTATATCTCCTATCACCTTAAATCTTCACTCAAAGACAAGTACCTTTGACAGTGTATATATAGATGTATTATACATAAGAGACAAATATTGTTCATTTAATATGTTGGCATTATTACATTTGGCTCAATGCTTACATATATGTGTAAAAACAAAATGTACGAGCTGTGATAACTGTTTCTGATAGAATGAAGAGTAGACTGATATATGAAATATTCCTTTATTGGGTGAGAAAATCAGACCATGTCATAACTGCTTTAAGTCATACAGAATAGATATCAGAGCCTTAAACAGGCTGACTTCTGCTAAATGGGTCAAACTGGGAAGAAAGTATACAAACACATAACATCCTTATAGAATATGATGTAACACTATAGATCAACTTACCTCAGACTATATAAAGCATATAAACAATTACAGCAATATGATGCAACAAACACAGCAGTACTACTAAACCAAAATGCTCAAAGCTTCATAGAACTGAAACAAACATTTATTTTTAGCTCCATTCTGCTGCTGATACATACTTTAGGTTTCTGAATATTAAACTTGTTGCTGCCTTTCATAGTGTGTAACTTGGAGGCCCTGAGTACTTTCTCCCACACTGAAAACACTGGAATGATAACATTATTTGAACATTACCTAATAAGACTGATTCAGGACAGATAATTAGTTATGTTAAACTTTTCTAGCAGTCCTTCACAAACAGGGAACAGTCTGTCTATTCTCTCCATCTGTCAGCTGCTGCTGGCTCTTCCTCCTCCTCTTCCTCATACACTGCTGAGTTTGTCCTGGTGGATCATCAGGGGTGCAAAGCCTCACAGATGATGTGCAGCACTGGGTCCCTCAGTCTGTCCTCACTCTGGACACTTGCAGTTGTCACACATGGAAATCAAATGTGTCATAAGCTGCAGGATTCAAACACAAGTGTAACTTATAAATACATGTTCATACTTTTATTCCACAATCAGAGAGAAAGAAAAAGAGAGAGAGTGCAGGGCAAACAGACAGGTGACAGTCTCAGGTGTATACACTGCTACAAAACAGCACAAGAGAAGGAGGATTTAGTGTTTGTGTTATTACGAGTGCTAAACAAGAAGAGTTCCCAGATGGTCCAGTGGACACATGTGTGACTGCTGTGATTAAAGCATCTTTCTTTCAGCTTAACGAGTGAACCGTCAGCTCGTTCAAACACACGTTAAAGTCCGTTTGGCTCGACACCACCGAACAGAGGCAGCAATATAACATAGCTAACATTAACAGTGCAGTGAATCCTGCTTGTGCTGTGATATTCAGGACTGCAAACCGAGCAGCATCACTGACTTTCAGCTTGTTGTGTTTGTGGATATATGACTGACTTTAATTATCCATAAAATTATCACATTCTCTGTAAGAGAATCAATGAGTACTAAAAATGTGCACCTTTACCTGAGTGTTTTCTGGAACAGGAACAGGGTGATATCTGTGACCCAACTCCCACAGCTGGTTGGGACTCATGTTGTTTTCTGTTCGCAGTGGATGGTTGTCCCATCCACTGCAAAATGTATTTAAATCATACTCCAGTCGAGGAAGAAAGACGTAATGGCAGCAAAAGAGGTGTGCAGCATTTGAAATGTCAAGAAGGCATTCTTCCTCAAGGTTGTGAAGAACATCGTAGTAAATGCATGTAACGGCCACTCAGAGGTCTCTCCACAGTCGCTCTATTCTGAAATAATATATAAAAAAAATTTTAATTAGGTATGGCCTTTCTTTGGTGTGTATGAGAAATTCCCTGCTTGTTTCTAACCCTACATGAAATGTGTGCATGACAACAGTAATAATACATTATCAGGGCATGTAGGAAGGACCCAGGCATATCACTTAAAAGGTGCCAAAAGGGTTGTAATGATCAGTGGCAACACATGAGATGACAACCAGACCATTAACACAGAATGAACATTCAGGGAAGGAAGTAACAGACTGGAAAAGGTGTGTGAATAACTAAAAATAGGGCAGAGTCCTGAAGGCTCTTTGGGGTTTGTAGGACCTGTCCAATATTTTCTTCCTTGAGGGGTAAATAATGGAAATTGAAAGAAAAAAAAACAACAACAACAACAACAACAACAACAAAAAAACAAAACAAACAAACAAAAAAAAAACACCTGACACATATCAGACAATATATCCTGCTGGATAGGGCACTGTTCTCTAAAGACATTTTACTTTAAAAATTTTTCATAAAACTATACCCTTTAAATGTTTATGTATTTTTAAATAATGGAAATAAAGCTGCAACACCTTCCATCTTATGTCAGAAACATTTGAGGTTGACAGTATTTTATGAGAACAAACCTTTGATTGTGCACACTCATTCCTGAAATGAAACTGCCTCTTCCTGTGCCACGAACAGTAAACATCAGCCGTGCAACCTCCACATTTTCCCATCCGTGGTTGCCACGAACCCTGAAAACAAAGAAAAGTACCCCAAAACATTCGAAGCTTTAAACAAACTTAGATCTGATAATAAAGAACATATGCCTTAATCAAAGTGTTTTAAAAAAAATGTAAAAGAATCCTTAAAATCTTTGATTGCTACTGCTCTAGAAGGCATAAAAAATTGTCTCATGAATGCACTTTCCAGCATGTGTCAGTATGAAGTTTAATTTAACACAGCTGTTAAAACATTTTTCAGGATTTAACAGGATAGTAACAATTATTTAGATTTATTGAATTTGTAGGAAATTACACAAGTGCCATCTTGTATCATTATGATCTGTGTAAAGAGACAATTTTAAGAATATTTTTGCAAAAATACGTTAAAGTTGGAAGTAATTGGCTGATGTTCCACTCTTGAAGATCAGCTGTGCCCATTTGTTGCACATTGTGGGAATGGAGAAGTTCAGGCCCTTGCAGGCTACCCACAATTTTCCCCAAACTGAGCGACCCAGCTAATTCAACACCTTTACCAAGCAGTGCTATTATGTAATTGGATACAAGGGGTGAGATAGTAATATCTTCCCTCCTTGGTTGTAGCTCCCTGACATTACAAGGGTAATCATTTTATGATGTCGGGTTCAGTGTTACACCAGGATTTCAAATACAATATCATCATCAATAAGAATTAGTATTATCATTTCAGAATTGTAGGTAACCACTTTTAAATGCCATAGACTACTTATTTGTTTAATTTGATGTATTCTCTCTAGGAGAACGCAGAGGGAATATCCCGTTTAACTTATGCTATCTGTTTAAGTTTAAGATATTGACCATATCCTTTTCTGAAAGTGTGGATATAATGGAAGGGGTAAGGTACTGGCATGCCACAACTTTATAGTTGTTAAATTCTGGGTACAAGTATACATGCCCATCTTGTACATGCTTTTTAATATTATTATTATTATTATTATGATCATCATCATCACCATCCTACCCAATTACATGTTTCTTTTAATCAGGTTATGCTGTTTTAATGACTTTACAGTATAATTTACATTGTGTTCCTTCAATTTTCCCTAATTGTATGTTATATTAATCCTATATTTCCGTTTAATATTTCTAATGTTTGCCTTGTTTTCGTCACTGCCTGGTCTGCCTCTGTCTCGCCTGTATGGATGCATTTACACCTAAATTTCCCCAACAAAGGATGTTTTAATTCACCACTATTCCAGTGAAACACGAGTCTCCCATCTTCCTGCTACCGGTCTCGAGTTTTTGTTCACCAAAGCACACACCAACTTCATACTGACGGACATATCACTGCCCTATTCCCGCCTTGTCTGACCGTGTTTTGTGGCTTTGGTTCACTTCACCTCACTCTTCCCCATTCTTGTCATTAAATCAGGCCGTTCTGCAACCATGGCAGCCATTCTCTCTGTGGCTTTATTCATGGTATATTTTACTCCTTCACCAAATGCCGTTCTCGTTTCCAACATTATATTTGCAGTGTTCGTCTATCTATCAATATCTGCGGAGTATGGTTTTGTACCGAGTATCCTATTTTCTAAAGCACAGCATGTAAAGGTTAGCTCGGTTAGCCGGATGCTAGCATGTAGCGCCTCAGACGAGTTGAGCAAAGACCCCGTCTGTGTACTTTATACGTGAGCAACGGATTTAAATAAAATTAACGTTTCAAAAGACAAACTTGAAGATAAAAAACAATATACTTACCGGAGAACCGCCAGGGTTTGCCGCTACCATCTTGCCACTCCTAAATTCAAAACTGCCTCTGCAGACAGCCAGGGGAGGCGCGGAAATTTTCTTTGAGTTAGTCAAACGTTTTCCTCAGTTCGAGTAGATGAGAAAATAAAAGAAAAATGAGTGGGATTTTAAGTAGGACTAGGCGTTATGTAATGATCTCTATTTAGGAGAAAAACTTCATCACTCACCTCTAAACAGCTCTCTTTTAGGAGACACACTGCTGGCTAACGGTGTCATGTGATCAAACAGCGTAATTTAATTGGCTGAGAGCCGCTCGATTCGATCTAGTGCTGATTGCTCTGGCTTGGGTCATTTAAGTTCATCACTTTTGCAGTTGAATTTTTGCAGGTGAAATTTTGCAGGTGAATTTATTGCAGGTGAATTTTTGATGGTGAATATTTGATGGTGAATTTTTTGCAGGTGAATTTTTGCAGGTGAATTTTTTGCAGGTGAATTTTTGGCAGGTGAATTTTTTGCAGGTGAAGTTTTGCAGGTGAATTTTTGCAGTTGAATTTTTTGCAGGTGAATTTTTGCAGGTGAATATTTTTGCAGGGAAATTTGGAGGATAAAAATTCAGTGTTATAAATTCAATGTCTAAAAATAGTTGGATTCTGATGATACTATATTTCTTCCATACGTACAGATGCTAGGTTTGCATGCACGGACTGACAGTGTCTCTGTAGTGCAGATCAACAGACACCAGAAAAGAATAGGAGCTAGATTTTATAAAATATTAAAGGAAATAAACAGAGAAGGAATAAATGGAAAAATCCACATCATTGTTTTTACCTGAGCATGAGCTCAATCCAAGTGATAAGGAAAATAGCGGTAGTATCGGTTGCCGAACCTGATCCAGTCACACCAGTGACATAAGGCTCTCTTCTCAATAAGATGCTCTTCTGAAGACAAGCAAATAATTTAGTAAAAGTGAATAAGGATTTTAAAAGTGTACATATATTTTTTAGTTATTTTAAAATGTTGGTAATATGCATTTCTCTTCAGGGCCTTAAAACAACTTTGTACCACTGATTTAGCTGCACATACGCAGGATATTGATGTGCTGCTCTTCTGTTCAGCGTCACAGAAATGTGATTAATTTTGGTGAAAATCCTGAAAATGTTGCCCAACCTGGTGGCTTTGCCTCTGTCCCACCTTCTTCTGGAAGAGCAGGACAAAGTAAAACATCAGACTTTGAAATTTAACCATCAGTGATAATTGATGACAATTATATGACAGTTATATTCATTCTGTTATTTGTATGATTAGTTCACACATATACACATTATGTACGTTAGACTGCAACACTCACCAGCAGTAATGATCAGAGCCATCATTGCACAAAGAAGTACAGACACAATCAGCAGCTTCATTGCGATGTTTAGTATGTCTGTGAAAAACAGAAGGCATCAAGACATCATTCATTTAAAAAAAGAAGGATAGAATAGATATTGTAGCAGACCTTTTGGATCATTTTGTAGAATATTTGTAGAACAGATTTCTTTTCAGCACCGACTGGTAGCTTCAGCCTTCCAATGAGAAGGTGCTGAACAGCTCTAAGATCAGTGCTTATATACTGTTTCTTTGGTGCTTCACAACTAGGAACTAACTTGAAAAACTGACATGTCATGTGATTCATGCTGGTCAGACTTTCATTGCATCTCATCCTTTCTTCGCCAAAATAATTGCCTCACACTGACCTCTTCTTCTCCTTTTGGCTGACCACTTAATTTTACATATTGACTCGTTCATAAAGAGGTTTCCTAATGCATAATCACAACATTTTTGATGTATTTAATTAGGAGTGAATGACTTTTAAGAAACAAAAATAATAACAATCATATTAATGAATGATGATCCCTGGTTTTGCATCCTGATCTTGATTTTTTGTGAGTTGTTTGACTTTCTGGGTTGTGAGAATGTTTTCTGTTTAGAGTTTGTTTCATGTGTCTTTGGTGAATGGGGTTTTCAGCTTTTTTGTTATTTATTATTTTATTATTCTTTTTGTTCTGTCCTTATTGTGCGTCCCTTTGCCCAACTTGACAGACAGCTAACGGTTTCAATGAACATAGGAGGCGGAAGTAAGTTTGAGGCTTTTTACTTCGTCAGTAGTTCAATGATTGACATCCTTTTCTTCCCGTAAAACTAAAAACAAACACAAAGTAAATGTTACAAGATGTATTTTCCTTTTAACTCACACTTCTAGGATATGAACTACACTGTTATATAGTATGCGTAATCAACAGCGACTCAGTAGTGATCACAATACAATTTAGCGAGTTTAGCATCCTCAAAGATAAACATAACAGACGAAATAACTGGTTTCTAAACAAATCTCTGTAATAGAAATGCACCAAATAAACTTGTAAACATGTTGTACATTAATACTCACAAGCAATAACTCTCCAAGGCAGAAACGTTTTAAAGAGCATCTAAGGCGACAAACAGCATATTCTGCAGGCTAACAAGCGACCAGCTTCCTGTTTCCTCTACCCACAGGAACACAGAAAAACCCCACCAAAATATAAGCTTCAAATCAAATCAAATCAAATCACTTTTATTGTCACATCACATGTGCAGGTACACTGGTACAGTACATGTGAGTGAAATTCTTGTGTGCGAGCTTCACAAGCAACAGAGTTGTGCAAAATACAATAATGTAAAACAAGCAAAATATAAAAATGGCTAATCTAAAAAGTAATAAATATATGTACAATATGTAAAGGTATATACATTACTGAATGTGTATACTAAATATGTTTTTCTACGTGTGTGTGTTTGAGTGTGTATATAGTATGTATATACTATATACACTAAATATGTTTTTCTACGTGTGTGTGTTTGAGTGTGTATATAGTATGTATATACATGTTTTATACATGTTTTACAAATGAAATAAAGTAAACAATAAAATAAGATATATAAAATATACAGAGGTTGGTATGTGCAAAACAGTGGTATTTATATACAGTATGGAGTGCATAATGTTGAAGTTCCAGTAGTGAGGGTGAGGTGTCTATGAAGTGTTCAGCAGTCTGATGGCCTGATGGAAAAAGCTGTCTCTCAGTCTGCTGGTACGGGACCGGATGCTGCAGAACCTCCTTCCTGATGGTAGTAGTCTGAACAGTTTATGGCTGGGGTGACTGGAGTCCTTGATGATCCTCCCCGCTTTCCTCAGGCACCGCTTCCTGTAGATGTCTTGGAGGGAGGGAAGCTCACCTCCAATTATCCGTTCAGCACACCGCACTACTCTCTGGAGAGCTTTGCGGTTGTGAGCGGTGCTGTTGCCGTACCAGGTGGTGATGCATCCAGTGAGGATGCTCTCAATGGCACAGCGATAGAAGGTCCTGAGGATGCGGGGGCTCATGCCGAATCTTTTCAGTCTCCTGAGAAAGAAGAGGCGCTGCTGCGCCTTCTTCACTGTTTTGTTTATGTGTACTGACCACGTAAGATCCTCAGCCAGATGTACACCAAGGAAGCGGAAGCTGCTCACTCTCTCCACAGCGGCGCCGTTGATGGTGATGGGGGTGTGTACTCCTCTGCACCTCTGGAAGTCCACTATCAACTCCTTTGTCTTTGCGACGTTGAGGGTGAGATGGTTGTCTTGACACCAGTGGGTCAGGGCGCTGACCTCCTCCCTGTAGGCCGTCTCATCACCGTTGGTAATAAGACCCACCACTGTAGTGTCGTCCGCAAACTTCACAATGATGTTGGAGTTTCTAGTGGCCGTGCAGTCGTAGGTGTAGAGTGAGTACAGGAGAGGGCTCAGTACACACCCCTGTGGAGCACCAGTGTTCAGTGTGATGGGGGATGAGGTGGTGCTGCCCAGTCTGACCACTTGGCGTCTGTCAGACAGGAAGTTAAGGATCCAGCTGCCGAGGGAGCTGCTCAGTCCTAGATCCTGCAGTTTCCTGTCCAGCTTCGAGGGAACGATGGTGTTGAATGCTGAGCTGTAATCTACAAACAGCATTCTCACATACGTGTCTCTCTTCTCCAGGTGTGACAGGGCAGCATGGAGTGTCAGGGCTATGGCATCATCAGTGGACCTGTTGTGGCGGTATGCGAACTGTAGAGGGTCCAGTGAGTCGGGTAGTGCAGAGCAGATGAAGTCCCTGACCAGCTTCTCGAAGCATTTGCTCACGATGGGGGTCAGGGCTACGGGTCGCCAGTCGTTCAATGAGGAGATGGTGGAGGATTTGGGTACAGGGACGATGGTGGCCATTTTGAAGCAGGCTGGGACTACAGACAGAGAGAGGGAAAGGTTGAAGATGTGTGTAAACACTCCAGCCAGCTGAGCCGCGCATGACTTGAGGACGCGGCCGGGAATCCCGTCCGGACCAGTAGCTTTGCGTGCGTTCACCCTCCTGAAGCACTTCCGCACATCCTCCTCAGACACAGTGTGCGCACTGACGTCATCCGCGGTGCGCACACTGTCCGGTCTCGTGGTGTTCGCTGTGTCGAATCTAGCGTAGAATACGTTTAGATCCTCACACAGAGAGGCCGTGGTCTGCGGTGTGGTGGTTTTCCCTCTAAAGTCTGTGATCGTGTTTAGTCCCTGCCACATACTCCGAGGGTTGTCAAAATGTTGCTCCACCTTGTCCCTGTACTCACGTTTGGCTGCTTTGATCGTCTTCCGGAGTTGGTAATGTGCGTGTTTGTAGTCCGATGTGTTCGCGGAGGCAAAAGCGGTGCTCCGTGCCGCCAGTGCTGTGCGAACATCTCCGTTAATCCAGGGTTTTTGATTTGGGAAGGATTTAACTGTTCTGGATGGGACGACATCTTCCACGCATTTTCTGATAAATCCGCAGACTGAGTCTGTGTACTCATCAAGCTTGTGAGTATTCCCACTATGACCAGCAGAGGGTGCTGAAGAGAAAGAACCTATGCATGTCATAACACTTTTTTTAATATATTGTACTGGTGCAGCTTCTGTATTCATTGCTTATGCAATATTTAGTTTCCAGATTATTCACTGTTTGTGTTTTCATGTATTTTTATGTATAGGTTGTTACAGATTACTTTATATGCTCATAATTTTTATTTTTTGTATGTTACATTTTTTTCAAAATGCTTCAGTTATTACGTTTAATTACTGCTTGGAACACTCCTCATCACCTCTGTTGCAGTCTACCTCCTCATCGCCACCACCACTTCCAGTTTCCCAAAAGAGGAAGTTTTATCCCCAATAGCAAAACAGGCAGCCTCAAACATCCTATACTGTATGCTCTATGCAGCTCCAGGTCTCCGATGTTGTGTACCTCCCCCCCTTTTTTTCTCACACTTTAAATTTTCCATGAAGCCAGATAACACACATTAATTGCAGGAATGTCTTAAACACATAAATTTCTGGATAACATTGAATTTCTTGCTTCTAACTTCAGATGAAACAAGTTATTGTACTTGGCCCTAAAAATCTTAGCCAAATGCTTACTCTGGATGGCATTTGCTTGGCTTCCAGTAACACAGTTAGGAACCTTGGAGTTGTGTTTGACCACAAAACCGCATGTCCCTTAATGGTCATATTAAACAAATATGTAGGACTACTTGCACAATATCTCTCAAATAAGAAACATTCCTTATCAGAGCGAAACTGATAAACTAGTTCCTCCTTTTATTAATTCTACACTGGACTATTGTAATTCACTATTATTGGATTGTCCTAAACTCCTGTAGCCAGGTGGAAGGTCAGTATTATGGGACATGCCACTGGAGGGCGCTGTTTCTTTTGGGGTACCTCTCGGAGCGCAAGGGATGATGGGGATCTACGGAGACATTCACAGAAGTGCTAGCTTGCATTGGTGTTATGTCGGTGTGCAATGCCGTTTTTCGCTGCGTGGTCTGTTTTAAATGCAAAGTGTGGAACAGTTAAGACACCAGGAGTTGCTGAAATCAACTTCACCGTTCATCTCAGAGGGATCTGTATTCCGTTTTTCTTAGTGATGGTGAGATGAAGCCTCGCGATGAACCGAAGCTTTCCATCAAACTGGTCGACTCATGGTTCGAAGCATTGTGACGATTCACTTGCTCTACTGCGCCATCAAGTGGACGATTCAAGTGAAACAGGCTGAATGATTATAATGGTGTGATGTGTAAACCTCTAAACTGAATAAATAAATTGTTTTCCTGGGTATTTATCCCGAATATTGTCTCAGCATGTCTGATACAAAAGAGAAAGTGGAAACTATCAGGACAGAGTTTTGGTATGATTGTGTAACAGTTAGGCCTGCGTATCGTCACTGATTTCTAGAATCGATTCGCTCCACGATTTGATCAGGAGAAATTTTGCCTCAGACAGTCAGAAATATTATAATTCAGATCATGGATCAGTACATTTCCATATTTTTATATCTATAAAAAGAAAACTGACACTTGCGAGACTTTATCAAAGGTGTGAGCATCACAGCAGATGCCTTTGTGTCAAAGTAGCTGAGGATAAAACAGAAAAACGATTTTATAAAAATATTCTGCAGCAGATCAAAAACAAAAGAAAACCATTCATCAACATATGAACATTACCTGATGCTGCTGAAGTGTAGCAGAGCAAAGTTACAGAGGTTTTAGAGACACGGCTAAGCGTTTTGCATTTTGCATAATTTTAAAAAGTTTACATTTGTTCAGAAGCCTATTGAACGGCAGAAATTAGGTTTTCTTTTCGGAAGTAAGTAAAAGGGAAAAAAAAAACAGCGGCCGACAGCTTTAGCAGCTTGTTGGTTTCAGGCTTTTAAGAATGAAGGACAAAGTAAAGTTCAGTGCTGATCAGGCACTCACATATGTTCACGTGTTGGACACAATTGAACATAGTGAGTTAGAGATTAAATCATACGTCTTGTGAAATAATGCTTGAACTTTATCTTTGAAAGATGTTCCTTCTTCAGAATTTTACAAAGGCTGTCGGCTAATTGATGATAGCATGATAAAGAGTTTATGTGCAGGCCACAGACTTAAATATGCTCTTCTAGTAAAAATACCTTAAATATAATCCTTTTCAATGAAATTATTATCCTGAAGTGACCCCCAAATATACAAAAATTTCAATATGGTCTAAAAAAAGAAGCAAGGTTATTGGGGTTTTAACAAACATTGATGTGTCTTGAAATTCATATAATGTGAAATAATGTCTGAACTTCAGATTCAGACAGTGTTTCAAAAGCTGTCACTTCTGTAACAGCTAGGGCTGAAGGTTAATACTGCTAATAACCATAATAATGAGTTTATCTACAATTTAGACTTAGACATCCTCTTCTTGGTTATCTGTTTGTGTTGTATGGTTAAGAAAACAGAAAATAATGGCCATGAATGTCTGATGCTTGGTGTATCTTTCGTTTGTCTTATGAACTGAAACCAGTGGTCCAGTATTAAAAGATTACTTAAATGCCTATATGACCCATGTAGGATTTACTGATAGGAGACCACTCATAAGTACCTGATTTTTCCTTTGAATCATCTCTGAATCTTGTTTCTTTATTGTTTTATTTCCCATACAACACTAAAAAACAGAGAGGACTGGCATATTAGGAATACTGTTGGTGGATACCCACATAGTGAGAGAGTTGAAGAGTGAGTTGTTTGGGATGGCGTTAACTGCCCTATTACAATACCTCCTCAATAAACCGTGGTAAGAGCAAAATGTCTGGCACTTAAGAGTCCATGCGAATGTTACACTGGTGTCAGATTTTTAAAAAAGAGAGAGAGTTATTACTAGTGGCATTACTTGCTGGTTGGAGACACAAGACCCAATGATGTTGCCGGTCAAGATTCAGCTGTCTCTCTGAACTCTCTCCAGGTTTGACTAGACATTAGAACTTCCAGCGGGACGGCGTTGACGTCACATGGCACCCTGTCACGTGATGTAAACAAACATGGCAGTGCACCCGGACAGCAAGCTGCTGCTAACCTAAGAACACCTAAATTCAATGGCAAGGCACCATGGGAAGTGTTTATTGCAGAGTTTGAACTGTTAGCTGCTACAGCTGGCTGGTCTGAGGAGCATAAAGCTCTCCAGTTGGCTTTGTGTGAGGATGCAGCAGCGAACCTTCTTCTGCTGAGTGAGGAGGGAAGTAAAGACTATATTGCTCGGGTTGGGGCACTTCAGGTGGCATAATGGGCAGGATTACCACCCGGTGCTCCTGAGGTTAAAGTTCCACAACAGATACAGATTGCCTGAGGAGCCCTTGTAGTGTATTTTGGCCCATGACATTAAGTGTTTCTGAAGGGCTTTTGACCACTGCCACTTTCAGAGCGCCATATACAAACTGAGCTTGCAGGATCAGCCCCACTCAGCGCAGCCCTGGAGTTAGCATTGGATTGGGACATGGTTACGCGATCCTAGTGAGAGCTGCTGCAGTCACCTTCCCCTCGGGCTGGTCCACGATGTTGACCACAGAGCTGCTGGGGATGTGGACAAGCCGGACACCTATTTGGGCATTGCCCAAGGCTTGCAGCGGTGCAGGGAAATGCCCAGTGAGACCAACAAGAAACATGCTATACGCTGGACCCAGGTTGGCAACTTTTGCCATGTTCCGGTGATGTTCACAGGTGTGTCCTGTACGGCTCTCCTGGACACTGGATCCAGTGCATCATGGGTTCAACCCGACATCATTCCAACTGAAGTTGCTGTGCAATAAACTAATGTGCAGCTTAAGACAGTGACTGGTGACCTGGTCCCCATAAGAGGGAGGGGACTGTTTTAGTTTAAGGTGGGAGACCTCAGTGTGAATTTTTGCTGCTTCTGTGGCTGATGTGCAGGATGCTTGCATCCTTGGACTGACTTTTAACGGGCCATTGGTGGTGTGCTAGACCTGGGCAAAGGCTTTCTAACACTCCTGGATGGGAAGAGGGTCCAGCTTATTCCCCCCCAGGTCTGCCCAGCATCTGCTGCTGTGTCTGCCTCCACCTCAGAGACCCCTGTGTACCCACCAGTTGAGCAACAAACTGAAGAAGAGGAGAGGCTCTTAGCAGTGAGGAGCATTTGGTCAAAGAACTGTGAGGGACTGCCTCCACAGCAGCAAGACAGTCAATAGCAGTACTAGCAGGAGTTCAAAAACAATTTTGCCCTTAAAGACAATGGTAAGGGCATGACACTCTTGACGGAGCACAACTTTTACACCAGGGATGCTCAGCCTTTTAAAGTGTGCCTCAACCGCCTTCCCTTGGCTCATCAGGGGGCTGATGAGCCAAGGGAACTGTGTGAAATGATGTAGGCAGGAATCATAGAGCCATTTGAAAGCCCATAGGCCTCTGCTGGTGCCCAAGAAAAACAGCTCAAGGATGCGTTTTTGCATGGACTACACAATACAGTGACTTTTACCGCCTCTCCAGACTAAAGTCAGCCTTCTGCACCAACAGGGGACTATGGCAGTTCAAAGTCCTGAGCTTTGGCCTGTGCAACGCCCCCGACAACTTCAAGAGGCTTATGGACAGTGTGCTGGATGGTGTCCCATGACACCAGTGTCTGGTCTACCTAGATGACCTTCTGATGCATGGGAGTTTGTGATTTCATCTGGACCCAGGACTTTCAGCAAGCATTCAACATCTTTTGCAGATCACTGACAGTCTACAGTCCTTGCCCCTCCTGACCCCACCCTGACTTTTATTCTAGACACTGACCCGAGTAACGTGGGACTGCGAGTTGTGTTGTCACAGGTTGGGCTCGATGGTAAGAAGGTGGTGGTGTACTTCGGCTGGGTCCTGAATAAGAGTGAGCATCACTACTGTTCCACATGATGAGGGCTCCTAGCTGTAGTGATGGAGTTAAGACACTGATCATGCAGCCCTCCAGTGACTGATGTCTTTCAGGGGCAGATGGCTTGCTGCTGGAGGAGCTTCAGGTCTGTAATTTCGCTGTGGTGCACAGAGCAGGGGCACGCCGTTCCAACGTGGATGCTCTCCATGCCCATGTGCTGGAGCCGGCTGCCGTTACTGTTTTAAGTGAGAAGGGATGGAGCGGGAACCTTATGGCGACAGACACACCTCTCATGAAGGTTGCTCCTACTGGTGAATGTGGCAGAGTGGATGGCACGTCAGGAGCAAGACAGCAACGTGCTGCCAGCCCTGCAGTGGGGCGGCCATCTGCTGCGACCGGTTGGGGTGAGAGAACGAAGCTGAACGAAGACAGGATGAAAGTCATGCTGTGGAAGAGAGACAGAGATTAATAACAAGTGTGATTCAATGCAGAGAGGTCTATTAACACATGTCCTGTGTCTCTACTTTGTGCCTTCCTGTCCCACGTTTCAGGTCTCTATGTTCTGTGTCTTCCATGTCATCCTTGCCTGTGTGTTCACGTGTTTTGCTGTTTTGCTTTGAACGTCCGTGTCCTAGGTCATGCAGTTACTGGGGATAGTTTAACTGGAAACTCTAAATTGCCCTTAGATGTGAATGGGGGTGTGAATGGTTGTCTGTGTCTGTGTGTTAGCCCTGCAACAGACTGGCGACCTGTCCAGGGTGTACCCTGCCTCTTGCCCCAAGACAGCTAGGATAGGCTCCAGCTCCCCTGCGACCCTGAAAAACAATAAGCGAGGGGAATGGATGGATGGATGGATGGATGGATGGATCTTTTTTTTTCTTAATGTGGCCCTAATATTCCTTTTTGTGAACAGATGTTAGATAATCAGAGCAAAATTATACAGGAGCATATCATCTATATAGGAATGGCAGGATATATTATGATTCTTTATGACTAAGTGGGAACATGTAGAGTAACAGACCAAGGACAGACCGTTGAGGAGTCCCTGATACAAATTTTGTACAGATCTAAAGCTGCTTATAGAAACTTCTACATTTGAGAATGTGACATGTTAAATCGGCTGAATCATGAAGCCTTTGAATTAATATGTCATGATCATCCTTGTTGAAGGCAGCAGTGAGATCGAACACCAGTGTTCAATACTGAAATCGCCTGGAACAATAATGCGGTCAGAGACAATGGTTTTTGGAAATACTCCTGAGCCCATACATTGATTTTCAATCACAGAATAATGCCTGTTTTTAAACAGTGTACTGCCTGAAGGTCAGAAGATCACAGGCAATATTGATTTTTTGCCACAGAGACTTTACCATATTCTTAGAAACATTTGATGATATTAAATAGTGTAAACTATGAGATATTCAAAGTCACAATTTTACTTTTAGATTTACTCTTCTTTTAAAACTATTCTGAAATTGTTTCAAAAGTCACAGTAATCGTGACTGGTTCACTTCCAGCAGGAATATTATAAGAGAGATGAGTAGTCCTCCTGAATAATCCTAAACATACATCAAGGAGAAAATATCGGTAATGGTTGTTCAGTTCAAGGATGTATTAACTGCGGGCTACAGACATGTCTATTTGTCATAATAGGTAAATATGCATTTATTTCCAACTAGGACACTCACTGGTAGAGCTGTGTTCTTTCTTCCGAGAAGTCTGGGTTTGCTTGCATTATGTTTATAATTACAATACAATACATTTGTTTTTTTATTGCTTTTCTCTTTTTGTTGAGGTTATTTCCTTAGCACACTTACAAATGTTTTTATGGCTGATGGGGTATTGTCATCACACCACTGGGTGAGCAAGCTGCGTGGATACCCATTTTTCTGAATGCAATAACTTGAGAACAAGTTGGCGTAGGAGTTTTACATTCATACCTTTGGTGCATCTAATAACCTCAGATGATTTTGAATTCTGGTGACCTCTACCTCAAGGTCAAAATCAAAGGCCAAGTTTTTTGAAAATCTTGTGAACCATTTACATGCATCTACTAAGAGAATGAGGGGTAGCTCTGGTCACCACCAGTATTTTTATTTATTCCACAAAAATGGGGATTTTATATTGATTGGTCCATGTGATTGAATTAAATACTCCCCCAAGCTAATATTAACCTCATAGGTGCTGGATGATTCTTTGTCTAAATTGTAAGAGCATAAATTCTTACAATTGAAATAAGGTGTACTTTCTGTTTTATATGATTTAGGGGATCTGTGATACCAAAATCACAATGTTTGTGATTAGTGTTTGAAAACTATAGGTTATGTGAGTTTGATTGTGTGGGTAAGCTGCAAAGGAAATCGTCTGAATCTCGAAAAACAAGGTGAATGCTGTAATTTCACTTAATGAAATATGCACATAAATATATTTGAAATATCTTCCCATTTAAAAAAAACTAAAGAAACAAACCTAATTTAAATCTGGCAACTACGTAAAACTGATGTAACATGTGACTCACAACGACTCACAGACAAATTTGATTCAGTGCTTAAGAGTTTAATGATGAAGGTGAGAAAGAAGAGTTCATGCAGGGAAATAAAGTTTTCCTAAAAGCATTCTTTCCATTACACATTCAGTTTGCTCCTATTAAAAGAGACAATCAAGCTCCAGGTTACGTCGCTTGCCCATTCATTCTTTATGTAGCGTTACAGCAAAAGAAAAGAAGTAAAGATATAAAACAGATTCTTCTGGGGTAATTGAGATTATTTGCTTCTTTTTTTGGTGAACTATGGCTTCATGTCAGATAAGGAATTATCTTCTTTTCCTGATGCAGACAAATGGGTATCGGTAGTTACAGGGTTTGTCCTTCATACACCTGCGTCCTGTAAGCATCAAAAATGAAAAGTGATTGAAACCAAGATCATGTAGACACGTGCTAATCTATACTAAACATTTTGTTAAACAATTCGCTTTGTATAATAGCATTGATTGCATTTTCACAACACTCAGTTAATATATATTAAAATAATTTGAAATAATGTAATATTTATTATTTTATATGATAAAAAATAAAAATACAATGGCTGTCATTTAAAAAAATGTATAGATATTATACCTGTATTACTTTCCTGTCATTCTTACTAGTTTTCACACCAAACTAGAGATGGACCGATCCGATATTACGTATCGGTATCGGTCCGATACTGACGTATATTACTGGATCGGATATCGGAGGGAAATAAAAAATGTAATCCGATCCCTTAAATATCAAAAAAGCACCTCACAAAACTTGCGACATGGCATAACTCGGCTCATAACCATAGCATGTAGGAGCAGTGTGGTCACGTGATAGAGCGGCTGTGTGTATTTGTAGCCTCGCTAGCAATCCGGCATTTCATCTCCGAGGAAGTGATCCCAGAGAGAAGTAAAGCAAGTGTGTACATTCATCTCTGAATGTTTGTAAAGCATTCCCGCGTTAAGCTTAACAACCGATATATGGAGTGATAGCCTCTTCTCTCTCCCTCCCTCTCCTGCTGCTACTTCAATCATGAAACTGATCAATGATCAGCTGATCGGCTTTTCTGTCGCCAGTCCGTCTCTCTTGTTTGTTTATTGCCCACTTTGCGCCAGAAAGAGGAAACCAGCGGCTGAACAACAACAGCACATTTAAGCTTGATAAGCTGTTGTTAGAATGTATTTAATATTACTTTCTACACCAGGATCCTTTTCTACGTAGCTGACGGCTGGTAACTGTGCAGGGGCGGATCCAGCAAAGTTTAGCCAGGGGGGCCGATAGGGCATTAACAGGGAAAAGGGGGGGGGCACAAAGACATACTTGTCTTTCTTATTCTCATTTAAAATGTCTAGCTTTTAATAAATAATTATCTGAATCTTACACCCAAAGTTTTAATCTGATGTAAATGTACTATAGTAAGCTATAGTACTTTTTCCTTTGGGAAGGTACGATCTGTGCAGTCTGCAATTCTGTTAAAGAAAGATGTTGAATCTATTTAATTATTCTTAAAAAATAATTGATTTCTGTGCATCATTTTTTCACACTGCATCAAATTAAAGTTGATTACGTCGATTAAGCATCATGAGGTGGAGGGTGGGTTGTTCCCTATTTTTTTTTTTTTTTTTTTTTGTGCTGGGAGTTTTAGAGCCCTATTAGGTAGGTTGCTTACTCTTTAAAATACCAGAATAGGGAGGATGGGGTAGGTTTAAGCTTATTAGATTGATCAGTATTGCTGAACTATGAAATATTGTGGGTGCAGTATATTTTTTGCATACAGGTATTTCAAACTTGAGTATGAACTTATACAAAAAGCAGCAAGATATTAAAAAAAAAGAGTTTTATTGATTAAAAAAACACACCATATCGGATTCATATCGGTATCGGCAAATATCCAAATTTATGATATCGGTATCGGATATAAAAAAGTGGTATCGTGCCATCTCTAGTATATAGTAACTGTTAAGTCTAACATACCCTAGTAAGCTTTTTCCTTTGGAAAGATACCATCTGTGCAGTCTGCAATTCTGTAGAAGAAAGATGTTGAATCTATTTAATTATTCTTGAAAAATAATTTATTTCTGTGGATTTTTTTTCACACTACATCAAATTAAAGTTGATTACGTCGATTAAGCATCATGAGGTGGAGGGTGGTTCCCTTTTTTTTTGCTGGGAGTTTGCAACCCTATTAGTTACGTTGCTTAATATTTCTGCTAAGTACTCTTTAAAATACCAGAATAGGAAGGATGGATTAGGTTTAAGTTTATTAGATTGATCAGTATTGCTGAACTATGAAATATTTTGGGTGCAGCGTATTTTTTACATACAGCTATAACAGAATAGCTTTAGTGTTGTTGTTTATTTAAACTTGAGTATGAACTTACACAAAATGCAGCAAGATATTAAAAAAACAGTTTTATTGATTAAAAAACACACTATATCGGATTAACATCGGTATCGGCAGATATCCAAATTTATGATATCGGTATCGGACATAAAAAAGTGGTATTGTGCCATCTCTAGTCTCGTTAATAATGTGCTGATCAAGTGTATATTTTTTTATAATGCACAGTTCACATCTGTCATCAACACAGAAACACAACCTTTTTATTTCAATAAAACAATAGGTGCATTGTGTGGACATCATCATATTATCTGTATTGTGCCTTCTAGATGATGAGGAAGTCCCCCATAGTGTCACACCAGGTCAAACAGGACCCACAACAAGTAAGAAGAGTGATTACATAAAGTAGGCAGTTCTTTTATGCCTTTAGGCTTAACCTAGACTTTACATACAGGTGCATCCTTATTGAGAAAACTGTATTGAAAACATACTTGGTTAGAGGCAAGACTGACATATAATCAAATAATGTTTGTGGAAATGCACAAAACAGCAATAAAGTAAGACCAAAATCGTGCCACATGCACTCCTAATCTGGCATACCAGATCCAGTGCTTTGTGAACTGTGTGCTGGTTGAAGCTAGAAGTCTTGGCAGGACACAGGGACACAGGGAAGTGGTAAGCCTTCACTTCCACTTCCTCCTTAAGAATGACTTGGTGACTTTCTACATCTGACATGTGGCTTTAGCCTCAGTTATCATGCATTTAAGCATCGTAGCTACTTTTAGGACGCTTTTGCATTTATGTTGAAAAAGAACCAACAACAAGAAATCAATTTCTCTAGTTTTATATGACATAAAGCAGCCATACTTTCAAATATTGCTCAACTAAGTACTTTGGGTAGCCAGGTGCCTACCTAAAGTACGGTACTTTAATGTCCATCTGAGAGGTTTTGGTTCTTTTCAAAGATTTGGCTCTTTTTGCTCGGCTCCCTTAGGAGAGCCAGCATTTGCTACTGCTGGTAAGAATAAATATGGCGTTTAAAGCTGGGACAAATGTTATTAGCCATTTTCCATTTTGGAGGACAAGAGTCACTGGCTCCTTACCCAGCTTCTCATTAACACTTATCTATTTGCCTTGGGTCATTTGTTTTGAAATAAATGCACTCATTTTCCTAAATGTACAATTCTTATTGAATTGCTGAAAGCCAGTGTATACCTGCAGTTTTCGGCAAGACAATGGCTCCTATAGAAGTACTCAAAATGGGAAACTGCTCTGGGGTGAGTGTACCCATATGGAAAAGAAATAGGAAAAACTTATAAAAGACTTGCATCAGCTTTAGCTTGCTTCATATAGTGAATCATATAAGGCTTATATGATTTACTCATGAAAGTGGCCACTTTCTCATTACTTTCATATATTGTTTTAAGAAGTATCCAAATCATACAAGTTCCATTTATATAATGTTCCAAGGGATCTTATATCCTATTTCACTCTTGTATGCTTTTCATACAAGTTTCACACAAGACAGATACAAACTTTATAAGATTTATATATATCTTTAGAGGCTGGAGGAAAGAGGGAAGATCTCTCCCAGCTGCACCGATTTCTGACCTCACTGGAGGCTCTGGTGAGCCCGTCCAGCCGTTTTCCTTATGTTTTGGCAACACGTTCTAACTCCCAACTCGTCAAATGACGTATGGTCAGGCTCCCTCTGCTTCACTTATGGACGCGCAGGGTACCCCCCTCGCGTCGAGAATTGATGTGCAGGGTCCTCGTATTGAATACTATGCTGCTCCCTAAACATTGTTTATTGACGACAAGAGATTGCCGCGGAAGAGCTTGTTGTCCATATATTTATATATTTCCGAAATCACATTGTAGTGACGTGTACTGAACACAATATATTATATAATGTAAACAACTACCTGAGAAACAGCAGATACAGCAGATAAATTAATTATAGGCTATTACTTTTGTATCGTTTATTGCATTTATGGAGGGAGAGGTGTATGCTGGGTAATGGCACAGCTAGCGACCGGGTGACTTTATTCACCCGCTTCGGATGTTATCAGTCCATACAATTAGGGCTGGGCCATATTATACCGTTCACGATAATACCGGTAGAAAGCTAGGGAACGATAAGAAAATGACATATCGCGATAGAATATGGGTAAAACACGCATGCGCAGTGCCGAAAAAGCATGGAGAATGCACGGTAACGGAGAATGTGAATGGGGAAAGTAGATTGTTGAGTGAAAAGGATGAGCCAGAATTGTTTTGTAAAAATGGTGCAGCTTAACTGGTTTGGTGTTTGTCCGTCAGATACACAAAAGAGCACTTTTTTTTGTAGAACATGCAAGTGGGCCGTCATTGCCGTATTTGTCGGACTAAACTCCGTCCTTTAAAGTCCCGAAGTCAAACGAACATCACTGAGAGTTTAAAACTGTCTAAATTCTTTCACCTTTAATGAAATGACCAGCGTTGCTACTTTACCAGGTGTAACTATTTAGTTTAACTTCCAGACATCGATGAAAACAGAATTCATTACATTTAACGGAGTTAGAAGTTAGCGGAAGTTAGCTCGCTAGTTTCGCTAGTTACCTAAACATGATATAGCATGTTCTGACTAAGAGATTTCTGAAAAAATTCAAACGTACAGCTCTGCTATCACTTCCAACATAAATGAAGACAGGAAACTAAATAGCAGTGACGTTTGCAGGGTTACTGAAGTTGGGCTAGCTGGTATATAATGATGTGCTACGTGATCGCTAGCGACACAGCTATGTTAGCATAACATAAACAGTGAAGCTGGAGGATGAACGCTAACTTTTTTCCACTCGATAAAAGTTAACGTGAGGGTTCCTGATGGTTAGAGACAAATGCAGTCGCATGGCAGGATGCTGTAAACGGACCAAACTTCAGTCAGGAGAACAACTGAGATAATCCATCCACAATAGAAGGTTAGTCATTAATATACTGCAACATGGGAATAGAGCAGCTGTGATAGAATACAGCATTATTGAATCAATGGTACAGAAGTGGAGGAAGCAAGAAGAATGAGTTGAATAAAGTTTGATTTATCTGACTGCTTTGTTTCGCTTAATATGCCTTATAATCCCGTGCACCTTATAGTCCGAGAAATACGTATTTGACTTTTTTATTTGGCACACTGCAGTATAATGTTGCAAAGCACCTCTTTTTAACTTCAGTGGATATTATACATGGTTATGCTCAGGATATGTCAGCCCATTTCTACTGGAAATGCCTTTTGGTTAAACTTTCAGCAAGGAATTTGCATTTGCACTGTTAAATGTTTATATAGTTTTAATGCCTATAAAAACAGCTACTTGTTTAAGTAAAATTAATGGATCGGGGGTTTTTGCGCTAGTAAAGTTGTAGAGTTGTATTTTGTCTTGCAGAAATTACATCGTCAGTTATATCGTTATCACAAATTTTCAAATATATATATATTTTTGGCCATATCGCCCTGCCCTACATACAATGGGCGTTATTAGCAGAAATCAGTCCCATAGATGTGGGCCATCTCCACCTGCTAGATTGTTCAGAAGGTTGTTATCATCCATCCAGATGGAGGATCACTAACAGGAGCGTGGAAAGACTCCAGAATCCACTCTGGTTGGAATCCGGTGGATAAAGCAGTGTTACAGGTAAGGCCATTTAAACGGACAGCATTTTAAAAAATATTAAAAGTCAGCGAGTATCAATAATGTTGAAGTGGTTATGTTAGTAATACACCGAGTGCTAATATAACAGCTTTAAGATGCATTTGTAGATATTATTACGTGTTTTACCGTCTTTATGGTGCTAGCTTAAAGTTACGGTGGAAACTTTAGCTTATATTGTAGTAAAGCTGTTACTGTTTAAACGATGTTAGGACAGAAATATTAGCTCCTGTCATGACTGATGAAGTTATTACTTAATAAAGTTTCCAGTAAAGTGATTAATCGCAGCCACAGATTGACAGTAAATATTTCGATTAGCTTCAATGCATCTGTAATAAATATGTGCAAGTTTCAGTGCTTCGTTTAAACTGTATGATACTTATACTGACCCAGGGTCAGCGTAAAATACAATCCTAGCTGTGTGAACAAAGCCTGGCTCGTTTAATCCTGCATGACAAACCTCAGGATGCAGGTTATTATGACTCTTTCCTGCTGGCACACCTGAGAGTCAGCTAATCATGCAAAGACTGACAGACTCTGTAATACTGTAAATGATCAGTGACTCAGGTTAACACTAAACTTTAAACAGTACCTCTGTGTCTCTGTGTGTGCTGAACATCTAGGATTGAGTCAGGCTGCATCAGCTGAATGTGTTATATGTTAATATCAGTATTTTTTATTCAGGTGTGGGGAAAATACGTAAGATTACAGTGAAGAGATGTACCAGATTAATCCCTGGCCAAAGGTATCGTACTTAAATTAGACTACTGATCCAGCCACATCAGCCTTTTGTGAGGTCTGTTTAAAGTAGATTTAAAATGAACTGCAGGTTCCTGAGAGGTGGACTGTGAGCACAGAAACACATGTTCATACATACAACTGCAGCAAGCTTACATTAATTTTAAATAGTTACTCTGATGTCTGTCTCTCTGTTCGTCCTCTGACAGACTGGTACCTGTCCAGGTGTGCTCTACCTATGACTACTGGGACAGGCTCTGGCTCCTGTAATAGAAATTTTCTATTATTCTCATTTAAAGTATTTGAGTGCTTATGCATATGCTTAGTTGTGACACTGTTATAGACTGTTCAGTGAAAGTTTCTAAAACTAGATGAACTTACTTCAGCATCAGCAGTTTGAGGAAACAACTCCCTTTACAGGTGCTGATAAGGCCAAGGGCACAAAACAGCTTAACCATTGATCCGTTAGGTTTCATAGCGAGGCGCGTGAAGTGTGGTATGATCAGTTTGTAACTTCCTCCCTCTTCCTTGGAATTCATAAAGGAGTAGGAGCACGACTTCTGTGGCAGAGCTGACATGACTGTGAACTGTGATGTTTGATGTGTGTTGGCTCTCCTGCGTGCAGTAATAAATAGCTTGATCACAGCTCTTTCTGTGTTGCAGACTTTATTTACAAAATTCCTCGATACCCCCCACCCTCCCACTGTGAACATGAATTGAATATTCAGAAGAAAATGAATGGATAGACTGACATTTGTTTAAATACTTCTAGAAATCTGAGCTGTTGGTGTGGTAATAATATTAGAGCTGGCAATCTTTCTTACTGAATCTCTACTGTGAGTCATGTTACCTGAGATTAATTGTATGTTTACCTGACAGCCTGGACAAATGTGCTGTGTGAAGGATGTAAATCAAATCAGATCTTAACTGCTTACATGAACACATATGAATACATATGAACCAGTGATTTTTTGATTGCTGATTCTAAGAGAGTCTTTGTGGAAATCCTGTTTGGCATTTTTATTTATTTTTTCATTTTAATTCTCTTTTCCATTTTCCAGAACAGTTCTCCACAGTCGCTGTCCACATGGGTCAGTGGGACCAAGAAGCACACTGCCAATGTGAGACTCTGATCAGCAACATCCAGCGAGACCCAGGCAGCGTTTTCTATCTCCCAGCTGGAGTTTCTTTGTTTGTCTGTGAACTTCATATTGTGTATCAAGTCAAAGAACATTTGACAAGTCTGAGTCATTCCTTTGCCCTATGAGAGCTGGAAGAAATATATATCCTGACAATTACAGTTGAAACAGTAGAGACAGGTAGAAATGGGATCAGATTAATCTTTGCTTAGTCAGATACCTGCTGTGTTCAGTCCATCATATTAAAAAACAAACAATAGCACGATCCGTGTGATTTTGCATCCATTTCCAAATTGAAGTCAAGCAGCCCAGTCTCATACATAGGTAACAGAAATGTCTCTAATGTAAACGTGTACAGTGTAGTGTAAGCATTAAAAGATCATAAAGGAAACACTACTATTTATGTGAAACTAATTGTAATAAAAAATGAGCAGGTGATATATAGATTTAAAAAGAAAGAATCTGAAAACAACACTTTTTTTGGTCTAAGTGGTCAAAATAGAAAACAGAACTGATGTTCAAGAACAAACCTTAGCATGCACTAATATTACACATCTCGATTGTTGTGGTGAACAGACATGTTGCTTTTAAAACCACATGCAGTGTGTGACCATGACTGTCCACTGAGACCATGAACGCCACTTCGCTGAAATCTTCTTCTTCTTCTTGCCATCAAAATGGAAGCAGAAAGAGCACGAGCTGCTTTGATCTACTGAAAGGAAAAAGCAGAACATATGAGCTGAAACCATTAAGATAGAAACAATCGCTCAATGCAGTGTCTCACGTAGCTTAGCCTGTTACAACTGTTGATACAAGCTAAATACAGTCAACACACAGTGTCAGGGAACTCCAGTGTGGGAACTAGTGGCTTTAGGTTTGTAGTCATTTAACTTTCATCCATTCATTCATTAATTCAGGAGGAAGAAATGTCTGGTTGATGCAGGCTGGTTACATGCATTTGGTCCCATGCTGTCTTTAACCAAATGACTTGGTTCACTTTATGGTTGGGCTGTATGTGGGGTTATATCATGTTATTTGGGCAGGAGTACCTGTCCTCTGTTAGACTTAGAAAGTTTCTCCATAAGCAGAGCTTCTAACTCTTATAGGTTTTAGCACATCTGTAGCTGTGCAGGCTGACAGGTTTTTGGTGGCTCTTTCTACCCCACACTGGTTGTGAGTGTGTAAATAGCCCCACTAGTTCTTTTGGGTTGCAGTTAACTTGGGAGGAAGGGGTGGGTCTGCCAGGACTAGATGAATAAAAATGATCTGGGATACATAAATTTCATAATGAATGCAGATATCTCTATCAAGTAAACCTGGCCTGAGGGCTGCCATTTTTTAGATTCAGTTATTTCTCTTAGAAATGTTGGATCTAAATAATGAATGTGTTACAGTCAAACTGACACTGGTCAGTGTAAATGGCTCATTGGGACATAGAAACCTTTAAATTAAATACCATCACCTGATATCGAGTGTCAAACAATATCAAAGTTGTAAAAGCTGTTTACAGTCAGAATTTATAAAAACTATGATTGTAAATTAATTCAAACAAGTGAGCTTTTCTCTTTGTGTTGAATATCAACACTGTGACTTCTTAGACTGTAAGCTTTACATCAGCACAGTTGTAGAAGCCGTCACTCAAAATGTCTTTTGATAACAAGAAAAAAATACCTTTTCAGTCCACGGCCTGAAGTTCTTCTCCAAACATCTTCTGCTATCGGCTTTGTCTGCTGGTTTGAAGACAATAGACCACAAAAAGATCATTTAGTCACTTTGTCTGCATCATGCAGCTCGAATGTGTTGTGCAACGATGTTGAATAGCCGTCGTTATCCCTCTGCTGTGTCAGTAGGATTGTACTGTACAGCATCTCATTGATATGTGAGGAATGCTAATGTAACACGATAACAGACGTCTGGTCTTACATCATTAAAATATAACGGGCAGGAGATATTTAGATATTTTTATATTTATATTTTATAGCTAACAGATATTACTAAATAGATAGAATTTACTAGATAGCTGGATGAACATGAAAAATATGTCCATAATCACAAATGACCATGAGAGTCACCAGAACTGGACACTCAAAAGACGTCCTTAAATGCTCTTTAAGTGGCAGAACAAACAAACAAACAGTTAATCGCTTACTTGAGATGAAATCTGCTCAGCTGCTTTGAAAACAGCTTCTAACTGGTTCCTCCTTTAACAGGACGACTGCTCAGGGGTAAGGCCACGATGCAGTCCAGCAACCTTTATGGTTCTGCTTTGATTCATCAGGAACTATTAGGGAAACCTTTCAGTGCCTCCTGTGAAAGACACAGGCATAAACACACAAACATTTATTAACATGTTCCACAGTCTTCCAGTTTGATTTTCTCATCCTGTGGACAACAACGTACAGAGATGCAGGTTTATTGTTAACTTTTGTAAGGTTTCTTTACTGAACATATCCAGCTGCAGCTCCACTGTGATCCTGAACTGGATAAGCACTTAAGAAAATGTGTCAATAAATGGGCATACATCAGCTTACTATATTTATCCAAACAGACGGGACCAATAATGCTTCACTGAGTTAGAGACTTTAACAGACTCTTCTATGTAAGAATGTCTCATGCTGATGGACCTGCAAACTTGACAACAAAGGTTTTTCAGACTACATGTAGCTGTCCTCTATGTCAGCTCACACATTTACATTCATGTCACACTTATTTCTGCTTTCCCATTTTTAACATTATTACTTACATTTTGATTGGATACCTTGATTTTGTAAATGATGAGATTACATAATTGGAATACAATTCAATACAATTCATGTATCCAATTCAAGCTCGCGAGGATGAAGCCTATCCCAGCTGATACAGGACAAAGGCAGGCTGCCAGTTATCGCAGGGCTAAGACAATACGTGTGACAGAAAATCCATTTAAATGTTTGATATTTCTAATAATAATCATAATTATGACTATTATTTAAAATATTATTTAAAGGTTTCTTTATAAATACATTTCAATTTTTTTATAACCCCTAGAATATAAACCTGAGCTGTTTTAGATTTTGAGTTCTGACCTCAATGACCAGGCTGTGTCCTCACTGCAGCTCCCTCTTGGAAGTACGTCTGCTTCTTGTCTTCCCCCAGTGATGACCGCCTGCCCTTAATATCACGTACTGTACCTGAGGAACAAAACAGGACAAACACTTGCCTTCATTTAAGAAGTACATTCATACAGAGATAATCTATGGAAACATACTAGTTCACCCTTTGGGTGGAATCAGCTCCTGTGAAACATTTCTGTAAATGAACATCATGTGGAGAATGAATGAAATAAGTTCTTCAGGTGACTCAGCAGTCCCACACTGACAAATGAAACTTCTGTGGAAGAAGAATCTGGAATTTTTTGATTTCCAATCCAGTTAAACTATTAAGGATTAAGCAACAGTGCTCATCTTTGCTCTTCTGAAATTTGTGTTAAAAAACAACAAACATAAATTAGTAACAAAAATACAGCTGAGTAGAGGCTTTACAAACCACCAGCAGCCATAATGCTAAATTTTAATCTTCAAATGTTTCTGAGCCATCTTCAACCTGCTTTTAACACAGAAAAGTCCCACGGTCAATGCAGCCTGACTCAATCCTAAATGTTCAGCACACACAGAGACACAGAGGTACTGTTTAAAGTTTAGTGTTAACCTGAGTCACTGATCATTTACAGTATTACAGAGTCTGTCAGTCTTTGCATGATTAGCTGACTCTCAGGTGTGACAGGTGTGCCAGCAGGAAAGAGTAATAAGAACCTGCATCCTGAGGTTTGTCATGCAGGATTAAACGAGCCAGGCTTTGTTCACACAGCTAGGATTGTATTTTACACTGACCCTGGGTCAGTACAAGTATCATACAGTTTAAACGAAGCACTGAAACTTGCACATATTTATAACAGATGCACTGAAGCTAATCGAGATATTTACTGTCAATCTGTGGCTGCAATTAATCACTTTACTGGAAACTTTATTAACTAGTAACTTCATCAGTCATGACAGGAGCTAATATTTCTGTCCCAACATCGTTTAGACAGTAACAGCTTTACTACAATATAAGCTAACGTTTACACCGTAACTTTAAGCTAGCACCATAAAGACGGTAAAACACGTAATAATATCTACAAATGCATCTTAAAGCTGTTATATTAGCACTCGGTGTATTACTAACATAACCACTTCAACATTATTGATACTCGCTGACTTTTAATATTTTTTAAAATGCTGTCCGTTTAAATGGCCTTACCTGTAACACTGCTTTATCCACCGGATTCCAACCAGAGTGGATTCTGGAGTCTTTCCACGCTCCTGTTAGTGATCCTCCATCTGGATGGATGATAACAACCTTCTGAACAATCTAGCAGGTGGAGATGGCCCACATCTATGGGACTGATTTCTGCTAATAACGCCCATTGTATGTAGGGCAGGGCGATATGGCCAAAAATATATATATATTTGAAAATTTGTGATAACGATATAACTGACGATGTAATTTCTGCAAGACAAAATACAACTCTACAACTTTACTAGCGCAAAAACCCCCGATCCATTAATTTTACTTAAACAAGTAGCTGTTTTTATAGGCATTAAAACGGTAAAACACGTAATAATATCTACAAATGATATTAGCACTCGGTGTATTACTAACATAACCACTTTAACATTATTGATGCTCGCTGACTTTTAATAGTCATTCTATAAATGCTGTCCGTTTAAATGACCTACCTGTACACACTGCTGAATCCACCGGATTCCAGCCAGAGTGGATTCTGGAGTCTTCCCTTTGTCTGTCTCTGCTGGGGGATCTGAGGAATCCATCCAGCCTGCAGCGCCACCACCTGCGCTTTCCACGCCATCGCCTGCAGTGCCAACACCTACTTACTCCATCGCCTGCAGCTGCCATGCCGCCATCTGGTTCTGCCTCGTCTCCACCAGAGGTCTCCGCGCCTTCTGGTCCTGCCTCTCCTCGTCCTGTTATGCCTTAAATCGGCTGGGCATCTTCACCATCGTGGACAACCTACTCAACTGCATCGCCACCGTTGCCTTCCGTGCCGCACGCCCCCGGATTTTCTTCACCTGCGTTGCCGCCACTGCCTTCCAAGCAGTTGGCCTCCTGAACTGCCTCACCCACGCAGTTTCCTGGGCCCCTGGGCCTTTCATGGACATATTTTTGTTTGTTTGTTTTGTTTTGAACTGTTCCTGGGCCTCAGTGCTATTGTAGACACTCTGTTTTGGACTCTTAATAATAAGAGATTATGGGAAATACTGAACAGTGTTATAAAGCGTGGGACTGGACAAAAGAACTATCCCAAGTATTTCATTTGTAAAGATCATGAAGAATACAATATGGATGTTGTGGCAAATAGTCTCAATGAATTCTTTGTAACTGCTGGACCAAATTTAGCAAGAACAATCACTGATCCTGGGAAAGCACAGGAAAAACCGGATACACTGATTGACAGAAATCCATATTCGATGTTTCTCACAGCCGTTGACGAAAATGAAGTTTTTGAAATTGTCAAAAAATGTAAAAATCAGAAATCTTTGGATTGTAATGATATTGACATGATAGTGGTTAAAAGAGTCATTGAGACTATTATAAAATCGTTTACATACATCTGTAATTTATCACTTCAAACTGGTTTATTTCCAGACAGAATGAAAATAGCAAAAGTTATACCTCTATACAAATCTGGCAACAAACACCATTTCACAAATTACAGGCCTGGCTCTTTACTACCTCAATTCTCAAAAATTCTTGAAAAACTGTTTAAAAACCGACTGGAAAAATTTATAGATAAACATAAACTACTCACCGAGAGTCAGTACGGATTCAGATCAAGCAGATCAACATCATTGGCACTATTAGATTCAATAGAATACATCACAAATTCCATAGACAAAAAGCAGTATGTGGCTGGGTTATTCATAGACTTGACAAAGGCATTTGACACTATAGATCATGATATATTAATAAGAAAACTGGAACGTTATGGTGTCAGAGGGGTAGCTTTAGATAGGGTCCGGAGTTATTTAGGTGACAGGAAGCAGTTTGTGAAAATAAATAGTGGTTGCTCCTTATGTATGGACATTGCTTGTGGTGTACCCCAAAGGTCAGTTTTGGGTCCAAAATTCTTCAACTTATACATTAACGACATCTGTAAAGTGTCCAAAGCATTAAAAATGGTTCTCTTTGCTGACGATACAAACATTTTTTGCTCTGGTGATGATCTGCAGAATTTATTGGAGGATATGACTAATGAAATAAGTAAAGTGAAGTTCTGGCTTGATAAAAACAAATTATCATTAAATTTGAATAAATCTAAACTGATGTTATTTGGAAATAGTAGTTTAAATACAAATGCAAAGATTCAAATAAATGGTGTTGATATTGAAAGAGTCAGTGAAAATACATTTCTGGGGGTAATAATAGATGAAAAACTTAACTGGAGAGCTCACGTAAGATATATTCATTCCAAAGTATCACGTAGCATTGCAATACTAAACAAGGCAAAACAGGTATTCGACAGAACATCACTTCATATTCTCTACTGTTCACTGGTTTCACCATACTTAAGCTATTGTGCAGAGGTCTGGGGCAATAACTATAAAACCACATTACATTCACTTTTTACTCTTCAAAAAAAAGCAGTTCGAATCATCCACAATGCAGGTTATAGGGAACATACAAACTCACTATTTTTGCAGTCTGAAATATTGAAAATCCCTCCTGTCTCCCATTTCCTGATTGCTCCCTCTGTGTATTTAAGCCCTGTGTTTTCCTCTGTCCGTGTTGCGATCTGCCCTCATATATGCTCTGTGTTCTGGCTGTCTGTATAAGTTTATTTGGATTATTAGTTTTGTTATATTTGAGTTTAGCATTAAAGCTGTTTTGAGCTCATATCTTTGCCTCCCAGTGTCAGCAGTTTGGGTCCTCCATATTACCACTCCTGCCTGCACACAGCCTACACATGACAATAACCAAGTGGTCGGCGTAGTATACAAGAACATCTGTGCCACGTATGGCCTGGATGTCAAAATGGGAGATGCCTCGTAGGGTGGTTGACTTCCAGATACAGGCAAATTGGTGATGGCTAACCAACCCGACATAGTAGTTGTGGACAAACAGAGTAAGACAGCTGTAGCTATAGGGATGATCTGATATCCTTGTGTTGGTGTTGTTCCCAGATCATCATGAAAATGGTGTTCCAGGATCAACATTGCAAGTGACCAATCAGAATGTTGTGACGTTATTCTTTTGCGCGCCAAGCCATTCTTGCATTTATGAAATTCCAGTGTTGCAAGGACAATATCAATTCTGCTTACCGTTTATTAAAAGGTTAGGGTTAGGGTTAGGGTCCGTTGATCGGCGGACAGCGGCAGTTTCTCGCAGCTTAAGTACAGTTTTTTGTTTTACGGCGGTTTTTCCCGAAGTCGCAAAAGTATGACGTCACAACATTCTGATTGGTCACTTGCAATGTTGATCCTGGAACAACATTTTCATGATGATCTGGGAACAACACCAACACGAGGATATCAGATCGACCGTAGCTATAGATGTAGCGATCTTGAATGACAGCAAAATCAAGAAAAAGGCACATGAAAAGCTGTAGAAATAACAAGGGCTCAGAGATGAGCTCGAGAAGATGTGGAGTGTGAAGGTAACAGTCGTCCCAGTGGTAATCGGAGCACTAGGTGCAGTGACTCCCAAGCTAGGCGAGTGACCCCAGCAGATCCCAGGAACAACATCTGAGGTCTCTGTCTAGAAGAGCACAGTCCTAGGAAGAGATGCTGCGCAGGACCCTCAAACTCCCAGGCCTCAGGTAGTTCACTCGAGCTTGAAGGATAAAGACTGCCCACGGCAGTGAGAGGGGAATTTTTTTTTCCCTATGCTTCTAGGATCAAGTTACTGCTCTTCTATCCCCTTGATGCTTTTGAATTTGATGCACAAAACACGGTTCAACTGAGTAGAAAGGTGCTATATAAGTAGTAGTGCATTTTTTATAAAGACAAATTTCTGAACAATTTTTGGTTAATCAATCATCAAAAACACATGGTTGGAAAGACAAAGGACATTGTAGCTTCCTTGGCACGTCTGCAAACATTTGATAAACTTTACGTTGTGTGAGCCTTACAAATAAAAACAAAACTTTTCACCTTTCACACTCTGGAAGTGTTTTTACAAACATTTATTTCCTGTGGTTAAAACTGTTAAAGATGATATGTTAGACATGAAGCCACAACTCTTGTGACATATTGTTTGAACTTCATTTTTGAAGGATATTTCTTAAGAATACAACCACAGCTGTTGGCTAATTGACAATACTATGATAGTGAGGTTATTTGAAAGTAAAAGACTTACATGCTTTCCTTGGCTATTTTCATGCATTTTATGTCAATGTTACACTAACCCCGGCATGTAACACACACAGACCTCTAGATGCTTTTTAGGGAACTATAGTTACAGTGTTTGGAGCTGAAGGCTCTTTAGAATCTGTAGCTCTGACTCAGGCCAGCTCATGTTCAGCTCTCCTCAGACACTGCCACACCAGCTGCTGCTGGAAATAGGGAAGCCGTGGTTAGCATGATGAAAATCAACTCTACCAGCCGGCGTTCCCCAGCACTGTTCCCTCAACAAACCACAACCTGTCACAGTCAACTTTTACATACGGGTTGAATGAAATTTGACCCGTTTCACATTTTGATAGCATAAAAAAAATATCATAATAATTATTACAGTATTTTACCATAAAATGTGATGCCTTTTCCTGAATTGACCCAAACTCCACCATAAAAAGCATTTTTTGTAGCTAGTCACCAGGTTTGCGCACATGTCGTGAGACATTTTGGCCTACTCCTCTTTACAGAAACTTTCTAAATCTTTTAGGTCTGGCTGCCGCTTGGAAACTCCAAGCTTCAGCTCTCTCAACAGATGTTCTAGCAAGTCTAAAGACTACCTATTCCTCTCTATGACCTTAATGTGGTTTATTTTTTAGCCACTGCTTACCTTGCCAGTATGTTTTGAGTCATTTTTGTGCTGTTAAGCTGCTTCCATCTCCGTGTGACTGTGGGGATGATCTTCTTTGGGTCATAGTCCACATTACGCTCCCTCCAAACCTTTGAGCTGTTTGGCATGATTTCAACCTGCAATTTTGTCTTCATCTGACCACAGCATTTTTGATATTCTGCCTCTATCTTAAAATAAGAGAGAGAAATGAATCTACCATAAAATTAGATGCTGTAATTATTTCCTCCATTTTAAGGTACTGGATCTTGGTTATATTCTGACTCTATCTTAAAAAATGAGAGAGAACTGAAACTACCATAAAATTGGAGTTTAATAATTTTCCCCACTGTAAGGAACAGTGGTTACACACATTAGAAACAATTAATTGTCTGCTTCCTGAGATTAAAACAATACTGAGAAGTGGGATCTGGTTGTGGTTGTTGAGTTGGTGGTGTTGCCGGTTTTCTACTACAGGTCTTGTCCCAAAAGCACACACATTCATGCAGCACTTTTATCTATGTCTAAGTGCAATCTAGCATTCACACATGCTCTGATGTATGTATCAGGGGCAACTTTGGCTTCAGTATCTTGCCTGTGGATACGTAATGCGGATCCGTCCACCAACATTCCAGTGGGCAGATGACCTGCTCTACCACCTAAGCCACAGCTGATCCAAAAAATTTTGGCCAAATGTTTGCTGGCTGGCAAAAATTCTTTATTGTTAATACTATAACATTTTGTTTGTTTGTTTTTTCTATCATTTGTCATTTTGTGAGCAGAAATTTCAAAATAGTTGATGGTTTGAAGTTTACAAATATAAGTAGAAATTTGCACTTTTCTTCTTCCTACAAGGTACTTTTGGATTTTGATCTGAAAATCAGATGGAAGAAGAGGTCTCAGTGGAGTCTAACAATTTAAGATCCTGATATTTAATGAAGAGGTTAACTGGTACATTTATTAAATGTAATTCTCGCGCCCCCACATTTATAACTTGTCTAAAATCACATTTACAGGATTGTACATGGTTTGGTCCCAATAAATGTGTTGTAGCAGTGTTACCATGGTTTTAACAGCTTGATGCTAATATGAAGCACTAAACAAAGTTTAATTAGGGTTAGGGATTCACAAACATATATGTTCTTATGTCAAAACAGATCAAATAAAAACAGCCATGAAACTATAACTCTTGTGAAATTATGTCTGAACTTTAGTTTAAAAAGATGGCTGCAGGGTCTGTCATGGTCTTCTTCGGTTTTTTTATGCACCAGTTTTCTTAGCAAAAACTGCCCTGTTAAAAGATTTGCATGTGCTACAATCACTTGGATCACCTAAGTTGTGAGATAATTTCAGTTGAAAAATATAAATCTATTGTTGAAGACTTTGACTATGCAAAAAAAGAAAAAATAAATCCAAAACATAACAGCATCCAATGGCCTGATAATAATATGAAAAATATAAATTGTCAATGTTGAAGATCTGGATGCCCAGGAAAGGCTGTCATTAACTTAAGGGTCATTCTACCTCAAATCAGCCAATTTTTAACATATTTCCTGGTCAACCATCTCCGATTTTGCTCAAATATTTATGGTGCAAAGTTTGAACATATATAACGTACATATATACGTACATATATATACGTATATAACCAACATATATAATGAAATATTCACATTATATACAAACACTTTTCAAGATACATTTATTTGAAATAACTGACCCCCTTTGTGGCCATGTTTTTGCACACTGAAAGTTTGAACATTGATATCAAAAACTATTCATCCTTAGCTGTCAGTGGGTTTGTTTTTTGTTTGTTCGTTTGTTTGTTTTCCAAAATAGATCCAAACTCAAGAATGCAAATCTTTCGTCTTAATTTTCCACCCTGGCAACTGCTAACGACTGCTAGCCGACATAAAGCTGTAGGCTTTAGGCTTTAAGTGAAACTGGAAATTGGTAATTAGGCAAGCAGGTACATGGCGCCGCACTGAAAATGCCCTTGCATATGATTTAGTCACTAGCAGCTTGTTGCACTTATTTATTGTCTGTATAAAATATGTCCACTGACTTGAAAACACTGCAACTACAACCACGAGATTTAGCATTAGAGAAACTGTGAAGTGTGAGGCAAACCAGACTACAGTCCCATCATGTGGTAAGATACCTGTATTCACCACCGCCTACACCCGCCTAAAGCTCTACGAGTATTTAAAAAAATTGCAGCGCAACGTTCTGTACACCGACACCGACTCTCTGATCTACGTAGTGAAAGAGGGGGAGGAACCTCTAGAGCTGGGCAACTATCTCGGGGATCTGACGGACGAATTAGACGGGGACACCATCCAGGAATTTGTCTCCGCAGGTCCCAAGAGCTACGCCTACCGGACCAGAACCAAGAAGAAGCTGGTGGTAACAATGAAAGGTATAACGCAGACCAGAGAATGTTGCGAGCGGGTCAATTTTGACAGTATGAGCAAGCTGGTGGAAAGTTACCTTTCGGGTATGAAGGAGGCGGAGCTCGAGACCCCTGAGCACGGCATTCAGAGGGATAAGAGAGGGTTTGTGCTCAAAAACAGAACATTTCAGAAAAAGTTTCGCATGGTCTACGCCAAGAGGCGCCTCTTTCCAGACGGCACAACTCTGCCTTTCGGGTACTAGTTTGTTTTCTTCTAAAATGGAGGAAATTGATTTTGATCACAGACTGAAAGTGCCTTTTTCCTGTCTCGTTGTGGGGTCTAGTGGGTGTGGGAAAACTCATTTTGTAAAGTGCGTTTTGGAAAACTGTGAGCGCGCCATGAATACTGTGCCCGCGAATATTGTGTGGATTTATACTCCTTTTCAACCCATGTATGAGGAACTGTCAAAGACGAATAAAAACATTAAATTTGTCGAGGGACTGCCTGATTCTTTTGAAGGTTTCCAAGACGCTCTGGTGGTGCTGGATGACGTCATCTTTCAGGCCTCAGATCACCCAGAAGTGGTTAAAAATTTCACTCAATACCGTCACCATGAAAACGTGTCGGTCATGATACTGACCCAGAACATTTTCCATCAGGGCAAATACAGCCACACCATCAGCTTAAACTCGATATGGTGCTGTTTAAAACCCCCAGAGACAAGCTGCAGATTGAGATTTTGGCCCGTCAAATTTTCTCTTCGCAAAAAACATTTTTCTCAGACAGTTTCAAAGACGCCACGGAGGAGCCCCACGGGTATTTAATACTCGATCTCACTCCCTCCTGCCCAGAAGGCTACAGAGTGCGCGCCGGTCTGCTTCTGGGTCAGCACCCCGTCATCTACCTACCCAAATCCAAGTAGCAGCTCACCATGTCCCAGCGTATAAAAAGGAACGCCGTGTTACTGCAGGCTCTGTACCACGCGTCGCCGCAGAAATGCAAAGACATTCTCGCTCACAACTCCCGGGATTTCCTCCAGGCGCTGTGCGAAATAGCTTTGAATCTTTTAAAGGGGAACATACCTCTTTCCGCTTCTCAATACCAAAAACTGAAACGTCAGAAAAAGATAGTCAGGCTGCTGGCCGACAAGAAAACGAGCTTAAACCGTAAACGTCAAGTTTTAAAGAACCAGATGGGAGGGTTTCTTTTCCCTCTGCTGTCTGCGGCCGTGCCCATTCTGGGAAACCTGCTGGGAGGAATATTTCAGAAACGCTGAAATGTTTAAAAAAATGTTTCTCGTTCCCTCTCACGAGTTGAAAAAACTGACCTGACCCGCCGAGCCCACGGTCAGAGAAGCTGCCAAAGACGATTTGGACAAAAGGATGAAAGCTATACTGGAGGATCCGCGGCTAAATTCGTATGAAAAAGGTAAAAGATACGAGTCTCTGCTGCGGAGATATCTCACACTCTCTAAACAGGGTGGGGACGAGGAGAGTCAGGTGGCTTTCCACCTGCCGCCCAAGCCCACCCCTTCCGAGGAGCCGCAGCAACCCAGGGAAGAGGACGAAATGGTGGAAGAAGTATTAAAATCCCTACCCCCTCGAGACCGCAAAAACGCCCACTACATCATGCAGAAATTAGCGGAGGGGGGAGGAGGATGGACAAAGAGGGGGGAATTTGTTTACAAAGGGGATGCGGTGCGGGGCTCTCACATGATCGACCTATTTAAAAACCTGTTCCTCTCTTTTAAAAGTAAAAACCAAATGCGCCCGAAAGGATGGACGGCATTTTTAACTACTTTGGTCGAATCAAACATCCCCTCATCCTCCATACATAACCGCCAAGCTCGCGACCAGTACGCGCGTCTTAAATCCGAGGAGGAGGGAGGACAGACACCCGCGCGAACCCCACTCGACTCAAAAAGATGCTTTCCCTGACATGGACCGCTATATGATTTTTTTTTTACAAATGAAATAAAAAACGCTGCAAACAAATTGATCGTTGTTTACGTTTCTTTATTTGATATGCGCATCTTTAAACTTTTGTAAGGAGCATGCCCCGTGATGACCTCTGCGAGATCGAGCGGGACAGCGTCTTTTCAAAAAGTCAGACACCATGCCATCATTTTTAAACACATCGTTATAGTATAGAGAAAGTATTTTGTCGACGGATAACCCTTGAGCCTTGTGGCGTAGATAAAAAATGCAATGTTGCCCGCAAACGATAGACAGAGGGTGCTGAAGCTGACGATCATGATAGAGTAAGTTGTGAAACACTTGATCCGCGTTCTCGGGGCACACCTCGGCAGGTGTCATTTTAATGCTTGTGTGATAACTGGGGTTGTACCCTTCTAACAGATCGGGTAACACCTCCAAGTAGCGCCTGGTGTTGTGGGCCGTGAAATACCTCCACATTTGCATTTTTAGCGTGCGGTTAAGCCTCTCCACCACAGAGGCCTTTAAGTCGCTGGCGGTGGCAAAATGAGTGATGTCGTGATTTTTCATCAGAGCCTGAAAACTCTTGTTGAAAAACTCTTTTCCCGCATCTGTTTGTACATTTTCAGGTATTTGGCTCTCTCTCAACACAGACTCGAAAGCTTCTGTCACTTCTGACCTCGTTTTCCTTTTAAGGGCGCGTGCATAAGCCTTTTTTGAAAATACGTCTATGACGGTCAATAATTAATTAAATCCGTCGTTGTATTCAGACAGGTGTCTCATATTGCACAGATCGGCTTGAAATTGGTTCAGTGGTTTGGTCACAAACACTCTGTTTCTCTTAAATCTTACTCGCGCCAGTTTGTGCAGCGTATAAGAGTCCTGCTCGGATAAAAAATCTTGAACCTTGCGAACATCCACTTTTTTACCGGTCTCCTCTTCCACACCCCGTCGGAGTCGATCTACTCCGCCGAAACTACCGGGGTGAAGGGGGTCGTAATATACTTTTTTCATCGCTCTTTTCTCAGCCATCCCGTCTTCTGATAAAAGCCTTCTGCGTTATCGCATCGCAGGAGTGGGCTTTTATTTTAAAAATCAGTGGGTTTATTTATTTGTTTTATTCAATAAGCAGAGACCTGTTTAAACATACTTTTTTATTCAAAACCAGAGATGAAAGCTTTAAGAAACAGACAAAATACATGTTTTTTAATTTTATTTATTTTTATTCAAAACCAGAGGCTTTAACATGCAAAACGGGAATACATTTGTTTTTTTTTTTAAACCCTGAGATAAACACGCTTAAAGAATCAAACGGGATACATGTTATTCAAAATTCTGATAAATACATGAGTTAAAGGTGCGCTTTCTTTTTTTTATTCAAAAAACCTGAGATAAACATGCTTTTAAAAGTGCGCTAAATGCAGGATGATCAGCGTTTTTTATTCAAAACCCTGATTTATGCTTTAAGATACAGGATTTTTTTAAAAAAAGCAATAAATGCATGTTTGCAAAAGTGAGGTAGGATTTTAAAAAACAGGATACGTGTTTAAAAAAAAAAGCAATAAATGCAGGATTAAAAAATGAGGTAGGTTTTTAAGAAAGAGGATACATGTTTAAAAAAGCGTTAAATATAGGATACATGCCTTAAGAAACCCCCAGTCTCCTCTGTAGCACTCTGTGACCATGCGCAGCTGCCTGATTTTGACCACGTCCTGTCCCACCAGATTGTCGTAGGCCTTGGTGATGGCGTCAAACACTTTGCTCACCGACTTCAGCTCGTGCAGCAGAGTCTCCGCCACCGTGCCGACTTTGACATCATCCGTCTTGATGTTGCAGGCAATCAGCAGACGTTGAATGGAAGGAATGAAACGAGGGGTGAGAAGTTTCTTCCTGCTGCTGTAATAGTTGTCGGAGTAAAAATCATCGTCCAAGATTTGCAGACACTCGTGTTGCCTCTGGCTGGGATGATCGATCTTACAGCCGTTGCATTCCTCCTAACAGTGTTTCCTGAAAACCCTCTCTAGTCCTACTGACTAGATGATACACCGCAGTTTTCACAGCATCGATGAATAAAGAAGATGCCCAGCCGTCCAGCTCGTCGGCGTGCTGCTCCTCCGGGGGTCTGTAGTAGCCGGGAGTGTCGGCGAGCCCTTGTCCGAAAAACAGTCCGAGGAACTGACCTCCTCATCGCGAAGCAGGGGTGCAGAGTCCATCTCTGAGCTAAAAAAGGCTTTTTGAACGAGCTTCCTTTTTAAAACAAAAAGAAGGGGCGTGGTCCGGGATGGGCGGGGATTTTCAAAAGCACAGAGTTTTTCTCACCGCTACGGCGTCTCTCCAGCAGCGGCAACTTTGAAAAAGAATTGTAACATCCTTCCTCACTTGCAGCATCCTTACGATCCATTCTTTGGCGGGTAAAACCATCATGCTGCGAAATAAACCGCAGTCGGGGTTGAATTTCTCCATGACGAAAATGTCAGGTGCATCAGACTCATCCGTTGAGCGCAGGCTGGCCCGCAGTCTCCATCTCCCCGTGGCTGTGGTTCCGGAAGACCAGACGGTTGACAGGATTATTTTAGTCTTGGCCAGTTCTCCGTCCTTGAAGCGTATGCCCCCGTTCCGGGGAGGAGGAGTAGGAGGAGGAAAATCCTCTTCTTCTTCTTTTTCTGAAGCTTTTTCTGCTGGGGGAAGTCTACTTTCTCCTCTATTTCAACAGAGGAATCCTCGTTCTCCGGAGTTTTTTCAGTCGGGGGAACATTTTCTTTATCCTCATCTCCTTTCTCCTCATCATCCTCCTTTTCCGATGCTGGGGGATCATTTTCTTCTGAAGTTTTTTCAGATGTGGAGAGGAGAATCATCCTCATTGGAGGAATCATCCTCATCGGAGGAATCGTCCTCTACAGGGGGAGCCTGTTTGTCCGGAGTTTTTTCAGCAGCGAAGTGGGGAGGAGAATCAACCTCTATTTCAATGGAGGAATCCTCATCATTCTCAGGAGAGTTTTCAGCAGCCTCTGCAGGGGATTCTCCCGCTGAGTCAGAAGGAGAAGAAGGGGGAGGAGGAGGATTATCCTCCTCTCTCCGGCATCTTTTAGGAGCAACATCTTCCTCTTCTGGAATAGGAAAATCCTCACTAGCCTCTCTGATAGCCAGCGCAATCAGCAGCTTCAGCACGGCCCAGTCACCGGAAGTCAGCTTCACAAGGTTGCTCGATTCCATCAAAATTTCTCCTTCATTAAGCTGATAGAACCAAAGCTCTCCCAGCTCGTATTTGAAGACGTAGCCCCACTTTCCACACCCCTCAAAAGGTAGAGGCCATTCTCCCCGCAAGCTCCTCGGAGCCGGTATCTGGCTGCGGAACATGAAGACGCTCTTATTTTTCTCTTCTCTCCGCGGAGCATCGGCAGCGTCGCATCTGTTACTGTAGACAGTGACGGGGGTGTCGCTGATCACCAATGAGGACCAGTCGCCGCTGCTGCCTCCCATGCTTACGGCCTCGGGAGAGCAAGTACAGAGGAACGCAGGGCTGCAGAGTGAAAGGCTCCATCTTGTCTGCGCATAGAAAAGTGTGCGCCGGCCCCCTCTGTTTTTATTCTCCTCCCTCCACAGACCCCCTCCCTCTCTGATCCACCCAGGGTCCAGCCCTCCTTTTTTCCCCCACCGGATGTGATTAGGCACACATATGGAATCCATTAGACATTTCCGGAGTACCCCCCTCCCATCACCGGATGCAATTCGTCGCGCTTATGGATCATATTACACACATCTGGAATCGATTAGTCACTTCCGGAGTACTTCCGGTAGGGTCAAAAGGTCAAGGCTAGAGCCATCAATCAAACTGATGACACAAGCTGTATACCTATTCTCTCTGTCAGACAAGTATATCAGTATATCTCATTCTATTCTAATCAGCATTAAGTATAATTAAGTATTGGCAAAATCACATATGGTTTTATGGCTCCAGGTTTTGTGTGATTCTGTGTTTAATCACTCTTTCATTTGAAATAATGTATAATGATGGGTTGGTGACACATTTCTTATCGTCATCACATTCCTACAGATGCAAATTCAGACATTAGAACAGTGGTTTTCATTACTCATTTCTTATTTCCCATATTCACCAAACTTATAATTTGACTTTTCTTTGATTAAATATAAAGATGATTTACAACTAACAGGAAAATTTCTGTCTTAGCACTTTGATCATTTTTACCACATAAGGATGGATGTTAAGATCATCAGATGTGATGTCAGGAGGAAGCCAGGGGGTTTTAATCTCTTTGTCTCACTGCTCTCAACACTTGGGGTTCTCAAATGGTATAGAGGAAGGTGTTGAAATAGTTGAAAAAGTAGTAAACATAGGAAAGTTTGACTGTCACTTTTTCTTTGTCTACTTCTTCTATTTCATCAGTGAGACAGCAAATTTTAAAAGGAGACTTACTAAGCCCGCTCTTAGCGTCATTCCTTCAGCACTTTGGTGATGTTTAATGGATATAGGTTCAAGTGAAACCTAAATATATATAAAAAAAATAAATTTACAATGTTTTCGTGCTGTGTCTTTTAGTATTATGTAACAATATAAAGGCACAGAGATCAGTGAAATGGCTTTTGATTGCTTACAATGAGAACATTTTTTTTAGTGAGTATCCAAAAGCATTAAGTCCTTTCATTAACCACAGATGATCCAAGATCAAAGAAAAGAGAACAGATTGGTCAGTAGGTACTGCTTAGATCTGGAGTTTAAGTTTTGATGGCAATGAACCCCAAAAAGATCAGATTTTATTGTTTTGTTATGAGGGTTGTTGCTTGTAGTGTGGAGAAATGGTCACTAGGGGGAGTCAGTGGTGTATTATTTACTGCCAGAGGAGGCGTTCATTCCAGCAACAACCTCAGAAGAAAACACAAAAGTGTTACTGCTGTTTTTAATGTCTGAATCACTTTCTCTTTTTTTTTTTTTTTTTTCGCCTGTCCTGTTTGGTTCTTTTGCCATCAGAATTATTGTCTAAAGGCGAAGAAAGATGCCCAGCGGATTTACTTTACCAAATGGACCATCCCGGCCTTGCCGTATTGGTCTATTTGATTCACCTTTGCTTTTATTGTTTTTGTTTTTGTTTTGTTTTGTTTTTTTTCGCTTGCTACACACGGGACAGACATGACTGGGGAAAAGAAAAGGGAGAAAGAAAGAGGGAAAGAAAAACAGTGGGAAGAGGAACGGTGATAAAGGGCAAAAAAACCCAAAAACCAACAAAACAGACAAAAAATACATATATCAATGATCTGGATCACCTGTTGAGAAAAAAAAAGAGAAAACAAGCAAAAAAACAGAGCAATATAATAAACAACATCATCGCGATGATCTATGTGAATATAACAGTAAATACTAAATATTGAATATTATTGTGCCTTACATTGGATTGACAGCGCACAGTGTGCTTTGAGGTAGGAGCCAAAAAGGGTGTAGTTTGTGTCTGTGAGCACCCGTTTGTACACCTGTGTGCATGAGCGCGCATGTATTTAAAAGGTTCCTTCATGTAATGATCTAGTAGAGGGTGTGGGGAGCCATAGCCCCGTCCTCCAGGGCATGAAGCAGGTATGGAGGAGATCCAGGCTCCAGACATCCAGAGGCCCTCAGAGCACAAGAGACCAAGGAAGACCAATGGAGGGGCAACCGTGCCACTCTCCTGGAAAGAGCTGAGGAGAGCCCCAGATGAGGGGTCACTCAGCAGCCGCGGAGCAGAAGCCAGGGGGGAGGGGGGGGTTGCAGTGACGTGCCCGTGAGCTCCGCCGGCAGCCAGCTGTGCCAGAGTGACTCGGCTTGGGGCTCGGTCACTCTCAGGTCTCTCTCTTCCAAGTCTCTGTTAGTACATGTAGAGGCTAAAAATGACAGCCTCAACATGGCATTTAATCTGTTATTAGACTCAATTCTCTCAAAACCACTTTAATCACACTCTAGAACTTGTTTTAACATATGGAATAGAAACTGAGCATTTAACAGTGTTTCCTGAAAACCCTCTCCTGTCTGATCATTTCCTGATAACATTTACATTTACAATAATGGATTACACAGCAGTGGGGAGTAGATCTCATCGCACTAAATGCTTTTCTAAAAGTGCTGTAACTATGTTTAAGAATATAATCCACCCACTGCTATCATCTTCAATGCCCTGTACCAACATAGAGCAGAGCAGCTACCTGAACGCTACTCCAACAGAGGTCGATTATCTTGTTAATAATTTTACCTCCTCACTACGTACGACTCTGGATACTGTAGCTCCTGTGAAAAATAAGGGCTCAAATCAGAAGTACCTGACTTAGTGGTATAATTCTCAAACACGTAGCCTAAAGCAGATAACTCGTAAGCTGGAGAGGAAATCGCAAGTCACAAATTTAGAAGATCATCATTTAGCGTGGAGAAATAGTTTGTTGCTTTATAAGAAAGCCCTCCGTAAAGCCAGAACATTTTACTATTCATCACTGATTGAAGAAAATAAGAACAACCCCAGGTTTTTCTTCAGCACTGTAGCCAGGCTGGCTGTTCCCCTTAACGTTAACGAGTAATGACTTCATGAATTTCTTTACAAATAAAATTTTAACCATTAGAGAAAAAAATTACTTAAAGTCATCTCACAGATGTAACATTATCTACAGCTACTTTCAGTACCACTGATATTAATTCATAGTCTTTTTATACAATTGATCTTTCTGAGTTAACTTCAGTAATTACTTCTCCAAACCATCAACATGTCTTTTAGACCCCATTCCCACAAAACTGCTCAAAGAAGTCCTGCCATTAATTAATGCTTCAATCTTAAATATGATCAACCTATCTCTAATAAGCTGGCTGTAGTTAAACCTTTACTTAAAAGGGAGTTTTTCCTTCCCACTGTCGCCAAAGTGCTTGCTCATAGGGGTTCATATGATTGTTGGGTTTTTCCATGTATGTATTATTGTAGGGTCTACCTTACAATATAAAGTGCTGTGAGGCGACTGTTGTTGTGATTTGGCGAAACTGGATAAATAAAATTGAATGGAATTGAAAATTGAATTCAATAATTAGTCTGGCATGGGTGTGGTCGCTGGCTGGCTGCAGAGAGATGGTGGCGCAGTGAGCTCCCGGGGCGGCGCGGAGGCGGAATGAACAGGTGTCGCTGGGGACAACTGATTGATTTTGGCTCTTTTTATGTTGGAGTGAAGGTCGAGGAGGGCAGTGAGCGGACGTGACAGCGGAGCGGGAGTTTCTGGTTCCCTGCATTTGTGCTGAAACCATAGTGAACATTGTTAATGAAATAAACATGCTGTCACCACACCCGTGGACTTGTGTATGTGTGTCGGGGTCCGACTTCACAGTTAGTTCTCCCTTAGGGTCTATCTGCTTTTTTTTTTTAAATTACCAGCCACAAATAAATGGCTCGCATTTTGTTTAATTACAGTTTTGTTCCTCAAATGTCTGCATTTTGTCCTCCTCCTCCACACCGTCTAACAGACTTTGACACACTCCCATTAGCATGGCAACCACCTCTTGCCCTCTGGTCAGGCCTGTATGAAGAGATCTGGAGGGGGAAAGGCAAAGGAAAGAGAGCTTCTCTAACCCTATAAATGTACAGCTCTGATTCCTCCAGCAGTGTCAGGCTTAAAGTTTTGTATGTTCTGGCACCATCACCAGTCCAGGCAGACCATCCCCCTCAAATTTCTCAGAGAAGGGGCTTTTGTCTGTGCCTGTTAGTATCAGAGTGTTCAGACTACCAAAACTTCTATACAATACACTGTGTGCACTAAAGGATGAAACAAATGTGTGATACCAATTATGAGGTATATAGCCTTAAAGATTAAAAAAGATATATTCCAACACTAGGGACTAAAAATAACAGGAGAAAAAGCAAACCATGGCATCTTATTGTTTTTAAGTTGTGTGTAGTCAATCAAAATAAACTATTATTAGTTCTTTATGGGAAAAGTAATAAGAAGGACAAGAGAATCTATATCTTTCTGTTTTTCTGTTCATTCTATTTAGTATAATTGAATGATTGTACTCTGCAATAAAAATCAGTCAAGGAAATCTGACAAAAATGTATTTGAATCAATGAAGACTAAAGTAAAATGGGTCCTTTTTAAAAAGTACTTTATCATTTTCCTTTTACCATCTCTTTTGTACACTCACATATCAAACAGTAACTAAGATGAATTCTGGAAATTATCATCAGACCAACTTAATATTAATACTTGACTCTGGATATTGTTTAGGATCTCCTTCAGTAAATGCTTTGAGCTCAGTCAGATATTAGCAGGTCAGATGTGTTGTTTTCTATTTAGGTATTTAAAAATGAAGAGAGATGAAAAATGAATTTGATACTTTTGTCTACACCAATGAAAATGTAACATGTGACAAAGACTCAGAGACCATTTTGATTTAATGCTTAAGAGTTTAATGATGATGATGCAAAAGGAAAGAAATTAAAAATGTAAAAGGATGAAAAGATAGTTCAGGGAGTTGGATGAAATTATTTGCTTCTTGGTGCGATGAACCATGCTTTCCATCAAAGACAAGGAATCATCTTCTTTTTCAGACCCAGATAAAAGTGGTGTCAATAGTGCGGCATATATCATTCATACACCTGATTCCTGTACACAGACACACAAAAAAAACATTAACTGAAACCATGAGAAATGTATGCTGAGGGAAATATTTAGTTGGGTGTAAGAACAAAATAACCTGTATACTTTAAGAGCACTATATAAATATGCAATCTACGTTAAAAAGAAGAATACAGTGCATATACCATTTTTCATATCAAACAAACAACAGTAATATAACAGTTGTTATAAAATATTAAAAGAAAGAAAGAATGTGGTAAATCAAAATCACAGTTTTTACCCATGTCGTCTTCAGAAAACCCTACCTGCGCCAGGTCCAGGCACCACCACTCTGACCTCCGCCCATGTTGTTGGTACCACTAAACTGACGTTTGCCCCAGTTCCAGGCACCACCACTCTGACCTCCGCCCATGTTGTTGGTACCACTAAACTGACGTTTCCCCCAGGTCCAGGCACCACCACTCTGACCTCCGCCCATGTTGTTGGTACCACTAAACTGACGTTTCCCCCAGGTCCAGGTACCACCACTCTGACCTCCGCCCATGTTGTTGGTACCACCAAACTGACGTTTTTCTTCTTCTGAAGAGAGGCAAGTTACACTTTAGTAAAAATGTATTACTTTTCTGTATCTTTTAAAACATTTTGTAGTTTTCTTGTATATGAATGGTTTTCTTTTTTTTAATTCTATGGACAAAATTTTAATTTTAAAATGTATATGTTTAATTGAATATTTTACCATATGAAAAATATATTTTAAGATATAATTTGCAAAGATATAATTTATAATTTTGAAATAACACAACATTTGTACTTCAAACTTAGCTACATTTAAGGAGGCCATTGACGTGTTCCTCTTCTATTCAGCATCACAGAACTGTGGTTAATTTTTGTGTCAATTTTTAAAACGTTGACCAACCTGATGTCTTATCCTCTTCCCCACTCTCACCCTCTTCTTCTTGAAAAGTGTAACTTATATTAAAACACCATATCTTGACTTTGATTGTTAAATTTCCATTTATTATATTGTACTGTCATTTTGATGACTATATACACATATTATGTACATTATACTCACCAGCAGAAATGATCAGAGGGATCATTACACAAAGAAGTGCAAACACAATCAGCAGCTTCATGGCGATGTTTAATATCGCTGTGAAAAAACAGAAGGCATCAAGACATCATTCATTCAAAAAAATAGGATAGAAGAGATTTTGTAGCAGACCTTCTGGAGAATATGCAGAATATTTGAAGAATAGACTTCTTTTCAGCACCAACACGTAGCTTTAGCCTTCCAGTGAGAAGATGCTGAACAGCTGTAAGATCAGTGCTTATATACTGTTTCTTTTACGCTTCAAAACTAGGAACTAACATTGAAAAAACTGACACGTGTATCATGTGATTCATGCTGGCCAGACTTTCATTGCATCTCTTTATTTCTTCACCAGAATAATTGCCTCATACTTCTTCTCCTTTCAGCTGCTCACTTTATTTTACAATGACTAGTTGACAAAGAGTCTTCACAGAGTATAGCTACATAATACTTGATGTATTTAATTAGAATAAGAATAAGAATAGTAAAGTAAATCGGACAAAAATTAATTCCCATCGATGAAGACCATAATAAAATGTGTCCTTTTGAAAAGGTATTTTGAGTCCTTTGACTTTTACGATCTCCTTTGTACACTCACGTATCAAACACTAGCTAAGATGAATTCTGGAAATGATCATTAGATGAACTTAATATTAATACTTTATCTTGGATGTTGTTTATGATTCTTTAGTAAATGATTTGAGCTCAATCAGATAACAGAATGTCAGACTTATTTTTTATTTAGGTATTTGAAAAATTAAAGCGTTAAAGTTGGATATATTTGATGCTTGGGTCTAGACTAACGAAAATGTGACACAGACTCAGAGACCAATCAGATTTAATGCTGAAGAGTTTAATGATGAAGATAATAAGAAAAGTTAATTATGGGAAATTAACTTTTGCTAAGAGCATTCTCTCCATTACACCTTCAGTTTGCTATTAATAGCCATTGCTATTAAGAGAAACTGTCCAACTTGCTTCATTCATTATGTAGCATTACAGCAAAAGAAAAGAATTATAAATGTAAAATGGGAAACAATTCAGGGGGTTGTATGAGATTATTTGCTTCTACATTTCATGGAAGACCAGGAATCATCTTCTTTTCCAGACGCAGACAAATGGGTATCGGTAGTGACAGTATATATCATTCATGCACCTGTATCCTGTAAGCACCAAAAAACAAGATTAACTGAAACCATGAAAAATGTATACTAAGGAAAATATTTAGTTGGATGTAACAACAATATGAAGTGTGCACCTTCACTGTCATGGGCCTGGGTCTGGTGACCAAGGGCTTGTGTTATTTTTGGGAGTAGTGAATATGATAAAGTCTATTAGACTATGTGGAGGAAAGAAACACTGCTTAAGAGAATAGCGGAGCGGCAGTGGGATTGTTAAACTAGGGACACAGTTAGTTCTCCTGCTCGTGTTCCCGTATACTCAGTTAATCCTTGTGTTTAAATGCTGAAAGTGTTTTTATTGGCTAGTGGATGGGAAAGTATTCACTGTTGTGTATCTTGTTTCCAGGAGGATTGCGGAAATGTGTGGAGGGAGCAGAAGACTGATGTACATAGGCACCAAGGAGGACAAACACTTACCACGGACCACGGAGGAGAATTACTGCACTGGGATTGGGAATGGGTGCATGGAGGACTCACACACAGCGTGAATTGTTGGTGCTGTTTTTTGTTTGTTTCATTGTAAATAAACGCACTGTCTTCATTCAGAAAGTCCTACATTTAGGTCCTGAGATTCACAACACTAAATAAACACGTGTTTTTTGTTAAAAAATTATAATAATATAGTATTAGTATTTTCCTGTCATTCTGTACTGTTTTTCATTCTAAACAAATAATCATTATTTGGGAATGTGTGGATATTGTCACTGCCCCCCCTCCCCTCAAAATTCAGTGCTCGTTACACTTTCTTTCAATATTTACCTGTATTGCTCATGTGTAGGCAGCGCTCGTTGTGGCGAGCATTGTTAGGCTCTCCACGACACCAGTATGTAAATCTGAACGGAGTTCCATCCATCCAAAACCAATGATGCTCCTATAAAACAGAATCAAATAGGCACAAATACATTAAAAACTAAGTACATAAAGACAATATTATCAAAGTGTAATGTTCGATAGATAGATTTATCTTTGTATGGCCCTTTCATTCTGAACGCATAAAATCCGTGCAAATATTTTGTGCTTTTAAATATTTTTTGCACTGACCTTCTCTCAATGCAGCCGTTCACACCAATCGTAATTTCACTGAATGAATTTGCAGCATTTATTTTTTCAAACAAAGTTTTGATTTTTCTAATGTTTTGGATGCGAATATATAGACCTGACCAATCAACTCACTGTATTGGCAACAAGCGGACTCATAGCTCAAATCACGCACCTGTACTGAAATTATAATGACATCTATACCACTTCACAATTATGTGCTACTTTGTGTTGGTCTATCACAGAAAATCTCAATAAAAAACATTTAAGTTTGTGCTTTTAAGGTGACAAAATGTCTAAAGTTCAAGAGGAATGAATACGTTTTCAAGGCACTGTATGTACCAAAGCAACTGTGATACAGCTTCAACTCCTAGTTCAAACCATAATAATCTTCCTGCTGCTGTCTTCTCGTGACAATTGGATGAACCGGGATCTCCATTCTTGCTTCACTCACTGAGAAAGATCAGAACCAGCTCATCATTGCGTTATGTAAACTTTTCCATTTTTTTTATTGTCCTTTTTTTGAGGACAAATTTTCTGCAAAAACGCAATGTGTCCGGTGTCCATACTGGCTATACGTGAAGTTCGGATCCGTAAAATTATGAATTTCATGTTGTTTTTACGCAACGCCTTCACTGTGTTCAGTGGACTTAAGGCCTCGTGTAATGATCAGTAATATACCTTTTGAGCATCAGAGCCTTCAAGCCATATAAGTGGGTAACTGTGAGTAGCACGATATATGACCCTTTGAATCACCCGGTACTCTCGAAGGCTAGGTACATGTGCCAGGTTTGCATGCATGGACTGACAGTATCTCTATAATGGAAAACAACAGACAGAAGAATTTCCAATGTAAACAAAATATTGAACATACAACCACGCTAGACTTTGTAAACTGTTAAAGTAAACAAAGACAGAATACATGGAAAATCCAAATCACTGTTTTTGCCTGAGCATGAGCCCAATCCAAGCGATAGGGAAAATAGCGGTATCAGTATCGGTTGCCATACCCTAGTCCAACCCTGATACTTGTACCAGTACCATCTCTTTTCAACAAGATGCTCATCTGAGAACAAGCAAATAATGCTTGAGTAGAAATGAATGACTTTCTCTATCTGTTAAAACATTTTAGCATTTTCTTGTATTTACATGGTTTTCTTTCTTTTTATTCTGTAGACACCCTTTGAATTTTAAAGTGTATACATTTGATTGAATATTTTAAAATTTACATTTCTTTTTTGAAATAACAAAGAATTGCTCTTCTGCTCAGCATAACAGAAATGTGATTAATTTTGGTGTAAATCTTTAAAATGTTGACAAACCAGGTGGATTATCCGCTGACACACATTTGCCTCCTTTTTCTGGAATAAAAATTACAAAATTATAATTACATTAAAACATTGGATCTTGAATTTTTGCTAAATTTCCATTTACTGTATTATACTATTGTTTGTATCAATACTTATACACATATACACATAATGTACATTATACTACAACACTCACCAGCAGCAGTGATCAGAGCCATCATTGCAAAAAGTGCAGACACAACCAGTAGCTTCATAGTGATGTTTATGTTTATCTCTGAAAAACAGAAGACATCATTAATTTAAGAAGGGACAGAATAGATTTTGTAGCAGACCTTTTCTATGTGTGTATATATATATATATATATATTTTTTTTTTTTTTTGTTTAAGCACCAACCAGTAGCTTCAGCCTTTCAGTGAGAAGTGCTGAACAGCTCTACAATGAATGCTAATATATAGATTTCTTGATGCTTCAAAACCAGGAACTAACATTGGAAAAACTGGCACATGTATCATGTGATTCATGCCACATCTCTTTCTTTCTTCACCAAAATAATTGTCTCACACTGACCTCTTCGTCTCCTTTTGGCTGCCCACTTAATTTTACATATTGAGTCATTCATAAAGAGGTTCCCTAGTGTACAACCACGAAATATTTGATGCATTTAATTAGGACTGAATATGTCTTTTAGGAGACAGAAATAAAACAATCATATTAAAGTCATGATGCCTTAGTCTTCCCTTGGAAAATCTAGACGAGGCAGCCGGCAAGGTAGGGGCTTCTCTGCTCAGGCTCCTGCTTCCGCAAACAGGCTGCGGATGTTTAGGTTTTGTTCATTGTCTCTTTGGTGAGTGGGGTTGTCAGCTTCTTTCTTATTTATTATTGTCTTTCCTGTGGCCTGTTTGTATTTTTTTTCATTATATTGTATTCCTGCAGTTATGTATTACTTGGTTAGCCAATACTTAGTTTCCAGATTATTTGGTTATTCTGTTAATTTATGTATAGGTTCTCAAAGTTTATTTTATATGCTCATAATTTTTTGCATTTTTTAAATTTCTTCAGTTCTTGTTAGATTTAATTACTTTCATTACTGCTTCACCCCTGGAACATTCCTGTTTGCTCATCGCTGCCACCACTTCCAGCTTCCCAAACGAGGAAGTGTTAAACCTGATAGCAAGACAGGCAGCCTCATACATCCTACACTCTATGTGCTGTGCAGCTCCAGGTCTCTGATGCTTTTTTCTTGATTCAAAGACTACATATTGTGTTTCCAAGCTGGCCTCCCTAGAGACTGAGCACCCTTCACCTCTCCCTGCTCCAAGGGTGAGGAGTGTTGTTGGGCCACTGCTTTAACCTCAGCCTTCAGAGTCATTTGTCTGCCCCTCTGTCCTGCCCCAGCCATCAGAAGAGACCGTGTATTCTGCTAAACAGCCCAAATCTTTGCTGAATTTCCTGACACTTATTCCAAACTTGCAGGGAACAAACCAGAGAATCTACAGAGCTTCCAGATGAGCAGAGTGTGAGTTCTGCATGAGCCAATTCATCCCGAGCTAATGGTTCCTGCACTGACTTAGCCAGTGGGTCAAAGTCCACCCCTACCTCCTGCGCTCCACATTTGGGTCACAATAATCAGCTCATGCAGCAGCATTTGACAGATACTTTTGTCATCACTGTTATTTTCAGTCGTTTTAGAGTTTTAATTTTATTTAAAAATGACTCCATCAATACTTAAGTTCTTATGAGAAAGATGTCATTACATTGCACTTCACACACTAAAGTTAATTATGGAGTTCCATAGGGTTCTGTATAAGGAGCAATTCTGTTAACATTATACATAAGCATTAAGCATTATTATTAGAGGCACAGGATACATTTTCATTGCCATGCTGATGCTACCCAGGTTTATCTATTCATGAAGCCAGACAACACACACTAATTAGTTTAACTGCAGGAATGTCTTAAAGACCAAAGACCTGGATGACCTCGAATTTCTTATTTCTAAATTCAGATAAAAGAGGTTATTGTACTCTGCCCTAAAAATCGGAACAAGGTGCTTATCCTGGGTGGCATTACCTTGGGCTCAAATAACACAGTAAGGTACCTCGTCATTTTCGACCACGATACTGTATGTCCCTTAATGGTCATATTAAACAAGTATTTGCGACTGCTTTCTTGCATTTGCACAATATTTCTGAAATAAGAAACATTCGTTCTCAGAGTGATGCTGAAAAACTAGTTCTTCTTTTTATTACTTCTTCACTGGACTATTATCAGACTCTTTTTCTTGAGTTCTAAAATTTTTAATTATAGCATGGTTTCAAACGAAACTCTTTAATGGATCTGCCAGTCACAGATTTATATATGCTCTTCTTGTAAAAATATCTTAAATACAACTCTTTTCAATGAAATCACATATCTTAAATTGACCCAGAACAATACAAAACAATCAGCATGTTCTAAAAAAAACTCACAAAAACACCCATAAAAAACAAACATTAAATATTTTCAATTGTTATGCTGCCATGTGTATACTTTTTGATTTTATTCTATTTACTTTTCTAGTTTCCCAAGGTTAAGAAGAATTTGGTTCTGTTAGGAATAAAAATGATTAACTAAAGCTGTTTTTGTTTGATTTTATATACATACTGCTGTTGTGCTCATAAAGAGTTGGCACTCGGTGCAATAAGGGTCAAAAGCAGGGGTCCCCAATCTCAGTCCACGAGGGCCGGTGTCCCTGCAGGTTTTAGATGTGTCCTTGATCCATGACAGCTGATTTAAATGGATAAATTACCTTCTCAATATGTCTTGAAGTTCTCCAGAGGCCTGATAATGAACTAATCATTGATTCAGGTGTGTTGACCCAGGGTGAGATCTAAAACCTGCAGGGACACCGGCCCTCGTGGCCTGGGATTGGGGTCCCCTGGTCAAAAGCATCAGTCCAGCGCTATGATTGAATTATTGAGACTGACATGTTGAGGTGCAGAAAAAGTGCAGCAAGGGTGATATTTTTCTGGGCCAAGGGCGTCTGAACAGAATGCCCCGCCTTAGATAATAATTAGAAAATAACAGGCAAAGAATTGCTCAATAATATTAATAAAGCAAGGTTAGAGAGGGAGGTGTTTTTCCTTTGTCTGTCTTATTCCAGGAAGAGGAGCAGATACAACACGAGGTCAGACGTGAATGGAGTGGAGGAGAAGATCCACAGGGGAGACTGCAGGACCTCATCGTCACTCCCGAGAAGAAGATCATAATAATACCATATTTTTCGGACCACAAGGTGCATTGAATTATAAGGCGCGCTGTCGATGTGATGGGTCTGTTTTCATACATAAGGCGCACTAAGCAAAACAAAACGGACAGATAAGTCAAACTTTACTCAACTCATTCTTCTTGCTTCCTCCACTTCCGTACCATTGATTCATTAATGTCCCACATAGCAGACAGGTCTGGGCCGGATCTGGTGTCAAGCCGGCACAGCTGACTGACTTCTGTCTGCAACTGGCCCGTGGCTGCACACAACTTACACATTGTCCGCATACCTTAAAAAATGACGTCCCATTGGTGACCCAGATCGGGTGTGCCAGAGGTAATCCACAGATGGGTTACAGTCTTTTTTTAACATTTACTTTTATTTAAAAATAAACTCCATCATTACTTTGTACCTTAAGTTCTTATGAGAGAAATGTCAGTAAATGTAATATGAGACAGTTTTCTAACTAATGTAATTTAATTTAACTGGTTTAAACTGGTTTAAAGTTAAACTGGTTTAACTTGTTTTTTTTAAGCTGTACAAGTATTTTTTCATTTTAGCAGGGTTTTAAAGATGAAGGACAAATTAAAGTTAAATACTGATCAGGAATTCAAAAATATTGCACATGGTAGACACAATTGAGCATACTGGGTTAGGCAGTAAACCATACATCTTGTGAAATAATGTTTGAACTTCAGTTTTGAAAGATTTTCCTTCTTCAGAATATGAGTAAGGTTGTTGGCTAATTGATGATACCATGATAATGTCTTTATCTGCCAGTTACAGGCTTAGATGTGCAGTTCTTTTTTTCCAACCTAGTTTGACTTTTGAGAACAGTAAATACTTTAAATATAACCTGTTTACACAAAAGTTGATTGCATATCCTTACATGACCAAAATGTACACAAAAAAAACATATTCTAGAAAAAAAAAAGACCTTTAAATATTTTAAAAATTGATGCTTCCATAAATGTGTATGTATGTGTTTCATTTTATTTTTCTTCATTTATTTTCCTTTAGATCTGGAAATGTAAGTATAGTTTGGTGCTTGTCGTTTCCTACATGAAATAGTTTGGGGATTTTGACCTAAAGGTCAAATGGAAGAAGAGCTATAGAACGGTTTGAACAGAACCAGGAAATATTTATGTTTTAGCAAGGTTGGTGAGGTTTTAACAAAAACTGATGTGTTTTGAAATTCACAAGGCTTGTGAAATAATGCATGAGCTTCAGTTTTGAACAATGTTTCAAAAGTTGTTGCTTCTCCAAAATGCTGATGCTAACCATGAAAATGAGTTTGATCATTCTTTACTTGGTTATCTGTATGTGTCTGTATGTGTTGTATGGTCAAGAAAACATAAAAAAGGAAAGAGCCACCAAGCATCAGGCCTACATGACAATTGTTTTCAATATCTTTTTTAATACACCAAATAAAACACTCCGGGTTCATAAGAAATCCAAATACCTTCATAAATAAATGTATTATTCAGCAGAGATAACACATAAAGCATTTTTCAAATGTGGTTATAAAATGTAGTTTATATACATGAATTAAAATGGACTTATATTCTCCAAGTTCAGTATGTTACCCATGCTTAACATTAATTGTGTTAAACAATTATTTTTATATGAAATTAAAAAATACATTTTAAACAGCACTATGAAAAACATCTGAACTTTTGGTGTTGACTGTCATGTCTATTTTATTTATATCCTATGGAACATTTAAACAACAGAAGTTGGCCCAAAGTGCTTAATAAACAGGCACATTAACATTCCAGGTCCCAAAGAACCCTATTTTTAAAATATGTGAAATGCCAAAAGTATGGTTTACATTTTAGGACATCCTAAGTTCTCAGAAAAAAATTGTCAAACATCAGATCAAACAACCTCAGACTTCAGACCATCGACAAAAATGCATCATGTTTATCTGAAAAAAACCCCCAAAAAAACATCAGACCTCTGAATAAAGGCATCAGACTAAAAAGTCTCAGATCTCAGGAAAAACACCATCAGACTAAAAAGTCTCCATTAGACTAAAAGGTCTCAGGTCTCAGGACAAAAGCCATCAGAGAGAAAGAAGGTTCCTGCAGGTGGCACTGTTGTCAGGCCACCAGATTTCCTAAACAGTTTGGAAATTTGAAGGTGAGTTTACTGAAAATGAGTTTGATACCAATGTAAAATGCAAAGTTTAAAATATTTTCCTGTATTTAAAATGACATGGTTAACACGTTAAGTCAGACTAGCCAAATTAATTTATACATGCAATATATTTTGAAATCTAGTTGTAAACTGTAGTAAAATTCTATAAATGCTACGTTTAACATTATAGCCCTATTTATATTGCAGATGACACTACCTCAAGATGTGCCAATGAATTTCTCAGTAAGGAAACCAAAATTATTTTGCTTCAAGACCAACTGTAATGTATAAATCGCTGTGGACCACTTTGCATAAGTTCCAGCTTTATCCTATATCAACCCGTTCTCACTCCCAAATCGTAACATTTTACGCTAGGTGACAAATCGTCAACATATTACGTTTTCGGGCACCCAAGGCGTTCCTACGTCACGACATCGGAAAACTGCGGACACATGAGAACCGTTTGGACTCAATCTACACATCTACAGGGCTGGAAACTGCCGCGTACCATAACAACGTGGAAGGTCACCTTTCGCGTTCCTCAGGAACGCCGCAGGACGTGACAAAACGTCGGGATGTTACGCCTCGGGAGTGAGAACGGGCTCCCTATATGCAGTGGTCCTTGGTAAAGCCAAAAAGACTGGCTCCCATGGCTTGGAAGCCAAGAACTCTTAAAAAGTGCTCGTGCAAACAACAGCATGTCTCTTACCCCCAGTACTGGGGGCAATGGGGCTCAAGCGTTATGTAATGTTACGTAACCCTCCATGGATTCCAGCCTTTTATGCAAACATCAGCATGTAGTATCTACGGAAACCTTAGAATCTCCACTAAATGCTCCTATAAACCTTTTCTACAACCACCAAACACCGCGAAAACATGCGATGATTAACAGAGCACTTACATAAATGCACAAAAGTCCACTAAACAAAGAAAACGGACCCAGAAATTCTCCAAACTTTATATAACAAGCTAAGCAAAGGCTAGTTAGCTTCCTATCACCAAAATTCACTGAACCAGCTGCAAAAGAGGACCACAAAAACTCATAGCGGTGCAAATGCACTAAGACAGAAATTGGCTTTCCTCCGGTTTCCTCTATTATTTTGGTCTGGTAGCTGATAGCGCTGTGATTATCAGCAGCTACTGCAACTAGCTGCTGATAATCAGAGCCACTTCCCTCACCAACGGCCAATTTACAGCCAGCTACATATACATACGGAAGCCCCTTTTCCACCACATAAAAAAAAAAGTATCCATAACTCGAAATTTCTAGTTATTTTCTCAAAATGTTGACTCATTAACAATTTTGACAAGAATAACTCGAAATTTTGACTTATTTATTCAAAATTTTGAGAAAAGTAACTCAAAATTTCGAGTTACCACTGCCAATCAGTAATCCACGTGAATGACATCATTTCCTTGTTACCTGGAAGCTGAAGCCCTCAGCTACAAATGCTACAGCTAAGCTACCAGTATTATAGCTAGTGATGAATGCAAAATTGCTGAATATTTTGAGCGTGGCTTCACAAATGATGAAATCCTTTTTTCATTAGCTGAATCACATGGCGTTACTATCAGCAAACATACTCTCGAAATCGCCAATTTGTTGCTACACATTGGTAGCTCAACAATCTGGTTGATGGACAGACCACAAGTCGTAAATTTGGACCCACGAGCAATGCAACTTCTGATTGGTTGAAAGATGTGAACGCGCTATCGTTGTTGTGATTCTATTGGCTCAAACGATTAAAAAGAGTTGTCAATCATGCAAATCAGCCAAAAGAAGCCAAGGTTACAGCCCCTCAGAGTTTAAAGGGCCAGAGGACATTTAGACTCACCTGCAGGGCAGAAAGGGCCCATTGCCAATGAATGTGTGGTTAATTCTTCAAAAATATTTTAAAAACACGCATTTTTAGGGATTTTAATTAAATACATTAATTTCTGTTCTATAATAACTCTATAATATGGTGTCCAGTGTGTGCCAAAATTAGACAGGCCTGGATATTTATGTATTAACAGTGCTTATTTTTCACTGTTTCACTTTATAAACATAAATCTTTGCACAGATGTTTATATGCTGATTACTGAATTTCTGAAATAAAATGTGTACTTAAGTTTTAAAAGGGTTACATGCTAAAAAATAAATAAATTAGGCAAGGAAAAAGCCTACTTACCTTTTCTGTGTTCCATCCTCAGTAACTTTGACACAGCAATTTTACACCTCGGATGAAATCTCACAAGCGTTAGCTTTATTTTGATACCAAGATTGTTTACAGACAGTTTGTAATCGCAGAGAAATACTCCATTCATTTTAGGCAGGTAATTTTCAAGCAGGAAGCTCAGAAAGCCCATTAGGGCTTAACAAGTTAAGTTTATGTTTAATTTTTCTTTGTGTATTTTAATTTTTTTTTCTGAGTTTGTCTCAAGGATTCAGATTAAAAAATAATGAGGTATTGTTCACAACGATAAATATACAGTGCTTTGTACAACTTACATCCTTTGAGAGAAATGATTTAAAGTATTAATATTTGTTGTCCAATACTCAGGCAGTAGCTCAAACACTGCTGATAACACATCCATATGTTGGTGACCACGATGCAGCAGGAGAATGAACCAGGGAACCAAGACTGAAACCTGCTCCATCATCTCATCTTTGCAAATCTCCTTTTAAAAAGCACTAACAACTCAAATATAAACATCTGTTAGTATGTCGGGGTTTTTTTGTTTCTTTGTTTGTTTTTTAATAAACAGCTATTGTCAGCAGAATGGTAGAATTGGAAAAATGTAAAAGTAGAACTTCAGATCCTGAAGTGTGTGAGAACAGGGAAGGATCAGCTTTGTTTCAGATTTGAGGGATAAACGTTATATTTTACGGTTTGCAATCAATAAATAAACAAATAACTGCCAAGATTGTTTACACAGAGTTTGTCAATAAATAAAATTGTATTTATATAGAACCTTTGTAGACAGAATCACAAATTACACCACATAGGATAACAAGTCATAAAATAGACAGCATAACAGATAAAACAGGCAAAAAATAATCAAAAGCGATTTTGAAAAGGTGACTTTGGAGTTGTTTTTTTTTAAAAGCAACTTTTGAGTCCACAGTTCTTAAGCTTAGAGGGAAACAGTTCCACAGGCCCAGGATCCTCCAGCAGCAGGATCCTCCAGCAGCTGCCAGGCCCAGGACTCTCCTGCTCCACCAGGCCTAGGATCCTCCAGCAGCCGCTAGGCCCAGGATCCTCCAGCAGCTGCTAGGCCCAGGACCCTCCTGCTCCACCAGGCCCAGGATCCACCAGCAGCCACCAGGCCCAGGATCCACCAGCAGCCACTAGGCCCAGGATCCTCCAGCAGCCACTAGGCCCAGGATCCTCCAGCAGCTGCTAGGCCCAGGACCCTCCTGCTCCACCAGGCCCAGGATCCACCAGCAGCCACCAGGCCCAGGATCCACCAGCAGCCACTAGGCCCAGGATCCACCAGCAGCCACTAGGCCCAGGATCCTCCAGCAGCCACTAGGCCCAGGATCCTCCAGCAGCTGCTAGGCCCAGGACCCTCCTGCTCCACCAGGCCCAGGATCCACCAGCAGCCACTAGGCCCAGGATCCACCAGCAGCCACTAGGCCCAGGATCCTCCAGCAGCCACTAGGCCAAGGATCCTCCAGCAGCTGCCAGGCCCAGGATCCTCCTGCTCCACCAGGCCCAGGATCCTCCAGCAACCACTGGGCCCAGGCTCCTCTAGCAAGGCACCAACAAGTAAATCGACAGTGACTTCAACGGGCCATCACAAGGTAATATCTCACCATTTTCAAAATGCCGCCTAAAAAAGCAAACCCAGGAGTTGAAGAGGAGTTGGAGGAGATTATCAAATCGCTTAATTTCATGTCTGATGAACTGAGCAAAGTGGCTAAACAACAAGGTATGCTACATGACCTAATGGATGAAATAAAACAACTAAAAAACTTGATAAAGGATAAGGACAAGAAAATAGACGACTTGGAACGGCGACTCGAGGACCTTGAACAGTACACAAGAATGGATGACTTAGTCATAAGTGGACTGGAGACGCAACACCAAACCTACGCCAGAGTAACAGCTGGTGGAGGTAAAGACGGTGAAGATGCCCCGGTAGAGGAGCTGCAAACCCTTGAACAGCAAGTGATAAAATTCCTTCAAATGAAGAATGTAAGTATTCAGAGCCATCATATTGCAGCATGCCACACACTCCCCAGAAAAGACAGTAAAACAAAGCCAGCAATTATTCTTCGGTTTGTGAGTCGCAAAACAAAGATTGAGTTACTGAAACAGGGTAAGAAGCTAAAAGGGACCGGTGTGTATTTAAATGAACATTTAATGAAAAAGACTGCTGAAATTGCAAGACAGGCACGCAGCCTGAAAAAACAAAATAAGATACAAGCGACATGGACGAGGAACTGCAAAGTAATGATAAGACTAAATGGCAATCCTGAAGAAGCGAAAGTTGTGATGATAAGAGAACTCAAAGACTTAGAGCAATATAAATAATCAGGAATCTGCTATGGAATCTATTGGAAAAGTGACGATTGGATAATGAACAATGGGTATGGAAAGTGTTTCTGGCCTTATGGCTCAAAAAACAATGGAAAAAACAACAACAAAAACACATAAATGACAAGTTTGGACACAGATTATAGGTTTCCATTCAGAGATATTGAAGAGGAAGACTTTGATTATGAGAAGGACTGTCAAGGAGGTTATTTTGCCACACACGCTGAGAAGATGAACTTCAAAACGTTTAACTATGCAGAGCACAACATGCATGACCCTGAAAGTAACACTGACCCAGATAATCACTTCTACAATAACAATAATAGTACTTGTGAGTACTATACAGATGACCAATTTAATATGAATATTAAAATGGCAAATGCATTGTCGGTCATACATTTCAATAGTAGAAGCCTGTATAAAAATTTTTCTAAAATTACGGAATGTTTAAGTAAGTTAAAAAAGTTTAATATAATTGCAATATCAGAAACATGGCTCGATAATGAGAAAGTTAGTGAAATGGGACTGGAAGGATACGAATTATTTACAATGAACAGGGTGAATAAAAAAGGAGGCGGTGTTGCTTTATATGTAGATAAAGTTTTGAAATGTAGTCTGATTGAATGTATGTCAAGCATCATAGATGACGTAATGGAATGTGTTACTATTGAAATCCATGTTGAAAAAGCTAGCAATATAATTATAAGTTGCATCTATAGGACACCAGGATCATGCCTTGAGACATTCAATGAAAAACTTGCTGCTATGTTTAGCAACCTAAATGATAAAAAAGTGCAAATAATTTGTGGTGATTTTAATATAGATTTGCTAAACCCAAACGGACATCAGAAAACAACAGATTTCATCAGTACAATGTATAGTAACTCCCTTTTCCCTGTAATTATAAAACCAAGTAGAATAACAATTGATACAGCTACATTGATAGATAATATATTCACAAATAAAATTGACCATGAAATAGTAGGTGGACTTCTTATAACTGATATAAGCGATCATCTTCCTGTTTTTGCAATTTTTCAAAATTATTTTGGGATTAAAACTAAAAAAAAGAATCAAACATTTGATATGATACGACATAGAACAACAAGAGCCATTGCTGCCCTCCAGGTGGACTTAAAGGAACACAATTGGAATGAGGTTTTTGCAAATGAAGATTCAAGTAGTGCATATGATGCATTCCTATCAACTGTAATTTTACTATATGAAAAACATTGTCCTTTAATGAAAATCACTAGAAAGCATCACAGATCAAATAAGCCATGGATCACAAAGGGGATAGAAGATGCATGTAAAATGAAAAATAATCTATATAAGAGATTTATAAAACTGAGGACAAAAGATGCTGAAATAAAGTACAAGTTATATAAAAATAGATTAGTAAATATTATAAGAACAAGTAAGAAAGAATATTACCACACATTATTGGAGCAAAATAGAAGTAACACACAAGAAACATGGAGGATATTAAATAGCATAATCAAAAAGGGCTCAAAAAATAAGAATTATCCAGACTATTTTAAAAAAGATAAAGATATTGTGCTTGATAAAACTAAAGACATTGTAAATGAATTTAATGATTTCTTTGTAAATGTTGGCTTTAATTTAGCAAAAGAAATTCCAGAGTCAAGAAATAATAATGACCTAAATAAACATATTACTCAGAATGTGTCCTCCATGTTTATTGGTGCTGTAACTCATAGAGAAATAATTAACATTGTGAAGACATTTAAAAATAAAAAGTCCACCGACTGTTTTGGTATTGACATGAAATTAGTTAAGAGTATTATAGAATATATAGTGCAACCTTTCGCATACATTTGTAATCTGTCCTTTCGAACTGGTGTGTTTCCCTCACAAATGAAAATAGCAAAAGTTATTCCAATCCATAAAAACGGAGAGAGATGTCAGTTTACCAATTACAGGCCAATATCACTACTCCCACAGTTCTCAAAAATTTTAGAAAAGTTATTTGTTAATAGACTTGATAAATATATAGAGAAGCATAATCTCCTAAGTGATAACCAATATGGCTTTAGAGCGAAAAGGTCCACTTCGATGGCAGTGATGGAACTTGTAGAAGGGATATCTAATGCAATAGATAATAAGGAATATACTGTTGGTGTTTTTATAGACTTACAAAAGGCATTTGATACAATTGATCATTCTATATTAATGAATAAACTAGAGAGATATGGCATAAGAGGGATAGCATATAAGTGGATGAAAAGTTACCTGGATGACAGATATCAATATGTTGAAATCAATAATGTAAAATCTAATCAGTTGAAGGTGACTTGTGGTGTTCCTCAGGGCTCTGTGCTGGGCCCTAAATTATTCATATTATATATAAATGACATATGTAGTGTTTCCAAACTGTTAAAATGTGTATTGTTTGCTGATGATACCACTCTGTATTGCTCAGGTAAAGACCTAGAACAGCTTCTGACTACAGCGGAAAAGGAGTTAAATATATTAAAAAACTGGTTTGATGTAAATAAGTTATCATTAAATATAAAGAAAACAAAATTGATTATTTTTGGCACTAGACAAATGAAAAATGTATCTAAAATCAGGGTTAATGGAATTGAAATTGAAAGAGTGTATGAAAATAAATTTCTTGGAGTGATAATTGATGATAAGCTGAGCTGGAAGTCTCATATAAACCATGTGAAAACAAAAATGTCAAAAACCATTGCTATTCTCTACAAAACAAAGCATGTCCTGAACAAAAAATCATTATACACACTTTATTGTTCTCTGTTGCTTCCATATATGACTTATTGTCTGGAGATATGGGGTAATGCATATAAAACAAATACTCTTCCTATTTTCAAGTTACAAAAAAGAGCTATAAGAATTATAAATCAATCAAACTATATAGAACCAACTAACATTTTGTTTATTAATCTGAATACCCTAAAATATTAGGATTTAGTCGAATATAAAATGGCACAGATAATGTATAAAGCACAAAATAACTTGCTTTGCCGCAGTATTCAGAAGCTGTTTAAAGTCAGAGAGAGTCAATATGACTTAAGGGGAACAGATGTCTTTAAAAAAAACAAGATAAGGACAAACATAAAGCAGAGATGTGTTTCTGTTAGAGGAGTTAACCTGTGGAATAGTTATGACAGTGATTTAAAAAGGTGTAGTTCATTTTCCTTGTTTAAAAACATGTTTAAAAATAGAGTATTAGAAAAATATATTAATCAAGAATGAAAAGAGCAAAAATAATAATTCTGAAAGTCTTGATTTGTTTTGCTTTGATGTAGTTATCTAAGGTGGAAAGTTTTTTTGTTTGTTTGTTTGTTTGTTTGTTTTTGCTTTGCTTTGTTTTATTCTTTGCTTCGAGCCCTGTGTACAGGAGCTGCATGCAAAAGATTTTTTGTTAAAAGGGTTGGCGTAATAAGCAAATGCTTCAGCCAATACCTTTTGATTAGCCTTGTCTCATGATTTTTTGCTTTGTGGTAATCTTTATTTTGTATTCTGTATTCACTGAGATATTTGAATGCTAATCAATAAAATCAAAATCAAACACAGTCTAGGAGCCACAGTGGATAAAAGCTCTATCACCCTTAGTTCTCATCTTAGTATGTTCTATAGCAAGTAAGCCTTAGTCAGATGATCTCAGGGACCTGCTAGGGACATAGGGCTGTAGAAGATCAGAAATACAAGCTGGTGCCAGTCTGTGCAAGATCAAAACCAGGATCTTAAAATGGACTCTAAATTCAGTAGGAAGCCAGTGTAACTGAGAGAGCAACAGTGTCACATGTGAGTACTTAGAGGACCTGGTCAAAAGCCTAGCTGCAGCATTTTGCACAACCTGCAGACGATCCAGGGAACCTTTGCCTAGACACATAAACAGTGAGTTACAATAGTCCAAGCGGGAAGAAATAAATGCATGTATAGCAATCTCCAGTTCAGAGCGAGATAAAACCGGGCTTAACTTAACATTTCTTAAATGATAAAAACAAGACTGAACCAGAGATTTAATGTGACCATCCAATGTGAGAGTCGAGTCAAAACTTACAACTAAATTCCTGAGAGAGGATTTAACATACAGCGAGAGAGGACCTAGGGCTTTTCACTAAAAATCTGTCAGGAGTGCATACAAAGGACTCCATTTTTCCCCTCGTTGAGTTTGAGGAAATTAACAGCCATCCAACATTTGATCGAATCAAAGCAGTCATTCAGCAGCTGGAGCTTAGATAAATTTGGGGGTTAAAAGAAACGCACAACTGAATGTCATCAGCAAAACAGTGATCGGAAATGTCCTCAAAGAAGCCCAGTATATGCTGGATGGGGAGAAGATATATTGAAAACAATAAAAGCCCCAAAACCGAACCTTGAGGGACACCATAAGTAAGGGAGGTATGACCTAAAATTAGAGACCACCATAGGAAAACATCGGTGATATAGATATGAATAGAATCACTCAACTCTGCCAAACATCAACATGAGGTCCAACATAAGCAGAACAGAGCATTTTCCTGCATCATAACTTATCAAAATGTCACTAGAGACCCTAAGAAGGGCTGTTGCAGTGCAGTGAACTCTACGAAAGCCAGACTGAAACCTATCAAAGATGCTATGTTTGTCCAGAACTGTTATTCTGCTTAGCCACAACCTCTTCTAGAAGCTTAGCAATTAACCGTAATTTAGAGATTGGCCTGTAACTGCTGAGGCTTTTTTAAAAGGGGAGAATAGCAGCATTTCTAAAATAAACTGGAGCTATACCAGACGCCAGTGACGAGTTGATTAAAGTGAGCACACATGCACCAATATACTGGAAGACATTTTTGAATAATGATGCAGATATATTGTCAAGCGAACAAGAGGATGCTTTCAATGAAATCACTAGTTTTACCAGCTTGGGTAGAGAAACAGGAGAGAACGTATCCAAGATAATGGGCCGAGATGGGGTAGAGACAGATAAAACAAGTACTGATTGTAAAAAAAAATCATTCTTACACTATTAATTTTTTCAAGCAGAAAAGAAAGAAATTTTTCACAATCTTCATTTGAGGAAATAGGTGCAGGTGGAGCAGGAGTAACAATGTCAGTAATGGTGTTGAATAGGACCTTAGAATTACCTCTGCTCTTTGTAACAAAATATGAAAAATAGACAGCCCTCGCATCTTTGATAGCATTATTAAGAAAAGCTAAAAGGTCCTTTAGATAGAGGAGATGAGTTTTCCTTCACCACTGCCCGCTTTACGACAATCACGTGTTACAAATACAACAAATACTGTAATTTAGTTATGGAGGAGATTTGGAGGCAGACACTCTTCTTGTTTTAACCAGACAAATGTTGTCTAAAATGGAAAGGCAATAATCATTGAAAAGATTGGTTGAGAAATCAAAACCATTGTGAGCAGATAGCTGTAAGTTAAAAGCGTTCACAAATTTCTCCACTGTGGTAGATTTCAGGATGCGAGAGCTAACCATCTGTCTAACAGCGGACAATAGCTCATTAAAAGACAAGTGATAATTCTGTTCTTTGTGATTACAGGAGCTGCCCTCAGATTCAGACCTCAGCACCACCCTGTGGCAACAGACAAATCATCCTTTATGTTCACTTTTTGTAGCAACTCTGAAATTAACTGATGAAAATGGTACAAAGGCTAAAGTACCACATGATGTGCTTGTCTTTAATTTTATCAATAAAACAGCTGCAATTTTCACTGACAAACATTGCAAAAAGCTACAAAGTCAAAGGGATTAATCATCCATGTGTCACTATATATTTGCAGATGCAGAACCTCAGTTTGGTGTTTTAGAAAGATGCTGATTTCATTATATTATATTATATTATATTATATTATATTATATTATATTATATTATATTATATTATATTATATATTTTTTGGACAGCTTCAAATAAAGCATGATTAAGGTCAAAGGCTGTCACTTGTAAATTGTAAGTTTTCGCAATTTATTATCAGACAGAATTTCAAATTAGTTTTACATAGCGCCATCGACTTCCATCTCTCTGGCGCAGAGACAGAGGCTCCTGTGTCTCTCTGCTCACTCAAGAGACCTAAATGAACAAAGAATAACACACTCATGCTGTATGAATTTTTGTTGCATGTGGTGGTTGGGGGGGGGGCAAGAGCTGCAACATGAGTTGGGGCTTGTTTGGTTGTTTTGAATGGATCTTCTTCCTTGCAGGGAACTGTTGTTTTGGCAGCTTCCGTGTTCTTCTCTGCCACCTGATGTTTTAGCATTTCTTCTGTAGATTTTCTTTGCAATATTGATCCAGTCTTTGACCCATCTACACTCTCCAGGTTGCTTCTTCTTTCAACTGTATTTTCAGCTGGTTATTTTCCCTTCGTCTAATTACTATAAGCTCCTGGAGTTGCTTCAATGTAGTTTCTTCATCTTTCCTTGTTGGTTGAGTTGAGTTTATTAATCGGGAGGGATGCAGAAACAAAACAATGGGTATGGTCTCTGCAGCTGATGGTCCAGTCTCAGTTTCTTTTACATGCTGGCTTTGTGTTGGATGATTCTGCCTCTTCCCTTCTTTCAACATCTGGTTCTTTAGAAAGTCCTTGAGCTGTCTCATATTGCTGGGAGGTGCTCTTTCTTCTTTGAGTTTTGCAGAAATGTTAGTTGCCATTGTAATTTCATATTTATGTCTAACTCTTATGGTTGTGGGCTTTTAGTCTTAATTTGTTTTGTCTTGATGTTAAATTTAATCTAAATATACCTTATATATTTTGTTTTTTATGTATTTATTTCCAGTTTTTAATTAGTTAATTAGTTATTTACTTTCTATTTTACCCATTTTTTGTTAATATTATCTTTGTACATTTCATTTATTACTTTAAAATCATATATATTTTTAATGTATTATGTCAGTATTTGTTTATGTTTTATTATTTCTCTTGTCTTAATTTTAATCAGTCAATTTATTTTATTTATTTATTTTTTTCAATCCTGATTAAAAAAAAATCGAATCAATTAATTCATTTAGCATTCTTATAATCAGTTCTACTCGTGTCCACCAGGGATCGTGATTGACTGCAGTATCACCCTCACTCTACCAGATGGAGCCAGGGAGGACTCTGCCTCAATCCTGCCACTAGTTGGCACTAATTCACTCTTTTGTTTTAGCTGTAATACCCTTTTTTGCACACTGTATCTCACTAAATAGTAGATGTTTGCTTGCTACTTCTTTACTTTTCCTCAGCATTCTACCAGTTCACTTCCTTTTTTAACAGTTGTGTGATTCTTTAAGTAAAGACGAAAGTAGGAAAGTCAGAAAGACAGAACATCTACAACTACTACAAACAAAGAAACACATTCATCCCACTTTGGGGCCTTTATGGGACAACACAGTCCCACCCCCACCGCAAGGACTTCCCTCTATAAACAAACTACACTACCATAACCACTGTGCAATACTTAATTTTACATTCAATAACCCACAATGCAAATACATAACACTATTTATTTACTTACTTCTTTTTTCTGGATTTTGTATATTCGTAAATTTTTTTCTAAATATAGTTCATATGTAATATGTATATAGTACTGCAGAAACTGTGCACCCCCCACCCCCCTCTTCTCCCACATGTTTACACTGAGTAGGAGATACTCTGTATCTCATTGTACATCTGTATAGTCACAAGGCATTCTTTTCTATTCTATTCTATTCTGAGTATGATATCCCAAACAGCTTAACACATGTGGTACCACATAATATTCACTATGTTACTTTCATGAGCCTACAGTTAGTACTTATAATAAGTTTAAAAACTTATTATAGATTTTTTTTTCAACTTGAAACTTCTACTTTTACAGTCAAGAAATTTACAGTTTATAAAGAGAGTAATTTCCAATCATTTCTTCTTCATTACAGATTGATCACTCACAACAGAATTACTTTAGCCAAATTACAGAATTAAATTTTACCGACAATGTACAAACCTCAATTTTTTCCTCACACTGAGCAACCATTTCGGTGCCTTGACCAGGCCGAGGCTCAACTTTTACCACCAGTCCAGATTCCAATTCTCTCCTTCATTTTTGCCAGTCAAGCTTTGTGTTGGGCACCAATGTGTTGATCTTTTTTTGTTTTTACAAGAGAAGACAAATAGGCTCAAATTACACATTTTTACAATTTATTATCAAAAGGTAAGAATTTCAGATTAGTTTTACATGGCGCCATGGACCTCCGTCTCTCTGGCTCAGAGTCAAAGGCTGCTGTGTCACTTTGCTCACTCAGGAGACCCAAACGAACAAAAAGCACCTCACCCAGGCAGTATACACTTTTATTGCATGTGGTAAAAACAGGATCTTAACATGATTGGTCGAAAGAGTTGAGGGTGGCCTTAGATCTTATATCGACTCACATTTCTTCCTCTGCACCCCTCTGGACATCTCCATACACAGAGATGAGCCTTCTGTTGGAAACACTCCCATTACCATGGCAACCATCTCTTGCCCTTCGGTCAGGCCTGTAGAATTAAAGAAAGGTGTAAGAGTGTATTCCATAACAGCAGATTTGTGGCCCAGGCTAAATTCCCAAGAGTCTTCCCCCTATTTATCTCTGATAGTGTCTAAGTGTTACAGACTAGTTCCAAAGCTATACATGTGCGCAGCAAAAGGATAAAACACAACCATGTGACACAAACCACAAGGCAGTTGTGCAGTATATAATAATGGTGGGACATGAGCCTTAAAAGTAAAAAATTACTTCCAACACATGGCTGTTTTTTGGGTGCCACAACAACAACAAAAGCACAAACACTGTGTTTTTCTTTGTTTTTTTTCACTCCTTCAGCACTTTGTATTCTGACAACACAGTACCCTTCTCTACATTATAGTTTCTTTATTTCATTTATTTTTTCAATGTTTATTATATTTGTAAAATTTCATTTTAGTATATATAACCCTATACATTTCTGTTCTCACAAAGTAAGAATTTCATCGCACAGCATAACCACTGTGTTCTGCAGTGTAAATGGCAATAAACTTCCTGATCTTGATCTTCAACTGCTTTTTCAGCATCTCTCTGAGACAGGATGCTCCTAATTTCGGAGATGTTCCAAAAATGTGATAAAAGTGTGCTGTGTGTTCAATAAGGACACTAAAGTAAATATCTGGTCAAAAAAGACTCCAAGATTCCTCAAAGTGTTACTAGAGAAAACTATCAGTAGCTAACTGCCTCTATATGAAGTTAGAATTTCACAGCAATAATTATGCATGTTCACATTTTCTACCATAAAGCTTTCGTGCACTTAAGACACAGTTGAGCAGAGCAGAAGACGTGATTGCTTTTAAATGGAATGATGCAGGTGGATGTCTTGGAATTTAGTTTTTAGATCCATAAATATGTGAGATGTGGAAAAAACACACAGACCAGTTGGATTCAGTGCTTGAGATTTTAATGATGAAGATGAAAAAGAAAAGTTCAATCTGGAAAATAAAGATTTACTAAAAGCATTCTTTCCATTACACATTCAGTTTGCTCCTATTGAAAGAGAAAACCAAACTCCACTTTATGTCACTTGTCGTGTCGTTCTTAGCGTTACAGCAAAGAAAACGAAGTAAAGATCTAAAATGGGAAACAGATTTCTGGGATACATGTGATCACTTGCTTCTTTGTTTGGTGAACCATGTCTTCATCCCAGGAATCATCTGACTTTCCTGACGCAGACATATGGGTATTGGTAGTGACAGTTTATATCTTTCATACACTTGTGTCCTGTAAGCACCAAAAATCAACATTAAGTGAAACCATGATAACATGAACACATACTTATTTATACAAAGGAAAACATTTAGTTTTTTTGTATGATAGCAATACCGCCTTGAATGTTGACTATACTTTCACAACATAGATAATACATAAATATATAAGTATCATTTGATATATACATTTATTTTCAAAATTATTGAAATACCACAAAGTTTTTTATGTATTATGGTAAGAGAGATACATTAAATACACTGTTTTTTTCAGTTAAAAAAAACCCATTATTTGACACGCCAAACAAGTCTGGAAATTGTTACCATCGCCTCCAGCCCTCTAAAATCACTCTTAATTGCTAGATTGTCACTAGACTTACCTGACCAGTTCATGTGCATGCAGTGCTCTCTGTGCCTATAGTTGTTAGGCTCTCCACGACACCAGTACGTAAATCTGAAAGGAGTTCCATCGATCCAAAACCAATGACGCTCCTATAAAACAGAAAATGAACAATAATGGTTAGATGATGGTTAGATTCATCTTTCGAAGTGAACGCCTTTGTTTCATGATCAGTAATATACCTTTTGAGCATCAGAGCCTCCAATCCATGTAAGTGGGTAACTGTGAGTGGCATGATATATGACCCTTTGAATCTCACGGTATTCTCTGAGGTTGCGTACAGATGCTAGGTTTGCATGCACGGACTGACAGTGTCTCTGTAGTGCAGATCAACAGATGCCAGAAAAGAATAGGAGCTAGATTTTATAAAATATTAAAGGAAATAAACAGAGAAGGAATAAATGGAAAAATCCACATCATTGTTTTTACCTGAGCATGAGCTCAATCCAAGTGATAAGGAAAATAGCGGTAGTATCGGTTGCCGAACCTGATCCAGTCACACCAGTGACATAAGGCTCTCTTCTCAACAAGATGCTCTTCTGAAGACAAGCAAATAATTTAGTAAAAGTGAATAAGGATTTTAAAAGTGTACATATATTTTTTAGTTATTTTAAAATGTTGGTAATATGCATTTCTCTTCAGGGCCTTAAAACAACTTTGTACCACTGATTTAGCTGCACATACGCAGGATATTGATGTGCTGCTCTTCTGTTCAGCGTCACAGAAATGTGATTAATTTTGGTGAAAATCCTGAAAATGTTGCCCAACCTGGTGGCTTTGGCTCTGTCCCACCTTCTTCTGGAAGAGCAGGACAAAGTAAAACATCAGACTTTGAAATTTAACCATCAATGACAATTGATGACAATTATATGACAGTTATATTCAATCTGTTATTTGTATGATTAGTTCACACATATACACATTATGTACGTTAGACTGCAACACTCACCAGCAGTAATGATCAGAGCCATCATTGCACAAAGAAGTACAGACACAATCAGCAGCTTCATTGCGATGTTTAGTATGTCTGTGAAAAACAGAAGGCATCAAGACATCATTCATTTAAAAAAAAAAAGGATAGAATAGATTTTGTAGCAGACCTTTTGGATCATTTTGTAGAATATTTGTAGAACAGATTTCTTTTCAGCACCGACTGGTAGCTTCAGCCTTCCAATGAGAAGGTGCTGAACAGCTCCAAGATCAGTGCTTATATACTGTTTCTTTGGTGCTTCAAAACTAGGAACTAACTTTGAAAAACTGACATGTGTCATGTGATTCATGCTGGTCAGACTTTCACTGCATCTCTTTCTTTGTTCGCCAAAATAATTGCCTCACACTGACCTCTTCTTCTCCTTTTGGCTGACCACTTAATTTTACATATTGACTCGTTCATAAAGAGGTTTCCTAATGCATAATCACAACATTTTTGATGTATTTAATTAGGATTGAATGACTTTTAAGAAACAAAAATAATAACAATCATATTAATGAATGATGATCCCTGGTTTTGCATCCTGTTCTTGATTTTTTGTGAGTTGTTTGACTTTCTGGGTTGTGAGAATGTTTTCTGTTTAGAGTTTGTTTCATGTCTCCTTGGTGAATGGGGTTTTCAGCTTTTTTGTTATTTATTATTTTATTATTCTTTTTTTTAATATATTGTAATGGTGCAGCTTCTGTATTCATTGCTTATGCAATATTTAGTTTCCAGATTATTCACTGTTTGTGTTTTCATGTATTTTTATGTATAGGTTGTTACAGTTTACTTTATATTGTGGAGGTAAACACATACGACACGAGAGCTCTCGATTAACACTTCTCGTTTATTCTCATCACCACACAACTGAACACTTTTCCCTCCAAAACATAGCAACAACACTTCCTGAGAACTGGGTGTGAGTGGAGCCCTCCAGTGGTCCACCACACATGCCCCCCCCGAACACCCAGTAGGGTCATCCCATAGTCCAGAACCCTTGCTTTAATCAAACGTCCAGAAAGGCTGAACCGGGGAGGTGGAGAGCTGGCTGAGGGGAAACGAGCCTGAGGACCAGGCTGGCATGGGCGGCCAGGAGAAGCTGAAGATAGCTCGGGCCCCGCCAGGTGGGGGGTGCTCCCAGAGGAAGAAGCAGGGTTGTCCAGTCCAGTGGAAGGCGGGCGGCCACGGCGGGGGGCCTGAGCCGGCACCAACTGATCATCCTGCAGCACATGTGCCGGTTTAAGTCTGTCAATAGAAACAGTCTCCTGACGACCCCCAAAGTCCAAAAGGAAATGCTTCCGGCCCGGTTGGATAACACTAAAGGGGCCGTCATACAGTGGACGCAACGGAGGCCTATGAGCGTCATGCCTGACGAAAACAAACTGCGAAGAGTCCAACGACCTCGGAACAAAGGTGTCGGGCAGACAATGGTGCACTGGGCCAGGAAGAGAAAACGAGTCTCTCGGGGGATGACCTTGACGCCCAGGCCGTCAGCCATGGCAGACCAAAGCTCGGAAACGAACTGGGGGCCCCTGTCTGAGGTGATGTCGGTGGGGGGACCGAAACGCGAAACCCACGTTGACAAAAATGCGCAAGGGATGATGGGGATCTACGGAGACATTCACAGAAGTGCTAGCTTGCATTGGTGTTATGTCGGTGTGCAATGCCGTTTTTCGCTGCGTGGTCTGTTTTAAATGCAAAGTGTGGAACAGTTAAGACACCAGGAGTTGCTGCAATCAACTTCACCGTTCATCTCAGAGGGATCTGTATTCCGTTTTTCTTAGTGATGGTGAGATGAAGCCTCGCGATGAACCGAAGCTTTCCATCCAACTGGTCGACTCATGGTTCGAAGCATTGTGACGATTCACTTGCTCTACTGCGCCATCAAGTGGACGATTCAAGTGAAACAGGCTGAATGATTATAATGGTGTGATGTGTAAACCTCTAAACTGAATAAATAAATTGTTTTCCTGGTTATTTATCCCGAATATTGTCTCAGCATGTCTGATACAAAAGAGAAAGTGGAAACTATCAGGACAGAGTTTTGGTATGATTGTGTAACAGTTAGGCCTGCGTATCGTCACTGATTTCTAGAATCGATTCGCTCCACGATTTGATCAGGAGAAATTTTGCCTCAGACAGTCAGAAATATTATAATTCAGATCATGGATCAGTACATTTCCATATTTTTATATCTATAAAAAGAAAACTGACACTTGCGAGACTTTATCAAAGGTGTGAGCATCACAGCAGATGCCTTTGTGTCAAAGTAGCTGAGGATAAAACAGAAAAACGATTTTATAAAAATATTCTGCAGCAGATCAAAAACAAAAGAAAACCATTCATCAACATATGAACATTACCTGATGCTGCTGAAGTGTAGCAGAGCAAAGTTACAGAGGTTTTAGAGACACGGCTAAGCGTTTTGCATTTTGCATAATTTTAAAAAGTTTACATTTGTTCAGAAGCCTATTGAACGGCAGAAATTAGGTTTTCTTTTCGGAAGTAAGTAAAAGGGAAAAAAAAAACAGCGGCCGACAGCTTTAGCAGCTTGTTGGTTTCAGGCTTTTAAGAATGAAGGACAAAGTAAAGTTCAGTGCTGATCAGGCACTCACATATGTTCACGTGTTGGACACAATTGAACATAGTGAGTTAGAGATTAAATCATACGTCTTGTGAAATAATGCTTGAACTTTATCTTTGAAAGATGTTCCTTCTTCAGAATTTTACAAAGGCTGTCGGCTAATTGATGATAGCATGATAAAGAGTTTATGTGCAGGCCACAGACTTAAATATGCTCTTCTAGTAAAAATACCTTAAATATAATCCTTTTCAATGAAATTATTATCCTGAAGTGACCCCCAAATATACAAAAATTTCAATATGGTCTAAAAAAAGAAGCAAGGTTATTGGGGTTTTAACAAACATTGATGTGTCTTGAAATTCATATAATGTGAAATAATGTCTGAACTTCAGATTCAGACAGTGTTTCAAAAGCTGTCACTTCTGTAACAGCTAGGGCTGAAGGTTAATACTGCTAATAACCATAATAATGAGTTTATCTACAATTTAGACTTAGACATCCTCTTCTTGGTTATCTGTTTGTGTTGTATGGTTAAGAAAACAGAAAATAATGGCCATGAATGTCTGATGCTTGGTGTATCTTTCGTTTGTCTTATGAACTGAAACCAGTGGTCCAGTATTAAAAGATTACTTAAATGCCTATATGACCCATGTAGGATTTACTGATAGGAGACCACTCATAAGTACCTGATTTTTCCTTTGAATCATCTCTGAATCTTGTTTCTTTATTGTTTTATTTCCCATACAACACTAAAAAACAGAGAGGACTGGCATATTAGGAATACTGTTGGTGGATACCCACATAGTGAGAGAGTTGAAGAGTGAGTTGTTTGGGATGGCATTAACTGCCCTATTACAATACCTCCTCAATAAACCGTGGTAAGAGCAAAATGTCTGGCACTTAAGAGTCCATGCGAATGTTACACTGGTGTCAGATTTTTAAAAAAGAGAGAGAGTTATTACTAGTGGCATTACTTGCTGGTTGGAGACACAAGACCCAATGATGTTGCCGGTCAAGATTCAGCTGTCTCTCTGAACTCTCTCCAGGTTTGACTAGACATTAGAACTTCCAGCGGGACGGCGTTGACGTCACATGGCACCCTGTCACGTGATGTAAACAAACATGGCAGTGCACCCGGACAGCAAGCTGCTGCAAAACTAAGTACACCTAAATTCAATGGCAAGGCACCATGGGAAGTGTTTATTGCAGAGTTTGAACTGTTAGCTGCTACAGCTGGCTGGTCTGAGGAGCATAAAGCTCTCCAGTTGGCTTTGTGTGAGGATGCAGCAGCGAACCTTCTTCTGCTGAGTGAGGAGGGAAGTAAAGACTATATTGCTCGGGTTGGGGCACTTCAGGTGGCATAATGGGCAGGATTACCACCCGGTGCTCCTGAGGTTAAAGTTCCACAACAGATACAGATTGCCTGAGGAGCCCTTGTAGTGTATTTTGGCCCATGACATTAAGTGTTTCTGAAGGGCTTTTGACCACTGCCACTTTCAGAGCGCCATATACAAACTGAGCTTGCAGGATCAGCCCCACTCAGCGCAGCCCTGGAGTTAGCATTGGATTGGGACATGGTTACGCGATCCTAGTGAGAGCTGCTGCAGTCACCTTCCCCTCGGGCTGGTCCACGATGTTGACCACAGAGCTGCTGGGGATGTGGACAAGCCGGACACCTATTTGGGCATTGCCCAAGGCTTGCAGCGGTGCAGGGAAATGCCCAGTGAGACCAACAAGAAACATGCTATACGCTGGACCCAGGTTGGCAACTTTTGCCATGTTCCGGTGATGTTCACAGGTGTGTCCTGTACGGCTCTCCTGGACACTGGATCCAATGCATCATGGGTTCAACCCGACATCATTCCAACTGAAGTTGCTGTGCAATAAACTAATGTGCAGCTTAAGACAGTGACTGGTGACCTGGTCCCCATAAGAGGGAGGGGACTGTTTTAGTTTAAGGTGGGAGACCTCAGTGTGAATTTTTGCTGCTTCTGTGGCTGATGTGCAGGATGCTTGCATCCTTGGACTGACTTTTAACGGGCCATTGGTGGTGTGCTAGACCTGGGCAAAGGCTTTCTAATACTCCTGGATGGGAAGAGGGTCCAGCTTATTCCCCCCCAGGTCTGCCCAGCATCTGCTGCTGTGTCTGCCTACACCTCAGAGACCCCTGTGTACCCACCAGTTGAGCAACAAACTGAAGAAGAGGAGAGGCTCTTAGCAGTGAGGAGCATTTGGTCAAAGAACTGTGAGGGACTGCCTCCACAGCAGCAAGACAGTCAATAGCAGTACTAGCAGGAGTTCAAAAACAATTTTGCCCTTAAAGACAATGGTAAGGGCATGACACTCTTGACGGAGCACAACTTTTACACCAGGGATGCTCAGCCTTTTAAAGTGTGCCTCAACCGCCTTCCCTTGGCTCATTAGGGGGCTGATGAGCCAAGGGAACTGTGTGAAATGATGTAGGCAGGAATCATAGAGCCATTTGAAAGCCCATAGGCCTCTGCTGGTGCCCAAGAAAAACAGCTCAAGGATGCGTTTTTGCATGGACTACACAATACAGTGACTTTTACCGCCTCTCCAGACTAAAGTCAGCCTTCTGCACCAACAGGGGACTATGGCAGTTCAAAGTCCTGAGCTTTGGCCTGTGCAACGCCCCCGACAACTTCAAGAGGCTTATGGACAGTGTGCTGGATGGTGTCCCATGACACCAGTGTCTGGTCTACCTAGATGACCTTCTGATGCACCAGAGTTTGTGATTTCATCTGGACCCAGGACTTTCAGCAAGCATTCAACATCTTTTGCAGATCACTGACAGTCTACAGTCCTTGCCCCTCCTGACCCCACCCTGACTTTTATTCTGGACACTGACCCGAGTAACGTGGGACTGCGAGTTGTGTTGTCACAGGTTGGGCTCGATGGTAAGAAGGTGGTGGTGTACTTCGGCTGGGTCCTGAATAAGAGTGAGCATCACTACTGTTCCACACGATGAGGGCTCCTAGCTGTAGTGATGGAGTTAAGACACTGACCATGCAGCCCTCCAGTGACTGATGTCTTTCAGGGGCAGATGGCTTGCTGCTGGAGGAGCTTCAGGTCTGTAATTTCGCTGTGGCGCACAGAGCAGGGGCACGCCGTTCCAACGTGGATGCTCTCCATGCCCATGTGCTGGAGCCAGCTGCCGTTACTGTTTTAAGTGAGAAGGGATGGAGCGGGAACCTTATGGCGACAGACACACCTCTCATGAAGGTTGCTCCTACTGGTGAATGTGGCAGAGTGGATGGCACGTCAGGAGCAAGACAGCAACGTGCTGCCAGCCCTGCAGTGGGGCGGCCATCTGCTGCGACCGGTTGGGGTGAGAGAACGAAGCTGAACGAAGACAGGATGAAAGTCATGCTGTGGAAGAGAGACAGAGATTAATAACAAGTGTGATTCAATGCAGTGAGGTCTATTAACACATGTCCTGTGTCTCTACTCTGTGCCTTCCTGTCCCACGTTTCAGGTCTCTATGTTCTGTGTCTTCCATGTCATCCTTGCCTGTGTGTTCACGTGTTTTGCTGTTTTGCTTTGAAAGTCCATGTCCTAGGTCATGCAGTTACTGGGGATAGTTTAACTGGAAACTCTAAATTGCCCTTAGATGTGAATGGGGGTGTGAATGGTTGTCTGTGTCTGTGTGTTAGCCCTGCAACAGACTGGCGACCTGTCCAGGGTGTACCCTGCCTCTTGCCCCAAGACAGCTAGGATAGGCTCCAGCTCCCCTGCGACCCTGAAAAACAATAAGCGAGGGGAATGGATGGATGGATGGATGGATGGATGGATGGATGGATCTTTTTTTTCTTAATGTGGCCCTAATATTCCTTTTTGTGAACAGATGTTAGATAATCAGAGCAAAATTATACAGGAGCATATCATCTAATGGCAGGATATATTATGATTCTTTATGACTAAGTGGGAACATGTAGAGTAACAGACCAAGGACAGACCGTTGAGGAGTCCCTGATACAAATTTTGTACAGATATAAAGCTGCTTATAAAAACTTCTACATTTGAGAATGTGACATGTTAAATCGGCTGAATCATGAAGCCTTTGAATTAATATGTCATGATCAACAGTGTTGAAGGCAGCAGTGAGATCGAACACCAGTGTTCAATACTGAAATCGCCTGGAACAATAATGCGGTCAGAGACAATGGTTTTTGGAAATACTCCTGAGCCCATACATTGATTTTCAATCACAGAATAATGCCTGTTTTTAAACAGTGTACTGCCTGAAGGTCAGAAGATCACAGGCAATATTGATTTTTTGCCACAGAGACTTTACCATATTCTTAGAAACATTTGATGATATTAAATAGTGTAAACTATGAGATATTCAAAGTCACAGTTTTACTTTTAGATTTACTCTTCTTTTAAAACTATTCTGAAATTGTTTCAAAAGTCACAGTAATCGTGACTGGTTCACTTCCAGCAGGAATATTATAAGAGAGATGAGTAGTCCTCCTGAATAATCCTGAACAGACATCAAGGAGAAAATATCGGTAATGGTTGTTCAGTTCAAGGATGTATTAACTGCGGGCTACAGACATGTCTATTTGTCATAATAGGTAAATATGCATTTATTTCCAACTAGGACACTCACTGGTAGAGCTGTGTTCTTTCTTCCGAGAAGTCTGGGTTTGCTTGCATTATGTTTATAATTACAATACAATACATTTGTTTTTTTATTGCTTTTCTCTTTTTGTTGAGGTTATTTCCTTAGCACACTTACAAATGTTTTTATGGCTGATGGGGTATTGTCATCACACCACTGGGTGAGCAAGCAGCGTGGATACCCATTTTTCTGAATGCAATAACTTGAGAACAAGTTGGCGTAGGATTTTTACATTCATACCTTTGGTGCATCTACTAATAACCTCAGATGATTTTGAATTCTGGTGACCTCTACCTCAAGGTCAAAATCAAAGGCCAAGTTTTTTGAAAATCTTGTGAACCATTTACATGCATCTACTAAGAGGATGAGGGGTAGCTCTGGTCACCACCAGTATTTTTATTTATTCCACAAAAATGGGGATTTTATATTGATTAGTCCATATGATTGAATTAAATACTCCCCCAAGCTAATATTAACCTCATAGGTGCTGGATGATTCTAGTCTAGTCTAGATTCTAGTCTAAATTGTAAGAGCATAAATTCTTACAATTGAAATAAGGTGTACTTTCTGTTTTATATGATTTAGGGGATCTGTGATACCAAAATCACAATGTTTGTGATTAGTGTTTGAAAACTATAGGTTATGTGAGTTTGATTGTGTGGGTAAGCTGCAAAGGAAATCGTCTGAATCTCGAAAAACAAGGTGAATGCTGTAATTTCACTTAATGAAATATGCACATAAATATATTTGAAATATCTTCCCATTTAAAAAAAACTAAAGAAACAAACCTAATTTAAATCTGGCAACTACGTAAAACTGATGTAACATGTGACTCACAACGACTCACAGACAAATTTGATTCAATGCTTAAGAGTTTAATGATGAAGGTGAGAAAGAAGAGTTCATGCAGGGAAATAAAGTTTTCCTAAAAGCATTCTTTCCATTACACATTCAGTTTGCTCCTATTAAAAGAGACAATCAAGCTCCAGGTTACGTCGCTTGCCCATTCCTTCTTTATGTAGCGTTACAGCAAAAGAAAAGAAGTAAAGATATAAAACAGATTCTTCTGGGGTAATTGAGATTATTTGCTTCTTTTTTTGGTGAACTATGGCTTCATGTCAGACAAGGAATTATCTTCTTTTCCTGATGCAGACAAATACACCTGCGTCCTGTAAGCATCAAAAATGAAAAGTGATTGAAACCAAGATCATGTAGACACGTGCTAATCTATACTAAACATTTTGTTAAACAATTCGCTTTGTATAATAGCATTGATTGCATTTTCACAACACTCAGTTAATATATATTAAAATAATTTGAAATACTGTAATATTTTTTATTTTATATGATAAAAAATAAAAATACAATGGCTGTCATTTAAAAAAATGTATATATATTATACCTGTATTACTTTCCTGTCATTCTTACTAGTTTTCACACCAAACTAGAGATGGACCGATCCGATATTACGTATCGGTATCAGTCCGATACTGACGTAAATTACTGGATCGGATATCGGAGGGAAATAAAAAATGTAATCTGATCCATTAAATATCAAAAAAGCACCTCACAAAACTTGCGACATGGCGTAACTCGGCTCATAACCATAGCACATCGGAGCAGTGTGCTCACGTGATAGAGCGGCTGTGTGTATTTGTAGCCTCGCTAGCAATCCGGCATTTCATCTCCGAGGAAGTGATCCCAGAGAGAAGTAAAGCAAGTGTGTACGTTCATCTCTGAATGTTTGTAAAGCATTCCCGCGTTCAGCTTAACAACCGATATATGGAACGACTGCCTCTTCTCTCCCCCTCCCTGTCCTGCTGCTACTTCAATCATGAAACTGATCAATGATCGGCTGATCGGCTTTTCTGTCGCCAGTCCGTCTCTCTTGTTTGTTTATTGCCCACTTCGCGCCAGAAAGAGGAAACCAGCGGCTGAACAACAACAGCACATTTAAGCTTGATAAGCTGTTGTTAGAATGTATTTAATATTACTTTCTACACCAGGATCCTTTTCTACGTAGCTGACGGCTGGTAACTGTGCAGGGGCGGATCCAGCAAAGTTTAGCCAGGGGGGCCGATAGGGCATTAACAGGGAAAAGGGGGGGGGCACAAAGACATACTTGTCTTTCTTATTCTCGTTTAAAATGTCTAGCTTTTAATAAATAATTATCTGAATCTTACACCCAAAGTTTTAATCTGATGTAAATGTACTATAGTAAGCTATAGTACTTTTTCCTTTGGGAAGGTACGATCTGTGCAGTCTGCAATTCTGTTAAAGAAAGATGTTGAATCTATTTAATTATTCTTGAAAAATAATTGATTTCTGTGCATTATTTTTTCACACTGCATCAAATTAAAGTTGATTACGTCGATTAAGCATCATGAGGTGGAGGGTGGGTTGTTCCCTATTTTTTTTTTTTTTTTTTTGTGCTGGGAGTTTTAGAGCCCTATTAGGTAGGTTGCTTACTCTTTAAAATACCAGAATAGGGAGGATGGGGTAGGTTTAAGCTTATTAGATTGATCAGTATTGCTGAACTATGAAATATTTTGGGTGCAGTATATTTTTTGCATACAGGTATTTCAAACTTGAGTATGAACTTATACAAAAAGCAGCAAGATATTAAAAAAAAGAGTTTTATTGATTAAAAAACACACCATATCGGATTCATATCGGTATCGGCAAATATCCAAATTTATGATATCGGTATCGGATATAAAAAAGTGGTATCGTGCCATCTCTAGTATATAGTAACTGTTAAGTCTAGTATACCCTAGTAAGCTTTTTCCTTTGGAAAGATACCATCTGTGCAGTCTGCAATTCTGTAGAAGAAAGATGTTGAATCTATTTAATTATTCTTGAAAAATAATTTATTTCTGTGGATTTTTTTTCACACTACATCAAATTAAAGTTGATTACGTCGATTAAGCATCATGAGGTGGAGGGTGGTTCCCTTTTTTTTTGCTGGGAGTTTGCAACCCTATTAGTTACGTTGCTTAATATTTCTGCTAAGTACTCTTTAAAATACCAGAATAGGAAGGATGGATTAGGTTTAAGTTTATTAGATTGATCAGTATTGCTGAACTATGAAATATTTTGGGTGCAGCGTATTTTTTACATACAGGTATAACAGAATAGCTTTAGTGTTGTTGTTTATTTAAACTTGAGTATGAACTTATACAAAATGCAGCAAGATATTAAAAAAACAGTTTTATTGATTAAAAAACACACTATATCGGATTAATATCGGTATCGGCAGATATCCAAATTTATGATATCGGTATCGGACATAAAAAAGTGGTATTGTGCCATCTCTAGTCTCGTTAATAATGTGCTGATCAAGTGTATATTTTTTTATAATGCACAGTTCACATCTGTCATCAACACAGAAACACAACCTTTTTATTTCAATAAAACAATAGGTGCATTGTGTGGACATCATCATATTATCTGTATTGTGCCTTCTAGATGACGAGGAAGTCCCCCATAGTGTCACACCAGGTCAAACAGGACCCACAACAAGCAAGAAGAGTGATTACATAAAGTAGGCAGTTCTTTTATGCCTTTAGGCTTAACCTAGACTTTACATACAGGTGCATCCTTATTGAGAAAACTGTATTGAAAACATACTTGGTTAGAGGCAAGACTGACATATAATCAAATAATGTTTGTGGAAATGCACAAAACAGCAATAAAGTAAGACCAAAATCGTGCCACATGCACTCCTAATCTGGCATACCAGATCCAGTGCTTTGTGAACTGTGTGCTGGTTGAAGCTAGAAGTCTTGGCAGAGCACAGGGACACAGGGAAGTGGTAAGCCTTCACTTCCACTTCCTCCTTAAGAATGACTTGGTGACTTTCTACATCTGACATGTGGCTTTAGCCTCAGTTATCATGCATTTAAGCATCGTAGCTACTTTTAGGACGCTTTTGCATTTATGTTGAAAAAGAACCAACAACAAGAAATCAATTTCTCTAGTTTTATATGACATAAAGCAGCCATACTTTCAAATATTGCTCAACTAAGTACTTTGGGTAGCCAGGTGCCTACCTAAAGTACGGTATTTTAATGTCCATCTGAGAGGTTTTGGTTCTTTTCAAAGATTTGGCTCTTTTTGCTCGGCTCCCTTAGGAGAGCCAGCATTTGCTACTGCTGGTAAGAATAAATATGGCGTTTAAAGCTGGGACAAATGTTATTAGCCATTTTCCATTTTGGAGGACAAGAGTCACTGGCTCCTTACCCAGCTTCTCATTAACACTTATCTATTTGCCTTGGGTCATTTGTTTTGAAATAAATGCACTCATTTTCCTAAATGTACAATTCTTATTGAATTGCTGAAAGCCAGTGTATACCTGCAGTTTTCGGCAAGACAATGGCTCCTATAGAAGTACTCAAAATGGGAAACTGCTCTGGGGTGAGTGTACACATATGGAAAAGAAATAGGAAAAACTTATAAAAGACTTGCATCAGCTTTAGCTTGCTTCATATAGTGAATCATATAAGGCTTATATGATTTACTCATGAAAGTGGCCACTTTCTCATTACTTTCATATATTGTTTTAAGAAGTATCCAAATCATACAAGTTCCATTTATATAATGTTCCAAGGGATCTTATATCCTATTTCACTCTTGTATGCTTTTCATACAAGTTTCACACAAGACAGATACAAACTTTATAAGATTTATATATATCTTTAGAGGCTGGAGGAAAGAGGGAAGATCTCTCCCAGCTGCACCGATTTCTGACCTCACTGGAGGCTCTGGTGAGCCCGTCCAGCCGTTTTCCTTATGTTTTGGCAACACGTTCTAACTCCCAACTCGTCAAATGACGTATGGTCAGGCTCCCTCTGCTTCACTTATGGACACGCAGGGTACCCCCCTCGCGTCGAGAATTGATGTGCAGGGTCCTCGTATTGAATACTATGCTGCTCCCTAAACGTTGTTTATTGACGACAAGAGATTGCTGCGGAAGAGCTTGTTGTCCATATATTTATATATTTCCGAAATCACATTTTAGTGACGTGCACTGAACACAATATATTATATAATGTAAACAACTACCTGAGAAACAGCAGATACAGCAGATAAATTAATTATAGGCTATTACTTTTGTATCGTTTATTGCATTTATGGAGGGAGAGGTGTATGCTGGGTAATGGCACAGCTAGCGACCGGGTGACTTTATTCACCCGCTTCGGATGTTATCAGTCCATACAATTAGGGCTGGGCCATATTATACCGTTCACGATAATACCGGTAGAAAGCTAGGGAACGATAAGAAAATGACATATCGCGATAGAATATCCTCCTGAGACCCAGGAAAAAAAAAAGTATTTTGATTTTGATTTTTTTCATATAAATCAAGTGTTGGGTTGGTAAAAAACACATTGCAAAAAATTTTTTGTTTTTAACTAATATTATTTAAATTTTACAACATGTGCACTACAGTGCACAAGGGGAGTTCATTGATCACGAATGTGAAACTAACAAAATTCAATCCTTTTCTTGATTTCTAGAGAGAACTCTACATCACTGATATTATTCAGGTCTTGTTCACATGTTTGTCCCTTGTTTATCAGTTCCTTAGCCAAGAGGCACATGAACTCCAGGTACTGGGAGTTCTTTTGAGGTCGTTGCATGTCCTCGCTATTTTGATGGTACTGAAGCCAGGAGTTGGTGATGGCCAAATCAATGAAATAAAGCGTGGTGCGAACAGTTCACTTTTTGGTCTGACTAGATATTCTGTAGAAGCTGAGCATGCAATCTGATAGGTCAACCCCTCCCATGTCGATATTATATTCTACAACCACTGCAGGTCTTGGGACTTGTGAATTGGGACGGCCAGTGAATGGAATGATCTGTTCATCATAAAGACCTTTGTTGGCCTGGGTAGATTGAGGCAACCTTGAAGGACTCTCTTTAGAAGTGGTCCGACTTTCCCCAGGAAATCCTTTTTAAAAAAAAAAAATTCTGGCAGATCATCGACTACTTTCAGCAAAGACCTGATCTTGTAGAAATGACCACATGTCATCGAATCAGCTATAACTGCGACGCTTGTTTTGGCAGCCCAGTACATTCTAATTTTCGGATATCCAAGGCATGCAATGTACACTGAGATTCCTAAAAAGCTATTGATTTCTTCTGGTGTTGTGTTTAAACTACACCCTGAATCCTGTACCATACGCTGGTTGGTCAACAAGGACAAGTCCTGAATTAGTTTTTTTGTCAATGTACTGCTGGAAATACTGCTGTGGGCTCCAATCATTAAGTGTCATTAGGGTACCATCATCTCCAATTCTGCATTCTCCAAACAAAGGCATGAACCTAAGATAATGGAAAATTGTCTGTGAAGGTTCTCAGTCATCCAGGTCATCGTAGTCAAAGGAGAAGCTTCTTCAGAACCTCTCGGATGAGAGGTGAAACGTCTTCAAGCAACTTAAAGAAGTCCAGACGCTTTTCTTTGCAAACTCCTTTGACTATAATGGAAAATTATTTAGCAAAATAAAATTTACTCCAATATCCGATATAGTTCACTTACAACACATTTACACTATGATTATAAGTTAAATCAATTTACTGGAAACATTTCTGCATGTTACCCATACTTTTTTCAGTCAAAATCAAAAATTCCTGATTGTCCTACATGCTGGTTTTGGACCAGATAGGATGACGGCAGATTTCAGCTGACCCTGTGTCGTTCTCCATTACATCTGCCCCTGCATCTTGATAATCTTTGTCTGGCTCCTCCTGGGTTTTCACCCTTTCCTATCTGGCTCATATGACTCTCATCTTCTGAAAGATCTATGTCTGAATCTCCCTCAATGATTGTATTAAGAATTCTTTCTGCCTCTGTCAAAAAGTTGTCTACTAGAAAAAAGTGAAACAAATTTAAGTACAAAGTCCTGACGTGCACTAGAGTACACATTAATAAATTAGTCATTTCCTCTTTGAAACTAAATAAGCTTAGTTCTGAAAACCACCTCAAATTACTTACTAGATGTTTATTATTGAAAATTAATCCAAATCTGAGTTTAAAAAATATTTTAAATGTAGATATCATGCTTACATTTCTTTCTTCCATAAAATGTGCTTGTCGGCATGACAGCCATTTTGAAAGGCGGGAAAAAGAGAGTTGGGAAGGCCACACCCCCACACATGTGACATCATTTTAAAGGTACTGTTGTCCTCTCTAAGAAACATCAGGACTCAGCAGAGTGGTATGTAGAGTATGAGTGATACAAGCAAAAACTAAATGTGTACTACAGTGCACAAAAATGAATTGCTGGGTCTCAGGAGGATATGGGTAAAACACGCATGCGCAGTGCCGAAAAAGCATGGAGAATGCACGGTAACGGAGAATGTGAATGGGGAAAGTAGATTGTTGAGTGAAAAGGATGAGCCAGAATTGTTTTGTAAAAATGGTGCAGCTTAACTGGTTTGGTGTTTGTCCGTCAGATACACAAAAGAGCACTTTTTTTTGTAGAACATGCAAGTGGGCCGTCATTGCCGTATTTGTCGGACTAAACTCCGTCCTTTAAAGTCCCGAAGTCAAACGAACATCACTGAGAGTTTAAAACTGTCTAAATTCTTTCACCTTTAATGAAATGACCAGCGTTGCTACTTTACCAGGTGTAACTATTTAGTTTAACTTCCAGACATCGATGAAAACAGAATTCATTACATTTAACGGAGTTAGAAGTTAGCGGAAGTTAGCTCGCTAGTTTCGCTAGTTACCTAAACATGATATAGCATGTTCTGACTAAGAGATTTCTGAAAAAATTCAAACGTACAGCTCTGCTATCACTTCCAACATAAATGAAGACAGGAAACTAAACAGCAGTGACGTTTGCAGGGTTACTGAAGTTGGGCTAGCTGGTATATAATGATGTGCTACGTGATCGCTAGCGACACAGCTATGTTAGCATAACATAAACAGTGAAGCTGGAGGATGAACGCTAACTTTTTTCCACTCGATAAAAGTTAGCGTGAGGGTTCCTGATGGTTAGAGACAAATGCAGTCGCATGGCAGGATGCTGTAAACGGACCAAACTTCAGTCAGGAGAACAACTGAGATAATCCATCCACAATAGAAGGTTAGTCATTAATATACTGCAACATGGGAATAGAGCAGCTGTGATAGAATACAGCATTATTGAATCAATGGTACAGAAGTGGAGGAAGCAAGAAGAATGAGTTGAATAAAGTTTGATTTATCTGACTGCTTTGTTTCGCTTAATATGCCTTATAATCCCGTGCACCTTATAGTCCGAGAAATACGTATTTGACTTTTTTATTTGGCACACTGCAGTATAATGTTGCAAAGCACCTCTTTTTAACTTCAGTGGATATTATACATGGTTATGCTCAGGATATGTCAGCCCATTTCTACTGGAAATGCCTTTTGGTTAAACTTTCAGCAAGGAATTTGCATTTGCACTGTTAAATGTTTATATAGTTTTAATGCCTATAAAAACAGCTACTTGTTTAAGTAAAATTAATGGATCGGGGGTTTTTGCGCTAGTAAAGTTGTAGAGTTGTATTTTGTCTTGCAGAAATTACATCGTCAGTTATATCGTTATCACAAATTTTCAAATATATATATATTTTTGGCCATATCGCCCTGCCCTACATACAATGGGCGTTATTAGCAGAAATCAGTCCCATAGATGTGGGCCATCTCCACCTGCTAGATTGTTCAGAAGGTTGTTATCATCCATCCAGATGGAGGATCACTAACAGGAGCGTGGAAAGACTCCAGAATCCACTCTGGTTGGAATCCGGTGGATAAAGCAGTGTTACAGGTAAGGCCATTTAAACGGACAGCATTTTAAAAAATATTAAAAGTCAGCGAGTATCAATAATGTTGAAGTGGTTATGTTAGTAATACACCGAGTGCTAATATAACAGCTTTAAGATGCATTTGTAGATATTATTACGTGTTTTACCGTCTTTATGGTGCTAGCTTAAAGTTACGGTGGAAACTTTAGCTTATATTGTAGTAAAGCTGTTACTGTTTAAACGATGTTAGGACAGAAATATTAGCTCCTGTCATGACTGATGAAGTTATTACTTAATAAAGTTTCCAGTAAAGTGATTAATCGCAGCCACAGATTGACAGTAAATATTTCGATTAGCTTCAATGCATCTGTAATAAATATGTGCAAGTTTCAGTGCTTCGTTTAAACTGTATGATACTTATACTGACCCAGGGTCAGCGTAAAATACAATCCTAGCTGTGTGAACAAAGCCTGGCTCGTTTAATCCTGCATGACAAACCTCAGGATGCAGGTTATTATGACTCTTTCCTGCTGGCACACCTGAGAGTCAGCTAATCATGCAAAGACTGACAGACTCTGTAATACTGTAAATGATCAGTGACTCAGGTTAACACTAAACTTTAAACAGTACCTCTGTGTCTCTGTGTGTGCTGAACATCTAGGATTGAGTCAGGCTGCATCAGCTGAATGTGTTATATGTTAATATCAGTATTTTTTATTCAGGTGTGGGGAAAATACGTAAGATTACAGTGAAGAGATGTACCAGATTAATCCCTGGCCAAAGGTATCGTACTTAAATTAGACTACTGATCCAGCCACATCAGCCTTTTGTGAGGTCTGTTTAAAGTAGATTTAAAATGAACTGCAGGTTCCTGAGAGGTGGACTGTGAGCACAGAAACACATGTTCATACATACAACTGCAGCAAGCTTACATTAATTTTAAATAGTTACTCTGATGTCTGTCTCTCTGTTCGTCCTCTGACAGACTGGTACCTGTCCAGGTGTGCTCTACCTATGACTACTGGGACAGGCTCTGGCTCCTGTAATAGAAATTTTCTATTATTCTCATTTAAAGTATTTGAGTGCTTATGCATATGCTTAGTTGTGACACTGTTATAGACTGTTCAGTGAAAGTTTCTAAAACTAGATGAACTTACTTCAGCATCAGCAGTTTGAGGAAACAACTCCCTTTACAGGTGCTGATAAGGCCAAGGGCACAAAACAGCTTAACCATTGATCCGTTAGGTTTCATAGCGAGGCGCGTGAAGTGTGGTAGGATCAGTTTGTAACTTCCTCCCTCTTCCTTGGAATTCATAAAGGAGTAGGAGCACGACTTCTGTGGCAGAGCTGACATGACTGTGAACTGTGATGTTTGATGTGTGTTGGCTCTCCTGCGTGCAGTAATAAATAGCTTGATCACAGCTCTTTCTGTGTTGCAGACTTTATTTACAAAATTCCTCGATACCCCCCACCCTCCCACTGTGAACATGAATTGAATATTCAGAAGAAAATGAATGGATAGACTGACATTTGTTTAAATACTTCTAGAAATCTGAGCTGTTGGTGTGGTAATAATATTAGAGCTGGCAATCTTTCTTACTGAATCTCTACTGTGAGTCATGTTACCTGAGATTAATTGTATGTTTACCTGACAGCCTGGACAAATGTGCTGTGTGAAGGATGTAAATCAAATCAGATCTTAACTGCTTACATGAACACATATGAATACATATGAACCAGTGATTTTTTGATTGCTGATTCTAAGAGAGTCTTTGTGGAAATCCTGTTTGGCATTTTTATTTATTTTTTCATTTTAATTCTCTTTTCCATTTTCCAGAACAGTTCTCCACAGTCGCTGTCCACATGGGTCAGTGGGACCAAGAAGCACACTGCCAATGTGAGACTCTGATCAGCAACATCCAGCGAGACCCAGGCAGCGTTTTCTATCTCCCAGCTGGAGTTTCTTTGTTTGTCTGTGAACTTCATATTGTGTATCAAGTCAAAGAACATTTGACAAGTCTGAGTCATTCCTTTGCCCTATGAGAGCTGGAAGAAATATATATCCTGACAATTACAGTTGAAACAGTAGAGACAGGTAGAAATGGGATCAGATTAATCTTTGCTTAGTCAGATACCTGCTGTGTTCAGTCCATCATATTAAAAAACAAACAATAGCACGATCCGTGTGATTTTGCATCCATTTCCAAATTGAAGTCAAGCAGCCCAGTCTCATACATAGGTAACAGAAATGTCTCTAATGTAAACGTGTACAGTGTAGTGTAAGCATTAAAAGATCATAAAGGAAACACTACTATTTATGTGAAACTAATTGTAATAAAAATGAGCAGGTGATATATAGATTTAAAAAGAAAGAATCTGAAAACAACACTTTTTTTGGTCTAAGTGGTCAAAATAGAAAACAGAACTGATGTTCAAGAACAAACCTTAGCATGCACTAATATTACACATCTCGATTGTTGTGGTGAACAGACATGTTGCTTTTAAAACCACATGCAGTGTGTGACCATGACTGTCCACTGAGACCATGAACGCCACTTCGCTGAAATCTTCTTCTTCTTCTTGCCATCAAAATGGAAGCAGAAAGAGCACGAGCTGCTTTGATCTACTGAAAGGAAAAAGCAGAACATATGAGCTGAAACCGTTAAGATAGAAACAATCGCTCAATGCAGTGTCTCACGTAGCTTAGCCTGTTACAACTGTTGATACAAGCTAAATACAGTCAACACACAGTGTCAGGGAACTCCAGTGTGGGAACTAGTGGCTTTAGGTTTGTAGTCATTTAACTTTCATCCATTCATTCATTAATTCAGGAGGAAGAAATGTCTGGTTGATGCAGGCTGGTTACATGCATTTGGTCCCATGCTGTCTTTAACCAAATGACTTGGTTCACTTTATGGTTGGGCTGTATGTGGGGTTATATCATGTTATTTGGGCAGGAGTACCTGTCCTCTGTTAGACTTAGAAAGTTTCTCCATAAGCAGAGCTTCTAACTCTTATAGGTTTTAGCACATCTGTAGCTGTGCAGGCTGACAGGTTTTTGGTGGCTCTTTCTACCCCACACTGGTTGTGAGTGTGTAAATAGCCCCACTAGTTCTTTTGGGTTGCAGTTAACTTGGGAGGAAGGGGTGGGTCTGCCAGGACTAGATGAATAAAAATGATCTGGGATACATAAATTTCATAATGAATGCAGATATCTCTATCAAGTAAACCTGGCCTGAGGGCTGCCATTTTTTAGATTCAGTTATTTCTCTTAGAAATGTTGGATCTAAATAATGAATGTGTTACAGTCAAACTGACACTGGTCAGTGTAAATGGCTCATTGGGACATAGAAACCTTTAAATTAAATACCATCACCTGATATCGAGTGTCAAACAATATCAAAGTTGTAAAAGCTGTTTACAGTCAGAATTTATAAAAACTATGATTGTAAATTAATTCAAACAAGTGAGCTTTTCTCTTTGTGCTGAATATCAACACTGTGACTTCTTAGACTGTAAGCTTTACATCAGCACAGTTGTAGAAGCCGTCACTCCAAATGTCTTTTGATAACAAGAAAAAAATACCTTGTCAGTACACGGCCTGAAGTTCTTCTCCAAACATCTTCTGCCATCGGCTTTGTCTGCTGGTTTGAAGACAATAGACCACAAAAAGATCATTTAGTCACTTTGTCTGCATCATGCAGCTCGAATGTGTTGTGCAACGATGTTGAATAGCCGTCGTTATCCCTCTGCTGTGTCAGTAGGATTGTACTGTACAGCATCTCATTGATATGTGAGGAATGCTAATGTAACACGATAACAGACGTCTGGTCTTACATCATTAAAATATAACGGGCAGGAGATATTTAGATATTTTTATATTTATATTTTATAGCTAACAGATATTACTAAATAGATAGAATTTACTAGATAGCTGGATGAACATGAAAAATATGTCCATAATCACAAATGACCATGAGAGTCACCAGAACTGGACACTCAAAAGACGTCCTTAAATGCTCTTTAAGTGGCAGAACAAACAAACAAACAAACAGTTAATCGCTTACTTGAGATGAAATCTGCTCAGCTACTTTGAAAACAGCTGGTTCCTCCTTTAACAGGACGACTGCTCAGGGGTAAGGCCATCATGCAGTCCAGCAACCTTTATGGTTCTGCTTTGATTCATCAGGAACTATTAGGGAAACCTTTCAGTGCCTCCTGTGAAAGACACAGGCATAAACACACAAACATTTATTAACATGTTCCACAGTCTTCCAGTTTGATTTTCTCATCCTGTGGACAACAACGTACAGAGATGCAGGTTTATTGTTAACTTTTGTAAGGTTTCTTTACTGAACATATCCAGCTGCAGCTCCACTGTGATCCTGAACTGGATAAGCACTTAAGAAAATGTGTCAATAAATGCACATACATCAGCTTACTATATTTATCCAAACAGACGGGACCAATAATGCTTCACTGAGTTAGAGACTTTAACAGACTCTTCTATGTAAGAATGTCTCGTTGCTGATGGACCTGCAAACTTGACAACAAAGGTTTTTCAGACTACATGTGGCTGTCCTCTATGTCAGCTCACACATTTACATTCATGTCACACTTATTTCTGCTTTCCCATTTTTAACATTATTACTTACATTTTGATTGGATACCTTGATTTTGTAAATGATGAGATTACATAATTGGAATACAATTCAATACAATTCATGTATCCAATTCAAGGTTGCGGGAGGATGAAGCCTATCCCAGCTGATACAGGACAAAGGCAGGCTGCCAGTTATCGCAGGGCTAAGACAATACGTGTGACAGAAAATCCACTTAAATGTTTGATATTTCTAATAATAATCATAATTATGACTATTATTTAAAATATTATTTAAAGGTTTCTTTATAAATACATTTCAATTTTTTTATAACCCCTAGAATATAAACCTGAGCTGTTTCAGATTTTGAGTTCTGACCTCAGTGACCAGACTATGTCCTCACTGCAGCTCCCTCTTGGAAGTACGTCTGCTTCTTGTCTTCCCCCAGTGATGACCGCCTGCCCTTAATATCACGTACTGTACCTGAGGAACAAAACAGGACAAACACTTGCCTTCATTTAAGAAGTACATTCATACAGAGATAATCTATGGAAACACACTAGTTCACCCTTTGGGTGGAATCAGCTCCTGTGAAACATTTCTGTAAATGAACATCATGTGGAGAATGAATGAAATAAGTTCATCAGGTGACTCAGCAGTCTAGGGCTGTTCGATATAACGATATATATCGGATGACGATAGAAAAACGTCTATCGTTTCATTTTACGCTATCGTTTGTTTCGTGGTGTCGCAAAATAAACTGTTTATGGCAATATTTTTTCATCATTTTGATGGTCACTGTAGTGGCTATATTAATTTCTTAAAGTTCTCTCTTTCTCTTATATTTAATATAACCACACTACGGACGGACAAGCGCTTGTTTTTTATGCGTTTTCGTTAGCAACAACGACGGTAAAACCACGGCGTGTCCGTTTGTTTATTTTCCACATAAACCTTTCACAATAAAGCTCAAGATCCTGTTGAGGCTTTTCAAAATAAAACGAGTCACGTGAAAGATGCAGAGTATTTACGGATGAGAAGCAAAAAAGAGCCGCCAGGTGCTAAAAAATAAACCTTAGACTCAAACGTTAGAACAGACTTTTCTCCGCAGCATGCTGTGTAATAAATACTTACAAAGAAAACAGTGGCCGTTACAACTTATGTCTAAAAATGTATAGTTCCATGCATCAGCTAAAACACTCGACTCCAGGTACACGACGCCCAGCTGGAAACACTTCACGCAAGTCGAGATGCCCGAGATTCACAGAATTTACAGGAAATGTTACATTTTTGCAATTTATATCGTTATATCGACGATAGATTTCTTAATATCGGGATATGAGATTTTTGTCATATCGCACAGCCCTACAGCAGTCCCACACTGACAAATGAAACTTCTGTGGAAGAAGAATCTGGAATTTTTTGATTTCCAATCCAGTTAAACTATTAAGGATTAAGCAACAGTGCTCATCTTTGCTCTTCTGAAATCTGTGTTAAAAAACAACAAACATAAATTAGTAACAAAAATACAGCTGAGTAGAGGCTTTACAAACCACCAGCAGCCATAATGCTAAATTTTAATTTTCAAATGTTTCTGAGCCGTCTTCAACCTGCTTTTAACACAGAAAAGTCCCACAGTCAATGCAGCCTGACTCAATCCTAAATGTTCAGCACACACAGAGACACAGAGGTACTGTTTAAAGTTTAGTGTTAACCTGAGTCACTGATCATTTACAGTATTACAGAGTCTGTCAGTCTTTGCATGATTAGCTGACTCTCAGGTGTGACAGGTGTGCCAGCAGGAAAGAGTAATAAGAACCTGCATCCTGAGGTTTGTCATGCAGGATTAAACGAGCCAGGCTTTGTTCACACAGCTAGGATTGTATTTTACACTGACCCTGGGTCAGTACAAGTATCAAACAGTTTAAACGAAGCACTGAAACTTGCCCATATTTATAACAGATGCACTGAAGCTAATCGAGATATTTACTGTCAATCTGTGGCTGCAATTAATCACTTTACTGGAAACTTTATTAACTAGTAACTTCATCAGTCATGACAGAAGCTAATATTTCTGTCCCAACATCGTTTAGACAGTAACAGCTTTACTACAATATAAGCTAACGTTTCCACCGTAACTTTAAGCTAGCACCATAAAGACGGTAAAACACGTAATAATATCTACAAATGATATTAGCACTCGGTGTATTACTAACATAACCACTTTAACATTATTGATGCTCGCTGACTTTTAATAGTCATTCTATAAATGCTGTCTGTTTAAATGACCTACCTGTACACACTGCTGAATCCACCGGATTCCAGCCAGAGTGGATTCTGGAATCTTCCCCTTGTCTGTCTCTGCTGGGGGATCTGAGGAATCCATCCAGCCTGCAGCGCCACCACCTGCGCTTTCCACGCCGTCGCCTGCAGTGCCAACACCTACTTACTCCATCGCCTGCAGCTGCCATGCCACCATCTGGTTCTGCCTCGTCTCCACCAGAGGTCTCCGCGCCTTCTGGTCCTGCCTCTCCTCGTCCTGTTATGCCTTAAATCGGCTGGGCATCTTCACCATCGTGGACAACCTCCTCAACTGCATCGCCACCGTTGCCTTCCAAGCAGTTGGCCTCCTGAACTGCCTCGCCCACGCAGTTTCCTGGGCCCCTGGGCCTTTCATGGACATATTTTTGTTTGTTTGTTTTGTTTTGAACTGTTCCTGGGCCTCAGTGCTATTGTAGACACTCTGTTTTGGACTCTTAATAATAAGAGATTATGGGAAATACTGAACAGTGTTATAAAGCGTGGGACTGGACAAAAGAACTATCCCAAGTATTTCATTTGTAAAGATCATGAAGAATACAATATGGATGTTGTGGCAAATAGTCTCAATGAATTCTTTGTAACTGCTGGACCAAATTTAGCAAGAACAATCACTGATCCTGGGAAAGCACAGGAAAAACCGGATACACTGATTGACAGAAATCCATATTCGATGTTTCTCACAGCCGTTGACGAAAATGAAGTTTTTGAAATTGTCAAAAAATGTAAAAATCAGAAATCTTTGGATTGTAATGATATTGACATGATAGTGGTTAAAAGAGTCATTGAGGCTATTATAAAACCGTTTACATACATCTGTAATTTAACACTTCAAACTGGTTTATTTCCAGACAGAATCAAAATAGCAAAAGTTATACCTCTATACAAATCTGGCAACAAACACCATTTCACAAATTACAGGCCTGGCTCTTTACTACCTCAATTCTCAAAAATTCTTGAAAAACTGTTTAAAAACCGACTGGAAAAATTTATAGATAAACATAAACTACTCACCGAGAGTCAGTACGGATTCAGATCAAGCAGATCAACATCATTGGCACTATTAGATTCAATAGAATACATCACAAATTCCATAGACAAAAAGCAGTATGTGGCTGGGTTATTCATAGACTTGACAAAGGCATTTGACACTATAGATCATGATATATTAATAAGAAAACTGGAACGTTATGGTGTCAGAGGGGTAGCTTTAGATTGGGTCCGGAGTTATTTAGGTGACAGGAAGCAGTTTGTGAAAATAAATAGTGGTTGCTCCTTATGTATGGACATTGCTTGTGGTGTACCCCAAAGGTCAGTTTTGGGTCCAAAATTCTTCAACTTATACATTAACAACATCTGTAAAGTGTCCAAAGCATTAAAAATGGTTCTCTTTGCTGACGATACAAACATTTTTTGCTCTGGTGATGATCTGCAGAATTTATTGGAGGATATGACTAATGAAATAAGTAAAGTGAAGTTCTGGCTTGATAAAAACAAATTATCATTATATTTGAATAAATCTACACTTATGTTATTTGGAAATAGTAGTTTAAAAAGATTCAAATAAATGGTGTTGATATTGAAAGAATCAGAATCAGAATCGTGTTTACTGGCCAAGTATATGTGCAGACAAATACAAGGAATTTGGTTCCGGTAGATGGTGGCTCTCAAGCACAGCAATGTAAATCACACACACACACACACACACGTGTCTATATATACATTACACATGCATACACATACATACACAAAGCTGTGTAAACCAACTATAAATAACTAATCTAAACGTATATACATAAAATACAGAATGAAATGAGGTGGAATGAATACTACAGAATGTACATGAGGTGCAGTTGCAGTCTGGCAGTGGGAGCAGTGTGACAGTTCAACTGTGTAGAAGGGAGATGGCGAGGGGAAAGAAACTGTTCCTGTGTCAGGTGGTCCTGGTCTGCAGGCTTCTGTACCGTCTGTCAGAGGGCAGCAGATCAAAAAGTCTGTGTCCAGGGTGTGAGTGGTCTGTGATGATTTTCCCTGCCCGTTTCCTGGTTCTTGAGAGGTACAGATCCTGGATGGAGGGCAGGGGGGCGCCGATGATCCTTTCTGCTGCCCGTACAGTCTGCTGCAGTCTGCTCCTGTCCTGTTTATTGGCTGCACCATACCAGACTGTGATGGAGGAGCACAGGACAGACTCAATGACTGCAGTGTAGAACTGGATCAGCAGCTCCTGTGGAAGACTGCTGATCAGTGTCAGTGAAAATACATTTCTGGGGGTAATAATAGATGAAAAACTTAACTGGAGAGCTCACGTAAGATATATTCATTCCAAAGTATCACGTAGCATTGCAATACTAAACAAGGCAAAACAGGTATTCGACAGAACATCACTTCATATTCTCTACTGTTCACTGGTTTCACCATACTTAAGCTATTGTGCAGAGGTCTGGGGCAATAACTATAAAACCACATTACATTCACTTTTTACTCTTCAAAAAAAAGCAGTTCGAATCATCCACAATGCAGGTTATAGGGAACATACAAACTCACTATTTTTGCAGTCTGAAATATTGAAAATCCCTCCTGTCTCCCATTTCCTGATTGCTCCCTCTGTGTATTTAAGCCCTGTGTTTTCCTCTGTCCGTGTTGCGATCTGCCCTCATATATGCTCTGTGTTCTGGCTGTCTGTATAAGTTTATTTGGATTATTAGTTTTGTTATATTTGAGTTTAGAATTAAAGCTGTTTTGAGCTCATATCTTTGCCTCCCAGTGTCAGCAGTTTGGGTCCTCCATATTACCACTCCTGCCTGCACACAGCCTACACATGACAATAACCAAGTGGTCAGCGTAGTATACAAGAACATCTGTGCCACGTATGGCCTGGATGTCAAAATGGGAGATGCCTCGTAGGGTGGTTGACTTCCAGATACAGGCAAATTGGTGATGGCTAACCAACCCGACATAGTAGTTGTGGACAAACAGAGTAAGACAGCTGTAGCTATAGGGATGATCTGATATCCTTGTGTTGGTGTTGTTCCCAGATCATCATGAAAATGTTGTTCCAGGATCAACATTGCAAGTGACCAATCAGAATGTTGTGACGTTATTCTTTTGCGCGCCAAGCCATTCTTGCATTTATGAAATTCCAGTGTTGCAAGGACAATATCAATTCTGCTTACCGTTTATTAAAAGGTTAGGGTTAGGGTTAGGGTTAGGATTAGGGTCAGGGTCCGTTGATCGGCGGACAGCGGCAGTTTCTCGCAGCTTAAGTACAGTTTTTTGTTTTACGGCGGTTTTTCCCGAAGTCGCAAAAGTATGACGTCACAACATTCTGATTGGTCACTTGCAATGTTGATCCTGGAACAACATTTTCATGATGATCTGGGAACAACACCAACACGAGGATATCAGATCGACCGTAGCTATAGATGTAGCGATCTTGAATGACAGCAAAATCAAGAAAAAGGCACATGAAAAGCTGTAGAAATAACAAGGGCTCAGAGATGAGCTCGAGAAGATGTGGAGTGTGAAGGTAACAGTCGTCCCAGTGGTAATCGGAGCACTAGGTGCAGTGACTCCCAAGCTAGGCGAGTGACCCCAGCAGATCCCAGGAACAACATCTGAGGTCTCTGTCTAGAAGAGCACAGTCCTAGGAAGAGATGCTGCGCAGGACCCTCAAACTCCCAGGCCTCAGGTAGTTCACTCGAGCTTGAAGGATAAAGACTGCCTACGGCAGTGAGAGGGGAATTTTTTTTTCCCTATGCTTCTAGGATCAAGTTACTGCTCTTCTATCCCCTTGATGCTTTTGAATTTGATGCACAAAACACGGTTCAACTGAGTAGAAAGGTGCTATATAAGTAGTAGTGCATTTTTTATAAAGACAAATTTCTGAACAATTTTTGGTTAATCAATCATCAAAAACACATGGTTGGAAAGACAAAGGACATTGTAGCTTCCTTGGCACGTCTGCAAACATTTGATAAACTTTACGTTGTGTGAGCCTTACAAATAAAAACAAAACTTTTCACCTTTCACACTCTGGAAGTGTTTTTACAAACATTTATTTCCTGTGGTTAAAACTGTTAAAGATGATATGTTAGACATGAAGCCACAACTCTTGTGACATATTGTTTGAACTTCATTTTTGAAGGATATTTCTTAAGAATACAACCACAGCTGTTGGCTAATTGACAATACTATGATAGTGAGGTTATTTGAAAGTAAAAGACTTACATGCTTTCCTTGGCTATTTTCATGCATTTTATGTCAATGTTACACTAACCCCGGCATGTAACACACACAGACCTCTAGATGCTTTTTAGGGAACTATAGTTACAGTGTTTGGAGCTGAAGGCTCTTTAGAATCTGTAGCTCTGACTCAGGCCAGCTCATGTTCAGCTCTCCTCAGACACTGCCACACCAGCTGCTGCTGGAAATAGGGAAGCCGTGGTTAGCATGATGAAAATCAACTCTACCAGCCGGCGTTCCCCAGCACTGTTCCCTCAACAAACCACAACCTGTCACAGTCAACTTTTACATACGGGTTGAATGAAATTTGACCCGTTTCACATTTTGATAGCATAAAAAAAATATCATAATAATTATTACAGTATTTTACCATAAAATGTGATGCCTTTTCCTGAATTGACCCAAACTCCACCATAAAAAGCATTTTTTGTAGCTAGTCACCAGGTTTGCGCACATGTCGTGAGACATTTTGGCCTACTCCCCTTTACAGAAACTTTTTAAATCTTTTAGGTCTGGCTGCCGCTTGGAAACTCCAAGCTTCAGCTCTCTCAACAGATGTTCTAGCAAGTCTAAAGACTACCTATTCCTCTCTATGACCTTAATGTGGTTTATTTTTTAGCCACTGCTTACCTTGCCAGTATGTTTTGAGTCATTTTTGTGCTGTTAAGCTGCTTCCATCTCTGTGTGACTGTGGGGATGATCTTCTTTGGGTCATAGTCCACATTACGCTCCCTCCAAACCTTTGAGCTGTTTGGCATGATTTCAACCTGCAATTTTGTCTTCATCTGACCACAGCATTTTTGATATTCTGCCTCTATCTTAAAATAAGAGAGAGAAATGAATCTACCATAAAATTAGATGCTGTAATTATTTCCTCCATTTTAAGGTACTGGATCTTGGTTATATTCTGACTCTATCTTAAAAAATGAGAGAGAACTGAAACTACCATAAAATTGGAGTTTAATAATTTTCCCCACTGTAAGGAACAGTGGTTACACACATTAGAAACAATTAATTGTCTGCTTCCTGAGATTAAAACAATACTGAGAAGTGGGATCTGGTTGTGGTTGTTGAGTTGGTGGTGTTGCCGGTTTTCTACTACAGGTCTTGTCCCAAAAGCACACACATTCATGCAGCACTTTTATCTATGTCTAAGTGCAATCTAGCATTCACACATGCTCTGATGTATGTATCAGGGGCAACTTTGGCTTCAGTATCTTGCCTGTGGATACGTAATGCGGATCCGTCCACCAACATTCCAGTGGGCAGATGACCTGCTCTACCACCTAAGCCACAGCTGATCCAAAAAATTTTGGCCAAATGTTTGCTGGCTGGCAAAAATTCTTTATTGTTAATACTATAACATTTTGTTTGTTTGTTTTTTCTATCATTTGTCATTTTGTGAGCAGAAATTTCAAAATAGTTGATGGTTTGAAGTTTACAAATATAAGTAGAAATTTGCACTTTTCTTCTTCCTACAAGGTACTTTTGGATTTTGATCTGAAAATCAGATGGAAGAAGAGGTCTCAGTGGAGTCTAACGATTTAAGATCCTGATATTTAATGAAGAGGTTAATTGGTACATTTATTAAATGTAATTCTCGCGCCCCCACATTTATAACTTGTCTAAAATCACATTTACAGGATTGTACATCGTTTGGTCCCAATAAATGTGTTGTAGCAGTGTTACCATGGTTTTAACAGCTTGATGCTAATATGAAGCACTAAACAAAGTTTAATTAGGGTTAGGGATTCACAAACATATATGTTCTTATGTCAAAACAGATCAAATAAAAACAGCCATGAAACTATAACTCTTGTGAAATTATGTCTGAACTTTAGTTTAAAAAGATGGCTGCAGGGTCTGTCATGGTCTTCTTCGGTTTTTTTATGCACCAGTTTTCTTAGCAAAAACTGCCCTGTTAAAAGATTTGCATGTGCTACAATCACTTGGATCACCTAAGTTGTGAGATAATTTCAGTTGAAAAATATAAATCTATTGTTGAAGACTTTGACTATGCAAAAAAAGAAAAAATAAATCCAAAACATAACAGCATCCAATGGCCTGATAATAATATGAAATATATAAATTGTCAATGTTGAAGATCTGGATGCCCAGGAAAGGCTGTCATTAACTTAAGGGTCATTCTACCTCAAATCAGCCAATTTTTAACATATTTCCTGGTCAACCATCTCCGATTTTGCTCAAATATTTATGGTGCAAAGTTTGAACATATATAACGTACATATATACGTACATATATATACGTATATAACCAACATATATAATGAAATATTCACATTATATACAAACACTTTTCAAGATACATTTATTTGAAATAACTGACCCCCTTTGTGGCCATGTTTTTGCACACTGAAAGTTTGAACATTGATATCAAAAACTATTCATCCTTAGCTGTCAGTGGGTTTGTTTTTTGTTTGTTCGTTTTCCATAATAGATCAAAACTCAAGAATGCAAATCTTTCGTCTTAATTTCCCACCCTGGCAACTGCTAACGACTGCTGGCCGACATAAAGCTGTAGGCTTTAGGCTTTAAGTGAAACTGGAAATTGGTAATTAGGCAAGCAGGTACATGGCGCCGCACTGAAAATGCCCTTGCATGTGATTTAGTCACTAGCAGCTTGTTGCACTTATTTATTGTCTGTATAAAATATGTCCACTGACTTGAAAACACTGCAACTACAACCACGAGATTTAGCATTAGAGAAACTGTGAAGTGTGAGGCAAACCAGACTACAGTCCCATCATGTGGTAAGATACCTGTATTCACCACCGCCTACACCCGCCTAAAGCTCTACGAGTATTTAAAAAAATTGCAGCGCAACGTTCTGTACACCGACACCGACTCTCTGATCTACGTAGTGAAAGAGGGGGAGGAACCTCTTGTCACGGGCTGCGGTGGCAGACCGTGGAGTGGCAGTGAAAGTAGGGCCCAAACGCGAGACTCTTAGTGAAGGACAGTGGATTTATTTACAGGAGGTGAAAAACACACAACTATATACAAAAATACAGGCACTGTGGTCCCGTGGTGATTCTCCCTGAATCCCACACAGTGCAGATGTCCGTGAAAGGTGAAAAGTTGCGACTCCAAAAAACTCCAATTCCCACACCGTGACTTTAAAGCACACTCCGCTCCAGATTCCTGGTAACACAAACAAACAGAAAGTTAGGAGGAAATCTATTAACTAGGAGGTTAAACAAAAGCCCACGGCGGTACTGACGAGTTCTGACTCAAGGTTCCAGCGTCGGCCTCAGCTCAGCTGCAGTCTTAAATGCCGTTCCCTTGACGAGCGTAATCTGCTGAAGCTGGCAGAGGACGACGAGCGGCAGGTGCGGCTGTCTCTGGAGCAGAAACACTTCCGGGTTCGCAGTCTCCTCAGCGAACCCACACCTCCGGAAGCTCACGGGGAGACACATGGAGAAACGGAGAGCAAACCAAAACACCACACGGAAAACATAAACATAAACATACACTGAAAATACATGAGCCCTGGGTCCCTAGACCCAGGCCATGACACCTCTAGAGCTGGGCAACTATCTCGGGGATCTGACGGACGAATTAGACGGGACACCATCCAGGAATTTGTCTCCGCAGGTCCCAAGAGCTACGCCTACCGGACCAGAACCAAGAAGAAGCTGGTGGTAACAATGAAAGGTATAACGCAGACCAGAGAATGCTGCAAGTGGGTCAAATTTGACAGTATGAGCAAGCTGGTGGAAAGTTACCTTTCGGGTATGAAGGAGGCGGAGCTCGAGACCCCTAAGCACGGCATTCAGAGGGATAAAAGAGGGTTTGTGCTCAAAAACAGAACATTTCAGAAAAAGTTTCGCATGGTCTACGACAAGAGGCGCCTCTTTCCAGACGGCACAACTCTGCCTTTCGGGTACTAGTTTGTTTTCTTCTAAAATGGAGGAAATTGATTTTGATCACAGACTGAAAGTGCCTTTTTCCTGTCTCGTTGTGGGGTCTAGTGGGTGTGGGAAAACTCATTTTGTAAAGTGCGTTTTGGAAAACTGTGAGCGCGCCATGAATACTGTGCCCGCGAATATTGTGTGGATTTATACTCCTTTTCAACCCATGTATGAGGAACTGTCAAAGACGAATAAAAACATTAAATTTGTCGAGGGACTGCCTGATTCTTTTGAAGGTTTCCAAGACGCTCTGGTGGTGCTGGATGACGTCATCTTTCAGGCCTCAGATCACCCAGAAGTGGTTAAAAAATTTCACTCAATACCGTCACCATAAAAACGTGTCGGTCATGATACTGACCCAGAACGTTTTCCATCAGGGCAAATACAGCCACACCATCAGCTTAAACTCGATATGGTGCTGTTTAAAACCCCCAGAGACAAGCTGCAGATTGAGATTTTGGCCCGTCAAATTTTCTCTTCGCAAAAAACATTTTTCTCAGACAGTTTCAAAGACGCCACGGAGGAGCTCCACGGGTATTTAATCCTCGATCTCACTCCCTCCTGCCCAGAAGGCTACAGAGTGCGCGCCGGTCTGCTTCTGGGTCAGCACCCCGTCATCTACCTACCCAAATCCAAGTAGCAGCTCACCATGTCCCAGCGTATAAAAAGGAACGCCGTGTTACTGCAGGCTCTGTACCACGCGTCGCCGCAGAAATGCAAAGACATTCTCGCTCACAACTCCCGGGATTTCCTCCAGGCGCTGTGCGAAATAGCTTTGAATCTTTTAAAGGGGAACATACCTCTTTCCGCTTCTCAATACCAAAAACTGAAACGTCAGAAAAAGATAGTCAGGCTGCTGGCCGACAAGAAAACGAGCTTAAACCGTAAACGTCAAGTTTTAAAGAACCAGATGGGAGGGTTTCTTTTCCCTCTGCTGTCTGCGGCCGTGCCCATTCTGGGAAACCTGCTGGGAGGAATATTTCAGAAACGCTGAGATGTTTAAAAAAATGTTTCTCGTTCCCTCTCACGAGTTGAAAAAACTGACCTGACCCGCCGAGCCCACGGTCAGAGAAGCTGCCAAAGACGATTTGGACAAAAGGATGAAAGCTATACTGGAGGATCCGCGGCTAAATTCGTATGAAAAAGGTAAAAGATACGAGTCTCTGCTGCGGAGATATCTCACACTCTCTAAACACGGTGGGGACGAGGAGAGTCAGGTGGCTTTCCACCTGCCGCCCAAGCCCACCCCTTCCGAGGAGCCGCAGCAACCCAGGGAAGAGGACGAAATGGTGGAAGAAGTATTAAAATCCCTACCCCCTCGAGACCGCAAAAACGCCCACTACATCATGCAGAAATTAGCGGAGGGGGGAGGAGGATGGACAAAGAGGGGGAAATTTGTTTACAAGGGGGATGCGGTGCGGGGCTCTCACATGATCGACCTATTTAAAAACCTGTTCCTCTCTTTTAAAAGTAAAAACCAAATGCGCCCGAAAGGATGGACGGCGTTTTTAACTACTTTGGTCGAATCAAACATCCCCTCATCCTCCATACATAACCGCCAAGCTCGCGACCAGTACGCGCGTCTTAAATCCGAGGAGGAGGGAGGACAGACACCCGCGCGAAGGCGGAGAAACCCCACTCGACTCAAAAAGATGCTTTCCCCGACATGGACCGCTATATGATTTTTTTTTTACAAATGAAATAAAAAACGCTGCAAACAAATTGATCGTTGTTTACGTTTCTTTATTTGATACTCGCATCTTTAAACTTTTGTAAGGAGCATGCCCCGTGATGACCTCTGCGAGATCGAGCGGGACAGCGTCTTTTCAAAAAGTCAGACACCATGCCATCATTTTTAAACACATCGTTATAGTATAGAGAAAGTATTTTGTCGACGGATAACCCTTGAGCCTTGTGGCGTAGATAAAAAATGCAATGTTGCCCGCAAACGATAGACAGAGGGTGCTGAAGCTGACGATCATGATAGAGTAAGTTGTGAAACACTTGATCCGCGTTCTCGGGGCACACCTCGGCAGGTGTCATTTTAATGCTTGTGTGATAACTGCGGTTGTACCCTTCTAACAGATCGGGTAACACCTCCAAGTAGCGCCTGGTGTTGTGGGCCGTGAAATACCTCCACATTCGCATTTTTAGCGTGCGGTTAAACCTCTCCACCACAGAGGCCTTTAAGTCGCTGGCGGTGGCAAAATGAGTGATGTCGTGATTTTTCATCAGAGCCTGAAAACTCTTGTTGAAAAACTCTTTTCCCGCATCTGTTTGTACATTTTCAGGTATTTGGCTCTCTCTCAACACAGACTCGAAAGCATCTGTCACTTCCGACCTCGTTTTCCTTTTAAGGGCGCGTGCATAAGCCTTTTTTGAAAATACGTCTATGACGGTCAATAATTAATTAAATCCGTCGTTGTATTCAGACAGGTGTCTCATATTGCACAGATCGGCTTGAAATTGGTTCAGTGGTTTGGTCACAAACACTCTGTTTCTCTTAAATCTTACTCGCGCCAGTTTGTGCAGCGTATAAGAGTCCTGCTCGGATAAAAAATCTTGAACCTTGCGAACATCCACTTTTTTACCGGCCTCCTCTTCCACACCCCGTCGGAGTCGATCTACTCCTCCGAAACTACCGGGGTGAAGGGGGTCTTAATATACTTTTTTCATCGCTCTTTTCTCAGCCATCCCGTCTTCTGATAAAAGCCTTCTGCATTATCGCGTCGCAGGAGTGGGCTTTTATTTTAAAAATCAGTGGGTTTATTTATTTGTTTTATTCAATAACCAGAGACCTGTTTAAACATACTTTTTTATTCAAAACCAGAGATGAAAGCTTTAAGAAACAGACAAAATACATGTTTTTTAATTTTATTTATTTTTATTCAAAACCAGAGGCTTTAACATGCAAAACGGGAATACATTTGTTTGTTTTTTTAAACCCTGAGATAAACACGCTTAAAGAATCAAACGGGATACATGTTATTCAAAATTCTGATAAATACATGAGTTAAAGGTGCGCTTTCTTTTTTTTATTCAAAAAACCTGAGATAAACATGCTTTTAAAAGTGCGCTAAATGCAGGATGATCAGCGTTTTTTATTCAAAACCCTGATTTATGCTTTAAGATACAGGATTTTTTTAAAAAAAAGCAATAAATGCATGTTTGCAAAAGTGAGGTAGGATTTTAAGAAACAGGATACATGTTTAAAAAAAAAGCAATAAATGCAGGATTAAAAACGAGGTAGGTTTTTAAGAAAGAGGATACATGTTTAAAAAAGCGTTAAATATAGGATACATGCTTTAAGAAACCCCCAGTCTCCTCTGTAGCACTCTGTGACCATGCGCAGCTGCCTGATTTTGACCACGTCCTGTCCCACCAGATTGTCGTAGGCCTCGGTGATGGCGTCAAACACTTTCCTCACCGACTTCAGCTCGTGCAGCAGAGTCTCCGCCACCGTGCCGACTTTGACATCATCCGTCTTGATGTTGCGGGCAATCAGCAGACGTTGAATGGAAGGAATGAAACGAGGGGTGAGAAGTTTCTTCCTGCTGCTGTAATAGTTGTCGGAGTAAAAATCATCGTCCAAGATTTGCAGACACTCGTGTTGCCTCTGGCTGGGATGATCGATCTTACAGCCGTTGCATTCCTCCTAACAGTGTTTCCTGAAAACCCTCTCTAGTCCTACTGACTAGATGATACACCGCAGTTTTCACAGCATCGATGAATAAAGAAGATGCCCAGCCGTCCAGCTCGTCGGCGTGCTGCTCCTCCGGCGGTCTGTAGTAGCCGGGAGTGTCGGCGAGCCCTTGTCCGAAAAACAGTCCGAGGAACTGACCTCCTCATCGCGAAGCAGGGGTGCAGAGTCCATCTCTGAGCTAAAGAAGGCTTTTTGAACGAGCTTCCTTTTTAAAACAAAAAGAAGGGGCGTGGTCCGGGATGGGCGGGGATTTTCAAAAGCACAGAGTTTTTCTCACCGCTACGGCATCTCTCCAGCAGCGGCAACTTTGAAAAAGAATTGTAACATCCTTCCTCACTTGCAGCATCCTTACGATCCATTCTTTGGCGGGTAAAACCATCATGCTGCGACATAAACCGCAGTCGGGGTTGAATTTCTCCATGACGAAAATGTCAGGTGCATCAGACTCATCCATTGAGCGCAGGCTGGCCCGCAGTCTCCATCTCCCCGTGGCTGTGGTTCTGGAAGACCAGACGGTTGACAGGATTATTTTAGTCTTGGCCAGTTCTCCGTCCTTGAAGCGTATGCCCCCGTTCCGGGGACGAGGAGTAGGAGGAGGAAGATCCTCTTCTTCTTCTTTTTCTGAAGCTTTATCTGCTGGGGGAAGTCTACTTTCTCCTCTATTTCAACAGAGGAATCCTCGTTCTCCGGAGTTTTTTCAGTCGGGGGAACATTTTCTTTATCCTCATCTCCTTTCTCCTCATCATCCTCCTTTTCCGATGCTGGGGGATCATTTTCTTCTGAAGTTTTTTCAGATGTGGAGAAGTTTTTTCAGATGTGGAGAGGAGAATCATCCTCATTGGAGGAATCATCCTCATCGGATGAATCGTACTCTACAGGGGGAGCCTGTTTGTCCGGAGTTTTTTCAGCAGCGAAGTGGGGAGCAGAATCAACCTCTATTTCAATGGAGGAATCCTCATCATTCTCAGGAGAGTTTTCAGCAGCCTCTGCAGGGGATTCTCCCGCTGAGTAAGAAGGAGAAGAAGGGGGAGGAGGAGGATTATCGTCCTCTCTCCAGCATCTTTTAGGAGCAACATCTTCCTCTTCTGGAATAGGAAAATCCTCACTAGCCTCTCCGATAGCCAGCGCAATCAGCAGCTTCAGCACGGCCCAGTATAGAGGAAGGTGTTGAAATAGTTGAAAAAGTAGTAAACATAGGAAAGTTTGACTGTCACTTTTTCTTTGTCTACTTCTTCTATTTCATCAGTGAGACAGCAAATTTTAAAAGGAGACTTACTAAGCCCGCTCTTAGCGTCATTCCTTCAGCACTTTGGTGATGTTTAATGGATATAGGTTCAAGTGAAACCTAAATATATATAAAAAAAATAAATTTACAATGTTTTCGTGCTGTGTCTTTTAGTATTATGTAACAATATAAAGGCACAGAGGTCAGTGAAATGGCTTTTGATTGCTTACAATGAGAACATTTTTTTTAGTGAGTATCCAAAAGCATTAAGTCCTTTCATTAACCACAGATGATCTAAGATCAAAGAAAAGAGAACAGATTGGTCAGTAGGTACTGCTTAGATCTGGAGTTTAAGTTTTGATGGCAATGAACCCCAAAAAGATCAGATTTTATTGTTTTGTTATGAGGGTTGTTGCTTGTAGTGTGGAGAAATGGTCACTAGGGGGAGTCAGTGGTGTATTATTTACAGCCAGAGGAGGCGTTCATTCCAGCAACAACCTCAGAAGAAAACACAAAAGTGTTACTGCTGTTTTTAATGTCTGAATCACTTTCTCTTTTTTTTTTCGCCTGTCTTGTTTGGTTCTTTTGCCATCAGAATTATTGTCTAAAGGCGAAGAAAGATGCCCAGCGGATTTACTTTACCAAATGGACCATCCCGGCCTTGCCGTATTGGTCTATTTGATTCACCTTTGCTTTTATTGTTTTTGTTTTTGTTTTGTTTTGTTTTTTTTTCGCTTGCTACACACGGGACAGACATGACTGGGGAAAAGAAAAGGGAGAAAGAAAGAGGGAAAGAAAAACAGTGGGGAAGAGGAACGGTGATAAAGGGCAAAAAAACCCAAAAACCAACAAAACAAACAGACAAAAAATACATATATCAATGACCTGGATCACCTGTTGAGAAAAAAAAAAGAGAAAACAAGCAAAAAAACAGAGCAATATAATAAACAACATCATCGCGATGATCTATGTGAATATAACAGTAAATACTAAATATTGAATATTATTGTGCCTTACATTGGATTGACAGCGCACAGTGTGCTTTGAGGTAGGAGCCAAAAAAGGGTGTAGTTTGTGTCTGTGAGCACCCGTTTGTACACCTGTGTGCATGAGCGCGCATGTATTTAAAAGGTTCCTTCATGTAATGATCTAGTAGAGGGTGTGGGGAGCCATAGCCCCGTCCTCCAGGGCATGAAGCAGGTATGGAGGAGATCCAGGCTCCAGACATCCAGAGGCACTCAGAGCACAAGAGACCAAGGAAGACCAATGGAGGGGCAACCGTGCCACTCTCCTGGAAAGAGCTGAGGAGAGCCCCAGATGAGGGGTCACTCAGCAGCCGCGGAGCAGAAGCCAGGGGGGAGGGGGGGGTTGCAGTGACGTGCCCGTGAGCTCCGCCGGCAGCCAGCTGTGCCAGAGTGACTCGGCTTGGGGCTCGGTCACTCTCAGGTCTCTCTCTTCCAAGTCTCTGTTAGTACATGTAGAGGCTAAAAATGACAGCCTCAACATGGCATTTAATCTGTTATTAGACTCAATTCTCTCAAAACCACTTTAATCACACTCTAGAACTTGTTTTAACATATGGAATAGAAACTGAGCATTTAACAGTGTTTCCTGAAAACCCTCTCCTGTCTGATCATTTCCTGATAACATTTACATTTACAATAATGGATTACACAGCAGTGGGGAGTAGATCTCATCGCACTAAATGCTTTTCTAAAAGTGCTGTAACTATGTTTAAGAATATAATCCACCCACTGCTATCATCTTCAATGCCCTGTACCAACATAGAGCAGAGCAGCTACCTGAACGCTACTCCAACAGAGGTCGATTATCTTGTTAATAATTTTACCTCCTCACTACGTACGACTCTGGATACTGTAGCTCCTGTGAAAAATAAGGGCTCAAATCAGAAGTACCTGACTTAGTGGTATAATTCTCAAACACGTAGCCTAAAGCAGATAACTCGTAAGCTGGAGAGGAAATCGCAAGTCACAAATTTAGAAGATCATCATTTAGCGTGGAGAAATAGTTTGTTGCTTTATAAGAAAGCCCTCCGTAAAGCCAGAACATTTTACTATTCATCACTGATTGAAGAAAATAAGAACAACCCCAGGTTCCTCTTCAGCACTGTAGCCAGGCTGGCTGTTCCCCTTAACGTTAACGAGTAATGACTTCATGAATTTCTTTACAAATAAAATTTTAACCATTAGAGAAAAAAATTACTTAAAGTCATCTCACAGATGTAACATTATCTACAGCTACTTTCAGTACCACTGATATTAATTCATAGTCTTTTTATACAATTGATCTTTCTGAGTTAACTTCAGTAATTACTTCTCCAAACCATCAACATGTCTTTTAGACCCCATTCCCACAAAACTGCTCAAAGAAGTCCTGCCATTAATTAATGCTTCAATCTTAAATATGATCAACCTATCTCTAATAAGCTGGCTGTAGTTAAACCTTTACTTAAAAGGGAGTTTTTCCTTCCCACTGTCGCCAAAGTGCTTGCTCATAGGGGTTCATATGATTGTTGGGTTTTTCCATGTATGTATTATTGTAGGGTCTACCTTACAATATAAAGTGCTGTGAGGCAACTGTTGTTGTGATTTGGCGCAACTGGATAAATAAAATTGAATGGAATTGAAAATTGAATTCAATAGTTAGTCTGGCATGGGTGTGGTCGCTGGCTGGCTGCAGAGAGATGGTGGCGCAGTGAGCTCCCGGGGTGGCGCGGAGGCGGAATGAACAGGTGTCGCTGGGGACAACTGATTGATTTTGGCTCTTTTCATGTTGGAGTGAAGGTTGAGGAGGGCGGTGAGCGGACGTGACAGCGGAGCGGGAGTTTCTGAGTCCCCTGTATTTGTGCTGAAACCATAGTGAACATTGTTAATGAAATAAACATGCTGTCACCACACCCGTGGACTTGTGTATGTGTGTCGGGGTCCGACTTCACAGTTAGTTCTCCCTTAGGGTCTATCTGCTTTTTTTTTTTAAATTACCAGCCACAAATAAATGGCTCGCATTTTGTTAAATTACAGTTTTGTTCCTCAAATGTCTGCATGTTGTCCTCCTCCTCCACACCGTCTAACAGACTTTGACACACTCCCATTACCATGGCAACCACCTCTTGCCCTCTGGTCAGGCCTGTATGAAGAGATCTGGAGGGGGAAAGGCAAAGGAAAGAGAGCTTCTCTAACCCTATAAATGTACAGCTCTGATTCCTCCAGCAGTGTCAGGCTTAAAGTTTTGTATGTTCTGGCACCATCACCAGTCCAGGCAGACCACCCCCCTCAAATTTCTCAGAGAAGGGGCTTTTGTCTGTGCCTGTTAGTATCAGAGTGTTCAGACTACCAAAACTTCTATACAATACACTGCGTGCACTAAAGGATGAAACAAATGTGTGATACCAATTATGAGGTATATAGCCTTAAAGATTAAAAAAGATATATTCCAACACTAGGGACTAAAAATAACAGGAGAAAAAGCAAACCATGGCATCTTATTGTTTTTAAGTTGTGTGTAGTCAATCAAAATAAACTATTATTAGTTCTTTATGGGAAAAGTAATAAGAAGGACAAGAGAATCTATATCTTTCTGTTTTTCTGTTCATTCTATTTAGTATAATTGAATGATTGTACTCTGCAATAAAAATCAGTCAAGGAAATCTGACAAAAATGTATTTGGATCAATGAAGACTAAAGTAAAATGGGTCCTTTTTAAAAAGTACTTTATCATTTTCCTTTTACCATCTCTTTTGTATACTCACATATCAAACAGTAACTAAGATGAATTCTGGAAATTATCATCAGACCAACTTAATATTAATACTTGACTCTGGATATTGCTTAGGATCTCCTTCAGTAAATGCTTTGAGCTCAGTCAGATATTAGCAGGTCAGATGTGTTGTTTTCTATTTAGGTATTTAAAAATGAAGAGAGATGAAAAATGAATTTGATACTTTTGTCTACACCAATGAAAATGTAACATGTGACAAAAACTCAGAGACCATTTTGATTTAATGCTTAAGAGTTTAATGATGATGATGCAAAAGGAAAGAAATTAAAAATGTAAAAGGATGAAAAGATAGTTCAGGGAGTTGGATGAAATTATTTGCTTCTTGGTGCGATGAACCATGCTTTCCATGAAAGACCAGGAATCATCTTCTTTTTCAGACCCAGATAAAAGTGGTGTCAATAGTGCGGCATATATCATTCATACACCTGATTCCTGTACACAGACACACAAAAACCCCCATTAACTGAAACCATGAGAAATGTATGCTGAGGGAAATATTTAGTTGGGTGTAAGAACAAAATAACCTGTATACTTTAAAAGCACTATATAAATATGCAATCTACATTAAAAAGAAGAATACAGTGCATATACCATTTTTCATATCAAACAAACAACAGTAATATAACAGTTGTTATAAAATATTAAAAGAAAGAAAGAATTTGGTAAATCAAAATCACAGTTTTTACCCATGTCGTCTTCAGAAAACCCTACCTGCCCCAGGTCCAGGCACCACCACTCTGACCTCCGCCCATGTTGTTGGTACCACTAAACTGACGTTTCCCCCAGGTCCAGGCACCACCACTCTGACCTCCGCCCATGTTGTTGGTACCACTAAACTGACGTTTGCCCCAGGTCCAGGTACCACCACTCTGACCTCCGCCCATGTTGTTGGTACCACCAAACTGACGTTTTTCTTCTTCTGAAGAGAGGCAAGTTACACTTTAGTAAAAATTTATTACTTTTCTGTATCTTTTAAAACATTTTGTAGTTTTCTTGTATGTGAATGGTTTTCTTTTTTTTAATTCTATGGACAAAATTTTAATTTTAAAATGTATATGTTTAATTGAATATTTTACCATATGAAAAATATATTTTAAGATATAATTTGCAAAGATATAATTTATAATTTTGAAATGACACAACATTTGTACTTCAAACTTAGCTACATTTAAGGAGGCCATTGATGTGTTCTTCTTCCATTCAGCATCACAGAACTGTGGTTAATTTTTGTGTCAATTTTTAAAACGTTGACCAACCTGATGTCTTATCCTCTTCCCCACTCTCACCCCCTTCTTCTTGAAAAGTGTAACTTATATTAAAACATCATATCTTGACTTTGATTGTTAAATTTCCGTTTATTATATTGTACTGTCATTTTGATGACTATATACACATATTATGTACATTATACTCACCAGCAGAAATGATCAGAGGGATCATTACACAAAGAAGTGCAAACACAATCAGCAGCTTCATGGCGATGTTTAATATCGCTGTGAAAAAACAGAAGGCATCAAGACATCATTCATTCAAAAAAATAGGATAGAAGAGATTTTGTAGCAGACCTTCTGGAGAATATGCAGAATATTTGAAGAATAGACTTCTTTTCAGCACCAACACGTAGCTTTAGCCTTCCAGTGAGAAGGTGCTGAACAGCTGTAAGATCAGTGCTTATATACTGTTTCTTTTACGCTTCAAAACTAGGAACTAACATTGAAAAAACTGACACGTGTGTCATGTGATTCATGCTGGCCAGACTTTCATTGCATCTCTTTATTTCTTCACCAGAATAATTGCCTCATACTTCTTCTCCTTTCAGCTGCTCACTTTATTTTACAATGACTAGTTGACAAAGAGTCTTCACAGAGTATAGCTACATAATACTTGATGTATTTAATTAGAATAAGAATAAGAATAGTAAAGCAAATCGGACAAAAATTAATTCCCATCGATGAAGACCATAATAAAATGTGTCCTTTTGAAAAGGTATTTTGAGTCCTTTGACTTTTACGATCTCCTTTGTACACTCACGTATCAAACACTAGCTAAGATGAATTCTGGAAATGATCATTAGATGAACTTAATATTAATACTTGGATGTTGTTTATGATTCTTTAGTAAATGATTTGAGTTCAATCAGATAACAGAATGTCAGACTTATTTTTTATTTAGGTATTTGAAAAATTAAAGCGTTAAAGTTGGATATATTTGATGCTTGGGTCTAGACTAACGAAAATGTGACACAGACTCAGAGACCAGATTTAATGCTGAAGAGTTTAATGATGAAGATAATAAGAAAAGTTAATTATGGGAAATTAACTTTTGCTAAGAGCATTCTCTCCATTACACCTTCAGTTTGCTATTAATAGCCATTGCTATTAAGAGAAACTGTCCAACTTGCTTCATTCATTATGTAGCATTACAGCAAAAGAAAAGAATTATAAATGTAAAATGGGAAACAATTCAGGGGGTTGTATGAGATTATTTGCTTCTACATTTCATGGAAGACCAGGAATCATCTTCTTTTCCAGACGCAGACAAATGGGTATCGGTAGTGACAGTATATATCATTCATGCACCTGTATCCTGTAAGCACCAAAAAACAAGATTAACTGAAACCATGAAAAATGTATACTAAGGAAAATATTTAGTTGGATGTAACAACAATATGAAGTGTGCACCTTCACTGTCATGGGCCTGGGTCTGGTGACCAAGGGCTTGTGTTATTTTTGGGAGTAGTGAATATGATAAAGTCTATTAGACTATGTGGAGGAAAGAAACACTGCTTAAGAGAATAGCGGAGCGGCAGTGGGATTGTTAAACTAGGGACACAGTTAGTTCTCCTGCTCGTGTTCCCGTATACTCAGTTAATCCTTGTGTTTAAATGCTGAAAGTGTTTTTATTGGCTAGTGGATGGGAAAGTATTCACTGTTGTGTATCTTGTTTCCAGGAGGATTGCGGAAATGTGTGGAGGGAGCAGAAGACTGATGTACATAGGCACCAAGGAGGACAAACACTTACCACGGACCACGGAGGAGAATTACTGCACTGGGATTGGGAATGGGTGCATGGAGGACTCACACACAGCGTGAATTGTTGGTGCTGTTTTTTGTTTGTTTCATTGTAAATAAACGCACTGTCTTCATTCAGAAAGTCCTACATTTAGGTCCTGAGATTCACAACACTAAATAAACACGTGTTTTTTGTTAAAAAAAAATTATAATAATATAGTATTAGTATTTTCCTGTCATTCTGTACTGTTTTTCATTCTAAACAAATAATCATTATTTGGGAATGTGTGGATATTGTCACTGCCCCCCCTCCCCTCAAAATTCAGTGCTCGTTACACTTTCTTTCAATATTTACCTGTATTGCTCATGTGTAGGCAGTGCTCGTTGTGGCGAGCATTGTTAGGCTCTCCACGACACCAGTATGTAAATCTGAACGGAGTTCCATCCATCCAAAACCAATGATGCTCCTATAAAACAGAACAAAATAGGCACAAATACATTAAAAACTAAGTACATAAAGACAATATTATCAAAGTGTAATGCTCGATAGATAGATTTATCTTTGTATGGCCCTTTCATTCCGAACGCATAAAATCCGTGCAAATATTTTGTGCTTTTAAATATTTTTTGCACTGACCTTCTCTCAATGCAGCCCTTCACACCAATCGTAATTTCACTGAATGAATTTGCAGCATTTATTTTTTCAAACAAAGTTTTGATTTTTCTAATGTTTTGGGTGCGAATATATAGACCTGACCAATCAACTCACTGTATTGGCAACAAGCGGACTCATAGCTCAAATCACGCACCTGTACTGAAATTATAGTGACATCTATACCACTTCACAATTATGTGCTACTTTGTGTTGGTCTATCACAGAAAATCTCAATAAAAAACATTTAAGTTTGTGCTTTTAAGGTGACAAAATGTCTAAAGTTCAAGAGGAATGAATACGTTTTCAAGGCACTGTATGTACCAAAGCAACTGTGATACAGCTTCAACTCCTAGTTCAAACAATAATAATCTTCCTGCTGCTGTCTTCTCGTGACAATTGGATGAACCGGGATCTCCATTCTTGTTTCGCTCATTGAGGAAGATCAGAACCAGCTCATCATTGCATTATGTAAACTTTTCAATTTTTTTTATTGTCCTTTTTTTGAGGACAAATTTTCTGCAAAAACGCAATGTGTCCGGTGTCCATACTGGCTATACGTGAAGTTCGGATCCGTAAAATTATGAATTTCATGTTGTTTTTACGCAACGCCTTCACTGTGTTCAGTGGACTTAAGGCCTCGTGTAATGATCAGTAATATACCTTTTGAGCATCAGAGCCTCCAAGCCATATAAGTGGGTAACTGTGAGTAGCACGATATATGACCCTTTGAATCACCCGGTACTCTCGAAGGCTAGGTACATATGCCAGGTTTGCATGCATGGACTGACAGTATCTCTATAATGGAAAACAACAGACAGAAGAATTTCCAATGTAAACAAAATATTGAACATACAACCACGCAAGACTTTGTAAACTGTTAAAGTAAACAAAGACAGGATACAGGGAAAATCCAAATCACTGTTTTTGCCTGAGCATGAGCCCAATCCAAGCGATAGGGAAAATAGCGGTATCAGTATCGGTTGCCATACCCTAGTCCAACCCTGATACTTGTACCAGTACCATCTCTTTTCAACAAGATGCTCATCTGAGAACAAGCAAATAATGCTTGAGTAGAAATGAATGACTTTCTCTATCTGTTAAAACATTTTAGCATTTTCTTGTATTTACATGGTTTTCTTTCTTTTTATTCTGTAGACACCCTTTGAATTTTAAAGTGTATACATTTGATTGAATATTTTAAAATTTACATTTCTTTTTTGAAATAACAAAGAATTGCTCTTCTGCTCAGCATAACAGAAATGTGATTAATTTTGGTGTAAATCTTTAAAATGTTGACAAACCAGGTGGATTATCCGCTGACACACATTTGCCTCCTTTTTCTGGAATAAAAATTACAAAATTATAATTACATTAAAACATTGGATCTTGAATTTTTGCTAAATTTCCATTTACTGTATTATACTATTGTTTGTACCAATACTTATACACATATACACATAATGTACATTATACTACAACACTCACCAGCAGCAGTGATCAGAGCCATCATTGCAAAAAGTGCAGACACAACCAGTAGCTTCATAGTGATTTTTATGTTTATCTCTGAAAAACAGAAGACATCATTAATTTAAGAAGGGACAGAATAGATTTTGTAGCAGACCTTTTCTATGTGTGTATATATATATATATATATATTTTTTTTTTTTTTTTTTTTTAAGCACCGACCAGTAGCTTCAGCCTTTCAGTGAGAAGTGCTGAACAGCTCTACAATGAATGCTAATATATAGATTTCTTGATGCTTCAAAACCAGGAACTAACATTGGAAAAACTGGCACATGTATCATGTGATTCATGTCACATCTCTTTCTTTCTTCACCAAAATAATTGTCTCACACTGACCTCTTCGTCTCCTTTTGGCTGCCCACTTAATTTTACATATTGAGTCATTCATAAAGAGGTTCCCTAGTGTACAACCACGAAATATTTGATGTATTTAATTAGGACTGAATATGTCTTTTAGGAGACAGAAATAAAACAATCATATTAAAGTCATGATGCCTTAGTCTTCCCTTGGAAAATCTAGACGAGGCAGCCGGCAAGGTAGGGGCTTCTCTGCTCAGGCTCCTGCTTCCGCAAACAGGCTGCGGATGTTTAGGTTTTGTTCATTGTCTCTTTGGTGAGTGGGGTTGTCAGCTTCTTTCTTATTTATTATTGTCTTTCCTGTGGCCTGGTTGTATTTTTTTTTCATTATATTGTATTCCTGCAGTTATGTATTACTTGGTTAGCCAATACTTAGTTTCCAGATTATTTGGTTATTCTGTTAATTTATGTATAGGTTCTCAAAGTTTATTTTATATGCTCATAATTTTTTGCATTTTTTAAATTTCTTCAGTTCTTGTTAGATTTAATTACTTTCATTACTGCTTCACCCCTGGAACATTCCTGTTTGCTCATCGCTGCCACCACTTCCAGCTTCCCAAACGAGGAAGTGTTAAACCTGATAGCAAGACAGGCAGCCTCATACATCCTACACTCTATGTGCTGTGCAGCTCCAGGTCTCTGATGCTTTTTTCTTGATTCAAAGACTACATATTGTGTTTCCGAGCTGGCCTCCCTAGAGACTGAGCACCCTTCACCTCTCCCTGCTCCAAGGGTGAGGAGTGTTGTTGGGCCACTGCTTTAACCTCCACCTTCAGAGTCATTTGTCTGCCCCTCTGTCCTGCCCCAGCCATCAGAAGAGACCGTGTATTCTGCTAAACAGCCCAAATCTTTGCTGAATTTCCTGACACTTATTCCAAACTTGCAGGGAACAAACCAGAGAATCTACAGAGCTTCCAGATGAGCAGAGTGTGAGTTCTGCCTGAGCCAATTCATCCCGAGCTAATGGTTCCTGCACTGACTTAGCCAGTGGGTCAAAGTCCACCCCTACCTCCTGCGCTCCACATTTGGGTCACAATAATCAGCTCATGCAGCAGCATTTGACAGATACTTTTGTCATCACTGTTATTTTCAGTCTTTTTAGAGTTTTAATTTTATTTAAAAATGACTCCATCAATACTTAAGTTCTTATGAGAAAGATGTCATTACATTGCACTTCACACACTAAAGTTAATTAGGGAGTTCCATAGGGTTCTGTATAAGGAGGAATTCTGTTAACATTATACATAAGCATTAAGCATTATTATTAGAGGCACAGGATACATTTTCATTGCCTTGCTGATGCTACCCAGGTTTATCTATTCATGAAGCCAGACAACACACACTAATTAGTTTAACTGCAGGAATGTCTTAAAGACCAAAAGACCTGGATGACCTCGAATTTCTTATTTCTAAATTCAGATAAAAGAGGTTATTGTACTCTGCCCTAAAAATCGGAACAAGGTGCTTATCCTGGGTGGCATTACCTTGGGCTCAAATAACACAGTAAGGTACCTGGTCATTTTCGACCACAATACTGTATGTCCCTTAATGGTCCTATTAAACAAGTATTTGGGACTGCTTTCTTGCATTTGCACAATATTTCTGAAATAAGAAACATTCGTTCTCAGAGTGATGCTGAAAAACTAGTTCTTCTTTTTATTACTTCTTCACTGGACTATTGTCAGACTCTTTTTCTTGAGTTCTAAAATTTTTAATTATAGCATGGTTTCAAACGAAACTCTTTAATGGATCTGCCAGTCACAGATTTAAATATGCTCTTCTTGTAAAAATATCTTAAATACAACTCTTTTCAATGAAATCACATATCTTAAATTGACCCAGAACAATACAAAATAATCAGCATGTTCTAAAAAAAACTCACAAAAACACCCATAAAAAACAAACATTAAATATTTTCAATTGTTATGCTGCCATGTGTATACTTTTTGATTTTATTCTATTTACTTTTCTAGTTTCCCAAGGTTAAGAAGAATTTGGTTCTGTTAGGAATAAAAATGATTAACTAAAGCTGTTTTTGTTTGATTTTATATACATATTGCTGTTGTGCTCATAAAGAGTTGGCACTCGGTGCAATAAGGGTCAAAAGCAGGGGTCCCCAATCTCAGTCCACGAGGGCCAGTGTCCCTGCAGGTTTTAGATGTGTCCTTGATCCATGACAGCTGATTTAAATGGATAAATTACCTTCTCAATGGGCGTTTATCAATATGCGTACTTGTGCGTACTTGCGTTCTCGTGTACTCGTGAAACGTCATCAGTCGGAGACCAAGTACTGTTCCAATTCGAAGTACGCATCACGCCGAGAACGCGAAAAAGTCCCGGATGTGTTCTCGATCTGCCCATTTTATCGAGCATGCATCGGTGTAGACTTGGGACAGCTAAATATCCCAGAATGCATTTCGTCCAAAACTCAACAGCGGACTCCCGGCACATCGTCCCCCCCCCTCTCTACTCAGGTTAAAGAAACCCCAGCAGCTGTCTATAGTATTGAGTGTCCACTAGAATAGAAATAAAAGCGTTCTAACATCTCACCTGCTTGTTTTTATTAAGGTATGTACACGTATGTACATATACACTATTTTTATTAATAGAGGTTTCACTACTGAGGTTAACAATGATATATAAGTCACTTAGATCACTTCTAAATGTTAATGTTTGGTTTATTTCAGTGTTTTATTTGTTCCTGAGTAAACCGGTTTGGCTGTGATTAAAGTTAAGCTTCATAACATGTTACTCACAGTTAAATTAGGAGGGGACGGCAGTAAAAACTCCGGACCTGTGACATCATCACGTACGCAGGTGTTCCGACTGTACAAATCACAGGTCCGTGCTCGCGTACTTGAGAATTGAGAAACATCCCACGAGTCCGTGCTCGCGTTCTCGGCGAGTACGTACTCACCGAGCACGCGAGTACGTACTCGCGTACTTGGGCATTGATAAACGGCCAATATGTCTTGAAGTTCTCCAGAGGCCTGATAATGAACTAATCATTGATTCAGGTGTGTTGACCCAGGGTGAGATCTAAAACCTGCAGGGACACCGGCCCTCGTGGCCTGGGATTGGGGTCCCCTGGTCAAAAGCATCAGTCCAGCGCTATGATTGAATTATTGAGACTGACATGTTGAGGTGCAGAAAAAGTGCAGCAAGGGTGATATTTTTCTGGGCCAAGGGCGTCTGAACAGAATGCCCCGCCTTAGATAATAATTAGAAAATAACAGGCAAAGAATTGCTCAATAATATTAATAAAGCAAGGTTAGAGAGGGAGGTGTTTTTCCTTTGTCTGTCTTATTCCAGGAAGAGGAGCAGATACAACACGAGGTCAGACGTGAATGGAGTGGAGGAGAAGATCCACAGGGGAGACTGCAGGACCTCATCGTCACTCCCGAGAAGAAGATCATAATAATACCATATTTTTCGAACCACAAGGTGCATTGAATTATAAGGCGCGCTGTCGATGTGATGGGTCTGTTTTCATACATAAGGCGCACTAAGCAAAACAAAACAGACAGATAAGTCAAACTTTACTCAACTCATTCTTCTTGCTTCCTCCACTTCCGTACCATTGATTCATTAATGTCCCACGTAGCAGACAGGTCTGGGCCGGATCTGGTGTCAAGCCGGCACAGCTGACTGACTTCTGTCTGCAACTGGCCCGTGGCTGCACACAACTTACACATTGTCCGCATACCTTAAAAAATGATGTCCCATTGGTGACCCAGATCGGGTGTGCCAGAGGTAATCCACAGATGGGTTACAGTCTTTTTTTAACTTTTACTTTTATTTAAAAATAAACTCCATCATTACTACATTTACCTTAAGTTCTTATGAGAGAAATGTCAGTAAATGTAATATGAGACAGTTTTCTAACTAATGTAATTAAATTTAACTGGTTTAAACTGGTTTAAAGTTAAACTGGTTTAACTTGTTTTTTTTAAGCTGTACAAGTATTTTTTTCATTTCAGCAGGGTTTTAAAGATGAAGGACAAATTAAAGTTAAATACTGATCAGGAATTCAAAAATATTGCACATGGTAGACACAACTGAGCATACTGGGTTAGGCAGTAAACCATACATCTTGTGAAATAATGTTTGAACTTCAGTTTTGAAAGATTTTCCTTCTTCAGAATATGAGTAAGGTTGTTGGCTAATTGATGATACCATGATAATGTCTTTATCTGCCAGTTACAGGCTTAGATGTGCACTTCTTTTTTTCCAACCTAGTTTGACTTTTGAGAACAGTAAATACTTTAAATATAACATGTTTACACAAAAGTTGATTGCATATCCTTACATGACCAAAATGTACACAAAAAAACATATTCTAGAAAAAAAAAAGACCTTTAAATATTTTAAAATTTGATGCTTCCATAAATGTGTATGTATGTGTTTCATTTTATTTTTCTTCATTTATTTTCCTTTAGATCTGGAAATGTATGTATAGTTTGGTGCTTGTCTTTTCCTACATGAAATAGTTTGGGGATTTTGACCTAAAGGTCAAATGGAAGAAGAGCTGTAGAACGGTTTGAACAGAACCAGGAAATATTTGTTTTAGCAAGGTTGGTGAGGTTTTAACAAAAACTGATGTGTTTTGAAATTCACAAGGCTTGTGAAATAATGCATGAGCTTCAGTTTTGAACAATGTTTCAAAAGTTGTTGCTTCTCCAAAATGCTGATGCTAACCATGAAAATGAGTTTGATCATTCTTTACTTGGTTATCTGTATGTGTCTGTGTGTTGTATGGTCAAGAAAACATAAAAAAAGGAAAGAGCCACCAAGCATCAGGCCTACATGACAATTGTTTTCAATATCTTTTTTAATACACCAAATAAAACACTCCGGGTTCATAAGAAATCCAAATACCTTCATAAATAAATGTATTATTCAGCAGAGATAACACATAAAGCATTTTTCAAATGTGGTTATAAAATGTAGTTTACATACATGAATTAAAATGGACTTATATTCTCCAAGTTCAGTATGTTACCCATGCTTAACATTAATTGTGTTAAACAATTATTTTTATATGAAATTAAAAAATACATTTTAAACAGCACTATGAAAAACATCTGAACTTTTGGTGTTGACTGTCATGTCTTTTATTTATATCCTATGGAACATTTAAACAACAGAAGTTGGCCCAAAGTGCTTAATAAACAGGCACATTAACATTCCAGGTCCCAAAGAACCCTATTTTTAAAATATGTGAAATGCCAAAAGTATGGTTTACATTTTAGGACATCCTAAGTTCTCAGAAAAAAATTGTCAAACATCAGATCAAACAACCTCAGACTTCAGACCATCGACAAAAATGCATCATGTTTATCTGAAAAAAAAAAAAAAAAAAAACATCAGACCTCTGAATAAAGGCATCAGACGAAAAAGTCTCAGATCTCAGGAAAAACACCATCAGACTAAAAAGTCTCCATTAGACTAAAAGGTCTCAGGTCTCAGGACAAAAGCCATCAGAGAGAAAGAAGCTTCCTGCAGGTGGCACTGTTGTCAGGCCACCAGATTTCCTAAACAGTTTGGAAATTTGAAGGTGAGTTTACTGAAAATGAGTTTGATACCAATGTAAAATGCAAAGTTTAAAATATTTTCCTGTATTTAAAATGACATGGTTAACACGTTAAGTCAGACTAGCCAAATTAATTTATACATGCAATATATTTTGAAATCTAGTTGTAAACTGTAGTAAAATTCTATAAATGCTACGTTTAACATTATAGCCCTATTTATATTGCAGATGACACTACCTCAAGATGTGCCAATGAATTTCTCAGTAAGGAAACCAAAATTATTTTGCTTCAAGACCAACTGTAATGTATAAATCGCTGTGGACCACTTTGCATAAGTTCCAGCTTTATCCTATATGCAGTGGTCCATGGTAAAGCCAAAAAGACTGGCTCCCATGGCTTGGAAGCCAAGAACTCTTAAAAAGTGCTCGTGCAAACAACAGCATGTCTCTTACCCCCAGTACTGGGGGCAATGGGGCTCAAGCGTTATGTAATGTTACGTAACCCTCCATGGATTCCAGCCTTTTATGCAAACATCAGCATGTAGTATCTACGGAAACCTTAGAATCTCCACTAAATGCTCCTATAAACCTTTTCTACAACCACCAAACACCGCGAAAACATGCGATGATTAACACTAGAATTACTGAGCCTTTTTTCCCTGGTGCAAGTCCCTACTACTAGATTTACTAGCCTGCGCAAATTTGTGTAAATTCCCCCCGACTTTAACACCTCTTGGCACCCCGCTGAGATTTTCACAGGTCTTCAGCTCCATTGTTCTCCTGCTTTTGTTGTGCAAACACACCCTCCCCCAACCCCTAACCATGAGAGATTCAGGTCTTTCCTTCCCTGCAAGGCTACTTTCCTTCCTTACCTGCAGCGTACTATACACCATGGTAGTTTCTATGTGCAATATTTCTCATATGCAATATTAGTTCTTGTCAATCCTTGTCACTACATTGGATGCCTGGCCATAAACATATATACACAGAGTTGTACATATATTTATATATTTATATAGCCACACCTTATATAATATGCATAAAGTCTAGTTATACACACAGACACATCTATATCATATATCTATATCTATATATATATATACACACACAGATAGATGTGTGTGTGTATATATACATATATATATATATATATACACACACACACACAGATAGATGTGTGTGTGTGTATACATACACCAATATTTTTGAATACTCGTGTCCATATATATGTTTCCAGATTGTTTGTATAGTGCACTTTCTATATCGTGCTCTGTCCACTTTTTTGCAATGACAATGCAGATTTTCCACTTGTGGGACAAATAAATGCAGATTTGCTGTGTGTGTGTGTGTGTGTGTGTGTTTGTGTGTGTTTGTGCAACATTGGCATTTATTTACTCAGATCCAAGACAGGCCAAACCTCTGTGTTACAAACCTACATACAAAAGACACACATTCACAATATATGGGTACACAAGTCTGTTTTATTTCAAAGTGTTTCAAACTTTACAGCGTTTGCAGACCCAGTGTCCATCATACCTGCATTTGGCACAGGTGAATTTCTGACATGTTGCACAGGTAAACCTGCTGCGATTCCTGTTGCAGCTCTCTTGCACCTGGCACTGCGTTGTCTGCGTTGTAATATTTCCTTGTGCTGCATGAATCGGCAACGAAGTTGCTGAGCTAGAAGACTCAGAAACAATCTTCTTTTGCCTGTCCACCCTGTACATGCCTTGTACAAAATGTAGGCATTCACTGCCGCCAGGTCCAGCATATTGTAGAAAACCGCTACTGGCCACCTGCGTGTTGCTGCTCTTACGGAATACATCCATGCCATTTGGTCCAACACGTCTACACCACACTGTAAAAGCAGAGAGAGAGAGTCATGAATATATGTTTTTTTCTATAGGCCTGTATAGCACACATCAGAAAACATTGTAGCACTGGTGTAAAATTGTACACACATTCACATACCTTCATGTGGTTATAGTCTGTTATCGTGTTGGGTTTCCTCTTTCTGCCGTCACCGATCATCACGTCTTGGTGCATGGAACTTAGAACACACACAGTCTTGGTTTTTTTAGGTGCATAAATTGTCAAGGAGACACTGCCACTTCTAAGCACTGAAGTGGAGAATACCTCTCGCTTTGCAGTATCTTTTGCAAGTTGAGGAAGTTCACGCCGGACTTTATTCACCGTGCCCAGTAATGTTGTTTTGCGCTGCAGCAGTCTGTGCGACAGTGACAGTGAAGTAAAGAAACTGTCCGTTGTGACATTTCTCCTATCATCCAAAAACGGCTCCATCAGTTTCATGACCACGTTCTCTGCCAGCCTCTCTCCCTCCTGACGACTGGGGTCCTTTCCCAAGTAAGGAGATGCAATGCAGACATATTTGGTGTCCAAGTCCGTGGCCATCCACAACTTGATCCCAAATTTGTCTGGCTTGGTTGCCATATACTGTGTGAATGGACAACGAACCTTGGTAGGGAACTGCTGTTCCCTACCAAGCATTTCTTGCAGCTGGCAACAACAGTCGTGCATTCAGTATAGCTGTGACTTCCGCAAGAAATGTGGTCAAAATCTCATGAGTAAGTTGAAGCATTTCTACCAGGCATTTCTGAAAGTTGTAACACAGAGGTTTGGCCTGCCTTGGATCTGAGCAACTCTGAGTGAGCAAATGCAAATGTGCCAGGCCTCAAGGATAATGGGTGGTTTGCACAACAAAAGCTGTAGGAGAAACAAGCTGACGACCTGTGAAAATCTCAGCAGGGGTGCTTAACACCTCGGGACTTGCACCAGAAAATAAAAAAGCCAGTAATTCTAGGGGGTGTTGGGTTTAGGGAAGTTACGCAAATTTGCGCAGGATAGTAAATCTAGTGTTAACAGAGCACTTACATAAATGCACAAAAGTCCACTAAACAAAGAAAACGGACCCAGAAATTCTCCAAACTTTATATAACAAGCTAAGCAAAGGCTAGTTAGCTTCCTATCACCAAAATTCACTGAACCAGCTGCAAAAGAGGACCACAAAAACTCATAGCGGTGCAAATGCACTAAGACAGAAATTGGCTTTCCTCCGGTTTCCTCTATTATTTTGGTCTGGTAGCTGATAGCGCTGTGATTATCAGCAGCTACTGCAACTAGCTGCTGATAATCAGAGCCACTTCCCTCACCACTTCCCTCACCAACGGCCAATTTACAGCCAGCTACATATACATACGGAAGCCCCTTTTCCACCACATAAAAAAAAAAGTATCCATAACTCGAAATTTCTAGTTATTTTCTCAAAATGTTGACTCATTAACAATTTTGACAAGAATAACTCGAAATTTTGACTTATTTATTCAAAATTTTGAGAAAAGTAACTCAAAATTTCGAGTTACCACTGCCAATCAGTAATCCACGTGAATGACATCATTTCCTTGTTACCTGGAAGCTGAAGCCCTCAGCTACAAATGCTACAGCTAAGCTACCAGTATTATAGCTAGTGATAAATGCAAAATTGCTGAGTATTTTGAGCGTGGCTTCACAAATGATGAAATCCTTTTTTCATTAGCTGAATCACATGGCGTTACTATCACCAAACGTACTCTCGAAATCGCCAATTTTTTGCTACACATTGGTAGCTCAACAATCCAGTTGATGGACAGACCACAAGTCGTAAATTTGGACCCACGAGCATTGCAACTTCTGATTGGTTGAAAGATGTGAACGCGCTATCGTTGTTGTGATTCTATTGGCTCAAACGATTAAAAAGAGTTGTCAATCATGCAAATCAGCCAAAAGAAGCCAAGGTTACAGCCCCTCAGAGTTTAAAGGGCCAGAGGACATTTAGACTCACCTGCAGGGCAGAAAGGGCCCATTGCCAATGAATGTGTGGTTAATTCTTCGAAAATATTTTAAAAACACGCATTTTTAGGGATTTTAATTAAATACATTAATTTCTGTTCTATAATAACTCTATAATATGGTGTCCAGTGTGTGCCAAAATTAGACAGGCCTGGATATTTATGTATTAACAGTGCTTATTTTTCACTGTTTCACTTTATAAACATAAATCTTTGCACAGATGTTTATATGCTGATTACTGAATTTCTGAAATAAAATGTGTACTTAAGTTTTAAAAGGGTTACATGCTAAAAAAATGAATAAATTAGGCAAGGAAAAAGCCTACTTACCTTTTCTGTGTTCCATCCTCAGTAACTTTGACACAGCAATTTTACACCTCGGATGAAATCTCACAAGCGTTAGCTTTATTTTGATACCAAGATTGTTTACAGACAGTTTGTAATCGCAGAGAAATACTCCATTCATTTTAGGCAGGTAATTTTCAAGCAGGAAGCTCAGAAAGCCCATTAGGGCTTAACAAGTTAAGTTTATGTTTAATTTTTCTTTGTGTATTTTAATTTTTTTTTCTGAGTTTGTCTCAAGGATTCAGATTAAAAAATAATGAGGTATTGTTCACAACGATAAATGTACAGTGCTTTGTACAACTTACATCCTTTGAGAGAAATGATTTAAAGTATTAATATTTGTTGTCCAATACTCAGGCAGTAGCTCAAACACTGCTGATAACACATCCATATGTTGGTGACCACGATGCAGCAGGAGAATGAACCAGGGAACCAAGACTGAAACCTGCTCCATCATCTCATCTTTGCAAATCTCCTTTTAAAAAGCACTAACAACTCAAATATAAACATCTGTTAGTATGTCGGGGTTTTTTTGTTTCTTTGTTTGTTTTTTAATAAACAGCTATTGTCAGCAGAATGGTAGAATTGGAAAAATGTAAAAGTAGAACATCAGATCCTGAAGTGTGTGAGAACAGGGAAGGATCAGCTTTGTTTCAGATTTGAGGGATAAACGTTATATTTTACGGTTTGCAATCAATAAATAAACAAATAACTGCCAAGATTGTTTACACAGAGTTTGTCAATAAATAAAATTGTATTTATATAGAACCTTTGTAGACAGAATCACAAATTACACCACATAGGATAACAAGTCATAAAATAGACAGCATAACAGATAAAACAGGCAAAAAATAATCAAAAGCGATTTTGAAAAGGTGACTTTGGAGTTGTTTTTTTTTAAAAGCAACTTTTGAGTCCACAGTTCTTAAGCTTAGAGGGAAACAGTTCCACAGCCCAGGATCCTCCAGCAGCAGGATCCTCCAGCAGCTGCTAGGCCCAGGACCCTCCTGCTCCACCAGGCCTAGGATCCTCCAGCAGCCGCTAGGCCCAGGATCCTCCAGCAGCTGCTAGGCCCAGGACCCTCCTGCTCCACCAGGCCCAGGATCCACCAGCAGCCACCAGGCCCAGGATCCACCAGCAGCCACTAGGCCCAGGATCCTCCAGCAGCCACTAGGCCCAGGATCCTCCAGTAGCCACTAGGCCCAGGATCCTCCAGCAGCTGCTAGGCCCAGGACCCTCCTGCTCCACCAGGCCCAGGATCCACCAGCAGCCACCAGGCCCAGGATCCACCAGCAGCCACTAGGCCCAGGATCCTCCAGCAGCCACTAGGCCCAGGATCCTCCAGCAGCTGCTAGGCCCAGGATCCTCCTGCTCCACCAGGCCCAGGATCCTCCAGCAACCACTGGGCCCAGGCTCCTCTAGCAAGGCACCAACAAGTAAATCGACAGTGACTTCAACGGGCCATCACAAGGTAATATCTCACCATTTTCAAAATGCCGCCTAAAAAAGCAAACCCAGGAGTTGAAGAGGAGTTGGAGGAGATTAGGAAACCGCTTAATTTCATGTCTGATGAACTGAGCAAAGTGGCTAAACAACAAGGTATGCTACATGACCTAATGGATGAAATAAAACAACTAAAAAACTTGATAAAGGATAAGGACAAGAAAATAGACGACTTGGAACGGCGACTCGAGGACCTTGAACAGTACACAAGAATGGATGACTTAGTCATAAGTGGACTGGAGACGCAACACCGAACCTACGCCAGAGTAACAGCTGGCGGAGGTAAAGACGGTGAAGATGCCCCGGTAGAGGAGCTGCAAACCCTTGAACAGCAAGTGATAAAATTCCTTCAAATGAAGAATGTAAGTATTCAGAGCCATCATATTGCAGCATGCCACACACTCCCCAGAAAAGACAGTAAAACAAAGCCAGCAATTATTCTTCGGTTTGTGAGTCGCAAAACAAAGATTGAGTTACTGAAACAGGGTAAGAAGCTAAAAGGGACCGGTGTGTATTTAAATGAACATTTAACGAAAAAGACTGCTGAAATTGCAAGACAGGCACGCAGCCTGAAAAAACAAAATAAGATACAAGCGACATGGACGAGGAACTGCAAGTAATGATAAGACTAAATGGCAATCCTGAAGAAGCGAAAGTTGTGATGATAAGAGAACTCAAAGACTTAGAGCAATATAAATAATCAGGAATCTGCTATGGAATCTATTGGAAAAGTGACGATTGGATAATGAACAATGGGTATGGAAAGTGTTTCTGGCCTTATGGCTCAAAAAACAATGGAAAAAACAACAACAAAAACACATAAATGACAAGTTTGGACACAGATTATAGGTTTCCATTCAGAGATATTGAAGAGGAAGACTTTGATTATGAGAAGGACTGTCAAGGAGGTTATTTTGCCACACACGCTGAGAAGATGAACTTCAAAACGTTTAACTATGCAGAGCACAACATGCATGACCCTGAAAGTAACACTGACCCAGATAATCACTTCTACAATAACAATAATAGTACTTGTGAGTACTATACAGATGACCAATTTAATATGAATATTAAAATGGCAAATGCATTGTCGGTCATACATTTCAATAGTAGAAGCCTGTATAAAAATTTTTCTAAAATTACGGAATGTTTAAGTAAGTTAAAAAAGTTTAATATAATTGCAATATCAGAAACATGGCTCGATAATGAGAAAGTTAGTGAAATGGGACTGGAAGGATACGAATTATTTACAATGAACAGGGTGAATAAAAAAGGAGGCGGTGTTGCTTTATATGTAGATAAAGTTTTGAAATGTAGTCTGATTGAATGTATGTCAAGCATCATAGATGACGTAATGGAATGTGTTACTATTGAAATCCATGTTGAAAAAGCTAGCAATATAATTATAAGTTGCATCTATAGGACACCAGGATCATGCCTTGAGACATTCAATGAAAAACTTGCTGCTATGTTTAGCAACCTAAATGATAAAAAAGTGCAAATAATTTGTGGTGATTTTAATATAGATTTGCTAAACCCAAACGGACATCAGAAAACAACAGATTTCATCAGTACAATGTATAGTAACTCCCTTTTCCCTGTAATTATAAAACCAAGTAGAATAACAATTGATACAGCTACATTGATAGATAATATATTCACAAATAAAATTGACCATGAAATAGTAGGTGGACTTCTTATAACTGATATAAGCGATCATCTTCCTGTTTTTGCAATTTTTCAAAATTATTTTGGGATTAAAACTAAAAAAAAGAATCAAACATTTGATATGATACGACATAGAACAACAAGAGCCATTGCTGCCCTCCAGGTGGACTTAAAGGAACACAATTGGAATGAGGTTTTTGCAAATGAAGATTCAAGTAGTGCATATGATGCATTCCTATCAACTGTAATTTTACTATATGAAAAACATTGTCCTTTAATGAAAATCACTAGAAAGCATCACAGATCAAATAAGCCATGGATCACAAAGGGGATAGAAGATGCATGTAAAATGAAAAATAATCTATATAAGAGATTTATAAAACTGAGGACAAAAGATGCTGAAATAAAGTACAAGTTATATAAAAATAGATTAGTAAATATTATAAGAACAAGTAAGAAAGAATATTACCACACATTATTGGAGCAAAATAGAAGTAACACACAAGAAACATGGAGGATATTAAATAGCATAATCAAAAAGGGCTCAAAAAATAAGAATTATCCAGACTATTTTAAAAAAGATAAAGATATTGTGCTTGATAAAACTAAAGACATTGTAAATGAATTTAATGATTTCTTTGTAAATGTTGGCTTTAATTTAGCAAAAGAAATTCCAGAGTCAAGAAATAATAATGACCTAAATAAACATATTACTCAGAATGTGTCCTCCATGTTTATTGGTGCTGTAACTCATAGAGAAATAATTAACATTGTGAAGACATTTAAAAATAAAAAGTCCACCGACTGTTTTGGTATTGACATGAAATTAGTTAAGAGTATTATAGAATATATAGTGCAACCTTTCGCATACATTTGTAATCTGTCCTTTCGAACTGGTGTGTTTCCCTCACAAATGAAAATAGCAAAAGTTATTCCAATCCATAAAAACGGAGAGAGATGTCAGTTTACCAATTACAGGCCAATATCACTACTCCCACAGTTCTCAAAAATTTTAGAAAAGTTATTTGTTAATAGACTTGATAAATATATAGAGAAGCATAATCTCCTAAGTGATAACCAATATGGCTTTAGAGCGAAAAGGTCCACTTCGATGGCAGTGATGGAACTTGTAGAAGGGATATCTAATGCAATAGATAATAAGGAATATACTGTTGGTGTTTTTATAGACTTACAAAAGGCATTTGATACAATTGATCATTCTATATTAATGAATAAACTAGAGAGATATGGCATAAGAGGGATAGCATATAAGTGGATGAAAAGTTACCTGGATGACAGATATCAATATGTTGAAATCAATAATGTAAAATCTAATCAGTTGAAGGTGACTTGTGGTGTTCCTCAGGGCTCTGTGCTGGGCCCTAAATTATTCATATTATATATAAACGACATATGTAGTGTTTCCAAACTGTTAAAATGTGTATTGTTTGCTGATGATACCACTCTGTATTGCTCAGGTAAAGACCTAGAACAGCTTCTGACTACAGCAGAAAAGGAGTTAAATATATTAAAAAACTGGTTTGATGTAAATAAGTTATCATTAAATATAAAGAAAACAAAATTGATTATTTTTGGCACTAGACAAATGAAAAATGTATCTAAAATCAGGGTTAATGGAATTGAAATTGAAAGAGTGTATGAAAATAAATTTCTTGGAGTGATAATTGATGATAAGCTGAGCTGGAAGTCTCATATAAACCATGTGAAAACAAAAATGTCAAAAACCATTGCTATTCTCTACAAAACAAAGCATGTCCTGAACAAAAAATCATTATACACACTTTATTGTTCTCTGTTGCTTCCATATATGACTTATTGTCTGGAGATATGGGGTAATGCATATAAAACAAATACTCTTCCTATTTTCAAGTTACAAAAAAGAGCTATAAGAATTATAAATCAATCAAACTATATAGAACCAACTAACATTTTGTTTATTAATCTGAATACCCTAAAATTTTATGATTTAGTCGAATATAAAATGGCACAGATAATGTATAAAGCACAAAATAACTTGCTTTGCCGCAGTATTCAGAAGCTGTTTAAAGTCAGAGAGAGTCAATATGACTTAAGGGGAACAGATGTCTTTAAAAAAAACAAGATAAGGACAAACATAAAGCAGAGATGTGTTTCTGTTAGAGGAGTTAACCTGTGGAATAGTTATGACAGTGATTTAAAAAGGTGTAGTTCATTTTCCTTGTTTAAAAACATGTTTAAAAATAGAGTATTAGAAAAATATATTAATCGAGAATGAAAAGAGCAAAAATAATAATTCTGAAACTCTTGATTTGTTTTGCTTTGATGTAGTTATCTAAGGTGGAAAGTTTTTTTGTTTGTTTGTTTGTTTGTTTGTTTTTGCTTTGCTTTGTTTTATTCTTTGCTTCGAGCCCTGTGTACAGGAGCTGCATGCAAAAGATTTTTTGTTAAAAGGGTTGGCGTAATAAGCAAATGCTTCAGCCAATACCTTTTGATTAGCCTTGTCTCATGATTTTTTGCTTTGTGGTAATCTTTATTTTGTATTCTGTATTCACTGAGATATTTGAATGCTAATCAATAAAATCAAAATCAAACACAGTCTAGGAGCCACAGTGGATAAAAGCTCTATCACCCTTAGTTCTCATCTTAGTATGTTCTATAACAAGTAAGCCTTAGTCAGATGATCTCAGGGACCTGCTAGGGACATAGGGCTGTAGAAGATCAGAAATACAAGCTGGTGCCAGTCTGTGCAAGATCAAAACCAGGATCTTAAAATGGACTCTAAATTCAGTAGGAAGCCAGTGTAACTGAGAGAGCAACAGTGTCACATGTGAGTACTTAGAGGACCTGGTCAAAAGCCTAGCTGCAGCATTTTGCACAACCTGCAGACGATCCAGGGAACCTTTGCCTAGACACATAAACAGTGAGTTACAATAGTCCAAGCGGGAAGAAATAAATGCATGTATAGCAATCTCCAGTTCAGAGCGAGATAAAACCGGGCTTAACTTAACATTTCTTAAATGATAAAAACAAGACTGAACCAGAGATTTAATGTGACCATCCAATGTGAGAGTCGAGTCAAAACTTACAACTAAATTCCTGAGAGAGGATTTAACATACAGCGAGAGAGGACCTAGGGCTTTTCACTAAAAATCTGTCAGGAGTGCATACAAAGGACTCCATTTTTCCCCTCGTTGAGTTTGAGGAAATTAACAGCCATCCAACATTTGATCGAATCAAAGCAGTCATTCAGCAGCTGGAGCTTAGATAAATTTGGGGGTTAAAAGAAACGCACAACTGAATGTCATCAGCAAAACAGTGATCGGAAATGTCCTCAAAGAAGCCCAGTATATGCTGGATGGGGAGAAGATATATTGAAAACAATAAAAGCCCCAAAACCGAACCTTGAGGGACACCATAAATAAGGGAGGTATGACCTAAAATTAGAGACCACCATAGGAAAACATCGGTGATATAGATATGAATAGAATCACTCAACTCTGCCAAACATCAACATGAGGTCCAACATAAGCAGAACAGAGCATTTTCCTGCATCATAACTTATCAAAATGTCACTAGAGACCCTAAGAAGGGCTGTTGCAGTGCAGTGAACTCTACGAAAGCCAGACTGAAACCTATCAAAGATGCTATGTTTGTCCAGAACTGTTATTCTGCTTAGCCACAACCTCTTCTAGAAGCTTAGCAATTAACCGTAATTTAGAGATTGGCCTGTAACTGCTGAGGCTTTTTTAAAAGGGGAGAATAGCAGCATTTCTAAAATAAACTGGAGCTATACCAGACGCCAGTGACGAGTTGATTAAAGTGAGCACACATGCACCAATATACTGGAAGACATTTTTGAATAATGATGCAGATATATTGTCAAGCGAACAAGAGGATGCTTTCAATGAAATCACTAGTTTTACCAACTTGGGTAGAGAAACAGGAGAGAACGTATCCAAGATAATGGGCCGAGATGGGGTAGAGACAGATAAAACAAGTACTGATTGTAAAAAAAAATCATTCTTACACTATTAATTTTTTCAAGCAGAAAAGAAAGAAATTTTTCACAATCTTCATTTGAGGAAATAGGTGCAGGTGGAGCAGGAGTAACAATGTCAGTAATGGTGTTGAATAGGACCTTAGAATTACCTCTGCTCTTTGTAACAAAATATGAAAAATAGACAGCCCTCGCATCTTTGATAGCATTATTAAGAAAAGCTAAAAGGTCCTTTAGATAGAGGAGATGAGTTTTCCTTCACCACTGCCCGCTTTACGACAATCACGTGTTACAAATACAACAAATACTGTAATTTAGTTATGGAGGAGATTTGGAGGCAGACACTCTTCTTGTTTTAACCAGACAAATGTTGTCTAAAATGGAAAGGCAATAATCATTGAAAAGATTGGTTGAGAAATCAAAACCATTGTGAGCAGATAGCTGTAAGTTAAAAGCGTTCACAAATTTCTCCACTGTGGTAGATTTCAGGATGCGAGAGCTAACCATCTGTCTAACAGCGGACAATAGCTCATTAAAAGGCAAGTGATAATTCTGTTCTTTGTGATTACAGGAGCTGCCCTCAGATTCAGACCTCAGCACCACCCTGTGGCAACAGACAAATCATCCTTTATGTTCACTTTTTGTAGCAACTCTGAAATTAACTGATGAAAATGGTACAAAGGCTAAAGTACCACATGATGTGCTTGTCTTTAATTTTATCAATAAAACAGCTGCAATTTTCACTGACAAACATTGCAAAAAGCTACAAAGTCAAAGGGATTAATCATCCATGTGTCACTATATATTTGCAGATGCAGAACCTCAGTTTGGTGTTTTAGAAAGATTCTGATTATATTATATTATATTATATTATATTATATTATATTATATTATATTATATTATATTATATATTTTTTGGACAGCTTCAAATAAAGCATGATTAAGGTCAAAGGCTGTCACTTGTAAATTGTAAGTTTTCGCAATTTATTATCAGACAGAATTTCAAATTAGTTTTACATAGCGCCATCGACTTCCATCTCTCTGGCGCAGAGACAGAGGCTCCTGTGTCTCTCTGCTCACTCAAGAGACCTAAATGAACAAAGAATAACACACTCATGCTGTATGAATTTTTGTTGCATGTGGTGGTTGGGGGGGGGGCAAGAGCTGCAACATGAGTTGGGGCTTGTTTGGTTGTTTTGAATGGATCTTCTTCCTTGCAGGGAACTGTTGTTTTGGCAGCTTCCATGTTCTTCTCTGCCACCTGATGTTTTAGCATTTCTTCTGTAGATTTTCTTTGCAATATTGATCCAGTCTTTGACCCATCTACACTCTCCAGGTTGCTTCTTCTTTCAACTGTATTTTCAGCTGGTTATTTTCCCTTCGTCTAATTACTATAAGCTCCTGGAGTTGCTTCAATGTAGTTTCTTCATCTTTCCTTGTTGGTTGAGTTGAGTTTATTAATCGGGAGGGATGCAGAAACAAAACAATGGGTATGGTCTCTGCAGCTGATGGTCCAGTCTCAGTTTCTTTTACATGCTGGCTTTGTGTTGGATGATTCTGCCTCTTCCCTTCTTTCAACATCTGGTTCTTTAGAAAGTCCTTGAGCTGTCTCATATTGCTGGGAGGTGCCCTTTCTTCTTTGAGTTTTGCAGAAATGTTAGTTCCCATTGTAATTTCAAATTTATGTCTAACTCTTATGGTTGTGGGCTTTTAGTCTTAATTTGTTTTGTCTTGATGTTAAATTTAATCTAAATATACCTTATATATTTTGTTTTTTATGTATTTATTTCCAGTTTTTAATTAGTTAATTAGTTATTTACTTTCTATTTTACCCATTTTTTGTTAATATTATCTTTGTACATTTCATTTATTACTTTAAAATCATATATATTTTTAATGTATTATGTCAGTATTTGTTTATGTTTTATTATTTCTCTTGTCTTAATTTTAATCAGTCAATTTATTTTATTTATTTATTTTTTTCAATCCTGATTAAAAAAAAATCGAATCAATTAATTCATTTAGCATTCTTATAATCAGTTCTACTCGTGTCCACCAGGGATCGTGATTGACTGCAGTATCACCCTCACTCTACCAGATGGAGCCAGGGAGGACTCTGCCTCAATCCTGCCACTAGTTGGCACTAATTCACTCTTTTGTTTTAGCTGTAATACCCTTTTTTGCACACTGTATCTCACTAAATAGTAGATGTTTGCTTGCTACTTCTTTACTTTTCCTCAGCATTCTACCAGTTCACTTCCTTTTTTAACAGTTGTGTGATTCTTTAAGTAAAGACGAAAGTAGGAAAGTCAGAAAGACAGAACATCTACAACTACTACAAACAAAGAAACACATTCATCCCACTTTGGTGCCTTTATGGGACAACACAGTCCCACCCCCACCGCAAGGACTTCCCTCTATAAACAAACTACACTACCATAACCACTGTGCAATACTTAATTTTACATGCAATAACCCACAATGCAAATACATAACACTATTTATTTACTTACTTCTTTTTTCTGGATTTTGTATATTCGTAAATTTTTTTCTAAATATAGTTCATATGTAATATGTATATAGTACTGCAGAAACTGTGCACCCCCCACCCCCCTCTTCTCCCACATGTTTACACTGAGTAGGAGATACTCTGTATCTCATTGTACATCTGTATAGTCACAAGGCATTCTTTTCTATTCTATTCTGTTCTGAGTATGATATCCCAAACAGCTTAACACATGTGGTACCACATAATATTCACTATGTTACTTTCATGAGCCTACAGTTAGTACTTATAATAAGTTTAAAAACTTATTATAGATTTTTTTTTCAACTTGAAACTTCTACTTTTACAGTCAAGAAATTTACAGTTCATAAAGAGAGTAATTTCCAATCATTTCTTCTTCATTACAGATTGATCACTCACAACAGAATTACTTTAGCCAAATTACAGAATTAAATTTTACCGACAATGTACAAACCTCAATTTTTTCCTCACACTGAGCAACCATTTCGGTGCCTTGACCAGGCCAAGGCTCAACTTTTACCACCAGTCCAGATTCCAATTCTCTCCTTCATTTTTGCCAGTCAAGCTTTGTGTTGGGCACCAATGTGTTGATCTTTTTTTGTTTTTACAAGAGAAGACAAATAGGCTCAAATTACACATTTTTACAATTTATTATCAAAAGGTAAGAATTTCAGATTAGTTTTACATGGCGCCATGGACCTCCGTCTCTCTGGCTCAGAGTCAAAGGCTGCTGTGTCACTTTGCTCACTCAGGAGACCCAAACGAACAAAAAGCACCTCACCCAGGCAGTATACACTTTTATTGCATGTGGTAAAAACAGGATCTTAACATGATTGGTCGAAAGAGTTGAGGGTGGCCTTAGATCTTATATCGACTCACATTTCTTCCTCTGCACCCCTCTGGACATCTCCATACACAGAGATGAGCCTTCTGTTGGAAACACTCCCATTACCATGGCAACCATCTCTTGCCCTTCGGTCAGGCCTGTAGAATTAAAGAAAGGTGTAAGAGTGTATTCCATAACAGCAGATTTGTGGCCCAGGCTAAATTCCCAAGAGTCTTCCCCCTATTTATCTCTGATAGTGTCTAAGTGTTACAGACTAGTTCCAAAGCTATACATGTGCGCAGCAAAAGGATAAAACACAACCATGTGACACAAACCACAAGGCAGTTGTGCAGTATAGAATAATGGTGGGACATGAGCCTTAAAAGTAAAAAATTACTTCCAACACATGGCTGTTTTTTGGGTGCCACAACAACAACAAAAGCACAAACACTGTGTTTTTCTTTGTTTTTTTTTCACTCCTTCAGCACTTTGTATTCTGACAACACAGTACCCTTCTCTACATTGTAGTTTCTTTATTTCATTTATTTTTTCAATGTTTATTATATTTGTAAAATTTCATTTTAGTATATATAACCCTATACATTTCTGTTCTCACAAAGTAAGAATTTCATCGCACAGCATAACCACTGTGTTCTGCAGTGTAAATGGCAATAAACTTCCTGATCTTGATCTTCAACTGCTTTTTCAGCATCTCTCTGAGACAGGATGCTCCTAATTTCGGAGATGTTCCAAAAATGTGATAAAAGTGTGCTGTGTGTTCAATAAGGACACTAAAGTAAATATCTGGTCAAAAAAGACTCCAAGATTCCTCAAAGTGTTACTAGAGAAAACTATCAGTAGCTAACTGCCTCTATATGAAGTTAGAATTTCACAGCAATAATTATGCATGTTCACATTTTCTACCATAAAGCTTTCGTGCACTTAAGACACAGTTGAGCAGAGCAGAAGACGTGATTGCTTTTAAATGGAATGATGCAGGTGGATGTCTTGGAATTTAGTTTTTAGATCCATAAATATGTGAGATGTGGAAAAAACACACAGACCAGTTGGATTCAGTGCTTGAGATTTTAATGATGAAGATGAAAAAGAAAAGTTCAATCTGGAAAATAAAGATTTACTAAAAGCATTCTTTCCATTACACATTCAGTTTGCTCCTATTGAAAGAGAAAACCAAACTCCACTTTATGTCACTTGTCGTGTCGTTCTTAGCGTTACAGCAAAGAAAACGAAGTAAAGATCTAAAATGGGAAACAGATTTCTGGGATACATGTGATCACTTGCTTCTTTGTTTGGTGAACCATGTCTTCATCCCAGGAATCATCTGACTTTCCTGACGCAGACATATGGGTATCGGTAGTGACAGTTTATATCATTCATACACTTGTGTCCTGTAAGCACCAAAAATCAACATTAAGTGAAACCATGATAACATGAACACATACTTATTTATACAAAGGAAAACATTTAGTTTTTTTGTATGATAGCAATACCGCCTTGAATGTTGACTATACTTTCACAACATAGATAATACATAAATATATAAGTATCATTTGATATATACATTTATTTTCAAAATTATTGAAATACCACAAAGTTTTTTATGTATTATGGTAAGAGAGATACATTAAATACACTGTTTTTTTCAGTTAAAAAAAACCCATTATTTGACACGCCAAACAAGTCTGGAAATTGTTACCATCGCCTCCAGCCCTCTAAAATCACTCTTAATTACTAGATTGTCACTAGACTTACCTGACCAGTTCATGTGCATGCAGTGCTCTCTGTGCCTATAGTTGTTAGGCTCTCCACGACACCAGTACGTAAATCTGAAAGGAGTTCCATCGATCCAAAACCAATGACGCTCCTATAAAACAGAAAATGAACAATAATGGTTAGATGATGGTTAGATTCATCTTTCGAAGTGAACGCCTTTGTTTCATGATCAGTAATATACCTTTTGAGCATCAGAGCCTCCAATCCATGTAAGTGGGTAACTGTGAGTGGCATGATATATGACCCTTTGAATCTCACGGTATTCTCTGAGGTTGCGTACAGATGCTAGGTTTGCATGCACGGACTGACAGTGTCTCTGTAGTGCAGATCAACAGATGCCAGAAAAGAATAGGAGCTAGATTTTATAAAATATTAAAGGAAATAAACAGAGAAGGAATAAATGGAAAAATCCACATCATTGTTTTTACCTGAGCATGAGCTCAATCCAAGTGATAAGGAAAATAGCGGTAGTATCGGTTGCAACCTGATCCAGTCACACCAGTGACATAAGGCTCTCTTCTCAACAAGATGCTCTTCTGAAGACAAGCAAATAATTCAGCAAAAGTGAATAAGGATTTTAAAAGTGTACATATATTTTTTAGTTATTTTAAAATGTTGGTAATATGCATTTCTCTTCAGGGCCTTAAAACAACTTTGTACCACTGATTTAGCTGCACATACGCAGGATATTGATGTGCTGCTCTTCTGTTCAGCGTCACAGAAATGTGATTAATTTTGGTGAAAATCCTGAAAATGTTGCCCAACCTGGTGGCTTTGGCTCTGTCCCACCTTCTTCTGGAAGAGCAGGACAAAGTAAAACATCAGACTTTGAAATTTAACCATCAATGATAATTGATGACAATTATATGACAGTTATATTCATTCTGTTATTTGTATGATTAGTTCACACATATACACATTATGTACGTTAGACTGCAACACTCACCAGCAGTAATGATCAGAGCCATCATTGCACAAAGAAGTACAGACACAATCAGCAGCTTCATTGCGATGTTTAGTATGTCTGTGAAAAACAGAAGGCATCAAGACATCATTCATTTAAAAAAAAAAAGGATAGAATAGATTTTGTAGCAGACCTTTTGGATCATTTTGTAGAATATTTGTAGAACAGATTTCTTTTCAGCACCGACTGGTAGCTTCAGCCTTCCAATGAGAAGGTGCTGAACAGCTCCAAGATCAGTGCTTATATACTGTTTCTTTGGTGCTTCAAAACTAGGAACTAACTTTGAAAAACTGACATGTGTCATGTGATTCATGCTGGTCAGACTTTCACTGCATCTCTTTCTTTGTTCGCCAAAATAATTGCCTCACACTGACCTCTTCTTCTCCTTTTGGCTGACCACTTAATTTTACATATTGACTCGTTCATAAAGAGGTTTCCTAATGCATAATCACAACATTTTTGATGTATTTAATTAGGATTGAATGACTTTTAAGAAACAAAAATAATAACAATCATATTAATGAATGATGATCCCTGGTTTTGCATCCTGTTCTTGATTTTTTGTGAGTTGTTTGACTTTCTGGGTTGTGAGAATGTTTTCTGTTTAGAGTTTGTTTCATGTCTCCTTGGTGAATGGGGTTTTCAGCTTTTTTGTTATTTATTATTTTATTATTCTTTTTTTTAATATATTGTAATGGTGCAGCTTCTGTATTCATTGCTTATGCAATATTTAGTTTCCAGATTATTCACTGTTTGTGTTTTCATGTATTTTTATGTATAGGTTGTTACAGTTTACTTTATATTGTGGAGGTAAACACATACGACACGAGAGCTCTCGATTAACACTTCTCGTTTATTCTCATCACCACACAACTGAACACTTTTCCCTCCAAAACATAGCAACAACACTTCCTGAGAACTGGGTGTGAGTGGAGCCCTCCAGTGGTCCACCACACATGCCCCCCCCGAACACCCAGTAGGGTCATCCCATAGTCCAGAATCCTTGCTTTAATCAAACGTCCAGAAAGGCTGAACCGGGGAGGTGGAGAGCTGGCTGAGGGGAAACGAGCCTGAGGACCAGGCTGGCATGGGCGGCCAGGAGAAGCTGAAGATAGCTCGGGCCCCGCCAGGTGGGGGGTGCTCCCAGAGGAAGAAGCAGGGTTGTCCAGTCCAGTGGAAGGCGGGCGGCCACGGCGGGGGGCCTGAGCCGGCACCAACTGATCATCCTGCAGCACATGTGCCGGTTTAAGTCTGTCAATAGAAACAGTCTCCTGACGACCCCCAAAGTCCAAAAGGAAATGCTTCCGGCCCGGTTGGATAACCCTAAAGGGGCCGTCATACAGTGGACGCAACGGAGGCCTATGAGCGTCATGCCTGACGAAAACAAACTGCGAAGAGTCCAACGACCTCGGAACAAAGGTGTCGGGCAGACAATGGTGCACTGGGCCAGGAAGAGAAAACGAGTCTCTCGGGGGATGACCTTGACGCCCAGGCCGTCAGCCATGGCAGACCAAAGCTCGGAAACGAACTGGGGGCCCCTGTCTGAGGTGATGTCGGTGGGGGGACCGAAACGCGAAACCCACGTTGACAAAAATGCGCAAGGGATGATGGGGATCTACGGAGACATTCACAGAAGTGCTAGCTTGCATTGGTGTTATGTCGGTGTGCAATGCCGTTTTTCGCTGCGTGGTCTGTTTTAAATGCAAAGTGTGGAACAGTTAAGACACCAGGAGTTGCTGCAATCAACTTCACCGTTCATCTCAGAGGGATCTGTATTCCGTTTGATACAAAAGAGAAAGTGGAAACTATCAGGACAGAGTTTTGGTATGATTGTGTAACAGTTAGGCCTGCGTATCGTCACTGATTTCTAGAATCGATTCGCTCCACGATTTGATCAGGAGAAATTTTGCCTCAGACAGTCAGAAATATTATAATTCAGATCATGGATCAGTACATTTCCATATTTTTATATCTATAAAAAGAAAACTGACACTTGCGAGACTTTATCAAAGGTGTGAGCATCACAGCAGATGCCTTTGTGTCAAAGTAGCTGAGGATAAAACAGAAAAACGATTTTATAAAAATATTCTGCAGCAGATCAAAAACAAAAGAAAACCATTCATCAACATATGAACATTACCTGATGCTGCTGAAGTGTAGCAGAGCAAAGTTACAGAGGTTTTAGAGACACGGCTAAGCGTTTTGCATTTTGCATAATTTTAAAAAGTTTACATTTGTTCAGAAGCCTATTGAACGGCAGAAATTAGGTTTTCTTTTCGGAAGTAAGTAAAAGGGAAAAAAAAAACAGCGGCCGACAGCTTTAGCAGCTTGTTGGTTTCAGGCTTTTAAGAATGAAGGACAAAGTAAAGTTCAGTGCTGATCAGGCACTCACATATGTTCACGTGTTGGACACAATTGAACATAGTGAGTTAGAGATTAAATCATACGTCTTGTGAAATAATGCTTGAACTTTATCTTTGAAAGATGTTCCTTCTTCAGAATTTTACAAAGGCTGTCGGCTAATTGATGATAGCATGATAAAGAGTTTATGTGCAGGCCACAGACTTAAATATGCTCTTCTAGTAAAAATACCTTAAATATAATCCTTTTCAATGAAATTATTATCCTGAAGTGACCCCCAAATATACAAAAATTTCAATATGGTCTAAAAAAAGAAGCAAGGTTATTGGGGTTTTAACAAACATTGATGTGTCTTGAAATTCATATAATGTGAAATAATGTCTGAACTTCAGATTCAGACAGTGTTTCAAAAGCTGTCACTTCTGTAACAGCTAGGGCTGAAGGTTAATACTGCTAATAACCATAATAATGAGTTTATCTACAATTTAGACTTAGACATCCTCTTCTTGGTTATCTGTTTGTGTTGTATGGTTAAGAAAACAGAAAATAATGGCCATGAATGTCTGATGCTTGGTGTATCTTTCGTTTGTCTTATGAACTGAAACCAGTGGTCCAGTATTAAAAGATTACTTAAATGCCTATATGACCCATGTAGGATTTACTGATAGGAAACCACTCATAAGTACCTGATTTTTCCTTTGAATCATCTCTGAATCTTGTTTCTTTATTGTTTTATTTCCCATACAACACTAAAAAACAGAGAGGACTGGCATATTAGGAATACTGTTGGTGGATACCCACATAGTGAGAGAGTTGAAGAGTGAGTTGTTTGGGATGGCATTAACTGCCCTATTACAATACCTCCTCAATAAACCGTGGTAAGAGCAAAATGTCTGGCACTTAAGAGTCCATGCGAATGTTACACTGGTGTCAGATTTTTAAAAAAGAGAGAGAGTTATTACTAGTGGCATTACTTGCTGGTTGGAGACACAAGACCCAATGATGTTGCCGGTCAAGATTCAGCTGTCTCTCTGAACTCTCTCCAGGTTTGACTAGACATTAGAACTTCCAGCGGGACGGCGTTGACGTCACATGGCACCCTGTCACGTGATGTAAACAAACATGGCAGTGCACCCGGACAGCAAGCTGCTGCAAAACTAAGTACACCTAAATTCAATGGCAAGGCACCATGGGAAGTGTTTATTGCAGAGTTTGAACTGTTAGCTGCTACAGCTGGCTGGTCTGAGGAGCATAAAGCTCTCCAGTTGGCTTTGTGTGAGGATGCAGCAGCGAACCTTCTTCTGCTGAGTGAGGAGGGAAGTAAAGACTATATTGCTCGGGTTGGGGCACTTCAGGTGGCATAATGGGCAGGATTACCACCCGGTGCTCCTGAGGTTAAAGTTCCACAACAGATACAGATTGCCTGAGGAGCCCTTGTAGTGTATTTTGGCCCATGACATTAAGTGTTTCTGAAGGGCTTTTGACCACTGCCACTTTCAGAGCGCCATATACAAACTGAGCTTGCAGGATCAGCCCCACTCAGCGCAGCCCTGGAGTTAGCATTGGATTGGGACATGGTTACGCGATCCTAGTGAGAGCTGCTGCAGTCACCTTCCCCTCGGGCTGGTCCACGATGTTGACCACAGAGCTGCTGGGGATGTGGACAAGCCGGACACCTATTTGGGCATTGCCCAAGGCTTGCAGCGGTGCAGGGAAATGCCCAGTGAGACCAACAAGAAACATGCTATACGCTGGACCCAGGTTGGCAACTTTTGCCATGTTCCGGTGATGTTCACAGGTGTGTCCTGTACGGCTCTCCTGGACACTGGATCCAATGCATCATGGGTTCAACCCGACATCATTCCAACTGAAGTTGCTGTGCAATAAACTAATGTGCAGCTTAAGACAGTGACTGGTGACCTGGTCCCCATAAGAGGGAGGGGACTGTTTTAGTTTAAGGTGGGAGACCTCAGTGTGAATTTTTGCTGCTTCTGTGGCTGATGTGCAGGATGCTTGCATCCTTGGACTGACTTTTAACGGGCCATTGGTGGTGTGCTAGACCTGGGCAAAGGCTTTCTAATACTCCTGGATGGGAAGAGGGTCCAGCTTATTCCCCCCCAGGTCTGCCCAGCATCTGCTGCTGTGTCTGCCTACACCTCAGAGACCCCTGTGTACCCACCAGTTGAGCAACAAACTGAAGAAGAGGAGAGGCTCTTAGCAGTGAGGAGCATTTGGTCAAAGAACTGTGAGGGACTGCCTCCACAGCAGCAAGACAGTCAATAGCAGTACTAGCAGGAGTTCAAAAACAATTTTGCCCTTAAAGACAATGGTAAGGGCATGACACTCTTGACGGAGCACAACTTTTACACCAGGGATGCTCAGCCTTTTAAAGTGTGCCTCAACCGCCTTCCCTTGGCTCATCAGGGGGCTGATGAGCCAAGGGAACTGTGTGAAATGATGTAGGCAGGAATCATAGAGCCATTTGAAAGCCCATAGGCCTCTGCTGGTGCCCAAGAAAAACAGCTCAAGGATGCGTTTTTGCATGGACTACACAATACAGTGACTTTTACCGCCTCTCCAGACTAAAGTCAGCCTTCTGCACCAACAGGGGACTATGGCAGTTCAAAGTCCTGAGCTTTGGCCTGTGCAACGCCCCCGACAACTTCAAGAGGCTTATGGACAGTGTGCTGGATGGTGTCCCATGACACCAGTGTCTGGTCTACCTAGATGACCTTCTGATGCACCAGAGTTTGTGATTTCATCTGGACCCAGGACTTTCAGCAAGCATTCAACATCTTTTGCAGATCACTGACAGTCTACAGTCCTTGCCCCTCCTGACCCCACCCTGACTTTTATTCTGGACACTGACCCGAGTAACGTGGGACTGCGAGTTGTGTTGTCACAGGTTGGGCTCGATGGTAAGAAGGTGGTGGTGTACTTCGGCTGGGTCCTGAATAAGAGTGAGCATCACTACTGTTCCACACGATGAGGGCTCCTAGCTGTAGTGATGGAGTTAAGACACTGACCATGCAGCCCTCCAGTGACTGATGTCTTTCAGGGGCAGATGGCTTGCTGCTGGAGGAGCTTCAGGTCTGTAATTTCGCTGTGGCGCACAGAGCAGGGGCACGCCGTTCCAACGTGGATGCTCTCCATGCCCATGTGCTGGAGCCAGCTGCCGTTACTGTTTTAAGTGAGAAGGGATGGAGCGGGAACCTTATGGCGACAGACACACCTCTCATGAAGGTTGCTCCTACTGGTGAATGTGGCAGAGTGGATGGCACGTCAGGAGCAAGACAGCAACGTGCTGCCAGCCCTGCAGTGGGGCGGCCATCTGCTGCGACCGGTTGGGGTGAGAGAACGAAGCTGAACGAAGACAGGATGAAAGTCATGCTGTGGAAGAGAGACAGAGATTAATAACAAGTGTGATTCAATGCAGTGAGGTCTATTAACACATGTCCTGTGTCTCTACTCTGTGCCTTCCTGTCCCACGTTTCAGGTCTCTATGTTCTGTGTCTTCCATGTCATCCTTGCCTGTGTGTTCACGTGTTTTGCTGTTTTGCTTTGAAAGTCCATGTCCTAGGTCATGCAGTTACTGGGGATAGTTTAACTGGAAACTCTAAATTGCCCTTAGATGTGAATGGGGGTGTGAATGGTTGTCTGTGTCTGTGTGTTAGCCCTGCAACAGACTGGCGACCTGTCCAGGGTGTACCCTGCCTCTTGCCCCAAGACAGCTAGGATAGGCTCCAGCTCCCCTGCGACCCTGAAAAACAATAAGCGAGGGGAATGGATGGATGGATGGATGGATGGATGGATCTTTTTTTTCTTAATGTGGCCCTAATATTCCTTTTTGTGAACAGATGTTAGATAATCAGAGCAAAATTATACAGGAGCATATCATCTAATGGCAGGATATATTATGATTCATATTTCTTTATGACTAAGTGGGAACATGTAGAGTAACAGACCAAGGACAGACCGTTGAGGAGTCCCTGATACAAATTTTGTACAGATCTAAAGCTGCTTATAAAAACTTCTACATTTGAGAATGTGACATGTTAAATCGGCTGAATCATGAAGCCTTTGAATTAATATGTCATGATCAACAGTGTTGAAGGCAGCAGTGAGATCGAACACCAGTGTTCAATACTGAAATCGCCTGGAACAATAATGCGGTCAGAGACAATGGTTTTTGGAAATACTCCTGAGCCCATACATTGATTTTCAATCACAGAATAATGCCTGTTTTTAAACAGTGTACTGCCTGAAGGTCAGAAGATCACAGGCAATATTGATTTTTTGCCACAGAGACTTTACCATATTCTTAGAAACATTTGATGATATTAAATAGTGTAAACTATGAGATATTCAAAGTCACAATTTTACTTTTAGATTTACTCTTCTTTTAAAACTATTCTGAAATTGTTTCAAAAGTCACAGTAATCGTGACTGGTTCACTTCCAGCAGGAATATTATAAGAGAGATGAGTAGTCCTCCTGAATAATCCTGAACAGACATCAAGGAGAAAATATCGGTAATGGTTGTTCAGTTCAAGGATGTATTAACTGCGGGCTACAGACATGTCTATTTGTCATAATAGGTAAATATGCATTTATTTCCAACTAGGACACTCACTGGTAGAGCTGTGTTCTTTCTTCCGAGAAGTCTGGGTTTGCTTGCATTATGTTTATAATTACAATACAATACATTTGTTTTTTTGTTGCTTTTCTCTTTTTGTTGAGGTTATTTCCTTAGCACACTTACAAATGTTTTTATGGCTGATGGGGTATTGTCATCACACCACTGGGTGAGCAAGCAGCGTGGATACCCATTTTTCTGAATGCAATAACTTGAGAACAAGTTGGCGTAGGATTTTTACATTCATACCTTTGGTGCATCTACTAATAACCTCAGATGATTTTGAATTCTGGTGACCTCTACCTCAAGGTCAAAATCAAAGGCCAAGTTTTTTGAAAATCTTGTGAACCATTTACATGCATCTACTAAGAGAATGAGGGGTAGCTCTGGTCACCACCAGTATTTTTATTTATTCCACAAAAATGGGGATTTTATATTGATTGGTCCATGTGATTGAATTAAATACTCCCCCAAGCTAATATTAACCTCATAGGTGCTGGATGATTCGTTGTCTAAATTGTAAGAGCATAAATTCTTACAATTGAAATAAGGTGTACTTTCTGTTTTACATGATTTAGGGGATCTGTGATACCAAAATCACAATGTTTGTGATTAGTGTTTGAAAACTATAGGTTATGTGAGTTTGATTGTGTGGGTAAGCTGCAAAGGAAATCGTCTGAATCTCGAAAAACAAGGTGAATGCTGTAATTTCACTTAATGAAATATGCACATAAATATATTTGAAATATCTTCCCATTTAAAAAAAACTAAAGAAACAAACCTAATTTAAATCTGGCAACTACGTAAAACTGATGTAACATGTGACTCACAACGACTCACAGACAAATTTGATTCAATGCTTAAGAGTTTAATGATGAAGGTAAGAAAGAAGAGTTCATGCAGGGAAATAAAGTTTTCCTAAAAGCATTCTTTCCATTACACATTCAGTTTGCTCCTATTAAAAGAGACAATCAAGCTCCAGGTTACGTCGCTTGCCCATTCATTCTTTATGTAGCGTTACAGCAAAAGAAAAGAAGTTAAGATATAAAACAGATTCTTCTGGGGTAATTGAGATTATTTGCTTCTTTTTTTGGTGAACTATGGCTTCATGTCAGACAAGGAATTATCTTCTTTTCCTGATGCAGACAAATACACCTGCGTCCTGTAAGCATCAAAAATGAAAAGTGATTGAAACCAAGATCATGTAGACACGTGCTAATCTATACTAAACATTTTGTTAAACAATTCGCTTTGTATAATAGCATTGATTGCATTTTCACAACACTCAGTTAATATATATGGCTGTCATTTAAAAAAATGTATATATATAATACCTGTATTACTTTCCTGTCATTCTTACTAGTTTTCACACCAAACTACAGATGGACCGATCCGATATTACGTATCGGTCCGATACTGACGTATATTACTGGATCGGATATCGGAGGGAAATAAAAATTGTAATCCGATCCCTTAAATATCAAAAAAGCACCTCACAAAACTTGCGACATGGCATAACTCGGCTCATAACCATAGCACGTAGGAGCAGTGTGGTCACGTGATAGAGCGGCTGTGTGTATTTGTAGCCTCGCTAGCAATCCGGCATTTCATCTCCGAGGAAGTGATCCCAGAGAGAAGTAAAGCAAGTGTGTACATTCATCTCTGAATGTTTGTAAAGCATTCCCGCGTTAAGCTTAACAACCGATATATGGAGTGACAGCCTCTTCTCTCTCCCTCCCTCTCCTGCTGCTACTTCAATCATGAAACTGATCAATGATCAGCTGATCGGCTTTTCTGTCGTGAGTCCGTCTCTCTTGTTTGTTTATTGCCCACTTTGCGCCAGAAAGAGGAAACCAGCGGCTGAACAACAACAGCACATTTAACCTTGATAAGCTGTTGTTAGAATGTATTTAATATTACTTTCTACACGTAGCTGACGGCTGGTAACTGTGCAGGGGCGGATCCAGCAAAGTTTAGCCAGGGGGGCCGATAGGGCATTAACAGGGAAAAGGGGGGGGCACAAAGACATACTTGTCTTTCTTATTCTTGTTTAAATTGTCTAGCTTTTAATAAATAATTATCTGAATCTTACACCCAAAGTTTTAATCTGATGTAAATGTACTATAGTAAGCTATAGTACTTTTTCCTTTGGGAAGGTACGATCTGTGCAGTCTGCAATTCTGTTAAAAAAAGATGTTGAATCTATTTAATTATTCTTAAAAAATAATTGATTTCTGTGCATTATTTTTTCACACTGCATCAAATTAAAGTTGATTACGTCGATTAAGCATCATGAGGTGGAGGGTGGGTTGTTCCCTATTTTATTTATTTTTTTTTTTTTGTGCTGGGAGTTTTAGAGCCCTATTAGGTAGGCTGCTTACTCTTTAAAATACCAGAATAGGGAGGATGGGGTAGGTTTAAGCTTATTAGATTGATCAGTATTGCTGAACTATGAAATATTTTGGGTGCAGTATATTTTTTGCATACAGGTATTTCAAACTTGAGTATGAACTTATACAAAAAGCAGCAAGATATTTAAAAAAAAGAGTTTTATTGATTAAAAAACACACCATATCGGATTCATATCGGTATCGGCAGATATCCAAATTTATGATATCGGTATCGGTATCGGATATAAAAAAGTGGTATCGTGCCATCTCTAGTATATAGTAACTGTTAAGTCTAATATACCCTAGTAAGCTTTTTCCTTTGGGAAGATACCATCTGTGCAGTCTGCAATTCTGTAGAAGAAAGATGTTGAATCTATTTAATTATTCTTGAAAAATAATTTATTTCTGTGGATTTTTTTTCACACTACATCAAATTAAAGTTGATTACGTCGATTAAGCATCATGAGGTGGAGGGTGGTTCCCTTTTTTTTTGCTGGGAGTTTGCAACCCTATTAGTTACGTTGCTTAATATTTCTGCTAAGTACTCTTTAAAATACCAGAATAGGAAGGATGGATTAGGTTTAAGTTTATTAGATTGATCAGTATTGCTGAACTATGAAATATTTTGGGTGCAGCGTATTTTTTACATACAGGTATAACAGAATAGCTTTAGTGTTGTTGTTTATTTAAACTTGAGTATGAACTTATACAAAATGCAGCAAGATATTAAAAAAACAGTTTTATTGATTTTCTTTTTTTTTTTTTTTTTTTTTTTAAACCTGTCCCGTTTGGTTCTTTTGCCATCAGAATTGTTGTCTAAAGGCGAAGAAAGATGCCCAACGGATTTACTTTACCAAATGGACCATCCCAGCCTTGCCGTAATGGTCCATTTGATTTACCTTTTATTGTTTATTTTATTTTATTTTATTTTATTTTTTTTACTTGCTAGATACGGGACAGGGGAAAAGAAAAGGGAGAAAGAAAGAGGGGGGAAAAAACAAAACAAAACAAAAAAAAAACAGCGGAGAAGAGGGACGGGGATAAAGGGCAAAAAACAAAAACCAACAAAATAAGCAGACAAAAAATACATATATCGATCACCTGGATCACCTGTTGAGAAAGAAAAAAGAAAACAAGCAGAAGAAAACGAGAGTAATAGAATAAACAACATCACAATGATATATGGGAATATAACACTAAATACTTAATATTAAACATTATTGTGCAGCACGTAAGATCGACAGCGCACAGTGTGCTTTGAGGTAGGAGCCAAAAAGGGTGTAGTTTGTGTGTGTGATCACCTGTGTGTACACCTGTGAGCATGAGCGCGCTTGTATTTAAAAGGTTCCTTAATGTAATGATCTGCTAGAGGGTGTGGGGGGCCACAGTCCCATCCTCCAGGGCATGAAGCAGGTATGGAGGAGATCAAAACTCCAGACATCCAGAGGCCCCCAGAACACAAGAGACCAAGGAACACCAACAGAGGGGCAGCCGCGCCACTGTCCCAGAAAGAGCTGAGGAGAGTCCCAGATGAGGGATCACTCAGCAGCCGCGGAGCAGAAGCCAGGGGGGGTTGCAGTGACGTGCCCGTGAGCTCCGCCGGCAGCCAGCTGTGCCTGAGTGACCGAGCCCCAGGCCGAGGGCACCCCACCCCCGTAGTGGCCCGAGCGAGCCCCAGGTTCCAGGCCCGGATAAGCAGCCACCAAGGAGTGAGCCGGTGTGTACCCGGACGCCCACCCCCGGACACAAAGAACCACCAACACATCGATGTCTGAGGGCGTCTGCCACCGGCAGGGGAAGTGGTGGGGGGAGATAGGCCTCCAAACCTTGCAGGGCCTGAGATGTCCCCAGAGAGGTGGCGTCTGATACCCAACCTGACATATAGACACAGACATACAGGCACACTCAAATACAAACATCCATTCCCACCCTCATGCTCTCATAGGCAATTACTCCACACTCAACCAACGTGGAGACAGACATAAAGAGACGCTGTACACACAATCACACTCCCCAAGCGTACTCTAAGAACCGGGTCTAGGTACCCTTGCCCCTGGAGGGGGAAACTGCACCCAGACCCAGGTGGTGTTACCCTTTTCCCTGCAGTGGGGAGAAGCAGACTGCCCCGACTCCGCAGCAGCAGGGAGGCCCCACACACCAGACCCCAGTCGGACGGCCAACTCCTCCTCCTAGCCCCCCCGCTCCAGCAGGCCGCAGAGACCGGGGGTGTGAGAAGACTCCAAACCTCCCTCTACCCGCTCATATGTAGTGTTGATGTATATGTGTTCTAAGGTGCAATTAAAACCCAGGAGGGCATGGAGCTACCTGCCAGAGAGTACGTGTATTTAAAATTGAGAGGTGGGCAACGACGCCAGGGGTGCGGTGTACACCCTGATGGTAATTTGGAGTCCGTGTTGTGAGCCCACCCCCAAGATCCTATATGTATGTGTTATGAGAGTGTGAGTAATGTGAATGTCTAAGTTGTGAGATAAAATTGAGGCAGAAGGGGACAGAGGGGGGGGGTGCCTCCTCTGCACCCTGGTGACACACCCCTACCCCAAGGCCCTGCATGTGTGGGTGATTGTGGTGGAGCGGGAAGAGGGAGGCAGCTGGAGATGGGGAGGGAAGAAAGGGAGGGGCAAGTGACCCCTCCCTGGGGCCAGCTCCCCCGCTGACCCCAGTAGGCACCCCCATGCTCTGCAACCCGCCAGGGAAAGGGGGCCCAGGCCCATCCGGACCAGGGCCCAGTGCAGCAGCGCCGCCCGGCCCCACAGAGCCCGGGACAGCCCACCCGACCCCACTACAGAGAAAACTGCACCCACCCCATCATCCACTCATCTTCCAGACTACACAAGACAATAGACGCCCAGGCTGAGATCTTCCTCCACCTCTCCTATATCTCCCCCTCCTGCAGAGAGAATTCCTGAGGAGAGGAAAGCTCCTGCAAGATGTGACAACCTCCCCCACCAGTTGAAGAGTCCCCCAGGTTGCTCGATGCACCGGCGGCGCCCTGCGCCAGGACTGGGCCCCCATATACCCACCCGCCCACAACCCCAGCAACACACCAACCAGGACCCGAGCCCCCGAGGCCCGGCCAGGGCCCCAGCCCAGAGACGGAGCGCCCCCAGAACCTCACGGCTGTCCCGGACCCACCCAGGGGCAGCCAGGCTACCAGGTCAGTAACCCACGTCCATCAGCACAGACCCTCCCCTAGCCCCGCTGCACGCAGCCACGAGGAAACCGTCACCTAAGAGCCAACAGAGCCCTTAATTGGCCATGACCGCTACCCCGGGTTGAGCCCCCCAAGGAAGATGCTCCTGGGGAACCCCCCCGACGCCCTAAGCCTGTCCCTACCCCCACACCAATCACAACAGTGAAGGTGGGACCAAACTATGACCCCCCACCCCCACTAGGTGATGGAGCTGATCAAAGGAGCCCAGAGCAATTGATCTGATGTGGTGGCAGAGGGAGGGAGAAACATTAATACCTAAATATTTTATATTTGCCGATTGCAGTGGAGTAGAAGAGGAATTATGGAAGGAGCAATTAATCGGAAGGACTGTAGATTTTGACCAGTTAATTGAGTAATCTGATATTCTTGCAAAAGAGTTTATCAATTCAATCACCCCAGAGATATTGGTTTGTGAATTTTGGAGAAAGAGTAGCACATCATCCGCATAAAGGCTGATTTTTATGTTCCACGTTCTTGCATTTTATGCCCTTAATTACTGAATTCTGTCTAATTGCTGCTGCTAGTGGTTCAATAAAAATTGCAAACAGTGAAGGGGAGAGTGGGCATCCCTGCCTGGTGCCCCTCAGGAGACAGAAGCTGGAGGATGTCTGGTCATTTGTTCTGACACAAGCTGTTGGGGAATTATATAATATTTTTAACCAGCTGATGAAAGAAGATCCAAAACCAAATTTGTGTAAAGTTGCAAATAGAAATTTCCAGTTAACTCTGTCAAACGCTTTTTCTGCATCTAAAGAAAATATTGTAGTTTCAAGGTTTTTACTGTATGAGTAGTCTATCAAATTAAGTAATCTACGTGTATTTGTTGATGAGTGCCTACCTTTTATGAAACCAGTTTGGTCAGGATGAATTAAGAGGGGGGTTATTTTCTCCAGTCTCTTCGAGAGAGCTTTGCAGATTATTTTAAGGTCTACATTTATAAGGGATATTGGACGATAGCTTGAGGGATATACAGGGTCTTTGCCTGGTTTTAGCAGGAGATTAATGTTTGCAGAATTCATATTTGATGGGAGTGTGCCATTTTCTTTGATTTCCAACAGCGTTCTGTAAAAAATTGGGGCTAAAATCGTCCAGAATTCTTTGTAGAATTCTGCAGGAAAGCCGTCTGGACCTGGAGCCTTATTATTGGGCATACTTATCAGGGCTTCCTGGAGTTCACCTGGTGTCAGTGGTGAATCCAATGCCATTGCTTGAGAGTCTAATAATTTTGGGAGAGTTATGTTGTCTAAAAACTGATCAATTTCCTTTTTAGATGGGTTTATTTGTGGTGAATACAACGTTTTATAGAAATCCCTGAAGATGTTGTTTATTTGTTTCGGGTCATATACTGTATTCCCAGATGAGTCTTGAACAGCACATAGAGTTGTTTTTTCTTTATTTATTTTTAGCTTTATTTATTGATTAAAAAACACACTATATCGGATTAATATCGGTATCGGCAAATATCCAAATTTATGATATCGGTATCGGTATCGGACATAAAAAAGTGGTATTGTGTCATCTCTAGTCTCGTTAATAATGTGCTGATCAAGTGTATATTTTTTTATAATGCACAGTTCACATCTGTCATCAACACAGAAACACAACCTTTTTATTTCAATAAAACAATAGGTGCATTGTGTGGACATCATCATATTATCTGTATTGTGCCTTCTAGATGACGAGGAAGTCCCCCATAGTGTCACACCAGGTCAAACAGGACCCACAACAAGCAAGAAGAGTGATTACATAAAGTAGGCAGTTCTTTTATGCCTTTAGGCTTAACCTAGACTTTACATACAGGTGCATCCTTATTGAGAAAACTGTATTGAAAACATACTTGGTTAGAGGCAAGACTGACATATAATCAAATAATGTTTGTGGAAATGCACAAAACAGCAATAAAGTAAGACCAAAATCGTGCCACATGCACTCCTAATCTGGCATACCAGATCCAGTGCTTTGTGAACTGTGTGCTGGTTGAAGCTAGAAGTCTTGGCAGAACACAGGGACACAGGGAAGTGGTAAGCCTTCACTTCCACTTCCTCCTTAAGAATGACTTGGTGACTTTCTACATCTGACATGTGGCTTTAGCCTCAGTTATCATGCATTTAAGCATCGTAGCTACTTTTAGGACGCTTTTGCATTTATGTTGAAAAAGAACCAATAACAAGAAATCAATTTCTCTAGTTTTATATGACATAAAGCAGCCATACTTTCAAATGTTGCTCAACTAAGTACTTTGGGTAGCCAGGTGCCTACCTAAAGTACGGTACTTTAATGTCCATCTGAGAGGTTTTGGTTCTTTTCAAAGATTTGGCTCTTTTTGCTCGGCTCCCTTAGGAGAGCCAGCATTTGCTACTGCTGGTAAGAATAAATATGGCGTTTAAAGCTGGGACAAATGTTATTAGCCATTTTCCATTTTGGAGGACAAGAGTCACTGGCTCCTTACCCAGCTTCTCATTAACACTTATCTATTTGCCTTGGGTCATTTGTTTTGAAATAAATGCACTCATTTTCCTAAATGTACAATTCTTATTGAATTGCTGAAAGCCAGTGTATACCTGCAGTTTTCGGCAAGACAATGGCTCCTATAGAAGTACTCAAAATGGGAAACTGCTCTGGGGTGAGTGTACCCATATGGAAAAGAAATAGGAAAAACTTATAAAAGACTTGCATCAGCTTTAGCTTGCTTCATATAGTGAATCATATAAGGCTTATATGATTTACTCATGAAAGTGGCCACTTTCTCATTACTTTCATATATTGTTTTAAGAAGTATCCAAATCATACAAGTTCCATTTATATAATGTTCCAAGGGATCTTATATCCTATTTCACTCTTGTATGCTTTTCATACAAGTTTCACACAAGACAGATACAAACTTTATAAGATTTATATATATCTTTAGAGGCTGGAGGAAAGAGGGAAGATCTCTCCCAGCTGCACCGATTTCTGACCTCACTGGAGGCTCTGGTGAGCCCGTCCAGCCGTTTTCCTTATGTTTTGGCAACACGTTCTAACTCCCAACTCGTCAAATGACGTATGGTCAGGCTCCCTCTGCTTCACTTATGGACGCGCAGGGTACCCCCCTCGCGTCGAGAATTGATGTGCAGGGTCCTCGTATTGAATACTATGCTGCTCCCTAAACGTTGTTTATTGACGACAAGAGATTGCCGCGGAAGAGCTTGTTGTCCATATATTTATATATTTCCGAAATCACATTTTAGTGACGTGCACTGAACACAATATATTATATAATGTAAACAACTACCTGAGAAACAGCAGATACAGCAGATAAATTAATTATAGGCTATTACTTTTGTATCGTTTATTGCATTTATGGAGGGAGAGGTGTATGCTGGGTAATGGCACAGCTAGCGACCGGGTGACTTTATTCACCCGCTTCGGATGTTATCAGTCCATACAATTAGGGCTGGGCCATATTATACCGTTCACGATAATACCGGTAGAAAGCTAGGGAACGATAAGAAAATGACATATCGCGATAGAATATGGGTAAAACACGCATGCGCAGTGCCGAAAAAGCACGGAGAATGCACGGTAACGGAGAATGTGAATGGGGAAAGTAGATTGTTGAGTGAAAAGGATGAGCCAGAATTGTTTTGTAAAAATGGTGCAGCTTAACTGGTTTGGTGTTTGTCCGTCAGATACACAAAAGAGCACTTTTTTTTGTAGAACATGCAAGTGGGCCGTCATTGCCGTATTTGTCGGACTAAACTCCGTCCTTTAAAGTCCCGAAGTCAAACGAACATCACTGAGAGTTTAAAACTGTCTAAATTCTTTCACCTTTAATGAAATGACCAGCGTTGCTACTTTACCAGGTGTAACTATTTAGTTTAACTTCCAGACATCGATGAAAACAGAATTCATTACATTTAATGGAGTTAGAAGTTAGCGGAAGTTAGCTCGCTAGTTTCGCTAGTTACCTAAACATGATATAGCATGTTCTGACTAAGAGATTTCTGAACAAATTCAAACGTACAGCTCTGCTATCACTTCCAACATAAATGAAGACAGGAAACTAAACAGCAGTGACATTTGTAGGGTTACTGAAGTTGGGCTAGCTGGTATATAATGATGTGCTACGTGATCGCTAGCGACACAGCTATGTTAGCATAACATAAACAGTGAAGCTGGAGGATGAACGCTAACTTTTTTCCACTCGATAAAAGTTAACGTGAGGGTTCCTGATGGTTAGAGACAAATGCAGTCGCATGGCAGGATGCTGTAAACGGACCAAAATTCAGTCAGGAGAACAACTGAGATAATCCATCCACAATAGAAGGTTAGTCATTAATATACTGCAACATGGGAATAGAGCAGCTGTGATAGAATACAGCATTATTGAATCAATGGTACAGAAGTGGAGGAAGCAAGAAGAATGAGTTGAATAAAGTTTGATTTATCTGACTGCTTTGTTTCGCTTAATATGCCTTATAATCCCATGCACCTTATAGTCCGAGAAATACGTATTTGACTTTTTTATTTGGCACACTGCAGTATAATGTTGCAAAGCACCTCTTTTTAACTTCAGTGGATATTATACATGGTTATGCTCAGGATATGTCAGCCCATTTCTACTGGAAATGCCTTTTGGTTAAACTTTCAGCAAGGAATTTGCATTTGCACTGTTAAATGTTTATATAGTTTTAATGCCTATAAAAACAGCTACTTGTTTAAGTAAAATGAATGGATCGGGGGTTTTTGCGCTAGTAAAGTTGTATTTTGTCTTGCAGAAATTACATCGTCAGTTATATTATTATCACAAATTTTCAAATATATATCGTGATATATATTTTTGGCCATATCGCCCTGCCCTACATACAATGGGCGTTATTAGCAGAAATCAGTCCCATAGATCTGGGCCATCTCCACCTGCTAGATTGTTCAGAAGGTTGTTATCATCCATCCAGATGGAGGATCACTAACAGGAGCGTGGAAAGACTCCAGAATCCACTCTGGTTGGAATCCGGTGGATAAAGCAGTGTTACAGGTAAGGCCATTTAAACGGACAGCATTTTAAAAAATATTAAAAGTCAGCGAGTATCAATAATGTTGAAGTGGTTATGTTAGTAATACACCGAGTGCTAATATAACAGCTTTAAGATGCATTTGTAGATATTATTACCTGTTTTACCGTCTTTATGGTGCTAGCTTAAAGTTACGGTGGAAACTTTAGCTTATATTGTAGTAAAGCTGTTACTGTTTAAACGATGTTAGGACAGAAATATTAGCTCCTGTCATGACTGATGAAGTTACTAGTTAATAAAGTTTCCAGTAAAGTGATTAATCGCAGCCACAGATTGACAGTAAATATTTCGATTAGCTTCAATGCCTCTGTAATAAATATGTGCAAGTTTCAGTGCTTCGTTTAAACTGTATGATACTTATACTGACCCAGGGTCAGCGTAAAATACAATCCTAGCTGTGTGAACAAAGCCTGGCTCTTTTAATCCTGCATGACAAACCTCAGGATGCAGGTTATTATGACTCTTTCCTGCTGGCACACCTGAGAGTCAGCTAATCATGCAAAGACTGACAGACTCTGTAATACTGTAAATGATCAGTGACTCAGGTTAACACTAAACTTTAAACGGTACCTCTGTGTCTCTGTGTGTGCTGAACATCTAGGATTGAGTCAGGCTGCATCAGCTGAATGTGTTATATGTTAATATCAGTATTTTTTATTCAGGTGTGGGGAAAATACGTAAGATTACAGTGAAGAGATGTACCAGATTAATCCCTGGCCAAAGGTATCGTACTTAAATTAGACTACTGATCCAGCCACATCAGCCTTTTGTGAGGTCTGTTTAAAGTAGATTTAAAATGAACTCCAGGTTCCTGAGAGGTGGACTGTGAGCACAGAAACACATGTTCATACATACAACTGCAGCAAGCTTACATTAATTTTAAATAGTTACTCTGATGTCTGTCTCTCTGTTCGTCCTCTGACAGACTGGTACCTGTCCAGGTGTGCTCTACCTATGACTACTGGGACAGGCTCTGGCTCCTGTAATAGAAATTTTCTATTATTCTCATTTAAAGTATTTGAGTGCTTATGCATATGCTTAGTTGTGACACTGTTATAGACTGTTCAGTGAAAGTTTCTAAAACTAGATGAACTTACTTCAGCATCAGCAGTTTGAGGAAACAACTCCCTTTACAGGTGCTGATAAGGCCAAGGGCACAAAACAGCTTAACCATTGATCCGTTAGGTTTCATAGCGAGGCGCGTGAAGTGTGGTATGATCAGTTTGTAACTTCCTCCCTCTTCCTTGGAATGCACAAAGGAGTGGGAGCACGACTTCTGTGGCAGAGCTGACATGACTGTGAACTGTGATGTTTGATGTGTGTTGGCTCTCCTGCGCGCAGTAATAAATAGCTTGATCACAGCTCTTTCTGTGTTGCAGACTTTATTTACAAAATTCCCCGATACCCCCCACCCTCCCACTGTGAACATGAATTGAATATTCAGAAGAAAATGAATGGATAGACTGACATTTGTTTAAATACTTCTAGAAATCTGAGCTGTTGGTGTGGTAATAATATTAGAGCTAGCAATCTTTCTTACTGAATCTCTACTGTGAGTCATGTTACCTGAGATTAATTGTATGTTTACCTGACAGCCTGGACAAATGTGCTGTGTGAAGGATGTAAATCAAATCAGATCTTAACTGCTTACATGAACACATATGAATACATATGAACCAGTGATTTTTTGACTGCTGATTCTAAGAGAGTCTTTGTGGAAATCCTGTTTGGCATTTTTATTTATTTTTTCATTTTAATTCTCTTTTCCATTTTCCAGAACAGTTCTCCACAGTCGCTGTCCACATGGGTCAGTGGGACCAAGAAGCACACTGCCAATGTGAGACTCTGATCAGCAACATCCAGCAAGACCCAGGCAGCGTTTTCTATCTCCCAGCTGGAGTTTCTTTGTTTGTCTGTGAACTTCATATTGTGTATCAAGTCAAAGAACATTTGACAAGTCTGAGTCATTCCTTTGCCCCATGAGAGTTGGAAGAAATATATATCCTGACAATTACAGTTGAAACAGTAGAGACAGGTAGAAATGGGATCAGATTAATCTTTGCTTAGTCAGATACCTGCTGTGTTCAGTCCATCATATTAAAAAACAAACAATAGCACGATCCGTGTGATTTTGCATCCATTTCCAAATTGAAGTCAAGCAGCCCAGTCTCATACATAGGTAACAGAAATGTCTCTAATGTAAACGTGTACAGTGTAGTGTAAGCATTAAAAGATCATAAAGGAAACACTACTATTTATGTGAAACTAATTGTAATAAAAAATGAGCAGGTGATATATAGATTTAAAAAGAAAGAATCTGAAAACAACACTTTTTTTGGTCTAAGTGGTCAAGTAGAAAACAGAACTGATGTTCAAGAACAAACCTTAGCATGCACTAATATTACACATCTCGATTGTTGTGGTGAACAGACATGTTGCTTTTAAAACCACATGCAGTGTGTGACCATGACTGTCCACTGAGACCATGAACGCCACTTCGCTGAAATCTTCTTCTTCTTCTTGCCATCAAAATGGAAGCAGAAAGAGCACGAGCTGCTTTGATCTACTGAAAGGAAAAAGCAGAACTTATGAGCTGAAACCGTTAAGATAGAAACAATCGCTCAATGCAGTGTCTCACGTAGCTTAGCCTGTTACAACTGTTGATACAAGCTAAATACAGTCAACACACAGTGTCAGGGAACTCCAGTGTGGGAACTAGTGGCTTTAGGTTTGTAGTCATTTAACTTTCATCCATTCATTCATTAATTCAGGAGGAAGAAATGTCAGGTTGGTGCAGGCTGGTTACATGCATTTGGTCCCATGCTGTCTTTAACCAAATGACTTGGTTCACTTTATGGCTGGGCTGTATGTGGGGTTATATCATGTTATTTGGGCAGGAGTACCTGTCCTCTGTTAGGCTTAGAAAGTTTCTCCATAAGCAGAGCTTCTAACTCTTATAGGTTTTAGCACATCTGTAGCTGTGCAGGCTGACAGGTTTTTGGTGGCTCTTTCTACCCCACACTGGTTGTGAGTGTGTAAATAGCCCCACTAGTTCTTTTGGGTTGCAGTTAACTTGGGAGGAAGGGGTGGGTCTGCCAGGACTAGATGAATAAAAATGATCTGGGATACATAAATTTCATAATGAATGCAGATATCTCTATCAAGTAAACCTGGCCTGAGGGCTGCCATTTTTTAGATTCAGTTATTTCTCTTAGAAATGTTGGATCTAAATAATGAATGTGTTACAGTCAAACTGACACTGGTCAGTGTAAATGGCTCATTGGGACATAGAAACCTTTAAATTAAATACCATCACCTGATATCGAGTGTCAAACAATATCAAAGTTGTAAAAGCTGTTTACAGTCAGAATTTATAAAAACTATGATTGTAAATTAATTCAAACAAGTGAGCTTTTCTCTTTGTGTTGAATATCAACACTGTGACTTCTTAGACTGTAAGCTTTACATCAGCACAGTTGTAGAAGCCGTCACTCCAAATGTCTTTTGATAACAAGAAAAAAATACCTTGTCAGTACACGGCCTGAAGTTCTTCTCCAAACATCTTCTGCTATCGGCTTTGTCTGCTGGTTTGAAGACAATAGACCACAAAAAGATCATTTAGTCACTTTGTCTGCATCATGCAGCTCGAATGTGTTGTGCAACGATGTTGAATAGCCGTCGTTATCCCTCTGCTGTGTCAGTAGGATTGTACTGTACAGCATCTCATTGATATGTGAGGAATGCTAATGTAACACGATAACAGATGTCTGGGCCCTGTTTCAGAAAGCCGGTTTAGAAAACTCAGAGTTAAAAATGATACTCAGGGTTGAGTAACCCCAAACTGTCCAACTCGGAATATTCGGTTTCAGAAAGGCTGATAACAATTAGTTCAATCAACCCGGAGTTGCTTTAACCCCAAGTTAAGCACGCGCACGAGGATACATAAAGCCCTGATTAGTGGAGCACAGATTAAGCGAGGCACCATGGAGACGGAGGGAAAGAAGGCGCGGTCAATGTATTTTACAGCGCTTGAGGCCGAAATTCTGATGGCAGCATATGCCGATAACATGCAAATTTTCCGGAAAAAAAGTAACACAGCCTCAGCTGCAAAAGAAAGGGAGCATGCATGGCAAAACATAGCCGACAGAGTCAATGCGTGAGTGTTAATTTAAACATTGATCTAGGGATTTCCACCCATTTAACACGTTATTTTATTATATTTCATTTTATTTTTTATTTTATACATTTTATTTTGTGATGTGATGTGAGCGCAGGTGCAACCCAACAGGCCCCAAACGTTCCTGGCAGCAAGTAAAAATGAAATATAAAAATATAGTCCAAACAGGTGTAATTGTATTATGAGCCATAGTTCTTGGTCTGTTTGTCCTATGTAAATCAATTGCAGTTAGAGGCTACATTATTTTTCTTTCTGTAAGCACTTATTGAAATTATCTGAGCACATTACAAGTACATATTTGCTTACTCAGTATGCTCAAATGTGACCCGTTATAGCCAACAGAAATAAAGCGGAGGCCCGAAAAACAGGTGGGGGTCCTCCACCACCACCACTCACAGAGGCTGAGCAGTTGGCCCCAGCCAAAACAGTGGGCGCCCTGTGGCTGAAGGCATCTCTGCGGGGACATCCTCTGAGTCAATAACCCCGCAAGACACAAGTGCCTACATAAGAGGTTAATTACTATACTCCATTACTTTAATGAAATAATTTGTTAGTTTGAAATGCTACAGGGAACTATGTACCTGTACATTAATGCTGTGGAAAGACTTCCTGTTCACATAGTCTCCTTCATTTACTGAAGGAGCAATGATTGGAATGTGAGTGCCATCTATACAGCCAATCACGCCTGGAAACCCTGAAAATAAATGTAAAATCTAAGTAGTAGTTCAAGTATCACCACATCATGAATTAAATTTTGTTCATCCTGATACCTGCAATTTTGTGGAATCCCTCTTTGATATATCTTGTGGGTCTATGACCGGGGAACACCACAAACGAGTACAGGAGACGTTTCAGTTCAACTGTCACATTCCTGACTGCCCGACAGACGGTAGCCTTGGAAACGTGCTCAGCGTCACCAGTATTATACAGAAAGCTCCCGTTTGCAAAAAAACGAAGTGCAATACAAATAATATGTACAGAACTGAGAGAATGTCCGCGCATGTCTCACATGAGCAATATAAGGCCTGAGGATGTTATTCAAATAAATTATAGATTGTGCTGACAAACGGTAACGTTCACAGAGAAAATCATCAGGAAATGATAAAATGTCCAAACGCGCTCTAATCACTCTCTCCCGGCGGAGAGCTCTGCGGAGAATTTGGGCTTCAACATCTACTGGCTCTTCAAGGAAGGGGCACGCCATGTCTGACACTTCCTACAGTCAGGTTTCCGACAAAGAGGCGGAGACAGTCAGGGTTAGTTGAAGTAAACCTGCTAGGGGGCAGGTTAGCTTCACGGAGTGTGTCGTCATAGTAACTCACTCAGAATTAATCTAAACTCGCTTTGTGAAACCGAAAACCCAGAGTTTTCGTTAACTCAGGGTATACTTACTCAGAGTTTGCACTAAACCGGCTTTCTGAAACAGGGCCCAGGTCTTACATCATTAAAATATAACGGGCAGGAGATATTTAGATATTTTTATATTTATATTTTATAGCTAACAGATATTACTAAATAGATAGAATTTACTAGATAGCTGGATGAACATGAAAAATATGTCCATAATCACAAATGACCATGAGAGTCACCAGAACTGGACACTCAAAAGACGTCCTTAAATGCTCTTTAAGTGGCAGAACAAACAAACAAACAAACAGTTAATCGCTTACTTGAGATGAAATCTGCTCAGCTGCTTTGAAAACAGCTTCTAACTGCTTCCTCCTTTAACAGGATGACTGCTAAGGGGTAAGGCCACGATGCAGTCCAGCAACCTTTATGGTTCTGCTTTGATTCATCAGGAACTATTAGGGAAACCTTTCAGTGCCTCCTGTGAAAGACACAGGCATAAACACACAAACATTTATTAACATGTTCCACAGTCTTCCAGTTTGATTTTCTCATCCTGTGGACAACAACGTACAGAGATGCAGGTTTATTGTTAACTTTTGTAAGGTTTCTTTACTGAACATATCCAGCTGCAGCTCCACTGTGATCCTGAACTGGATAAGCACTTAAGAAAATGTGTCAATAAATGGGCATACATCAGCTTACTATATTTATCCAAACAGACGGGACCAATAATGCTTCACTGAGTTAGAGACTTTAACAGACTCTTCTATGTAAGAATGTCTCGTGCTGATGGACCTGCAAACTTGACAACAAAGGTTTTTCAGACTACATGTGGCTGTCCTCTATGTCAGCTCACACATTTACATTCATGTCACACTTATTTCTGCTTTCCCATTTTTAACATTATTACTTACATTTTGATTGGATACCTTGATTTTGTAAATGATGAGATTACATAATTGGAATACAATTCAATACAATTCATGTATCCAATTCAAGGTCGCGGGAGGATGAAGCCTATCCCAGCTGAAACAGGACAAAGGCAGGCTGCCAGTTATCGCAGGGCTAAGACAATACGTGTGACAGAAAATCCACTTAAATGTTTGATATTTCTAATAATAATCATAATTATGACTATTATTTAAAATATTATTTAAAGGTTTCTTTATAAATACATTTCAATTTTTTTATAACCCCTAGAATATAAACCTGAGCTGTTTCAGATTTTGAGTTCTGACCTCAGTGACCAGGCTATGTCCTCACTGCAGCTCCCTCTTGGAAGTACGTCTGCTTCTTGTCTTCCCCCAGTGATGACCGCCTGCCCTTAATATCACGTACTGTACCTGAGGAACAAAACAGGACAAACACTTGCCTTCATTTAAGAAGTACATTCATACAGAGATAATCTATGGAAACACACTAGTTCACCCTTTGGGTGGAATCAGCTCCTGTGAAACATTTCTGTAAATGAACATCATGTGGAGAATGAATGAAATAAGTTCTTCAGGTGACTCAGCAGTCCCACACTGACAAATGAAACTTCTGTGGAAGAAGAATCTGGAATTTTTTGATTTCCAATCCAGTTAAACTATTAAGGATTAAGCAACAGTGCTCATCTTTGCTCTTCTGAAATCTGTGTTAAAAAACAACAAACATAAATTAGTAACAAAAATACAGCTGAGTAGAGGCTTTACAAACCACCAGCAGCCATAATGCTAAATTTTAATCTTCAAATGTTTCTGAGCCATCTTCAACCTGCTTTTAACACAGAAAAGTCCCACAGTCAATGCAGCCTGACTCAATCCTAAATGTTCAGCACACACAGAGACACAGAGGTACTGTTTAAAGTTTAGTGTTAACCTGAGTCACTGATCATTTACAGTATTACAGAGTCTGTCAGTCTTTGCATGATTAGCTGACTCTCAGGTGTGACAGGTGTGCCAGCAGGAAAGAGTCATAATAACCTGCATCCTGAGGTTTGTCACGCAGGATTAAACGAGCCAGGCTTTGTTCACACAGCTAGGATTGTATTTTACACTGACCCTGGGTCAGTACAAGTATCATACAGTTTAAACGAAGCACTGAAACTTGCACATATTTATTACAGATGCACTGAAGCTAATCGAGATATTTACTGTCAATCTGTGGCTGCGATTAATCACTTTACTGGAAACTTTATTAACTAGTAACTTCATCAGTCATGACAGGAGCTAATATTTCTGTCCCAACATCGTTTAGACAGTAACAGCTTTACTACAATATAAGCTAACGTTTACACCGTAACTTTAAGCTAGCACCATAAAGACGGTAAAACACGTAATAATATCTACAAATGATATTAGCACTCGGTGTATTACTAACATAACCACTTTAACATTATTGATGCTCGCTGACTTTTAATAGTCATTCTATAAATGCTGTCTGTTTAAATGACCTACCTGTACACACTGCTGAATCCACCGGATTCCAGCCAGAGTGGATTCTGGAGTCTTCCCTTTGTCTGTCTCTGCTGGGGGATCTGAGGAATCCATCCAGCCTGCAGCGCCACCACCTGCGCTTTCCACGCCGTCGCCTGCAGTGCCAACACCTACTTACTCCATCGCCTGCAGCTGCCATGCCGCCATCTGGTTCTGCCTCGTCTCCACCAGAGGTCTCCGCGCCTTCTGGTCCTGCCTCTCCTCGTCCTGTTATGCCTTAAATCGGCTGGGCATCTTCACCATCGTGGACAACCTCCTCAACTGCATCGCCACCGTTGCCTTCCAAGCAGTTGGCCTCCTGAACTGCCTCGCCCACGCAGTTTCCTGGGCCCCTGGGCCTTTCATGGACATATTTTTGTTTGTTTGTTTTGTTTTGAACTGTTCCTGGGCCTCAGTGCTATTGTAGACACTCTGTTTTGGACTCTTAATAATAAGAGATTATGGGAAATACTGAACAGTGTTATAAAGCGTGGGACTGGACAAAAGAACTATCCCAAGTATTTCATTTGTAAAGATCATGAAGAATACAATATGGATGTTGTGGCAAATAGTCTCAATGAATTCTTTGTAACTGCTGGACCAAATTTAGCAAGAACAATCACTGATCCTGGGAAAGCACAGGAAAAACCGGATACACTGATTGACAGAAATCCATATTCGATGTTTCTCACAGCCGTTGACGAAAATGAAGTTTTCGAAATTGTCAAAAAATGTAAAAATCAGAAATCTTTGGATTGTAATGATATTGACATGATAGTGGTTAAAAGAGTCATTGAGGCTATTATAAAACCGTTTACATACATCTGTAATTTAACACTTCAAACTGGTTTATTTCCAGACAGAATGAAAATAGCAAAAGTTATACCTCTATACAAATCTGGCAACAAACATCATTTCACAAATTACAGGCCTGGCTCTTTACTACCTCAATTCTCAAAAATTCTTGAAAAACTGTTTAAAAACCGACTGGAAAAATTTATAGATAAACATAAACTACTCACCGAGAGTCAGTACGGATTCAGATCAAGCAGATCAACATCATTGGCACTATTAGATTCAATAGAATACATCACAAATTCCATAGACAAAAAGCAGTATGTGGCTGGGTTATTCATAGACTTGACAAAGGCATTTGACACTATAGATCATGATATATTAATAAGAAAACTGGAACGTTATGGTGTCAGAGGGGTAGCTTTAGATTGGGTCCGGAGTTATTTAGGTGACAGGAAGCAGTTTGTGAAAATAAATAGTGGTTGCTCCTTATGTATGGACATTGCTTGTGGTGTACCCCAAAGGTCAGTTTTGGGTCCAAAATTCTTCAACTTATACATTAACGACATCTGTAAAGTGTCCAAAGCATTAAAAATGGTTCTCTTTGCTGACGATACAAACATTTTTTGCTCTGGTGATGATCTGCAGAATTTATTGGAGGATATGACTAATGAAATAAGTAAAGTGAAGTTCTGGCTTGATAAAAACAAATTATCATTAAATTTGAATAAATCTAAACTTATGTTATTTGGAAATAGTAGTTTAAATACAAATGCAAAGATTCAAATAAATGGTGTTGATATTGAAAGAGTCAGTGAAAATACATTTCTGGGGGTAATAATAGATGAAAAACTTAACTGGAGAGCTCACGTAAGATATATTCATTCCAAAGTATCACGTAGCATTGCAATACTAAACAAGGCAAAACAGGTATTCGACAGAACATCACTTCATATTCTCTACTGTTCACTGGTTTCACCATACTTAAGCTATTGTGCAGAGGTCTGGGGCAATAACTATAAAACCACATTACATTCACTTTTTACTCTTCAAAAAAAAGCAGTTCGAATCATCCACAATGCAGGTTATAGGGAACATACAAACTCACTATTTTTGCAGTCTGAAATATTGAAAATCCCTCCTGTCTCCCATTTCCTGATTGCTCCCTCTGTGTATTTAAGCCCTGTGTTTTCCTCTGTCCGTGTTGCGATCTGCCCTCATATATGCTCTGTGTTCTGGCTGTCTGTATAAGTTTATTTGGATTATTAGTTTTGTTATATTTGAGTTTAGCATTAAAGCTGTTTTGAGCTCATATCTTTGCCTCCCAGTGTCAGCAGTTTGGGTCCTCCATATTACCACTCCTGCCTGCACACAGCCTACACATGACAATAACCAAGTGGTCGGCGTAGTATACAAGAACATCTGTGCCACGTATGGCCTGGATGTCAAAATGGGAGATGCCTCGTAGGGTGGTTGACTTCCAGATACAGGCAAATTGGTGATGGCTAACCAACCCGACATAGTAGTTGTGGACAAACAGAGTAAGACAGCTGTAGCTATAGGGATGATCTGATATCCTTGTGTTGGTGTTGTTCCCAGATCATCATGAAAATGTTGTTCCAGGATCAACATTGCAAGTGACCAATCAGAATGTTGTGACGTTATTCTTTTGCGCGCCAAGCCATTCTTGCATTTATGAAATTCCAGTGTTGCAAGGACAATATCAATTCTGCTTACCGTTTATTAAAAGGTTAGGGTTAGGGTTAGGATTAGGGTCAGGGTCCGTTGATCGGCGGACAGCGGCAGTTTCTCGCAGCTTAAGTACAGTTTTTTGTTTTACGGCGGTTTTTCCCGAAGTCGCAAAAGTATGACGTCACAAAATTCTGATTGGTCACTTGCAATGTTGATCCTGGAACAACATTTTCATGATGATCTGGGAACAACACCAACACGAGGATATCAGATCGACCGTAGCTATAGATGTAGCGATCTTGAATGACAGCAAAATCAAGAAAAAGGCACATGAAAAGCTGTAGAAATAACAAGGGCTCAGAGATGAGCTCGAGAAGATGTGGAGTGTGAAGGTAACAGTCGTCCCAGTGGTAATCGGAGCACTAGGTGCAGTGACTCCCAAGCTAGGCGAGTGACCCCAGCAGATCCCAGGAACAACATCTGAGGTCTCTGTCTAGAAGAGCACAGTCCTAGGAAGAGATGCTGCGCAGGACCCTCAAACTCCCAGGCCTCAGGTAGTTCACTCGAGCTTGAAGGATAAAGACTGCCCACGGCAGTGAGAGGGGAATTTTTTTTTCCCTATGCTTCTAGGATCAAGTTACTGCTCTTCTATCCCCTTGATGCTTTTGAATTTGATGCACAAAACACGGTTCAACTGAGTAGAAAGGTGCTATATAAGTAGTAGTGCATTTTTTATAAAGACAAATTTCTGAACAATTTTTGGTTAATCAATCATCAAAAACACATGGTTGGAAAGACAAAGGACATTGTAGCTTCCTTGGCACGTCTGCAAACATTTGATAAACTTTACGTTGTGTGAGCCTTACAAATAAAAACAAAACTTTTCACCTTTCACACTCTGGAAGTGTTTTTACAAACATTTATTTCCTGTGGTTAAAACTGTTAAAGATGATATGTTAGACATGAAGCCACAACTCTTGTGACATATTGTTTGAACTTCATTTTTGAAGGATATTTCTTAAGAATACAACCACAGCTGTTGGCTAATTGACAATACTATGATAGTGAGGTTATTTGCAAGTAAAAGACTTACATGCTTTCCTTGGCTATTTTCATGCATTTTATGTCAATGTTACACTAACCCCGGCATGTAACACACACAGACCTCTAGATGCTTTTTAGGGAACTATAGTTACAGTGTTTGGAGCTGAAGGCTCTTTAGAATCTGTAGCTCTGACTCAGGCCAGCTCATGTTCAGCTCTCCTCAGACACTGCCACACCAGCTGCTGCTGGAAATAGGGAAGCCGTGGTTAGCATGATGAAAATCAACTCTACCAGCCGGCGTTCCCCAGCACTGTTCCCTCAACAAACCGCAACCTGTCACAGTCAACTTTTACATACGGGTTGAATGAAATTTGACCCGTTTCACATTTTGGTACCATAAAAAAAATATCATAATAATTATTACAGTATTTTACCATAAAATGTGATGCCTTTTCCTGAATTGACCCAAACTCCACCATAAAAAGCATTTTTTGTAGCTAGTCACCAGGTTTGCGCACATGTCGTGAGACATTTTGGCCTACTCCTCTTTACAGAAACTTTCTAAATCTTTTAGGTCTGGCTGCCGCTTGGAAACTCCAAGCTTCAGCTCTCTCAACAGATGTTCTAGCAACCCAGATAGCAAGACGACATTGAATCTATGTTGATTTTTCATCCGAACCGTCGTATATGGTCGGGGTTGAAATGCCAATGTTGTAACAACGTTGAAATACTGTGGTAAACCGACGGTCTTACTATAGAGACGTTGTAACGATGTTGATTCCCCGTTGTTTTTTTGTCATTGATATTTGATCTATTTATAGTCGACCAGGTGACAACAACAACGTCGAGAAAACGTCTATTTATAGTTGACGATCATTCGGCTCCGGTCACCATCAAAAACCATCGATTTGTAGTTGAGCATTAAATTGCATTGCAACTGATCGGGTATAAAGTACCAGAGAAAGTAGATTTATTGTTCATTTGTTATCAATGACTTGGTCTAGTTCACCAGCTTTAAAAAATCGTGTCTACGTGCAATTTATGTATAGTTGACCGGGAAATTAAAGCAGCGATCACTTGGACTATTCCGCAGCACCCCTCTCACATTGGTACACCCCCCCTCCCCCGGTATTCATTGTCTTCTACAGTAGAGCGGGACATTTAATTTACTCTCAGCGGAATTGACCGGAGAAGGCATCAGTTCATGCACTGCACTGGCCTGCACCACGATTAGTATAAGGTAAGAATGAATGATTTTTTTTCCTACTCGGTATTTCCATGTTTGCATTTGAATAACAGTAAAAAAAAACTTGTTAATGTTGTACATTAACAAGTTTTTTAAATTGTGTCTACTTCTTACAATCTGGCAACAAATAAATTGCACTGCGAACAAAGTATATCAACAAAGAAAACATTTTCGTTTCATACTTTCTTCGTTATATTCCCTTACAAAGCTAGCTTTAACGCTTCGAGGTTTCCTTTGTTCTTGCCGTTGCCTCGGCGCTTGACCCAGACTTTCGCTCTGTAGTTGCTTAGTACTACAAAAAATTCTAAATCTGTGATATATGATTGATAAACGTAAAGTTAACTGTATAAACGTGTTCAATGACTTTGTTACTTTTGATGATTGGAGAGCACTCGCTTCAATTCGCACACGAAAACTTTAGACTCAGTTTGAAAGCTCACGCAGCATGCCCACGTGACTGTACGTCGCACGCTCACCTAACTTTACGTTGCACGCGTACATGACTTTCCGTTTGTGCCTTGAATAATGAATAAGGCTACGTCCACACGTACCAGCGTATTTTTGAAACCGCTGATTTTTCTATGCGTTTGCACCTTTTGTCCACACGTAATGTATGTCTGGCCGTACATTGTGTTTGTATTTCCAGGCACATTTCACGAAGCAGAACGCAGTCTTCAGAGATATCCACGTGAACGCTGTGATACGTCTGACCTTCAGTCCGAAGAAGAAACCCAGACCAGTCTTAAAAGAAATCACAAGTAAAACCTTTTTATTCACAAACATATCTTTGATTGTTAAGAATTTATGATCTTGTCTTTTATACATATCTGTGGTGCTTGCATACTGCAATATCACCACATAATATAGTCCAAAAAGTGGAAGTTTGTAAACTTTTTAAAAATGCAAAGCCGTGTACACTTGTGCACTTCAAAAATTCATTGTATGCTGTACCTTCTTGCACGTCTCTGTTTCCTGTGTGTGTTGTTAGAAATCAAACTAACTTTAGGAAACAATATGCCAAAAGCATATTTACAATTACTTAAGACCGTTTTTAATTTCTTTTCTTTAGACCAAATCCCCTGTACACATATACGGACTCAGAGGATGAGTTTTTTTGTGGGGAAAGCCTACAAAAAACGGTTTCCCCAGGCCCCTCGAGTGAAAATACCAGGTAATAAAATACTGTCTAGTGTCTGTGTACATATCTGTGTCTGACACGAGGAAACTTTTTTGACAAGTTGTCTGTATTCTTAAATACTTAAAAAATTATCTTTTTCTAAACAGCCCTCATCACTCCGCAGTCTGCCCCCCAGCCCACTGATAGCAACCATCATAATGCCCCACCCAGCTTCCGGCACCTTTCGCCACTCCGGCACAAACCGACACAGCTTTGCGATCTCGCCAGCATGCAGAGTCTGATGTCTTCCCTATAGATGGTATGCTTTTAAAAAAGCTTTAAAGCTGCATCACAATATCATTGTACTCTTATCTTCAAAACACCAGTTTATACTCCTGAATGTCATCTTGTTGTGATTTTTTTTTTCTGTAGATTCCAGAGACTCTGTGAGGCCACTATTACAAGGCAAGTTTGAAAATCTTGGAATTTCACAGTTTACATGGTATAACAAATATATGTGACAGGCAAAAACTAGTAAACACTTTTAGCAGTTACAAGAACTAACAAATGAATATCCAACAAAAGGGAATAGAAATACATTGCACTGCCAATACTTTGGTTTATTCTTTGTATGACTTGAAAATCAGGCTTTAGGGAAAACTAAATGACATGTTTCTATCATCAATTACATGAAGTAAACACACAAGCACTTGCATACACATTTAAGACATGAGACTCGCTAATTCCATCTCATAAAATGTGTCTATAGGTGAGACGCTTTGCGTTGATTGGTGCTGCTGGACCACACTGGAGGTGCGAGTCCGCCGTGTAATGGTTTATGCCATTACAAAGGAGCTGGCGTCTGTACTCAACTGGGCAGGGGAAAAAATACCAAGGACCAGACAAAGCAAAAAAGGGCATTTAAAGAGACAGCGCTGTGCAGATGCATATTTGGTAAGTTTTAACATTTATTGTAGTTTTATGAGCCTAAAGTGAACAATAAAGGGATCAATTGATGTGCTGGGTGCGTTTCACATTTCCTATGTCTGTTTTTTGCTATATTACTTTGTCTTTCTTAATAACAAGACTTTCATGTCCGGTTAATCTGGAGATGGAGTCTTTGGTCTTCGGCTTGTTTTGTCCTCGGGTTGTACACTTTGTACAGCCCGAGGACCCATGTTTTCTTTTTTTTTTTAAAGGATACACGGCACACCATGCTAAGACATATCACATTTTCAGCTTATAGCTCTTTGGGAATCAAATGCGGCAGTTTGCTGATTTCCGCCTGGTGACTTTCATGTTTATCAGCCTAGGAGTTTACATACTTTCTCCCTGCTGAAGACAATTAACAAGAGCTTATTCATGTGCTCTAATTCCCTTTTTTTGTGTGTGTGTCTATTTTTTGTCCTAGATGGCCTGGCGCAGCAGGTAGGGGCGAACTCTATGTCTGAGTTGGTCTTTGCTCAAGCAGTCCAGAAATGGCTCAGATATGCTCCAGATCGTACGGGTGGCGCGCAGGAAGCACATCATCCATCCCCATCCCGGAGTAAATAATAAAAAGTGACGTGAAACATAGAAATGTAAATAGGAAACTTTGTCTTTTAATAAAGTATTTTGCAAATGATACATGTCTATTGACCTTTTTTGGTTTTTTGTTTTTTTTCAATAAAAAGCAACTGTGCGAAAGAGGTGGAAAATCAATACCATATCTCAACAGTGTTTCAATATCAGAATCTGACATTGTTTCAATGTCAACAGTGTTAGAAAATATAACGTCGAATCAATGTCAGGTTTCAACATTGATTCAACATCAAAACCTGACGTTGTTTCAACGTTAAAAATGGGTGCAAGAGTGATGTTGGGTCAACGTCACACTTCAACGTTGCTTCAATGACGTCGCCTGATATTGACTCAACATTGTTTCAATGTTTCCTTGCTATCTGGGAAGTCTAAAGACTACCTATTCCTCTCTATGACCTTAATGTGGTTTATTTTTTAGCCACTGCTTACCTTGCCAGTATGTTTTGAGTCATTTTTGTGCTGTTAAGCTGCTTCCATCTCCGTGTGACTGTGGGGATGATCTTCTTTGGGTCATAGTCCACATTACGCTCCCTCCAAACCTTTGAGCTGTTTGGCATGATTTCAACCTGCAATTTTGTCTTCATCTGACCACAGCATTTTTGATATTCTGCCTCTATCTTAAAATAAGAGAGAGAAATGAATCTACCATAAAATTAGATGCTGTAATTATTTCCTCCATTTTAAGGTACTGGATCTTGGTTATATTCTGACTCTATCTTAAAAAATGAGAGAGAACTGAAACTACCATAAAATTGGAGTTTAATAATTTCCCCCACTGTAAGGAACAGTGGTTACACACATTAGAAACAATTAATTGTCTGCTTCCTGAGATTAAAACAATACTGAGAAGTGGGATCTGGTTGTGGTTGTTGAGTTGGTGGTGTTGCCGGTTTTCTACTACAGGTCTTGTCCCAAAAGCACACACATTCATGCAGCACTTTTATCTATGTCTAAGTGCAATCTAGCATTCACACATGCTCTGATGTATGTATCAGGGGCAACTTTGGCTTCAGTATCTTGTCTGTGGATACGTAATGCGGATCACCAACATTCCAGTGGGCAGATGACCTGCTCTACCACCTAAGCCACAGCTGATCCAAAAAATTTTGGCCAAATGTTTGCTGGTTGGCAAAAATTCTTTATTGTTAATACTATAACATTTTGTTTGTTTGTTTTTTCTATCATTTGTCATTTTGTGAGCAGAAATTTCAAAATAGTTGATGGTTTGAAGTTTACAAATATAAGTAGAAATTTGCACTTTTCTTCTTCCTACAAGAGGTACTTTTGGATTTTGACCTGAAAATCAGATGGAAGAAGAGGTCTCAGTGGAGTCTAACGATTTAAGATCCTGATATTTAATGAAGAGGTTAATTGGTACATTTATTAAATGTAATTCTCGCGCCCCCACATTTATAACTTGTCTAAAATCACATTTACAGGATTGTACATGGTTTGGTCCCAATAAATGTGTTGTAGCAGTGTTACCATGGTTTTAACAGCTTGATGCTAATATGAAGCACTAAACAAAGTTTAATTAGGGTTAGGGATTCACAAACATATATGTTCTTATGTCAAAACAGATCAAATAAAAACAGCCATGAAACTATAACTCTTGTGAAATTATGTCTGAACTTTAGTTTAAAAAGATGGCTGCAGGGTCTGTCATGGTCTTCTTCGGTTTTTTTATGCACCAGTTTTCTTAGCAAAAACTGCCCTGTTAAAAGATTTGCATGTGCTACAATCTCTTGGATCACCTAAGTTGTGAGATAATTTCAGTTGAAAAATATAAATCTATTGTTGAAGACTTTGACTATGCAAAAAAAGAAAAAATAAATCCAAAACATAACAGCATCCAATGGCCTGATAATAATATGAAATATATAAATTGTCAATGTTGAAGATCTGGATGCCCAGGAAAGGCTGTCATTAACTTAAGGGTCATTCTACCTCAAATCAGCCAATTTTTAACATATTTCCTGGTCAACCATCTCCGATTTTGCTCAAATATTTATGGTGCAAAGTTTGAACATATATAACGTACATATATACGTACATATATATACGTATATAACCAACATATATAATGAAATATTCACATTATATACAAACACTTTTCAAGATACATTTATTTGAAATAACTGACCCCCTTTGTGGCCATGTTTTTGCACACTGAAAGTTTGAACATTGATATCAAAAACTATTCATCCTTAGCTGTCAGTGGGTTTGTTTTTTGTTTGTTCGTTTGTTTGTTTTCCAAAATAGATCCAAACTCAAGAATGCAAATCTTCCGTCTTAATTTTCCACCCTGGCAACTGCTAACGACTGCTAGCCGACATAAAGCTGTAGGCTTTAGGCTTTAAGTGAAACTGGAAATTGGTAATTAGGCAAGCAGGTACATGGCGCCGCACTGAAAATGCCCTTGCATGTGATTTAGTCACTAGCAGCTTGTTGCACTTATTTATTGTCTGTATAAAATATGTCCACTGACTTGAAAACACTGCAACTACAACCACGAGATTTAGCATTAGAGAAACTGTGAAGTGTGAGGCAAACCAGACTACAGTCCCATCATGTGGTAAGATACCTGTATTCACCACCGCCTACACCCGCCTAAAGCTCTACGAGTATTTAAAAAAATTGCAGCGCAACGTTCTGTACACCGACACCGACTCTCTGATCTACGTAGTGAAAGAGGGGGAGGAACCTCTTGTCACAGGGCTGCGGTGGCAGACCGTGGAGTGGCAGTGAAAGTAGGGCCCAAACGCGAGACTCTTAGTGAAGGACAGTGGATTTATTTACAGGAGGTGAAAAACACACAACTATATACAAAAATACAGGCACTGTGGTCCCGTGGTGATTCTCCCTGAATCCCACACAGTGCAGATGTCCGTGAAAGGTGAAAAGTTGCGACTCCAAAAAACTCCAATTCCCACACCGTGACTTTAAAGCACACTCCGCTCCAGATTCCTGGTAACACAAACAAACAGAAGGTTAGGAGGAAATCTATTAACTAGGAGGTTAAACAAAAGCCCACGGCGGTACTGACGAGTTCTGACTCAAGGTTCCAGCGTCGGCCTCAGCTCAGCTGCAGTCTTAAATGCCGTTCCCTTGACGAGCGTAATCTGCTGCAGCTGGCAGAGGACGACGAGCGGCAGGTGCGGCTGTCTCTGGAGCAGAAACACTTCCGGGATCGCAGTCTCCTCAGCGAACCCACACCTCCGGAAGCTCACGGGGAGACACATGGAGAAACGGAGAGCAAACCAAAACACCACACGGAAAACATAAACATAAACATACACTGAAAATACATGAGCCCTGGGTCCCTAGACCCAGGCCATGACACCTCTAGAGCTGGGCAACTATCTCGGGGATCTGACGGACGAATTAGACGGGACACCATCCAGGAATTTGTCTCCGCAGGTCCCAAGAGCTACGCCTACCGGACCAGAACCAAGAAGAAGCTGGTGGTAACAATGAAAGGTATAACGCAGACCAGAGAATGCTGCGAGCGGGTCAATTTTGACAGTATGAGCGAGCTGGTGGAAAGTTACCTTTCGGGTATGAAGGAGGCGGAGCTCGAGACCCCTGAGCACGGCATTCAGAGGGATAAGAGAGGGTTTGTGCTCAAAAAAAGAACATTTCAGAAAAAGTTTCGCATGGTCTACTACAAGAGGCGCTTCTTTCCAGATGGCACAACTCTGCCTTTCGGGTACTAGTTTGTTTTCTTCTAAAATGGAGGAAATTGATTTTGATCACAGACTGAAAGTGCCTTTTTCCTGTCTCGTTGTGGGGTCTAGTGGGTGTGGGAAAACTCATTTTGTAAAGTGCGTTTTGGAAAACTGTGAGCGCGCCATGAATACTGTGCCCGCGAATATTGTGTGGATTTATACTCCTTTTCAACCCATGTATGAGGAACTGTCAAAGACGAATAAAAACATTAAATTTGTCGAGGGACTGCCTGATTCTTTTGAAGGTTTCCAAGACGCTCTGGTGGTGCTGGATGACGTCATCTTTCAGGCCTCAGATCACCCAGAAGTGGTTAAAATTTTCACTGAATACTGTCACCATAAAAACGTGTCGGTCATGATACTGACCCAGAACGTTTTCCATCAGGGCAAATACAGCCACACCATCAGCTTAAACTCGATATGGTGCTGTTTAAAACCCCCAGAGACAAGCTGCAGATTGAGATTTTGGCCCGTCAAATTTTCTCTTCGCAAAAAACATTTTTCTCAGACAGTTTCAAAGACGCCACGGAGGAGCCCCACGGGTATTTAATCCTCGATCTCACTCCCTCCTGCCCAGAAGGCTTCGCCGCAGAAATGCAAAGACATTCTCGCTCACAACTCCCGGGATTTCCTCCAGGCGCTGTGCGAAATAGCTTTGAATCTTTTAAAGGGGAACATACCTCTTTCCGCTTCTCAATACCAAAAACTGAAACGTCAGAAAAAGATAGTCAGGCTGCTGGCCGACAAGAAAACGAGCTTAAACCGTAAACGTCAAGTTTTAAAGAACCAGATGGGAGGGTTTCTTTTCCCTCTGCTGTCTGCGGCCGTGCCCATTCTGGGAAACCTGCTGGGAGGAATATTTCAGAAACGCTGAGATTTTTAAAAAAATGTTTCTCGTTCCCTCTCACGAGTTGAAAAAACTGACCTGACCCGCCGAGCCCACGGTCAGAGAAGCTGCCAAAGACGATTTGGACGAAAGGATGAAAGCTATACTGGAGGATCCGCGGCTAAATTCGTATGAAAAAGGTAAAAGATACGAGTCTCTGCTGTGGAGATATCTCACACTCTCTAAACAGGGTGGGGACGAGGAGAGTCAGGTGGCTTTCCACCTGCCGCCCAAGCCCACCCCTTCCGAGGAGCCGCAGCAACCCAGGGAAGAGGACGAAATCGTGGAAGAAGTATTAAAATCCCTACCCCCTCGAGACCGCAAAAACGCCCACTACATCATGCAGAAATTAGCGGAGGGGGGAGGAGGATGGACAAAGAGGGGGGAATTTGTTTACAAGGGGGATGCGGTGCGGGGCTCTCACATGATCGACCTATTTAAAAACCTGTTCCTCTCTTTTAAAAGTAAAAACGAAATGCGCCCGAAAGGATGGACGGCGTTTTTAACTACTTTGGTCGAATCAAACATCCCCTCATCCTCCATACATAACCGCCAAGCTCGCGACCAGTACGCGCGTCTTAAATCCGAGGAGGAGGGAGGACAGACACCCGCGCGAACCCCACTCGACTCAAAAAGATGCTTTCCCCGACATGGACCGCTATATGATTTTTTTTTTACAAATGAAATAAAAAACGCTGCAAACAAATTGATCGTTGTTTACGTTTCTTTATTTGATATGCGCATCTTTAAACTTTTGTAAGGAGCATGCCCCGTGATGACCTCTGCGAGATCGAGCGGGACAGCGTCTTTTCAAAAAGTCAGACACCATGCCATCATTTTTAAACACATCGTTATAGTATAGAGAAAGTATTTTGTCAACGGATAACCCTTGAGCCTTGTGGCGTAGATAAAAAATGCAATGTTGCCCGCAAACGATAGACAGAGGGTGCTGAAGCTGACGATCATGATAGAGTATTTTGTCAGAGCGGTCTTCCAGAAACTCTGAGATGACCGGGGGATAGTGGAGAAAGTCGGGAGGGAATCCGTAAGAGTCAAAAAAGGTGGAGGAGCCGTCCCTTTCCAGAGTCAGAGCCGGCCAGTGTTCTCCCCTCAAGTGAGAGGGGTGAGTGTTTACTATAAAGTAGGCGGGCACTTTAAAATCGCGTCTCAAAAAGGCCAGCTGGTCTGAGGCCCAAACCCCGCAGAAAACGTCTCCCAAAGCACAATGCAGAATGTGCTCCAGCTGAAGATTATCCATGTATTTTAATAGTAATCCACCAGCACCTGCCTTTTAGAGTCAATCTCCAAAATGGAGTCGTAGCAGGCGTACACGATGAGCGTGGTGGTCTGAGGCAGAGGAACTCTGAATCTCATCTCCAGTCTCAAATTTCCGTTGGAGACGGGAGACAGGGCGTCCGCGTCCTCGCTAGGCTCCAGATTAAAGGCAAACAGGGCGGACCCCTTGTTAAATTCCCGGCGGTCGATGCTCAGATGCAAATCTTTGAGGTGTCTCCCCGTGGCGGAAAACATGTGGTAAAACTCTCTGACCGAATTTCCGTGATCAAACTGGGGCTGGAAAGCTTTGGCGGGCACCTGCCTGCCATCCTGACACAGCGCCAGATACTCCACGTCGTTGTGTCTAAAGTTGAAAGGCGACAGGTCCCTCCTCCCGGTGAAGGCGTCGTGATTGACCATGCCCAGGACCACGTATTTAGGCATGGCTCCCAGAAAGAGATTCTCTTGGTTGTAAATCCTGGAATTTTCCGGGATGGAGTATGTTTTCACAGAAACGCGTGAAAGAGGATAGAGGGTGTTTCCTTTCATCAGGGCCACAGCGTGGCCAAGCCTGACGGCCGGGGAAACCGTGACCTTTTTGACATATAGAGAGGCAGAAGTTATCTTGAGAGCAAACTGCGAATCGCGAGTCCCCATCAGGCAGAAGGCGTCGCTGTTGCGTATCAATTTAATTCTCAAATCCACCGAGTTCAACAGGAGCCTCTCGCAGAAAAATATATCTGCGTGAAGAGGGCCCAGCAGGTCCACTTCTCGCGACTCGCCCGTGAAAGTGGCTCTCTGCTGTAGCCCTTTGTTCGTTCTGTTGTTTATAACTATAGAGTCCATGGCTCCAGCCGTGTCTTTGTAAAACAGGCCAGCGCTGAATTGACTCTTCAGAGTGTCTTCTGAAAAGTTGAGCAGCGTCTCGATCATGGCCCTGTAAGGGCGAGTGGCGCTGGACTGAGAAATCAGATGATCACCCAGAATAACGTCGCACTGACTGAAAATTGTATTGAGGGGATAATTGATGAGCGCTACGCCGGCGTCGGGCGGGATGTCGGTCCCGTCCCTCTCCGTAATTTTCACCGTCAGATGGAGCATGGTGTTGTTCAGATCGAGATACTTTTCCCCGTCTCCGGGGATGAAAAATTCAACGGGAGAGTTGTTGTTCAGCGCAGAGAGGGGTTGGCACTCTTGGTATTTTTTATCCTCTATGGATAATTGGGTCATGGGAGCCGAAAATAGATCCAGTTCGGCCAGGGTGCATTCGGCAGATTTCCTGTGTAAGAGAGACATTTTTTTTTTCCTCTTTTTCTTTTCTTCTAAAATATGTCTGAGCTCCGCTGGGGGATCCTTCTCTTTCCGCCGCCGGTCTTGACTGATTTGGTTTTTACTCTGGGGTTTTTATTTTTAACCCGCTCGCCCGGAGGGGTTGGGTCCTGCGGGACAGGACCATCATGCCTCCCGTGCCCTCCTGCCGGGGCTCGGTCAGCTTCCCCATCACTCTTTTCACGGCGTCTGTAGCGATGTTGGTGGCGGCCGTTTTCAGGTGAGGTTTGGCTACGGCGAACCCCATTTTGAAGAGAGGAGATACAAAACGAAACAGCCTGGAGAAGATGGACCCTATCCCTCTGCCGTACATCACGGGGGCTCCGTAAAACCCCGGCAAGGATCCGCCCACCTGTCCTTCATAATACCTCACAAAACGGTGAGGGTCCTGAGGGAGACGCGCCACCATTCTCAAGCGGATTTAAAGTGCAGCTTCCACTAACCTGTCACGGTCCATTATAATTTCGACGTGGATGGTTTTAATTTATTTTTTAGATACGCATAGGTAATGCACAGTGTGGTACCTGATGCTCACCATGTCTCCGTAATCGCCTTTCACGTTCTTTTTTTTTTATTTTATTTTTTATTGCCTGTCCCGTTTGGTTCTTTTGCCATTAGAATTATTGTCTAAAGGCGAAGAAAGATGGCCAACGGATTTACTTTACCAAATGGACCATCCCAGCCTTGCTGTAATGGTCTATTTGATTCACCTTTAATTGTTTATTTTATTTTCACTTGTTGTATGCGGGACAGACTTTACCGGGGGAAAGAAAGGGGAGAAGGAAGGAGGGAAAGAAAAAGAGCTGGGAAGAGGGACGGGGAAAAAGGGCAAAAAACAAAAACCAACAGAATAAGCAGACAAAAAATACATATTGACCACCTGGATCACCTGTTGAGAAAGAAAAAAGAAAACAAGCAGAAGAACACAAGAGTAACAGAATAAACAACATCACAATGATATATGGGAATATGGCAGTAAATACTGAATGTTAAACATTATTGTGCAGCACCTAAGATTGACAGCACCTTTCACGTTCACTACGCTCAGCAGTGGGGAGTAGCTGTCGCCGACCGGTTGATACTGAACGATGTCGGTGTAGAGAAACAGGTTATATATACCCGCGCTCATATCGGACGGATAGGGGGTAGAGCGCTTCGACAGAGTCCACCACTCGTTCGCTTTCAATCCTAGCATGTAAGCCAGAGGAGGGAAGGCCCTGATTTTATGGCTCCCGTCGCCTTTCATATCCAGACGCTTGGTGATGTTGTTGAAAGAGGCCTCGAATGAGGGGTCGTACTTTTGGATCGCCGGCACCAGGTGCTCCAATAGATCTTTAATGCGGCCGTAATGACCTCCCCTGCCAAATTTTAAAATCACCAGGGGCTGATCTTCCTCCGTCATTCGCATCAGCTCCAAATAGGAGGCGTCCGGGGAGAGACTGTACCAGGTGCACGGATAAATAAATTCGCAGAGACCCACCGTCCATTCTCCAGTCAGCTCCATGGGTTTGGTCAGATCCACGGTGTAGCAACTGCTGGTGTTATCTTTAAATAATTCCTCGCTGGCTTTGGAAGGCAGGGTCACGTAAAACCCTTCGGACTCCATGAGGCGCGTGAAAATAAGTCGAATGATCCGGGGGCTCTCTTTTTTATACACCGACCACTTCCAAGGCTTTCACCCAGCTGTTGAATTTATCCGGCCAGTTTTTCCACTTGACAAAAACTTGCTTTTCACCTCTGACTGTGCGCCGTTTTAAAATTTTCTCCACATGAAACGCTTTGTCCTCGGTCATTTTCACTTTCTGTAGCTCGGCCTCATAAAACGACCCTTCGATGGGCTCCCCGTCATAATCTTCCAGCTTGTACACGGGGGGCGAACGCTGAAGGGCTCGGGCCACAGTAAAGGTTTCGTCGGTGAAACTCTGCTCGTATTTTTTATCAAATACCCCTCTCAATTTGGATATTCTCACCAGATCCCCCCTCTTAAATTTCATCCTTATTTTCAGACGGGCGGGGATAGTTCCGTACAAGTTGTGAAACACTTGATCCGCGTTCTCGGGGCACACCTCGGCAGGTGTCATTTTAATGCTTGTGTGATAACTGCGGTTGTACCCTTCTAACAGATCGGGTAACACCTCCAAGTAGCGCCTGGTGTTGTGGGCCGTGAAATACCTCCACATTCGCATTTTTAGCGTGCGGTTAAACCTCTCCACCACAGAGGCCTTTAAGTCGCTGGCGGTGGCAAAATGAGTGATGTCGTGATTTTTCATCAGAGCCTGAAAACTCTTGTTGAAAAACTCTTTTCCCGCATCTGTTTGTACATTTTCAGGTATTTGGCTCTCTCTCAACACAGACTCGAAAGCTTCTGTCACTTCCGACCTCGTTTTCCTTTTAAGGGCGCGTGCATAAGCCTTTTTTGAAAATACGTCTATGACGGTCAATAATTAATTAAATCCGTCGTTGTATTCAGACAGGTGTCTCATATTGCACAGATCGGCTTGAAATTGGTTCAGTGGTTTGGTCACAAACACTCTGTTTCTCTTAAATCTTACTCGCGCCAGTTTGTGCAGCGTATAAGAGTCCTGCTCGGATAAAAAATCTTGAACCTTGCGAACATCCACTTTTTTACCGGCCTCCTCTTCCACACCCCGTCGGAGTCGATCTACTTCTCCGAAACTACCGGGGTGAAGGGGGTCTTAATATACTTTTTTCATCGCTCTTTTCTCAGCCATCCCGTCTTCTGATAAAAGCCTTCTGCATTATCGCGTCGCAGGAGTGGGCTTTTATTTTAAAAATCAGTGGGTTTATTTATTTGTTTTATTCAATAAGCAGAGACCTGTTTAAACATACTTTTTTATTCAAAACCAGAGATGAAAGCTTTAAGAAACAGACAAAATACATGTTTTTTAATTTTATTTATTTTTATTCAAAACCAGAGGCTTTAACATGCAAAACGGGAATACATTTGTTTTTTTTTTAAAACCCTGAGATTAACACGCTTAAAGAATCAAACGGGATACATGTTATTCAAAATTCTGATAAATACATGAGTTAAAGGTGCGCTTTCTTTTTTTTATTCAAAAAACCTGAGATAAACATGCTTTTAAAAGTGCGCTAAATGCAGGATGATCAGCGTTTTTTATTTAAAACCCTGATTTATGCTTTAAGATACAGGATTTTTTTAAAAAAAAGCAATAAATGCATGTTTGCAAAAGTGAGGTAGGATTTTAAGAAACAGGATACATGTTTAAAAAAAAAGCAATAAATGCAGGATTAAAAACGAGGTAGGTTTTTAAGAAAGAGGATACATGTTTAAAAAAGCGTTAAATATAGGATACATGCTTTAAGAAACCCCCAGTCTCCTCTGTAGCACTCTGTGACCATGCGCAGCTGCCTGATTTTGACCACGTCCTGTCCCACCAGATTGTCGTAGGCCTCGGTGATGGCGTCAAACACTTTCCTCACCGACTTCAGCTCGTGCAGCAGAGTCTCCGCCACCGTGCCGACTTTGACATCATCCGTCTTGATGTTGCGGGCAATCAGCAGACGTTGAATGGAAGGAATGAAACGAGGGGTGAGAAGTTTCTTCCTGCTGCTGTAATAGTTGTCGGAGTAAAAATCATCGTCCAAGATTTGCAGACACTCGTGTTGCCTCTGGCTGGGATGATCGATCTTACAGCCGTTGCATTCCTCCTAACAGTGTTTCCTGAAAACCCTCTCTAGTCCTACTGACTAGATGATACACCGCAGTTTTCACAGCATCGATGAATAAAGAAGATGCCCAGCCGTCCAGCTCGTCGGCGTGCTGCTCCTCCGGGGGTCTGTAGTAGCCGGGAGTGTCGGCGAGCCCTTGTCCGAAAAACAGTCCAAGGAACTGACCTCCTCATCGCGAAGCAGGGGTGCAGAGTCCATCTCTGAGCTAAAAAAGGCTTTTTGAACGAGCTTCCTTTTTAAAACAAAAAGAAGGGGCGTGGTCCGGGATGGGCGGGGATTTTCAAAAGCACAGAGTTTTTCTCACCGCTACGGCATCTCTCCAGCAGCGGCAACTTTGAAAAAGAATTGTAACATCCTTCCTCACTTGCAGCATCCTTACGATCCATTCTTTGGCGGGTAAAACCATCATGCTGCGACATAAACCGCAGTTGGGGTTGAATTTCTCCATGACGAAAATGTCAGGTGCATCAGACTCATCCGTTGAGCGCAGGCTGGCCCGCATTCTCCATCTCCCCGTGGCTGTGGTTCCGAAAGACCAGACGGTTGACATGATTATTTTAGTCTTGGCCAGTTTTCCGTCCTTGAAGCGTATGCCCGCGTTCCGGGGAGGAGGAGTAGGAGGAGGAAGATCCTCTTCTTCTTCTTTTTCTGAAGCTTTTTCTGCTGGGGGAAGTCTACTTTCTCCTCTATTTCAACAGAGGAATCCTCGTTCTCCGGAGTTTTTTCAGTCGGGGGAACATTTTCTTTATCCTCATCTCCTTTCTCCTCATCATCCTGCTTTTCCGATGCTGGGGGATCATTTTCTTCTGAAGTTTTTTCAGATGTGGAGAAGTTTTTTCAGATGTGGAGAGGAGAATCATCCTCATCGGAGGAATCGTCCTCATCGGAGGAATCGTACTCTACAGGGGGAGCCTGTTTGTCCGGAGTTTTTTCAGCAGCGAAGTGGGGAGGAGAATCAACCTCTATTTCAATGGAGGAATCCTCATCATTCTCAGGAGAGTTTTCAGCAGCCTCTGCAGGGGATTCTCCCGCTGAGTCAGAAGGAGAAGAAGGGGGAGGAGGAGGATTATCCTCCTCTCTCCGGCATCTTTTAGGAGCAACATCTTCCTCTTCTGGAATAGGAAAATCCTCACTAGCCTCTCCGATAGCCAGCGCAATCAGCAGCTTCAGCACGTCCCAGTCACCGGAAGTCAGCTTCACAAGGTTGCTCGATTCCATCAAGCTTTCTCCTTCATTAAGCTGATAGAACCAAAGCTCTCCCAGCTCGTATATGAAGACGTAGCCCCACTTTCCACACCCCTCAAAAGGTAGAGGCCATTCTCCCCGCAAGCCGGTATCTGGCTGCGGAACATGAAGACGCTCTTATTTTTCTCTTCTCTCCGCGGAGCATCGGCAGCGTCGCATCTGTTACTGTAGACAGTGACGGGGGTGTCGCTGATCACCAATGAGGACCAGTCGCCGCTGCTGCCTCCCATGCTTATGGCCTCGGGAGAGCAAGTACAGAGGAACGCAGGGCTGCAGAGTGAAAGGCTCCATCTTGTCTGCGCATAGAAAAGTGTGCACCGGCCCCCTCTGTTTTTATTCTCCTCCCTCCACAGACCCCCTCCCTCTCTGATCCACCCAGGGTCCAGCCCTCCTTTTTTCCCCCACCGGATGTGATTAGTCACACATATGGAATCCATTAGACATTTCCGGAGTACGCCCCTCCCCTCACCGGATGCAATTCGTCGCGCTTATGGATCATATTACACACATCTGGAATCGATTAGTCACTTCTGGAGTACTTCCGGTAGGGTCAAAAGATCAAGGCTAGAGCCATCAATCAAACTGATGACACAAGCTGTATACCTATTCTCTCTGTCAGACAAGTATATCAGTATATCTCATTCTATTATAATCAGCATTAAGTATAATTAAGTATTGGCAAAATCACATATGATTTTATGTTTTATGGCTCCAGATTTTGTGTTTTGTGTGATTCTGTGTTTAACCATTCTTTCATTTGAAATAATGTATAATGATGGGTTGGTGACACATTTCTTATCGTCATCACATTCCTACAGATGCAAATTCAGACATTAGAACAGTGGTTTTCATTACTCATTTCTTATTTCCCATATTCACCAAACTTATAATTTGACTTTTCTTTGATTAAATATAAAGATGATTTACAACTAACAGGAAAATTTCTGTCTTAGCAGTTTGATCATTTTTACCACATAAGGATGGATGTTAAGATCATCAGATGTGATGTCAGGAGGAAGCCGGGGGCCTTTAATCTCTTTGTCTCACTGCTCTCAACACTTGGGGTTCTCAAATGGTATAGAGGAAGGTGTTGAAATAGTTGAAAAAGTAGTAAACATAGGAAAGTTTGCACTGTCACTTTTTCTTTGTCTACTTCTTCTATTTCATCAGTGAGACAGCAAATTTTAAAAGGAGACTTACTAAGCCCGCTCTTAGCATCATTCCTTCAGCACTTTGGTGATGTTTAATGGATATAGGTTCAAGTGAAACCTAAATATATATAAAAAAAATAAATTTACAATGTTTTCGTGCTGTGTCTTTTAGTATTATGTAACAATATAAAGGCACAGAGGTCAGTGAAATGGCTTTTGATTGCTTACAATGAGAACATTTTTTTTAGTGAGTATCCAAAAGCATTAAGTCCTTTCATTAACCACAGATGATCTAAGATCAAAGAAAAGAGAACAGATTGGTCAGTAGGTACTGCTTAGATCTGGAGTTTAAGTTTTGATGGCAATGAACCCCAAAAAGATCAGATTTTATTGTTTTGTTATGAGGGTTGTTGCTTGTAGTGTGGAGAAATGGTCACTAGGGGGAGTCAGTGGTGTATTATTTACAGCCAGAGGAGGCGTTCATTCCAGCAACAACCTCAGAAGAAAACACAAAAGTGTTACTGCTGTTTTTAATGTCTGAATCACTTTCTCTTTTTTTTTTTTTCGCCTGTCCCGTTTGGTTCTTTTGCCATCAGAATTATTGTCTAAAGGCGAAGAAAGATGCCCAGCGGATTTACTTTACCAAATGGACCATCCCGGCCTTGCCGTATTGGTCTTATTTGATTCACCTTGGCTTTTATTGTTTTTGGTTTTGTTTTGTTTTGTTTTTTTTCGCTTGCTACACACGGGACAGACATGACTGGGGAAAAGAAAAGGGAGAAAGAAAGAGGGAAAGAAAAACAGCGGGGAAGAGGAACGGTGATAAAGGGCAAAAAACCCCAAAAACCAACAAAACAAACAGACAAAACATACATATATCAATGACCTGGATCACCTGTTGAGAAAAAAAAAAAGAGAAAACAAGCAAAAAAACAGAGCAATATAATAAACAACATCATCACGATGATCTATGTGAATATAACAGTAAATACTAAATATTGAATATTATTGTGCCTTACAGCGCAAAGTGTGCTTTGAGGTAGGAGCCAAAAAGGGAGTAGTTTGTGTCTGTGAGCACCCGTTTGTACACCTGTGTGCATGAGTGCGCATGTATTTAAAAGGTTCCTTCATGTAATGATCTAGTAGAGGGTGTGGGGAGCCATAGCCCCGTCCTCCAGGGCATGAAGCAGGTATGGAGGAGATCCAGGCTCCAGACATCCAGAGGCCCTCAGAGCACAAGAGACCAAGGAAGACCAATGGAGGGGCAACCGTGCCACTCTCCTGGAAAGAGCTGAGGAGAGCCCCAGATGAGGGGTCACTCAGCAGCCGCGGAGCAGAAGCCAGGGGGGAGGGGGGGGGGTTGCAGTGACGTGCCTGTGAGCTCCGCCGGCAGCCAGCTGTACCAGAGTGACTCGGCCTGGGGCTCGGTCACTCTCAGGTCTCTCACTTCCAAGTCTCTGTTAGTACATGTAGATGCTAAAAATGACAGCCTCAACATGGCATTTAATCTGTTATTAGACTCAATTCTCTCAAAATGTAAAAGAACCCACCCACCACTTTAATCACACTCTAGAACTTGTTTTAACATATGGAATAGAAACTGAGCATTTAACAGTGTTTCCTGAAAACCCTCTCCTGTCTGATCATTTCCTGATAACATTTACATTTACAATAATGGATTACACAGCAGTGGGGAGTAGACCTCATCGCACTAGATGCTTTTCTAAAAGTGCTGTAACTATGTTTAAGAGTATAATCCACCCACTGCTATCATCTTCAATGCCCTGTACCAACATAGAGCAGAGCAGCTACCTGAACACTACTTCAACAGAGGTCGATTATCTTGTTAATAATTTTACCTCCTCACTACGTACGACTCTGGATACTGTAGCTTCTGTGAAAAATAAGGCCTCAAATCAGAAGTACCTGACTTAGTGGTATAATTCTCAAACACGTAGCCTAAAGCAGATAACTCGTAAGCTGGAGAGGAAATCGCAAGTCACAAATTTAGAAGATCATCATTTAGCGTGGAGAAATAGTTTGTTGCTTTATAAGAAAGCCCTCCACAAAGCCAGAACATCTTACTATTCACCACTGATTGAAGAAAATAAGAACAACGCTAGGTTTCTCTTCAGCACTGTAGCCGGGCTGACAAAAAGTCAGAGCACTGTTGAGCCAACAATCCCTTTAACGTTAACTAGTAATGACTTCATGAATTTCTTTACAAATAAAATTTTAACCATTAGAGAAAAAAATTACTTAAAGTCATCTCACAGATGTAACATTATCTACCGCTACTTTCAGTACCACTGATATTAATTCATAGTCTTTTTATACAATTGATCTTTCTGAGTTAACTTCAGTAATTACTTCTCCAAACCATCAACGTGTCTTTTAGACCCCATTCCCACAAAACTGCTCAAAGAAGTCCTGCCATTAATTAATGCTTCAATCTTAAATATGATCAACCTATCTCTAATAAGCTGGCTGTAGTTAAACCTTTACTTAAAAGGGAGATTTTCCTTCCCACTTTCGCCAAAGTGCTTGCTCATAGGGGTTCATATGATTGTTGGGTTTTTCCATGTATGTATTATTGTAGGGTCTACCTTACAATATAAAGCGCCGTGAGGCGACTGTTGTTGTGATTTGGCGCAACTGGATAAATAAAATTGAATGGAATTGAAAATTGAATTCAATAGTTAGTCTGGCATGGGTGTGGTCGCTGGCTGGCTGCAGAGAGATGGTGGCACAGTGAGCTCCCGGGGCAGCGTGGAGGCAGAATGAACAGGTGTCGCTGGGGACAACTGATTGATTTTGGCTCTTTTTATGTTGGAGTGAAAGTCGAGGAGGGCGGTGAGCGGACGTGACAGCGGAGCGGGAGTTTCTGGTTCCCTGCACTTGTGCTGAAACCATAGTGAACATTGTTAATGAAATAAACATGCTGTCACCACACCCATGGACTTGTGTATGTGTGCCGGGGTCCGACTTCACAGTTAGTTCTGCCTTAGGGTCTATCTGCTTTTTTTTTTAAATTACCAGCCACAAATAAATGGCTCGCATTTTGCTAAATTACAGTTTTGTTCCTCAAATGTCTGCATTTGGTCCTCCTCCTCCACACCGTCTAACAGACTTTGACACACTCCCATTACCATGGCAACCACCTCTTGCCCTCTGGTCAGGCCTGTATGAAGAGATCTGGAGGGGGAAAGGCAAAGGAAAGAGAGCTTCTCTAACCCTATAAATGTACAGCTCTGATTCCTCCAGCAGTGTCAGGCTTAAAGTTTTGTATGTTCTGGCACCATCACCAGTCCAGGCAGACCATCCCCCTCAAATTTCTCAGAGAAGGGGCTTTTGTCTGTGCCTGTTAGTATCAGAGTGTTCAGACTACCAAAACTTCTATACAATACACTGTGTGCACTAAAGGATGAAACAAATGTTTGATACCAATTATGAGGTATATAGCCTTAAAGATTAAAAAAGATATATTCCAACACTAGGGACTAAAAATAACAGGAGAAAAAGCAAACCATGGCATCTTATTGTTTTTAAGTTGTGTGTAGTCAATCAAAATAAACTATTATTAGTTCTTTATGGGAAAAGTAATAAGAAGGACAAGAGAATCTATATCTTTCTGTTTTTCTGTTCATTCTATTTAGTATAATTGAATGATTGTACTCTGCAATAAAAATCAGTCAAGGAAATCTGACAAAAATGTATTTGAATCAATGAAGACTAAAGTAAAATGGGTCCTTTTTAAAAAGTACTTTATCATTTTCCTTTTACCATCTCTTTTGTATACTCGCATATCAAACAGTAACTAAGATGAATTCTGGAAATTATCATCAGACCAACTTAATATTAATACTTGACTCTGGATATTGTTTAGGATCTCCTTCAGTAAATGCTTTGAGCTCAGTCAGATATTAGCATGTCAGATGTGTTGTTTTCTATTTAGGTATTTAATAATGAAGAGAGATGAAAAATCTATTTGATGCTTTTGTCTACACCAATGAAAATGTAACATGTGACAAAGACTCAGAGACCATTTTGATTTAATGCTTAAGAGTTTAATGATGATGACGCAAAAGGAAAGAAATTAAAGATGTAAAAGGATGAAAAGATAGTTCAGGGAGTTGGATGAAATTATTTGCTTCTTGGTGCGATGAACCATGCTTTCCATGAAAGACCAGGAATCATCTTCTTTTTCAGACCCAGATAAAAGTGGTGTCAATAATGCAGCATATATCATTCATACACCTGATTCCTGTACACAGACACAAAAAAACCCCATTAACTGAAACCATGAGAAATGTATGCTGAGGGAAATATTTAGTTGGGTGTAAGAACAAAATAACCTGTATACTTTAAAAGCACTATATAAATATGCAATCTACGTTAAAAAGAAGAATACAGTGCATATACCATTTTTCATATCAAACAAACAACAGTAATATAACAGTTGTTATAAAATATTAAAAGAAAGAAAGAATGTGGTAAATCAAAATCACAGCTTTTACCCATGTCGTCTTCGCCAGCTGATTCCACCAGAAAACCCTATCTGCCGCAGGTCCAGTTACCACCAATCTGACCTCCGACCATGTTGTTGGTACCATTAAACTGATGTTTGTCCACGTTAACGGTACAACCAGTCTGACCTCCGCCCATGTTGTTGGTACCACCAGACTGACGTCCACCCCAGCAGACAGACCAACATCTGCCACACAAGCTTCTCTTCTCTAGAAGATTATTAGTAAATTTAGTAAAAATGTATTACTTTTCTGTATCTTTTAAAACATTTTGTAGTTTTCTTGTATATGAATGTTTTTCTTTTTTTTTAATTCTATGGACACAATTTTAATTTTAAAATGTATATGTTTAATTGAATATTTTACCATATGAAATATATAATTTTAGATATAATTTGCAAAGATATAATTTATAATTTTGAAATGACACAACATTTGTACTTCAAACTTAGCTACATTTAAGGAGGCCATTGATGTGTTCTTCTTCCATTCAGCATCACAGAACTGTGGTTAATTTTTGTGTCAATTTTTAAAACGTTGACCAACCTGATGTCTTATCCTCTTCCCCACTCTCACCCCCTTCTTCTTGAAAAGTGTAACTTATATTAAAACATCATATCTTGACTTTGATTGCTAAATTTCCATTTATTATATTGTACTGTCATTTGTCATTTTTGATGACTATATGCACACATTATGTACATTATACTCACCAGCAGAAATGATCAGAGGGATCATTACACAAAGAAGTGCAAACACAATCAGCAGCTTCATGGCGATGTTTAATATCACTGTGAAAAAACAGAAGGCATCAAGACGTCTCCCTCTACAACTCATCCACTGAACACACACGTTTCTTTTTTCTTTTTCTTTCTTTTTTCTTTTTTAGCTATTTATTAATAAACGACTTATGTATATATATGCCTGTATATGTTGTACTATTCTTAGTTAGTGTATTGTCTGTCTTGTTAATGTCTGTTTATTATGGAGCAGTGTAACAAAAAAATAATTTCCCCTAGGGATCAATAAAGTATTCTGATTCTGATTCTGACATCATTCGTTCAACAAAATAGGATAGAAGAGATTTTGTAGCAGACCTTCTGGAGAATATGCAGAATATTTGAAGAATAGACTTCTTTTCAGCACCAACACGTAGCTTTAGCCTTCCAGTGAGAAGGTGCTGAACAGCTGTAAGATCACTGCTTATATACTGTTTCTTTTGTGCTTCAAAACTAGGAACTAACCTTGAAAAAACTGACACGTGTATCATGTGATTCATGCTGGCCAGACTTTCATTGCATCTCTTTATTTCTTCACCAGAATAATTGCCTCATACTTCTTCTCCTTTCAGCTGCTCACTTTATTTTACAATGACTAGTTGACAAAGAGTCTTCACAGAGTATAACTACATAATACCTGATGTATTTAATTAGAATAAGAATAAGAATAGTAAAGTAAATCAGACAAAAATTAATTCCCATCGATGAAGACCATAATAAAATGTATCCTTTTGAAAAGGTATTTTGAGTCCTTTTCCTTTTACGATCTCCTTTGTACACTCACGAATCAAACACTAGCTAAGATGAATTCTGGAAATGATCATTAGATGAACTTAATATTAATACTTTATCTTGGATGTTGTTTATGATTCTTTAGTAAATGATTTGAGCTCAATCAGATAACAGAATGTCAGACTTATTTTCTATTTAGGTATTTGAAAAATTAAAGAGTTAAAGTTGGATATATTTGATGCTTGGGTCTAGACCAATGAAAATGTGACACAGACTAAGAGACCAATCAGATTTAATGCTGAAGGGTTTAAGGTAATAAGAAAAGTTAACTATGGGAAATTAACTTTTGCTAAAAGCATTCTTTCCATTACACCTTCAGTTTGCTACTAGTAGCCAATGCCATTAAAAGAAACAGTCCAACTTGCTTTATTCATTATGTAGCATTACAGCAAAAGAAAAGAATTATAAATGTAAAATGGGAAACAATTCAGGGGGTTGTATGAGATTATTTGCTTCTATGTCTGATGAACCACACATTTCATGGTAGACCAGGAATCATCTTCTTTTCCAGACGCAGACAAATGGGTATCGGTAGTGACAGTATATATCATTCATGCACCTGTATCCTGTAAGCATCAAAAAATACAATTAAATGAAACCATGAGAAATGTATACTAAGGAAAATATTTAGTTGGATGTAACAACAATATGAAGTGTGCACCTTCACTGTCATGGGCCTGGGTTTGGTGACCAAGGGCGTGTGTTATTTTTGGGAGTAGTGAATATGATAAAGTCTATTACACTATCTGGAGGAAGGAAACACTGCTGAGGAGAATAGCGGAGCGGCAGTGGGATTGTTAAACTAGGGACACAGTTAGTTCTCCTGCTCGTGTTCCCGTATACTCAGTTAATTCTTGTGTTTAAATGGTGAAAGTGTTTTTATTGGCTAATGGATGGGAAGTATTCACTGTTGTGTTTCTTGTTTCCAGAAGGATTGCAGAAATGTGTGGAGGGAGCAGAAGACTGATGTACATAGGCACCAAGGAGGACAAACACTTACCACGGACCACGGAGGAGAATCACTGCACTGGGATTGGGAATGGGTGCATGGAGGACTCACACACAGCGTGAATTGTTGGTGCTGTTTTTTGTTTGTTTCATTGTAAATAAACACACTGTCTTCATTCAGAAAGTCCTACATTTAGGTCCTGAGATTCACAACACTAAATAAACACGTGTTTTTTGTTAAAAAAAAATTATAATAATATAGTATTAGTATTTTCCTGTCATTCTGTACTGTTTTTCATTCTAAACAAATAATCATTATTTGGGAAGGTGTGGATATTGTCACTGCCCCCCCTCCCCTCAAAATTCAGTGCTCGTTACACTTTCTTTCAATATTTACCTGTATTGCTCATGTGTAGGCAGTGCTCGTTGTGGCGAGCATTGTTAGGCTCTCCACGACACCAGTATGTAAATCTGAACGGAGTTCCATCCATCCAAAACCAATGATGCTCCTATAAAACAGAACAAAATAGGCACAAATACATTAAAAACTAAGTACATAAAGACAATATTATCAAAGTGTAATGCTCGATAGATAGATTTATCTTTGTATGGCCCTTTCACTCTGAATGCATAAAATCCGTGCAAATATTTTGTGCTTTTAAATATTTTTTGCACTGACCTTCTCTCAATGCAGCCGTTCACACCAATCATAATTTCACTGAATGAATTTGCAGCATTTATTTTTTCAAACAAAGTTTTGATTTTTCTAATGTTTTGGATGCGAATATATAGACCTCACCAATCAACTCACTGTATTGGCAACAAGCGGACTCATAGCTCAAATCACGCACCTGTACTGAAATTATAATGACATCTATACCACTTCACAATTATGTGCTACTTTGTGTTGGTCTATCACAGAAAATCTCAATAAAAAACATTTAAGTTTGTGCTTGTAAGGTGACAAAATGTCTAAAGTTCAAGAGGAATGAATACGTTTTCAAGGCACTGTATGTACCAAAGCAACTGTGATACAGCTTCAACTCCTAGTTCAAACCATAATAATCTTCCTGCTGCTGTCTTCTCGTGACAATTGGATGAACCTGGATCTCCATTCTTGCTTCACTCACTGAGAAAGATCAGAACCAGCTCATCATTGCGTTATGTAAACTTTTCCATTTTTTTTATTGTCCTTTTTTTGAGGACAAATTTTCTGCAAAAACGCAATGTGTCCGGTGTCCATACTGGCTATACGTGAAGTTCGGATCCGTAAAATTATGAATTTCATGTTGTTTTTACGCAACGCCTTCAATGTGTTCAGTGGCCTTCAGCCCTCGTATAATGATCCGTAATATACCTTTTGAGCATCAGAGCCTCCAAGCCATGTAAGTGGGTAACTGTGAGTAGCACGATATATGACCCTTTGAATCACCCAGTACTCTCGAAGGCTACGTACATATGCCAGGTTTGCATGCATGGACTAACAGTATCTCTATAATGGAAAACAACAGACAGAAGAATTTCCAATGTAAACAAAATATTGAACATACAACCACGCTAGACTTTGTAAACTGTTAAAGTAAACAAAGACAGGATACAGGGAAAATCCAAATCACTGTTTTTACCTGAGCATGAGCCCAATCCAAGCGATAGCGAAAATAGCGGAAGTATCGGTTGCCATACCCTTGTCCAACCCCGATACTTGTACCAGTACCATCTCTTTTCAACAAGATGCTCCTCTGAGAACAAGCAAATAATGCTTGAGTAAAAACGAATGACTTTTCTCTATCTGTTAAAACATTTTAGCATTTTCTTGTATTTGCATGGTTTTCTTTCTTTTTATCCTATAGACATCCTTTGAATTTTAAAGTGTATACATTTGATTGAATATTTTAAAATTTACATTTCTTTTTTGAAATAACAAAGAATTGCTCTTCTGCTCAGAATAACAGAAAAGTGATTAATTTTTGTGTAAATCTTTAAAATGTTGACAAACCAGGTGGATTATCCTCTGCCACACATTTGCCTCCTTTTTCTGGAATAAAAATTACAAAATTATAAATACATTAAAACATCAGATATTGAATTTTGGTTAAATTTCCATTTATTGTATTATACTATTGTTTGTATCAATACTTATACACATATACACATAATGTACATTATACTACAACACTCACCAGCAGCAGTGATCAGAGCCATCATTGCAAAAAGTGCAGACACAACCAGTAGCTTCATAGTGATGTTTATGTTTATCTCTGAAAAACAGAAGACATCATTAATTAAAGAAGGGACAGAATAGATTTTGTAGCAGATCTTTCTTATACGCAGCTGGATAGCGTAGTGGTTAGACTACACGCCTTTGGAGCAGAGGATCGCAAGGTCTGCGTCAGGTGTTGAGTAACCAGGGCACCCTGACGACAAGTGGGCTACTGGAACAAGAAGGCATCGGTGGGCAAGAGACGAAAACAGGGCGTTGTTGGAATGCTACTACGCAAGTAACCTAAGGCTGGAGACGGAGCAAGACCAGACTGACCAACCACTGCCTGGATTGAATACAAGAAGGCCTATGACTCAATGCCCCACACATGGATCCTGGAATGCCGAGAACTATACAAGATCAAAAGAATCAATCAAAAGAACCTTGAGAGCCTTCATCAGGAACTCAATGGGGTCATGGCGTACAACACTAGAGGCCAACTCCAAGCCCATAGCACAAGTCACCATCAAGTGTTGGATCTACCAAGGAGATGCTCTGTCCCCACTGCTGTTCTGCATAGGCCTGAACCCCCTCAGTGAGATCATTAACAAGACTGGCTATGGATGCACCTCCTGTACATGGATGACATCAAGCTGTATGCCAAGAGTGAACGAGACATCGATTCACTGATACACACTACCAGGCTATACAGCAATGACATTGGAATGTCATTCGGACTGGAGAAGTGTAGTCGGTCAAAGAGAGGAAAGGTAGTCAAAACTGAGGGGATTGAACTACCAGAAGGCAACATTGCAGACATAGAGGACAGTTACAAGTACCCAGGGATCCCGCAGGCAAATGGGAAAGCTGCAACCACCAAGTACCTGCAGAGGGTCAGGCAAGTCCTGAGGAGTCAGCTGAACGGTAAGAACAAGATCCGGGCCATCAACACCTACGCCCTGCCTGTGATCAGGTACCCTGCTGGGCTGGCCAAAGGAGGAGATAGAAGCCACTGACATAAAGACAAGAAAGCTCCTGACCATGCATGGAGGGTTTCACCACAAGTCCAGCACCCTGAGGCTGTACGCTAAGTGGAAGGAAGGGGGCCGGGGACTGGTGAGTGTCAGCACCACAGTGCTCAGTGAATACCTCAGGCAGCAGAAACCCAAGAAAGAGGAAGAAGGCGAGGAACCATCATGGAAGGACATGCCCCTGCACGGTATGTACCACCGGCAGATAGAGGAGGTGGCTGATATCCAGAAATCCTACCAGTGGCTGGACAAAGCTGGACTGAAAGACAGCACAGAGGCACTAATCATGGCAGCACAAGAACAAGCTCTGAGTACAAGATCCATAGAGGCTGGGGTCTATCGCACCAGGCAAGACCCCAGGTGCAGGCTGTGTAAAGATGCCCCAGAGACAATCCAGCACATAACAGCAGGGTGAAAGATGCTAGCAGGCAAGGCATACATGGAACGCCATAACCAACTGGCCGGCATAGTGTACAGGAACATCTGTGCCAAATATGGCCAGGAAGTTCCGAGGTCAAAATGGGAGATGCCCCCAGGGGTGATGGAGAATGACCGAGCTAAGATCCTGTGGGACTTCCAGATACAGACGGACAAAATGGTGGTGGCTAACCAACCGGACATAGTGGTGGTAGACAAACAGAAGAAGACGGCTGTAGTGATCGATAAAGCGGTTCCGAATGACAGCAATATCAGGAAGAAGGAACACGAGAAGCTGGAGAAATACCAAGGGCTCAGAGAAGAGCTCGAGAGGATGTGGAGGGTGAAGGTAACGGTGGTCCCCGTGGTAATCGGGGCACTAGGTGCGGTGACTCCCAAGCTAGGCGAATGGCTCCAGCAGATCCCGGGAACAACATCGGAGATCTCTGTCCAGAAGAGCGCAGTCCTGGGAACAGCTAAGATACTGCGCAGGACCCTCAAGCTCCCAGGCATCTGGTAGAGGACCCGAGCTTGAAGGATAAACCGCCCGCAGGGGCAAGATGGGTGCTTTTTTTTAATATATCAGCCTTTCAGGGAGAAGTGCTGAACAGCTCTAGAATGAATGCTAATATATAGGTTTTTTGATGCTTCAAAACCAGGAACTAACATTGAAAAACTTGGGACTCGTGCAATAGGGGTCAAAAGCATCAGTCCAGCGCTATGATTGAATTACTGAGACTGACATGTTGAGGTGCAGAAAAAGTGCAGTAAGGGTGATATTTTTCTGGGCCAAGGGCGTCTGAACAGAATGTCCCGCCTTAGGTAATAATTAGAAAATAACAGGAAAAGAATTGCTCAATAATATTAATAAAGCAAGGTTAGAGAGGGAGGTGTTTTTCCTTTGTTTGTCTTATTCCAGGAAGAGGAGCAGATACAACACGAGGTCAGACGTGAATGGAGTAGAGGAGAAGATCCACAGGGGAGACTGCAGGACCTCATCGTCACTCCCGAGAGGAAGATCATAATAATACCATATTTTTCGAGTTAGTTCATAAGCCTCCTCCATGGTAGCGGATAGGACTGGGGTCAGACTAAAGTAAATTAATTCTCCTTAGATAAGTTTTTTCCAAAGATTCTTTCTTTTGTTATCAATAGTTCTCATCATGCTGATTGATGTCCAAGGGGTCTCCTTTCCCATTAGTTTGATTCTAATTCCTACCGCGGTGATGTTAAATTGGGGTGAAACGCCATCATAAGAGCTTTGACTGGCAGCTGCAGTCACGGAGAAACTTGCGTATCTCTGTTCGCGAATAGCAGATAGAGAGTCCTGAGACCTAGCTAGCTAAAATGAGCACTCGGCTGTCAGGGTTCGTTTAGCTAATCTGTGCAGGTGAATTAATTTACTAAAGAAATCAAGAGAAACGCCCCGGGCTGTTCAGTCACTAATTACTGTTACTGTACTTTTATTACAAGTATTACACTGTAAAAGCAACAGGCTGCACGCTGCTTCAGCTCCTGTGCAGAGCTGAATATTAAAGATGTGCAAACAAAAGCATGTTTTCAGTCTCTTGCCAAATCTGTAAAGACAGTAAAAAAATTTTAAAAGCTTGTACTTCAGTAACTCCTCATTAATCAGGAAGTATGGATTAACCCTTTAAAGCCGGTCGGAGCGGACACGCTCCATTTTGCATAACTATTTTTAAATCCCGGTAGCGCTGCAACCATGTAAGCTAGCGATATAATTTTTTTTGCATATGAAACCAGAGAGGTTGTACTTACATCTTATGCCATCAGCTTGTTCTAGGTCACAGTTTCCTTCCACATATAGCTTTGCAAAAACTGCATAAAAAGCGTTTGCAGCAACAAAAACATAATATTTCAGAAACACGCTTTGCCGATCCGATCAGCTGTTCATAGCACTTCCTATGTCCATCAGCGTGAACTTTCGCATGACCGCCGTGACATGCCCGGAACCGGAAGTGACGTCATTTTGCGGAAATGTAGTTTTTTACCATCCCGGTCTTATGACCCTATACTGGTGTTTTTAAAAGTTATCTTTGACTTTATGACTTTCTGTGTCGTTCCTGGGATGCTTAGGACTCATATTGCACTGCTGGAAATAGTTTATTTTGATGCATATGCTGTTATTTTGCAAATTTGCATTATAATACTTATTTTCGTTTTTCCTGCAGTATATGAAAATTGGTGTATTTCAAAAATAAAACTATGAAGACACTTAAAATGAATTTCCTGTGGTGGGAAACTATTTTGTGCAACTTTTTTGTATTTACAGTTTTGAGGGATAAGCCTCTTAAATTTCTCTAACTAGAAATATATGTTAAAAAAACAAAAACGATTTTCAATTTTTTTGTAGTTTATTGCACTTTTTTGCAATTTATGTAATTACTATGCACTTAATGCATACATATTATTAAAATTTGGGCTATAATGGTTGTATTGATGCATAGCAACTTGAAATGCTCCCAAAAATGGCACTACAACATGTAAAAATATAATATAAGCTCTGGCGGACTTGGTTCTATGGTAGGTCTTAAAGGGTTAAAGTACTGTAGAGTACTGTAATACTGAAAAAAATGTTAGAGAAGAACTTCAGATCCTTAGTATGTGAGGATAGAAAAGGATCAGCTTCATTTCAATTTTGAGGGATAAAATTTATATCTGAGTTTGATGGTTCTGTTCTCTTTGTGATTACAGGAGCTGATAAACCGGGTTTATCCATCTCCAATGGGACGGGCCTATGGAGGAGTGCTGAAGATTTCCCTGTGAGGGAGCTGCTGGTGAAGATCATGAGTCCTGCTTGATCAATGCGATGAGCTTCAGTCTTCCTGGTGTTTCTTAAATGATGCCTCTTTCAGCGGGTCAACAGAAGTTATGGCACAGGACAGCTGTGATGAAAGAAAGGGAAGAAGTTTTTCCAAACCTCTGGACCCATGAAACCCAGCTTGGTCCTGATGGTCTCCCTCACTAGTTTCTGTCCAGGGTGAATGTAGCTGTTGATATAATATGGACTCTATTATTAAATGAAAAGAACAAATTAGACTACACTACTGAAACCTTCTGCTGTTGTTTTTAAAGTTTCCATGTTACCAGGCTGTAGAGGGCTCTGAAGATTTAAACAGTTTTAGATCCATTACAGTCACAGTCTTATGTTGAAATCTCAAAGGACAGCATTATATTTTTGATATTAACAGTAACTCTGGGCCTCTGTAGAGTGTGCAGCTGATCTTATCGCTGTCTAAAAATGGATAAAAAAAACATAAGTGTTGAAGACTATTAAGAGTAGCAGGTGTGTAGCATTGCTAACTAGCTAGCAACAAGCCTCCAACAAAGTGCGTATGCTAGCGGCTAATCTAACTAACGAATTAACAACAGAGTGATTTTAGAACTATAAGATGATAAGCTGTGTGTCTTTTTTATAACAGTGACATGCTTGTATTTTTTTTTTTTTTTTTTTTTTTTTGTCTGTCCCATTTGGTTCTTTAGCCGTCAGAATTGTTGTCTGAAGACCAACAAGGATACCAAATGGATTTATTTTGCCAAATGGATCATCATGGCATTGCCGTATTGGTCCATTTGATCAACCTTTGTTGTTATTATTTATTTTATTTTCAGTTGTTACAGATGAGACAGACATGACTGGGGGATAGGAAAGGGAGAAAGAAAGAGAGGAAGGAAAAGAAAAACAGAAGGGAAGAGGGACAGTGAGAAAGGGCAAAGACAAAGAGAAAAAGAAAAAAAAATCTCCTGGATCACCTGTTGAGAGAAAAAGAAGAGAAAACAAGCAAAAAAAAAACAAAGCAACATACTAAACACAACACCATCCCGTTAATCTAGCTAAGTGTGAACAGCAGTAAATACTAAATATTGAATGTTGTTGTGGAGCACACAGGACAGACAGCGCACAATGTGCTTTGAAGTAGCAGCTAAGAAAGGTGTAGTTTATGTCTACGAACAGTGAACACCCGTGTGCACACCTGTGTGGATCAGCGCGCTTGTATACAAAAGGTTTCTCCATGTAACGGTCTGCTAGAGGGTGTGGGGGGCCATAGCCCCGTCCCCCAGGGCATGAAGCAGGCATGGAGGAGATCCAGGCTCCAGACATCCAGAGGCCCCAGAGTGCGAGAGCCCAAGATGGACCACCAGAGGGGCATCCGTACCACCCTCCTGGGAAGGGCTGAGGAGATCCCCAGACGAGGGGTCACCCAGTAGCCACGGAGCAGAAGCCAGAGGGGGCTGCACTGGCGTGCCCGCTGGCTCTGCCGGCAGCCAGCTGTGCCAGAGTGAACCAAGCCGCAGACCCCGAGGCCGGAGGCCCGGGGGGGTCCCCTTTGCCCCGGAAGAGGCCTGACCGAGCGACAGGCACCAGGCCCCGCCAAGTAGCCACCGGGAGTGAGCTGGTGCATACCTGAGCGCCCAGCCCCGGACACCAAGAACCACCAATGCACCAACCCCTGAGGGCATCAGTCACTGGCAGGGAGTGTGGTGAGGGGAGATAGACCTCCACACTTTGGAGGGCCTGGGTGTTCCCAGAGAGGTGGAGTCTAAGACCCGACCTGACATATAGACACAGACAAACAGGCACACACAGACACAAACATGCATTCCCACCCTCATGCACACATATACAAACACTCAGCACTCACCCAACGTAGTAATAGACATACATGGACATGTACACACAATCACACTCCCCAAACATACTCTATACCCCGGGTCCAGGTACCCTCACCCCCAGAGGGGGAAACGGCACCCAGACCCAAGAGATGTGACCCTTTCCCTCGGGGTGGAGGCAAGCAGACCGCCCCAGGCTCCGCGGCAGCAGGGAGGCCCATCGGACAGCCAACACCTCCTCCCAGCCCCCTGCCCCGATGGCTAGTAGAGAACGGGGGTGTGTGAAGACCCCATACCTCCCTCCTCCCGCTCATGTGTAGTGTTGCTGCGTGTTGTTCTAAAGTGCATTTAAAACAAGGGAGGGCATGGTGCTGCTGCCAGAGAGCAGCAGGTGTTAGCACGGCCCCTCCCGAGAACCCTCAATGTCTACATGGATTTAAAATTGAGAGGTGGGCACCGGTGCCAGAGGTAAGGTTGAATACACAGACCGTCCACTGGACGCCGTTAACGTGGTCACCCTCAAGGCCCTATATATATGTGTGTGTTATGACAGTGTGAGGAATGTGGATGTCTAAGTTGTGGAATAAAATTGAGGCACAGGTGGCCAGAAGGGGACGGGGGGGGGGGGGGGAATGCCTCCCCTGCACCCTGGTGACACACCCGCACCCCAAGGCCCTACCTGTGTGGGTGGGTGTGGTGGAGCGGGAAGAGGGAGGCAGCCGGGGATGAGGAGGGAAAGAAGGGAGGGGCAAGATGCCCCTCCCTAGGGCCAGCTCCCCCGCTGACCCCAGTAGGCACCCCCGTCCTCTAGTACCCACCAAGGCAAGGGAGCCCAGGCCCATCCAGGCCGGGGCCTACGGTAGCAGCACCGCCAAGCCCCACAGGACCCGGGGAAGCCCACCCTACCCCACCACAGAGGAAACTGTACCCACCCCAACATTCAATCATCTCCCAGACTACACAAGACAACAGACACCCAGGTTAGGTTTATTCTCCACCTCTCCTATGTCTCTCCCCCACCTGCAGAGTGGACGTCTGCAAGGATGGAACAACCTCCCTGCCAGTTGAAGAGCCCCCCAGTTAGGCCGATGCACCAGAGGCCCCTTGCGCCAGGGCTGAGCCCCTGTGCGCCCACCCGCCCACAACCTCGGCGACACACCGATGAGGACCGAAGCCCCCAAGGCCCAGCCAGAGCCCCATCACGGAGACGAAGCACTCCTGAACCCCAAGCCCCCCCGCCTGCCCCGGATCTACTCAGGGGCAGCCAGGCTACCAGGCCAGTAACCTACGTCCGCCAGTACAGACCATCCCCCAGCCCCGCTGCACGCAGCCACGAGGAGAACACCCTCTAAGAGCGACCAGAGCCACTAACCAGGTTATGACCACAACCCCCCGGGTTGAGCCCTCCAGGGATAACGTCTCTAGGGGTTCTCCAGGCGCCCCAAGCCCGTCCCAACCTCCACATCAACCACAATAGCTAAGGCGGGACCAAACCATGACCCCCCACCCCCGCTAGGTGATGGAGCCGATCAATGGAGCCCAGAGGGATTGATCTAATGTGGTGGCAGAGGTTGTATCGAGACTAATGTGATCTATTAGATGGTTTTTATATTGATTAGGATTAAGATTATTTTTATTTTTCCAGTTCATGAGGACCGTTTTCCTGGCAATGCATAGGGCAGTAAAAACCATGTGGACTGTATTAGTTTCTGTAGTGACATCATCCAATTTTCCCAACAAGCATACTAAAGGGGAAGTTGGAATGTTACATTTCAGACACTTTGATAAGTCTTCACATATCTCACGCCAAAACTTCTGCACTGGTGGACAGAACCAAAGAGCGTGGATGTAATTGTCTGGTGTATTGCCTTGACAGTGTGAGCAGTTGTTGGAAGATGTGAAGCCCATCTTGAACATCCGATGACCAGTATAGTGCACTCTATGTAGTATTTTGTATTGTATTAATTGCAGACTGGGATTTTTAATCAATTTAAAGGTTTTTAAGCACACCTGAGACCAGAAGTTTTGGTCTAAGCTTACTGATAAATCTGCTTCCCACTTTGCAATAGGAAGGGATATTGATTCATCTATTTTAGAAAGTGTTCTGTATATTTTAGATAATAATTTGGGGGATTTAAGAGTAAGAAAGTGTACCGCACTTGGTGGTGTTTGTAATTCAGCTTGACTGAGGTAAAATTTCTTTTTTACTATGGATTTAATTTGTTGATATTCTAAAAATCTTTTCTTGTTGATCCCATATTGTGTAACTAGTCTGTCAAATGGAATAAATTCTGTTCCCTCTAATATATGTTCTAAGTATTTAATTCCTTTACAACTCCATTCTGGAAAATTAATCATATTATTGTTTTGTAATATGTCAGGGTTATTCCAGATAGGTGTACGTTTGCATGGGATTAATGAAGACTCCATTATTTTTAGAAACTCCCCCCATGCTGTCAGAGAAGAGCTGATGTTGATGCTTTTAAAGCATTCATGTCTTTTGATGTTTGAGCTGATAAATGGTAGATCTGAAATCTCTAGATCATTGCATAGTGCCTGTTCAACATCTAGCCAAGGTTCATCTAAGAAGGTATGTTTTAGCCATTCTGAAATGAACTGAAACCTGTTGGCTAAGAAGTATTGTTGAAAGTTAGGCAGATCTAATCCTCCTCTATCCTTGGTTCTTTGTAGTGTTTTTAAGCTGAAACGCGGGGGTTTATCTTTCCAAAGGAATTTAGAAATATATGAATCCAGAGATCTGAACCAATCTTGTGATGGTTTGTTAGGGATCATTAAAAATAAGTAATTTATTTTTGGCAAGATCATCATTTTTATATTGGCGACCCTTCCCATGAGTGGTATGGGTAAAGATTTCCATCTAGTCAGATCGCCTTCTACTTTCTTTAGAAGTGGGATGTGGTTTAATTTAGTTAAGTCTGAAAGCTTAGGAGAAACATTAATACCTAAATATTTAATATTTCCAGATTGTAGTGGGGCAGAAGAATTATGGAAGGAGCAGTTAATGGGAAGAACTGTAGATTTTGGCCAGTTAATTGAATAATCTGAAACTCTTGAAAACCAGTTTATTAGAGTAATTACCTCAGAAAGGTTGGTTTGTGAGTTTTGCAGAAAAAGCAACACATCATCCGCATAGAGACTGATTTTATGTTCTATGTTCTTACATTTTATGCCCTTAATTGTTGTAGCCTGTCTAAATGCTGCCGCTAGTGGTTCGATAAAAATTGCAAAAAGTGAAGGGGAGAGTGGGCATCCCTGTCTGGTGCCCCTCAGGAGACAGAAGCTGGAGGATGTCTGGTCATTTGTCCTGATACAAGCTGTTGGGGAATTGTATAATATTCTTATCCAGTTTATGAAAGAGTTTCCAAAACCAAATTTGTGTAAAGTTGCAAATAAAAATTTCCAGTTAACTCTGTCAAACGCTTTTTCTGCATCTAGAGATAATATTATGGTTTCAATGCTTTTACTGCATGAATAGTCTATTAAATTAAGTAATCTACGAGTGTTTGTTGATGAGTGCCTACCTTTTATGAAACCAGTTTGGTCAGGATGAATTAAGAGGGGGGTTATTTTCTCTAATCTTTTTGAGAGAGCTTTGCAGATTATTTTGAGGTCTACATTTATAAGAGATATTGGACGATAGCTTGAGGGAAATAAAGGGTCCTTGCCTGGTTTTAGTAGGAGACTAATGTTGGCAGAATTCATATTTGGTGGTAGTCTGCCATTTTCCTTGATTTCCTGCAACATTCTGTGGAATACTGGTGCCAAAATTGTCCAGAATTCTTTGTAGAATTCTGCAGGAAAGCCGTCTGGACCTGGAGCCTTATTATTGGGCATACTTGTCAGGGCTTCCTGGAGTTCACCTGGCATCAGTGGCGAATCCAGTGCCATTGCTTGACTGTCTAGTAATTTTGGAAGAGTTACGTTGTCAAGAAACTGATCAATTTCATTTTTAGACGGGTTTATTTGTGGTGAGTATAAAGTTTCATAGAAATCCCTAAAAATGTTGTTTATTCTTCCAGGGTCATATATTGTGTTCCCCGATAGATCTTTAACAGCACATATAGTTGTTTTTTCTTTATTTATTTTTAACTGGTTAGCTAGAAGTCGACCGGATTTGTTACTGTGTTCAAAATTCTGCAAGCGAAGTCTTTGTACTAGGAATTCTGTTTTTTTATTAATAATTTCATTTAATGCTAGTTTTGTTTTGCATATTTTGTTCATTATTTCTTGATCTTGGTCGGACGCGTAGGCTTCTTCTAAGGATTTGATGGTTTTTTCTAATTCCTGAATATTTTTGTTTTCTTCTTTCTTTTGATGAGAAAGAAATTATTTTACCTCTCATCACAGCTTTCCCTGCTTCCCATAGAACAGAAGCTGATGTTCCGGGAGTGTCATTAAAGTCTAAATATGAAGTCCACTCTTTTTTAAAATATTTAATAAAGTCTTCATCTTTGAGCAGTGATGTGTTAAATCTCCAGTTTTTACTTGGCGTAGTATTATTCTTGTGCATTAGTGTTAAAGATACAGGAGCATGATCGCTGACCGCTATAGGGTGAATCTCATTGTCTGAAATGTCACTCAGCAGTGAGCTGTTGACCAAAAAATAATCCAGAGGAGAGTAGGAGTGATGAACATGTGAGAAAAAAGAATATTCCTTACTGTTGGGGTGGAGGGAGCGCCATGCATCGCAAAGGCCATAGTCGCTCATATACTGTTTGATTATATTTGTGGACTGCCAATTACGCTGAGTTCCTGCTGTATTGAGCCTATCCATTTCTTCATTTAGTCCAAGGTTGAGGTCGCCTCCAAGAATAAGTGTGCAATCAAGATGTTCAGAGAGTGCACTAAAAAAACCGTGGAAGAATGAGGGATCATCAACATTTGGACCGTATATACTTACAATACATAGCTTTATGTTCAATATTGATAATTTAATAATTAGGAATCTACCCTCTGGATCTATAACTGTATCGAGTACTGTAAAATTAACATTTTTATGTATTAAAATTGCTACTCCCCTTTGTCTAGAATTATAACAGGCTGCAAACACAGTAGGAAACTCAGGTGTTTTAAGTTCATTTAAACCTGTGACAGGTCTGTGAGTTTCTTGTAATAAAACAACATCTGCCTGTAGTTTTTTAAGCTGGTTAAATATCTTTAACCTCTTTCCTCTGGTGCCAGCTCCATTTACATTCCATGTGATAAACCTCAGTGTGCCCATAATTGTGTGTGTATGTCTAATGATGTGCGCTGGGTGTTTCCTTTAGACGGGTGAAGAGAATGTGGAAACATCACTTGTTTGTAAATAGAAAGAGAAAAAAAGTGTGGTGAGAGGCTCCATAAGTCTGACTATGTGTGTGAATATTCACTAATATGAACAGGCGTGGCTTGCTTATGTGTCCTGTAAGTCTGTGTGCACTGTGAGGCTGTTGTAAATGTGCTGCCGTTGAGCGCATGTGTTTGCGTGATCGTGGTGTGTGAATATGCAGAAATAGAGGTTGTTGTTTGTAGGTGAGTGGGGAAGTAGGTGATCACAGCAGTGAAAGAAAAGAGAAAGAAAGAAACCACGTGAACTGTGAGCGACAACAAAAAAAAGAAAAGAAACGGAAACATTCCAATTAAAGCAATGACGGAGGGTGACGGTGTTATATCTGCTATGACATCATACTGATATTACTAGGTTAAACACATGTTAAAGAAGAGAGTGTGAGTGAATAAGAAAAGAGTGTAGCGGGTTCTTATCTGGAGTGCAGTCAATATAACCACGGAGTGGTGCCGGGGTCGCGGTAGAGCTGTCCGTCCACGTAGAGCCGGTCCACGGCGATGACAGCACGGGAGCCTCTCTGGATGAAGTTACATCGAACTGGAAACAGGACCTTGCGTCGTTCCAGGATTTCTTTGGGGAACTGGTCGTTCACGCTGAAGTCCGTTCCTTTCAGCTCCCTGCCGCGACTCTTCACCTGCTCCTTCTGTTTGAATTGGCCGAATTTGGCCACAATAGGACGTGGTCTCCCGGCCGGCGACCTCACGCCCCCCAAGCGATGCACTCTATCGAACGCGATGTTCTTTACGGTGTCCTCCGGCAGCTTCAGGTGGATTTTAATGAAGCTTTTCACCGTTGCCTCCGCGTCCTCTCCGGGAGATTCTGGAATACCAGAAAACACAAGATTATCTCTCATGCTACGGGCTTGTAGATCGATAACGGACTCTTTTATTTTTTTATTTTCTCTGTTTAGCTGGGTCACGTTATCGGTGAGAGATTTGACCGACTCCCGTAGCGTGGCATTTTCAGCGGCAAGCGTTTCCACCTGCTGCTGACTGAATTCCAAGGATTCTCTCAGAGATTTAAATTCCCGGTGTAAAATCTCCACCAGAGACAGCCTCGCATCGAAACTGGACAATCGCCTGTCGATTGACTCCAGGATGTCTGCAATGTCTTTGCCGGCAGGCGATGTTGTTCCGGGGGAGTCTGCCGGGCGACATCTCTTCGATGACGGCGTCTCAATTTTGGCCGGGGAAAATGCACTCTGGGCCTTCTTCATTACTATATCTTGGAAACAGCGGTCGATGTAATCCTGGAGAGCGTCTAAACTCTCCCCGTTGTCCTCCAGGGTGTTAGAGGTGATATGACAGATGTAGTTAGTTATATGACAATTTGATTAGTATATTTGGTAATAGTGAAGATAAAGAAACTTTGTTAAATTCTACGCTACCATTCGCTTTTTTTCCGCCAAATCTCCGGCGTCTGATGTCACCTACAACATGGGTCGCTTACCTTACCCGTCACTTCCGTCTTACCCGTCCTGAGGGTAAACAGTTTTAGATCCATTACACTCACAGTCTTATGTTGAAATCTCAAAGGACAGCATTATATTTTTGATATTAACAGTAACTCTGGGCCTCTGTAGAGTGTGCAGCTGATCTTATCGCTGTCTAAAAATGGATAAAAAAAACATAAGTGTTGAAGACTATTAAGAGTAGCAGGTGTGTAGCATTGCTAACTAGCTAGCAACAAGCCTCCAACAAAGTGCGTATGCTAGCGGCTAATCTAACTAACGAATTAACAACAGAGTGATTTTAGAACTATAAGATGATAAGCTGTGTGTCTTTTTTATAACAGTGACATGCTTGTATTTACCTTAATTAAACGAGTCGTCAGTCGCGGTAAACCAGCAAAAACACTCGAGTCGCTGGGCTACGTAAAAAGTGTAGAGGGGCGTGTTTGCGGTCACGTCCAGGGGGTGTGTGGGCAGGAGCGTTACACAGTCGCTCCACCTCAAGTCACTACTCGGCAGACTCTGGCTACAAATTTGCAAGATGGCAGCCTCCACAAGCGGGATATTTTGGCTTCATTTTTGCACAATGGTAGGAGGCGGGGTTGCGTCGTCCATGTTTTCTACAGTCAATGGTTCCGAGGCATGGGAGCGGGTTGGAATGAAGCTATAAATGTGTTTTCCATGTGACATAAAAATCAATCTAACAAGGTTAAAGTTAGGGTTATGGTTAAGGTTATGGTTAGGGCTGCAATAGAAAGCAGCGAAGAGAATAGAAAGTGAAACGCATAGAAAGCCATCTATTCAATTCAATCAAGAATCCGGGCGTCTCATGAAGACGGGCCATGAGAAATCGTCAGTATGTTACATGTTAGGAATGGAAATGCTCCGGTCTTTCAGATTTGGGTCCACAATAATCAGCTCCCACAGCAACACTTGACAGATACTTGTTCATCAGTGTTATTTTCAGTCTTTTTTTTAAGTTTTACTTTTATTTAAAAATAAACTCCATCAATACTTTGTACCTTAAGTTCTTATGAGAGAAATGGCAGTAGATTTATTGCAGTGTGAGACAGTTTCCTGAAAACCCTCTCCTGTCTGATCATTTCCTGATAACATTTACATTTACAATAATTGATTACACAGCAGTGGAGAGTAGACTTTATCACAGTAGATGTCTTTCTGAAAGCGCTGTAACTAAGTTTAAGAATATAATCCACCCACTGTTATCATCTTCAATGCTCATAGAGCAGAGCAGTTATCTGAATGCACCCCAACAGAGGTCGATTATCTTGTTAATAATTTTACCTCCTCACTACGTACGAGTCTGGATACTGTGAAAATTAAGGCCTCAAACCAGAAGTACCTGACTTAGTGGTATAATTCTCAAACGCATAGCTTAAAGCAGATAACTCGTAAGCTGGAGAGGAAATCGCAAGTCACAAAATTAGAAGATAATCATTTAGCCATTTCATTTAGAGAAATAGTTTGCTGCTTTATAAGAAAGCCCTCCGCAAAGCCAGAACATCTTACTATTTGTCACTGATTGAAGAAAATAAGAACAACCCTAGGTTTCTCTTCAGCACTGTAGCCAGGCTGACAAAAAGTTAGAGCTCTATTGAGCCAACCATCCCCTTAACGTTAACTAGTAATGACTTCATGAACTTCTTCACAAATAAAATTTTTATCGTTAGAGAAAAAATTACCAATAATCATCCCACAGATGTAATATTATCTACAGCTACTTTTAGTACCATTGATGTTAAGTTAGACTCTTTTTCTTCACTTCAATAATTACTTCCTCCAAACCATCAACGTGTCTTTTAGACCCTATTCCTACAAAACTGCTCAAAGAAGTCCTGCCATTAATTAATTCTTCAATCTTGAATGTGATCAACCTATCTCTAATAATCGGCTATGTACCACAGGCCTTCAAGGTGGCTGTAGTTAAACCTTTACTCAAAAAGCCATCTCTAGACCCAGCAGTCTTAGCTAATTATAGGCCAATCTCCAACCTTCCTTTCATATCAAAAACACTTGAAAGATTAGTTGTCAAACAATTAACTGCTCATCTGCAGAGGAATGGCTTATTTGAAGAGTTTCATCTCTGTGCTTGTCCTGCTAGACCTTAGTGCAGCGTTGACCATAATATCCTATTAGAGTATGCTGTAGGTATTACAGGTACTGCGCTGCTGTGGTTTGTATCATATCTATCTAATAGACTCCAATTTGTACATGTAAATGGAGAGTCCTCTTCACACACTAAGGTCAATTATGGTGTTCCACAGGGTTCGGTGCTAGGACCAATTCTGTTTACATTATACACGCTTCCCCTAGGCAGTATCATTAGAAGACATAGCATACATTTTCACTGCTATGCAGATGACACCCAGCTCTATCTATCCATGAAGCCAGATAACACACACCAATTAGTTAAACTGCAGGAATATCTTAAAGACATGAAGACCTGGATGGCCGCAAACTTTCTGCTTCTTACTTCAGATAAAACTGAGGTTATTGTACTCGGCCCTGAAAATCTTAGAAATATGGTATCTAACCAGATTCTTACTCTGGATGGTATTACCTTGGCCTCCAGTAACGCTGTGAGGAACCTTGGAGTCATTTTTGACCAGGACATGTCCTTCAACGCACATATTAAACAAATATGTAAGACTGCTTTCTTCCATTTGCGCAACATCTCTAAAGTTAGAAATATCCTGTCTCAGAGTGACGCTGAAAAACTAGTTCATGCATTTATTACTTGCAGGCTGGACTACTGCAATTCATTAATATCAGGATGTCCAAAAAACTCGCTAAAAAGCCTTCAGTTAATCCAAAATGCTGCAGCAAGAGTACTGAAAGGGACCAGAAAGAGAGAGCATATTTCTCCTGTTTTGGCTTCCCTTCATTGGCTTCCTGTTAAATCCAGAATTGAATTCAAAATCCTGCTCCTCACATACCAGGTCTTAAATAATCAGGCCCCATCTTATCTTAATGACCTTGTAGTACCATATCACCCTATTAGAGCACTTCGCTCTCGCACCGCAGGCCTACTTGTTGTTCCTAGAGTATTTAAAAGTAGAATGGGAGGGAGAGCCTTCAGTTTTCTGGCCCCTCTTCTGTGGAACCAGTTTCCAGTTTGGATTCGGGAGACAGACACTATCTCTACTTCAAAGATTAGGCTCAAAACTTTCCTTTTTGCTAAAGCATATACAGGTCCTTCTCAAAAAATTAGCATATTGTGATAAAGTTCATTATTTCCTGTAATGTACTGATAAACATTAGAATTTCATATATTTTAGATTCATTACACACAACTGAAGTAGTTCAAGCATTTCATTGTTTTAATATTGATGATTTTGGCATACATAACTCATGAAAACCCAAAATTCCTGTCTCAAAAAATTAGCATATCATGAAAAGGTTCTCTAAACGAGCTATTAACCTAACCATCTGAATCAACGAATTAACTCTAAACACCTGCGAAAGATTCCTGAGGCTTTTAAAAACTTTCAGCCTGGTTCATTACTCAAAACCGCAATCATGGGTAAGACTGCCGACCTGACTGCTGTCCAGAAGGCCATCATTGACACCCTCAAGCAAGAGGGTAAGACACAGAAAGAAATTTCTGAACGAATAGGCTGTTCCCAGAGTGCTGTATCAAGGCACCTCAGAGGGAAGTCTGTGGGAAGGAAAAAGTGTGGCAAAAAACGCTGCACAACGATAAGAGGTGACCGGACCCTGAGGAAGATTGTGGAGAAGGACCGATTCCAGACCTTGGGGGACCTGCGGAAGCAGTGGACTGAGTCTGGAGTAGAAACATCCAGAGCCACCGTGTACAGGCGTGTGCAGGAAATGGGCTACAGGTGCCGCATTCCCCAGGTCAAGCCACTTTTGAACCAGAAACAGAGGCAGAAGCTCCTGACCTGGGCTACAGAGAAGCAGCACTGGACTGTTGCTCAGTGGTCCAAAGTACTTTTTTCGGATGAAAGCAACTTTTGCATGTCATTCGGAAATCAAGGTGCCAGAGTCTGGAGGAATACTGGGGAAAGGGAAATGCCAAAATGCCTGAAGTCCAGTGTCAAGTACCCACAGTCAGTGATGGTCTGGGGTGCCATGTCAGCTGCCGGTGTTGGTCCACTGTGTTTTATCAAGGGCAGGGTCAATGCAGCTAGCTATCAGGAGATTTTGGAGCACTTCATGCTTCCATCTGCTGAAAAGCTTTATGGAGATGAAGATTTCATTTTTCAGCACGACCTGGCACCTGCTCACAGTGCCAAAACCACTGGTAAATGGTTTACTTACCATGGTATTACTGTGCTCAATTGGCCTGCCAACTCTCCTGACCTGAACCCCATAGAGAATCTGTGGGATATTGTGAAGAGAAAGTTGAGAGACGCAAGACCCGACACTCTGGATGAGCTTAAGGCCGCTATCGAAGCATCCTGGGCCTCCATAACACCTCAGCAGTGCCACAGGCTGATTGCCTCCATGCCACGCGGCAATGAAGCAGTCATTTCTGCAAAAGGATTCCCGACCAAGTATTGAGTGCATAACTGAACATAATTATTTGAAGGTTGACTTTTTTTTGTATTAAAAACACTTTTCTTTTATTGGTCGGATGAAATATGCTAATTTTTTGAGATAGGAATTTTGGGTTTTCATGAGTTATTTATGCCAAAATCATCAATATTAAAACAATGAAAGGCTTGAACTACTTCAGTTGTGTGTAATGAATCTAAAATATATGAAAGTCTAATGTTTATCAGTACATTACAGGAAATAATGAACTTTATCACAATATGCTAATTTTTTGAGAAGGACCTGTAGTTAGGGCCAGGTGACCCTGAATCCTCCCTTAGTTATGCTGCAATAGACGTAGGCTGCCGCGGATTCCCATGATGCATTGAGTTTTTCCTTTCCAGTCACCTTTCTCACTCATTATGTGTTAATAGACCACTCTGCACTGAATCATTACTTCTTATTTTTCTCTGTCTATCTTCCACAGGATGTCTTTCATCCTGTCTTCCTTCTCTCACCCCAAACAACAGATGGCCGCCCCTCACTGAGCCTGGTTCTTTCGGACCTTTCTTCCGGTTAAAAGGGAGTTTTTCCTTCCCACTGTAACCAAAGTGCTTGCTCATAGGGGGTCATATGATTGTTGGGTTTTTCTCTGTAACTACTGTACAATATAAAGCGCCTTGAGGTGACTTTTGTTGTGATTTGGCGCTATATAAATAAAACTGAATTGAATTAAAAATCGAATTGAATTCAGTCTTTTTTTAAGTTTTACTTTTATTTAAAAATAAACTCCATCAATACTTTGTACCTTAAGTTCTTATGAGAGAAATGTCAGTAAATTTATTGCAGTATGAGACAGTTTTCTAACTAATGTAATTTAATTTAACTGGTTTTCAAATGTTTTTTTTTAAGCTGTACAAGTATTTTTTTTTTCATTTTAGCAGGGTTTTAAAGATAATAGAAAAATTAAAGTTAAATACTGATCAGGGATTCAAAAATATTGCACATGGTAGACACAATTGAGCATACTGGGTTAGGCAGTAAACCATACATCTTGTGAAATAATATTTGAACTTCAGTTTTGAAAGATTTCCCTTCTTCAGAATATGAGTAAGGTTGTTGGCTAATTGATGATACCATGATAATGTCTTTATCTGCCAGTCACAGGCTTAGATGTGCACTTCTTTTTTTTCAACCTAGTTTGACTTTTGAGAACAGTAAATACTTTAAATATAACCTGTTTACACAAAAGTTGATTGCATATCCTTACATGACCAAAATGTACACAAAAAACCATGTTCTAGAAGACAAAAAGACCTTTAAATATTTTAAAATTTGATGCTTCCATAAATGTGTATGTATGTGTTTCATTTTATTTTTCTTTATTTATTTTCCTTTAGTATGTATAGTATGTATGTAATGTATGTATAGTTTGGTGCTTGTCTTTTCCTACATGAAATAGTTTGGGGATTTTGACCTAAAGGTCAAATGGAAGAAGAGCTGTAGAACGGTTTGAACAGAACCAGGAAATATTTATGTTTTAGCAAGGTTGGTGAGGTTTTAGCGAACACTCATGTGTTTTGAAATTCACAAGGCTTGTGAAATAATGCATGAACTTCAGTTTTGAACAATGTTTCAAAAGTTGTTGCTTCTGCAAAATGCTAATGCTAACCATGAAAATGAGTTTGATCATTCTTTACTTGGTTATCTGTATGTGTCTGTATGTGTTGTATGGTCAAGAAAACATAAAAAAAGAAAGGAAAGATCCACCAAGCATCAGGCCTACATGAAAATTGTTTTCAATATCTTTTTTAATATACCAAATAAAACACTCCGGGTTCACAAGAAATCCAAATACCTTCATAAATAAATGTATTATTCAGCAGAGATAACACATAAAGCATTTTTCAAATGTGGTTATAAAATGTAGTTTACATACATGAATTAAAATGGACTTATATCCTCCAAGTTCAGTATGTTGCCAATGCTTAACATTAATTGTGTTAAATAATTATTTTTATATGAAATTAAAAAATACATTTTAAACAGCACTATGAAAAACATCTGAACTTTTGATGTTGACTGCCATGTCTATTTTATTTATATCCTATGGAACATTTGAAAAAACAGAAGTTGGCCCAAAGTGCTTAATAAACAGGCACATTAACATTCCAGGTCCCAAAGAACCCTATTTTTAAAATATGTGAAATGCCAAAAGTATGGTTTACATTTTAGGACATCCTAAGTTCTCAGAAAAAAAATTGTCAAACATCAGATCAAACAACCTCAGACTTCAGACCATCGACAAAAATGCATCATGTTTATCTGAAAAAACAAACAAACATCAGACCTCTGAATAAAGGCATCAGACTAAAAAGTCTCAGATCTCAGGAAAAACACCATCAGACTAAAAAGTCTCAGGTCTCAGGACAAAAGCCATCATAGAGAAAGAAGCTTCCTGCAGGTGGCACTGTTGTCAGGCCACCAGATTTCCTAAACAGTTTGGAAATTTGAAGGTGAGTTTACTGAAAATGAGTTTCATACTGATGTAAAATGCAAAGTTTAAAATATTTTCCTGTATTTAAAATGACATGGTTAGCACGTTAAGTCAGACTAGCCAAATTAATTTATACATGCAATATATTTTGAAATCTAGTTGTAAACTGTAGTAAAATTCTATAAATGCTACGTTTAACATTATAGCCCTATTTATATTGCAGATGACACTACCTCAAGATGTGCCAATGAATTTCTCAGTAAGGAAACCAAAGTTATTTTGCTTCAAGACCAACTGTAATGTATAAATCGCTGTGGACCACTTTGCATAAGTTCCAGCTTTATCCTATATGCAGTGGTCCTTGGTAAAGCCAAAAAGACTGGCTCCCATGGCTTGGAAGCCAAGAACTCTTAAAAAGTGCTCGTGCAAACAACAGCATGTCTCTTACCCCCAGTACTGGGGGCAATGGGGCTCAAGCGTTATGTAATGTTACGTAACCCTCCATGGAGTCCAGCCTTTTATGCAAACATCAGCATGTGTAGTATCTACGGAAACCTTAGAATCTCCACTAAATGCTCCTATAAACCTTTTCTACAACCACCAAACACCACGAAAACATGCGATGATTAACAGAGCACTTACATAAATGCACAAAAGTCCACTAAACAAAGAAAACCGACCCAGAATTTCTCCAAACTTTATATAACAAGCTAAGCAAAGGCTAGTTAGCTTCCTATCACCAAAATTCACTGAACCAGCTGCAAAAGAGGACCACAAAAACTCGTAGCGGTGCAAATACACTAAGACAGAAATTGGCTTTCCTCCGGTTTCCTCTATTATTTTGGTCTGGTAGCTGATAGCGCTGTGATTATCAGCAGCTACTGCAACTAGCTGCAGTAGCTGCTGATAATCAGAGCCACTTCCCTCACCACTTCCCTCACCAACGGCCGATTTACAGCCAGCTACATATACATACGGAAGCCCCTTTTCCGCCACAAAAAACAAAAAATGTATCCATAACTCGAAATTTCTAAGTCAAAAATTTGAGTTTTTTTCCCAAAATTTTGATTCATTAACAATTTTGACAAGAATAACTCAAAATTTTGACTTATTTATTCAAAATTTTGAGAAAAGTAACTCAAAATTTCGAGTTACCGCTGCCAATCAGTAATCTACGTAAATGACATCATTTCCTTGTTACCCGGAAGCTGAAGCCCTCAGCTACAAATGCTACAGCTAAGCTACCAGTATTATAGCTAGTGATGAATGCAAAATTGCTGAGTATTTTGAGCGTGGCTTCACAAATGATGAAATCCTTTTTTCATTAGCTGAATCACATGGCGTTACTATCAGCAAACGTACTCTCGAAATCGCCAATTTGTTGCTACACATTGGTAGCTCAACAATCCAGTTGATGGACAGACCACAAGTCGTAAATTTGGACCCACGAGCATTGCAACTTCTGATTGGTTGAAAGATGTGAACGCGCTATTGTTGTTGTGATTCTATTGGCTCAAATGATTAAAAAGAGTTGTCAATCATGCAAATCAGCCAAAAGAAGTCAAGGTTACAGCCCCTCAGAGTTTAAAGGGCCAGAGGACATTTAGACTCACCTGCAGGGCAGAAAGGGCCCATTGCCAATGAATGTGTGGTTAATTCTTCAAAAATATTTTAAAAACAAGCATTTTTAGGGATTTTAATTAAATACATTAATTTCTGTTCTATAATAACTCTATAATATGGTGTCCAGTGTGTGCCAAAATTAGACAGGCCTGGATATTTATGTATTAACAGTGCTTATTTTTCACTGTTTCACTTTATAAACATAAATCTTTGCACAGATGTTTATATGCTGATTACTGAATTTCTGGAATAAAATGTGTACTTAAGTTTTAAAAGGGTTACATGCAATGTTCCCTTTAAGCTGCGCACGTGCGCAATTGCGCACTGCTGGCCCGGTCGTTGCGCACAGAAAATCTGAGTTGCGCACAAAAAAAAAAAAAAATCTAACCTGAATTGAAATTAAAATTAATACTTTAACAATTCTGTTTTGCAGTGTTAGTCAGTAAGTGACTGGCTGCTCCCGTATGGGATTAGAACGATGCCACCTTATCCCATAGTCCAGCCAATAATGTGATTCACATTCGTATATACGCAGCTAATCAACGTGTTTGACAGGCTATGACAGCGTCCTTATGTGCCGACACCGGTGTTTTAGCTAGCAAAGCAGCGTGGCTGATGTGGAGTGAAGCCACGTTAATGACAACGTGTACAACCATTGGAGATGTGAGCAGGACAGACGGAACAATTGACTGAAAAAGTGTGGACTTTATACCAGTTTTTAAATTGTGTTGATAGGACACGTAAAACCAGAGTTATGATAAAAAATTTCTGCAATGTTTGGTTTTCTTCCTGAATAATATCGTTGTTTATATTTACTGCGGGAAGAAACGGTAAAAACAGCGTTTTATAAGGAAAACCCTGGAAAGCAGTCTCCACCTGTGAGCAAAAACAACCTCCCCACCCGTCCCCCCACAGCCTTTCCTATTGGTCGAAAAATGTACCATGTTGACCAATCAAAAAATGGTATGGCAAAGTGGCATCTAGTTGTTAAGAAACGGGGGGAAGTTTTAGGAGTGACGGCGGTGTTTTGAGATGTGAGAGATTTGAGACGTTTAGCGCAAATCTTGTGTAGATAGTGTGTAGTGTAGTCAATAGTTTTGTTGTGTGTGTCAGAACAATGAGACGACTGCTGAATGTTACAGGTGTTACAGGAGTGATACATCTCCTGTTGTCAGGCCTGCAGGTATCAGGCTGCTGTTCTCCTTTATCTCATAGTGGACAGAAATTATTTTCTGGAGTGGCACAAATAATTTGTGTGGCATCAAATTTGATGCAGAACAGCTGATTGTTCTGTAAATAGTTTATAATGTTTATTTAAAAACGCCTGGGCTGCAGTTTTAAAAAAAAAATTTCTGCAAAAAAATTTGTTGTTTGCCAAACTGAGGTATTTTTTTGAAGAAGTAACTATATAATTAATTGCCCAACATTGGTCATTATTTACTGTATTTTGCAGACAGAGTTACAGGACTCTCTCCCAGACCACAGACTCATACTCATAGTACAAGTCAGAGCTTTATAAAAAGAAGAAGAAAGAAAGTTGTGTTTTCAAATTTGGAGTGCAAGTTATTTTTACTTCCAATAGTGTTAACATACATGTCATGAACAAGATTTTTTTACATTTTCATTGTAAGTGGGCTAAAGCAGTTAATTAAAAGTAGTCTAACATAAATGTAAATGCTGTAATTTGATTATTTTAATAAACCATGTAACTTGGATGGATTAGATGCTGGCGTGACCACAGTGCACACGTCTGATGTCGCTCACAGTGGTCCAAGGGATCGCTCAGGGAGTTTGTGTGATCGCTCAGACACATGAAAAATTAGAGGGAACATTGGTTACATGCTAAAAAATAAATAAATAAATTAGGCAAGGAAAAAGCCTACTTACCTTTTCTGTGTTCCAGCCTCAGTAACTTTGACACAGCAATTTTACACCTCGGATGAAATCTCACAAGTGTTAGCTTTATTTTGATACCAAAATTGTTTACAGACAGTTTGTAATTGCAGAGAAATACTCCATTCATTTTAGGCAGGTAATTTTCAAGCAGGAAGCTCAGAAAGCCCATTAGGGCTTAACAAGTTAAGTTTATGTTTAATTTTTCTTTGTGTATTTTATTTTTTTTTCTGAGTTTGTCTCAAGTATTCAGATTAAAACAAATAATGAGGTATTGTTCACAACGATAAATGTACAGTGCTTTGTACAACTTACATCCTTTGAGAGAAATGATTTAAAGTATTAATATTTGTTGTCCAATACTCAAGCAGTAGCTCAAACACTGCTGATAACACATCCATATGTTGGTGACCACGATGCAGCAGGAGAATGAACCAGGGAACCAAGACTGAAACCCGCTCCGTCATCTCATCTTTGCAAATCTCCTTTTAAAAAGCACTAACAACTCAAATGTAAACATCTGTTAGTATGTCTGGGTTTTTTTGTTTCTTTGTTAGTTTTTTAATAAACAGCTATTGTCAGCAGAATGGTAGAATTGGAAAAATGTAAAAGTAGAACTTCAGATCCTGAAGTGTGTGAGAACAGGGAAGGATCAGCTTCATTTCAGATTTGAGGGATAAACGTTATATTTTACGGTTTGCAATCAATAAATAAACAAATAACTGCCAAGATTGTTTACACAGAGTTTGTCAATAAATAAAATTGTATTTATATAGAACCTTTGTAGACAGAATCACAAAGTACAGCACATAGGATAACAAGTCATAAAATAGACAGCATAACAGATAAAACAGGCAAAAAATAATCAAAAGCGATCTTGAAAAGGTGACTTTGGAGTTGTTTTTTTTTTAAAAGCAACTTTTGAGTCCACAGTTCTTAAGCTTAGAGGGAAACGGTTCCACAGTCTAGGAGCCACAGTGGATAAAAGCTCTATCACCCTTAGTTCTCATCTTAGTATGTTCTATAGCAAGTAATCCTTAGTCAGATGATCTCAGGGACCTGCTAGGGACATAGGGCTGTAGAAGATCAGAAATACAAGCTGGTGCCAGTCTGTGCAAGGTGAAAACCAGGATCTTAAAATGGACTCTAAATTCAGTAGGAAGCCAGTGTAACTGAGAGAGCAACAGTGTCACATGTGAGTACTTAGAGGATCTGGTCAAAAGCCTAGCTGCAGCATTTTGCACAACCTGCAGACGATCCAGGGAACCTTTGCCTAGACACATAAACAGTGAGTTACAATAGTCCAAGCGGGAAGAAATAAATGCATGTATAGCAATCTCCAGTTCGATATAAAACCGGGATTAACTTAGCAACATTTCTTAAATGATAAAAACAAGACTGAACCAGAGATTTAATGTGACCATCCAATGTGAGAGTCGAGTCAAAACTTACAACTAAATTCCTGAGAGAGGATTTAACATACAGCGAGAGAGGACCTAGGGCTTTTCACTAAAAATCTGTCAGGAGTGCATACAAAGGACTCCATTTTTCCCCTCGTTGAGATTGAGGAAATTAACAGCCATCCAACATTTGATCGAATCTAAGCAGTCATTCAGCAGCTGGAGCTTAGATAAATTTGGGGGTTAAAAGAAACGCACAACTGAATGTCATCAGCAAAACAGTGACCGGAAATGTCCTCAAAGAAGCCCAGTATATGCTGGATGGGGAGAAGATATATTGAAAACAATAAAAGCCCCAAAACCGAACCTTGAGGGACACCATAAGTAAGGGAAGTATGACCTAAAATTAGAGACCACCATAGGAAAACATCGGTGATATAGATATGAATAGAATCACTCAACTCTGCCAAACATCAACATGAGGTCCAACATAAGCAGAGCAGAGCATTTTCCTGCATCATAACTTATCAAAATGTCACTAGAGACCCTAAGAAGGGCTGTTGCAGTGCAGTGAACTCTACGAAAGCCAGACTGAAACCTATCAAAGATGCTATGTTTGTCCAGAACTGTTATTCTGCTTAGCCACAACCTCTTCTAGAAGCTTAGCAATTAACCGTAATTTAGAGATTGGCCTGTAACTGCTGAGGCTTTTTTAAAAGGGGAGAATAGCAGCATTTCTAAAATAAACAGGAGCTATACCAGACGCCAGTGACGAGTTGATTAAAGTGAGCACACATGCACTAATATACTGGAAGATATTTTTGAATAATGATGCAGGTATATTGTCAAGCGAACAAGAGGATGCTTTCAATGAAATCACTAGTTTTACCAGCTTGGGTAGAGAAACAGGAGAGAACGTATCCAAGATAATGGGCCGAGATGGGGTAGAGACAGATAAAACAAGTACTGATTGTAAAAACAAAAAAAATTCTTACACTATTAATTTTTTCAAGCAGAAAAGAAAGAAATTTTTCACAATCTTCATTTGAGGAAATAGGTGCAGGTGGAGCAGGAGTAACAATCTCACTAATGGTGTTGAATAGGACCTTAGAATTACCTCTGCTCTTTGTAACAAAATATGAAAAATAGACAGCCCTCTCATCTTTGATAGCATTATTAAGAAAAGCTAAAAGGTCCTTTAGATAGAGGAGATGAGTTTTCCTTCACCACTGCCCGCTTTACGACAATCACGTGTTACAAATACAACAAATACTGTAATTTAGTTATGGAGGAGATTTGGAGGCAGACACTCTTCTTGTTTTAACCAGACAAATTTTGTCTAAAATGGAAAGGCAATAATCATTGAAAAGATTGGTTGAGAAATCAAAACCATTGTGAGCAGATAGCTGTAAGTTAAAAGCATTCACAAATTTCTCCACTGTGGTAGATTTCAGGATGCGAGAGCTAACCATCTGTCTAACAGCGGACAATAGCTCATTAAAAGACAAGTGATAATTCTGTTCTTTGTGATTACAGGAGCTGCCCTCAGATTCAGACCTCAGCACCACCCTGTGGCAACAGACAAATCATCCTTTATGTTCACTTTTTGTAGCAACTCTGAAATTAACTGATGAAAATGGTACAAAGGCTAAAGTACCACATGATGTGCTTGTCTTTAATTTTATCAATAAAACAGCTGCAATTTTCACTGACAAACATTGCAAAAAGCTACAAAGTCAAAGGGATTAATCATCCATGTGTCACTATATATTTGCAGATGCAGAACCTCAGTTTGGTGTTTTAGAAAGATGCTGATTTCATTATATTATATTATATTATATTATATTATATTATATTATATTATATTATATATTTTTTTGGACAGCTTCAAATAAAGCATGATTAAGGTCAAAGGCTGTCACTTGTAAATTGTAAGTTTTCGCAATTTATTATCAGACAGAATTTCAAATTAGTTTTACATAGCGCCATCGACTTCCATCTCTCTGGCGCAGAGACAGAGGCTCCTGTGTCTCTCTGCTCACTCAAGAGACCTAAATGAACAAAGAATAACACACTCATGCTGTATGAATTTTTGTTGCATGTGGTGGTTGGGGGGGGGGCAAGAGCTGCAACATGAGTTGGGGCTTGTTTGGTTGTTTTGAATGGATCTTCTTCCTTGCAGGGAACTGTTGTTTTGGCAGCTTCCGTGTTCTTCTCTGCCACCTGATGTTTTAGCATTTCTTCTGTAGATTTTCTTTGCAATATTGATCCAGTCTTTGACCCATCTACACTCTCCAGGTTGCTTCTTCTTTCAACTGTATTTTCAGCTGGTTATTTTCCCTTTGTCTAATTACTATAAGCTCCTGGAGTTGCTTCAATGTAGTTTCTTCATCTTTCCTTGTTGGTTGAGTTGAGTTTATTAATCGGGAGGGATGCAGAAACAAAACAATGGGTATGGTCTCTGCAGCTGATGGTCCAGTCTCAGTTTCTTTTACATGCTGGCTTTGTGTTGGATGATTCTGCCTCTTCCCTTCTTTCAACATCTGGTTCTTTAGAAAGTCCTTGAGCTGTCTCATATTGCTGGGAGGTGCTCTTTCTTCTTTGAGTTTTGCAGAAATGTTAGTTGCCATTGTAATTTCAAATTTATGTCTAGCTCTTATGGTTGTGGGCTTTTAGTCTTAATTTGTTTTGTCTTGATGTTAAATTTAATCTAAATATACCTTATATATTTTATTTTTTATGTATTTATTTCCAGTTTTTAATTAGTTAATTAGTTATTTGCTTTCTATTTTACCCATTTTTTGTTAATATTATCTTTGTACATTTCATTTATTACTTTAAAATCATATATATTTTTTTAATGTATTATGTCAGTATTTGTTTATGTTTTATTATTTCTCTTGTCTTAATTTTAATCAGTCAAATTATTATTTGTATGTAATATGTATATGTATATAGTACTGCAGAAACTGTGCACCCCCCACCCCCCTCTTCTCCCACATGTTTACACTGAGTAGGAGATACTCTGTATCTCATTGTACATCTGTATAGTCACAAGGCATTCTTTTCTATTCTATTCTATTCTGAGTATGATATCCCAAACAGCTTAACAGAATCAGAATCAGAATCAGAATACTTTATTGATCCCTAGGGGAAATTTTTTTTTGTTACAGTGCTCCATAATAAACAGACATTAACAAGACAGACAATACACTAACTAAGAATAGTACAATATATACAGGCATATATATACATAAGTCGTTTATTAATAAATAGCTAAAAAAGAAAAAGAAAGAAAAAGAAAAAAGAAACATGTGTAGCTATTGCAGTAAACAGTGTGTTCAGTGGATGAGTTGTACAGGGAGATGGCCACAGGCAGGAATGATTTCCTGTGTCGTTCAGTGGTGCTTTTCGGTACTCTCAGTCTCTCACTGAACGCGCTCCTGTGACTGACCAGCATGTCATGGAGTGGGTGGGAGGTGTTATCCAACATTGTCTTGGACAACATCTGCCTCTCCGACACCACCTTGAGCCCAGCTCCATCCCCACAACACTACTGGCCTTACGGATCAGTTTATCGAGTCTGTTGGGATCTGCGACCCTCAGCCTTCTCCCCCAGCATGCAACAGCATAGAGGATCGCACTGGCCACAACAGACTCGTAGAAAATCCTGAGCATTTTCTGGCAGATGTTGAAGGACCTCAGTCGCCTCAAAAAATAGAGACGACTCTGGCCCTTTCTGTAAAGTGCTGTGGTGTTTTTTGTCCAGTTCAGTTTATTGTCTATATGTACTCCAAGGTATTTATAGTCCTCCACAATGTCAACACTGACCCCCTGGATTGAAACAGGGGTCAAGTGTTTCCTGGTCTTCCTGAAGTCCACTATCAATTCCTTGGTCTTTGCCACATTGAGCTGCAGATGATTCTGCTCACACCACGTGACAAAGGAGTCGACCACAGCCCGGTACTCTGTCTCATCATCCCTGCTGATGCATCCAACCACTGCTGAGTCATCAGAAAACTTCTGAAGATGGCAGGTCTCTGTGCAGTGGCTGAAGTCTGTGGTGTAGAGGGTGAAGAGGAAGGGGGAGAGGACAGTCCCCTGTGGTGCCCCTGTGTTGCTGATCACCTTGTCACACACACACTGTGGGAGACGTACATATTGTGGTCTTCCTGTCAGGTAATCAACAATCCAGGACACCAGTGAAGCATCCACCTGCATCGTTGTTAACTTATCACCCAGGAGGGTCGGCCTGATGGTGTTGAAAGCACTGGAAAAGTCAAAAAACATGACCCTCACAGTGCTCGCTGGCTGGTCCAGATGGGTGTAGACACGATTGAGCAGGTAGATGATGGCGTCCTCTGTTCCAAGACGAGGCTGATAGGCAAATTGAAGGGGATCCAGATGAGGTCTGACAATGGGTCGCAGCTGGTCCAGGATGAGCCTTTCCAGGGTCTTCATGATGTGGGAGGTCAGTGCCACGGGCCTGTAATCCTGGGGGCCACTGGGACGTGGCGTCTTTGGAATAGGGACGAGGCATGATGTCTTCCACATCACTGGGACCCTCTGCAGACTCAAACTCAGCATAAACAGTTTATGAAAGACTCCACACAGCTGGGGGGTACGGGCCTTGAGGACGCGGGGACTCACTCCATCTGGTCCAGCAGACTTGCCTGAGTGAAGTCTCCTCATTTGCCACTCAACCTGGTATTGAGTAAATGTGATGGGTGGGGGAGGGGTGTCAGGAATCCCACAGGAGGCAACAGCGCCATGTGAAGAGAGAGGCTGGCACAGTGGTGTGGCTCTGGGTTCCAGGCTGACTACAGGTGAGGTTGTGGGGGTGTGAGCAGACACTGTGGTGTCGAATCTATTGAAAAACAGATTCAACTCATTAGCTCTGTTCTCACCTCCCTCAGCTCCCCTGCTGTTGGTTGGCCTGAATCCAGTGATGGTCTTCATGCCCCTCCACACCTCTCTCATGCTGTTCTGCTGGAGTTTCCACTCCAGCTTCCTCCTGTAATTGTCCTTAGCCTCTCTGATCTTGTCCTTTAGTAACACCTGGACCTTCCTCACCTCCTCTTTATTGCCCCCTCTGAAAGCCCTCTTCTTGTTGTTGAGGAGGGCTTTGATGTCCTTAGTCACCCACGGCTTGTTATTTGGGTAACAATGAACAGTCTGAGTTGGAACAATGGAGTCGGTGCAGAAAGTTATGTAGTCTGTGATACACTCAGTAAGCCCATTGATGTCCTCGGCGTGAGGCTCACAGAGTGTCTCCCAGTTGGTCACCTCGAAACAGTCCTGTAGTTCCGCTAAGGCCTCCTCTGACCACCTCCTAACGTTCCTCGTAGTCACAGGTTCCCTCCTCACAATTGGCACATAGCGGGGGGTGAGGTGAATCAGGTTATGATCTGATCTACCAAGTGGGGGGAGGGAGGAGGAGCTGTATGCATCCTTTACATTAGCATACAATAGGTCTAGAATTTTTTCTCCCCTGGTGGGACAGTCTACACATTGTCTGAATGTTGGTAGTGTATTGTCCAGTGATACATGGTTGAAGTCACCCGAGATCACAATAAAGGCACTCTGGTGCTGAGTCTGTAACCGGGCTATGGCAGAGTGAATAGTGTCACATGCAGCTGTGGGGTTAGCAGAGGGAGGAACATAAACAGCCACCAAGATGACGTGAGAGAATTCCCTGGGTAAATAATACGGCCTGAGTCCAACAGCACACAGTTCAATGTCCGGGCAACAAATCCTTTCTTTGATTGTTATGTTGGCAGGGTTACACCACCGGTTGTTAACTAAAACAGCAAGCCCACCTCCTTTCCGCTTACCGCTAGCGATGCTGTCCCTGTCCGCCCGAACAGTGTGGAAGCCTTCCACGGAAGCATTTTCGTCGGGAATGTCCTGGTGCATCCATGATTCAGTGAAACACATCATGCTACACACTCAATATTCCTTCTGATTCCATACCAGTGCTGAGAGCTCGTCGATTTTATTCGCTAAGGATCGCACATTTCCCATTACGATAGACGGCAGACACGGTTTATACCTCCTCCTCGCTTCGAGCCTCCGCTGTCTCACCGTCTCCTTCTTTTTTCTCTTCTGTCCTTGACCTCTGCATCCCCGATGTGTTTTTCTCCAAATTTCAGCTGGTACTTTTGCGGGTCTGGCCAGCGAGCCGGCCGGCATCAGGGCGATCAGCTGATCTCTGGAGTAAACAGTCCGTGCGTGTAGGAGATGTGCCGCGGTCCCGTTCCTTAATAAAAGTAATAGTTCCACGGCCACCAGAAGAACAAAAACTCTCTCAATCCACATGATTGAGTAAAATATAATAAACGGATGAAAATACAAGTCAGAAAAAAAAAGAATACGTAAGAAACAGGGTTTTAATAGTTTTGCAATTTTCATTAGTTTTTATTTTTATTTCGTTTTGACTTTAGATTTTCAATTTTATATTAGTTTTAATTAGTTTTTACCAATTGTTTGTTAGTTTAGTTTAGTTTTTATTTTTTTGAAAATCCTTAGTTTCAGTTTAGTTTTGATTAGTTTCAGTTATAGTTTTAGTTGTGTTTGCAATAAAGTGTAACAAAATCCCAGTTTCATCATATCAGTCATTCTCTTCTGCTTATCCTTGGGTATGTTGCTATTCCAGCTACCATACCCTGCACCCTGCACAGGTTGCCTGTCTGTCGCAGGGCTAACACGCAGAGACAGACAACTCACATTCCCACCTATGGGTTCTTTAAATGAATAAATAAAGGCAGATGAACAACCATTGATACCAGGCAACTATAAAATGTATATCTTGGCCCCAATGAGACTATTAACTCTTGCAGCACCAGGTGTTAAGGCAATAGACTCACACAGTTATGTAGATATCCCAGTCCTGTTGTCTCGGGATGCATCACGCTGCCTTGAATGGGGTTAGCTTCTGTTTCTGGGGATGAGGGTTGGGCATGCTCCCTTACCTTCTCCAGGTAAGCTAGGTTAGCCTTCTTGTGTGAGCTTTTCAAGTGCACTTTAAGGTTTGTGGGATTTTTTTCCCTTTAGAAATGTCCCTCATAATTAGTCTCTTTCCACTACAAGACACTTGCTTTATCCAAAACACAGTCATATTCAAAGTAATCCCAAATTGGACTCTGGCGCTTTCTCCAGACTTTCCTGACATGATTCTGCGCGTGGACACCTACACAGACGACTCGACTAACGTACTTGCCACCTGCTGGCATAACGAGACACAGCAAGAAAAAAACCTGGAAACTAAACTTCTTTTTTACCCTTGACTATTGTATCACACACACACATCAACGAAAACTAAACGCATTTTTGCTATAAATTCAGTTAATTTTAGTTAGTTTTGTGAACACTCATTACAGTTTTAGTTAGTTTTCCATTTTTTGTTTTTATTTTTATTTCCGTTAACGAAAATGTTTTTTCACTTCTAGTTTTCGTTATTTCGTTAGTTTTCGTTAACGATAATAACCTTGGTAAGAAAACAGAGCTAAACTAAGAGAAAAAGCAGGAGTGACTGCAACAGGCTGCACGCTGGTTGGCGCATGCGCACTAAGGTACCACATAATATTCACTATGTTACTTTCATGAGCCTGCAGTGAGTACTTATAATAAGTTTAAAAACTTATTATAGATTTTTTTTTCAACTTGAAACTTCTACTTTTACAGTAAAGAAATTTACAGTTCATAAAGAGAGTAATTTCCAATCATTTCTTCTTCCATACAGATTGATCACTCACAACAGAATTACTTTAGCCAAATTACAGAATTAAATTTTACCGACAATGTACATACCTCAATTTTTTCCTCACACTGAGCAACCATTTCGGTGCCTTGACCAGGCCGAGGCTCAACTCTCACCACCAGTCCAGATTCCAATTCTCTCCTTCACTTTTGCCAGTCAAGCTTTGTGTTGGGCACCAATGTGTTGATTTTTTTTTGTTTTTTACGAGAGAAGACAAATAGGCTCAAATTATACATTTTTACAATTTATTGTCAAAAGGTAAGAATTTCAGATTAGTTTTACATGGCGCCATGGACCTCCGTCTCTCTGGCTCAGAGTCAAAGGCTGCTGTGTCACTTTGCTCACTCAGGAGACCCAAACGAACAAAAAGCACCTCACCCAGGCAGTATACACTTTTATTGCATGTGGTAAAAACAGGATCTTAACATGATTGGTCGAAAGAGTTGAGGGTGGCCTTAGATCTGATATCGACTCACATTTCTTCCTCTGCACCCCTCTGGACATCTCCATACACAGAGATGAGCCTTCTGTTGGAAACACTCCCATTACCATGGCAACCATCTCTTGCCCTTCGGTCAGGCCTGTAGAATTAAAGAAAGGTGTAAGAGTGTATTCCATAACAGCAGATTTATGGCCCAGGCTAAATTCCCAAGAGTCTTCCCCCTATTTATCTCTGATAGTGTCTAAGTGTTACAGACTAGTTCCAAAGCTATACATGTGCGCAGCAAAAGGATAAAACACAAACATGTGACACAAACCACAAGGCAGTTGTGCAGTACAGAATAATGGTGGGACATGAGCCTTAAAAGTAAAAAACTACTTCCAACAGATGGCTGTTTCACAAAAGCACAAACACTGTGTTTTTCTTTGTTTTTTCTCACTCCTTCAGCACTTTGTATTCTGACAACACAGTACCCTTCTCTACATTATAGTTTCTTTATTTCATTTATTTTTTCAATGTTTATTATATTTTTAAAATTTCATTTTAGTATATATAACCCTATACATTTTTGTTCTCACAAAGTAAGAATTTCATCGCACAGCATAACCACTGTGTTCTGATGAAAAAGAAAAGTTCAATCTGGAAAATAAAGATTTACTAAAAGCATTCTTTCCATTACACATTCAGTTTGCTCCTATTGAAAGAGAAAACCAAACTCCACTTTATGTCACTTGTCGTGTCGTTCCTTATATAGCGTTACCTATCTCTTCTCAATAAGATGCTCTTCTGAAGACAAGCAAATAATTTAGTAAAAGTGAATAAGGATTTTAAAAGTGTACATATATTTTTTAGTTATTTTAAAATGTTGGTAATATGCATTTCTCTTCAGGGCCTTAAAACAACTTTGTACCACTGCTTTAGCTGCACATACGCAGGATATTGATGTGTTGCTCTTCTATTCAGCGTCACAGAAATGTGATTAATTTTGGTGAAAATCCTGAAAATGTTGACCAACCTGGTGGCTTTGCCTCTGTCCCACCTACTTCTGGAAGAGCAGGACAAAGTAAAACATCAGACTTTGAAATTTAACCATCAATGACAATTGATGACAATTATATGACAGTTATATTCATTCTGTTATTTGTATGATTAGTTCACACATATACACATTATGTACATTAGACTGCAACACTCACCAGCAGTAATGATCAGAGCCATCATTGCACAAAGAAGTACAGACACAATCAGCAGCTTCATTGCGATGTTTAGTATGTCTGTGAAAAACAGAAGGCATCAAGACATCATTCATTTTTTTAAAAAAGGATAGAATAGATATTGTAGCAGACCTTTTGGATAATTTTGTAGAATATTTGTAGAACAGATTTCTTTTCAGCACCAACTGGTAGCTTCAGCCTTCCAATGAGAAGGTGCTGAACAGCTCTAAGATCAGTGCTTATATACTGTTTCTTTGGTGCTTCAAAACTAGGAACTAACTTTGAAAAACTGACACGTATCATGTGATTCATGCTGGTCAGACTTTCACTGCATCTCTTTCTTTGTTCGCCAAAATAATTGCCTCACACTGACCTCTTCTTCTCCTTTTGGCTGACCACTTAATTTTACATATTGACTCGTTCATAAAGAGGTTTCCTAATGCATAATCACAACATTTTTGATGTATTTAATTAGGATTGAATGCCTTTTAAGAAACAAAAATAATAACAATCATATTAATGAATGATGATCCCTGGTTTTGCATCCTGATCTTGATTTTTTGTGAGTTGTTTGACTTTCTGGGTTGTGAGAATGTTTTCTGTTTAGAGTTTGTTTCATGTGTCTTTGGTGAATGGGGTTTTCAGCTTTTTTGTTATTTATTATTTTATTATTCTTTTTTTAATATATTGTAATGGTGAAGCTTCTGTATTCATTGCTTATGCAATATTTAGTTTCCAGGTTATTCACTGTTTGTGTTTTCATGTATTTTTATGTATAGGTTGTTACAGTTTACTTTATATGCTCATAATTTTTATTTTTTGTATGTTACATTTTTTTCAAAATGCTTCAGTTATTACGTATAATTACTGCTTGGAACACCCCTCATCATGTTGCAGTCTACCTCCTCATCGCCACCACCACTTCCAGTTTCCCAAAAGAGGAAGTTTTATCCCCAATAGCAAAACAGGCAGCCTCAAACATCCTATACTGTATGCTCTATGCAGCTCCAGGTCTCCGATGTTGTGTACCCCCCCCCTTTTTTTTTTCTCACACTCTAAATTTTCCATGAAGCCAGATAACACACATTAATTACAGGAATGTCTTAAACACATAAATTTCTGGATAACATTGAATTTCTTGCTTCTAACTTCAGTTATTGTACTTGGCCCTAAAAATCTTAGCCAAATGCTTACTCTGGATGGCATTTGCTTGGCTTCCAGTAACACAGTTAGGAACCTTGGAGTTGTGTTTGACCACAAAACCGTATGTCCCTTAATGGTCATATTAAACAAATATGTAGGACTACTTGCACAATATCTCTCAAATAAGAAACATTCATTATCAGAGCGAAACTGAAAAACTAGTTCCTCCTTTTATTAATTCTACACTGGACTATTGTAATTCACTATTATTGGGCTGTCCTAAACTCCTGTAGCCAGGTGGAAGGTCAGTATTATGGGACATGCCACTGGAGGGCACTGTTTCTTTTGGGGTACCTCTCGGAGAGCAAGGGATGATGGGGATCTACGGAGACATTCACAGAAGTGCTAGGGCCTTTCTCAATAGGCGTACTTGCGTTCTCGTGTACTCGTGATACGTCATCAGTCGGAGACCAAGTACTGTTCCAATTCGAAGTATGCATCAAGCCGAGAACGCGAAAAAGTCCTGGATGTGTTCTCGCTCCGCCCGTTTTATCAAGCATGCATCGGTGGTGACTTGTGTGGACTTGGTACAGCTAAATATCCCAGAATGCATTTCTTCCAAAACTGAAATGCGGCAATGGCGGACGAGCGGGGCTAAAAACTTTTAAATATTACTCTTTCTGGGTCACAAAATAAACTTTTAAGTTATTTTCAAGCGAGAATGTAGCTGTGTAAACTTCAAATATCTGCTCGATTTATCAAGATATCATATAATTCCAAATGCGCTCCGACGTTTTCGGAGATGTCTGTGACCCCCCAGCTCCATAGCAGACAGCGAGGTCAAGGATTATTAGAGCCGGCGAGAACAGCGGACTCCCGGCACATCGTTCTCAACTCCCCAGCGGTCTTTTCGCTACTCAGGTTAAACAAACCCCAGTAGCTGTCTATTGTATTGAGTGTCCACTAAAATAAAAATAAAAGCGTTCTAACATCTCACCTGCTTGTTTTTATTAAGGTATGTACACGTATGTACACTATTTTTATTAATGGAGATTTCACTACTGAGGTTAAAAATGATATATAAGTCACTTAGATCACTTCTAAATGTTAATGTTTGGTTTATTTTAGTGTTTTATTTGTTCCTGAGTAAACCGGTTTGGCTGTGATTAAAGTTAAGCTTCATAACATGTTACTCACAGTTAAATTAAGAGGGGACCGCAGTAGAAACAATGGACATGTGACATCATCAAGTACGCTGGCGTTCCAATTGTACAAATCGCGAGTCCGTGCTTGCGTTCTCAGCGAGTACGTATTCGCCAAGAACGCGAGTACGTACTCGCGTACTTGAGAATTGAGAAACGGCCCTAGCTTGCATTGGTGTTATGTCGGTGTGCAATGCCGTTTTTCGCTGCGTGGTCTGTTTTAAATGCGTGGAACAGTTAAGACACTAGGAGTTGCTGCAACCAACTTCACCGTTCATCTCAGAGGGACTGTATTCCGTTTTCTGCTGGATTAATGCACTGTATGTATTTGAGTTCACACTTGTAATAAAAGTAATTTTACACTCACATTTCTAAATTGCTTTTAGTGAAATTTGCTGGAGTGTAGACAGGTTTAAACAGAACCATTAGATGTTTATGTTTTAGCAATGTTATTGGGGTTTTAAGAAATTGGATGTGTTTTGAAATTCACAAGTCTTGTGAAATAATGTCTGAACTTCAGTTCCAGACAGTGTTTCAAAAGTTGTCCTAGCTGTCACTTCTGTAACAGCTAGGGCTACTGGCTAACTGATAATAACCATCATAATGAGTTTATCTACAAGTCAGACTTAGACATCCTCTTCCTGGTTATACATTTGCAAATTCATTTACAAATGCATGTTTGAATCATTTTATTTATTCAAACATTAATAAAGTAATTTTTCACTTAATAATTTGATTTAAAATTAAAAACTATTTTAAAATCAATATTTCAAAATTAATTATTAATCCATTAATAAATACTTCTGTCAAGAGAATATTGTATATAATGTGATCAGTTACATGAAATGTATCCTTTCATTATTTGTCATTAAGCATATGTCTAACATGACTTTTCACCTAATAACTTTTGACATGAACTCTTTTATGATAAACAACTTACAGCTTCCTCTTTTCATTCTAGAACATACAGATTTGGAAAAGGGGAACCTCAGCTCTGAGTTCTGAGAATAATGTTGTTATCTATGTCATACACACACACACACAGACAATCTTGTATAAATAAAGGTCGCAGACAGTCGTGGGGCGCAGTTCGTGCGTTCCATGACTGCCCCTCGCGAGTGAAAAACTTCTGCAGTGTTTGTGTGTTTTCTGACTCAGACATCTCAGCTGAAGAACGGCAGGGTGATTTAAAGAAATCCTCTGTCATTTAAATTGGTCCTTCGAGCCTAGAGATGGAAACACCAGACACGTTTCTCTGACTCCAATAAGGTCTGATTGCTGCATCCTGACGTCGTGGGAAAGCCAAAACCGAAGTCTGTCGACAGCCCTCTCCAGGTAGAGGTGAAAGCCCTCGGCGTAAATTCGTATCCAGGCCGGGCCTGGTCCACGACGTTGGGGTCCAGCCAGATGACCTGAACAACCAGCAAAAGACGACTGAGGGTGAGAAAACACTTTTTAGGTCTAACCCGCCGCAAGGGTTTGAAAAGAGAAGCGCGTAGGTCTTATCCGCCGCAAGGATTAATAGCGCATTAGGCTGACCCACTGCACGGGTGCACAAAAGAGAAGCGCATAGGTCTTATCCGCCGCAAGGATTAATAGCGCATTAGGCTGACCCACTGCACGGGTGCACAAAAGAGAAGCGCGTAGGTCTTACCCGCCGCAAGGATTAATAGCGCATTAGGCTGACCCACTGCACGGGTGCACAAAAGAGAAGCGCGTAGGTCTTATCCGCCGCAAGGATTAATAGCGCATTAGGCTGACCCACTGCACGGGTGCACAAAAGAGAAGCGCGTAGGTCTTATCTGCCGCAAGGATTAATAGCGCATTAGGCTGACCCACTGCACGGGTGCACAAAAGAGAAGCGCGTAGGTCTTATCCGCCGCAAGGATTAATAGCGCATTAGGCTGACCCACTGCACGGGTGCACAAAAGTTAAAACTGGCCTGGTCCGCCGCAAGGACCCGCGCGCGTAAAGAAACAAGAGTGAATATATGTGTTTTGTGTATGTCATTTTTCTGTCTGTTGGAGGTAAACTAATTTTACAGCACAATACGCTGCTGGGTTGCCTCCAGTTGTTATTGTTGTTTTATTTGCTGTAAGACGCTGAAGTACTGGTGACGAAGGAGAAGTAGGTTGGGTTCTGTCCCGTAAAACTGACACCGCTCCGCGGAAGTAGTCCCGGAGTAGAAGGGCGTGTCAGCAACCACTCCTGAGTCTCATACCAGAGAAAGCTCTGCAGTTGTGTTGTAATAATGGGGAATCAGCCCACAAAACTCACTGCTGACGAGCAGTGGCTAGAAAAGAAATGTCCAGGCGCCGGACAAATCAGTGCTTGTAGATGGAGAAATCCTAAAAAAACAAAATGTCCCACTTGGGAAGGGAAATGCAGCCCCTCAGCACTAATACAGCTGAAAGAAGCTCTTTTGAAAGAAATAGCAGACACAAAAAACTTAAAAAAGAAAGGAAAACGCTCGCAAGAATCACAATATTTCCAGGCCTGGAAAGAAGAAGCAGCTAGACGAGAGGAGAATAAAAAGAAAAAACAAGAGGAAAAAGACAAAAGTCAGAAAAACAGAACTTAACCGCGAGTTTAATAAAACCAGAAGACGAGACACCGTGCGGTGCTCGCATTATGAGTATTAATCCACCACCATACGTACCGCCACCACCCGCTTCAGCAGCCACAACTGCAGCGTCACCCACTTCTGCAGGCACAGTTGCAGCGTCACCCAATTCTGCAGCCACGACTGCAGCACCACTCACTGTACACTCACCCATATCAGGAAGAACTAGGTCACACACACATCATCATCCTCATGTAAAAGCACAGACAATGCTAAACAAACTCTCAATCAAAAATAGCCCAAAAGAAGGAATAGGTTGTGATCCCACTGGGACCGACCTCTGGGGAGACGCAGTCGACCCGCCAGCCACTGGTATTTATCCAATGGTAGCAGTAGCTAATCCCAGATTTGGCCTAATAATAGGACCAGAAGGACAAGAAGAGCAAGATGACCGCCCAAATATACATATTTTTCGTCCGTGGTCACAAAAAGACAGACAAAATGTCCTGAAAGATGTTCCTCCACTGAATGAAGGTTTTATACCATGGAGGGACGCTGTAGAACTAATCAGAAGGCAATGGTATTTAAACGGTCATGAAATGCTTCAAGTCGTGCAAGATTTACTAGGATTAAAGATAGGAACAGTTAGAGGAGATTTTACCGGCTCAAACGCCGGGGGTGTAGCATACGCACCAGGAAGCACAGCCCTAACGAATTTATATGAGAGAATTAGAGTACGGTTGGCCCCAAGGGCTGACTATGGAAAAATAGGAGAGGTGAAACAAAAAGAAGTTGAAACAGCTTCTGATTTTCTGGATCGCCTGCGTCCAGTTTTTAGACAACATTCAGGATTAAATTATGAAGAGGGTCCAGAGACCCCATATCAGCAACAACTAAAGAATGCTTTTTTAAATGGCCTCCTACCACCAGTGAAATCACATGTAGAAAAACACTGGGTGACTATAAACACAGGATCACTGCCTGACGCACTGCAATATGCAGAACATGCCGTCCGTGTTATAAAAAAGAAAAATGAGAATAGGCACTTTCACAGTAGATCCAGAGACAGGATTAATTGCATTTTCAGGAAGACAGATGCAAGGACGTAGGAGTGGAAACAGAGGAAGAGGCAGAGGAGGTTATAGAGGCAGAGGAAATAACAGATCAGAACGTTTCGACAGGGAAAGAGACAATACCTGTTGGCAATGCGGAAAGGAAGGGCACTTTTCTAGAGACTGTAGATCAGGAAAGAAACAGGAAGGAAGGAATGAAGATTGACTAGACAGAGAACAGGGAAGTGAGGAAAAACAGGATGACACAGAAGTGTTTAATGTGTATGAACTAGTCACACTGTTAGAGGACAAACCCATATTAAAAATTCATGTAAATGGCCAACCCATGACTATGTTATGTGACACAGGTGCATGCAAAACCGTGCTAAATCAAAAACCTAAAAACCTGAAATTTTCAAAAGACACCCTGACAGTTAAGTCTGCATCAGGTCACACTAGTGTAAAATCTCTAACAGATAGCCTACTGCTAGTGCATAAAGATAGTGGTAGGAGCTGTAAAAATCAATGCATATATGATCCATCCTGTCCAGTCAACCTCCTAGGGAGAGACAGCATGAAGAAATTAAAAATTGGCGTAGTGCCAGGAGCACAAGGCATGCACGCAGAATTGATGTTAAACTATGAAGAGGCAGAAGAGGAGGGACAGATTAATTATAGCAGTGAGGGAGAAGGAGTGCCCCACTACTATTGGACTCTAGACCTTCCACCATTAGAGCCTCTACAGAGATTGGCTGAAAAGTATTTGCCACCAGACTCCCGACCACTTGCTTTTGATGAGTATCACAATACTCTAAGATTTAAACAAAGCCCAGGCCCAGATCCTACATATGACACACAAATTCACAGATTGGGCCCACAGAAGCTTACATTGCAGCACCTCTATGTAACTAGAAGTGGCAATGCTGTGTGCTCAGTGATACAAACAGGGAGAGTACAGGAAATGAATAGAATGCCAAAACCACATGTGTCTGTAGCACGAAATGAAAACACAGACTGGAGGGAGCTAGGTCACATTCTGACTCAAGTTGAAAGAGACAGATATGAAAAAACTGAAGAACCACATGAAGGATGGCTTCAGGGCCGTAGAACAGGATGTATGAGGTACACTTTAGGGTGGGTACTTACGACACAGCCAGCAACTCATCTATCTGACTGTGCAGATATTCACATGTCTGACACCAATAATGAATGACACTTACTTTCACTAGAGCTCCTCCCAGAATTAAAGCAGTTGCCTGAAAAGCTGTGGTCAACAGGCCCAACTGATGTTGGACTAATCAAAGGTGCAGACCCTGTTGTGGTAAAAACAACCTCTACGTACAGACCAGTTAAACCACAGTATCCCCTGACAACAGAAGCAAAAGCAGGGATCAAACCGGTAATTGCAGACATGGAGAGGGCAGGCATTCTAGTGAAAACAGACAAAGTAACTTGCAACACACCTATTTTCCCAGTAAAAAAAGCAAGCAAGGGAAGATACCGTTTAGTGCATGATCTCAGAGCAATAAACGAAGTGACGGAGCAAATCCCACCCGTAGTGGCAAACCCACACACAATTTTGAATCAAGTGACACCCAAAGAACAGTGGTTTTCAGTCATAGACCTGTTAAATGCATTCTTTTCTGTGCCATTACATCCAGAGTCACAAAACCTTTTTGGATTCACATTTAATGGCCAAAAATACACGTACACGAGACTCCCTCAAGGCTTTCAAAACAGCCCAACTTTGTACGCAGAGGCGTTAAAGAAATCTATGTCACTCTGTACATTGCCCGCACCAGGGCAGTTTCTCTTGTATGTGGACGACATTTTGATTACAGGCAACACACAGAATGACTGTAAAGCTAACACAATGGCAGTACTACACCATTTAGCTGAGCATGGACACAAGGTGTCACAACACAAACTCCAATTGTGGAGTCCCAAAGTTACATACTTAGGGCACACACTCTCAGGAGAGGGGAAGAAACTGCTAGACAGCAGGAAACTAGCAGTACAGAACGCTCCAAAACCTCTCACAAAACAGCAAATGATGAGTTTTCTAGGACTCTGCAATTTTTCCAGAAGTTGGATACCGGAGTTTGCTTCATTAGTCGAACCCCTGCAAAGTATGATCTATGGCAGGAATTTAGGACTGAAAGACAAAATACAATGGACTCCAGCAGCAGAGGAAGCATTCGGCAACTTGAAACTGGCATTACAGACAAATATAGTTTTGGCTTTGCCTGACTATGATAAGCCTTTCTACTTACATGTAGATGGAGGCGCAGGTTACATGAAAGCCGTGCTAACACAGGCATTTGGAGAAAAACAACGTCCGCTTGCATTTTACTCCTGTAAATTGGACTCTGTTGCTTCAGGCCTGCCTACGTGTGTGCAAGCCTGTGCAGCAGCAGCAGAAGCAGTAAAAAAGTCGGCTGACATTGTTTTAGGGCATACTTTGATTATCAAAGTACCCCATGCAGTGACTTCAATACTACTCCAAGCCAATTTGTCCTACCTCACACATGCAAGACAACTGTCGTATGTTGGAATCTTGTTGTCACAATCACATATCAGCATCGAGAAGTGTGGTCAATTGAACCCTGGCACACTTTTGGCCTCACCCGACGAAGGTTATCCACACTGCTGTATGACAAAGTTAGATGAAGAGACAAAGCCACGAGCTGACATTTACAGCACACCACAAGCAGGTTTCACCGACATTTTTGTAGACGGCTCAGCGTCTAAAAATAGCCTAGGACGAAACTGTGTAGGTTACGCAGTAACTACAGCAGATAGAGTCATTGACGCGAAACCGCTAACATCCTCACACTCTGCACAGAGTGCAGAACTAACCGCAGTCATACGTGCATGTGAGTTGCACGCAGGCCAAGACATAAATATATACACTGACAGTCAGTATGTTCTCTCAGCAGTGCATCACTTTGCAAAAATCTGGCAGAACAGAGGAATGATTACATCTACTGGAAAGCCTGTACAACATGGAAATCTTTTGAAAACACTGTTAGAAGTGATTACATTGCCAAAACAGTTAGCATTGTGTAAATGTGCTGCACATCAGAAAGACAAATCAGAAATAACCGAAGGCAATAACTTTGCAGATCAAGCAGCAAAGTTAGCCGCACAACAAACTGTAGACACATTAATGTCTGCATCCTCTATGCAAATACCACTTGATGTACTTAGAGATGAACAAAAAGCCGCACCAACTACAGAACAGAAGAAATGGTTAAAGTGTGGAGCACAACTAAAAAATGATCTTATGACTTGTGAAGGTAAACCAATACTGCCAAAGTCCCTACACCGAACAGCAGCATTGGTGACCCATGGGGTGACACATGTTTCGACAGGGGGAATGGTCCAAGTCCTAAACACACACTTCTATACTCTGAATTTTGAGACTTCAGCAAAGGAATTTGTGAGGACATGCATGATCTGTCAGAAACACAATTCACAAGGAAATTTGAGGACAAAAAGAGGACATTTCCCTACACCACCTCATCCATTTCACACCATTCACATGGATTTTATTGAACTAAATGAAAGTCAAGGCTCAAAATACGCTCTAGTTATTATAGACGTATTCTCAAAATGGCCAGAGATTTATCCAGTGAAAAAAGCAGATGCAATCTCAGTTGCAAAATGTTTATGTAATCATTTCATTCCAACATATGGCATCCCTACTCTGATAAGGTCAGATAATGGGACACATTTTGTCAATGATGTGATTAGTAAAGTCTCTGAAGCACTAGGATTCAGCATAAAAAACCATTGTGCTTATCACCCACAAAGTGCAGGGTTGGTAGAGAGAACCAACGGCACAATAAAACAGAGACTCAGAAAATGCATGGCAGAAACAGGAAGACCATGGCCTGAATGCATAGGCCTAGTAAAAATGTGGATGAGATTAACACAAGGCTCTCAAAACCTTACACCTTTTGAGGTTGTTCATGGGAGACCTTTTCCACTACCAGTGACAAGTGAGCCTTTAGAAAAATCCGTCAGAGAAACAACTCTGGCAGAATGGATGGCAAAACTACTAGAAAATAAGGATATTGTTTTGAACAATAAACTGCCGTATGAATCTTCTCCAGTCTCTTGCAGGTTGAAACCAGGTGATTGGATCCTATTACGGGTGCTCCAGAGGAAAAATTGGAGTATGCCTCGCTGGGAGGGTCCATATCAAGTGTTATTGACAACACCCACAGCCTGTAAGATTGCAGAGAGACCCTCCTGGATACATCAGAGCCACTGCAAAAAGGTTGAGGTCCCGAGAAGCCCCGACACCAAGGAGGAAGCACATTAGGGAAGCCTCACTTACGCTTGGTTGCTTCGGGGGTGAGGGGGGGTAGTGCGATTGGGTCCCCGTAGGGTGAGCCCGCACTCTAATCTCCATCCGATCAACTTTAGGGCAGCCAGGTGTAGGTGTGATGGACCTATGTGCGACAATGTGAAGGGGAACCCTCCTGGTTACCTTGACTATAAAAGCTCACCCTTACAGGATGCCAGCTGATGCCAACAGCAGTCAAGCCACGAGGCAGGCAGAGAAGATGGACGTACAACAACTTACACCTAATGGACATGACACAAGATCACATCCATCCTTGGATGAAAAGTGACTGATACAGATATGTGTTTAACAAAACCACAGAGAAAGACTGTTACATCTACTCACACATGTCGAGCATTAATGACTGGTTATATATATATATTTTTTTTTTTACTTTTTATTATTTTTATTCTTTATTTTTTTTTTTATTATTTGAGTTATTTCTTGTTTAAAAGCTGTAATTTCACAGATGATAAGTTTGTCATTCACAGCATACGCAGATGCATCACACACTGATGAAGATCATGAAGACTTATTTTCCTACTTGTTTCATGAAGATGAAGTGTAACTTATGATGTAGTAACTGAAAATGTGAAAAACAAGTAGTTACTTACTGATGAACTGTACATTTCATTTTTCTGATAAACAGCGGGGAATGACAAGAGAATATTGTATATAATGTGATCAGTTACATGAAATGTATCCTTTCATTATTTGTCATTAAGCATATGTCTAACATGACTTTTCACCTAATAACTTTTGACATGAACTCTTTTATGATAAACAACTTACAGCTTCCTCTTTTCATTCTAGAACATACAGATTTGGAAAAGGGGAACCTCAGCTCTGAGTTCTGAGAATAATGTTGTTATCTATGTCATACACACACACACACAGACAATCTTGTATAAATAAAGGTCGCAGACAGTCGTGGGGCGCAGTTCGTGCGTTCCATGACTGCCCCTCGCGAGTGAAAAACTTCTGCAGTGTTTGTGTGTTTTCTGACTCAGACGTCTCAGCTGAAGAACGGCAGGGTGATTTAAAGAAATCCTCTGTCAACTTCAAATCAAAAATTAATTTGTAAATTAATTGTAACAAAATTTTGATTTTTTTCATTACTGTTGTGCATTTTTAATGTACACTCATGTTTGGCAAAAAAAAAGTATGCAATGGTGGGAAATTGAGATAATCTTTTGATTCAGCACCCTAAAAACGATTTTTACAATTGATTGTAACAATAATTTACAAAAATAGTAAAAAAAGAAAAGAATCTATTCAAAAATGCTTTGTAAAGATATTGAAATATAATATAAAGCTCCTTGAGGTGACAACTGTTGTTAGTTAGAACTTTATAAATAAAATAAAATAATTTTAAATTGGTTTTAAGGAGTTTTCTTTAAGATATACAGTATTTTAGTTTTAGCAGTGTTACTGCTGTTTTAGCAGCTTGTTGGTTTCAGGCTTTTAAGAATGAAGGACAAAGTAAAGTTCAGTGCTGATCAGGCACTCACATATGTTCACGTGTTGGACACAATTGAACATAGTGAGTTAGAGATTAAATCATACGTCTTGTGAAATAATGCTTGAACTTTATCTTTGAAAGATGTTCCTTCTTCAGAATTTTACAAAGGCTGTCGGCTAATTGATGATAGCAGGATAAAGAGTTTATGTGCAGGTCACAGACTTAAATATGCTCTTCTAGTAAAAATACCTTAAATATAATCCTTTTCAATGAAATTATTATCCTGAAGTGACCCCCAAATATACAAAAATTTCAATATGGTCTAAAAAAAGAAGCAAGGTTATTGGGGTTTTAACAAACATTGATGTGTCTTGAAATTCATATAATGTGAAATAATGTCTGAACTTCAGATTCAGACAGTGTTTCAAAAGCTGTCACTTCTGTAACAGCTAGGGCTGAAGGTTAATACTGATAATAACCATAATAATGAGTTTATCTACAATTTAGACTTAGACATCCTCTTCTTGGTTATCTGTTTGTGTTGTATGGTTAAGAAAACAGAAAATAATGGCCATGAATGTCTGATGCTTGGTGGATCTTTCTACCTAGATGACCTTCTGGTGCACGGGAGTTTGTGATTTCATCTGGACCCAGGACTTTCAGCAAGCATTCAACATCTTTTGCAGATCACTGACAGTCTACAGTCCTTGCCCCTCCTGACCCCACCCTGACTTTTATCCTGGAGTAACGTGGGACTGCGAGTTGTGTTGTCACAGGTTGGGCTCGATGGTGAGAAGGTGGTGGTGTACTTCGGCTGGGTCCTGAATAAGAGTGAGCATCACTACTGTTCCACATGATGAGGGCTCCCAGCTATAGTGATGGAGGTAAGACACTGACCATGCAGCCCTCCAGTGCTTGATGTCCTTCAATTTCGCTGTGGCGCACAGAGCAGGGGCACGCCGTTCCAACGTGGATGCTCTCCATGCCCATGTGCTGGAGCTGGCTGCCATTACTGTTTTAAGTGAGAAGAGATGGAGCGGGAACCTCGTGGCGACAGACACACCTCTCATGTAGGGTGCTCCTACTGGTGAATGTGGCAGAGTGGATGGCACGTCAGGAGCAAGACAGCAATGTGCTGCCAGTCCTGCAGTGGCTAAAGAGTGAGGCCCAAACCCTCTATGACAAATTTGTGTGTGTGTTTTCCGAGAATTGCTAAGTTTATATATGTGTGTATATATATATATATATATATATATATATATATATATATATATATATATATATATATATATATATATAGTGTGTGTGTGTAGACACTTTTCACTTGTTAATACACACTGGTGCAGAAGGGGTGAACTGCCTTATTATTTTCTGCACTTTTTTTTCTCTTGTTTATTCGGTTAGGGAGTTAGGGGGAGAACTTGTTTGGTTTTTGTTTCACCCAGGATTTAGGTAGCACCTCCCTTTTTGGAATAGCTTGTTTTATTTGTTATTTTGGGCTTTGTTCACCCCAGAATTAAAGCTTTCAGTTTGGTAACAATAAAATCACCTTAACTTGTAAATTGGCTTCTGGGTATGGCTTTGGGTACTGGGATATGGTCACCTTCCTTTTAACCCTCCTGGAATGAGTTGGGGAAGTGGTTTACAGACTGAAGTTGCCTCCTAGAAGTGGAAAGTGGTGTTGCGCAGAGACCGAATGGCCCCTTATAGAGGACATTCTCTTCTTCCTTTCCTTGAGGCATATGTGCAAAGCCCCCATACCCCTCCACAGATGGACTCACAGCAGGAGCTGCCTTCCCCTCCATCATGATTTCCCCTCTAATCCCTATAGCTATTTCTATCTCTCAGAGACTCAGGAGGCCTAAGAGCCAACACAGACTACATCCCCAGCTTTGAGAGTGTGTTGTTCCCTTGAGGAAAAGAACTTATTGTTGTTACGACTGCATGAAAAAACATTGAGTGTGTGCTGGATGGGGGGAGAGTTAGATACTGGAGCTGGAGAGTTAGTTGTTTGGGAGGATTCTCCCCAGTATTAACTGCCCTCAATAAATTTTACCACCACAATAAACTGTGGTAAGAGCAAAATGTCTGGTCCTTGAGAGTCTATGCGAAGGTTACACTGGTGTCAGATTTAATGCGTGTGCATTTATATGTCAAATACTGTCAGCTTCTCATTGGTATTTAATGCTTTAGTGTCGCAATAAGTATCATTACATGTCCTTTCCTATATCAATTAAATTCAAACCAATTTCATTCATTTCAGCTGTACGTAACACAAATGACTGTACCAGTCACCCTAAAACGATTCAAAACAACTGTGAACTGCTGAACTCCCATAACTTGTTTTCTCTTACATCTCTTCTCTTTCATCTTACAATGCTGTGATTGCAGCCAACTCTCTGTGAATGGTACTCATGGCCATTGATCAGTGGTCTTTGATCAGTGGTTGTTGATTAATGGTCATGAGAACTTGCATAATTATGATGAAGGTGACCTCCCAGCCCATTGTTCCTTCAGTGGGCTGGTTTCACTCATTATGCAAATATACTGTTTATAAGATTGGGGAAACCTGCAGTCAGCTGAGACTGAAGAACTCACTTGGATGAGTGACAAAACGTTTCTCCCACAAAACGCTACGTCCAGATGAACAGAATCAACTTTTGGAGAAATACAAAAAAGACAAAAAGACATACAAATTTCTTCACCTGTACCGAACCCTGAGCTGTCTATGTTTTATTAAATTTATTTTAAGAGATCACAATTAAAGAATTACATAAGATAACATACCACCTGAATTCCTCCGCCTGTCAAATCAACATCACTTCCACTAATTTGTGAAAGGCGTACCTATGATTGTTGGTCTGCAGTTCCTCTATACTGTAAAATTTCCATTGCCTACTGCCTCTGTCACAGTCTGTTGTGGCCATTTTTGTTGATTGTTTATAAAATACAATTTGTATTGATTTTAGTTTTTTCTTTAAAGTTGTAAGAATATACTGAATAGGATATATACTGATAGAATATAGTTTTGTTATGTAAATTTGTAATTAATTGTTGGAAAAGGTTTTGGAAAGTCATTGGTTTATTAGCTTATGTACCCTTCCATTAATCAAGGGATTAAGAGCACCCTGTATGGGTGTGGTAAAGAGGGTTTTTGTTTGCCAAATGTTTGCCAAATGTCAGATGGGAGGACGGGAGGGTTAGAAAATGATTTTTTGACCACTTTTGAGGTTGTTAAAGCAAATTAAGTTAACTTTCGTTTAATTTTAAGTTTCAAGAAGTTATTTGGCTGATTTTTGTTTATGATTTTCCACGAAATAAACGGCATATGATTTTTAAACAATGGAATCAGAAGTGCGTTCTAAAACAAACCTCCCGTTGCCACCCACGGCCTTTTCTTGGGCTTTTTTGGTGTTTGCAACATAAAAGGCCGTGACATTTAAGTCAAAAAATCATTTTGACTTGCTTGGACAACACGTTCTCACTCCCAACTCGTCAAATGTGTGACGCATGGTCAGGCTCCCTCTGCTTCACTTATCGACGCGCAGGGTACCCCCCTGGCGTCGAGAATTGACGTGCAGGGTCCTCCTATTGAATACTATGCTGCTCCCTAATCGTTGTTTATTGACGACATGAGATTTCCGCGGAAGAGCCTGTTGTTCGTATATTTATACATTTACGAAATCACATTGTAGTGACGTGTACTGAACACAATATATTATATAATGTAAACAACTACCTGAGAAACAGCAGATACAGCAGATAAATTTATTATAGGCCATTACTTTTGGATCGTTTATTGCATTTATGGAGGGAGAGGTGTATGCTGGGTAATGGCACAGCTAGCGACCGGGTGACTTTATTCACCCGCTTCGGATGTTATCAGTCCATACAATGGGCGTTATTAGCAGAAATCAGTCCCATAGATGTGGGCCATCCACCTGCTAGATTGTTCAGAAGGTTGTTATCATCCATCCAGATGGAGGATCACTAACAGGAGCGTGGGAAGACTCCAGAATCCACTCTGGCTGGAATCCGGTGGATACAGCAGTGTTTACAGGTAAGACCATTTAAACGGACAGCATTTATAGAATGACTATTAAAAGTCAGCGAGTGTCAATAATGTTAATGTGGTTATGTTAGTAATACACCGAGTGCTAATATAACAGCTTTAAGATGCATTTGTAGATATTATTACGTGTTTTACCGTCTTTATGGTGCTAGCTTAAAGTTACGGTGTAAACGTTAGCTTATATTGTAGTAAAGCTGTTACTGTTTAAACGATGTTGGGACAGAAATATTAGCTTCTGTCATGACTGATGAAGTTACTAGTTAATAAAGTTTCCAGTAAAGTGATTAATCGCAGCCACAGATTGACAGTAAATATCCAGATTAGCTTCAATGCATCTGTTATAAATATGTGCAAGTTTCAGTGCTTCGTTTAAACTGTATGATACTTATACTGACCCAGGGTCAGTGTAAAATACAATCCTAGCTGTGTGAACAAAGCCTGGCTCTTTTAATCCTGCATGACAAACCTCAGGATGCAGGTTATTATGACTCTTTCCTGCTGGCACACCTGTCACACCTGAGAGTCAGCTAGAAACTTACAGTGACGTGGACATCATGCAAAGACTGCCAGACTGTAATACTGTAAATGATCAGTGACTCAGGTTAACACTAAACTTTAAACAGTACCTCTGTGTCTCTGTGTGTGCTGAACATCTGGAATCAGATTGAGTCAGGCTGCATCAGCTGAATCTGTTATTTGTAAATATCAATATTTTTTATTCAGGTGTGGGGATAATATGTAAGACTGCAGTGAAGCGATGTACCAGATGAATCCCTGGCCAAAGGTATCGTACTTAAATCAGACTACTGATCCAGCCACATCAGCCTTTTGTGAGGTCTGTTTAAAGTAGACTAAAAATGAACTGCAGGTTCCTGAGAGGTGGACTGAGAGCACAGAAACACATGTTCATACATACAGCTGTAGCAAGCTTACATTAATTTTAAATAGACTTGTTACTCTGATGTCTGTCTCTCTGTTAGTCCTCTGACAGACTGGTACCTGTCCAGGTGTGCTCTACCTGTGACTACTGGGACAGGCTCTGGCTCCTGTAATAGAAATTTTCTATTATTCTCATTTAAAGTATTTAAGTGCTTATGCATATGCTTAGTTGTGATACTGTTATAGACTGTTCAGTGAAAGTTTCTAAAACTAGATGAACTTACTTCAGCATCAGCAGTTTGAGAAAACAACTCCCTTTACAGGTGCTGATAAGGCCAAGGGCACAAAACAACTTAACCATTGATCCGTTAGGTTTCATAGCGAGACACGTGAAGTGTGGTATGATCAGTTTGTAACTTCCTCCCTCTTCCTTGGAATGCATAAAGATGTAGGAGCACGACTTCTGTGGCAGAGCTGACATGACTGTGAACTGTGATGTTTGATGTGTGTTGGCTCTCCTGCGCGCAGTAATAAATAGCTTGATCACAGCTCTTTCTGTGTTGCAGACTTTATTTACAAACTTCCACGATACCCCCCACCCTCCCACTGTGAACCTGAATTGAATATTCAGAAGAAAATGAATGGATAGACTGACATTTGTTTAAATACTTCTAGAAATCTGAGCTGTTGGTGTGGTAATAATATTGGAGCTGGCAATCTTTCTTACTGAATCTCTACTGTGAGTCATGTTACCTGAGATTAATTCTATGTTTACCTGACAGCCTGGACACATGTGCTGTGTGGAGGATGTAAATCAAATCAGATCTTAACTGCTTACATTTAAGGAGCCTGTTCATGTTTAGTTGTAATATGAACCAATGATTTTTTGATTGCTGATTCTAAGAGAGTCTTTGTGGAAATCCTGTTTGGCTTTTTGTCATTTTAATTCTCTTTTCCATTTTCCAGAACAGTTCGCCACAGTCGCTGTCCACATGGGTCAGTGGGACCAAGCAGCACTCTGCTAATGTGAGACTCTGACCAGCAACATCCAGCAAGACCCAGGCAGCGTTTTCTATCTCCCAGCTGGAGTTTTTTGTTTGTCTGTGACTGGAGAGTCAGATTTTTGTTGAAGCTGGAGGAACAGCCTCACACTTGCAGAGGTAAGTCAGTTTGTAGAGATCCCTCCCATCTTGACTTTTATGTGCTAGATTTCTTATCTGAAACAGTAATATTTCAGTGACTGCTGCTTATACCACAGGTTAATACACGCTACTGATCCCTGATGGGAGAATCATCACCTCTGCCAACAAAGAAGCCTGGTGGATGTTTGTTTACAGTCTGATGATGGGACCTCATGCTCTGCATCTTCAAAGTTTGCCTCCTCATTATTATTCATACCCAGTAATGTGAATTATGCTTATATCTAGTATAACTGGACCAACCTGGTGCTCTTCATTTATGGAGGCTGTTGAGTCTGAATGTTGGATGTTGTGTATCTCTTGTTCTCTGGGCTTTGTTGTCCTCAGTCTTTTTGCAGGATCAGAAAACAAAACCAGGATGATCGTAAATGTTTCTTCTCCAATTGGATGATGATAAGACCGTGACACAGGATGCCACCTTTAGTCTTGTGATGAAGCAAAGCTCAGGACGAAGTGTGATTAAATGGTACCCACATGTGTGCTGCTGAGAAGGATGTACCTGCAGCCAAATCCAAGCCTCCTCAGGTTAGTTGTAGTTGCAGAATGCCATAGGACTGAGACAGCTGAGGCATCAAATGTTTGATTAAACGGATGAAAAAGAGAAGTTTCTTCCCTATAATTATCACTTTTTAAAATCTTTAGCAACTTCAACTCTGTCAGCGTGCTGAGGTCACAGAAACAAGAAAAGAAGCTTCAGACTTCAGAGTGTTGTTTACAGTTTTCTGTCATCATGATCTCCCCTGAAGTTTATCACTGTGAGCCAAGCAGTAAGTCCACAGTACTATAATGATGATTCTGACTTTGGTCACGGTTTCATAATATTTTAATAATATACAATTATTTTTTGTAATTCATATTTTTTCTGTTAATCAAAAATTTACTTTGTGAAATTTGTATTAGAGAATGCAGAATGTGACAATATATTTTTGTGCAATATTTAATTTCTTTCAGTTGCAATTGTTAAATAAAAAAATAATAATAATTATATATATATATATATATATATATATATATGTGTGTGTGTATATATATGTGTGTGTGTGTGTGTATGTGTATGTGTATATATATATATATATATATATATATATATATATATATTCTAATTTAGCAAACTAATTTATCAAAAATATATCTGTATTAGTTTTAATACATTAATTTGACACCTGTATTGAAAATACCATATTGTATTCATACAGAATCAGTTTGGTATCATTGTTTGTCTGATTGCTGAAACTAAGAGCAAGTTTGATCTGTTTAAATCTAAAGTATCCAAAGTTGAGCTCTAATGTTTCTTCACCCTTGTGTGTGTGATATCTGATTTCCTACATGCTGACAGAGCAGAGCGGCAGTTTGTTCTCACAGATGGTGACGGTGTGGAGAGACGGTGGTGTTTCCTCTGAAGAACTAGCAGAGTCACCAAGGGCACGAGTCCATCTCACCACCTTGACTTGCTGACTGATGCTTGTCTGCACTGCACAGAGGAAATCAACTGACCGAGGTTTGTCCAGTGACGTGTTATGAAATGTATATTTGTTTTATGCTTACAGATATGTTTTTCTTGACAGAGGCTCTGCAGAGGTTAAAGCAGAGAAAATATGTGCTTATATATTTTAAATATTTTACTGTGATTTACTGGGACATTTGTTGCCTGATGTTTAGCAGGAATGGAGGAATGGAATCAAAGGGAGATGTTTTTGATGTTTTTGTAATGTTCAGTATTATTTATTTGCTTGGTTATTTTAGGAGTGTTTCTGGGTGAGGGAGAGAGGAGTCATCATCCAGGTAAAGTGACGTGGATCAGTGGACACACTTGTCTCCCCTTTAAAGGAGACGATCCGAGTCATCCCTAAATGTTAGTGCTTTCAAATACACAAACATTTTTAAAGGACAAAAACGAACATTCAACTTTGACTGTAATACAAAATAAATCTTTGCATGTGTGTTTTCAAACTCTCAGATGGGCAGGATATCAGTCTTGGACTGTGTAACCTGCCGGAGCTGCACTGAATGATCACCACACATGAGCATGTTCCTGCAACATTCAGCAGCTTTGCTTTTGGTAAGTAGAGTTACCTAACTACAGTAACTATAAACACATTATATCCATTTCTAACAGCCTGGTTACTTCCTGTCAGTTTTTTTAGAAACCATGTGGTCACCTGACCTAACACTGTTTCTTCTTCTTCCCCTTAATGTTGAAGTGTCAAATGTCCAACAGCTGGAGAGGAAACTAAACCAGTGTACTGGGCTGTTTCACCAACACGTGCCAGATGCTGTTCCTTCATGGTGACATCACCAGAGACAGCCCCGCCCACCTCAGGACCTCGCCATTGATCATGATGATTATAATCGGAACTAAGACTGTACAAATCCACGACCAGAATGTTTAGATGCTTTCTAATTATTAATGAATACTGAGAGCCTCTTTCTGTGTTTTGTCTGTTTTGGGTTGTTTTTTTTTTTACCTCATTTGTTACTAACAAAGTTCACCAAACTCACACAGTTTACATTCTGTATGTTTCCATCTTTACCAGCCACAGTCTACCTGCATTTAGAAAACAAACCTTAGAAATCATCGTTTTTCTCTTTTGTAATTTTGTAATTCAGTGAATATACTGGGCTGCTTCATTTATTGCATCACACATTGCTTTAAGTTTTTCAGTGTCCAGTTATTTTTTACTGCTGTTTACAGGGTCAAACATACAGAGAATTCAGACTGTTTAATGGACTGCTTGTCTTCCTGTTTATAACCGCCGCCTGTTTTTGACTAAAGATTTGGATTTCTGACTTTAACACAGCCTCTGCGTCTCCTCCCTTTGTGTCCTCTTCCTCTGTGAATGTGTTGCATGTGTCACAGATTCATTTTATTAACAGCTTTCCCACAGTGAGTTGCATCAGCATTCATTCACAGCACATTTCAAAAGGATTCAGATTAATACAGTGATCTTATAGTCAGAATTATCCTGACAGACTGCCACTGTAAATTATCTTTCATCAGGTCAATTTTAAAGCTCAGTATTTCAAAGCAGGAGTTATGAAGAATCATATTGGCATTAGGACTGTAACAATATGTACTAACAAAGTCAAAGTTTTTTAATTATGCTAGAATATTGGAAGACAATCAACTTTTAGTGTTTTCTGCATATTAATTATACTGAAATAGAGATGGTGACCCTAACTGTACAGAAGTATACTAAACAACTGACAATCTAACAAACATTATTGGCCTGAGCCGTCATGCACAGTGAGTCTGATCCTGTGCTGTGAGAGTATGACAAGCATGTTTCTGGTCAGTTTGGAAGAAATGATATCACAATGTTGATCTTTTTTTCAATATTCCTTCTCTTTTACAACATAAACTGTGATCAAAGCTACTTATGTTCACAGCATGTAATAATAGTGACAGTCCAGTGCATTGTGGTCTGTTGAGCTAGGGTTAGGGTTAGCAATTCAGACATATGTCTGACATATTACTCTTGCTGGATATAACAAACACCTAGGAATTCATATTATAATTTGATTTTCAGGAAATATTCATATTCAGTATCAGTCATTTTATATTATAACCACGTATCCACCCAGGCTCATTGTGGGGCAGGGCTCTGTCCTGGGATGCTTGAGTGAAAGGTAATGTACACCCTGACCAGGTATCCAGTCTGTCAGAGTTGTTTTCAATATTTGGTTCTAAAATATGACTGAAAAAAAAATCCAACTAGGATTCTTGCATATGATGGATGAAGTCTGTCTTTGACTGTATTGTCCAGCTGATCCATCAAACCCCCAGCAGGTGAACCTTATTCATGACATAACACAGTAACAATGTAAAAAATTAAACAGCAACAGTCTAAATGTAAAGTGCATTCTAAACTCCTCTTCAATAAATTATTTGGATGTGCAGTGAGTCATTCAGGACTGTAAAACGTGAACTACAGAACCCAGAGTCTTCATCATTAAATCTCTGGTTGCTTCATTTTTCTATCCTATATCAGATACTTTAAAGGTTTTAGTAAAGTTGCGTTCTCATGGTGAGGCAAAGTGCTTTATGTGTTTGTGCGGGTCATGAACGGCTATAAAATGCCTTTAATTACAGAACAAAGCGGGGTTTGAGTTCGAGTTACGGCAGACTGTCGCTACTTCTAAACGGAACGCAGCCTTCCTACGGCGGACAGCTAATATCAGGAATCGGACGCGCGGCCCAGCCTAGTCCACAGCAACCACCATAGCAACAGCCTAGCATGACTTTAAAAACATATTCTTTCTTCATTACTATCAAAAACGTGAAATGATTTGTAAAGCATGAAAGTGTTACAGCTGCAGAGAGCTATGGCGGTATCTTTGGAAGCTGTTTGCATAGCTAATAATATACGATGTAACCATAGAGACAGTCAGTCACGTGAGCTAGCGGTGCATGTTTACTACAGTGAATAAGGCGATTGTGTGCACAACGTCCACACGCTGCAGAGGGTAAAGACATTACTTCAGTATTGTTTTATATTTATATATATTTGTCTTGTGTTGACCATCACCTCAGGTTCACCATTACAGTTTCAGCATAAAAATGTACACTGTCTAAATGTGAACACATTCAAAAAAATCATGTCTCAGAAATAAGCACAGCTGTTCATGTTTGTCATTATAGTTTTATTTGTAAGAAAATTGTGAACTTCAAATTGTTTATCAAGTCAAAGAACATTTGACAAGTCTGAGTCATTCCTTTCCTCTGTGAGAGCTGGAATAAATATATATCCTGACAATTACAATTGAAACAGTAGAGACAGGTAGAAATGGGATCAGATTAATCTTTGCTTAGTCAGACACGTCCTGTGTTGGCCTTAACCCAAATTTTCCTCGGGGTCAACCTTCAGGATCAATAAAGTTTTATTGAATTGAATTGAATTGAATCATATTAAATAACAAACAATAGCACGATCCGTGTGATTTTGCATCCATTTCCAAATTGTAGTCAAGCAGCCCAGTCTCATAAATAGGTAACAGAAATGTCTCTAATGCAGATGTGTACAGTGTAGTGTAAGCATTAAAAGACCATAAAGGAAACACTACTATTTATGTGAAACTAATTGTAATAAAAAATGAGCAGGTGCTTTACAGATTTAAAAGAAAGAATCTGAAAACAACACTTTTTTGGTCTAAGTGGTCAAAGTAGAAAACAGAACTGATGTTCAAGAACAAACCGTAGCTGCACTGATATTACACATCTCGATTGTTGTGGTGAACAGACATGTTGCTTTTAAAACCACATGCAGTATGTGACCATGACTGTCCACTGAGACCATGAACGCCACTTCGCTGAAGTCTTCTTCTTCTTCTTCTTTTTCTTCTTCTTGCCATCAAAATGGAAGCAGAAAGAGCACGAGCTGCTTTGATCTACAGAAAGGAAAAAGAACATATGAGTTGAAACCATTAAGATAGAAACAATCGCTCAATGCAGTGTCTCACGTAGCTTAGCCTGTTACAACTGTTGATACAAGCTCAGTACAGTTAACACAGTGTCGGGGAACTCCAGTGTGGGAACTAGTGGCTTTAGGTTTGTAGTCATTTAACTTTCATCCATTCATTCATTTAATTCAGGAGGAAGAAATGTTAGGTTGGAGCAGGCTGGTTACATGCATTTGGTCCCATGCTGTCTTTAACCAAATGACTTGGTTCACTTTATGGCTGGGCTGTATGTGGGGTTATATCATGTTATTTGGGCAGGAGTACCTGTCCTCTGTTAGACTTAGAAAGTTTCTCCATAAGCAGAGCTTCTAACTCTTTTAGCTTTTAGCACATCTGTAGCTGTGCAGGCTGACAGGTTTTTGGTGGCTCTTTTTACTCCACACTGGTTGTGAGTGTGTAAATAGCCCCACTAGTTCTTTTGGGTTGCAGTTAACTTGGGAGGAAGGGGTGGGTCTGCCAGGACTAGATGAATAAAAATGATCTGGGATACATAAATTTCATAATGCATGCATATATCTCTATCAATTAAACCTGGCCTGAGGGCTGCCATTTTTACATTCAGTTATTTCTCTTAGAAATGTTGGATCTAAATAATGAATGTGTTACAGTCAAACTGACACTGGTCAGTGTAAATGGCTCATTGGGACATAGAAACCTTTAAATTAAATACCATCACCTGATATCGAGTGTCAAACAATATCAAAGCTGTAAAAGCTGTTTACAGTCAGAATTTATAAAAACTATGATTGTAAATTAATTCAAACAAGTGAGCTTTTCTCTTTGTGTTGAACATCAACACTGTGACTTCTTAGACTGTAAGCTTTACTTCAGCACAGTTGTAGAAGCCATCACTCTAAATGTCTTTTGATAACAAGAAAAAAATACCTTGTCAGTACACGGCCTGAAGTTCTTCTCCAAACATCTTCTGCCATCGGCTTTGTCTGCTGGTTTGAAGACAATAGACCACAAAAAGATGATTTAGTCACTTTGTCTGCATCACGCAACTCGAATGTGTTGTGCAACGATGTTAAATAGCCGTCGTTATCCCTCTGCTGTGTCTGTAGGATTGTACTGTACAGCATCTCATTGATATGTGAGGAATGCTTATGTAACACGATAACAGACGTCTGGTCTTACATCATTAAAATATAACGGGCAGGAGATATTTAGATATTTTTATATTTATATTACATCTTATAGCTGACAGATATTACTAAATAGATATAATTTACTAAATGGTTGAAAACATGAAAAATATGTCCATAATCACAAATGACCATGAGAGCCAGTAGAATTAATTCAACTAGACACTCAAAAGACGTCCTTAAATGCTCTTTAAGTGGCAGAACAAATGAACAAACAGTTAATCGCTTACTTGAGATGAAATCTGCTCAGCTACTTTGAAAACAGCTGGTTCCTCCTTTAACAGGATGACTGCTCAGGGGTAAGGCCATCATGCAGTCCAGCAACCTTTATGGTTCTGCTTTGATTCACCAGGAACTATTAGGGAAACCTTTCAGCGCCTCCTGTGAAAGACACAGGGATAAAAACAAACATTTATTAACATGTTCCACAGTCTTCCACTTTGATTTTCTCATCCTGTGGACAACAACGTACAGAGATGCAGGTTTATTGTTAACTTTTGTAAGGTTTCTTTACTGAACATATCCAGCTGCAGCTCCACTGTGATCCTGAACTGGATAAGCACTTAAGAAAATGTGTCAATAAATGGACAAACATCAGCTTACTATATTTATCCAAACAGACGAGACCAATAATGCTTCACTGAGTTAGAGACTTTAACAGACTCTTCTATGTAAGAATGTCTCGTGCTGATGGACCTGCAAACTTGACAACAAAGGTTTTTCAGACTACATGTAGCTGTCCTCTATGTCAGCTCACACATTTACATTCATGTCACACTTATTTCTGCTTTCCCATTTTTATCATTATTACTTACATTTTGATTGGATACCTTGAGTTTGTAAATGATCAGATTACATAATTGGAATACAATTCAATACAATTCATGTATCCAATTCAAGGTCGCGAGAGGATGAAGCCTATCCCAGCTGATACAGGACAAAGACAGGCTGCCAGTTATTGCAGGGCAAAGACAATACGTGTAACAGAAAATCTACTTAAATGTTTGATATTTCTAATAATAATCATAATTATGACTATTATTTGAAATATTATTTAAAGGTTTCTCTATAAATACATTTCAATTTTTTTTATAACCCCAAAAATTATAAACCTGAGCTGTTTCAGATTCTGACCTCTGACCTCAATGACCAGGCTGTGTCCTCACTGCAGCTCCCTCTTGGAAGTACGTCTGCTTCTTGTCTTCCCCCAGTGATGACCGCCTGCCCTTAATATCACGTACTGTACCTGAGGAACAAAACAGGACAAACACTTGCCTTCATTTAAGAAGTACATTCATACAGAGGTCATCTATGGAAACACACTAGTTCATCCTTTGGGAGGAATCAGCTCCTGTGAAACATTTCTGTAAATGAACATCGTGGAGAATGAAATGAGTTCTTCGGGTGACTCAGCAGTCCCACACTGACAAATGAAACTTCTGTGGAAGAAGAATCTGGATTTTTTTGATTTCCAATCCAGTTAAACTATTAAGGATTAAGCAACAGTGCTCATCTTTGCTCTTCTGAAATCTGTGTTAAACAACAACAAACATAAATTAGTAACAAAAATACAGCTGAGTAGAGGCTTTACAAACCACCAGCAGCCATAATGCTAAATTTTAATCTTCAAATGTTTCTGAGCCGTCTTCAACCTGCTTTTAACACAGAAAAGTCCCACAGTCAATGCAGCCTGACTCAATCCTAGATGTTCAGCACACACAGAGACACAGAGGTACTGTTTAAAGTTTAGTGTTAACCTGAGTCACTGACCATTTGCAGTATTACAGAGTCTGTCAGTCTTTGCATGATGTCCACGTCACTGTAAGTTTCTAGCTGACTCTCAGGTGTGACAGGTGCCAGCAGGAAAGAGTAATAAGAACCTGCATCCTGAGGTTTGTCACGCAGGATTAAAGGAGCCAGGCTTTGTTCACACAGCTAGGATTGTATTTTACACTGACCCTGGGTCAGTATAAGTATCATACAGTTTAAACGAAGCACTGAAACTTGCACATATTTATAACAGATGCATTGAAGCTAATCTGGATATTTACTGTCAATCTGTGGCTGCGATTAATCACTTTACTGGAAACTTTATTAACTAGTAACTTCATCAGTCATGACAGAAGCTAATATTTCTGTCCTAACATCGTTTAAACAGTAACAGCTTTACTACAATATAAGCTAACGTTTACACCGTAACTTTAAGCTAGCACCATACAGACGGTAAAACACGTAATAATATCTACAAATGCATCTTAAAGCTGTTATATTAGCACTCGGTGTATTACTAACATAACCACATTAACATTATTGACACTCGCTGACTTTTAATAGTCATTCTATAAATGCTGTCCGTTTAAATGGTCTTACCTGTAAACACTGCTGCATCCACCGGATTCCAGCCAGAGTGGATTCTGGAGTCTTCCCACGCTCCTGTCACTGATCCTCCATTTAGATGAATGATAACAACCTTCTGAACAATCTAGCAGGTGGATGGCCCATATCTATGGGACTGATTTCTGCTAATAACGCCCATTGTATGGACTGATAACATCCGAAGTGGATGAATAAAGTCACCCGGTCGCTAGCTGTGCCATTACCCAGCATACACCTCTCCCTCCATAAATGCAATAAACGATCCAAAAGTAATGGCCTATAATAAATTTATCTGCTGTATCTGCTGTTTCTCAGGTAGTTGTTTACATTATATAATATATTGTGTTCAGTACACGTCACTACAATGTGATTTCGTAAATGTATAAATATACGAACAACAGGCTCTTCCGCGGAAATCTCTTGTCGTCAATAAACAACGATTAGGGATCAGTATAGTATTCAATAGGAGGACCCTGCACGTCAATTCTCGACGCCAGGGGGGTACCCTGCGCGTCGATAAGTGAAGCAGAGGGAGCCTCCCAGTTGGGAGTGAGAACGTGTTGGCTTGGATGTCAACTTGGAAGCTGGGAAAACTTGCAAGATTGAACTTGGAAGATTGGATCTTCGCAGAATGGACTGAAAAAATGACGCAAAGTTCGTGAGTAAATGCGAAACTTTGTTTGGATGAGCCGAGACGCTGAGCTGCAACATGAAACATTTGTATTAAACAATTATCTTTCGGACGTTGTGAAACGAATTTTCTGGTTAAAATGAAGGAACAAAAAAGAGAGCTTTTTAATTTAATTAAAAAACGCAGAGCGAAGCTTGGCGTTCTGACAAGAAAACGAAATGACATTAATGCTCTCATTGATGCTGGAGAATCAAAAGCCTCCATAGATGAACACATGAAAACATTTAGTGATTATTTGGGAGAGTTTATGGACTTACAGACTTCAGTTCAAAGATTGCTGAACGATGATGAAAAGGAAACAGATCACAGCAATTGGTATGAACCTAAGTTGATCGGTTTTAAAGACTTTCTGCATGAAATCGACACTTGGATAAATGCAGACCCTGATCCACAAAAGGATGAAGTTGCAGCCTCTAATGTTGAATCAAAGGTAGCATCTCATGACAGTTACATTGCGCCGCATGATAGTGTCTCACAAGTAACGCAAGAAACGAGCGACATGATTTCTGAACGAGTTGCTAAACCTGTCAGCAAGGGCTATAGTAAAGCGCCCAGTAATGTTACTGCAGCCTTAAGTTTAAGGAGTAAAAGCTCACGTGCGGCTTCAATGGCGCTGATGGAAGCTAAAGTGGAAAGAGCTGCTTTGAAAGCGGAGGTGGACGCACTGCAAGAAAAACATGCTCTCGAACTGGAAGAAGTTCAGTTAAAAGCAAGAAAAGAAGCATTGGCTCTAAGAACTAAGTTGGTTAAAGCAGATGCAAAACTGCAAATTTTCACCTCTGCTCAGGATCAGCAGAGCCTTAGTTCCAGGGCTGAGGTTGAATCAGAAGGCAGGAGTACAGCTCTTTCTGGAACATCTACTGAGTTCATACCTGCTGCTACAGCACAAAAGGCTCCAAGAACAAAGAAAGCCCCTTTAGTTCATTCACCTTTGCCAATGCCCCTACAGACACATACACCTGCTAAGGTTAAACTGGAAGGGGAAAGCCCAAGGCCAATCTCTTCTCAGGTTGATGTTCACAGCAGTGCCCTAACAGAGATTATGAGAAAGAAAATGAGATTACTCAGATGCTTGTAAAACAACAGAGGTTGTCATTGCTTCCAGCTATAGAAATTCCTGTTTTTGGTGGTGATCCTTTGCATTTTAGATCCTTTCTTAAGGCGTTTGAGCAAGGAATAGAAACTAAAACTGATAACATGCAGGATAGGCTTTATTATTTAGAACAGTTTACTACAGGACAGCCCAGAATTTTAGTGAGAAGTTGCATGCACATGAGTCCACAGACAGCTTATGTTGAGGCAAAAAAGCAGCTTGAGTGGAACTTTGGTAACAGAGCAAAGATAACATCTGCATTTATAGACAAGGCTCTTAACTGGTCAGTTTTAAAGTCTGATGATGCTTCAGCATTACGAGCTTACACATTCTTTCTAAGAAGCTGCTTCAACACAATGGATGAAGCCGGGTTTCTTGATGAGCTGGAAAATTCAACCAATATGAGGATTCTTGTTTCAAAGTTGCCTTTTAGACTTCGTGATAAATGGCGACTAATAGTCGTTGATATAACAGAAAAGTGCGATCGCAGAGCAGGATTTAAAGATCTTCTTGATTTTCTTGAAAAGCAAACAAGAGCTGCATTAGATCCTGTTTTTGGAGAGAGTCAAAACACAAAAGAAAAGATAGCTTCAAAACCATCAAAGACACCGTTTAAAACTAAAAGCAGTAGCTTTGCTACTTCTGTTGCTGTAGTTTCAGAACAGAACAATGACAAACACAAACTGGAACGGATTCAAATAAGCCATGAAGATAAAGGGTTAGATCAAACTCAGTGCTTGTTTTGTAACCAAAATCATTTTTTGGTCATATGTGACTCATTCAAACTAAAAGCCAACCAAGAAAAGGTGACATTCCTTAAGAGTAAAGGTTTATGCTTTGGTTGCTTACAGAGAGGGCACATGAGTAAAGCTTGTCCACATCGTTTGACGTGCCACACCTGTAATAAAAATCACCCTACTGTTCTCCACATAGACTCAAAAGAAAGGCAGTGGCAAGCAGCTAAAGCTGAATGTAAAGAATCATCAGTCTCAAATGCTCTTGTTTCTTTGAACTTTGGTAGCCATACTGGGGCCGGGTCTAATGAATGTGCCTTGTTAGTTGTTCCAGTAAAAGTGAAGTTGGAAAATGGGACGAAGGTTGTGGAGACGTACGCCTTTCTTGATCCTGGCAGCTCTGCAACTTTTTGCACTGAGGCATTGATGATGCAGTTAAATGCATCTGGAAAGAAAGTGGAAATCATGTTAAAGACTATGGGTCAGGAAAGGCCAGTAAGTAGCTATAAACATTTTGGTATGGAAGTAGCTGCTTTAAAACAGAATGAGTATTTGAGGTTGCCTGATGTGTACACTCAAAAGTTTATTCCTGCCACTAAAGAAAATATCCCTAAAGAAGAAAACTTAAGAAAATGGCCTTATTTAAAGGATGTTGAGTTGACACCGATAAATGCTGGCATTGGGCTGCTTATTGGTGTAAATTCTCCCAAAGCGCTGGAACCTTGGAGAATCATTAACAGTTAGGGTAATGGACCCTATGCTGTGCTAACTCATCTTGGTTGGGTTGTCAATGGGCCACTCAATCAGGGTAGTGAAAAGGATGAGCATGATGCTAGTTTTGTCCAGGTAAATCGCATTTCTACAAGTAGTTTAGAGGAAATGCTGGTTAAGCAGTATAATCAAGATTTTGTGGAGAATCAGTGTAATGAACGTTCAGAAATGTCTGTAGAAGATAAACAGTTCATGAACATAATGTCAGACTCAGCTGTACTTAAAGATGGTCATTATTACTTGAAATTACCCTTTCGTAAACCAGAAGTAAGAATGCCAAACAACAAGCAGGTGGCTCAGCAGAGGGCGCAATATCTGCTAAAACGGTTTCAGAAGGATCAGTTATTCTTTGAAGAATAAAAAGAATTCATGCACAATGTTAGTATGGAGGGACATTCAGAAATCATACCACAAGAACAGTTGAAGCATGAGGAAGGAAAGGTGTGGTATATACCTCATCATGGGGTCTACCACCCCCACAAGAAAACACTGCGTGTTGTGTATGATTGTGCTTCAACATTTGCTGGAACATCACTGAACAAAGAGTTATTATGTAACGCTTCCGTTCTTCATGAATCACAGATGCTCAGAAAGGTTGACTGTTCACGGTTTATTCTGCACAGTGCAAATGTGCCTGCAGAAGACAAAACACACTCAACAGGTGTCTTCTGATGATCTTCAGCTAATCCAAAATGCTGCAGCAAGAGTACTGACAGGGACTAGAAAGAGAGAGCATATTTCTCCTGTATTGGCTTCCCTTCATTGGCTTCCTGTTAAATCCAGAATTGAATTCAAAATCCTGCTCCTCACATACAAGGTCTTAAATAATCAGGCCCCATCTTATCTTAATGACCTTGTAGTGCCATATCACCCTATTAGAGCACTTCGCTCTTGCTCTGCAGGCCTACTTGCTGTTCCTAGAGTATTTAAAAGTAGAATGGGAGGGAGAGCCTTCAGTTTTCAGGCCCCTCTTCTGTGGAACCAGCTTCCAGTTTGGATTCGGGAGACAGACACTATCTCTACTTTCAAGATTAGGCTTAAAACTTTCCTTTTTGCTAAAGCATATAGTTAGGGCTGGACCAGGTGACCCTGAATCCTCCCTTAGTTATGCTGCAATAGACATAGGCTGCCGGGGATTCCCATGATGCATTGAGTTTTTCCTTTCCAGTCACCTTTCTCACTCACTATGTGTTAATAGACCTCTCTGCATCAAATCATATCTGTTATTAATCTCTGTCTCTCTTCCACAGCATGTCTTTATCCTGTTTTCCTTCTCTCACCCCAACCGGTCGCAGCAGATGGCCGCCCCTCCCTGAGCCTGGTTCTGCCGGAGGTTTCTTCCTGTTAAAAGGGAGTTTTTCCTTCCCACTGTCGCCAAAGTGCTTGCTCATAGGGGGTCGTATGATTGTTGGGTTTTTCTCTGTATTTATTATTGTGCTATCTACTGTACAATATAAAGCGCCTTGAGGCGACTTTTGTTGTGATTTGGCGCTATATAAATAAAATTGAATTGAATTGAATTGAATACCAGCAATTGTAGCTCCCTCACAGTGCAAACGCGCGCTGTGAGGAGCGGAAGCCTTAGCAGCTTCTAAACGCTAGAGTGAGATCCGATTTCTGGGTTTTCAAAATAAAATACAACAAAAAAAATGATAAAATTCACACTTAAAATAATAATTAAGACCAGGTAAGTGCATGTTTTTCAGATGTCTTTTTAACTCCGTTACAATTACAAGGCCCAGATTTGACTAGCACTTTATTAGGTGTGCTGATTCGCTTTCGGCAGGGTCCAATAGCGCTTATGACAGACATTAAAGGGATGTTTCATCAGGTCAGAGTAGCTGAGGAACACGTAGACTTTTTACGTTTTCTCTGGTTGCCCGATGGTGACATCACAAAACAGCTGGTAGAACATAGAATGCTAGTCCACATTTTTGGTGCAGTATCCTCCCCCAGCTGCGCCACCTATGCACTACTAAAGACTGCTGATGACAACCAACATCTGTACCCAGAGGAGGTTATACGTACAATCAGGCACAGTTTTTATGTAGATGACTGTCTTAAATCTACCCAGTCTGTTGAGCAGGCCATCTCACTTTATCAGCAGCTTACTGAGGTGTGTGCCAAGGGGGGATTTAAGCTCAACGAGTGGGTACAAAGTGATCGCTCTGTCCTCTGTCAGATCCCGGAGGAAAATAGAGCCACAGGTGTAAAGATGCTGGACCTTAGACGGGATCAGCTACCCACAGAAAGAGCTCTCGGTGTGCAATGGGATATTGAACATGATGTTTTCACATTCAGTATTGTGAACAAGGACAAACTACTTACAAGACGTGGTATTCTGTCCAATGTCAGCTCCATTTACGACCCTTTGGGTTTCTTAGCTCCAGTCATTCTGCCTGCAAAACAAATTCTGCAACAACTATGTAAACGGAGGTTTGGCTGGGATGAGACAATACCAGCAGAAATGGCACAAACTTGGCAAAAATGGGTTGAGGATTTAGTTCTTCTTAACAAGTTTAGTATTAGTAGATGTGTCACACCCAAAGGATTTGGGGAGATAAAAAGTGCACAGCTGCATCACTTTTGTGATGCCAGTGAAACTGGATATGGTGCTGTATCATATCTTAGACTATCTAATAGCAAGCAGGAAGTGTGTGTTTCCTTTATTATTGGTAAAGCAAGGGTGGTGCCGTTAAAACAAGTCACCATCCCACGTCTTGAGCTGGCTGCTGCAGTTTTAGCCGTGCGCTTGGACAAAATGCTATCAGTTGAACTTAATCTTAATCTGAGTGAATCAGTCTTTTGGTCTGACAGCACAACTGTGCTACAGTACATTGCAAACACAACCACACGGTTCAAAACATATGTAGCTAATAGAGTTTCCATCATTCATGCTTTGACAAAAGTTGAGCAGTGGAGGTACATTAGTTCAAAACTGAATCCAGCTGATGCAGCCTCTTGAGGAACATCGGTTGGCTGTTTCCTAAAATCTTCCACCTGGATCAGTGGTCCAGAATTTCTCAGTAAACCTGTTGTTCACTGGCCTGTAGGCAAGAATTGTGTATCTGTCTATTTGGAAGCTGACCCAGAAATAAAAGGGGAGGGCCTGATGTGTGCAGCTGTGCTGAAAGAAGATGTGTGTCCCACTACTTCTCCAGCTGGACAAAATTAAAAAGGTGTGTGGCATGGATCCTGAAAGTAAAAGAAAGACTTAAACTGCAAACAACAAAAAGACAGAAGTTGCTGGACACGCACTGTGGAAATCAAATATGTGCTAAACAAGATAATAAATGGAACACTCTGCTCAAAACTGAGGATTTGTCCAAGGCTGAGGAAGCTATAGTGAGCTTTGTGCAGAGAAAACATTTTGCTGATGAAATGACTGCCCTAAACTCTGGCAATGTAAGGAAGTCAAGTCATCTGTATAAGCTTGATCCTGTAGTTACTAATGGTGTCTTGAGAGTGGGTGGAAGACTGAGCAAAGCAGATTTACCTGAGGAAACAAAACATCCTGCAATTTTGCCAAAAGAAAGCCATGTTTCAAAGCTTATTCTTCAGCATATTCACGAAAAGATTGGTCACAGAGGAAGAAATCACATGCTTTCAACCCTTCGCCGTCAATACTGGATCCCTCATGCTAATTCAGCAGCTAGAAAAATAATCAGAGACTGTATAGTGTGTCAAAGACAACGGCAAAAGCCAGGTGAGCAGAAAATGTCTGATCTTCCTATTGACAGAATCTCAGCTGATCTTCCACCATTTACTTATGTTGGTGTTGATTATTTTGGACCAATAGAAGTAAAGAGAAGCAGGAGTCTTGTTAAGAGGTATGGCGTTCTTTTCACATGCCTAACCTGTCGTGCAGTTCACCTTGAGGTGGCACATTCTCTTGATACAGGCTCCTGCATTAATGCCATCAGGAGATTCATCTGCCGCAGAGGACAGGTCAAAGAAATCTGGTCAGACAATGGAACCAACTTTGTCAGCTCAAATCGTGAGTTAAAACAAGCTATGTTAGAGCTAAACCAAAGTAAAATCCAAAAAGGTTTAGCACAGGATGGCATAAAGTGGACCTTTAACCCACCTTATGGGGCCCATCATGGTGGAGTATGGGAGCGCTTGGTGCAAGAAATAAAGAGAATATTATACTCTATCACAAACCAGCAAGTACTAGATGATGAAACCTTGCATACAGTTTTGTGTGAAGTGGAAGCTATACTGAATGACCGCCCAATCACACCTTCTTCTAACGAGCCCAATGATGTAGAAGCTCTTACTCCAAATCACTTGCTCCAGTTAAAAGGCAAACCTGTGCTACCACCAGGTTTATTCAAAAAAGAGGATCTGTATCTGCGAAGACGATGGAAACAAGCCCAGTATATTGTGGATCTATTCTGGAAAAGATGGGTGAAAGAATACCTTCCTATGTTGCAGGAACGACAGAAATGGAACAAGATTCGTAGGAACTTTTGCATTGGTGATGTTGTGCTTATTGTTGATGGAGCTGCACCAAGAAATTCTTGGCCCATTGGCCGCATCACTGAAACCATGGCCGATGCACACGGAGTAGTTCGCCGTGTTAGAGTTAAGACACGAACAAATGAGCTGGAGAGGCCAATCAACAAAATATGTCTCCTGGTGGAGGCCATCTGGAGGAAACAATGAATGTTTGCCTCCAACTGAACCAATTTCTGGAACCTCTGGCTCTACATTTACACTGACACTCACTTTGCTGTACACTCCATTATGCAACATACACCTTTTTTGAATACACACAAAGCAAACACATGAGCAACAGAGACTTGAAATCATAGAACACTGACCTTTCCTTTTGTTTGTTTTTTAAGAAGACCTATATGGACTAATGAAGAAAATTATTGGTATTGCATTTTGTGATGGCCACTTAGACAGATATAATTCATGTTACACAGGAATTAGGGGCCGGAATGTTGTGGCCATTTTTGTTGATTGTTTATAAAATGCAATTTGTATTCATTTTAGTTTTTTCTTTAAAGTTGTAAGAATATACTGAATAGGATATATACTGATAGAATATAGTTTTGTAAATTTGTAATTAATTGTTGGAAAAGGTTTTGGAAAGTCATTGGTTTATTAGCTTATGGACCCTCCCATTAATCAAGGGATTAAGAGCACCCTGTATGGGTGTGGTAAAGAGGGTTTTTGTTTGCCAAATGTTTGCCAAATGTCAGATGGGAGGACGGGAGGGTTAGAAAATGATTTTTTGACCACTTTTGAGGTTGTTAAAGCAAATTAAATTAACTTTCGTTTAATTTTAAGTTTTAAGAAGTTATTTGGCTGATTTTTGTTTATAATTTTCCACGAAATAAACGGCATATGATTTTTAAACAATGGAGTCAGAAGTGCGTTCTAAAACAAACCTCCCGTTGCCACCCACGGCCTTTTCTTGGACTTTTTTGGTGTTTGGAACATAAGAGGCCGTGACACAGTCTTTTAAAATGCAATCATTAAACCTTTTCTAAAGAAAACTGCACTGGATGCTCTTACTTTAAGGCATAGTCATACATGCCAACCATTTATTATTATTATTACTAACAGCTGCAGTGGTTAATAGTTGTTGTAGTACTAGGATTATTATCTTGAGCATCCTTATGTCCGTTACCTAGAAACCTGGTCATGCCATTTCAACAGTTTTTGCTTCCTGTTATCAAATGAATCATTAACATATCCCTCTACTGCATAGCGTTGCCCTGAGGCAACAAACCACATTTTCATGCCTCACACTGGCCCTTAAAAAATTTTTTTTTCAAATAATGCTACCAGGCACATCTCTTTCCAATAAAATGATGAGTTGAAGGTGGTGTGACTTTCATTTGCGGGTGGGTGGGACCCCTTTCTGCAAGCTGGACTACATGAGAGACATCTCCATTAGGAGGTAAGATAAAGATCACTATTTTACATGTTCATAGTGAAATAAATGTATATTAAAAAAATGCTTGTATGTGCATGAATATGTTAAGAAGTATATTTGATTGTTCTACTTTTTTAAATTTATTTATACAGTAAAACTGTTCAAGGTAACACTGTGCAGTTAGCCTAATTTTTTTCAGGCAATATAAAGCATTAGCATATGTGTGTAGAGATGTGTTTGTGTGTATTTATATGATCATAGACAATGTTTTTTACTTTACAAACTACTCATAATTACGGGGCATAGACGTAAAAACCTTTTATGGAAGGAAACCAAGGGAATGTGCAGTTAGGGACATTCCCTCAGAAAGTGAGGACAGTGAGCTTTCAGGGAGTGACAGTGAAGTGGAGGAGTGGATCCCTGAATCAGGTTTGAGGAACACTTAGGAGCTCAGGGGTCAGTTGGTAAAGTAATTGTGTGTGTGTGTGTGTGTGTGTGTGTGTGCACGCGTGCATGGGGTTAGGGTCAAATGTTGGATGTATTTTGGTGTTTTATTGTTCTGTGAAATGTTTACATTGTTTATTTGTTGTTTGTATATTTGTTCATCCATGTTGTACTAAAAGTTATTATAGAATAACTCTGTGTTTGACTACCCATTAGTGATGGGATTTCCAGCTCTTTATAGAGAACCGGCTCTTTCGGCCCGGCTCACTAAAAAGAGCCGGCTCTTTCGGCTCCGAACCGGCTCTTTAGGTTGTTTTGTTGCTTTAATTAATTTATTATTAACAATAATATAAAAATTATGCACAAAAGGAATTACTAATCTAAAAAAAAGTGGTTTTATTTATATATGTTTATATATAAATATATGCGATCGGGAAGTTTACACATGGATTTCTTTAATGTTTGGCAGTAGACCAATGAAAATATAAAATGCAACAAATACGACTCACAGACCAATTTGATCCAATGCTTAAGAGTTTAATGATAAGGGTGAGAAAGAAGAGTTCATGCAGGGAAATAAAGTTTTCCTAAAAGCATTCTTTCCATTACACATTCAGTTTGCTCCTATTAAAAGAGACAATCCAGCTCCAGGTTACGTCGCTTGCCCATTCATTCCTTATGTAGCGTTACAGCAAAAGAAAATAAGTAAAGATATAAAACAGATTCTTCTGGGGTAATTGAGATTATTTGCTTCTTTGTTTGGTGAACTATGGCTTCATGTCAGATAAGGAATTATCTTCTTTTCCTGATGCAGACAAATGGGTATCGGTACTTACAGGGTTTGTCCTTCATACACCTGCGTCCTGTAAGCATCAAAAATGAAAAGTGATTGAAACCAAGATCATGTAGATACGTGCTAATCTATACTAAACATTTTGTTAAACAATTCGCTTTGTATAATAGCATTGATTGTATTTTCACAACACTCAGTTAATATATATTAAAATAATTTGAAATACTGTAATATTTTTTATTTTATATGATAAAAAAATAAAATACAATGGCTGTCATTTAAAAAAATGTATATATATTATACCTGTATTACTTTCCTGTCATTCTTACTAGTTTTCACACCAAACTACAGATGGACCGATCCGATATTACGTATGGGTATCGGTCCGATACTGACGTAAATTACTGGATCGGATATCGGAGGGAAATAAAAAATGTAATCTGATCCATTAAATATCAAAAAAGCACCTCACAAAACTTGCGACATGGCGTAACTCGGCTCATAACCATAGCACATCGGAGCAGTGTGCTCACGTGATAGAGCGGCTGTGTGTATTTGTAGCCTCGCTAGCAATCCGGCATTTCATCTCCGAGGAAGTGATCCCAGAGAGAAGTAAAGCAAGTGTGTACGTTCATCTCTGAATGTTTGTAAAGCATTCCCGCGTTCAGCTTAACAACCGATATATGGAACGACTGCCTCTTCTCTCCCCCTCCCTGTCCTGCTGCTACTTCAATCATGAAACTGATCAATGATCGGCTGATCGGCTTTTCTGTCGCCAGTCCGTCTCTCTTGTTTGTTTATTGCCCACTTACCGCCAGAAAGAGGAAACCAGCGGCTGAACAACAACAGCACGTTTAAGCTTGATAAGCTGTTGTTAGAATGTATTTAATATTACTTTCTACACCAGGATCCTTTTCTACGTAGCTGACGGCTGGTAACTGTGCAGGGGCGGATCCAGCAAAGTTTAGCCAGGGGGGGCCGATAGGGCATTAACAGGGAAAAGGGGGGGCACAAAGACATACTTGTCTTTCTTATTCTCGTTTAAAATGTCTAGCTTTTAATAAATAATTATCTGAATCTTACACCCAAAGTTTTAATCTGATGTAAATGTACTATAGTAAGCTATAGTACTTTTTCCTTTGGGAAGGTACGATCTGTGCAGTCTGCAATTCTGTTAAAGAAAGATGTTGAATCTATTTAACTATTCTTAAAAAAATAATTGATTTCTGTGCATTTTTTTTCACACTGCATCAAATTAAAGTTGATTACGTCGATTAAGCATCATGAGGTGGAAGTTGGGTGGTTCCCTATTTTTTTTTTTTTTTTTTTTTTTGCTGCGAGTTTTAGAACCCTATTAGTTAGGTTGCTTACTCTTTAAAATACCAGAATAGGGAGGATGGAGTAGGTTTAAGCTTATTAGATTGATCAGTATTGCTGAACTATGAAATATTTTGGTGCAGTGTATTTTTTGCATACATTAAAAAAAAAAACTGCCGCGAGTACGCTCACAAGCCGCTAGCGATCAGGCTAACTTAGCATCGTAGCATTTCAGCTGCGTTCTAGGCTAAAACTCATAAAAAAATATATTAGCAAACTCCGCCCTCCACAAAACTTATCCCGAACGAGTCTCGTAACGACAAACAAAAACGCGGCGGTTCGGCTGTATTCACATTGCAGCTTGGGGTCTGAACAAACTTTAATTAGCAGAGAGCAACGTGGCAGTGACTTACCTCTGGCCATGCTGAAAGGAGCTGTGACGGGGGGAACACATGCACGCGCCTACGTCACTACGCAGCGCACACACACACGACCGCACACAGACTCAGATCACACAGGTAGGAGAGTGAGATGCAAAATTACATATTTAATCCAAAAAAAAAGGTGTTTTGGGTGAAATTCACAAGTATTTAACACATATGTTACATTCACCCCCCCTGAATTTCACCAAAATCACTACACATCTGAATGGTACTGCAATACCAAGAGGCACAACGATGCTGAAGTACCATCACCAGGCAACCCAAGGATCTTATCCCATAGTTCAGTTAAAAAACTATCCGTAAATGGATTAAAAGAGGTTGGATAGGTTGATCAGGCCTCCAACACTTTCAGAACACAAAGGTGCAGCCTACACCTCATCAAACGTGGTCCCATTAAACAGGCACAGCGAGTGCATCATGATGCCTCAAGGAAATACACATTCATAATACGCAATGGGATGACCAAAAAACAGTCTATGTCAGAGGCCGAGCCTCCCGTGGCGGTAACAGGCCCCATGTAATAGGCTTCTGGACCATGTTTTCTATCAGCCTGTTGACTGACTTTACCACCCGACTTGCTCTGGTAACCACTCTGCCTCGAACATTGGCACGGTCAGGGTCATGTCTTGGCAAGTTGGATGGCTGCCCAGGATACGGCCGACCAGAGGTCTGATTCATGTCCGAGCCAGAAACAGGAACAGTCTGCGGAACAACAGCGTCCCCATGACAGGCACCTGGAGCAGAAATTGTGGCAGACTGTGTCACATCAGATGTAGCGGAACAGTCAACCGGAGTAGGAAGAGCAAAGTGCTGGGCCCGACCAGAAGGGCTTGCTGAAGTGTGAGTTGTGCAAGTCTGAGAATCAGGTAAGGCATTGCCCACATCCGCACCATCACATGAACCGTGCTGACGATCCGTGGACTGTGAAGCATGCTCTCCTGCCACAGAATCCACATCCATCCCATGGCTCAAATCCAAAAGGACCCACAAGGAAGTCCTTGCTGCGGTAGACTCTGTCTCTAGACTGCCCGGGTCCTCCAGATCCCCACAAGCACTGAGATCCCCCTCACTGGAGAAAACGTCCAGGAACTGACTCCCCAATGCATCCTGAACAGGAAGGAAACTCACGTCCAACAGAAGGTTTCTGTGTACAACCTTACTCTGGCCTGAAGAGTCACTGATCCTGTAAATGTGGGTCCTGGGATGCCTCTCCACAACAGTATAAACCCGAGGTTCCCACTTGTCTGCAAGCTTCTTCTTGCCCCGCTCGCCTTTATTGGCAAGCAGCACGCGATCCCCAACATTCAGAGACACACCCTTGATTTTCTTATTGTATTGACGAGCCTGATGCTCCTGCTCATTGCTGGTGTGCTCCTGGGCGATTCTGGCACCCTCAGACAAGTATGACAGAAGAAGCTTGGAGTAGCTGTTAAAGTCCACCACAATGGGATCATGCAAAACAGACTTGAACATAACGTCGACCGGTAGTCGTGGGACACGGCCGAACATCAAGTAGAATGGGGCATATCCAGTAGTCTCGTAAACAGTTGCATTATAAGCAAAGGTCAATGTCTGAATCTGTTGCGGCCATTCCTGTTTGGCTCTGAGAGGGAGAGCTCGCAGCATATTGCCAAGTGTGCGGTTGAACCGCTCTGTGCCACCATTGCCCATAGGGTGATAAGCAGTAGTGTGAGACTTGGCAACGCCCGAAATCTGCAGAAGCTCAGAAAACAATTCACTCTCAAAGCTGGGACCTTGGTCTGAGTGAATACGCTCAGGAAAACCATATTCACAAAAAACAAAGTCCCACAACTTTCTGGCAACCTGCTTGGCAGTCTGATTCTTGCACGGGAAAGCAAAGGCCATCTTCCTGAAGTGGTCAGTCGCCACAAGCACATCAACAGAGCGCTTCTTTCTGTCCTCTGCTGACCAAAAGTCAATGCAGATGAGCTCCATGGGAGCAGAGGTCTTAATGCTCTCTAATGGGGCTCGTGCTGCAGGCTCTGGAGTCTTGGCGAGTATGCACCTTCCACAGCACCGAACATGCTCCTTCACATCCCTCTCCATATTGGGCCAGAAAAAACATTGCCTTGCTAGGTGGAGGGTCCGAACTTGACCCTGGTGCCCTGCCAAATCGTGGACACCTTTCAAGGCCTGCGCCTGTAAATTTGCTGGCAACACCAACTGGAGTCTCTTTGTTTTGCTCACAGGGTCTCTCGTCTCCCTGTAGAGAATGCCATCCCGAACCTTGAACCTCTCCCAGTGCTTCAATAAGGCCAGTGCCCTGGAATCCATATCATGTCTCTCACACCTCGAAGGGCGCCTCCTGCGGGCTATGAGTGGCAGGACAGCGGAGATGACAGGATCTTGAAGTTGGTGGTCCTCCAGCTTATGCAAGGTAAGTGATGGCAGTACATCATTGCCAACTGGTTGCAACTGCTGAACAAGGTGGAGAAGGGAGACAGCTCTATTCTCCGCAGCAGTTTCCCAGTAATCATGGTGAACCAAGGTAGCCTTGACTTCCGACAAACTGTAGGAATCTTCTGAGGTCAGAGCTGGAGCAGGTTGTTGGGCAACCTGAAGATTTTGGACACTAAACCTGAAAGCGTCCTGCACCTCATGAGCCGCCGCACCTTCTGCATTCCGCACCAAGTGCTCGTAGGGCTCCTGAAGTAAGCGCCCACCAAAAGAATAGGTGAAGGGGTCACGACTGAGTGCATCTGTTACAACATTCTTTCGACCTGGGATGTACCTCAAATCAAAGTTGTAGGATGACAGCTTGGCCACCCACCTTTGTTCATAAGCGTCCAGCTTGGGCTTGGTCAATATATGAACGAGCGGGTTGTTGTCAGTCCACACTGTGAACTTGTGCCCCTTCAACCAGTGGCTGAACTTTTCAGAGATGCTCCACTTCAGGGCCATGAACTCAAGGCAATGGGCTGGGTATCTCTGCTGTGACCTGCTTAGCGCTTTGCTCGCGAAAGCAATAGGGCGTGCCTTATCCCCGTTGATAGGCAATTGTGATAAAACCGCTCCCAGTCCATCCAGAGAAGCATCGACAGACAAAATGAACGGTCTTGAAAAGTCAGGATGAGCCAACACGGCACAGTTAAGGAGGTTGTCCTTCAGTTTATGAAAGGCCTTGTCACACCCAGGGCTCCAATCTGCAGCAGTCAACTTCCTGAACATGCCAGCACCCCTCCCAGCCTGACTAGTCCGTCCCTTCCTCTTCTGGCCAGCCGTCAGAGCAAACAGAGGTTTGGCAATGGCTGAGCAACCAGGAATGAAGCACTGATAGAAAAAGATCATTCCTAAAAAGGACTTAATCCTTTTCACAGAAGGAGTGCAACCATCCTTCTCCATCAGAGCTTCCTTTGGCATCTTGGAAATCACTTCCACCTTAGCTGGGTCCACAGCGACTCCGGTCTGGTCGATGACATGACCAAGAAACTTGACTGACTTCCGCAGCAGATGACACTTCTTTGGACTCAGCTTGAGATTGTTGTCTCTCAACATTTGAAAAACAGCTCGGAGCCGGAGCAGGGCTTCCTCTTCAGTGGGAGCAAAGACCAGGAGGTCATCCAAGTAGCAGAGCAGACTGGTGAAGTTGAGGTCACCAAAGATGTTCAGCATCATGTGCATAAATGAAGCTGGGCTATTGCAGAGCCCTTGTGGCATCCGGTTGTATTCATACAGGCCAACAGGCGTTGTGAAAGCGGTGTACTTCTTATCCTCCTCACACATTGGAATGTTGTAAAATCCAGACGTTAAGTCCATCGTACTGAAGAAGGCATTGCCCCCAAGCGCGGCAAGGCAATCCGCTTGGTGAGGCAGTGGGTGCGCATCCTTAAGAGTTCGCGCATTCAACCACCTGAAGTCCGTACAAATCCGCAATCCACCGTCCTTCTTCCAGACCATGACAAGAGGGGACGCATACTCGCTGATGGATTTGCGAATAATCCCTTTCTCCTCCATGTCAGTAAGTACCTGCCTTAGTTGTTGGTAATGAGCAGGAGGCACTCTTCTGTAAGGCATGCGGAATGGGCGTTCATCAGTCAGGTGGATCCGATGTACAAAGCGTTTAGCTTCGCCACAGTCAAGTGGGTGTCTAGAGAAGATGTCCTCATACTGCTCAACTAGCTCAACAAGCTCTCTCTTTGAATGTAAGCTGGCATGGCATGAGTCAATGTCAAGATCACCCAAACCGAGGGAACACAACCTGTCATTCAAGTCAGCCTCGGTAGCGGCTGGCCCACTGACTGGTACCTGGGCCATACTTGCCATCTTGCAGGAGTCCTGCGGGAAATCAAGGTCCTCCACCGCAAGGCAAGATGAAACAACAGCAACCCTCGAGTTGCGTTTCAAGGTTACTGGTTTTGCGGAGAGATTGGTCATCTTCAATGGCACCCACCGATCACCCCACATGGATGTGATCACCCGGCCAAAGAGAACGTCTCTCGGCCCCGACCCAGAGGTGCAAGGTTCCACGATGATCGTGCTGCCTGCAGAGACTGGCACATTGCTGGGCAGCCTGCCCCATACCAGGTGCTCACACTGTGGGTGTAGTGTCACAGCACGAGGCAGTTTCACAGTGCCAATTTTGTCAGGAACCTCCTCACCCCTCCATCTGGTGGTGCACGACATCATGTCCAAGAAGTGCTCATAGTCAAGGAGCAAGTGCTTGCTCCCCACAGACACAAGCTTCCAATAGTCATCAGAATGTTTCATAACTCGCATCAGGTACTTGAGGACATTGGAGCCGATGATGAGCTCATCCTGCTGGCCCGACACTACCAAAACTGGCACAATGCATTTCACACCATGGACAGTAAGTGTCAAGTCATAAACACACTTTGGGTGGATCTGCTTCCCACCACAGCCAACCAGCATAATACGTTCGGCCAACTGCAGTCCACTTACAAGAGCTCCAGCCTCTCTAAGTGACTTCTCGGCCTCTTCACTCATAGTGCAAGCCATGGACCCGGAATCCATCATGCCCCTCAAGTTAACCTTGTCATGCACTGCAGTATGTATTCACTAAATGTAGGCACTACTGCTGGTCCCTGAACCACGACACGGTATCCCTCTGGCGTTGTCGAACAGGTGTTGACATAAAGAAGTTCAAGATCCGATTAATCAGGATTGAGGGTATTAGGTTCATCCCCCACACTGCCCCTCTCCAAGTGTGGGTGATTCAGTTTTCCGAAGGCCAACTCTGCCTCACGGCAGCTCCGGCCTTCCCTCCCTCACGACGACTGTGACAGTCCTTTGTCCAATGACCAGGAGCAAAGCATGCAAGACAGAGATTCTCTCTCCTGCAGTGCATGTGAGTGGAATGACCAGTGTTGCCACAGACCTGACAACTCTTCTTAAGGAAGGGCCCGTGGTTAAAATGCTGCGAAGGTGCAGGGGCTGGGGCTGCAGACTGCACATTCTGACATGCCATCACGCGATCCAAGAGGCTGATCAGAGCGCGCATGGCAGTCACATCAAAAGCTTGGGTGTTAGTCGAACCAAGCTCGCAACCAACTGACTGCTGACTAGACTGAGTGGTCACAGGACATGTTGGAGACTGCTGGAACTGAGGAGTAGGTGTAGGCACAGGGTAAGAAGACACTGATGTCCCAGAGAGACAGGTTGTCGAAACATCAGTTAGAACAGGAGTGAAGCAAGCTGCTGTGGGCGAAAGCTGACAAGCAAGGTTTGAGGCTGGTGCTGTAGGCTGAGACTGCAAGGCGACACTGGCCTGCACAGGCTGTGATGCCATCACTTCTTGAGGCACAATAGAGCAGTTGTGGCTAACCTCTTGCCTCTGTGAGGTGTGGAAACTGCCCTGACTGCGTGCCCTGAGTTCTTGCTGGAAGCTATCAATGCGTTCTTGAACCTCAGTGGTTGTCCACTCCTCAGCTGCTTTGATGCTGAGCCTGTTCAAGAGGATGGGGTCAGGGCAATACTTGATGAACATCATCGAGACCTCACGTCCCGGATCCTCAACATTACGCCCCTGCCTACGCAAGCACTCGTCAGCAACGTCAATAGCATTGTTTAGCCTTATCCAATATTCCATCACTCCCTCATGTTGTAATGGTTTGGTGTTATAGAAGTCAGCCATAGGCATAGAAGAGTAAGTCAATACACTAAAGTGCCATCACAGTGGCAGACATCCAAGAAAGGGTCTCCAGTATGAAGAGTTGGACAGCACCAGGGCCCGACATGGTTCACGCCTACTGGCTGAAGAAGCTGACTGCACTCCACGAGCGTCTGGCAGCACAAATGAACCAGCTGCTAGTTAACGAGAGACACCCGGAATGGCTAACCGAAGGTCGGACAGTCCTGATCCCCAAGGACCCCAAGAAGGGACCGGTCCCATCCAACTACCGACCAATAACCTGCCTCAGTACTACATGGAAGCTCCTGTCAGGCATCATATCGGCTAAGATGAACAGGCACATGGGTCAATACATGAGCGGGGCACAGAAAGGGATTGGCAAGAATACCAGAGGCGCAAAACACCAGCTACTGGTAGACAGAACAGTCAGCCGAGACTGCAAGACCAGACTGACCAACCTGTGCACAGCCTGGATTGATTACAAGAAGGCCTATGACTCAATGCCCCACACATGGATACTGGAATGCCTAGAATTGTACAAGATTAACAGGACCCTAAGAGCCTTCATCAGGAACTCAATGGGGATGTGGCGTACAACACTAGAGGCCAACTCCAAGCCCATAGCACAAGTCACCATCAAGTGCGGGATCTACCAAGGAGATGCTCTGTCCCCACTGCTGTTCTGCATAGGCCTGAACCCCCTCAGTGAGATCATTAACAAGACTGGCTACGGATGCACCTCCTGTACATGGATGACATCAAGCTGTATGCCAAGAGTGAACGAGACATCGATTCACTGATGCACACTACCAGGCTATACAGCAATGACATTGGAATGTTGTTCGGACTGGAGAAGTGTAGTCGGATGGTAACAAAGAGAGGGAAGGTAGTCAGAACTGAGGGGATTGAACTACCAGAAGGCAACATTGCAGACATAGAGGACAGTTACAAGTACCTGGGGATCCCGCAAGTGAATGGGAACCATGAAGAGGCCGCTAGGAAAGCTGCAACCACCAAGTACCTGCAGAGGGTCAGGCAAGTCCTGAGGAGTCAGCTGAATGGTAAGAACAAGATCCGGGCCATCAACACCTACGCCCTGCCCGTGATCAGGTACCCTGCTGGGGTAATAGGCTGGCCAAAGGAGGAGATAGAAGCCACTGACATAAAGACAAGAAAGCTCCTGACCATGCATGGAGGGTTTCACCCCAAGTCCAGCACCCTGAGGCTGTACGCTAAGCGGAAGGAAGGGGGCCGGGGACTGGTGAGTGTCAGCACCACAGTCCAGGATGAGACAAGAAACATCCACGAATACATCACGAAGATGGCCCCAACTGACAGCGTGCTCAGTGAATACCTCAGGCAGCAGAAACCCAAGAAAGAGGAGGAAGGCGAGGAACCATCATGGAAGGACAGGCCCCTGCACAGTATGTACCACCGGCAGATAGAGGAGGTGGCTGATATCCAGAAATCCTACCAGTGGCTGGACAAAGCTGGACTGAAAGACAGCACAGAGGCACTAATCATGGCAGCACAAGAACAAGCTCTGAGTACAAGATCCATAGAGGCTGGGGTCTATCGCACCAGGCAAGACCCCAGGTGCAGGCTGTGTAAAGATGCCCCAGAGACAATCCAGCACATAACAGCAGGGTGCAAGATGCTAGCAGGCAAGGCATACATGGAACGCCATAACCAAGTGGCCGGCATAGTGTACAGGAACATCTGTGCCGAGTATAACCTGGAAGTCCCGATGTCAAAATGGGAGATGCCCCCAAGGGTGGTGGAGAATGACCGAGCTAAGATCCTGTGAGACTTCCAGATACAGATGGACAAAATGGTGGTGGCTAACCAACCGGACATAGTGGTGGTAGACAAACAGAAGATGACGGCTGTAGTGATCGATGTAGCGGTTCCGAATGACAGCAATATCAGGAAGAAGGAACACGAGAAGCTGGAGAAATACCAAGGGCTCAGAGAAGAGCTCGAGAGGATGTGGAGGGTGAAGGTAACGGTGGTCCCCGTGGTAATCGGAGCACTAGGTGCGGTGACTCCCAAGCTAGGCGAGTGGCTCCAGCAGATCCCGGGAACAACATCGGAGATCTCTGTCAAGAAGAGCGCAGTCCTGGGAACAGCAAAGATACTGCGCAGGACCCTCAAGCTCCAAGGCCTCTGGTAGAGGACCTGAGCTTGAAGGATAAACCGCCCGCAGGGGCGAGATGGGTGTTTTTTTATATAACTTTGGTGAAAATCGGGTCACACCAAATGTGAAAATCAGTATAAACGTTATCATACCCACAACACTTTTGTGGGTATGATAACGGATTGTCTTCAAACGTCTTCAAACTTCATAAGCATATATTTAGTCTTAGGGGGCATGAGTCCCTGGGTTGGCTAAGCATTTGACCATAACTTTCATTTTTAGAACCCAAAGTCAAAGTTAAACTTGGAAAAAACATTTTCAAGAAATGATATTGAGAAATATATCATGTGCAGGGGCATGGGGAGAGCTGTACAACACACCTTTTTATTTTTTCAATACGATCCCTTATGACATCACAATGATGCTATAAAGTTTCTCAAAATCATACACTTCATAAATATATCCTAAATTCCCAAATTTTTACGTATCAAAGGAGCCAACGGTTTGAGCCAATTCTGTTTCTAGGTAAACATAATAAAACACACTGATTTAGGATATAATACTTAGGTATAGGTGAAAGCTCAGGGTCACACAAATGAGAAAAAGTCATTTTCCAACTTTAAGCTGTTTTAAACTGTTTTAAAGAGCTCTTTTTGGGGTTCTTTAAAATATTATCTTTAAATACAAAATTATATGACTTCACAATGACAAGAAAAGATCAATAAACTAGACTAGATTTCCATATTAACAATCCTGACATCACCGTAAATGATCTATGAAAACAATGTTGATGTCATTATTGCAAATTTCCATATTAGCAATGCTGACATCAGCAGAAAACTGTTTTATGTTTCCCCTTCAGTCTGAGCTGACACATCTGTGACTGTATAGAATCAAAAGCCAGCTGTAATTCTTTAAAAACCATGTTGATGGTTTGAGCACAATAAATAATTGTATCATCTGCATAAACATGGACAAATGCATTAAAATTATGTCACAAGCTATTAACATAAAGAGTATATAATGTTGGCCCCGGGACAGAATTCAAAGAAACTTTGAATTCCTGCAAAAATCCCCGCCTATGATATTTGTTTTGCTGTGATGAAACATGACCTTCACTGCAGGATGTGAAACAGATTTTTGCCATATTTATGTACATCTGTTCAGATCACATTTAGCCCTGGTTTCCTGTCCACAGCTTCATATCTGTGCTCATCTGTGGATGCAAAATCTTGATACAAATCATATTCCTTAAACAGATTGACAGGCCTTTCTTTAGAACCTCACCTTTTTGTTTAAGCTAGCTTTTAGGCTTGGCGAAGGTGTTGATCCCTGTGTGTGTGTATTTGTATGTGTGTGTGTGTGTTAATTTGTACAACAAAAAACTGATCCTAATGGGATATGCAGCCTGGTTGAAAATTTGCAGTGGTGTATTTGGCATTTTGGACCTGACTTTACATCAGTTTACATACTACATATTTCTATTTTAACATTTGGAAAATTTCTATATGGAAAAATAACTTTAAAAAACAACTGCAAATATCTGTGTTGTATTTTATACATTTTTCATTTTGCTTTACATTTCATAAATTATATGTAAGAATGTATGAATCAAGTTGTGATTAATGTATGAAAAATGCACAAACATTAGACAAGTATTTGCTATATCTGGAGTGAAAGGTGCAAAGGTTCTTTCATTTCTTTTTCCCATGGGATGAACTGCTCTATAAATGTATAAATATCAAATGCTGACAAGTCAATGCTTTGAGATGATATTTGTTGCTTCCTGCTCTGATTTCAATGCACTGGCTTTGTTCAAAGAAGATGAATACCCTGGAGCCATAAGAATGGGGGCTGTTATTTGCAACATGACTGAAAACGTCATGTGCTTATGCTTTAACAGATGAAAGCATTTGGTGTAGGGTGTGTGACAAGCTGAAGACATCTCTGTTTTCTGATAAGGTCTTTCACTTTTGCAGAATTGTGTTGTGAATGAAACTTTTTAGGCTTCCTCTTTGAAATTGTGCTTCTTCCCTGTTGTTCTTTCACTTCTGTGTGTGGGTCCTCTGCATTCTGAGAAGTATGATTCACTTTCTCCTTGATTTATAAATCCTCTCAAACACAGCTTCATGTCCTTCACTGATTTCATGCAGGATGAGACGTCCAGCCAGGTGCTCCTCCGGTCTCCTCTTCATCCTTGTCCTCCTCTTCCTCTTCGAGAGCTGGGGCCAGAGGTTGAACACAGACAAAAAGAAGCCATCCTGCGATCACTGCAACCAGCAGCTCTTCTGTAACTGCTCCCACAATGGATTCACCAGTGTTCCCAGTGTAACGGGCAGTGCCTTGAGTCTTGATCTTTCCTTTAACAAAATAACAGCTGTGACCAATGATGACCTGACGGGCCACACGCAATCAGAATCAGAATCAGAAAGGGTTTTATTGCCAAATGTTGAGCAGGTTTAGAACATTAGGAAATTGCTGCGGTACTTAGTGCAAACATACTGTTATACAATGCTTAAATAAACAAATATGAGAATTAAAAGTGCTAAGAGGATAGATATATACATGAGTGCAGGTGGTGATCAGTGCCAAACATGGAATGATGCAGTGAACACAGTGTAGGGTCATGTGTTAGTGGTGGGAACAGTCATATGGTTATTGTTCAGGAGTCCAACAGCAGAGGGGAAGAAACTGTTCTTATGGCGAGACGTTCTGGTGCGAATGGACCGGAGCATCCTGCCTGAGGGGAGCAGGTCAAACAGACTGTGTCCAGGGTGAGAAGGGTCAGCTGTGATCCGAGCTGCACGCCCCAGTGTCCTGGAGGTGTACAGGTCCTGCAGAGATGGGAGTTTGCAGCCAATCACCTTCTCAGCAGAGCGCACAACACGCTGCAGTATCTGTTTGTCCCTGATAGTGGCTCCAGCGTACCACACGGTGATGGAGGAGGTGAGGATGGACTCGATGATTGCAGTGTAGAATTGCATCATCGTCCGTGTTGGCAGGTTGAATTTCTTCAGCTGCCTCAGGAAGTACATCCTCTGCTGGGCTTTCTTTATGACAGAGGTGATGGTGGGCTCCCACTTCAGGTCCTGGGTGATGGTGGTACCCAGGAAGCGGAATGAGTCCACAGAGGTGATGAGGGTGTCAGTCAGGATGATGGGGGGGGAGTGGGGCTGTGTGCTTCCTGAAGTCCACAATAATCTCCACTGTCTTCTGGGCATTCAGCACCAGGTTGTTGTGGCTGCACCAGGACACCAGACGTTCAACCTCCCTCCTGTAGGCAGACTCATCCCTGTCTGAGATGAGTCCAATAACGGTGGTGTCATCTGCAAACTTGATTAGCTTGACAGACTGGTGGGTGGAGGTGCAGCAGTTAGTGTACGGGAAGAAGAGCAGAGGAGAAAGAACACAGCCCTGAGGGGAGCCGGTGCTGATGGTCCGGGAGTCCGAGACATTCTTTCCCAGCCTCACATGCTGCTTCCTGTCCGTCAGGAAGTCAGTGATCCACTGGCAGATGGGATCAGGCACATTCATCTGGGAAAGCTTGCCTTGGAGATGGTCTGGAAGGATGGTGTTGAAGGCAGAGCTGAAGTCCACAAACAGGATCCTGGCGTAGGTTCCTGGGGAGTCCAGATGCTGCAGGATGAAGTGTAGAGCCATGTTGATAGCATCGTCTACAGACCTGTTGGCTCTGTTTGCAAACTGCAGGGGGTCCAGGAGGGGGGCCATGAGGGTCTTGAGGTAGGAGAGAACCAGGCGCTCAAATGACTTCATGACCACAGATGTCAGAGCCACAGGTCTGTAGTCATTTAGTCCGGTGATCCTTGGTTTCTTGGGGACAGGGATTATGGTGGAGGACTTGAAGCAGACAGGCACATGACATACCTGCAGTGAGGAGTTGAAAATGCCAGAAAACACTGGGGCCAGCTCGTTTGCACAGTGTCTGAGGGTGGCAGGAGACACACCGTCTGGGCCAGGAGCTTTTCGAGCATTCAGACTCTTAAACTGCTTCCTCACATCTGCTTCATGAATATGAAGAGTTGTATTGGGAGAAGGTGGTGTGAAATCCTCCTTGGTGTGGGGTGTGGAGGGAGGTGTTGTAGGTGAAGTGTTTGATGGTGGTCATGGCTCTATGGAGGGGGGAGAGGTGGGGGAAAGAGTGTCAAAAGTGTCTCTATTGTTGGGGCCGTTGGAGGTGTGAAGGCTGCTTGATGGCTCGTCAAAACGGCAGTAAAAGTCGTTAAGGGTGTTGGCCAAGAGCAAGTCATCAGTGGAGTGGGGGGTTTTAGGCTTGTAGTTGGTGATATTCCTAAAACTCAGAGGCCGAGTCATTCTCTGAGATCTGCTGCTGCATCTTCTCAGAGTGCTGATGTTTAGCAATGTCCACTTCTTTAGTGAACCTGTACTTGGCCTCTCTGTAGCAGTCCCTGTCTCCGCTTCTGAACGCCTTTCTCTTTTCCAGCCACAGCTTTTTGAGTTTAGGAGTAAACCAGGGTTTGTCATTGTTATAACTCACCCTGGTGCGTGATGGCACAATGCTCACAGAAGTGGATATAGGAGGTGACAGTGTCCGTAAACTTATCCAAGCTGTTAGAAGCAGCCTTCATTGTGTCCCAGTCTGTAGACTCCAAACACGTGCGAAGCTCCTCCACAGCCTCGTTGCTCCACACGTTTTTAGTCCTCACGACAGGCTTGAAGAGCTTCAGCCTCTGTCTGTACGTGGGGATCAGGTGGACCATGATGTGGTCAGAAAGTCCGAGTGAAGCGCGGGGCACCGCGTGATAGGCCCCGCTGATCGTGCTGTAACAGTGGTCCAATATCCTCTGAAGGTTCTCGATCTCCACGGTAACACATAAAGTATTGATTGAGTGGGTGTTGGTGGAGGGGCAAGCTGTGGTGATGAAAAAAAAGAAGTGAGAAGAATACCAACAGCTAACTATAGAAAAGTTTTGTTTGATTGCATTTTATTTTGAAAAGTGAGACTATTTCAGCCTTTTTATCTGCTTTTTCTGAAACTAGCAGGATCATCAGCATAGCTCACTGGACAAAATACTGGTTTTGTCTACTCACTCTGTATTGTGCAGGTATTGCTGCAAGTTAAAGTTTGAGAAAATACTAAATCGTAAAATCGTTGTGTTGTACCACCCGCCCGAGGACAGGACTCTTTTGCTAATCGAGACAGAGTCCCCAAACACGCCTCACCCGCTGTATTTATTCTTATTCCAGCATCACTATTACGGGATAAAAAATCTAAAAACATTTTTAGGAGTCCCGTACATTTGCGAGGAGTGTCACCGCGAATACCATATCCTGGAGAAACACGTTTGTCAAAATCGCTGCAATCTCTGTTTCGATCCCGCATGCCCCGCTCACTTTCTGGATGCTGTAATCTGTCCGGATTGTAACAGGTCATGTCGCACTCGCGAGTGTTACTTGAAGCACAAACAGCCCAGACTTCACTCTAGTTCCGATCTCAGCATTTGTCAAAGACTGTATAAATGCCCGGACTGCAAACTCCTCTCCCGTCGCGAGAAGCACAGGTGCAGAGCCGCCAGATGTAAAATCTGTGGCGCAGAGCTGCCTCCGGACAAAAATCAGCACCTGTGTTACATTCAAGCTCTGAAACACGAAAGCCCTGATACCGCATCTATAATCTTTTATGACTTTAAAACCTTCCCAGACAGGGAGGGGGTGCACGTCCCTTACCTGGTGTGCACTAAATTGATAGAAGGAGAAGAGTGGTGCACTTACAGTCTAGACTGCATTGAAAAGTTTGTTCAAAGATACAGAAGGAAAAGATATAGGGAGGCGACGTTCATAGCGCACAACGCTAAAGGTTTTGACAGCTACATAGTTCTCAGCCACTTGGTGGGAGAGGGCATGACGCCCTCGCTCATCATGCAAGGCAGTAAAATTATGTTTCACAGAATCGGATTTCCTTCTCAAATTCATAGACTCGCTTTCTTTCCTCACCATGCGTCTCAGCGCCATGCCCAAAGCTTTAGGCTTTGAGGACGAACGGGAGGAGTTTCTGCGTTGGCACGGCGAGGCCTCGTGAGGTGTCTTTAACTTTGAAAAAGAGTCGGTGTATTACTGTCAAAACAACGTTAATATCCTAAGGGAGGGGTGCATAAAGTTCAGAGACGGGTTTATAGGCGAAACTAACGTGGACCCTTTCAGCTGCGTCACTATAGCTTCCGCGTGCATGAAAGTGTTTCTCACCAATTTCCTCCCCAAAAACACTCTGGCCATCCCCTCGCCCGACAGCTACGGACGCACGTCCAAAGCCTATTCTCACACGTCCATTCAGTGGCTGGAGTGGGTAGCTCGCTCTCAGAAAATCCCCATTCAACACGCTCTCACAACGTGAGGGGAGAAAAAAATTGGCCCGTACTTTGTGGACGGTTATGCGGAGATAGAGGGAGTGAAGCGGGTGTGGGAGTTTCTGGGGTGCTTTTATCACGGCTGTCCAAAGTGCTACAGGCCCGAGGAGATTTGTCCTTTGACCTGCGCTCCTTACGGGGACCTGCACGTCTCTACCGAGGCGAAGCTCCGGGAGCTGAGAAGCGTTTACTGAGTCCGCAAGGTCACACTGTGGGAGCACGAGTGGAGCGCGATGAAAAAAATCGGACGAGGAGGTCAAAAAGTTTTTGCGGAGCTACGAAGCTCCGGAACCTCTGTCTCCTCGCTCGGGCCTTTATGGGGGGTGTACTTCGGCCTTGAAGCTGCGTTACAGTGCCTCGCCCGGAGAAAATGTGTATTATGTAGACGTCACATCCCTGTACCCATACGTCAGCGCCAAGCACGCTTACCCTCTGCATCACCCCAAAATCATCAGAGAGAATTTTGCCGACCCTCGCCATTATTTCGGGTTGATCAGAGCCACCATGTACCCGCCACGAGGGCTCTATTTCACCTATTTCACTCTATTTAACCCTCGGAGGTAAATTAATCTTTTCCCTTTGCCGCACTTGCGCAGAAACTAATCACCAAAGTTGCCCGTGCCTTCACGACGAAGAGGCCAGAGCTCTCACCGGGGTCTGGGTCACCGTCGAGTTCAACAAAGCCTTAGAATTGGGTTACAGGGTGGGTAAAATCGCAGAGGTCTGGCACTTTGATTACCACAGCCGTGACATCTTTGCCGGCTATATTAACACTTTTCTCAAAGGCAAACAGGAAGCCTCCGGCTATCCTCCGGAAGCTCGCAGCGAGGAGGAGAGACGCAAATACGTGGAAGAGTAGCACAGGCATCAGGGCATACGGTTAGACCCGTCTAAAATCGAGGTGAATCCAGCCAAGAGGCAGGTGTCTAAACTGTGTCTCAACAGCTTCTGGGGAAAGTTTGCTCAGAGAACCAATCTAACGCACACCACTCTGGTCAGAAACCCCAGTCAGTTTTCCAACTTTGTCTTTTCGGGTCAGTATGACTTTAAACACGTGTCTTTTTTAAAGAGCAAAAAAAGGACGTGGCGTTAATTCAGTGGAGTTATAACGAGCGCTGTGTGATACCTCCCGGCGCGTCGAATAACGTTTTCATCGCCGCTTTCACCACCGCCTAAACCCGCCTAAAACTCTATGAGTATTTAGAAAAATTGTAGCGCAACGTTCTGTAAACCAACACCGACTCTCTGATCTACGTAGTGAAAGATGGGGAGGAACCTCTAGAGCTGGGCAACTATCTCGGGGATCTGACGGACGAATTAGATGGGGACACCATCCAGGAATTTGTCTCCGCAGGTCCCAAGAGCTACACCTACCGGACCAGAACCAAAAAGAAGCTGGTGGTAAAAATGAAAGGTATAACGCAGACCAGAGAATGCTGCGAGCGGGTCAATTTTGACAGTATGAGCGAGCTGGTGGAAAGTTACCTTTCGGGTATGAAGGAGGAGGAGCTCGAGACCCCTCAGCACGGCATTCAGAGGGATAAGAGAGGGTTTGTGCTCAAAAACAGAACATTTCAGAAAAAGTTTCGCATGGTCTACGACAAGAGGTGCCTCTTTCCAGACGGCACAACTCTGCCTTTCGGGTACTAGTTTGTTTTCTTCTAAAATGGAGGAAATTGATTTTGATCACAGACTGAAAGTGCCTTTTTCCTGTCTCGTTGTGGGACCTAGCGGGTGTGGGAAAACTCATTTTGTAAAGTGCATTTTGGAAAACTGTGAGCGCGCCATGAATACTGTGCCCGCGAATATTTTGTGGATTTATACTTCATTTCAACCCATGTACGAGGAACTGTCAAAGACGAATAAAAACATTAAATTTGTCGAGGGACTGCTGATTCTTTTGAAGATTTCCAAGACACTCTGGTGGTGCTGGATGACGTCATCTTTCAGGCCTCAGATCACCCAGAAGTGGTTAAAATTTTCACTCAATACCGTCACCATAAAAACATGTCGGTCATGATGCTGACCCAGAACGTTTTCCATCAGGGCAAATACAGCCGCACCATCAGCTTAAACTCCAATTATATGGTGCTGTTTAAAAACTCCAGAGACGAGCTGCAGATTGAGATTTTGGCCCTTCAAATTCTCACTTCGCAAAAAACATTTTTCTCAGACAGTTTCAAAGACGCCACGGAGGAGCCCCACGGGTATTTAATCCTCGATCTCACTCCCTCCTGCCCAGAAGGCTACAGAGTGCGCGCCGGTCTGCTTCCGGGTCAGCACCCCGTCATCTACCCACCCAAATCCAAGTAGCAGCTCGCCATGTCCCAGTGTATAAAAAGGAACGCCGTGTTACTGCAGGCTCTGTACCACGCGTCGCCGCAGAAACGCAAAGATTCTCGCTCACAGCTCCCCGGATTTCCTCCAGGCGCTGTGCGAGATAGCTTTAAATCTTTTAAAGGGGAACATACCTCTTTCCGCTTCTCAATACCAAAAACTGAAACGTCAGAAAAAGATAGTCAGGCTGCTGGCCGACAAGAAAATGAGCTTAAACCATAAACGTCAAGTTTTAAAGAACCAGAGAGGAGGGTTTCTTTTCCCTCTGCTGTATAATATTTCAGAAATGCTGAGATGTTTAAAAAGATGTTTCTCGTTCCCTCTCACGAGTTGAAAAAACTGACCCGACCCGCTGAGCCCACGGTCAGAGAAGCTGCCAAAGACGATTTGGACGAAAGGATGAAAGCTATACTGGAGGATCCACAGCTAAATTCGTACGAAAAAGTCAAAAGATACGAGTCTCTGCTGCGGAGATATCTCACACTGTCTAAACAGGGTGGGGACAAGGAGAGTCAGGTGACTTTCCACCTGCCGCCCGAGCCCACCCCTCCCGAGGAGCCGCAGCAACCCAGGGAATATGACGAAATGGTGGAAGAAGTATTAAAATCCCTACCTGCTCGAGACCGCAAAAACGTCCGCTACATCATGCAGAAATTAGCGGAGGGGGGAGGAGGATGGACAAAGAGGGGGGAATTTGTTTATAAGGGGATGTGGTGCGGGGCTCTCACATGATCGACCTATTTAAAAACCTGTTCCTCTCTTTTATAAGTAAAAACCAAACGCGCCCGAAAGGATGGACGGCGTTTTTAACTACTTTGGTCGAACATCAAATGTCCCCTTATCCTCCATACATAACCGCCAAGCTCGCGACCAGTACGCGCATCTTAAATCCGAGGAGGAGGAGGGAGGACAGACACCTGTGCGAAGGGAGAGAAAACCCACTCGGCTCAAAAAGCTGCTTTCCCCGGCCTGGACCGCTATATGATTTATTTTTTACAAATGAAATAAAAAACGCTGCAAACAAAGTGATCGTTGTTTACGTTTCTTTATTTGATACACGCATCTTTAAAATTTTGTAAGGAGCATGCCCCGTGATGACCTCTGCGAGATTTCAAAAAGTCAGACACCATGCCATCATTTTTAAACAAATCGTTATAGTACAGAGAAAGTATTTTGTCGACGGATAACCCTTGAGCCTTGTGGCATAGATAAAAAATGCAATGTTGCCCGCAAACGACAGACAGAGGGTGCTGAAGCTGACGATCATGATAGAGTATTTTGTCAGAGCGGTCTTCCAGAAACTCTGAGATGACCGGGGGATAGTGAAGAAAGTCAGGAGGGAATCCGTAAGAGTCAAAAAAGGTGGAGGAGCCGTCCCTTTCCAGAGTCAGAGCCGGCCAGTGTTCTCCCCTCAAGTGAGAGGGGTAAGTGTTTACTATAAAGTAGGCGGGCGCTTTAAAGTGGCGTCTCAAAAAGGCCAGCTGGTCCGAGGCCCAAACCCCGCAGAAAACGTCTCCCAAAGCGCGATGCAGAATGTGCTCCAGCTGAAGATTATCCATGTATTTTAATAATAATCCACCAGCACCTGCCTTTTAGAGTCAATCTCCAAAATGGTGTCGTAGCAGGCGTACACGATGAGCGTGGTGGTCTGAGGCAGAGGAACTCTGAATCTCATCTCCAGTCTCAAATTTCCGTTTGGAGACGGGAGACAGGGCGTCCGCGTCCTCGCTAGGCTCCAGATTAAAGGCAAACAGGGCGTACCCCTCGTTAATTTCCCGGCGGTCGATGCCCAGAGGCAAATCTTTGAGGTGTCTCCCGGTGGCGGAAAACGTGGTAAAACTCTCTGACCGAATTTCCGTGATCAAACTGGGGCTGGAAAGCTTTGGCGGGCACCTGCCTGCCATCCTGACACAGCGCCAGATACTCCACGTCGTTGTGTCTAAAGTTGAAAGGCGACAGGTCCCTCCTCCCGGTGAAGGCGTCGTGATGAACCATGCCCAAGACCACGTATTTAGGCATGGCTCCCAGAAAGAGATTCTCTTGGTTGCAAATCCTGGAATTTTCCGGGATGGAGTATGTTTTCACAGAAACGCACGAAAGAGGATAGAGGGCGTTTCCTTTCATCAGGGCCGAGGCGTGGCCCAGCCTGACGGCCGGGGAAACCGTAACCTTTTTGACGTATAGAGAGGCCAAAGTTATCTTTAGAGCAAACTCCGAATCGCGAGTCCCCATCAGGTAGAAGGCGTTGCTGTTGCGTATTAATTTAATTCTCAAATCCACCGAGTTCAACAGGAGCCTCTCGCAGAAAAATATGTCTGCGTGAAGAGGGCCCAGCAGGTCCACTTCTCGCGTTTCGCCTGTGAAAGCGGCTCTCTGCTGTATCCCTTTGTTCGGTCCGTTGTTTATAACTATAGAGTCCATGGCTCCGGCCGTGTCTTTGTAAAACAGGCCGGCGCTGAATTGACTCTTTAGAGTGTCTTCTGAAAAGTTGAGTAGCGTCTCGATCATGGCCCTGTAAGGGCAAGTGGCGCTGGACTGAGAAATCAGACGATCACCCAGAATAACGTCGCACTGACTGAAAATTGTATTGAGGGGATAATTGATGAGCACTATGCCGGCGTCGGGCAGGATGTCGGTCCCGTCCCTCTCCGTAATTTTCACCGTCAGATGGAGCATGGTGTTGTTCAGATCGAGATACTTTTCCCCGTCTCCGGGGATGAAAAATTCAACGGGAGAGTTGTTGTTCAGCGCAGAGAGGGGTTGGCACTCTTGGTATTTTTTATCCTCTATGGATAATTGGGTCATGGGAGCCGAAAATAGATCCAGTTCGACCAGGGTGCATTCGGCAGATTTCCTGTGTAAGAGAGACATTTTTTTTCCTCTTTTTCTTTTCTTCTAAAATATGTCTGAACTCCGCTGGGGGATCCTTCTCTTTCCGCTGCCGGTCTTGACTGATTTGGTTTTTACTCTGGGGTTTTTATTTTTAACCCGCTCGCCCGGAGGACGTTTCCTCTTCCTGTGAGACAGGACCATCATGCCTCCCGCGCCCTCCTGCCAGGGCTCCGTCAGCTTCCCCATCACTCTTTTCACGGCGTCTGTAGCGATGTTGGTGGCGGCCGTTTTCAGGTGAGGTTTGGCTACGGCGAACCCCATTTTGAAGAGAGGAGATACAAAACGAAAAAGCCTGAAGAAGATGAACCCTATCCCTCTGCTGTACATCACGGGGGCTCCGTAAAACCCCGGCAAGGATCCGCCCACCTGTCCTTCATAATACCTCACAAGCGGGTTTAAAGTGCAGCTTGACGATCGTTTTCCCGTAAACAAAATCCACAAACTTGTCGCGGTCCATTTTAATTTCGACGTGGATGGTTTTAATGTTTTTTTTAGATACGCGCAGGTAATGCACCGTGTGGTACCTGATGCTCACCACGTCTCCGTAATCGCCTTTCACGTTCACTATGCTCAGCAGCGGGGAGTAGCTGTCGCCGACCGGTTGATACTGAACAATGTCGGTGTAGAGAAACAGGTTATATATACCCGCGCTCATATCGCACGGATAGGGGGTAGAGCGCTTCGAAAGAGTCCACCGCTCGTTCGCTTTCAATCCTAGCATGTAAGCCAGAGGAGGGAAGGCCCTGATTTTATGGCTCCCGTCGCCTTTCATATCCAGACGCTTGGTGATGTTGTTGAAAGAGGCCTCGAATGAGGGGTCGTACTTTTGGATCGCCGGCACCAGGTGCTCCAATAGATCTTTAATGCGGCCGTAATGACCTCCCCTGCCAAATTTTAAAATCACCAGGGGCTGATCTTCCTCCGTCGTTCGCATCAGCTCCAAATAGGAGAAGTCCGGGGAGAGATTGTACCAGGTGCACGGATAAATAAATTCGCAGAGACCTTCTGTCCATTCTCCAATCAGCTCAATGGGTTTGGCCAGATCCACGGTGTAGCAACTGCTGGTGTTATCTTTAAATAATTCCTTGCTGGCGTTGGAAGGCAGGGTCACGTAAAACCCTTCGGACTCCATGAGGCGCGTGAAAATGAGTCGAATGATCCGGGGGCTCTCTTTTTTATACGCCGACCACTTCCGAGGCTTTCACCCAGCTGTTGAATTTATCAGGCCAGTTTTTCCACTTTACAAAAACTTGCTTTTCGCCTCTGACTGTGCGCCGTTTTAAAATTTTCTAAAACGACCCTTCGATGGGCTCCCCGTCATAATCTTCCAGCTTGTACACGGGGGGCGAGCGCTGAAGGGCTTGGGCCACAGTAAAGGTTTCATCGGTGAAACTCTGCTCGTATTTTTTTTATCAAATACCCCTCTCAATTTGGATATTCTCACCAGATCCCCCCTCTTAAATTTCATCCTTATTTTCAGACGGGCGGGGATAGTTCCGTACAAGTTGTGAAACACTTGATCCGCGTTCTCGGGGCACACCTCGGCAGGTGTCATTTTTCGGTCACTCTGGCGCAGCCGGCTGCCGGCGGAGCCCACGGGCACGTCACTGCAACCCCCCCTGGCCTCTGCTCCGCGGCTGCTGAGTGACCCCTCATCTGGTACTCTCCTCAGCTCTTTCTGGGACAGTGGCGCGGCTGCTCCTCTGTTGGTCTTCCTTGGTCTCTTGTGTTCTGGGGGCCTCTGGATGTCTGGAGTTTTGATCTCCTCCACACCTGCTTCATGCCCTGGAGGACGGGGCAGTGGCCCCCCACACCCTCTAGCAGATCATTACATGAAGGAACCTTTTAAAAAAAATCAAGCGCGTCCATGTCCACAGGTGTACACACGGGTGATCACACACACAAACTACACCCTTTTTGGCTCCTACCTCAAAGCACACTGTGCGCTGTCAATCTTACACAACAATGTTTAACATTTAATTTTTACTGCCATATTCCCATATATCATTGTGATGTTGTTTATTCTATTACTCTTGTTTTCTTCTGCTTGTTTTCGTTTTTCTTTCTCAACAGGTGATCCAGGTGGTCAATATATATTTTTTTTGTCTGCTTATTCTGTTGGTTTTTGTTTTTTTGCCCTTTTTCCCCGTCCTTCTTCCCAGCTGTTTTTCTTTCCCTCTTTCTTTCTCCCCTTTCTTTCCCCCAGTAAAGTCTGTCCCGCATAAAACAAGTAAAAATAAAATAAACAATTAAAGGTGAATCAAATAGACCATTACGGCAAGGCTGGGATGGTCCATTTGGTAAAGTAAATCCGTTGGGCATCTTTCTTCGCCTTTAGACAATAATTCTAATGGCAAAAGATCCAAACGGGACAGGCAAAAAAAAAAAAAAAAAAAAAAAAAAGGTGTCATTTTAATGCTTGTGTGAAAACTGCGGTTGTACCCTTCTAACAGATCGGGTAACACCTCCAAGTAGCGCCTGGTGTTGTGGGCCGTGAAATAGCTCCACATTCGCGTTTTTAGCGTGCGGTTAAACCTCTCCACCACAGAGGTCTTTAAGTCGCTGGCGGTGGCAAAATGAGTGATGCCGTGATTTTTCATCAGAGCCTGAAAACTCTTGTTGAAAAACTCTTTTCCCGCATCTGTTTGTACATTTTCAGGTATTTGGCTCTCTCTCAACACAGACTCGAAAGCTTCAGTCACTTCCAAACCCGTTTTCCTTTTAAGGGCGCGTGCATAAGCCTTTTTTGAAAATACGTCTATGACGGTCAATAAATAATTAAATCCGTCGTTCAGACAGGTGTCTCATATCGCACAGATCGGCTTGAAATTGGTTCAGCGGTTTGCTCACAATCACTCTGTTTCTCTTAAATCTTACTCGCGCCGGTTTGTGCAGCGTATAAGCGTCCTGCTCGGATAAAAAATCTTGAACCTTGCGAACATCCACTTTTTTAGCGGTCTCCTCTTCCACACCCCGTCGGAGTCGACCTACTCCTCTGAAACTACCGGGGTGAGGGGGGTCGTAATACACTTTTTTCATCGCTCTTTTCTCAGCCATCCCGTCTTCTGATAAAAGCCTTCTGTGTTATCACGTCACAGGAGTCGGCTTTTATTTTAAAAATCAGTGGGTTTATTTATTTGTTTTATTCAATAACCAGAGATCTGTTTAAACATACTTTTTTATTCAAAACCAGAGATGAAAGCTTTAAGAAACAGACGAAATACATGTTTTTTAATTTTATTTATTTTTATTCAAACCAGAGGCTTTAACATGCAAAACGGGAATACATATTTATTCAACACCAGAGATAAATGCTTTAACATGCAAAACAAACGGGATACATATTATTTTTCAAAGCCCTGGGATAAACATGCTAAAATGCATGTTTTAAAAAATGAGGTAGGATTTTAAGAAACAGGATACATGTTTAAAAAAGCGTTAAATATAGTATACATGCTTTAAGAAACCAAAAAAAAAAAAGAATCAATCTCCTCTGTAGCACTCTGTGACCATGCACAGCTGCCAGATTTTGACCACGTCCTGTCCCACCAGATTGTTGTAGGCCTCGGTGATGGCGTCAAAAACTTTCCTCACCGACTTCAGCTCGTGCAGCAGAGTCTCCGCCACCGTGCCGACTTTGACATCATCCGTCTTGATGTTGCGGGCAATCAGCAGACGTTGAATGGAAGGAATGAAACGAGGGGTGAGAAGTTTCTTCCTGATGCTGTAATAGTTGTCGGAGTAAAAATCATCCTCCAAGATTTGCAGACACTCGTGTTGCCTCTGACTGGGTTGATCGATATTACAGCCGTTGCATTCCTCGGTGCGGTACTTGTTGATCACCAAGTTGACTAGATGATACACCGCAGTTTTCACAGCATCGATGAATAAAGAAGATGCCCAGCCATCCAGCTCGTTGGCATGCTGCTCCTCTGGGGGTCTGTAGTAGCCGGGAGTGTCGGGTACCTGCGAGCCCTCGTCCGAAAAACAGTCCGAGGAACTGACCTCCTCATCGCGAAGCAGGGGTGCAGAGTCCATCTCTTAGCTAAAAAAGGCTTTTTGAACGAGCTTCCTTTTTAAAACAAAAAGAAGGGGCGTGGTCCGGGATGGGCGGGGATTTTCAAAAGCGCAGAGTTTTTCTCACCGCTACGGCGTCTCTCCAGCAGCGGCAACTTTGAAAAAGAATTGTAACATCCTTTCTCACTTGCAGCATCCTTACGATCCATTCTTTGGTGGGTAAAACCATCATGCTGCGAAACAAACCGCAGTCGGGGTTAAACTTCTCCATGACGAAAATGTCAGGTGCATCAGACTCATCCGTTGAGCGCAGGCTGGCCCGCAGTCTCCATCTCCCCGTGGCTGTGGTTCCGGAAGACCAGACGGTCGACAAGATTATTTTAGTCTTGGCCAGTTCTCCGTCCTTGAAGTGTATGCCCCCGTTCCGGGGAGGAGGAGGAGGAGGAAGACCCTTTTCTTCTTCTTCTTCTTCTGAAGCTTTTTCTGCTGGGGGGAAATCTACTTTCTTCTCTATTGCAACAGAGGAATCCTCTTTCTCCGGAGTTTTTTCAGTCGGGGGAACATTTTCTTTATCCTCATCTCCTTTCTCCTCATCATCCTCTTTTTCCGAAGCTGGGGGATCATTTTCTTCTGAAGTTTTTTCAGCAGCGATGTGGAGAGGAGAATCATCCTCATCGGAGGAATCATCCTCATCGGAGGAATCGTCCTCTACAGGGGGAGCCTGTTTGTCCGGAGTTTTTTCAGCAGCGAAGTGGGGAGGAGAATCAACCTCTATTTCAACGGAGGAATCCTCATCATTCCCAGGAGAGTTTTCAGCAGCCTCTGCAGGGGATTCTCCCGCTGAGTCAGAAGGAGAAGAAGGGGGAGGAGGAGGATTATCCTCCTCTCTCCGGGATCTTTTAGGAGCAACATCTTCCTCTTCTGGAATAGGAAAATCCTCACTAGCCTCTCCGATAGCCAGCGCAATCAGCAGCTTCAGCACGGCCCAGTCACCGGAAGTCAGCTTCACAAGGTTGCTCGATTCCATCAAGCTGTCTCCCTTATTAAGCTGATAGAACCAAAGCTCTCCCAGCTCGTATTTGAAGACGTAGCCCCACTTTCCACACCCCTCAAAAGGTAGAGGCCATTCTCCCCGCAAGCTCCTCGGAGCCGGTATCTGGCTGCGGAACATGAAGACGCTCTTATTTTTCTCTTCTCTCTGCGGAGCATCGGCAGCGTCGCATCTGTTACTGTAAACAGTGACGGGGGTGTCGCTGATCACCGATGAGGACCAGTCGCCACTGCTGCCTCCCATGCTTACGGCCTCGGGAGAGCAGATCTCTTCCCCGTCCAAGTACAGAGGAACGCAGGGCTGAAGAGTGAAAGGCTCCATCTTGTCTGCGCATAGAAAAGTGTGCGCCGGCCCCCTCTGTTTTTATTCTCCTCCCTCCACAGACCCCTTCCCTCTCTGATCCACCCAGGATCCACCCTTTTTTCCCCCACCGAATGTGATTAGTCACACATATGGAATCCATTAGTCACTTCCGAAGTACGCCCCTCCCCTCACCGGATGCAATTGGTCGCGCGTATGGATCATATTACACACATCTGGAATCGATTAGTCACTTCTGGAGTACTTCCGGTAGGGTCAAAAGATCAAGGCTAGGGCCATCAATCAAACTGATGACACAAGCTGTATACCTATTCTCTCTGTCAGACAAGTATATCAGTATATCTCATTCTATTATAATCAGCATTAAGTATAATTAAGTATTGGCAAAATCACATATGATTTTATGTTTTATGGCTCCAGATTTTGTGTTTTGTGTGATTCTGTGTTTAACCATTCTTTCATTTGAAATAATGTATAATGATGGGTTGGTGACACATTTCTTATCTTCATCACATTCCTACAGATGCAAACTCAGACATTAGAACAGTGGTTTTCATTACTCTAAGTCATTTCTTATTTCCCATATTCACCAAACTTATAGTTTGACTTTTCTTTGATTAAAATAAAGATGATTTACAACTAACAGGAAAATTTCTGTCTCAGCACTTTGATAATTTTTACCACATAAGGATCGATGTTAAGATCATCAGATTTGATGTCAGGAGGAAGCCGGTGTGAATAGTATAGGGATATTTTGCTGCTATTATTTGCTGCTATTTTTATAATCATCATTACCATTCCATTAATAACACTATTGATATTGCATTCAGATGTTCAAACATATTGGTATCATATTAGTCCTTATTACAGGTCCAATAAGAACCACGTTAAACTGTTGAGTTGAATCTATAATCCTAAATGCTTTTGAATGTTTTTATACTCTTGTGAAAGACTGAGTTGCAGGCTGACAGGAAACGCCATGCTTTGCAAAAGTGAAACCGAAAGCAGAGTCTTAGTGCAAGTATTTTGAGCAGGTTATGAACAATCAGGTTGTTCTTTAGTATCTTTTATGTATCTATATCTTTTGATTAAGCTTTTAGTAGAGGTTCTTGATTAAAACATTTATTCAGTAGATTACATATACATAGTTTCAGTTCGGTTATTACATATATGAGAGTGGCTTCTGTCTCTCTGTCTGGTGAGAGGTCAGGAGCTAGTCGGCGAGGTGAAATAGGGTGGTACAACTGTGGTTAGCACCCTATTTGGTTAGCACATACACACACATACAAGTTAGAGAGAATCATTTGTAGGTGAAAGTTTGAGCTTGCTTGCTGTGACTGTGTTTCTGTGTGTACGTGACTGTTTGATGAGGAAGCAGGTGCAGGATGTTCCAGAGCTAGGCGAGAGCTGAGCTGGCTTACGGGAAACCACCGGGGAGAAGATGGAAGCCAGTGTCCTTTAATTGTGTCACAAGTTGTCAAATAGAACATTTGTGGTTTTGGAACTGATGCATGTAACTTACGCAAGAGGGGGCGTTATACCCCGATGCATAAATACTGTTTTTTGAAGTTTGGAGATGAGATCTGATGCTGTCTGGGTACAGGTTACATCTCCACACGCTGCGTGTGTTTCATTAAAAATCTTCGTTTGACTCCACCTGACAGGGTCAGTGTGTTATTCCGATCTCCTACACCTCTCTGTCCTCAAAAATGAACCTTAACATTTGGGGGCTTCGTCCGTGGTTGAGGGAGAGTGTGTTTGGAGGTGTAGACGGAGTCGGACGGGCAGGCATTGGTCAGTGATCAACAGGTGGTGCCTTACCTCTAGATGTGCCGGCTTGTCACTCACTTTCGAAGTGTGCCAGATTGGACATTACAAAATTAAAAGTCTACTCACTGAAATTACTGTTAGATGTCTGCCTTGATTTTGGTGAAAATCTCATGAGAACTAAAGTTGTAATTGAAGTAATGATAATGAAACGTTGAAAATGATAGTACTGGGTAAAGAGGATAAGTGTATTTAAAGCAGTTGGACTGCAGAGTGAATTTAGTATGATAGGTGATTGGTGAAAGTTTGTGACAGTTAAGTCTCAATTGAATATAAAGCCGGGCTTGGACATCAATATAATTGCTTGTGTGATTTTATGTGGTGTTTTCAAATTAATTAAATTATCTTAGGACGGGAGCTGGGCTCCTAGGACTGCACCAAGTTCAGGGGTGGGAACCCCCTCCCTTTTCCAGACGTGGGAATGGGTCCTCCGGCATGAGGTTATCCCAGGTGGCACCTGCCAATGACTTGGGACCATTGGTTCAAAATAGCTACTGGTATTCACCAGTTTGTCGTCCGGGACGACATTGTGCAGTTTTTGGTCAGAGAAACCCGGTTGTGGGCGTGAAACTTTAACTTAAAACTTCGAGAAAGCCTTGGCTGTGAAATGCCAAAAATAGAGCTTCAGGCAAAGTTTGGGTTGGTTAACACTTTTAAATTAAGTTAGGGCACTAGCAATCGGGCCACCGTCGGGGACGGGATAATGGCTAAATTGGTCGCAAAAAACTCTGGGAGTTTTCCGCTGGGTGGTTATTATTAAATTTGTCAAAATTAGGTAGGTTTTAAAAGAGGCCTAAAATCTGTGCAGTTGTAATTAAAAGACGTCTGTGTAAAATAAAATAAGAGATCTGTGTGTGAAAGGAGTCTCTGTGTCAGCAGTGCACTGCCTGCTGTGCACTAATAGTCTGTGTGTGTGAGAATGCAAATGAGTAGCGGTGACGCGCATGGAGATGGTTGCTTTCAGTTTAGAGTGTTATTGAGCTTTTGAACACGCAGCTGTTTCGGCCACATGTAAACGGCGTATCGAATCACCGAGAACGGAGATTTTTTAAAACTCCTTTTTTTTGCGTTTACCCGTGGACGAGGAATACAGAGTTTGTCACACAATGTCAAAGGTATGTGCCTTTTTTCACGTCACACTGTGCGCCACGTTATTGTTTACATGGGATAAATTGCAGAATGGCAGATAGAGACAAAATACTGTTAATCTGACTCTGCAGGTTTTACACGCTTACATATACAGGCAGTTACTGTCCCTCCATTTAGAAAGGCAGAGGCATCACGGTGTAATTATTTTACATGTAGTTGTTTTTTTTCCTGTGTAATAATGTTCAACATTGCTATCAATACATTTTTCAAAAAATCCCTCTGCAAAATGTGTTCAAAAACATAAACAACTGTGGGATACTGTTTGTCCGTGATTTGAACAGCCCAGCGCTGCTCCCGACGCAGGGAAAACTAATTCTGCAGGGAAACCTACCTCAGCACTTGTGCAGGTGAAACCAAAGGGAAGATATGCTTCACCATATTTTCTAGTCTTTGGCTTAGAATGAAGTTGGTTTGGAAACATATTCAGCGATGCTTCATCTCCCGCTTTGCGTTTGTTTGGGCGCCCCATGCTAGCAGTGTCCAAGCGTTGTTTTTTTTTTTTGTTTTCCCCTTTTCATGCCACGCCCCCCTGCAATAGCTCTGCGCCCCCCCTAGGGGGCGGGCCCCACACTTTGGGAACGTCTGGTATAGAGGAAGGTGTTGAAATAGTTGAAAAAGTAGTAAACATAGGAAAGTTTGCACTGTCACTTTTTCTTTGTCTACTTCTTCTATTTCATCAGTGAGACAGCAAATTTTAAAAGGAGACTTACTAAGCCCGCTCTTAGCGTCATTCCTTCAGCACTTTGGTGATGTTTAATGGATATAGGTTCAAGTGAAACCTAAATATATATAAAAAAAATAAATTTACAATGTTTTCGTGCTGTGTCTTTTAGTATTATGTAACAATATAAAGGCACAGAGGTCAGTGAAATGGCTTTTGATTGCTTACAATGAGAACATTTTTTTTAGTGAGTATCCAAAAGCATTAAGTCCTTTCATTAACCACAGATGATCCAAGATCAAAGAAAAGAGAACAGATTGGTCAGTAGGTACTGCTTAGATCTGGAGTTTAAGTTTGGTGGCAGTGAACCCCAAAAAGATCAGATTTTATTGTTTTGTTATGAGGGTTGTTGCTTGTAGTGTGGAGAAATGGTCACCAGGGGGAGCCAGTGGTGTATTATTTACAGCCAGAGGAGGTGTTCATTCCAGCAACAACCTCAGAAGAAAACACAAAAGTGTTACTGCTGTTTTTAATGTCTGAATCACTTTCTTTTTTACTTCTTTTTTTTCGCCTGTCCTGTTTGGTTCTTTTGGCATCAGAATTATTGTCTAAAGGCAAAGAAAGATGCCCAGCGGATTTACTTTACCAAATGGACCATCCCAGCCTTGCCGTATTGGTCTATTTGATTCAACTTTGCTTTTATTGTTTATTTTTTTTTTATTTTCGCTTGCTACACACGGGACAGACATGACTGGGAAAAGAAAAGGGAGAAAGAAAGAGGGAAAGAAAAACAGCGGGGTAGAGGAACGGTGATAAAGGGCAAAAAAAAACGAAAAACCAACAAAACAAACAGACAAAAAATACATATATCAATGACCTGGATCACCTGTTGAGAAAGAAAAAAAGAGAAAACAAGCAAAAAAACAGAGCAATATAATAAACAACATCATCACGATGATCTATGTGAATATAACAGTAAATACTAAATATTGAATATTATTGTGCCTTACATTGGATCGACAGCGCACAGTGTGCTTTGAGGTAGGAGCCAAAAAGGGTGTAGTTTGTGTCTGTGAGCACCCGTTTGTACACCTGTGTGCATGAGCGCGCATGTATTTAAAAGGTTCATTCATGTAATGGTCTGCTAGAGGGTGTGGAGAGCCATAGCCCCGTCCTCCAGGGCATGAAGCAGGTATGGAGGAGATCAAGGCTCCAGACATCCAGAGGCCCCCAGAGCACAAGAGACCAAGGAAGACCAACGTAGGGGCAGCCGTGCCACTCTCCTGGAAAGAGCTGAGGAGAGCCCCAGATGAGGGGTCACTCAGCACTTCCTCTACCTCCCCTATATCTCCCCCACCTGCAGAGTGAGTTCGTGGAGAGAGGAGACCTCCTGCAAGATGTAACAGCCTCCCCCACCAGTTGAAGAGCCCCTCATTTGGCTCGATGCACTGGCGGTACCCTGCGTCAGGGCTGAGCCCCCATACACCCACCCGCCCACAACCCCGGCGACACACCAACCAGGATCTAAGCCCCCAAAGCCCAGCCAGGGCCCCAGCCCAGAGACGGAGCACCCCCAGAAAATATATGTTCTAAGTATTTGATTCCTTTACCACTCCAATCTGGAAAGTTTATCATATTATTGTTTTGTAATATGTCAGGGTTGTTCCAGATAGGTGTACGTTTGCATGGAATTAATGAAGATGTCAATTTTAGAAACTCCCACCATGCTGTCAGAGAAGAGCTGATGTTGACGCTTTTGAAGCATTCATGTCGTTTGATGTTTGAGCTCATAAATGGTAGGTCTGACATCTCTAGATTATTTTAAAGTGCTTGTTCTACATCTAGCCAAGGTTCGTCTAAGAAGGTATGTTTTAGCCATCCTGAGATAAATTGAAGCCTGTTGGCTAAGAAGTAGTCCTTGGTCTTTTGTAGTGTTTTTAAGCTTATATGTGGGGGGTTTACCTTTCCAAAGGAATTTGGACATATATGAATCTAGAGATCTGAACCAATCTTGTGGCGGTTTAGTTGGGATCATTGAGAATAAATAATTTATTTTTGGTAAGACCATCATTTTTATAGCAGCAACCCTTCCCATGAGTGATATGGGTAGACATTTCCATCTAGCCAGATCGCCTTCTACTTTCTTTAAAAGTGGGATATGGTTTAATTTAGTTAGATCTGCAAGCTTGGGAGAAACATTAATACCTAAATATTTTATATTTCCAGATTGCAGTGGTGTAGAAGAATTATGGAAGGAGCAATTAATCGGAAGGACTGTAGATTTTGACCAGTTAATTGAGTAATCTGATATTCTTGCAAAATAGTTTATCAATGCAATGACCCCAGAGAGATTGGTTTGTGAGTTTTGGAGAAAAAGTAACACATCATCTGCATAAAGGCTGATTTTATGTTCCACGTTGCATTTTATACCCTTAATTACTGTATTCTGTCTAATTGCTGCTGCTAGTGGTTCAATAAAAGTTGCAAACAGTGAAAGGGAGAGTGGGCATCCCTGCCTGGTGCCCCTCAGGAGACAGAAGCTGGAGGATGTTGGTCATTTGTATTGACACAAGCTGTTGGGGAATTGTATAATAATTTTAACCAGTTAACCCTTTAGAGCCGGTCGGACCAGGCACGCTTCGTTGTGGGTAACTATTTTTAAATCCCGGTAGCACTGCAACCACGTAAGCTAGCACAATAATTTTTTTTGCATATGAAACCGGAGGAGTTGTACTTACATTTTGTGCCATCAGCTTGTCCTAGGTCACAGTTTCCTTTCACGTATAGCTTTGCAAAAACTGCATAAAAAGCACTTCCAGCAACAAAAACATAATATTCCAGAAACGGGCTTTGCCGATCGGATCAGCTGTTTGTAACACTTCCTACGTTCATCAGCTTGAACTATCGCATGTCCGCCGTGACATGCCCGGAACCGGAAGTGACGTCATTTTGCGGAAATGTAGTTTTTTACCACCAGGAGCTTATCAGCCTATACTTACCTATGACTTTATGACTTTCTGTGTCGTTTCTGGGACGCTAGGACTCATATTGCACTGCTGGAAATAGTTTATTTTGATGCATATGCTGTTTTTTCTGCAAATTTGCATTATAATATTTATTTCCGTTTTTCCTGCAGTATATGAAAATTGGTGAATTTCAAAAATAAAACTATGAAGACACTTAAAATGAATTTCCTGTGGTGGGAAACTAGTTTGTGCAACTTTTTTGTATTTACAGTTTTGAGGGATAAGCCTCTTAAATTTCTCTAACTACAAATATATGTTAAAAAAACAAAAACGATTTTCAATTTGTTGTAGTTTATTGCACTGTTTTGCAATTTATGTACTTACTATGCACTTAATGCATACATATTATTAAAATTTGGGTTATAATGGTTGTATTGATGTATATCAACTTTAAATGCTCCCAAAAATGGCACTACAACATGTAAAAATATAATATAAGCTCTGACTTGGTTCTATGGTAGGTCTTAAAGGGTTAATGAAAGAGGTTCCAAAACCAAATTTGAGTAAAGTTGCAAATAGAAATTTCCAGTTAACTCTATCAAACGCTTTTTCTGCATCTAAAGAAAATATTGTAGTTTCAATGTTTTTACTGTATGAGTAGTCTATCAAATTAAGTAATCTATGTGTATTTGTTGATGAGTGCCTACCTTTTTATGAAAACAGATTGGTCAGGATTAATTAAGAGGGGGGTTATTTTCTCTAATCTCTTTGAGAGAGCTTTGCAGATTATTTTAAGGTCGGCATTTATAAGGGATATTGGACAATAGCTTGAGGGATATACAGGGTCTTTGCCTGATTTTACCAGGAGATCAATGTTTGCAGAATTCATATTTGATGGAAGTCTGCCCTTTTCTTTGATTTCCAACAACGATGATCCCCAACACAAGAACACGGGAAATGTGTTGGAACAATGGATTCATCGTCTCCTGTAACCATCTGAATGATAACATTTCCATCAGCACCCTTAACCATCTTCTTAAAATTTTTTAAGGGTTTTATGGCCTCCAGCACTGTGCAGGGTTGAACACAGTCAATGGTGTATATCTCATCAGAACTGAACTTCACTCTGAACAGATGTTCATGTGGTTCCTGCAGGAAATCAGAGTGGGGAAATCGAAGTTTCAAACTTTTGTGGTAGTGAAATGAAGTGTATTTTGTACAAAAGGGAATATGCACCTTATAGGCATCACCATTCTCTTCCTTCATTGTCACTGGATGAGGTGTAGCAGTCTGCAAAATAAGAAAACAATGTATATTTTCAGTTTAATGTGGTAACTATTAGAATTACTGAATAACCCTATTGAAGAGTTGTCAGTAAGGGAAAGATTTATATTTATTTCTAAGGTCAAACCATGTGTTACACTGGACTAAATATTACATATCAAAAACACAAAAAACTTAAAGATGTATGTATCTTTAAGTCAGCTCAGGTCACACTGATGTGGCCTCACCCGAGAGGCTGGAGCTCCCTGTGGCTGCATGCTCACTCTGCGGCTGTCAGGACCAGGACTGCCCTGATAAAAACATGTGCACATACAAATGAAACCAGACAGAAGACAAATGATGAAGCATGAATACTGTAGTATTATTAGACAAGCTGTTACTTACAATTTTCTTCCCCAAAAAGGGCCTGACATCCTCAGTTATCTTTTGTCATTTCCTGGGAAACATTTTCTTCTGATATCATAAACATAAAGTCAGAGTATGTAATATGTTTCTACAGCTGCTTCAATCATTATTATTTTATATTTTTTTAATACGGATCTTGTTTAACTCACTGTACCACGTGGCAAATACACAAACTCTTTTCTGTGTCAGGCCTTTAATGTATCTTCAAACAACAATCCAAGTTCAGAATATAGCAAACTTAGTTCATAACATATAACTTAAAAATAAGAAAGTGTCAAACTCATTAAATGCAATAACAGTTTAAAAATCTATATTTGCCTCTCCAGCGTGCTGGAGTTTTCAAAACTGGATCTGGGCATATAGGGTGCTGTGCAAAAGTTTCAGGAAGGTGTGAAAAAAATGCTGTAAAAAATACAGCATATACAAATACAAATGACTGTTTATTGCCCTCAAATGTATTCTGCAGCAGGACAAAGACCCCAAACATACAGCCAAAGTAATTAAGAACTATCTGTGTAAAGAAGAGCGAGAAGTATTGGAAGTGATGGTATGGCCCCCACAGTGCCCTGATCTCAACATCATCGAGTGTGTCTGGGATTACAAGAAGACACCGAAGGATGTGAGGAAGCCTACATCCACAGAAGATCTGTGGTAAGCTCTCCAAGATGTTTGGAACAACCTACCAGCCGAGTTCCTTCAAAGACTGTGTGCAAGTGTGCCTAGAAGAAAGCAAAGGGTGGTCACACCAAATATTGATGTAATTTAGAGTTCTCTTTTGTTCATTCACTGCATTTTGCTGATTGATGAAAATAAATGATTAACACTTCCATTTTTGAAAGCATTCTTTGCTTGCAGCATTATTTCTCACCTGCCTAAAACTTTTGCATGGTACTGTAAATCAATGGGGTTCTGTCAGAACAAGCAAGGAAAACATTGGTTGCCTTGTCAAATCTAAAACTAAAAATATATTAAAACTTATTAAAGTAAATCAATCTCCCTTCTTTTATCTCAGACAGTGCTGTCATAAAGCTCTAAATCATTCATCATCATTAAAATGGCGATAAAAACTGACACAATCATACACTTGTGTCTTCAACCCGCTGTTTTGTTGCCATTTTAATGATATTTCGGCAGAGGGCTCTGCATAATTTAAGAAAACGTCGTGAAAGCTGTCACCGAAGGCCTTTTTTTCACCACTAACCGGTGTGCCGCTCACTATGTACGTCACAGCGGCGTTTAATGACCGTCGTATTTTTTCGCTGCTCATACCGAGGCGAAAAAACTGTTCTGGGGGGTTGTCGCCGACTTTTATGGTTTCCTTATTTATTAAACACATTTTTTTATATAATTTCTTAACCAGAAATGGCGAGAAGTGACTCATTTAGGCCTACATGACTTTCCACACATAGGGTTGAAGTTTGGCCGCGGCTTCGCTTTTGCCCGGAGCAACCAATGGGTTTATGATCGCAGCGCTGCGCGTGCTATGTGACGTCATGTTCCGTGCCGGCGCCAGATGGCACTTCTAAAAACTTTAAACAGTTATTTCTTACATCAGAGACAGAGTTAAATACGTCACTAGTTTTGAGAGCAGGGGTCCACACTGTAAATGAACTTTTACACATCTATTCCTTGATTTTATATATGCACATAAGAGCGAGAGAAAGCGTCTACCCACCTTCCAGTCCGGCTTTTCCAGATATTTCTCCGCTCAGACTGAGAGAGCCGCTGGCTTTTACAAACACACGCTGAGAGCAGGTGAGAAGTGAAGCAAAGATCCACAAGATCTTGTGACAACAGGTCTTAAAGTTGATGATCGGGTAAATAAGAGCAAAAATGGGGTGAGTGCTCAGTCTTTTGACCGCCTCAGTGCGAGTCGTGAATCGGTGCAGTCAATGCTGGTGCCTCTTCACCGGGAGCAAATCAGAAAATAGCCCATCCCAAATCCTCCAAATTCAACCCAATGAAATCACAGTGACACCTCAAGACATGTCAAGACATGTCTGCTCAGCCTGAAATATATGGCACGAGTGTGACTGTCACTTATATTTTTGTGGCTTGTTTGAGTTAACAGAGATTTCATAAGCATGTTTCTATTCAATCATTAAACTGTTTCCTTTAAAACTATAGTTTGAAAAAATCTGTCCTGGCCGAATTATGCCTCAATCAGTCCTTGATACTTCAGAGCAACAATTATTGTATATATCTGTTATAAACTATAATCGCTAAGACAGTGAGCGCTATAACAGAAATGTGTTTATAGTCTGACAGGCACGTTGTGCTTACCTTTGTCTTATTTTGCTGATGGTTGCACACAACAAAAGGGACATCACAGTTGGTCAGTCTGGAGGAAAAGGTTTGTGAGTAGGTCACATGTTTTAATCTATTCAGCAGACTCTCAGTAAGTCCTCTTTTGGCCTCACTGTAAAATTTTATTCATACAGAACCTTTCAACACAGACATCACAAACAAAACCCAGAACCTTTAAAATAAACCAAATGCAAGTCTAAAGTTTTTTTTCTTTTAGTTGTTTCATAGAGGACAGTGACACAGCTTTTGGTTATGTTATGAATAAAATTCTTCCCCACTGAAAATCTGTTTCTTTGTTGATGCTCTTCCAGAAATGGTGATGCTTTTTTCAATAGAAGTATTTGGGCCATAGGTAACAAGTTTAGGTCTCCAAGTTGTCACCGAAGTTGAGGTACAATGGTGATGAATTTCAATAGGAAGTGAAGCACCTTTAAAAACAGGTTAACCCTCTCCAAATACCAAATCCTGCTTCACAGTAGAAGTCTCAGATAAATGTTCAGATAAACAAAGTTTAATGTTTTCAGTTAGTCATGATCTATGAACTAGAAAGAGATAATGCCTAGTGAGTCAGATAATGTTTTCTCCCTCATCCATCTCAATTTTATCTAAAACCATTTTCCCAAAGCACTCCTGTATACAGAAATGTTCAGATACAACAAATGAGCACAACAGAAGTGATAAACTCTTTTTCCTGCCTTAAAACAGTAAGGTTATGTTTTGTTGTTCTGTAACGAGGGGTGGATTTTAGTGTGGTGAAACAGCCACATGGGGGAGCTGGTGCTGTATTATTTACACAGCCTGAAGAGGCGCTGATTGCACGATCAGCTACAGAAGAAAGCATCAAAAGTGTCCCTCCCTGTCTGTAAAGTTTTATTGTCTCTCTTATTTTATCTTCTCTTTCTTTATAGTCAGGTTTCTTTCCTTTTCTTTTTTGTTTGTTAATCTATATATCAGTTTTATGCTGGTTATGTGGGTCCTGATTATGCTAAATGTTTTTATAATGAGGAATTATTGTTATACAATTCATGGAAGAGCAGCAGAGAAAAGGTATATACATGTCTGGAAAAAATATTTCTTTTATTTTTTAACATATGTCTGTACTTCTGAGGTAAAGATTAAGTGTGGCCCAGTGCAACTCTGATGCTGTTTCTTTTTTTTCTTTTTTTTTTCACAGATATCATCTTTTATTTTATTTTTTTTTATTTTTTTTGTCTGTCCCATTTTTTTTTTCTTTTTACCTGTCCCGTTTGGATCTTTTGCCATCAGAATTATTGTCTAAAGGCGAAGAAAGATACCCAACGGATTTACTTTACCAAATTGACCATCCCAGCCTTGCTGTATTGGTCCATTTGATTCACCTTTTATTGTTTATTTTATTTTCACTTGCTGAATACGGGACAGACTTGACTGGGGGAAAGAAAGGGGAGAAAGAAAGAAGGAAAGAAAAACAGCTGAGAAGAGGGATGGGGGAAAAGGGCAAAAAACAAAAACCAACAGAATAAGCAGACAAAAAATACATATATCGATCACCTAGATCACCTGTTGAGAAAGAAAAAAGAAAGCAAGCAGAAGAAAACGAGAGTAATAAACAACATCACAATGATATATGGGAATATGACAGTAAATACTAAATATTAAACATTATTGTGCAGCACGTAAGATTGACAGCGCACAGTGTGCTTTGAGGTAGGAACCAAAAAGGGTGTAGTTTGTGTGTGTGAGCACCTGTGTGTACACCTGTGAGCATGGACGCGCTTGTGTTTTTTTTAAAAGGTTCCTTCATGTAATGATCTGCTGGAGGGCGTGGGGGGCCACTGCCCCGTCCTCCAGGGCATGACGCAGGTATGGAGGAGATCAAAACTCCAGACATCCAGAGGCCCCCAGAACACAAGAGACCAAGGAAGACCAACAGAGGGGCAGCTGCGTCACTATCCCAGAAAGAGCTGAGGAGAGTCCCAGATGAGGGGTCACTCAGCAGCCGCGGAGCAGAAGCCAGGGGGGGTTGCAGTGACGTGCCCGTGAGCTCCGCTGGCAGCCAGCTGTACCTGAGTGACCGAGCCCTGGGCCGAGAGGCCGAGGGCACCCCACCTCCGAAGTGGCCCGAGCGAGCCCCAGGCTCCAGGCCCCGATAAGCAGCCGCCCAGGAGTGAGCCGGTGTGTACCTGGGCGCCCATCCCACGACACAAAGAAACACCAACTCACCGATGTCTGAGGGCGTCCGCCACCGGCAGGGGAAGTGGTGGAGGGAGATAGGCCTCCATACCTTGGAGGGCCTGAGATGTCCCTAGAGAGGTGGCGTCTGATACCCAACCTGACATATAGACACAGACATACAGGCACACACAGATACAAACATCCATTCCCACCCTCATGCTCTCATAAGCAATTACTCCACACTCAACCAACGTGGAGACAGACATAAAGAGACGCTGTACACACAATCACTCTCCCCAAGCGTACTCTAAGAACCGGGTCTAGGTACCCTTGCCCCTGGAGGGGGAAACTGCACCCAGACCCAGGTGATGTTACCCTTTTCCCTGCGGTGGGGAGAAGCAGACCGCCCCGACTCCGCAGCAGCAGGAGTGGGCCTGTGTTGGCCGTGTATCACGGGCTTACACGGCCAACACAGGCCCACTCAGTGAGCTGGGACTTATGACCAGTGATGGGAATAACGGCGTTACAAGTAACGGCGTTACTAACGGCGTTACTTTTTTCAGTAACGAGTAATCTAACTAATTACTATTCCTATCATTACAACGGCGTTACAGTTACTAGCAAGGAAACGCGGTCCATTACTATTTTTCAACAAACAGACGGTTGACGCTGTGTTCAGCTTACCACATCTTATATCAATTGCACGGCAGCAGCTGTAAGTAATCTGGACGCTACAGCTTTAAGCAGCTGCGCGCTCCCGCGGACAGCAATCACGGTCACTGTCTAGCACAACACCTGGAGCTCAGGGGGCAAAACAATCGCATGAGTGCTGCTGTTTGACTGAGGAAGAATAAAGTAGTCGTGGTAAGTCAATCACATGACCACTTAAAGACAAAGCAACAAGGTGATATATACCAGTTTATAAATTGTGTTGATAGGCCACGTAAAACCAGAGTCATGATAAACAATATATACGCGGCGTTTTTTCCTCAATAGTTTCGCCACGTTAGCGCTAGCAAGCACTCTCTGCTTATGAGCAAAAAAACAAAACAAAACAGGGGAAGTTTTAGGAGTGACGGCGAGAGAGAGAGAGAGAGAGAAACAGGAGTGATAGACCTGCTGCTGTCAGACCTGCAGGTATCAGGCTGTGATGTTCTCCTTTGTAGTGGACAGAAAATATTTTTTTGGAGTGGCACAAATAATTTGTGTGCCATCTTATTGAAGAACAGCTGATTGTTCTGTAAATAGTTTGAAATGGTTATTTAAAAAAAGGGTAAAAGGTAACACAAGGTGGCGCTGTCACTTGGTGTTCGCTCGCTCTGCGGTAGAGTATCACTTCCTGTTCCTGCTCAAACACAGTGGTGTTTCTGAGTAGCTTTTCTGCTTAGCAATTTAATTTAAATCTTTTGATACATCCCTTTTTCATAGTATAATCTTAACGTGCTTCATCTGAATCACCCTTTCTGTGTGCTCACTACCTAATTTATAGCCAAAGTATTCACTCACTGTCTCTTTACTGTTTCGCTACAGGGCTCGCAAAATCGCTAGCCCAACGTCCCGGGGCTAGCGATTTTTCCATTCGGGCTACCAAAATCCATTTCCGCCCTGCCCGTCGGGCTATCATAGGAAGGAAAGATATGTCAATGCTTTTGCATTCTTTCACAAATGTAGCTGAGTAATTATGTCATCGGCATCGATGAGCCACTGTCAATATGTGACACATTGAAATCGCGTTTGAATTTGCGCTTGTTTTTTGCTTTCACTTTCACTTTGCGATCGCGCGAACTGTGTATAGAGAGCAGCAGCACTGATTGGTAAGTCACAGATTAATTGCGCACCAATTCCTCTGGCATCGTCTTATCAATCGTTAGCTTACTATCAAACATGACAAGTGAAATCTCCTGCAGCAAGCTTAAACATGTGATAGAGGTAGATTGCGCAGAGAATTGCTGACCGTTATGTAAGTACGTGTGTAAAAGCAGATGGATTTACGCAGGTATTTTAGTTCTGCAGAGTCAAACAAGACAGGTCAGGGTGAAGAAGGGGCAGCCAAAGAAAAGCCTACCACAAAACGGAAAAGTTATGACAAATCAGACTATGAGGCAAAAGGAAAGCGCAGCTTTTTTGGTTTCATGGACAAAAGAATTTATGTGGCTGGAATATGACCAGCTAAATAACATAATGTTCTGCCAGGTGTGTTGTGAGTTTCCCTCGATTTCTGAGTCGACAAGCGCCTTTGTTACTGGGACCAGTAATTTTAAGAAAGACCCCATCAGAACCCATGAGAAATGCAAGAAATGCATTATTTGCTTAGTCTGCAGTATCTTTCCCAGAACAAACACCAATTGCAAAAAACATACTAAAAATAAACCAAGCATAACAAGAAGTTCTGAAAAAGCTGTTTAGAACAGCGTGCTATGTTGCAAAGAGTGAACTACCATTGGCAAAATTTAGCAGTCTTTGCAAACTTTAAAAAGCAAATGTCCTAGATCTTGGTTCCACTTGCCTCTTACGCGTGATTTCAGTGGAAATTTCAAATTCAGGATCTGACAGAGACTGATTCATGTTCTACACAGTTCTTGCAAGTTCATAGAAATTTCTGTTCAATTAGAACCAAGTATTTGAGTTGATGATTGTAATTTGTTGTTGTAATTTGTGTTTTAAATATTTTTAGACTGATGTCTTGTTTCCTTTACAATATTATACATTAAAGTATAATATTGTAAAGGAAACAAAACATCAATCAAAAAATTGTCCTTTTTTTTTTTAATTCGGGCTACTTAAATTTATTTTGGGCTACCAAAAACTGACGAGTGCCTGCCCGAAGGGCTACCAGGGATTTTGAAATTTTGCGAGCCCTGCGCTAGCTTAGCTTAGCTCGTAGCCGACTCGTTAGCACCATGGCTACTTCACCTGTCCCTCCTGCACTTTCCTGCTCATTGTGTCAGATGTTTAGTTACTCCTCGGCCTCCTTTAGCAGTAATGATACCTGTAACAAATGTAGCATATTTGCAGCTCTGGAGGCCAGGATTACTGAATTGGAGACTCGGCTTCGCACCCTTCATTCACCCGTAGCTAGCCAGGCCCCTGCAGCTGGTGCAGCCGAAGATAGCGTAGGCCCCGCTAGCTGTTCCCCGGCAGACCCCAAGCAGCTGGGGAAAGAGGGTGGTTGGGTGATGGTGAGGAGGAAGCATAGTCTTAAACAGAAGCCCCAGGTACACCACCAACCTTTTCATGTGTCTAACCGTTTTTCCCCACTCGGCGACACACCCGCCGGGGGTCAAACTCTGGTAATTGGTGATTCGGTTCTCAGACATGTGAAGCTAGAGACACCGGCAACCATAGTCAATTGTCTTCCAGGGGCCAGAGCAGGCGACATTGAAGGAAATTTAAAACTGCTGGCTAAGGGTAAACGTAAATACAGTAAGATCATAATTCACGTCGGCAGTAATGACACCCGGTTACGCCAATCGGAGGTCACTAAAATCAATATTGAATCGGTGTGTAACTTTGCCAAAATAATGTCGGACTCTGTAGTTTTCTCTGGTCCCCTCCCCAATCAGACCAGGAGTGACATGTTTAGCCGCATGTTCTCCTTAAATTGCTGGCTGTCTGAGTGGTGTCCCAGAAACGATGTGGGCTTCATAGATAATTGGCAAACCTTCTGGAGGAAACCTGGTCTTGTTAGGAGAGACGGCATCCATCCCACTTTGGATGGAGCAGCTCTCATTTCTAGAAATATGGACCAATTTATTAAATCCCCCAAAATATGACTATCCAGAGTTGGGACCAGGAAGCAGAGTTGCAGTCTTACACGCCTCTCTGCAGCTTCTCTCCTCCTGCTACCCCCCCAAAAACCCATCTCCATTGAGACTGTGTCAGCTCCCAAAATGACAAAAAACAAACCAAAAACCAGCAACAAACAACTTAAACATAAAAAATCAAAAAGAAAGAACAATACAGAATCCACATCTGAACCAAAGAGTAAAACAGTGAAATGTGGATTATTAAATATTAGGTCTCTCTCCTCCAAGTCTCTGTTAGTACATGACTTAATAATTGATCAACAAATCGATTTACTCTGCCTTACAGAAACCTGGTTGCAGCCGGATGATTATGTTAGTTTAAATGAATCAACACCCCCGAGTCATTCTAACTACCAGAAATCTCGAAGCACAGGCCGAGGGGGCGGTGTGGCAGCAATTTCTCACACCAGTCTATTAATTAACGAAAGACAAAGACAGACTTTTAATTCATTTGAAAGCCTGATGCTTAGCCTTGTCCAACCCAGCTGTAAAACTCAGAAACCAGTCTAACTTGTTATCATCTATCGTCCACCTGGGCCTTACACAGAGTTTCTCTCTGATTTCTCAGACTTTTTATCTGATTTAGTGCTCAGCTCAGATAAAATAATTATTGTGGGTGATTTTAACATCCATGTAGATGCTAAAAATGACAGCCTCAACATTGCATTTAATCTGTTATTAGACTCAATTGGCTTCCCTCAAAATGTAAAAGAACCCACCCACCACTTTAATCACACTCTAGATTTTATTTTAACATGTGGCATAGAAACTGAACATTTAACAGTGTTTCCTGAAAACCCTCTGCTGTCTGATCATTTCCTGATAACATTTAAATTTACAATAATTGATTACACAGCAATGGAGAGTAGACTTTATCAAAGTAGATGTCTTTCTGAAAGTGCTATAACTAAGTTTAAGAATATAATCCACCCACTGTTATCATCTTCAATGCCCTGTACCAACATAGAGCAGAGCAGCTATCTGAACGCTACTCCAACAGAGGTTGATTATCTTGTTAATAATTTTACCTCCTCACTACGTACGACTCTGGATACTGTAGCTCCTGTGAAAACTAAGGTCTCAAATCCGAAGTCCCTGACTCCATGGTATAATTCTCAAACACGTAGCCTAAAGCAGATAACTCGTAAGCTGGAGAGGAAATGGAGTGTCACAAATTTAGAGGATCATCATTTAGCCTGGAAAAATCGTTTGCTGCTTTATAAGAAAGCCCTCCGCAAAGCCAGAACATCTTACTATTCGTCACTGATTTAAGAAAATAAGAACAACCCTAGGTTTCTCTTCAGCACTGTAGCCAGGCTGACAAAAAGTCAGAGCTCTACTGAGCCAACAATCCCTTTAACGTTAACTAGTAATGACTTCATGAACTTCTTCACAAATAAAATTTTTATCATTAGAGAAAAAATTACCAATAATCATCCCACACATGTAATATTATCTACAGATCGATGTTAAGATAGACTCTTTTTCTCCAATTGATCGTTCTGAGTTAACTTCAATAATTAATTCCTCCAAACCATCAACGTGTCTTTTAGACCCCATTCCTACAAAACTGCTCAAAGAAGTCCTGCCATTAATTAATTCTTCAATCTTAAATATGATCAACCTATCTCTAATAATCGGCTATTGTGAGGATAAAGGAAAATTGCTTCATTATTACAATATATTTCATAGCTTTGCCATAGCATTAATCACACTGCTTATAGCTTTAAGATGGCCTTGAGACATTTAAACATACTGACACCATATTAATCTTTCACAGGTGCAGTCATAACCATTTTTATATTGTTATATCTTTACACACATATTGCAGCTCTATGGCCTTAAAAGAGTTGAAGCTTTCCCAGGTAATTAAAGGTCACAAGCTTCATTCAGCGCTATGTCTGGGTGATCCATAGGTAAGGAAGTCGGGAGCTTAAGAAAGATTGCACACATGCTTACAAAACACATATATATTACATATAACCTAGAAACAGATTTGAGTGGAGGCCTGAAGGCACTCAGTTAACATGCTGCACTGGAGCTTCTGTCTTGACAACAGGTGACGAGTGGAGAGGACCAGCCCCTGGAGACCACAGAGGCCTGAGTTTATTGCCTTCTTTGGAAGAAGATGCCAAAAGAGGAACTTCTGTGTCTGCAGTTAATTCTTAAAATACATAAATGTTCTGTACATGCAAATTATGTGATTGTAAACGCAAGACGGGGCGTCATAATACCTGGATGCTATAAAAGCAACCTGAAGTATAATTTTGGTGAAGACCTTTGCTGATGTGTGCAGTGATTGTCTTCCCGCGGGTGTACTTCAATAAAAGATCGCTTTGACCCAAACCTTCTGGACTGTCTTGGTTTTGTACTCTCCACCAATTTCGAACCCATAACACTATGTACCACAGGCCTTCAAGGTGGCTGTAGTTAAACCTTTACTTAAAAAGCCATCTCTAGACCCAGCTGTCTTAGCTAATTACAGGCCAATCTCCAACCTTCCTTTCATATGAAAAATCCTTGAAAGAGTAGTTGTCAAACAGCTAACAGATCATCTGCAGAGGAATGGCTTATTTGAAGAGTTTCAGTCAGGTTTCAGAGCTCATCACAGCACAGAAACAGCTTTAGTGAAGGTTACAAATGATCTTCTTATGGCCTCTGACAGTGGACTCATCTCTGTGCTTGTCCTGCTAGACCTTAGTGCTGCGTTCGATACTGTTGACCATAATATCCTATTAGAGCGATTAGAACATGCTGTAGGTATTACAGGTACTGTGCTGCAGTGGTTTGTATCATATCTATCTAATAGACGCCAATTTGTTCAAGTAAATGGAGAGTCCTCTTCACCCACTAAGGTCAATTATGGTGTTCCACAGGGTTCAGTGCTAGGACCAATTCTATTTACATTATACATGCTTCCCCTAGGCAGCATCATTAGAAGACATAGCATAAATTTTCACTGCTATGCAGATGACACGCAGCTCTATCTATCCATGAAGCCAGGTAACACACACCAATTAGTTAAACTGCAGGAATGTCTTAAAGACATAAAGACCTGGATGGCCACTAACTTTCTGCTTCTTAATTCAGATAAAACTGAGGTTATTGTACTTGGCCCTGAAAATCTTAGAAATATGGTATCTAACCAGATTCGTACTCTGGATGGCATTACCTTGGCCTCCAGTAATGCTGTGAGGAACCTTGGAGTCATTTTTGACCAGGACATGTCCTTCAACGCACATATTAAACAAATATGTAAGACTGCTTTCTTCCATTTGCGCAACATCTCTAAAATTAGAAATATCCTGTCTCAGAGTGGTGCTGAAAAACTAGTTGATGCCTTCATTACTTCCAGGCTGGACTACTGTAATTCATTATTATCAGGATGTCCTTAAAAACTCCCTGAAAAGTCTTCAGCTAATCCAAAATGCTGCAGCAAGAGTACTGACAGGGACTAGAAAGAGAGAGCATATTTCTCCTCTTTTGGCTTCCCTTCATTGGCTTCCTGTTAAATCCAGAATTGAATTCAAAATCCTGCTCCTCACATACCAGGTCTTAAATAATCAGGCCCCATCTTATCTTAATGACCTTGTAGTACCATATCACCCTATTAGAGCACTTCGCTCTCGCTCTGCAGGCCTACTTGTTGTTCCTAGAGTATTTAAAAGTAGAATGGGAGGGAGAGCCTTCAGTTTTCAGGCCCCTCTTCTGTGGAACCAGCTTCCAGTTTGGATTCGGGAGACAGACACTATCTCTACTTTCAAGATTAGGCTTAAAACTTTCCTTTTTGCTAAAGCATATAGTTAGGGCTGGACCAGGTGACCCTGAATCCTCCCTTAGTTATGCTGCAATAGACATAGGCTGCCGGGGATTCCCATGATACATTGAGTTTTTCCTTTCCAGCCACTCACTATGTGTTAATAGACCTCTCTGCATCGAATCATATCTGTTATTAATCTCTGTCTCTCTTCCACAGCATGTCTTTCATCCTGTTTTCCTTCTTCACCCCAACCGGTCGCAGCAGATGGCCGCCCCTCCCTGAGCCTGGTTCTGCCGGAGGTTTCTTCCTGTTAAAAGGGAGTTTTTCCTTCCCACTGTCCCCAAAGTGCTTGGTCATAGGGGGTCATATGATATGATTGTTGGGGTTTTCTCTGTATTTATTATTGTGCTATCTACTGTACAATAGGCCTTGAGGCGACTTTTGTTGTGATTTGGCGCTATATAAATAAAATTGAATTGAATTGAGGTAAATGGATGCAAATAACTTTGTTGTTTGCAAAACTTGTGCATAGGATTTTAAAATTGACAATTAATATTTGCATTTGAAGTTATGAAATATGATTCATTAAACATGTTTATGGTTGTTACAGTAAAAATATAACTTTTTCTACTCTGATTTTATGTTTTTTGTCTGATTTTAGATCAATTCTGGTTATACAGTATGACAAAATGAGAACATAACTGTATATTCAGGCACGTGAGGTTGTGCTAAAAAGAATGAAACTAAACAAGGCAAAGCAAATATTTTTAAAGGTAATATGTGGAGGGAAAATCAAGAGTAGTAAAAAAATGGCCAATTATACCCTGGACCCCAGAGGGTTACACGTTTTTTGTTTTTTTTTAAAGTAACGCAATAGTTACTTTAAACAATTCCTTGGTGGCAGAGCCCCTGGTGTTGATGAGGTCCGCCCCGAGTTCCTGAAGGCTCTGGACGTTGTAGGGCTGTCCTGGTTGACACGCCTCTGCAATGTTGCGTGGAGATCAGGGGCAGTATCCCTGGACTGGCAGACCGGGGTGGTGGTCCCCATCTTTAAGAAGGGAGACCGGAGGGTGTGTTCCAATTACAGGGGAATCACACTCCTCAGCCTCGCTGGGAAAGTCTATGCCAGGGTGCTGCAAAGGAGAGTTCGTCCGCTAGTCGAACCTCAGATACAGGAGGAACAATGCAGTTTTCGTCCTGGTCGCGAAACACTGGACCAGCTCTTTAGCCTCTCGAGGATACTTGAGGGTGCATGGGAGTTTGCCCAACCAGTCTACATGTGTTTTGTGGACTTGGAGAAGGCATTCGACCGTGTCCCTCGGGGTGTCCTGTGGGAGGTGTTGCGGGAGTATGGGGTGTCTGGCCCATTGCTACGGGCCATTCGATCCCTATACAACCGTTGCAAGAGTTTGGTTCGCATTGCCGGTAATAAGTCAGACTCGTTCCCGGTGGGTGATGGGCTCCGCCAGGGCTGCCCTTTGTCACCGGTTCTGTTCATAATTTTTATGGACAGGATTTCTAGGCGCAGCCAAGTGGCGGAGGGCTTTCACTTCGGTGGCCTCAGAATCTCATCTCTGCTTTTTGCGGATGATGTGGTTCTGTTGGCTTCATCGAGTGAAGGCCTCCAGCTCGCACTGGAACGGTTCGCAGCTGAGTGTGAAGCAGCGGGAATGAGGATCAGCACCTCCAAATCTGAGGCCATGGTTCTCAGCCGGAAAAGGGTGGAGTGCCCACTCCGGGTCGGGGATGAGTTTCTGCCCCAAGTGGAAGAGTTCGAGTATCTCGGGGTCTTGTTCGCGAGTGATGGGAGAAGGGAGCCGGAGATCGACAGACGGATTGGTGCTGCTGTAATAAGTCGGACTCATTCCCGGTGGGTGATGGGCTCCGCCAGGGCTGCCCTTTGTCACCGGTTCTGTTCATAATTTTTATGGACAGGATTTCTAGGCGCAGCCAAGTGGCGGAGGGCTTTCACTTCGGTGGCCTCAGAATCTCATCTCTGCTTTTTGCGGATGATGTGGTTCTGTTGGCTTCATCGAGTGAAGGCCTCCAGCTCGCACTGGAACGGTTCGCAGCTGAGTGTTAAGCAGCGGGAATGAGGATCAGCACCTCCAAATCTGAGGCCATGGTTCTCAGCCGGAAAAGGGTGGAGTGCCCACTCCGGGTCGGGGATGAGTTTCTGCCCCAAGTGGAAGAGTTCAAGTATCTCGGGGTCTTGTTCGCGAGTGATGGGAGAAGGGAGCCCGAGATCGACAGACGGATTGGTGCTGCGGCTGCAGTGATGCGGACGCTGCACCGGTCCGTCGTGGTGAAGAGGGAGCTGAGTGTAAAAGCGAAGCTCTCAATTTACCGGTCGATCTACGTCCCTACCCTCACCTATGGCCACGAGCTGTGGGTAGTGAACCTCCCCTACTCCCTAAACAACCAAGTGTCACATGTTGCCATATCATTTTTTTGATTGTCTGACATGGTAAACTCTAACACCAATAGGGAAGGGGTATTTTTTGTTATTCTTTTTTCACTCGCAAAGGGAGAGTGTATGCTAGCGCTGTCTGTAGAAAACGCCGTTTTTACCGTTCTTCCCGCTGTAAACACCACTGTTTTGTTCAGAAAAAAACATTGCGTGTATTTTTTATCATAACTCTGGTTTTACGTGGCCCATCGACACAATTCAAAAACTGGTATGTAGTTTGAAGTCCGCACTTTCGACCCAAGTTGAAATGGAGACTCTGACGTGCTGCATCTTGTAGCTGTGTCGTCTTAAATTGGTCATGTGATTTTGACGCGCCGGCGTGTCCAGCGACCCCAGAGGGTTAATTACTTTTAGAATATTGTAACTCAGTTACTAACGGCGTTACTTTTTTGAAGAAGTAACTAGTAACTATAATTGAATTACTTTTTCAAAGTAACTTGCCCAACACTGCTTATGACTGACTTTAAGTGTCTCGTTCGAGTTCACTCTTGAGGCTCATCTGTTTGCGGACAGCACGTAGTGACGGTGCTGGGGGTGGACTTTCAGATCGTCGCCTTGCTCAGCCCTCCACTTCAGCAGGCTAGGCTGCCAGCCCCCCTCCCTGTCTGTCGACAGCACGGGGTGGCTTCGGCTCTGTGGATGGACAGGTCTCATCCCTAGCTTGACCTGCTACTGCAGGCTGTGTTCCCCTGGCATGTTGCTTGCTTCGCCGGCTTACACTCCAGTCGGACCTTGCTGTGGTGAGTGAGTCTTCTCCAGCCTGTAGTGCCGATTCTCTATCTGGTGTATTGCCCGCTTGTCGTACACTTATGCGACCAACGGTATCCTACTTGGCAGCTCGGTGTGCTGTGCTCCCTGGCAATTTGCCTCACGGTTCACAGGCTGACCTTGAGCGGCCGATTACTTGCGGTCCTGCATCCTGCATTACCAGTTCAGGCCAGTCTGGCGTCTGCAGACTGCTGCCTCCAACCCCCGGCTTGGCCTTCACGTCTGGCAAAGCCCTGACCAAGGTGGTGTGTATATCAGTACATTTGTTAGTGGTTCATTGGCACCTTCACTCTCGAGGGTTTAGTTACACTGTCTCCTCGTGGAGTGTCTTACATGTTCCATATGTACGGGGTAACTCTGTACCCCGGTGTGGAGAGATAGTCTCAATATGCTAGAGAACATATGGTTACTGTGTAAGCTTGGTTCTGTTAGTGGGAGACTATCTCTCCACCGTCAGGCCACTCGGAGATGCATTCTGATCAAACTATCACCAATGTGTAGTCTGCACAGCTGTTTTATACTTGAGCTGTGGGGCGTGGCTGGGCAAGCTGGAGTGTCTTAAAAAAAAAAATATATATATATATATATATATATATACATACATATATATATATATATATGAAGTATATATATATGACTGAAGAAGTCACTTGGATGAAACAAAACGTTTCTCCCACCAGTTTTAAAAAATTGAACCACTCCAACATGAAGGTGAGTTTAGCATTTATTTTTTTAATTTTATGCAGAACTGAAATAATAACAGGAAAAACGGATTGGTGTTACTCACTATGACAGGTTTTATCTTTGGGAAGTTTTGCCACAAAGACATGTACACCAAACCTCACAAAATGTGTCTGACAGAAAATCTTTTCCTGTGTGGGTTTTCAAGAATAGAGTGTAAAGAATCTTGACTTGCAATAAACAAATTTCCTTTTCAACAGGAAGGAAAGTTAAAAACAAAGAAGCATTACAGGTCATAATGACAACACTAAACATGTCACAAACAGGTTAACAGCATGTGGTTTGTATTACATTGTACTAAACATACACAGCAATGTTAAAACACAAGGTGTAAAAAAAACATGATTTTCAAAGGATGGTTTTCCTTCCACCTTAGAGGCACAGGTTCAGGTTACATCTTATGTGTTCAATTCTTTGAAGAATAATGCATTAGAAAAACAGGAATCTCTGCAATCAGAAATAGTTTGCCACTTGCCCTAATCTGTATACCTAACTGACTTCCATTGGCTCCTCAGCATTGAGTATCTCTTTCAGGTGTGGGTTTCTTTTTGCTGCCTTCTCAGCTTTCTTCAACAGCTCTTCATTTTCACTTTCCTTCAGATTTCCAACAAAGTTTTCAAATATAGTAAGAAGAGGAATGGCATATTCAATGAGGCTCTCATCACTGTTGACTGAATCACAGATATAACCTGCAGCGTGCAAACCAAAAACTCTGCCAAGTCCATCAAACACTGGAGAACCAGAGGCACCGTGATACATGAAAGTGTGGTAGGTCGCTACTTTTCCTGCTTTACTTCCACCTATCAATATTTCATTAATGCCATGCTTTTTGAGCCAATCACTGATTGTTTTGATGATGACTAGGTTTTTGTACTGATGTAAATGTTCATCAATAGCCTGACCTCTCTTATCTGTCTCAATGATACATGTAGGATTCATTTTTTTCACCCCCCTACTGGGTGTCCAATGATGCAGGCCTTACCATTGGCAGGCAGTGGTCCAAACTCACTGAGCAGCCCTGGTGGTACCTTTATGTTCTGTGCTCTTGTTTGCTGGTTTGGTTTTGAGCCTTCAGGGTTGAGCTCCAGAACTGCATAATCTAGCTCAGCATCAAAGTCAATGAATGTATTCTCTGCTCTAAAGTAGTACAAATTTGTTTCTGGCTCAGACTTCTCGTAGTCAAATACAGCAAGCACTTCTACATCCTGCTGCAGCTCCTTTCCTTCAATGTAACCTTTAAACAAATGTGCGCTAGTCAGGATAAAAGTATCAAACAGCACAAAGCCTGTTCCCATAGAAACATCCTTAACAATGACTTTGCAAACTGATTTTCCCAGTTCTAGCAGCTTCCTGACTCTGTGAACTTCACTGAAGGACTGCTGGATCTTTCCAAAGTTCTCCTTGCTGAGATTCACTGTTTCCTGATACAAATCACCAGGGAATCTACTCTCCATCCATCGTTTCAGATCTGGAAACTGCTCATGCAGTAGTTCATAAATCTTGTTTGTATCAACATCACTGCTGGTTTCTTTCACTGCGGTTTTTACATGGATTCCCTCCTGTTGTGCTAAATAGAGGATTTCTGACCCTGATCTTCTTTCACACTTACTTTGAGAATTGTTTGATGGGCTTTCTTGCGGCTTTCCATTGTGTTCTTTTCTATCTTTTGGAAGGCGTATCTTGAATTGTTTCTTGTGTAGTTTTTCTACCTTTTGTGTGCATACAGTGAGGCGTTTGGGATCCTGATTGTTGGACAGCTCAAAGTTGCCAAGATCATCAATGAAGCGACCGTCTCTCTTCAGAGCCTCAGCCACAGTTATTCCCTTTTCTCCATAAACACAGAGGTTCTTGAACTGTTTTACATTGTTATTTTTTAAAAAAGTTCCTTTGTTTTAGTGTGTAGCCCACCAACTGTGTCTATAAAGAAGATAGAATAGTGCTCTTTTGGATGCACTATTTTGGAATGTTGGACTTTACCTTCAACTTTTTCTGCTCTACATGATATGATCAGACTCTCACCATCATCAATACAAGAACAAGGGAAATGTGTTGCAACGCTTGACTTCTTATCCTCTTTACCTAGCTGAATGATAATGTTCTCATCTGCACACTTAATCTTCTCATTTCATTTCTCATTTGATTTTATGGCTTCCAGCACTGTGCAAAGCTGATTACACTGAACAGTGTATTCATAACTAGCTTGATTGAATTTCACCGTAAATTCATGGGAATGTTGAACCTAGAGGAAATTAGAGTGAGATGGTTAGCAACAGAGTGGTGCTAAAGAAGCAGAGCAGTATTTTGGTCATGTAATGTAACATGGTATGCTTACAGTGAAATCACTGTCATTTTCGTCCTTTGGTCGAGTTGGCGTAAATCCCTGTAGAAATAACAGATATTAAAATATATAAATCATATCAAATTATTCAAGATTCAAAGTGTTTATTGTCATGTGTCCAAAGAAAAAAAAGCATTTCTCTGTGCAATGAAATTCTTTCTTTGCTGTCCACCCTCAGATGCCGATTTATATATACAATAGAAATAGAACAGAAAAATTACAAATAGTACAAATAAATAAACGAAGACAGAATAGGAGACAAAATATTGAAGTGTGAAACAGAGATGTGTGCAAAAGAGCTGTAGCTTAATATGCTGGCCTAATATGGAGGATGACCTGATGTGCAAAAAATTATTATTACTGTTCAAAAATAGGTCAGCTGTTCAATGGCAGTGGGGAAGAAGGAGTTGTTGAGTCTGGATGTTCTGGATTTCATACTTCTAAACCTTCGTCCCAAGGGCAGAAGTGTGAACAGTCTATGTTGGGGGTGTGTAGGGTCTTTGAGGATGGAGGCAGCTCTCCTCTGGACTCTGTGATTGTAGATGCTCTGCAGAGAGGGCAGCGGACTCCTGGTGATCTTCTCCGCAGTTGTTATCACTCTCTGCAGGCATTTGCTCTCCATAGCAGTGGTACTGCTGTACCATGCAGTGATGCAGCTGGTCAGTGTGCTCTCCACAGTGCAGCTGTAGAAGCTGCAGAGGATCTTGGCCGACATACCAAATTTCGTCAGCCTCCTCAGGAAATAAAGCCGGTGCTCAGCCTTCTTGATCAGCTGTGTGGTGTTCAGTGTCCAGGTGAGGTCCTCAGAGATGTAGACGCCCAGGTACCTAAAGCTGCTCACCCTCTCCACTTCAAGGCCCCGGATAATCAGCGGCTGGTGAGGCCTCCTCTTCTTCCACTATCATCTCCTTTGTCTTGTCAGTGTTGAGGGTGAGGTTGTTGTCCTCATCTCTGTCCTACAAGCCGCTCCGTCCCCTCCAGTGATGCGACCGATCACTGCAGTGTCATGCGCGAACTTCAAAATGATGTTTTCTTTGTTGGAGGCGACACAGTCATATGTGCACAGGGTGTAGAGGATGGGGCTGAGGATGCAACCTTGTGAAACTCCAGTGTTTGTAATAATATTGGCTGAAGTCCTGTTTTTTTTTAATGTTAACCTAATAATGTCTTTTGTTTTGCTTTGTTTATTTAGTTTGTAATGTGTATGTAGATTATTTAAAAATACCTTTATAAGATAAGATACCTTTATTAGTCCCACAAGGGGAAATTTCATGTTAAGGCTGCCGACCTATTGCATGCAATGGCAGCACTATCTTTCCCTCCGACCATACATACATTACACAAAAACATCACATGGGGAAGACAGGTCAGTACGGAGCCCCGCAGGGGACATGGGAGAAAAAAAATTACGATGAACTTTTGCGAGATCTCGCAAAACTAACTCGGGATCTCGCAAAATTTTTGCGAGATCTCGCAAAAGTTATAGCCGCATTCTTCGGAGGCCGCCAGCCGAAGCCGACCGGGAGGTCGAGGCACGATGTGCCGGGAGAGCGGTGTTCCTCCCGGCTGTAGTAGGTCTCAACCTACCGTTAGCTTTGAGATGGTGGGTGTCAGATCTCCGAAAACGTCGGAGCACTTTTGCAAATATGTGATGTCTTGTAAACCGAGCAGATATTTGACGTTTATACAGCTACATTCACGCCTCAAAATATCTTAAAAATTTTTTTTTGTGACCCAGAAAGAGTAATATTACAAGTAAGTAGCTGCCGCCATTGTTGGAATTCAACTTTTGCGAGATCTCGCAAAAGTTTTGCAAGATCCCGAGTTTGTTTTGCAAGATCTCGCAAAAAGCCGTCTTAATTTTTTTTTCTCCCATGTCCCCTGCGGGGCTCTGTAGGTCAGAAAGGTATAACAATGGAAAATGCACCACATGAGGAAAGATAAGGAGAAAAAAATAACTCCCCCCAGACTGAGTTCCAACAGGGAGCTTTTTTTTTTTTAAACTTTATTTTTATTTATTTTTAGGAACAGGAACATTAACATTTACACAGACAGGGCAAAGAAAAAAGCTAAACAAAATAAGTAGAAGTACCAACAGGGAGCTTTATGTTATGTTTTTTGAATATTTGGTATTAAAATGCAGCATTCTGATTACAAAAGTGTGAAAAATGGGGAATCTCCTTGTATGACTTTCCTTTGTCACAATTTGTGGGTTGCACACAGCCTTGGATAATATGAAGCAGACCCTTGCAGAGATGTAAAGCATGAAGTGGCCCTCAGACCAAATCACTGGTATGTGCATATCTCATCAATCATACTTCAACTCTCTATAAAGCTCACACATTTTCATTTTTCATTGACAGTGTCAGAAAGGTAAAAGTTTATATTTCATGATTACATAATATATTAAACATTTCAAAAACATACAAGCGTATTTATTGTTCAATCAGCTATTTTCACACTGCCATAAGACCTCACCTGAGGGGGATTAGGTCCTTCTGGCTGCATGCTTGCTCTGCTGCTGCTGCCACTGGGACTGTTCTGTTAAAAAAAAAAGAGAAAAGCACAGATAAATTAATTTGGCTGATAGATACACAATATAAGTGGGGAAGCAATAACATTGCAGTATTATTAGTTTTTACTTACCGGTTGCTTGGAAAGAAAGTCCCTAATATCCCCCATGTTCTTTGATCGTTTGGGAGGCATTTTCTCCTGCAATCATGAACATAAAAGCAGAGTATGTCAAGTGCTTGTTCTTAAGGCGGAAAAAAACTACGGTGTTTCAAACAGTTTTGTTGTCCAGAAAACTCACATTGAAAGTACGCACACCTCTGTTTTCTACTGTAGTTGTCAGGGAGTTAGGAAAGAGTTTAGATGTTGATATCCTGATAAAAATAAATAATTAATATCTAAAAATATCCAGAAATAAAAAATGCTGAAAATGCCTGTTGGCACACATTATGAGCAAATACTTGGAAAATGTCAAAATACAACTAACCATGGATGTCTTATGGGTTTCTCCAAGTTTCTCCAAGCTGAGGTTTAGTTGCTTTTGGAAAATACACTACACAAGTAGCAACAAATCGCCCACCAAAAGTCAAACGTGTGTGCTGCTTGTACTTACTTTTGAGCCTCTGAGCTAATCAGTATAGAGCCCTGCCCAGCAGCTAAGGTTGCTTAGAAGGAATTACACCAGAAGAAGTACATTTTTTTCTTTCCCTAAAAAGGCCTAACAGGAACATTTCCTGCTCTAGGAAACCAAAACATGGCCCATCATACTCATTTTTATATGTGTTGGATTTGATTTAATTTTGTAACAAACTAGATATGGTAGTCTGTCTGTAAGGGGGTAATTTAGCCAAACAACATAAAAAGCAAAATAAATGCTCAACAGGTATAAATTGTAATGAATTATTATGGTACATTAAATATCTTAGATTCCAAAATTACAACCAGAACGAAGCTGGGCCATGTTAAGATAAGACTGGTCTAATAACTGTCTGATATATCAAACATATATCAAACATCTATCAACATCTGCTATGCATAATCACATGCACTTAAAGCATCCTCTCCTGGTACTGTCTGCCAACCCCTCCACAAGCACCAATTCATCATCACAGCCATGTTCTGCCCCTGCAAGTCAGTTTCGCTGTCTGTTCAGCGTCCTGCAAGAAGGTAGGGTGGTGGTGGAGTTTGTAATGTTCACAATGGTATTTTATTAGTTGCTGGTTTAACCATGGATGAGGCAATGGCTGGTATGTTATTTTCTTTTCAATGACGTTCCTTGTTATGTGTTCATTGCTGGATTTATGGAAGAACATCAACTAATATTGCATATCCATAATTACTATAATGGATATAATTAAAAAATACTTACACTATAATGTTAATTAGAAGTGTAACGCAAAACAACCTGATTTTTAAGCCTCTTTTGAATTTTACTCAAATACAAATACTTTTCCCCCCTCAACAAATACAAATACAGATACAAATACTGGCTGCTTTGCACATCTCTACTTGCAAGCCTATGGGAAGGTGTTGTAGGTGGGAATCTGATGACATAAAAAAAAAAATCAGTTAATTATGAGTGGTCCCATATCATAAGCCTTACATTTCAGTAATCTTTTAAAACGTCAACACTGTGTCACAGTCTGGCTGTCATAATCTAAACTGGATGAGCTAAACATAACAAAAACCTGGAACATGGACGTAGACGTAGAAACCTGGCATGAGTTCATAATCTTGGAAGCATGACATGGAGACAAGGTAAAGTAACAGACACACAAGAAATGAATGAACACACACAGACTAAAAGCACATGGGGTTACCAGGGGAAATGGAAATACATGGCGAAACAGCTGACACAAATGAACATAACGACATCACAGTGGAAGAGTAAAACTAAACTAGAGATGGCACGATACCACATTTTTTTTAATGTCCGATACCGATATCATAAATTTGGATATTTGCCGATACCGATATGAATCCGATATAGTGTGTTTTTTAATCAATAAAACTGTTTTTTTAATATCTTGCTGCATTTTGTATAAGTTCATACTGAAGTTTAACCCCCCCCCCCAAAAGCTATTCTGTTATACCTAAAATATTTCATAGTTCAGCAATACTGATCAATCTGATAAAATTAAACCTACGCCATCCTCCCTATTCTGGTATTTTAAAGAGTACTTAGCAGGAATATTAAACAACCTAACTAACAGGGTTGCCAACTCCCAGCAAAAAAGAAGTAGGGAACCACCCCCCACCTTCTGCCTCGTGATGCTTAATCGACGTAATCAACTTTAATGTATTGCACGTGTAAAAAAAATGCACAGAAATCAATTATTTTTCCACAATAATTAAATAGATTCAACGTCTTTCATTAACAGAATTGCAGACTGCACAGACGGTACCTTCCCAAAGGAAAACGTACTATAGCTTACTCGGGTATATATTAGACTTAATATTTACTATATACAGTAATGGACTTCTATACGTTTTACATCTGATTAAAACTTTAGTTGTAAGATTCTGATAATTATTTCTTAAATATAGACGTTTTAAATGAGAATAAGAAAGAAAAGTATTTCTTTGTGCCCCCCTTTCCCTGTTAATGCCCTACCTGCCCCCCTGGCAAAACTTTGCTAGATCCGCCCCTGCACAGTTACCAGCTGTCAGCTACGTAGAAAAGGATCCTGGTGTAGAAAGTAATATTAAATAAATTCTATCAACAGGTTATCAAGCTTAAACATGCTGCTGTTGTTCAGCCGCTGGTTTCCTCTTTCTGGTGCAAAGTGGGCCAAAAACAAACAAGAGAGACGGGACTCACGACAGAAAAACCAATCAGCTGATCAGTTTCATGATTGAAGTAGCAACAGGAGAGGGAGGGAGAGAGAAGAGGCAGTTGCTCCATATATTGGTTGTTAAGCTTAACGCGGAAATGCTTTACAAACATTCAGAGATGAACTTACACACTTGCTTTACTTCTCTCTGGGATAACTTTGTCTGAGATAATATTCTGGTTTGGTAGTGAGGCTCTCGCACTACCAAACCAGACAGGTCTCGCACGCCACAGCCGCTCAATCACGTGACACATACTGCTCCGATGTGCTAAGGTCATGAGGTGGGTTACGCCATGTCGCAAGTTTTGTGGGTTGCTTTTGTGATATTTAATGGATCGGATTACATTTTTTTATTTCTCGCCGATATCCGATCCAGTGATTTAGTTCAGTATCAGACCGATACCGATAGGTAATATCGGATCGGTCCATCCCTAAACTAAACACAATGAACACAGGAACACAAGACCTCGTCAAAATAAAACAGGAAACATAATGAGACGCAGACTTGACAACATGAACTTAACAACGTAAGACAAAGACATGAAACACATGAAGGGCAAGGGAAGACAGAAGGGGAATCTAATAACAAAGAACTATAATGACAACCTAGGCATGATAAAAAATGAACTTAGAAAACCTAAAGGACTTAAACTCCTAAGACCCGAATTCTTCCACGGCATGCATTTTTAATTTCTCTTTGATATTTGGGCTGATTTGGACCCGATGAATGTAAAAACAAAGGATTACCAGATTTTTTTTTTACCTGATTTTTTTGTTTCTAAGAAAAATGAGAGCCACATATGAGGATATTCATTTAAAATTTCGCAGTATAATGTCCTTGTAAGTGGATATCAGGCCCTTGTAGAGCAAAATTGAGTATTTTGGTCTAAATAACCCAAAATGTGATGTCCACGTATGACGCCAGGTCCTAGGAGGTTAAACATAAAAATAAACTAAAACTCAAAACGCTGGGTCAAAATGGCCCAGGATCGTGAAACACTGGACCACTGTTCAGAAAACAATGGCCATGAATGTCTGATGCTTGGTGGATCTTTCCTTTGTTTTATGTTTTCTTAACCATACAACACAAACAGATAAACGAGAAGACCATGCATTAGCCTGACTTGGAGATAAACTTATTTTTATGGGTACCATTAGTTAGCCAGTGGCCCTGTTTACATTTTGGAGAAGTAACAGCTTTTGAAACATTGTTCAAAACTGAAGTTCCTACATTATTTCACAAGACTTGCAAACTCCCAGTAAGCTTGCTAAAACAAACATGGTTCTGTTTAAACACTTCTACAGCCAAGCCAATTCATTAAAAGCAATTTAGAAATGTGAGCGTAGAGTTACTTTCATTATCAATAATTGTACCAATTATTCTCTTTATTAAACATCAGAAATATTTTCTGGAGCACACAGAGACCTTTTCCTCATTTTTAGATCAAAATCCAAAAACTATGTCAGGTAGGACAATACCAAATTCTACTTTTCTACAACACAAAAAAAAAAAAAAAAAATCAAAAAAGGATATTAGGATATGTAATGGATATGTCATGGAAAAGGGTTATATTTAAGGTATTTTTACTGGTCTCAAAAGTCAAACCAGGTTAAAAAAAAAAAAGAAGAGCATATCTAAGTCTGTGACTGGCAGATAAATTCATTATCATGCTATCATCAATCAGCCAGCAGCCTTAGTAATATTCTGAAGAAGGAACATCTTTCTGAAGTGAAGTTCAAACAATATTTCGCAAGATGTATGATGGTTTGTGAATGCCCAATCTATATTAAACTTTACTTTGCCATTCATCCTTAAAAGCTTGAAGCCTACAAGCTGCTAAAACAGTGGTAATCCTGCTAAAACGAAAATATTAAATGGCTTAAAAACATTTTAAAGCAACTTAAATTAAATAGAGTTTTATTTATATACTGCTAACTAACAACAGCAGTCACTTCAAGGCACTTTATATTATAATATTTTAATATCTTTGTAAATCAATTTGTAATAGATTCTTGTCTTGAAAAGTGCAACATAAATAAATATTACTTAGGTACTTTAAAGTAAAGGCTTTACAATAATACAGACAAAAAAGAATTCTCAACTGAGCAAGCACTTAATGACAGTGGACATAAAAAAAATAAAATCACCTTAAACACCAAGAAATCTCTGGCAGAACCAGGCTCAGGGAGGGGAGCGCATTTGCCACAGCCGGTTGGGAGAGATTGGAAACAGGTGTGTGTAAGGATATCGAGAGTATAAATGCTGAGTGAACAAGCAACAATCAGCCTATCTTTGGAAGACACCAGCAGCCTAGATGTATTAAAGAATTCAGAGTCATGTGATCCAGCCCTAAGTATCTACCTAAGTATCAAAAAGGAAAGCTTTAAACCTAATCTTAAAAGCAGAAAGGGTGTCTGTTTCCTAAATCCAAGCTGGGCCTGAAAGCTAAAAGCTCTGCCTCACATGACCTCTGAAGATGGCACAAGTACCCTGTACTTACACTGTAATTGTTTCATTCTTTCCTGTGAAAACCTCACTTTTTGCCTTCAAATAGCACGTAAGTGCCCTGTACTTTCTTTAGGTGAGATTGTGTGAAAGAGATGCAAATTGCACTGTAAAATATTGAAGGCAAGGTAATTACTGGGTAAGTACTGCTAAAGTATTTTCTGCATAATAGATGTTTCACTATTCACTTGTCTTTATATATTCCATATAAATTTATACATTGAAAAAATTTGCATTGACATGTACAATCAAACTTTGGATAGCATAGGTTAATCTCAGCATATAATAATGTTGACAAGGTGAGTTGTTTTCATAAAATTTAATTAAAAACAAGAACAAAAAACAATTCCGTAACTCTTAAAAAATTAGCACACACCCTATCAACAATACTTCCACTCAGAAACACCATGGTATTCACAAGATTTTTTTAATTTTCAATTTTTACTTTGTGAGGAAATCAACCTTCAACAACTGCTTCCGCTGCTGAGAGGAAATGCCATGATCTGACTGCTGTCTTTAATTTAAAAAATAAAAAAACAAAATTGCCAAGCTGAGTAGATAAAAAATAGGTTTGCTAAAACAGTGTTTCGGATGTTGTAACAGTTAATGTCCCAATTTAATACAGTAATAAGTCAAAGGTTCCAGATTTTAAGTTTTCTGAAGTCCCATCATTAAGTATGTACATCATTTTCATTTAATTTGATAACATCTACCAATAAAAAAGAAAAAATGGTGGCACGGCACTACCAGCGGCGGCCACTATGGACTAAATGGTGTTATTTTTGTGCTTTTTATCGCCTTTCATCACGACTTTGGTGCCACATGGACAATAGAAAAAGCAGTGTTCTTGTGTACCAACGCCAAACACTCCCAAATTACAGGCATACAAAAACTGATGTTCATCAGAAACAGCTGTCATATGGAAGCCAGGTCTCCAGTCCTTGGCGTCACCTGATGCCAGTGGCCAAAGGAGGGGTTGTGGAAAGCAGCATACGAGGAAGAGGAAGCATGACAAACGCACTGGGGTCCGTGCTAGGCTAAGAGCAAATCCAAGCTGGTCGTCCCATCTGTCCTGCTGTTGAAAGTTTGCTCCCTGACAGAGCATTCTCATTCCCAACATGTAACATCTCGACGATTTCTTACATACCATCGGTATGTTATGTGTTGGAACATCTGAGAATGTGTTGTCCCTGAACAATAAATTGGACTACATCCAACTCCAGCGGACTGCACAGTGGGAATTCAGGACTGTTGTAGCACCATGTTTCTGTAAAAACATGGCTCAGTGAAAGAGTATTTTTGTCATTTATGGCTCAATACAGATCATCTGTGACCAGCTACATCAACAAGTGCATTGATGATGTCACTGTCTCCAAGACTATCATAATACGCTCTGTCAAGAGATTTATTCTAAAGACACTTCTTCAGCTGAGAGTCTGATAGTAGAAACACACACACGCTGCAGATTTTACTTGCAAGGGCGGTCACAGAGCGCTCACACGAGAGTGGGGGCCCTGTGATCAGCGCTCTGTTCTTGCACTTGTCTTTATTTATATACAAGAAGAGTAATACAACAGTGAATACATTTGTTCAGTGGAATGTTGATACGTGAGCATGTGCGTATGTGGATATGTGTGTGTGTGTGTGTGTGTGTCTCCAAAAGTTGAATCTGTTCATCTGGACGTAGCGTTTTGTGGGAGAAACGTTTCGTCACTCATCCAAGTGACTTCTTCAGTCTCAGCTGACTGCCGGTTTCCCCAACCTTTATGAACAGTACATTTGCATAATGACTGAAACCAGCCCACTGAAGGAACAATGGGCTGTGAGGTCAGTTCCTTAATCTTAATTATGCAAATTCTCATGACCAGTTTTGCTATACACTATTAACCATTAATACAGTATTAGTTAAAGCTTACTTCTGCATTTATAAAGCATTTTCCATCCTTAGTCTCATCGATTTTCTATATTTTTAAGTGATGGTATACAAGCTCACAACACTGTTACCACAGAACATCTGTGTATCCTATTGTGGTTAGCACTGAGTTCTATTTTTTGTTATCTATCGTCCACCTGGGCTTTAGTCAGAGTTTCTGTCTAATTCCTCAGGCTTTTTATCTGATTTAGTGCTCATTTCAGGTGCTTTTATTAAAGGCTTACTACCACACATTAGGTCTCATGTAGAAAAACATTGGGTAACTCAAGATACAGGCACAATAGATGAGGCGCTTCAATATGCTAACCATGCACACACAGTGGTGAAAAACAGAGAGAAGGCCTCAGTTTTTGCCCTAGACACTGAAACTGCTCTTACAGCTTTTAGTGGGAGTGGAGGCTACAGGGGAGGTTTCAGAGGCCAAAAGAAAGGGAGAGGAATGCATAGGGGAGGAGCAAGAGGTAGAGGCAGGTTTAGACACACACCAAACAGTGTTTCTAGCGCTACATGTTGGGAGTGTGGAAAAAAGGGACACCTTGCACGTGACTGTAAGACACAGAGAACGCCAGACACAGAATGACTTGCTGCAACCACTATTGCTGCCAGCACCCAAACAGATGAAAGGGAGAGGCAGACAGGCGAAACAGAAGTAAAAGCATTAACAAACAAAGAAAACAATTTAGAACAGGATGAAGCTGAAATATATAACGTTCATCAGCTAATAAGTTTACTGGACGGAAAGCCAACACTTACGGTCTATGTAAATGGCAGAAAGCAGCAAGTGTTGTGTGACACAGAAGCTTGTAAAACAGTACTTAAGACAGAACCCCCCCCCCCCCGCCGAACAACCTATTCTAAGGAAGTGATAATTGTAAAAACAGCGTCAGGGCACGTAAAAACCCAGCCACTAACAATGCCACTGACATTTTTGGATAAACCCAGCCAACGCTCCTGTTATATGCCATGTATAATAGACCCAACCTGCCCAGTAAACTTATTAGGAAGAGACGCAATGACAAATCTAGGGATAGGAGTTGTCCCCACAGAAACAGGTATGACAGCAGAAATAATGTTAGCGGAGGAAGACCCCTATCAGAGGGAAGGAAAAGGAGAGCCAAACTACTACTGGTCATTATATTTGCCACCGCTTACACAGCTCAAAGAAGCAGCTGAAAAACATCTCCCCTCAAGTGCCGAAAAAATGAAGCCAACTGAGTATCACAATACCCTGTGCTATAAACAAAACCCAGGCCCAGACCCTCTGTACGATAAGCAGGTACACAGCCTAAAAAGCCCACCTGCAACATTTATATGTCACAAAAAGCGGAAATGCAGTGTGCTCAGTGATCCAATCAGACCCAGTAAGAAAACTGAATAGGATCACAAAACCCCACGAGTCAGTTGCAAAAACAGCAGGTACACAATGGTATCAATTAGGCAACATCCTGCAAACGGTAGAAAATGATAAATATACACCTACAGAGGAAGAGGGTTGGGCACAGGGTAAAATAACAGGATGCATGAGATACACACTGGGCTGGGTGATAAGAACTACACCCAACGCTCATCTGCACGACAACACACAAGAATGAGAAATTTTCTCGCTGGAGGAGGAACCAGCACTTAAAAACCTACCATCAACATTGTGGTCGAAAGGACCAACTGACGTGGGATTAATAAAAAACGCAGACTCAGTAACAGTACAGACTGTTTCATCCCACAGGCCCATTAAACCACAATACCCCTTATCTAAGGAAGCAACAGAAGGGATTAAGCCAGTGATAAAAGATATGGAAAAAGCAGGAATTCTAATAAAAACTAATTCAGCTACCTGCAATACTCCAATCTTCCCAGTAATGAAAGCTAATACTGGAAAGTATCGTTTGGTACATGATCTGTGAGCAAAAAATGAAGTTACTGAAATGATACCACCAGTAGTAGCAAATCCTCACACTATACTGAATCAAGTCACTCCAAAAGAACAATGGTTCTCAGTGATAGACTTATCAAATGCTTTTTTCTCAGTACCTTTACACCCCGACTCACAACATCTGTTTGGCCGCCTATACTAGGTTACCTCAGGGATTTCAAAACAGCCCCACTCTCTATGCTGAAGCGTTAAAGAAATCAATGATGTCCTGCCTCCTGCCAGCAGGAGGACAGTTTCTACTTTACGTAGATGACATTTTAGTGACTGGCCACACAGAGGAAGGGTGTAAACAAAATACTGTGGCTGTGTTACGCCACCTGGCTGAACAAGGCCACAAAGTGTCTCTGAATAAACTCCAACTATGGAGACCTGAAGTAACATACTTACCCTCTCAGGTGCAGGAAGAAAACTACTAAACAAAAGAAAAGACGCGGCTTCATCCAGAAGGGCTCCCGCGCTGTCATCGCTGTGGACCGGCTGTACATGGACGGACAGCTCCCCCGCGACCCCGACATCACTCTGTGGCTGTATTAACTTCACACCAGATAAGAATCCGCTACACCCTTTCCCTATCCACTCACACTAACTTGCATTAACATCTGTTTAACTTACTAGTATCAAATCACATCTTAAGTGTGATATCATAGCAGAATTAACACCATCACTCTCCGTCCATGGTTTGATTGGAATGTTTCCGTTTTTTTTTCTTCTCGTTTTTTCTTCTCTCTTTTTCCCCCTCTTGTTTTTATGCTCACCCTTGTCCTTGTTTTCTTTCTTTCTTTTTTTCTTTCTTTCACTGCTTCGATCACCTGCTTCCACACTCATCCACAAACAACATCCTATATTTCGACACATATGCACAGCAGGATCACGCACAGTCATGCGCTCAACTGCAGCACATTTACATCAGTCAGACAGCGCACACAGTCATATAGGATACACACACTTAAGTCAAGCGTACTCATATTAATAAATATGCACACACATAGTCAGACTCAGGGAGCATCTCGCCACACATTTTTTCTCTCTCTCCCTCTCTTTATTTACGAACAAGTGATGTACTCTCTCCACCTGTCTAATCAACACACACAGCGCACACCCCTAGTTATACACAGACATCTATGGGTGCACTAAGATTCGTTACATGGAATGTAAATGGAGCTGGCTCCAGAGAAAACAGGTTAAAAATATTTAACCAACTCAGAAAACTACAGGAAGATGTTGTGCTTTTACAAGAGACCCACAGACCTCTTAGAGGTTCGAATGAACTTAAAACACCTGAGTTTCCTAATGTGTTCTCAGCTTGTTATAATTCTAGATAAAGGGGAGTAGCAATTTTAATACATAAAAATATTAATTTCACAGTACTCGATACAGTTATGGATCCAGAGGGTAGATTCTTAATCATTAAACTATCTATACGTGATAAAAAGCTATGTATGGTAAGTGTATATGGTCCAAATGTTGATGATCCCTCATTCTTTCACAGTTTTTTCAGTGCACTCTCTGAACACTTAGATGGCACACTTGTTCTTGGAGGCGACCTCAACCTTGGACTAAATGAAGGAATGGATAGGCTGAATACAGCAGGAACTCAGCGTAATTGGCAGTCCATAAATATAATCAAACAGTATATGAGCGACTTTGGTCTTTGCGATGCATGGCGCTCCCTTCACCCCACCAGTAAGGAATATACTTTTTTCTCACATGTCCATCACTCCTACTCTCGTCTGGATTATTTTTTGGTCAGCAGCTCACTGCTGAGTGACATTTCAGACACTGAGATTCACCCTATAGCTGTCAGCGATCATGCTCCTGTATCTTTAGCACTAATGCACAAGAATAATACTACGCCAAGTAAAAACTGGAGATTTAATACATCACTGCTTAAAGATGAAGACTTTATTAAATATTTTAAAAAAGAGTGGACTTCATATTTAGACTTCAATGACACTCCCGGAACATCAGCTTCTATTCTATGGGAAGCAGGGAAAGCTGTGATGAGAGGTAAAATAATTTCTTTCTCATCACATAAAAAGAAAACAGAAAACAAAAATATTCAGGAATTAGAAAAAACCATCAAACCCCTAGAAGAAGACTACGCGTCCCACCAAGATCAGGAAACATTGAACAAAATACGCAAAACAAAACTAGAATTAAATGAGATAATTGATAAAAAAACAAAATTCTTAGTACAAAGACTACGCTTACAAAATTATGAACATAGTAATAAATCCGGTCAATTTTTAGCAAACCAGCTAAAAATAAATAAAGAAAAAAAACAACTATATGTGCTGTTCAAGACTCATCTGGGAACACAATATATGACCCGAAACAAATAAACAACATTTTCAGGGATTTCTATAAAACATTGTATTCACCACAAATAAACCCATCTAAAAAGGAAATTGATCAGTTTTTGGACAACATAACTCTCCCAAAATTATTAGACACTCAAGCAATGGCACTGGATTCGCCACCGACACCAGGTGAACTCCAGGAAGCCTTGATAAGTATGCCCAATAATAAGGCTCCAGGTCCAGACGGCTTTCCTGCAGAATTCTACAAAGAATTCTGGACGATTCTAGCACCAGTTTTTTACAGAACGTTGTTGGAAATCAAAGAAAATGGCAGACTTCCATCAAATATGAATTCTGCAAACAACAATCTCCTGCTAAAACCAGGCAAAGACCCTATATATCCCTCAAGCTATCGTCCAATATCCCTTATAAATGTAGACCTTAAAATAATCTGCAAAGCTCTCTCAAAGAGACTAGAGAAAATAACCCCCCTCTTAATTCATCCTGACCAAACTGGTTTCATAAAAGGTAGGCACTCATCAACAAATACACGTAGATTACTTAATTTGATAGACTACTCATACAGTAAAAACCTTGAAACTACAATATTTTCTTTAGATGCAGAAAAAGCATTTGACAGAGTTAACTGGAAATTTCTATTTGCAACTTTACACAAAGTTGGTTTTGGATCTTCTTTCATCAACTGGCTAAAAATATTATACAATTCCCCAACAGCTTGTGTCAGAACAAATGACCAGACATCCTCCAGCTTCTGTCTCCTGAGGGGCACCAGGCAGGGATGCCCACTCTCCCCTTCACTGTTTGCAATTTTTATTGAACCACTAGCAGCAGCAATTAGACAGAATTAAGTAATTAAGGGCATAAAATGCAAGAACGTGGAACATAAAATTAGCCTTTATGCGGATGATGTGCTACTTTTTCTCCAAAACTCACAAACCAATATCTCTGGGGTGATTGAATTGATAAACTCTTTTGCAAGAATATCAGATTACTCAATTAACTGGTCAAAATCTACAGTCCTTCCGATTAATTGCTCCTTCCATAATTCTTCTTCTACTCCACTGCAATCGGGAAATATAAAATATTTAGGTATTAATGTTTCCCCCAAGCTTGCAGATCTAATTAAATTAAACCATATCCCACTTTTAAAGAAAGTAGAAGGTGATCTGGCTAGGTGGAAATGTCTACCCATATCACTCATGGGAAGGGTTGCTGCTATAAAAATGATGGTCTTACCAAAAATAAATTATTTATTCTCAATGATCCCAACTAAACCGCCACAAGATTGGTTCAGATCTCTAGATTCATATATGTCCAAATTCCTTTGGAAAAATAAGCCCCCACGTATAAGCTTAAAAACACTACAAAAGACCAAGGATAAAGGAGGATTAGAACTACCTAACTTTCAGCACTACTTCTTAGCCAACAGGCTTCAGTTTATCTCAGGATGGCTAAAACATACCCTCATAGATGAACCTTGGCTAGATGTAGAACAAGCACTTTGCAATAATCTAGAGATTTCAGATCTACCATTTATCAGCTCAAACATCCAACGACATGAATGCTTCAAAAGCGTCAACATTAGCTCCTCTCTGACAGCATGGTGGGAGTTTCTGAAGTTGACAGAGTCTTCATTAATCCCATGCAAACGTACACCTATCTGGAACAACCCTGACATATTACAAAACAATAATATGATAAACTTCTCAGATTGGAGTGGTAAAGGAATCAAATATTTAGAACGTATATTAGATGGAACAGAATTTATTCCATTTGACAGACTAGTTACACAATATGGGATCAACAAGAAAAGATTTTTAGAATATCAACAAATTAAATCCATAGTAAAACAGAAATTTAAACCGGGTCAAGTTGAACTACAAACACCACCAAGTGTGGTTCAATTTCTTACTCTTAAAACCCCCAAATTACTATCCAAAATATACAGAATGCTTTCTAAAACAGATGAATCAATATCACTTACTATTGCAAAATGGGAAGCGGATTTATCAGTTAACTTAGACCAAAACTTCTGGTCTCAGATTTGCTTAAAAACCTTTCATCTAATTAGAAATCCCAGTCTTCAATTAATTCAATACAAAATACTACATAGAGTGCACTATACAGGCCATCGGATGTTCAAGATGGGCTTTACGTCTACAAACAACTGCTCACACTGCCAAACCAACTCACCGGACAATTATATCCACGCTCTTTGGTTCTGTCCACCAGTTCAGAAGTTTTGGCGCGAGATATGTGAAGACTTATCAAAGTGTCTGAAATGTAACATTCCAACTTCCCCTTTAGTGTGTTTGTTGGGCAGCTTAGATAATGTCACTTCAGAAAAGAATATAGCCCATATGGTTTTCACTGCCCTATGCATAGCCAAGAAAACAGTCCTCATGAACTGGAAAAATAAAAATAATCTTAATTCTAACCAATATAGAAATTATCTATTAGATTACATTAGTCTTGATACCTGCCACCACATCAGATCAATTGCTCTGGGCTCCTTTGATCAGCTCCATAACCTAGTGGGGGTGGGGGGTCATAGTTTGGTCCCGCCTTCACTGTTGTGATTGGTGTGGGGGTAGGGACAGGCTTAGGGCGCCGGGGGGTTCCCCAGGAGCATCTTCCTTGGGGGGCGCAACCCGGGGTAGCGGTCATTGCCAATTAAGGGCTCTGTTGGCTCTTAGGTGACGGTTTCCTCGTGGCTGCGTGCAGCGGGGCTAGGGGAGGGTCTGTGCTGACGGACGTGGGTTACTGACCTGGTAGCCTGGCTGCCCCTGGGTGGGTCCGGGATGGGCGTGAGGTTCTGGGGGCGCTCCGTCTCTCGGCTGGGGCCCTGGCCGGGCCTTGGAGGCTTGGGTCCTGGTTGGTGTGTTGCCGGGGTTGTGGGCGGGTGGGTGTATGGGGGCCCGGCCCTGGCGCAGGGTGCCACCAGTGCATCGAGCCACCTGGGGGGCTCTTCAACTGGTGGGGGGGGTTGTCACATCTTGCAGGAGCTTTCCTCTCTTCAGGAATTCTCTTTGCAGGAGGGGGAGATACAGGAGAGGTGGAGGAAGATCTCAGCCTGGGCGTCTATTGTCTTGTGTAGTCTGGAAGATGAGTGGATGATGGGGTGGGTGCAGTTTTCTCTGTGGTGGGGTCGGGTGGGCTGTCCAGGGCTCTGAGGGGCCGGGCGGCGCTGCTGCCTGGGCCCCGGTCCGGATGGGCCTGGGCCCCCTTTCCCTGGTGGGTTGCGGAGCATGGGGGTGCCTACTGGGGTCAGCGGGGGAGCTGGCCCCAGGGAGGGGTCACTTGCCCCTCCCTTCCTTCCCTCCCCATCTCCAGCTGCCTCCCTCTTCCCGCTCCACCACAATCACCCACACATGCAGGGCCTTGGGGTAGGGGTGTGTCACCAGGGTGCAGAGGAGGCATCCCCCCCCTCTGTCCCCTTCTGGCTGCCTGTGCCTCAATTTTATCTCACAACTTAGACATTCACATTACTCACACTCTCATAACACATACATATAGGATGTTGGGGGTGGGCACGCTACACGGAATCCAAATTACCATCAGGGTGTACACCTCACCCCTGGCGTCGTTGCCCACCTCTCAATTTTAAATACACGTAGACATTGAGGGCTAGCAGGAGGGGCTATGCGCTTACCTGCTGCTCTGGCAGGTAGCTCCATGTAGGGCTGCTCAATTAATCGAATTTTAATCACGATTACGATCTGGGCTTTCAACGATCATTAAAAATGACTGAGCCGATTATTAGCCCCTCCCTCGTGCTTTACTCTCGCGCTGCTCCGTGTGGCAAATCGAGCGCACCTCTCTGCATTTCGAACACGTATCACAACAATTAAGAGCAGCGGTCCCCAACCTTTTTTGCGCCACGGACCGGTTTATGCCCGACAATATTTTCATGGACCGGCCTTTAAGGTGTCGCGGATAAATACAACAAAATAAAACCAGTACCGGTACCGAAAAAAAGAAAATTTATTCATAACACATGTGAAAAGACCAAGGAAAACCGAGTAAACGATAAAAACGATAACAAAATAACGCTGAAAACCGATAAAAACCCTGAAAACTATACATTTCACACCTGAGCCTCAACTCTCGCGGCCGGTACCAAACGACTCATGGACCGGTACCGGTCCGAGGCCCAGGGGTTGGGGACCGCTGATTAAGAGGACCCGAGGGAAGCTCGGAAAGCTAAGGAGAAGTTATTTGGAGAGGAGAGTGACTGCTGTTGGTTGAAAAGAGAGGTAAAAAAAACTTCAGTGGTGTGGAAACATGGGTTCGCAGAGTCAGACGTGAATCAAGTAGACATAGTGTGTAAACTTTGCTACAGTGTCGTAACTGCACCACAGAGCAACACTGCAAAGTTCACTAAACATAGATGTTTACATTTTTCATTTATTTTTTATATTGCAAACATTTGCACTGTTATCAGTATTTGCACACTATTTTATATTATTTTTTTGACAATCTTTAAAGTCATTATTCAATACATTGTTATTGTTAAATAAATATCGTCAAATAATCGAGATCTCAATTTCAGTGAAAATAATCGTGATTATCATTTTTGCCATAATCGAGCAGCCCTAGCTCCATGCCTTCCTGGGTTTTAAATGCACCTTAGAACACACATACATCAACACTACATATGAGCGGGTGGAGGGAGGTTTGGAGTCTTCTCACACCCCCGTTCTCTGCGGCCTGCTGGAGCGGGGGGGCTAGGAGGAGGAGTTGGCCGTCCGACTGGGGTCTGGAATGTGGGGCCTCCCTGCTGCTGCGGAGTCGGGGCGGTCTGCTTCTCTCCACCGCAGGGAAAAGGGTAACACCACCTGGGTCTGGGTGCAGTTTCCCCCTCTAGGGGCAAGGGTACCTAGACCCGGTTCTTAGGGTACGCTTGGGGAGTGTGACTGTGTGTACAGCGTCTCTTTATGTCTGTCTCCACGTTGGTTGAGTGTGGAGTAATTGCATATGAGAGCATGAGGGTGGGAATGGATGTTTGTATCTGTGTGTGCCTGTATGTCTGTGTCTATATGTCAGGTTGGGTATCAGACGCCACCTCTCTGGGGACATCTCAGGTCCTCCAAGGTTTGGAGGCCTATCCCCCTCCACCACTTCCCCTGCTGGTGGCGGACGCCCTCAGACATCGGTGCGTTGGTGGTTCTTTGTGTCCGGGGGTGGGCGCCCAGGTACACACCGGCTCACTCCTTGGCGGCTGCTTATCGGGGCCTGGAGCCTGGGGCTCGCTCGGGCCACTTCGGAGGTGGGGTGCCCTCGGCCTCTCGGCCCGGGGCTCGGTCACTCAGGCACGGCTGGCTGCCGGCGGAGCTCACGGGCACGTCACTGCAACCCCCCCTGGCTTCTGCTCCGCGGCTGCTGATTGACCCCTCATCTGGGACTCTCCTCAGCTCTTTCTGGGATAGTGGCGCGGCTGCCCCTCTGTTGGTCTTCCTTGGTCTCTTGTGTTCTGGGGGCCTCTGGATGTCTGGAGTTTTGATCTCCTCCACACCTGCTTCATGCCCTGGAGGACGGGGCAGTGGCCCCCCACACCCTCTAGCAGATCATTACATGAAGGAACCTTTTAAAAAATCAAGCGCGTCCATGCTCACAGGTGTACACACGGGTGATCACACACACAAACTACACCCTTTTTGGCTCCTACCTCAAAGCACACTGTGCACTGTCAATCTTACGTGCTGCACAATAATGTTTAACATTTAGTATTTACTGCCATATTCCCATATATCATTGTGATGTTGTTTATTCTGTTACTCTTGTTTTCTTCTGCTTGTTTTCTTTTTTCTTTCTCAACAGGTGATCCAGGTGGTCAATATGTATTTTTTGTCTGCTTATTCTGTTGGTTTTTGTTTTTTGCCCTTTTTCCCCGTCCCTCTTCCCAGCTGTTTTTCTTTCCCTCCTTCCTTCTCCCCTTTCTTTCCCCCGGTAAAGTCTGTCCCACATACAACAAGTGAAAATAAAATAAACAATTAAAGGTGAATCAAATAGACCATTACGGCAAGGCCGGGATGGTCCATTTGGTAAAGTAAATCCGTTGGGCATCTTTCTTCGCCTTTAGACAATAATTCTAATGGCAAAAGATCCAAACGGGACAGGCAATAAAAAAAAAGAAAAAAAGAAAAGAATCCATACAAAGTGCACCACAACCACAAACTAAGATGATGAGTTTTCTCGGGTTATGCACCTTCTGCAGGGCGTGGATTCCAGAATATGCAGCATGCGTGCAACCACTGCAAAACCAAATCTATGGAAAAGATCTTGCTTTAAAAGATAAAATACAGTGGACACCAGAAGCAGAAGGAGCATTTACTAAATTAAAAATCATGCTCCAAACTAACGTTGTGCTTGCATTACCAGATTATGACAAACCATTCTACCTAAACGTAGACGGAACACAGGGACACATGAAAGCATTACTGACACAATCATTTGGAGAAAAACAAAGGCCACCGGCATTCTATTCAAGCAAACTCGATTCAGTGGCCTCAGGAATGCCCACCTGTGTACAAGCATGTGCAGCAGCTGCAGAGGCAGTGCAAAAATCTGCTGACATAGTTTTAGGACACACTCTGACTGTTAGAGTACCACATGCAGTAACTTCTATACTGCTACAAGCACATTTTGCCTTTCTTAACACACGCGAGACAACTCTCCTATGTTGGCATACTGCTTTCACAGTCCCACATCAACATAGTGAGATGTGGACCTTTAAATCCTAGCACATTGTTGCCAACACCCATTGAGGGAAAAGCACATTGCTGCGTGGACAAATTAGAAGAGGAAACAAAACCACATGCTGACATTTACAGTACACCGCAAGAAGGTTTCACTGACATCTTTGTTGATGGTTCAGCATCAAAAAATGCACTAGGGCGTAATTGTGTAGGATATGCAGTAACCACAACAGACACTATAGTGGAAGCAAGAGCTTTGCCACACACACATTCATCTCAGAGTGCAGAACTGACTGCAGTAATCAGAGCATGTGAAATACATGAAGGACAGGACATTAACATCCACACAGACAGCCAGTATGTATTTGCAGCAGTTCACCACTTTGAAAAATATGGGATAACAGAGGAATGGTGACCCCCTTTGGAAACCCAGTTGAGCATGCAGATCTACTGAAGCAACTGTTAAAAACAGTACAACTGCCGCGACATTTAGCAATTTGCAAATGTTCAGCACATCAAAAGGTCATTATGCAGTATTCTATCATATGTAAACTTATATCATTAAAAGCTTATACTGACTACTAAGTACAATTTTCCATTGACACGCTCCGACCAGAAACTGTGGATGACTGCAGAGGTGCCTGATGCTCAGAATGACGTGATGGTGAGGAAGATCACCCCTCCTCACAAAGATCAGGTTCTGTGTCTGACCTCGACTGATCTGAGAAAACCTCTTCACAGAGTTAACCCACAGTAAGTCGAACAAACATCCCTGGGAGAGTGCTCAAAGAATGTGCAGACCATCACAGCCACCATCAACTAAAGCACCATCCTGTGCTAAAGAAATCCGCAGTGTCCTGCCTCAACGACTACCATACCGTTGCAATCACACACATCATGACGAAGTGCTTCGAGAGGCTCATCATGAGGCACATTAAGACCCTGGTGCCACCCACAATGGATACCCACTGCAGTTCGCCTATCGCCCAAACTGGTCAACAGAATATGACATCGCCACCACCCTACTCACCCATCTGGACAATAAGGACACATATGTACAAATGCTGTTCATAGATGTTAGTTCCACATTCAATACAACCATTCCTCAGCACCTGATTGAAAAAACTGGGCCTGAACACCTCCCTCTGCAACTGGATCCTGGACTTTCTGATGCAGAGACCTCAGACAGTGTAGATTGGTAACACCATCTCTAACACAACAACACTGAGCACTGGAGCCCTTCAGAGCTGTGTGCTATCCCCACTGCTGTTCACTCTGCTTACTCACGACTTTGCCTCTCCTGGTCCCCCAACACCAGCTCCATAACTAAGAAAGCTCAACAGCATCTCTATTTCCCGTGAAAGCTGAGAAAAGCCCATCTCCCACCATCCATTCTCAGCACCTTCTACAGAGGGACTAACGAGAGCATCCTGAGCAGCTGCGTCACTGTGTGGTACAGTAACTGCACCGTATCGGATTGCAAGACCCTACAGGGGAGAGTGCGAACAGCTGCGAAGATCATTATAGCCTTTCTTCCCTCCATCACAGACACTTATTGCACCCGCAAAGCCACCAGCATTGTGGCAGAACCCACACACCCCTCACACACACTCTTCACCCTGCTGCCTTCTGGCAAGAGGTAGCTCTAGGTGACAACAGAAAGACCAATAAACCAAGTAAAATTGATGAACACATTTCATAGGGTGTTTTTAGATTTTACATAAAAACACTTCATGTTTGGTAGCTTCAGTTTTAACATCAATTATCCAATATATCCACCTTCCCTAGACTTGTAGTCAAGACCGCCTAAACCAAGACAATACCAAGACCAAAGGGTATCGAGACCAAGACCAAGACAGACCGAGTCAAGACCAAGACAAAGTTGAGACGAGACCAAGACCGAGACAAAAAAAGTCTTTAAACTGCAGCCAGATGCTCCTTCGTTTATGGGTGTCAGGCATATTTATGTGTTTTTGCAATGCACTTGCACAGCCCTCCTCACCGCTGTTTACTGTCTCACTCACTTACTGAGAGGACAGACGCATGCTCCACTTGACTGTCGCATCTCTAACCCTCTCTGTTTCTTACATAATGATATTATCCTATATCCTCGCATGTGATTGGCCACAATATGGAGGGATTGGAGCATAGCTGATCCACTGTGTGAGAGCTGAGCAGCGAAAGGAAATTAAGTGAGGAGCCGGCTCTCGCTCAATGGGAGTCGACTCTTCTGATTCACTACAAAGCACTTGTTACGACAAAAGCCGCAACACAAAAAAGGAGATGAATACCAGAGTGTTAGTGAGAAGAGGTTTTATCTTAAAAGGGAATAGCAGGTTGGCTAAAATGGCTTGTGCCACCAAGGCAAAGACAAGTGAGCTCCCCGAAAGCCTGCCTCAAGTATGCTTATCCACACCTGACTATGTGTGGCCAATTAGCACCAGCTGAACATACTGAGGAAATTAGGGCTGCAGAGGGATGTAACACCTCCTCCCTCAAAAGCGTCCCTCTAGGACCCCTAAATTTATTAAAAGCCCCTCTGAAGCTTCAGGTCCTTGACCCACAAACCTGAAATAAAAGTAAAAGCTAACAGAAGCACAGTGTTCACATTATAGTTGGCATCTTTAAGCATGGATGCCCCTGCATGAGGGTTTGAAGTTGCCACACTGAACACACACAAAAAGTAACATGTGACCAACACAAAGGAGTACAACAGTCACAAACTCAAAATGATTACTTGACCTGCTACAACACAAAACCAAAAGTAGCAACAAATGACCACAACCAAGTGATCTGTTGTCTCCATCACACAAATGGTCACATACAAGTGGCCCTATACCACAACAAGTTACTTTAAACTCCAAAGTTCAGTAAAGCAAGCATACTAGTGACCAACCACAAAATGGAGAGCTATGGCCACACAATGATCACATCAAGGGTGGCTCAGCACCCCTCAGTGTTATTACCATCACCTGACCAACAACACTCACAAGTGATCCAACAAAAGTAGCCACATTCCCCACAACACTAAAGGTCACAGCACAAAACACTTACCACACGAGGATCTCATTAGCATCCATCAACACTGACATAGTAGATGAACACACGGTGTACACACTATGCCAACTTAAAAACAGCCTACCTGCCTCAGCTGCAGACCATAATTAATGAATGGTCTCAAACCCCCGGCCAAGTTTGGTGCCACTGATTTACTATGAGCAACTCCCAACCTAAAATGCTAAAAACAATAAAACTTTACCCTTTCTAGTCTTCAGTGGTGTACCGGGCTCGAAGCAACTTTAAACGCGAACTCGAGAACAGGCAGCAGACAAGAGATATAGTCTCCTACCAAACTCCCCGAAAGCCTGCCTCAAGTATGCTTATCCACACCTGACTATGTGTGGCCAATTAGCACCAGCTGAACATACTGAGAAAATTAGGGGCTACAGAGGGACGTAACAGCACTCTCTAAGCACAGCTGTTAGAGCTGATGTTTTTGCGTATGACACATTATCGAACGTTACATTGTGTGTCATGGATACTGTTGACTCCAAATCTCCCAACCACTATGTCGATCTGAGACAGCAAGACTGAGACAGCAAGACAAAGACAAGACCGAGAGACCGGTCTCGATACCAAGACCGGCCTCGAGACATCCAACTCTAACCATCCCTTTTCTGTACTTCTGTTCAAGCAATCCCAGCGTTGCCTCTTTATCTTTATCATTTAGGCTCTTCATTCTCAGCTGTCCCTATGACCTACTCATTTCCAATCCTTTCTATTCTGGTCAATTCTAAAGAAAATCTTAAAATCTTCGGTACCACTTTACAATAAGACTCCCCTTATAGATGGCTAATAAATAGTTTATAGCTATGTTATTAATTAATCTGTAAATGCTTTATAAACCATCATTAATGGTTTATTATGCATTAGTTAAGGGTGAGCAAGAGAAAAACCTGACCGGTTTCCTGCCAAATAGTGAGCCAAATGTGTTTACCTATATATTTCATCTACAGTTGCTATATTAAACATTTCAGACTAAGTTACTATCTTGTAAGCACAATCAGCATTTGTAAACATATTTTTTAGCATATAATATTGTACTTCATAAATGCATTACAAGTATCCACAACTATCAATCGGAGCTTTGTTGTAAAGTGTCAAGCATAACACCATTTATTAATTAATAATAAATATTTATAAATGCCAGATGGGAGCCTTACTGTAAAGTGTAAAGCATAAACCCATTTATTAATGACTAATGAACATGTATAAATGCCAAATGGGAGCCTTATTGTAAAGTGTAAAGCATAACAACATTTATTAATGACTAATGAACATGTATAAATGCCAAATGGGAGCCTTATTGTAAAGTGTAAAGCATAACAACATTTATTAATGAATACAATACAATACAATTTTATTTATATAGCACATTTAAAAACCCGAAGGCACACCAAAGTGCTTCACAGTAAACCCATTTATTAATGACTAATAAACATCTATAAATGCCAAATGGGAGCCTTATTGTAAAGTGTAAAGCATAACACCATTTATTAATGAATAATAAACATTTATAAATGCCAAATTGGAGCCTTATTGTAAAGTGTAAAGCATAACAACATTTATTAATGAATAATAAACATTTATAAATGCCAAATGGAAGCCTTATTGTAAAGTGTAAAGCACAACACTATTTATTAATGTGTAATAGACATTTATAAATGCCAAATGGGAGCCTTATTGTAAAGTGTAAATCATAACATCATTTATTAATGACTGATAAACATTTATAAATGGCAAAAGTGAGACTTAAATGTATCACGTCACCATTTATTACACTTGGACCTAAATTACAATCAGTGCTTGAAATAACATTTAACTACTGCAAAAATGGCAATGTATTGTAAGAGTACCACATGTAACATTAAATGCGTTATTTAAAACACGAAACAGCCACCCCCTCCAAAAAAAGTTCATGCCAGACTGGTTCAGACTGGAAATATTTTTTGAGAACATACCAATAAGTTAAGTAAAGAAATGGACCCTTAACCAAGAGCATTAATTGAAAAGATAATTAATTGAAAAGAAATATTTTGTTGTATTTACTACATGCACTACATTATCATGCATTATACATACCACATATATTGGTCTTTCTTCACCACGGAAATCATTTTCATCTCATGATGACAAACAGGACATCTAAGCTTCTTTTTTAGCAGGTGCTTCTTCTGCAGCCATTTAATGAGCCTTAGTGCCTTATATTTAGTTTGTTTTCCTTCTATTCTGGCACGCAATCTCATTCCCAAAGACATTCTGGTGGAAAAAAGGAGTAATTTATTTTATTATCACCTCTAGTGCAAATCGGTTCAGAGTTAACGAACTTCACATGCTATATAAAACAAGCCCTATAATCAAAAATAGTCCCACGCAAAAAAGAGGATTGTCTCACCTGTTATAATGTATCTCCGACTTTGTTATGTAGATCTACCCGCTGGATTCATGCTAAAAAAATATGTTCTGCCGCCAAAGGGAGGGAAAACAAATTTAATTTAAACGCAGAGGAGCTTACACAAACATCCAATCACAGTTAACTTTATTAAGGAAAGCTCCTCCTATCAGAGCGCGACAGCCAGTGGAGCGCTCTGGAAGGTCAAGTCAAAGGGGCACGAACAGACACACTGAAGGCGCTCGTTCAATGGAGCAGAAGATAAAAATTTGTGTGCATCTGCGACTTACACAGTTAGCACACATTCGAAGAGATACAAAAAGCAGAGACTGGATGATCTAGAGTGCACTAAGCCAAAGACGTCAGCAGTTAGACATGACGGTGAGTATAATGCTAGCTAGCTAGCTACCGAGCCATTTGGCTGCTAGCTACAGTGGCTAACTAACATCACATAACATGTGAATAGCTCTATTACTATTGGTTATTCCAAACGATTGATATCACTTAGTTGCGTATTTTTTTTTTTCTTTTTTATTCATATTTTGGATGGACAGAAACATTAACAAAAATACAACAGGAATAATCATACTGTCAGTTCTCTGTCCATTTCTTAGAAACAACCAACCAATGAGGGCTAACAATAACTAAAGAAAACCGACAGACAGACAAACAAACAAACAAACAAAAAAAAAAAAAAAAAAAACCACCAGGAGAGACAAAATGAGAAACCGCCTCCTGGGAAACATCAGCAAAAACAAAAGCAAAGGGGGCAAAACACCTGGGTGCCTAAAAACAAAACCTAACCTTGACCACTGATAACATTAGACAGTTTCTTCCCTCTACTGGCTTTCAAAGTAAAAGAACAACAACAAAAATACCAACGACACATGAAAAACACCCCCCCCCCAAAAAAAAGAACACTTATCACAATATCTAAGAGACATTGTCGATGTATAACAAAAAAGGACCCCAGACCTGCTCAAAAATATCTTCTCTCCCCTTAATTCTGTACATAACCCGTTCATATAATGCCATCTTAGACATTTGTTCAGTCCATTCCCTTAGAGAACAGGGGCTGGATGACTTCCAGTGCCTCAGTATTATCCTGCATCCTGTTATGAAAGCCAGACGCATCCACAGTCTCTGTTTTTTTGAAAGGATACTATTGTCAGGTAACAGGCCCAAGACACACACAGCTGGAGACTTAGAAAGATTAAGTTTAAAAATATCATTCACCAAGTTAATGATCCCGTCCCACAAAAAATCGTTTTTCCGACATGTGTACAACATATGAACTAGAGTCCCGGCTTCCTCCTGACATTTCCAACAGGTGTCATTATCCACAAGCTTCAGCCTGACTAATTTACTGGGAGTCCAGTAATTTCTGTGAAGCAACTTGTACTGGATAAGTTGAGACTGTGTTTCAGGTGAGCAAGCAAACCATGATGAAACAAGCTTCTTCCAGCTGTCCTCTAAAATCTGGATGCCCAAATCCTTCTCCCAACACTGCCTCAGCCCCCCCAAATTGGGAGAGTGCGCCTCTCTGAAGATCCCGTAAAATTTGGATGCCCTGATTCTGTTAATGCCAGGAACAGCAAACATCTCCTGAATACTAGATGGAGGGTCTGGGTTATTATTCAAAATAGTTTTAATACAGTGTCTAATTTGAAAGAACCTCCAAATTTCCCTTGGATCCAGATTAAATTCTCGTCTGATTTCTGCAAACGATTTCATGCCAGTCTGCCCAAATAAATCCCCCACCTGATTGATACCTACCCTAGCCCAAGCCTCCCACCTGACCGGTTTCTTACCAATTAATATTTTCTTATTATACCAGATAGAGGCTCTAGAGGTAAGATAAGGGCTAATGTTAATATATTGGTGAGCTCTAAACCAGGTCTCTTGCATGAAAACCAATACTGGATCTTTAAACGGTACTGGTCTTCCCCTCTGAGTGAGGAAGGCCTCTAAAGACGAGGGAGCCACGAGACTTTCCTCAATCGCAACCCATGATGGCTTCTCCGTAAGGGAATTATGTATCTTAACTAACTGAGAGAGGGAGAAAGCATAGTGATACCAGACCATCTTAGACAATGCCAACCCGCCACTATCTTTAGCTGCATATAGTTTGGATCGATTAAAAGATGGCTTTTTGCCTGCCCACACAAAACCCTCCACACATGTATTATAAAGCTTTAGCAAATTATGTGGGACTGCTATCGGTAACATATGAAGGAAGTACTGAAGTTTAGGGGCAATAATCATCTTCACCAAGTTAATTCTACCCAAAAGGGACAGATTTATTTTAACCCAATTCTGCAATAACGGATGAATGTTTTGAATCACTGGGGAGATATTTACTTGCATTATGTTGCCTAAACCAGGGGTCAGTTTAATCCCCAAGTAAGTCAAACCCTCGGGCATCCACTTGAACTGCCATGAGCTCCTCATAACTGGAGGACACAATTTAGAAATGGGCATAACTTCCGATTTAGACCAATTTATAGTGTAACCAGAGATTACAGAAAAGGAATCAATAATTGAGGAAATTGCAGGAACGGCCTGTTCTGGGTTACTTGAGATCAGTAAAATGTCATCTGCATACAAAAAAGTTTTATGTTCTTCTTGACCCATATCCACCCCTCTAATTTGCTTACATTCACGTAATGCAATAGCCAAAGGCTCCAAAAACAGGGCGAAAATGAGAGGTGATAAGGGTGAACCTTGTCTAGTACCCCGATTTAACGAAAAGGAGGGTGACATTATCCCATTGGTAGTAACTGTAGCCATTGGATCTGTATATATCACCTGAATCCACTGCCTAAAAATAGGACCAAAACCAAATCTCTTCAACGTATAAAACAGAAAGGGATACTCAACTTTTTATCGAAGGCCTTCTCTGCATCTAAAGAGAACGCAACGACAGGATCTAAATTATTTCTGGTCTTCCAGAATATGTGCAATAACCTACGTAAATTATCTGCAGAACTTCTGTTTTTCACAAAACCAACTTGATCCCTATGCACCAAACAAGGAAGAGCCTTCTCAAGCCTAAAAGCTAATATCTTGGAAATAACCTTTTCATCCACATTAATTAATGAAATTGGGCGGTAATTCCCACAATGCTGTGGGTCTTTCCCTTTTTTATGTAATAACGTGATCACTGCCGATCGCATACTAAATGGTAGTCTCCCTCTTTTAAACGCATCTTGATAAACCGACAATAGTCTTGGAGCTAATTCATCCACGAACACCTTATAAAAGTCTGATGGAAATCCATCGTTGCCTGGAGATTTGCCCAATCCAAGACTGCCAATTGCCTGCTTAACTTCAATTAGTGTGATCTTACCTTCTAATACAGTTCTTTGGTCTTCGGACAGGCTGGGAGTTTTAATAGAAGAAAAGAAATCTGACAGCCTCTGTTCCTCCACCAATCCATTGGAGGTGTAAAGCTCCTTATAGAATTTAGTAAAAGCATCATTAATTTCTTTTTTACTGGTGGTCAACTTATTATTATTACTAGGAACAAAAACAGATGGTATAAGGTTGCTAGATTTTATCTGCTTAACCCTATGTGCCAACATTTTACCTGTTCTCTCCCCTTGTTCAAAATACTTTAGATTTAGACAAAACATTGCATATTCCGCTTTTTTCTCCAATATGCTATTCATCTCAAATTTAAATTTAATTAATTTGTTCCATAATTCCCTCTCTGGGTGCAGCATGTGTTGTTTTTCAAGCTCCTTGATATCCTGTTCCAGCTTCATCAGCTTATCCCTCTCAGCTTTTTTAATCAGGGAGCAATACTGGATAAGGTGCCCTCTCAAGTAGGCCTTAAAAGCATCCCAAGTCATTCCAACATCGTCAATAGAGCCCTCATTGTGCAACCAAAACTCCTTTATCATTTCCCTTATACATTCACAGTGACCCTTATTTTTCCATAATGAGTTATTCAGACGCCACCTCGGTGACGGTTTAATATCATTACCAGAAAGAACAAGGTCAATGGGAGCATGATCCGTTACAGCAATATTAGCAACAGAGGACCCAATAGTTTGACTCACCAGAGAACGAGACACCAAGAAATAGTCTATCCTGGAGTACGTTGAGTGAGGATGCGAAAAAAAAGTATAGTCTCTTTCTTGAGGATGAAGAAGTCTCCATATATCTACCAGGCTCAGTTCCTCTGACATCACGTCCACCGCAGCATTTACTGGGTCCTTACTTAGTCCAGTACGGGAGGATTTATCCAAAAATACATCCCTGACCCGGTTAAAATCTCCCCCAATTATAATATTTGTATTACCTATAGTCCGCACAATGTTACAGACTTCATGAAAAAATTGTGGCTGAGGAGAATTGGGAGCATATATGCTGACCAATGTCACTTTCCGCCCCTGTAAACATGCATCCAAAACCACCCATCTACCTTCCTGATCTGTATAATACTTAACCCTTTAGAGCCGAGCGTAGCGCCCCCGCTACAATTTGCGTATCTATTTTTAAATCCCTGTATCACTGCAACCACGTAAGCTAGCGCAATAATTTTTTTTGCATATGAAACCGGAGAAGTTGTACTTACATCTTATGCCATCAGCTTGTCCTAGGTCACGGTTTTCTTCCACATATAGCTTTGCAAAAACTGCATAAAAAGCGCTTGCAGCAACAAAAACATAATATTCCAGAAACACGCTTTGCCGATCCGATCAGCTGTTCATAACACTTCCTACTTGGAATAGACGTCAGCGCGAACTTTCGCATGTCCGCCATTACCTGCCCGAAACCGGAAGTGACGTCATTTTCGCGGAAATGTAGTTTTTTTTTACTGTCAGGGCCTCAGAGCCTATACTGGTGTTTTTAAAAGTTATCTTTGACTTTATGACTTTCTGTGTCGTTTCTGGGATGCTTAGAACTCTAATTGCACTGCTGGAAATAGTTTATTTTGATGCATATGCTGCTTTTTTGCAAATATGCACTATAATATTTATTTTCGTTTTTCCTGCAGTATATAAAAATTGGTGTATTTCAAAAGTAAAACTATGAAGACACTTCAAATAAATTTCCTGTGGTGGGAAACTAGTTTGTGCAACTTTTTTGTATTTACAGTTTTGAGGGATAAGCCTCTTAAATTTCTCTAACTAGAAATATATGTTAAAAAAACAAAAACAATTTTCAATTTTTTTGTAGTTTATTGCACTTTTTTGCAATTTATGTAATTACTATGCACTTAATGCATACATATTATTAAAATTTGGGCTGTAATGGTTGTATTGATGTATATCATCTTGAAATGCTCCCAAAATTGGCACTACAGCATGTAAAAATATAATATAAGCTCTGGCGGACTTGGTTCTATGGTAGGTCTTAAAGGGTTAAAAACCTGAACATCCAAGTTTCTTCTGATCAATATGACCACCCCTCTTTTTCTAGCAGAAAATGCACTAAAATAGACTTGAGCCACCCAATCTCTTTTAAGCTTTAATGATTCCACCTCATTGAGATGGGTCTCCTGAATCAGGGCTATGTCTGTCTTTTTCTGCTTCAAGTATGTGAGGATTTTCTTCCTTTTAATAACATTATGACACCCCGCTATATTCCACAACACTATTTTACATAACTCCATAACACCAGACAAGCCAGATTATTATACAGATTTATCCAGAAGAAAATCCCATTTACCCATACAACAAATCTTAGAGCCAGTTACATAAAACAACCCAGTGGTCCAAAAAAATAGGTCTGTACAGGACAATTGGCACCATAACATCGAAACAAACAGCAAAACAAAACACCGTTAAAAAAAAAAAAAAAAAAAAAAAAAAAGAGAGAGAAAAAAAAATCATGAAACCGTTGGTCCGTAGCACTCAAAAATCCCATAATGGCACCCCTCCTCACGCCCCCCCCCCAAAAAAAAATCTCAACCAAAAGGTGAAAGGGTGTAACGAAACCCCGATCCAAGAATAAACCACAGAAGTAAACTGAACCTTAGCTTAGAAATCCTCTTAATCTACATCACTCGGAGTGTTAATCGAATCCAGGCCGCTCAGAAAGTGCTTAGCCTCTGCTGGGTTGGAAAACTGATGGTGCTGGTTATCCACTGAAAAAGTCATAACAGCAGGAAAGCGAAGGGAATAGCCAATATTGCGCTGTTGCAGCAGACGACTCACCTCGTCAAACTTCCTGCGTTTTTCTTGTATCTCCTGCGCATAATCCTGGAAAAAACGGACTCTCATGCCTTTCCAAATGATCTGCTTCTTTTTTCTGGCAGCCGCCAGTACGGACATCTTGGCTTTATCCCGTAGGAAGCGAACGATGATGTCTCGATCTGGAATCCGCAGCTGGCATCGGAGGTGCTGGCCCCACCCGATGAATTCTGTCTATTTCGTAGTAATCTCCCATCTCAATGTCCAAAGCCTCGGACAACAGATTCTTCACGCAATCCTCAAGATTACGGCCTTCGGTTCCTTCTTTAATACCCGATATTCTAATATTCTGGCGCCGTGAACAACCCTCGAGCGCCGTTACTTTTTCCTGCAGCCGCTGGTTCTGTATCTTCAAGTTCTTACTTATTGAGCTAGCTTTAGCCTCTTCGTCCTCCAAACGGGAGATTCTTGTCTCTGTTTCGTCCACCCTCACACCTAAGCTATTCACAGCTTCCTTGAGAGACTCAATTCCACCTTTCACCGCCGTCATGTCTTGCGCTACCTGCTCAAGCAGAGATCTTATAGAAGTCAGCTCAGCCGCTACACCATCTTGGGAAGAGCACCTAGCATCCGCTCCATCAGGTGCCTCCGCCATAGTAGTTAGCGAAGTAGCCTGAGTGTTGTGTGTTTTCCGGCATAGTCGGGTGGTTGCGTGTTAAGTAGTAACTCTTCTGACTCCTTCCACAGAATTTGCCTGGGCAAACCCAGAATAAGACAAATGACCGGCTCTAACTTATTTTTAACGAGGTTTAGGGGGAGTGGAGTGCGCAGCTCCAACCTATGCTGCCATCTTGGGCGGGCGTACCACGTGACTCTCTTTAGTTGCATATTTTTAGTTTTGTTTATGTGCATCATTAAATTTATATTAAACACCTCGGTAAGGCAGTACACATAAGAATCATTTGCCTTGTTTTAGAAACGTCTGAACCACCATAGGTGTATATAACATAATTTTTACAAAGTGGCTTTTTATAAATTCAAGTTGTAACAGTTTTTAATCAATATTTTATTTTAGTTTCCCAAGTTTAGATTATAAATTATTTTAGTATTGTAATTTAATAATTGTTTGTTCTTTAGATTCTTCTTCTAATCCTGCCCCTACTGCAACTGCCCTTCTTAACAAGGAGCGAGAGAAACTGACTTTTCTTAAGGAGAAACTGGAGTGGCAAAAGAAGAGAATTGAAGAACTGGAAGGAGAAAGAGATTTTCTCCGAAGTCAGCTATCATCCCTTACAAGTATGAAATAGTGATGGGATTTCCGGCTCTTTTTAGAGAACTGGCTCTTTCGGTTCGGCTCACTAAAAAGAGCCGGCTCTTTCGGCTCCGAACCGGCTCTTCAGGTTGTTTTGTTGCTTTAATTAATTTATTATTAACAATAATATAAAATTATGCACAAAAGGAATTACTAATGTAAAAAAAAGTGGTAAAAATGTAAAATGTAAAAAAATATGCGGTGGCCCCTAGAGAGAAAACACGTACAAACTCCAAAGCACGTCTAGCATGAACTGAACTTCCAAAATAGAGCTACCTAGATCACTTAAATTACACAATTGAAAGCATATGTGTGTTGTTTGTGTATTTATACACAAGCACTCATATATAATCAAATAATTTTAAAAAAATGTTCATTTACCTGCTACTACCACACACCAAATCCGGTCGTTGGTACTTGCTGGCTTGTGTAGCCACTAGGTAACAAAAGCTCAACACTGCGCCTAGCATCCTGGAGCACTTCTGTTGTCTTTTGTACGTGTTTTGGAGTTTTTACGTGCTTCTGAGTTTTTACGTGTTTTAGAGTTTGTACGTGCTTCAGGGTTTGTACTTGCTTCGGAGTTTGTATGTGTTTTGGAGTTTTTACGTGTTTTGGAGTTTGTACGTGCTTCAGGGTTTGTACGTGCCTCAGAGTTTGTACGTGTTTTGGAGTTTTTACGTGCTATGGAGTTTTTACGTGTTTTACAGTTTGTACGTGCTTCGGGGTTTGTACGTGCTATGGAGTTTTTACGTGTTTTGGAGTTTTTACGTGCTTTGTCTCTAGGGGTCACCGTAAATATACTTTTATTTATTCACTCCACATAAAATGTAATAAATAAATCATATAATACAAAAACCAACTAGTCACAGTTCAACTATTTAAATTTTCAGCTTTTTCCTTTTACAAATTTAAACACTGCAAACCACAACACAATTAAATATAAATTAAATATAAATTAAAAAATGAAAACAAAAAGAACATGCATATTCTCTGTCATATGGGCCTGCATGAATAAACTTTCTGAATCCTTTATCATCTGCAACTGAAAATAGTTGTGGATGATTACTATACCTTTCTAAAAAAAAGGGCGAGAAAGAGGGTGAGAGAAAGAAAAAAAAAAACCCCACGGCTCGCGATAAGGAGCCGGCTCGCGTCGTTCACTTCAAAGATCCGGCTCTAAGAGCCATTTCGTTCGCGAACGACCCATCACTAGTATGAAACTAGACTTGTTCCATGAGCATTGTTTTTATTTTACAGTCTTCAAATAAACATTCGACAATGTATCAATCCCAGTGAAGTTCCCTTATTGTCATTGTGTTGATTAAAATATTTTAGTCAGTTAACTTTAAGTGTTGTGCTAGTTCATTCCTAAAGAGATCTGGTTCCAAATTCAGTTCAGCCAGGTCTAACTTGATTGATTCATTTTCATAGTTCATAAGATCATAACTTCATATGTATATGTGTGTATATATATATATATACACTTTATTCACATGATGATTTTCTTTTAACAAAATTCTCATTCTCTTTAAGCACATAAGCTTACTAAATCATCAATTGTGTAAGGGACTTCAAAGTAGCAGCTACTCTGCACATCTTTGTCACTCAGTGTAATCTAAGTGGTGTAAAATATCTTGTTTCTAAAACCAGCCATTTTGTTGTTTGCATCCTGCAGAGCAACCTAAAGACGAACCATTCAATGATCCATTTTCCTCGAAGGCTTCTGAAAACTCAGATTCATCTTCCGCATTTTCATCTGTATCGTCTGTGTGGTCATCCTCATCTTCATCCCCAAAGAAGTGAAAGCGCAAATACAAGAAAAAGCATTCAAGAGCCAAGAAACCCAAGAAGGAGCAGAAGAAGCTCTGGCAGCGTGGTGAGCAAAAGATTTTGGAAGAGAAGTTTTTAACAGAAGAGAATACTATAAATGTGACATAAAAGATATAATATATATATATATATTAGTATGCTTTGAGCATTTGCTTTTCTAATTATTTGCTTTGTTTTTTCAGTTCAAACGCCAAATGACATTGTGCAGCGATACAAATCCCTCCTCAAGACATTTCCAAAGACGAAGACCATGACCAAAGCTTTTCAGAAGCATGGGCTCGACAGGAACACTGTTGTGTCCACTTCATCAGTTGGGGAGCTTGCTATTGCGGTCCCCAATGTGTACCAGGAGCTACTGTCCAACAGGCCTAGTGGAGAGACGGTACTAGCTTTTGCTAAGCGATGTGAGGCTGCAATTCAAGGCAGTGATGAAGTAAAAATCAAAATAGAAAGTATGAAGGCGGCTGGTCCAATTCGAAGAGGGAAATCTGTCTGAAACCCTAATTTGTTCTAAGTGGTTTTGTGTTTTTGAGCATATTGAACTGAAGAAAAGATGTGCAAAACCAACCATTTTTCAAAGATCTGTTCACGTATGTGTTGAGTTTCCACACAACTAAGAGATTTACCTGTTAGTTCATTTTATTGTTTTTTTTTAATGTTTTGATTTGTATAAATGTGTGTAGAGTAAATAATACAGCTGTGCAGTTTAAGTTAAGGTATAATAATTTATTATATTATAATTATTATAATTTTCCTTTGTTTTATGCCAGTGGTGAATTTAGGGATGGGATTTGTTTCCTTAATATAGTTTTAGCTATCTTTAAAAGGCTTGTATATAAGTTTAGCAATGCTAAATAACTGTTGGTGTTTTATACTTTTTATAGTAAGACCCAGTAATACTTTGCAATGTTTGTTGATCATAAATAAATGTTGACATGTTTTAAACTTTACAACAAGGCTCTCTTTTGTCATTTATAAATGTTTATTAGTCATTAATAAATGGTGCTATGCTTTACACTTTACAATAAGGCTCCCATTTGGTATTTATAAATGTTTATTAGTCATTAATAAATGGTGCAATGCTTTACACTTTACAATAAGGCTCCCATTTGGCATTTATAAATGTTTAGTAGTCATTAATAAATGGTGTTATGCTTTACACTTTACAATAAGGCTCCAATCTGGCATTTATAAATATTTATTATTCATTAATAAATGGTTTTATGCTTTACACTTTACAACAAAGCTCTGATTGGTAGTTGTGGATATTTATAATGCATTTATAAAGTTCAATTTTGTATGATAAAAAATATGTTTACAAATGCTGATTGTGCTTACAGGATAGTAACTTAGTCTGAAATGTTTAATATAGCAACTCTAGATGAAATATATAGGTAAACACATTTGGCTCACTATTTGGCAAGAAACCGGTCAGGTTTTTCTCTTGCTCACCCTTAACTAATGCATAATAAACCATTAATAATGAAAAGCCGATCAGCTGATCAATAAGCAGTTTCACGATTGAAGTAGCAGCAAGAGAGGGAGAGAGAAGAGGCTCCATATATCGGTTGTTAAGCTTAACGTAGGTACGCTTTACAAACATTCAGAGATGAACTTACACACTTGCTTTACTTCTCTCTGGGATAACTTCCTCGGAGATGAAATGCTGGATTGCTAGCGAGGCTACAAATAAACACAGCCGCTCTATCACGTGAGCACACTGCTTCGACGTGCTACGGTTACAAGCCGAGTTACGTCGTGTCGCAAGTTTTATGAGGTGCTTTTTTGATATTTAATGGATCGGATTACATTTTTTAATTTCTCGCCGATATCCGATCCAGTAATTTAGGTCAGTATCGGACCGATACCGATACTTAATATCGGATCGGTCCATCTCTATTAACTATATGCTGTAGCAAAAAGGAATGATTTAAGCCTAATCTTAAAAGAGATAGTGTCTGTCTCCCGAATCCAAACTGGAAGCTGGTTCCATAGAAGAGGGGCCTGAAAACTGAAGGCTCTCCCTCCCATTCTACTTTTAAATACTCTAGAAACAACGAGTAGGCCTGCAGTGCGAGAGCGAAGTGCTCTAATAGGGTGATATGGTACTACAAGGTCATTAAGATAAGATGGAGCCTGATTATTTAAGACCTTGTATGTGAGGAGCAAGATTTTGAATTCAATTCTGGATTTAACAGGAAGACAATGAAGGGAAGCCAAAAAAGGAGAAATATGCTCTCACTTTCTAGCCCCTGTCAGTACTCTTGCTGCAGCATTTTGGATTAAATGACTGAAAATGACTCTAAGGTTCCTCACAGTGTTACTGGAGGCCAAGGTAATGCCACCCAGAGTAAGAATCTAGTTAGATACTATATTTCTAAGTAACCACTTTCAGAAAGACATCTACTGTGATGAAGTCTACTCCCCACTGCTGTGTAATCAATTACTGTAAATTTAAATGTTATCAGGAAATGATCAGACAAGAGAGGGCTTTCTATGGCAAATGTTAAAACAAGATGTAGAGTGTGGTTAAAGTGGTGGGTGGGTTTTTTACATTTTGAGAGAGGCTAATTGAGTCTAATAGTGCTGAGCGCTGTCACTTGGTGTTCGCTCTCTTTGCGGTAGAGTATCACTTCCTGTTCCTGTTCCAACACATAGTGGTGTGTTTGAGTAGCTCATCTGCTTAGCAATTTAATTAAAACCTTTTAGATAACTTCTTTTTTCATTGTATATGTCATGGTCTGGGTGAGCCTGAGTAACTTTCCACAGCATCAGCTCTCCTCCTCTGGGTGGAGCCCTTCCTGCCCCTCCCCGTTCCTCAGCTGCAGGCAATTATTCTGGCAGTATTTAGGAGCAGCGCACACAACGAGTCTTCGCCAGATCGTCTGCTAACCTCAGTTAGTTCACAGCCTCATGTTTCTGTGTATTTCTCAGTGTGCATTACTTACCTCTCTCTTCCTGTCTCCTAGTCGGTGCCTGGACTCGTCATTCCAAACCCTGCCATCGCCTCGCTTCTGGATTCCGGTCAGCTGCTGCTTAATCCTTTTCAGACAAACTGCCTTTCTCACCTGCCTGCCTCCCTGCACACCTGTATTGGACTCAGCACTCGCCTGGACCTCGCTTCGCCTCCACCTCCAGCTAATCCCCGCCTGCGAACACGTAAGCCATCCCAGCCCTGGTCTGCCACAGTTTCCACCTGCCCCACTCCAGTCTTCAGCAGTTTAGTGACCTGACTGTTCCATGCTCGCCCTAGCCCCGCACCTCACAGACACCACGCTTTTGCACAAAGCTTAATCTTGTTTTTTGTCTTGAATGTTTAAGTTAGGAATACTTGTAAATAAAAGTTTTTGTTTTCGCAAATCACTTCGAGCTTCCGGTCTTTGGTTCTGCGCATGAGTCCATTCCACGCCACGGGCCTCTGAGCCTTGACAGTACGATCTGGCCACTCTTATGGACTCAGCAGATCCAACTCGGACCGCTATTGCTAAGCAAGGCGCCATTATGGGCAGTCACGAGCAGACCCTTGGTTATCTCTTAGCAACTGTTAGTAACCTCTCTGACGAACAGGCGAAAATGCAGTCCGTGATTCAGGCTGTTCAAGCCTCCGCTAATAAGCCCTCTCCGGGTACGTCCGTGCAGGCCTCCGCTACACCTCCGCCGCCTCAGCCTGTCGCGGTTTCTGAATCGCCACTTATGCCAGTGTTCCGCGATGCCGCCTCTCCGGAGCCAGAGCCTTTTTTCAGCAATCCGGAGGGCTGCAGCGGTTTTCTCCTCCAATGCGAGTTGGCGTTTGGCCGTTCGCCCCGCTCGTTCGTTTCGGATACTGTGCGGGTTTCCTATATTGTTGGGAAGCTCCGCGATCGTGCGCTAAAGTGGGCCGAAGCATTTTTGCTTAGACACCCGTGGCCGACTTGTCCCTATGATGTGTTTTTGAGTGACTTCAAAAAGACATTTGCTCACCCGACCTCGGTGTGCAGCTCGGCCCAGAAATTGCTGAACCTCCATCAGGGCCGGCGAAGTATAGCTGATTTTTCTGATCGATTTCCGCATCGCCGCTGCTGAGGCGGGGTGGTCAGATGACGCGCTACAGGGTGTTTATTTACATTCGCTCAATGATGAAATGAAAGATCAGCTCGCTTCACGGGATGAGCCATCCTCCTTTGAGGAGTTAGTATCTCTCACACTGCATATTGATAACCGGCTGCGGGAGCGCGCATGGGAGAAAGAATATTGCTCACGTCTGTCCTTGCGACGGTCGTCTCCAGTCGTTTCTGCCCCGGCTGACCAGCTTCAGATTCCACTTTTTGAGTTAAATCCACCCATTCCGGTAAAGGCACTTAACAATCAGGTCTTTTCTCACATTACTCACCGCACCGTGCCAGTCACTGTAGTTACTTCCGGTAACCACAGGGAGACACTCATTTTACTATACGTGCCAATCCCCTGACGCACCCATTCTGTTAGGTTTCCCCTGGCTAAAGCACCATAACCCACACCTGGATTGGGTAGGGCAGAGGGTGGTGAGCTGGAGCCCCTTTTGCCATGCCAACTGTCTCGGTTCGGCACCACCACCAGGGGTCACTGAAACCTCTCATGAGGAAAACTCAGCCACAGATTTGTCATCCATTCCTCCCGAATATCATGACTTACTGGAAGCCTTTAATAAAGGCCACCCCATCGCCCTTACGACTGTGCCATAGACTTACTTCCTGGTTCCACCTTACCTTCCAGTCGACTCTACAACCTGTCACGTCCGGAACGGGTCTCTATGGAGAAATATATCAAGGACTCTCTGGCAGCTGGGCTCATTAGACCATCTACTTCACCCGTTGGAGCTGGCTTCTTTTTTGTCAGTAAGAAAGACGGTTCACTCCGCCCTTGCTTTGACTTTCGACCCCTCAATGACATTACCATTAAAAATAAATATCCATTACCACTCATAAGTTCTTCATTCAATCCTCTTCACGGTGCCACCATTTTCACCAAATTGGACCTCCGGAATGATTATCACCTCGTCCGAATCAGAGAGGGGGATGAGTGGAAAATGGCATTTAACACTCACTTAGGTCATTTTGAGTATTTGGTTATGCCAGACGTTCCCAAAGTGTGGGGCCCACCCCCTAGGGGGGGCGCAGAGCTATTGCAGGGGGGGCACGGCATGAAAAGGGAAAAAAAAAAAAAACAACAACGCTTGGACACTGCTAGCACGGGGCGCCCACAAAAACGCAAAGCAGGAGATGAAGCATTGCTGAATATGTTTCCAAACCAACTTCATTCTAAGCCAAAGACTAGAAAATATGGTGAAGCATATCTTCCTTGTGCTGAGGTAGGTCTCCCTGCAGAATTAGTTTTCCCTGCGTCAGGAGCAGCACTGGGCTGTTCAAATCACGGACAAACAGTATCCCACAGTTGTTTATGTTTTTGAACCCATTTTGCAGAGGGATTTTTTGAAAAATGTATTGATAGCAATGTTGAACATTATTACACAGGAAAAAAAACAACTACATGTAAAATAATTACACCGTGATGCCTCTGCCTTTCTAAATGCAGGGACAGTAACTGCCTGTATATGTAAGCGTGTAAAACCTGCAGAGTCAGATTAACAGTATTTTGTCTCTATCTGCCATTCTGCAATTTATCCCATGTAAACAATAACGTGGCGCACAGTGTGACGTGAAAAAAGGCACATACCTTTAACATTGCGTGACAAACTCTGTATTCCTTGTCCAAAGGAGTTTTAAAAAATCTCCGTTCTCGGTGATTCGATACGCCGTTTACATGTGGCCGAAACAGCTGCGTGTTCAAAAATACCCGTGTAGGTGCGGATGGAGCGTAAAAGAGTTGGTAGTTTATTTTCTTACTACCTGTAATTTATTGCAGATTATTTGTATTTGCTTAATTGCTTAATAAATGTTTGAGGTGTGAAATAAACCGCAATGGAGCAAAATATGGGTGTGTGTGGTTGAAGGATGTGTTTGTGCGTGCGCGCGTGCACGCGCAGGGGTGGGGGGGCGCGAACATTTTTCTTGTAAAACAAGGGGGGCCCAGCAAAAAAAGTTTGGGAACCACTGGGTTATGCCATTCGGTCTCACAAATGCACCTGCAGTTTTCCAAAACCTGGTTAATGATGTGCTTCGGGATTTTTTGGACCGTTTTGTCTTTGTATATCTCAATGACATCCTGATTTTCTCTAAGAATCTTGAGGAACACAGAGTACATGTCCGGGCTGTGCTCCAGCGGCTGCTGGAGAACAAATTATTTGTCAAAGCTGAGAAATGTGAGTTCCACTCTCCTTCGGCGTCGTTCCTGGGTTACATTCTCGCAGGGAGGCAGGTGAAGACTGACCCAGCTAAGGTTAAAGCAGTCGTTGAGTGGCCCGTTCCAACATCACGAAAACTCTTACAACGTTTTCTGGGCTTTGCCAATTTCTATCGCCGCTTCATAAGAAATTACAATCAAAAAGCCGCTTCCCTTACCCGCCTTACATCTTCTAAACTTCCCTTCATCTGGAGTCAGGAGGCTGATGCTGCCTTTTCTAAGTTGAAAGAACTATTCACGTCTGCGCCGGTGTTGATCCATCCTGATCTCAGTAAACAGTTTGTAGTTGAGGTGGATGCATCAGATCTTGGGGTGGGGGCGGTGTTGTCCCAGTGCTCTGGCCCGGCCGAAAGCGTCAACCCTGTGCTTTTTTTTCACGCCGCCTCTCACCAGCGGAGAGAAATTATGATGTTGGGGATAGGGAGTTGCTCGCGGTCAAACTGGCGCTGGAGGAGTGGCAGCATTTTCTTGAGGGCGCTGAGCATCCCTTTATTGTTTGAACTGATCACAAGAACCTAACTTACCTCCGCACTGCTAAAAGACTTAACTCACGCCAAGCCCGCTGGTCATTGTTTTTCAATCGGTTTGACTTTTCTATTTCCTATCAACCAGGATCCCGCAACATCAAACTGGATGCCCTGTCCCGCCAGTTTGACCTGGCAAATGATCCACCCGACGCTCCCACCGTCTTATCGGCAGGTGTCAGAATCGGCGCCGTCTCCTTGGAGGTGGAGGAGGACATCCGCCGCGCACTGGAGAATTTGCTTGACATCCAGGAGGCGGGAGGACCAGCTCTCTCATTAGAAGGTATTTCTGGTGGGACTCAATAGATAAAGACGTCAAGGAGTATGTGGCCGCATGCTCCATCTGCGCCCGTAATAAATCAAACCCACGCCGCCCGGCTGGATACTTACAGCCCCTCTCGATTCCTCGTCGCCCCTGGTCTCACATCTCCCTGGATTTCGTCACTGGTCTCCCCGTTTCATCAGGTAAAACCACTATACTCACGGTGATAGACAGATTCTCCAAAGCGGCTCACTTCATTGCATTGGACAAACTTCCCACCGCCACTGGGACAGCCAGGGTCTTAACGGACCATGTTTTTAGACTACATGGAATACCTACTGAGATTGTGTCTGACAGGGGCCCCCAGTTCACGTCGCGGGTGTGGAAGACGTTTTGTACAGCTCGAGGAGCAAAACATTGCCTGAGCTCCGGTTATCACCCGCAAACGAATGGACAAACTGAGAGGCTCAACCAGGAACTGGAAGCCACCCTCTGCTGCATTACTGCCTCTAATCCAGCTTCCTGGTCTTCTGATCTGCCCTGGGCAGAATATGCCCATAATGCTCTCACCTCTTCTGCTACAGGTTTATCTCCTTTTGAGGCTTCCATTGGCTATCAGCCTCCTCTCTTCCCGGAGTTGGAGACGGACCTCGATGTGCCCTCCATCCAGCACCATCTCCAGCGCTGCCAGCGGGCGTGGAGAGTGACCCGCTGGGCCTTGTGTCGCTCGGTGGCACGCCAGCGTCAGTATGCGGAACGTCGTCGGAGAGCCACTTACACCCGTGGGCAGAAGGTGTGGCTATCCGCCATATAAAGACATTCCGCTCAGGACGGAGTCACGCAAGCTATCCCCGCGTTTCATCGGGCCCTTCGAGGTGGAGCAGGTCATCAGTCCGTCGGCGATCAAGTTGAAGTTGCCCCCGTCATTACGGATCCACCCGTCCTTTCATGTTTCCCAGGTCAAGCTGGTGGGCGTCAGTCCCTTGTGCCCTCCGTCCGTTCCCCCGCCTCCCGCCCGGCTCGTCAATGGTCATCCCGCTTTCACGGTCCGGCATGTCCTGGACGTGCGCCGGCGGGGGCGGGGCCGGCAGTACCTGGTGGATTGGGAGGAGTACGGCCCTGAGGAGCGTTCCTGGGTGTCACGGTCCCTGATCTTGGATCCTTCTTTGTTGTCTGACTTTTACAGGGCTCGTCGAGGTCGGGGATGGATCGGTTGCCTGGAGGCAACCCTTGAGGGGGGGGTGTACTGTCATGGTCTGGGTGAGCCTGAGTAACTTTCCACAGCATCAGCTCTCCTCCTCTGGGTGGAGCCCTTCCTGCCCCTCCCCGTTCCTCAGCTGCAGGCAATTATTCTGGCAGTATTTAGGAGCAGCGCACACAACGAGTCTTCGCCAGATCATCTGCTAACCTCAGTTAGCTCACAGCCTCATGTTTCTGTGTATTTCTCAGTGTGCATTACCTACCTCTCTCTTCCTGTCTCCTAGTTGGTGCCTGGACTCGTCATTCCAAACCCTGCCATCGCCTCGCTTCTGGATTCCGGTCAGCTGCTGCTTAATCCTTTTCAGACAAACTGCCATTCTCACCTGCCTGCCTCCCTGCACACCTGTATTGGACTCAGCACTCGCCTGGACCTCGCCTCGCCTACACCTCCAGCTAATCCCCGCCTGCGAACACGTAAGCCATCCCAGCTTGTAAAATGGGGAAACACTCACAACTCCTTGGACTGTTCTGATGTTCCTCTCCTACGTTTCAGTGCCCTGGTCTGCCACAGTTTCCACCTGCCCCACTCCAGTCTTCAGCAGTTTAGTGACCTGACTGTTCCATGCTCGCCCTAGCCCCGCACCTCACAGACACCACACTTTTGCACAAAGCTTAATCTTGTTTTTTGTCTTGAATATTTAAGTTAGGAATACTTGTAAATAAAAGTTTTTGTTTTCGCAAATCACTTCGAGCTTCCGGTCTTTGGTTCTGCGCATGAGTCCATTCCACGCCACGGGCCTCTGAGCCTTGACAGTATAATCTTCATGTGCTTCATCTGAAGCACACTCTCTGTGCACTTACTCCCTAATTTATAGCCAAAGTATTCACTCACTGTCTTTATTGTTTCCCTAGCTTAGCTTAGCTTGTAGCCAACTCAGTAGCAGCATGGCCTCTTCATCTGTCCCTCCTGCACTTTCCTGCACATTATGTCAGATGCTTAGTTACTCCTCGGCCTCCTTTAGCAGTAATCATACTTGTAATAAATGTAGCCTATTTGCAGCTCTGGAGGCCAGGGTTACTGGATTGGAGACTCAGCTCCGCACCCTTGATACACCCGTAGCTAGCCAGGCCCCTATAGGCGGTGCAGCCAAAGGTAGCGTAGGCCCCGCTAGCTGTTCCCCGGCAAGCCCCGAGCAGCAGGGGAAAGAGGGCGGCTGGGTGACGGTGAGGAGGAAGCATAGTCTTAAACAGAAGCCCCAGGTACACCACCAACCTTTTCATGTGTCTAACCGTTTTCCTCCAATGGGCGACACACCCGCCGGGGGTCAAACTCTGGTAATTGCCGATTCTGTTCTCAGACATGTGAAGCTACAGACAGCAGCAACCATAGTTAATTGTTTTCCAGGGCAGGCGACATTGAGGGAAGTTTAAAACTGCTGGCTAAGAATAAACGTAAATTCAGTAAAATTATAATTCAAGTTGGCAGTAATGACACCCCATTACGTCAATCGGAGGTCACTAAAATCAATATTGAATGTGTAACTTTGCCAAAACAATGTCGGACTCTGTAGTTTTCTCTGGTCCCCTCCCCAATCAGACCAGGAGTGACATGTTTAGCCGCATGTTCTCCTTAAATTGCTGACTGTCTGACGGTTTCCAAAAAATGATGTGGGCTTCATAGATAACTGGGAAACTTTCTGGAGGAAACCTGGTGTTGTTAGGAGAGATGGCATCCATCCCACTTTGGATGGAGCAGCTCTCATTTCTGGAAATCTGGCCAAATTTATTAAACCCCCCCAAAATGTGACTATCCAGAGTTGAGACCAGGAAGCAGAGTTGCATTCTTACATGCCTCTCTACACCTTGTCTCCTCGTGTTACCCCCCCAAAACCCCATCTCCATAGAGACTGTGTCAGCTCCCAAACAGACAAAAAACAAACTAAAAACCAGCAACAAACAACTTAAACATGAAAAATCACAAAGAAAGAACAATACAGTATCCACATCTGAACCGAAGAGTAAAACAGTGAAATGTGGATTATTAAACATTAGGTCTCTCTCTTCCTTTTTTTTTCTTCGCCTGTCCCGTTTGGGTCTTTTGCCATCAGAATTATTGTCTAAAGGGAAAGAAAGATGCCCAACGGATTTACTTTACCAAATGGACCATCCCAGCCTTGCCATATTGGTCTATTTGATTCACATTTGCTTTTATTGTTTATTTTATTTTATTTTCACTTGCTAAATACGGGACAGACTTGACTGGGGGAAAGAAAAGGGAGAAAGAAAGAGGGAAAGAAAAACAGCGGGGAAGAGGAACGGTGATAAAGGGCAAAAAAAAAAAACCAACAAAACAAACAGACAAATACTACATATATGAATCACCTGGATCACCTGTTGAGAAAGAAAAAAGAGATAACAAGCAAAAAAATAGAGCAATATAATAAGCAACATCATCACAATGATCTATGTGAATATAACAGTAAATACTAGTGATGTGCGATACCAGTGATTTCCTTTCCGATCCGATACCAAGTAAAATCCAGGGTGGTATTGGCGATACCGATCCGATACCGAAATTTTTTAACATTAAGTTTTTGTACATTGTATTTCAAATTTTAGCGTCAAATTGATTACAGAACATCAGACTACTTTTTTTTTACTGTTTAATAATGCAGAATTATTATATACAAATAAAAAAACCTGAAGTTGTGTGCTATTTGAACACCTAATTTAACATGTCATTTAACGTTTATCTTGTCTGGACATGTCAATAAAAACATTCAGCACAATTTAACATGTCATTTAACGTTTATCTTGTCTGGACATGTCAATAAAAACATTCAACATAATTTAACATGTCATTTAACGTTTATCTTGTCTGGACATGTCAATAAAAACATTCAACATAATTTAACATGTCATTTAACGTTTATCTTGTCTGGACATGTCAACAAAAACATTTGACAGTAACACTTTCCCTTATTCACAGGTTTTTGTTTAGGAACAACAGCATATTCACAGTTTTCCCTTTAAGTCTGCTCCGTTTTTTGCTCACAACCTCTCCTGCTTTTGAAAAGATTCTCTCTGCAGGTACAGAAGATGCAACGATTCCTAGGCATCTCACTGCAAGTCTGCTTAGGGATGGGAAGGTTTGTTCATGCTCTTGCCACCAAACCAATGGATCCTTATCTCGGGGAATCAGTTTTTCCTCTGAGTACCGGCGTATTTCAATGAGTACATCACTGGAAGCTGACCGGTGATGTTGGCTTGACACAACCTGCATGTCAAAATCTGTCCATATCCCTCCTTTTGTTGCAGCTGGACCTGCGGGTGGAGGACTCGGGATAGACCCTGAAGTAGAAGGCCCTGAGGCAGAGCTAACAGTAGGTGTTGAGCTTACAGTTAGAGTGAGAGCAGACTGTCCTGTCTGATAGACTTCTTGCATTTCAGTGTGGAGACGTTTTTTTTAATACTTCAACATTGTCTTTGTCTCGAAAACCAAGGTGTTTAAACCTAACATCCAGAAATGTACTTGCAGCTAGACAGTGAATGCTCTCAATACCCCTGAATCTGCGCTGGCATTGCTGTGCCAGCTGTGTGGCAAGGGAGCTGCCCTGATGTTCACAGGCTGCTACAGCCCTGTGAATGAGTGACACAAGTGGAATAACTTTGGAGACTGAAACATGTTTTTCAGATGAAACTTCCTGTGTTACTTCTTCAAATGGCCGTAGTGCAACAACTGTTTCCTTGATCAGGGATAATTCTCCCGCATTTAAGCACAATTGATTCTTCCCTAAAAGGCAGAGGGCTGTGGTCACGGCTTCATTTTGCTCACAGAGCCGCTCCAACATGTAAAAGACAGAGTTCCAGCGGGTATCTACTGACTGAATTAGCTTGTGCTCTGCCACTTTCAACTGTTGCTGAATATCCTTGAGCTTCTCTGTAGCCTTTGTGCTGTGGTGAAAAAAGGACACGATCGCATGGCATTTTTCCAGCACCTGCACCACTTCTGGGGCAGCTTTTACACTGTCCTTTACAACTAAATTCAGTGTGTGTGCAAAACATGGAAAATGCCTCCATCCAGCTTTGTGCACTGCAGCAACCATATTTGCACCATTGTCTGTGACAACTGCAACCACCTTCTCAGTTATGCCCCATTCTTCTGTGATTTGCTTAAGTGCTGAGCTGATATTATCTGCTGTATGCTACCCATGGAAAGAGTGGGTTTCCAGGACAAATTCTCTCATTTGCCAGTTTTCAATGAGATGGCATGTTACAGTCAAATATGCCTCTGTGGACACTGAGGTCCACATATCAGTGGTGAGAACAACACTGGAAGCATTTTGCAAAGATGCTCTTACTTTGCCTTTACATTCATCAAACAAATTTACAAGATGAGTCTCAGTCAGTGTTTTTCTTCCTGGGAGTTTATATTTTGAGTCAAGAGCTCTCACAAATCCCTGGAAACCCTGGTCCTCAACTATGGACAGAGGCTGGAGGTCCTTCACAATCATCTCTACAAGGCATCTTGTGAGTGTTGCTGCTCTTGGGGAATCATCTACAAAGAAAATAAAATACAAAGGGCAAAACAAAAGATGGGGTATACTGCACTGAATGTTTAACCTTTTTAGAGTCATGTATGCAGTCTGTTAAAATAGCCTAAGGGGAAAGGAATTGATAGTTTACATATACTTGCTGTTTTACATAGAATGCAGTGTGGATGAAATTGTCAGTATAATACATAATTAAAGGAATAAATAAGTTTGTCAATACCTGCATTTTAAAATATGCAAATAACTATCAGTCAAAAAAATTAAACTGAGTGAAAATAATAATAAAGCTAATAGATAATAATAGTATCTCTAAAATGTTTCTCTTATGTATGAAATAATCTTCAACTGAATTTTTATGTTTTAAAGACTTCAATGCCTGTTTTACTGCAAGTACTCTGTATATTTTAATGTGATCTAGCCTATGTACCCAGCATTTTCCTCCTCTGTACCTGGATAGTGCCTGCCTGCAGCACTAAATGACTCCGCAAGAGACGTCTGTCTCGCCCTAGCAGCACCTGTCCCTCTCCTCTCCTCCTCTTCGGTTCGCCTCGACATGACCTCATCATATTCTGTGTTATGATTAATTCTGAGGTGTTTTACGAGGTTAGTGGTGTTGCCACAACACCTCACTGTCTTGTCACATACATCACAAACCGCGTCTTGGCTGTTTGTGGAGGTAAAATATGTCCACACATGACTTCGCTTGCGTTCGGCCATTGTTTTGAGTGCGCAAGTGTGCACGCCAAGGGGCTGCGAGACATTTATACAGCCGTATTTCGCACATGACTATGAAAAGCGGAAGAGGAAGTAGTTCCTTCAAATGTAGACAATCAGAATGTTATAGTTTCTTTCCACTGTGTTCCTGTTAATGATAAACTACAAATTTACCCTAAATTACTAAAATATCGATATTTTAATGTGAGAATCGATTCTAGAACATAAATGACTGGTATCGGAGGAATCGATATTTTAGGATCGATCCGCACATCACTAGTAAATACTAAATATTAAACATTATTGTGCAGCACATAAGATCGACAGTGCACAGTGTGCTTTGAGGTAGGTGTCACGGTCTGCGGAGACAGGCCGTGTGGTGGTGTGTGTGATGGACCCAGGTGCGTACACAAGTGAGTAGACGGGAGTTAACTTAACAGAAAGCGAGCCTTTATTATGGCTGAAGACAGAGTGTACATACAAAGCAGGGATAGCGTGGCTAAACTAGACTATAACTAAACTGGGAAAACTAGTACTGTGACAAGCTAAGAAGACTCAGGGACTATGGTGATAACTGCAAAGACTGACCGTGAAAACATGGAGGTGGGAACACAGACAATGCGACACAGACTGCATGAAACACTGAGGCTGTGTCCCAATTCAGGGTCTGCACGCTTGAAGTACGCGCACTACGCGTACTACATACGGTGTGTACTATAAGTACGTGAAGTGCGGAAGTGAGAGGCTTGTAAAATGGGACGGTCTAGCCTTCGTCGTGCTGCTCAGGTTGCCTAGCAACCATGATACTAACCGCTAGAAACTTTACATACAGCAGAAATGAAGGAGAAAAAATGTTTTGTTGGTCATTCATTTTTGTCATGACATCACTTTGATCAGTTGAGTATCTGAGGCTGAGACCACAGGACTGTAAAACATGATTGTTGGGCTTCATTTCTGTACTGAACAGTCATTTCAAGATTAGTTAGTAAATAACAATTAGCTAACGTTGTTCATGAGACTAAAATCATCTAACTGTGGTAATGTAAATATAATATGGCCAATATTATATGTATTTGTAACAGAGCGAAGGTGATTTTTGCAGTGTTACTAAAGGAGGGAAACCTTCCTCAAAACGTACAGAGCAGTGGAGCAGCCAAGGGAATGCAAACGAATTAAAAACTGTATGACTAAAATATAATTTATTATATTTAAACAGTTAAAAATGTAAAATGAATTAAAACAACCCTGGCCAGGAACAACACAATAAAAATCAATAAAACACAACATTAAAAAGCCAGTGGCGTCCGCCACAGTATAAAAGTCACTAAAAATTAACAATCCAGGCAAGCGGTGCAGAAGGGGGAAACCCGGCGGCGTCCTCGCCTTCCTGTCCGTGTTCTCCGCTCCGGTGCGCTATAAAAAAAAAAAAAAAAAAAAAAGGGCAGCGACAGTAACTACTCTTTTAGCGGCTACCGTTCAATTAAGTGGGATAAGTCAGAAGACTTACCCCGGGTGGGCAGAGCTCTCAACTTTCTATCTATCTATCTATCTATCTATCTATCTATCTATCTATCTATCTATATATATATATATATATATGAACATTAAAACATTACTGTTGGCCATATATATATATATATATATATAAACATGACATGAAGTTAACATAACTGCATAGACATGAAACGTAGACGCAGAAACTAGGGAGACTGAGTACAGGGGGAGATGACATAAACAACTAAGGAACAAGACTAAATTGCAATCTAGAAATTAACTAGGTGAACTAAGCTAAGCACAAATGAGTACAAAAGATACATAACACTCAAAACACTGGGTCGTTCGACCCAGGACCACGACAGTAGGAGCCAAAGAGGGTGTAGTTTGTGTGTGTGAGCACCCGTGTGTACACCTGTGAGCATGAGCACGCTTGTATTTAAAATGTTCCTTCATGTAATGATCTAGTAGAGGGTGTGGGGGGCCACTGCCCCGTCCTCCAGGGCATGAAGCAGGTATGGAGATGATCCAGGATCCAGACATCCAGAGGCCCTCAGAGCACAAGAGACCAAGGAAGACCAACGGAGGGGCAACCGTGCCACTCTCCCAGAAAGAGCTGAGGAGAGCCCCAGATGAGGGGTCACTCAGCAGCCGCGGAGCAGAAGCCGGGGGGGGGTTGCAGTGACATGCCGGTGAGCTCCGCCGGCAGCCAGCTGTGCCAGAGTGACTCGGCCTGGGGCTCGGTCACTCTCAGGTCTCTCTCTTCCAAGTCTCTGTTAGTGCATGTAGAGGCTAAAAATGACAGCCTCAACATGGCATTTAATCTGTTATTAGACTCAATTCTCTCAAAACCACTTTAATCACACTCTAGAACTTGTTTTAACATATGGAATAGAAACTGAGCATTTAACAGTGTTTCCTGAAAACCCTCTCCTGTATGATCATTTCCTGATAACATTTACATTTACAATAATGGATTACACAGCAGTGGGGAGTAGACCTCATCGCACTAGATGCTTTTCTAAAAGTGCTGTAACTATGTTTAAGAATATAATCCACCCACTGTTATCATCTTCAATGCCCTGTACCAACATAGAGCAGAGCAGCTACCTGAACACTACTTCAACAGAGGTCGATTATCTTGTTAATAATTTTACCTCCTCACTACGTACGACTCTGGATACTGTAGCTCCTGTGAAAAATAAGGCCTCAAATCAGAAGTACCTGACTTAGTGGTATAATTCTCAAACACGTAGCCTAAAGCAGATAACTCGTAAGCTGGAGAGGAAATCGCAAGTCACAAATTTAGAAGATCATCATTTAGCCTGGGGAAATAGTTTGTTGCTTTATAAGAAAGCCCTCCGCAAAGCCAGAATATCTTACTATTCATCACTGATTGAAGAAAATAAGAACAACCCCAGGTTTCTCTTCAGCACTGTAGCCGGGCTGGCTGTTCCCCTTAACGTTAACTAGTAATGACTTCATGAATTTCTTTACAAATAAAATTTTAACCATTAGAGAAAAAAATTACCTGAAGTCATCTCACAGATGTAACATTATCTACAGCTACTTTCATTACCACTGATATTAATTCATAGTCTTTTTATACAATTTATCTTTCTGAGTTAACTTCAGTAATTACTTCTCGAAACCATCAACATGTCTTTTAGACCCCATTCCCACAAAACTGCTCAAAGAAGTCCTGCCATTAATTAATGCTTCAATCTTAAATATGATCAACCTATCTCTAATAAGCTGGCTGTAGTTAAACCTTTACTTAAAAGGGAGTTTTCCCTTCCCACTGTCGCCAAAGTGCTTGCTCATAGGGGTTCATATGATTGTCGGGTTTTTCCATGTATGTATTATTGTAGGGTCTACCTTACAATATAAAGTGCTGTGAGGCAACTGTTGTTGTGATTTGGCGCAACTGGATAAATAAAATTGAATTGAATTGAAAATTGAATTCAATAGTTAGTCTGGCATGGGTGTGGTCGCTGGCTGGCTGCAGAGAGATGGTGGCGCAGTGAGCTCCCGGGGTGGCGCGGAGGCGGAATGAACAGGTGTCGCTGGGGACAACTGATTGATTTTGGCTCTTTTTATGTTGGAGTGAAAGTCGAGGAGGGCGGTGAGCGGACGTGACAGCGGAGCGGGAGTTTCTGAGTCCCCTGCATTTGTGCTGAAACCACAGTGAACATTGTTAATGAAATAAACATGCTGTCACCACACCCGTGGACTTGTGTATGTGTGTTGGGGTCCGACTTCACAGTTAGTTCTGCCTTAGGGTCTATCTGCTTTTTTTTTTTAAATTACCAGCCACAAATAAATGGCTTGCATTTTGCTAAATTACAGTTTTGTTCCTCAAATGTCTGCATTTTGTCCTCCTCCTCCACACCATCTAACAGACTTTGACACACTCCCATTACCATGGCAACCACCTCTTGCCCTCTGGTCAGGCCTGTATGAAGAGATCTGGAGGGGGAAAGGCAAAGAAAAGAGAGCTTCTCTAACCCTATTAATGTACAGCTCTGATTCCTCCAGCAGTGTCAGGCTTAAAGTTTTGTATGTTCTGGCACCATCACCAGTCCAGGCAGACCACCCCCCTCAAATTCCTCAGAGAAGGGGCTTTTGTCTGTGCCTGTTAGTATCAGAGTGTTCAGACTACCAAAACTTCTATACAATACACTGCGTGCACTAAAGGATGAAACAAATGTGTGATACCAATTATGAGGTATATAGCCTTAAAGATTAAAAAAGATATATTCCAACACTAGGGACTAAAAATAACAGGAGAAAAAGCAAACCATGGCATCTTATTGTTTTTAAGTTGTGTATAGTCAATCAAAATAAATCCTTCTTAGTTCTTTATGGGAAAAGTAATAAGAAGGACAAGAGAATCTATATCTTTCTGTTTTTCTTTTCATTCTATTTAGTATAATTGAATGATTGTACTTTGCAATAAAAATCAGTCAAGGAAATCTGACAAAAATGTATTTGAATCAATGAAGACTAAAGTAAAATGGGTCCTTTTTAAAAGGTATTTTATCATTTTCCTTTTACCATCTCTTTTGTATACTCACATATCAAACAGTAACTAAGATGAATTCTGGAAATTATCATCAGACCAACTTAATATTAATACTTGACTCTGGATATTGCTTAGGATCTCCTTCAGTAAATGCTTTGAGCTCAGTCAGATATTAGCAGGTCAGATGTGTTGTTTTCTATTTAGGTATTTAAAAATGAAGGGAGATGAAAAATGAATTTGATGCGTTTGTCTACACCAATGAAAATGTAACATGTGACAAAGACTCAGAGACCATTTTGATTTAATGCTTAAGAGTTTAATGATGATGATGCAAAAGGAAAGAAATTAAAAATGTAAAAGGATGAAAAGATAGTTCAGGGAGTTGGATGAAATTATTTGCTTCTTGGTGCGATGAACCATGCTTTCCATGAAAGACCAGGAATCATCTTCTTTTTCAGACCCAGATAAAAGTGGTGTCAATAGTGCGGCATATATCATTCATACACCTGATTCCTGTACACAGACACAAAAAAAACCCCATTAACTGAAACCATGAGAAATGTATGCTGAGGGAAATATTTAGTTGGGTGTAACAACAAAATAACCTGTATACTTTAAGAGCACTATATAAATATGCAATCTACATTAAAAAGAAGAATACAGTGCATATACCATTTTTCATATCAAACAAACAACAGTAATATAACAGTTGTTATAAAATATTAAAAGAAAGAAAGAATTTGGTAAATCAAAATCACAGTTTTTACCCATGTCGTCTTCAGAAAACCCTACCTGCCCCAGGTCCAGGCACCACCACTCTGACCTCCGCCCATGTTGTTGGTACCACTAAACTGACGTTTCCCCCAGGCCCAGGCACCACCACTCTGACCTCCGCCCATGTTGTTGGTACCACTAAACTGACGTTTGCCCCAGGTCCAGGCACCACCACTCTGACCTCCGCCCATGTTGTTGGTACCACTAAACTGACGTTTGCCCCAGGTCCAGGTACCACCACTCTGACCTCCGCCCATGTTGTTGGTACCACTAAACTGACGTTTTTCTTCTTCTGAAGAGAGGCAAGTTACACTTTAGTAAAAATTTATTACTTTTCTGTATCTTTTAAAACATTTTGTAGTTTTCTTGTATATGAATGGTTTTCTTTTTTTTTTAATTCTATGGACAAAATTTTAATTTTAAAATGTATATGTTTAATTGAATATTTTACCATATGAAATATATAATTTTAGATATAATTTGCAAAGATATAATTTATAATTTTGAAATGACACAACATTTGTACTTCAAACTTAGCTACATTTAAGGAGGCCATTGACGTGTTCCTCTTCCATTCAGCATCACAGAACTGTGGTTAATTTTTGTGTCAATTTTTAAAACGTTGACCAACCTGATGTCTTATCCTCTTCCCCACTCTCACCCCCTTCTTCTTGAAAAGTGTAACTTATATTAAAACATCATATCTTGACTTTGATTGTTAAATTTCCATTTATTATATTGTACTGTCATTTTGATGACTATATACACACATTATGTACATTATACTCACCAGCAGTAATGATGAGAGGGATCATTACACAAAGAAGTGCAAACACAATCAGCAGCTTCATGGTGATGTTTAATATCACTGTGAAAAAACAGAAGGCATCAAGACATCATTCATTCAAAAAAAATAGGATAGAAGATATTTTGTAGCAGACCTTCTGGAGAATATGCAGAATATTTGAAGAATAGACTTCTTTTCAGCACCAACACGTAGCTTTAGCCTTCCAGTGAGAAGATGCTGAACAGCTGTAAGATCAGTGCTTATATACTGTTTCTTTTACGCTTCAAAACTAGGAACTAACATTGAAAAAACTGACACGTGTATCATGTGATTCATGCTGGCCAGACTTTCATTGCATCTCTTTATTTCTTCACCAGAATAATTGCCTCATACTTCTTCTCCTTTCAGCTGCTCACTTTATTTTACAATGACTAGTTGACAAAGAGTCTTCACAGAGTATAACTACATAATACTTGATGTATTTAATTAGAATAAGAATAAGAATAGTAAAGCAAATCGGACAAAAATTAATTCCCATCGATGAAGACCATAATAAAATGTGTCGTTTTGAAAAGGTATTTTGAGTCCTTTTCCTTTTACGATCTCCTTTGTACACTCACCTATCAAACACTAGCTAAGATGAATTCTGGAAATGATCATTAGATGAACTTAATATTAATACTTTATCTTGGATGTTGTTTATGATTCTTTAGTAAATGATTTGAACTCAATCAGATAACAGAATGTCAGACTTATTTTTTATTTAGGTATTTGAAAAATTAAAGCGTTAAAGGTGGATATATTTGATGCTTGGGTCTAGACCAATGAAAATGTGACACAGACTCAGAGACCAATCAGATTTAATGTTGAAGGGTTTAAGATAATAAGAAAAGTAAACTATGGGAAATTAACTTTTGCTAAGAGCATTCTCTCCATTACACCTTCAGTTTGCTATTAATAGCCATTGCTATTAAAAGAAATAGTCCAACTTGCTTTATTCATTATATAGCATTACAGCAAAAGAAAAGAATTATAAATGTAAAATGGGAAACAATTCAGGGGGTTGTATGAGATTATTTGCTTCTACATTTCATGGTAGACCAGGAATCATCTTCTTTTCCAGGCGCAGACAAATGGGTATCGGTAGTGACAGTATATATCATTCATGCACCTGTATCCTGTAAGCACCAAAAAACAAGATTAACTGAAACTATGAAAAATGTATACTAAGGAAAATATTTAGTTGGATGTAACAACAATATGAAGTGTGCACCTTCACTGTCATGGGCCTGGGTCTGGTGACCAAGGGCTTGTGTTATTTTTGGGAGTAGTGAATATGATAAAGTCTATTAGACTATGTGGAGGAAGGAAATACTGCTTAAGAGAATAGCGGAGCGGCAGTGGAATTGTTAGACTAGGGACACAGTTAGTTCTCCTGCTCGTGTTCCTGTATACTCAGTTAATTCTTGTGTTTAAATGGTGAAAGTGTTTTTATTGGCTAATGGATGGGAAGTATTCACTGTTGTGTATCTTGTTTCCAGAAGGATTGCAGAAATGTGTGGAGGGAGCAGAAGACTGATGTACATAGGCACCAAGGAGGACAAACACTTACCACGGACCACGGAGGAGAATCACTGCACTGGGATTGGGAATGGGTGCATGGAGGACTCACACACAGCGTGAATTGTTGGTGCTGTTTCTTGTTTGTTTCATTGTAAATAAACACACTGTCTTCATTCAGAAAGTCCTACATTTAGGTCCTGAGATTCACAACACTAAATAAACACGTGTTTTTTGTTAAAAAATTATAATAATATAGTGTCGGTATTTTCCTGTCATTCTGTACTGTTTTTCATTCTAAACAAATAATCATTATTTGGGAAGGTGTGGATATTGTCACTGCCCCCCCTCCCCTCAAAATTCAGTGCTCGTTACACTTTCTTTCAATATTTACCTGTATTGTTCATGTGTAGGCAGTGCTCGTTGTGGCGAGCATTGTTAGGCTCTCCACAACACCAGTATGTAAATCTGAACGGAGTTCCATCCATCCAAAACCAATGATGCTCCTATAAAACAGAACAAAATAGGCACAAATACATTAAAAACTAAGTACATAAAGACAATATTATCAAAGTGTAATGCTCGATAGATAGATTTATCTTTGTATGGCCCCTTCACTCTGAATGCATAAAATCAGTGCAAATATTTTGTGCTTTTAAATATTTTTTGCACTGACCTTCTCTCAATGCAGCCGTTCACACCAATCGTAATTTCACTGAATGAATTTGAAGCATTTATTTTTTCAAACAAAGTTTTTTATTTTTATAATGTTTTGGATGCGAATATATAGACCTGACCAATCAACTCACTGTATTGGCAACAAGCGGACTCATAGCTCAAATCACGCACCTGTACTGAAATTATAATGACATCTATACCACTTCACAATTATGTGCTACTTTGTGTTGGTCTATCACAGAAAATCTCAATAAAAAACATTTAAGTTTGTGCTTTTAAGGTGACAAAATGTCTAAAGTTCAAGAGGAATGAATACGTTTTCAAGGCACTGTATGTACCAAAGCAACTGTGATACAGCTTCAACTCCTAATTCAAACCATAATAATCTTCCTGCTGCTGTCTTCTCGTGACAATTGGATGAACCGGGATCTCCATTCTTGCTTCGCTCATTGAGGAAGATCAGAACCAGCTCATCATTGCATTATGTAAACTTTTCATTTTTTTTTTATTGTCCTTTTTTTGAGGACAAATTTTCTGCAAAAACGCAATGTGTCCGGTGTCCATACTGGCTATACGTGAAGTTCGGATCCGTAAAATTATGAATTTCATGTTGTTTTTACACAACGCCTTCAATGTGTTCAGTGGCCTTAAGCCCTCGTACAATGATCAGTAATATACCTTTTGAGCGTCAGAGCCTCCAAGCCATGTAAGTGGGTAACTGTGAGTAGCACGATATATGACCCTTTGAATCACCCGGTACTCTCGAAGGCTAGGTACAGATGCCAGGTTTGCATGCATGGACTGACAGTATCTCTATAATGGAAAACAACAGACAGAAGAATTTCCAATGTAAACAAAATATTGAACATACAACCACGCAAGACTTTGTAAACTGTTAAAGTAAACAAAGACAGGATACATGGAAAATCCAAATCACTGTTTTTACCTGAGCATGAGCCCAATCCAAGCGATAGGGAAAATAGAGGAAGTATCAGTTGTCATACCCTAGTCCAACCCCGATACTTGTACCAGTACCATCTCTTTTCAACAAGATTTCTTTCTTTTTATTCTGTAGACACCCTTTGAATTTTAAAGTGTATACATTTGATTAAATATTTTAAAATTTACATTTCTTTTTTGAAATTACAAAGAATTACTCTTCTGCTCAGCATAACAGAAATGTGATTAATTTTGGTGTAAATCTTTAAAATGTTGACAAACCAGGTGGATTATCCGCTGACACACATTTGCCTCCTTTTTCTGGAATAAAAATTACAAAATTAAAATTACATTAAAACATTGGATCTTGAATTTTTGTTAAATTTCCATTTATTGTATTATACTATTGTTTGTATCAATAATTATACACATATACACATAATGTACATTATACTACAACATTCACCAGCAGCAGTGATCAGAGCCATCATTGCAAAAAGTGCAGACACAACCAGTAGCTACATAGTGATTTTTATGTCTATCTCTGAAAAACAGAAGACATCATTGATTAAAGAAGGGACAGAATAGATTTTGTAGCAGACCTTTTCTATGTATATATATATATATATATATATTTTTTTTTTTATTTCAGCACCAACCAGTAGCTTCAGCCTTTCAGTGAGAAGTGCTGAACAGCTCTACAATGAATGCTAATATATATATATTTTTTGATGCTTCAAAACCAGGAACTAACATTGGAAAAACTGGTACATGTATCATGTGATTCATGCCACATCTCTTTCTTTCTTCACCAAAATAATTGTCCCACACTGACCTCTTCTTCTCCTTTTGGCTGCCCACTTAATTTTACATATTGAGTCATTCATAAAGAGGTTCCCTAGAGTACAACCACAAAATATTTGATGTATTTAATTAGGACTGAATATGTCTTTTAGGAGACAGAAATAAAACAATCATGTTAAAGTCATGATGCCTTAGTCTTCCCTTGGAAAATCTAGATGAGGCAGCCGGCAAGGTAGGGGCTTCTCTGCTCAGGCTCCTGCTTCCGCAAGCAGGCTGCGGATGTTTAGGTTTTGTTCCTTGTCTCTTTGGTGAGTGGGGTTGTCAGCTTCTTTCTTATTTATTATTGTCTTTCCTGTAGCCTGTTTGTATTTTTTTCATTATATTGTATTCCTGCAGTTATGTATTACTTGGTTAGCCAATACTTAGTTTCCAGATTATTTGGTTATTCTGTTAATTTATGTATAGTTTCTCAAAGTTTATTTTATATGCTCATAATTTTTTGCATTTTTTAAATTTCTTCAGTTCTTGTTAGATTTAATTACTTTCATTACTGCTTCACCCCTGGAACACTCCTGTTTGCTCATCGCTGCCACCACTTCCAGCTTCCCAAACGAGGAAGTGTTAAACCTGATAGCAAGACAGGCAGCCTCATACATCCTACACTCTATGTGCTGTGTAGCTCCAGGTCTCTGATTCTTTTTTCTTGATTCAAAGACTACATATTGTATTTCCGAGCTGGCCTCCCTAGAGACTGAGCACCCTTCACCTCTCCCTGCTCCAAGGGTGAGGAGTGTTGTTAACCTCAGCCTTCAGAGTCATTTTTCTGCCCCTCTGTCCTGCCCCAGCCATCAGAAGAGACCGTGTGTCCTGCTAAACAGCCCAAATCTTTGCTGAATTTCCTGACACTTCTTCCAAACTTGCAGGGAACAAACCAGAGAATCTACAGAGCTTCCAGATGAGCAGAGTGTGAGTTCTGCATGAGCCAATTCATCCCGAGCTAATGGTTCCTGCACTGACTTAGCCAGTGGGTCAAAGTCCACCCCTACCTCCTGCGCTGCACATTTGGGTCACAATAATCAGCTCATGCAGCAGCATTTGACAGATACTTTTGTCATCACTGTTATTTTCTGTATTTTTAGAGTTTTAATTTTATTTAAAAATGACTCCATCAATACTTAAGTTCTTATGAGAAAGATGTCATTACATTGCACTTCACACACTAAAGTTAATTGTGGAGTTCCATAGGGTTCTGTATAAGGAGCAATTCTGTTAACATTATACATGCTTCAGTTAAGCATTATTATTTGAGGCACAGGATACATTTTCATTGCCTTGCTGATGCTACCCAGGTTTATCTATTCATGAAGCCAGACAACACACACTAATTAGTTTAACTGCAGGAATGTCTTAAAGACCAAAAGACCTGGATGACCTCGAATTTCTTATTTCTAAATTCAGATAAAAGAGGTTATTGTACTCTGCCCTAAAAATCGGAACAAGGTGCTTATCCTGGGTGGCATTACCTTGGGCTCGAATCACACAGTAAGGTACCTTGTCATTTTCGACCACGATACTGTATGTCCCTTAATGGTCATATTAAACAAGTATTTGGGACTGCTTTCTTGCATTTGCACAATATTTCTGAAATAAGAAACATTCGTTCTCAGAGTGATGCTGAAAAATTAGTTCTTCTTTTTATTACTTCTTCACTGGACTATTTTCAGACTCTTTTTCTTGAGTTCTAAAATTTTTAATTATAGCATGGTTTCAAACAAAACTCTTTAATGGATCTGCCAGTCACAGATTTAAATATGCTCTTCTTGTAAAAATATCTTAAATACAACTCTTTTCAATGAAATCACATATCTTAAATTGACTCAGAACAATACAAAACAATCAGCATGTTCTAAAAAAAACTCACAAAAACACCCATAAAAAAACAAACATTAAATATTTTCAAATGTTATGCTGCCATGTGTATACTTTTTGATTTTATTCTATTTACTTTTCTAGTTTCCCAAGGTTAAGAAGAATTTGGTTCTGTTAGGAATAAAAATGATTAACTAAAGCTGTTTTTGTTTGATTTTATATACATATTGCTGTTGTGCTCATAAAGAGTTGGCACTCGGTGCAATAAGGGTCAAAAGCAGGGGACCCCAATCTCAGTCCACGAGGGCCGGTGTCCCTGCAGGTTTTAGATGTCTCCTTGATCCATCACAGCTGATTTAAATGGATAAATTACCTTCTCAATATGTCTTGACGTTCTCCAGAGGCCTGGTAATGAACTATACATGTGATTCAGGTGTGTTGACCCAGTGTGAGATCTAAAACCTGCAGGGACACCGGCCCTCATGGACTGGGATTGGGGTCCCCTGGTCAAAAGCATCAGTCCAGCGCTATGATTGAATTATTGAGACTGACATGTTGAGGTGCAGAAAAAGTGCAGTAAGGGTGATATTTTTCTGGGCCAAGGGCGTCTGAACAGAATGTCCCGCCTTAGATAATAATTAGAAAATAACAGGCAAAGAATTGCTCAATAATATTAATAAAGCAAGGTTAGAGAGGGAGGTGTTTTTCCTTTGTCTGTCTTATTCCAGGAAGAGGAGCAGATACAACACGAGGTCAGACGTGAATGGAGTGAAGGAGAAGATCCACAGGGGAGACTGCAGGACCTCATCGTCACTCCCGAGAAGAAGATCATAATAATACCATATTTTTCGGACCACAAGGTGCACTGAATTATAAGGCGCGCTGTCGATGTGATGGGTCTGTTTTCATACATAAGGCGCACTAAGCAAAACAAAACAGACAGATAAGTCAAACTTTACTCAACTCATTCTTCTTGCTTCCTCCACTTCCGTACCATTGATTCATTAATGTCCCACATAGCAGACAGGTCTGGGCCGGATCTGGTGTCAAGCCGGCACTTCTGACTGACTTCTGTCTGCAACTGGCCCGTGGCTGCACACAACTTACACATTGTCCACATACCTCAAGAAATGATGTCCCATTGGTGACCCAGATTGGGTGTGCCAGAGGTAATCCACAGATGGGCCAGCACAGGACCACCAGTGTCTCTGCAACTGGCCTTGTGCTGGGCCACCAAAGGGACGTCATTCTTTGCGCTATGTGGGCCATGTGTAAGCACGTTGTGTGGGCCAGATCTGGGCCATACCAGTTTTGCTATGTGGGTATGTGACAAATCTTCAGTATGTTACATGTTCCGAGGCATGGGAGCGGGTTGGAATGAAGCTATAAATGTGTTTTCCATGTGACATAAAAATCAACCTAACAAGGTTAAAGTTAGGGTTATGGTTAAGGTTATGGTTAGGGCTGCAATAGAAAGCAGCGAAGAGAATAGAAAGTGAAACGCATAGAAAGCCATCTATTCAATTCAATCAAGAATCCGGGCATCTCATAAAGACGGGCCATGAGAAATCGTCAGTATGTTACATGTTGGGAATGGGAATGCTCCGGTCTTTCAGATTTGGGTCCACAATAATCAGCTCCCACAGCAACACTTGACAGATACTTGTTCATCAGTGTTATTTTCAGTCTTTTTTTTAAGTTTTACTTTTATTTAAAAAATAAACTCCATCAATACTTTGTACCTTAAGTTCTTACGAGAGAAATGTCAGTAAATTTACTGCAGTATGAGACAGTTTTCTAACTAATGTAATTTAATTTAACTGGTTTTCTAATGTTTTTTTTAAGCTGTACAAGTATTTTTTCATTTTAGCAGGGTTTTAAAGATGAAGGACAAATTAAAGTTAAATACTGATCAGGAATTCAAAAATATTGCACATGGTAGACACAATTGAGCATACTGAGTTAGGCAGTAAACCATACATCTTGTGAAATAATATTTGAACTTCAGTTTTGAAAGATTTTCCTTCTTCAGAATATGAGTAAGGTTGTTGGCTAATTGATGATACCATGATAATGTCTTTATCTGCCAGTCACAGGCTTAGATGTGCACTTCTTTTTTTTCAACCTAGTTTGACTTTTGAGAACAGTAAATACTTTAAATATAACCTGTTTACACAAAAGTTGATTACATATCCTTACATGACCAAAATGTACACAAAACATGTTCTAGAAGAAAAAAAGACCTTCAAATATTTTTAAATTTGATGCTTTCATAAATGTGTATGTATGTGTTTCATTTTATTTTTCTTTCTTTATTTTCCTTTAGATCTGGAAATGTAAGTATAGTTTGGTGCTTGTCTTTTCCTACATGAAATAGTTTGGGGATTTTGACCTAAAGGTCAAATGGAAGAAGAGCTGTAGAACGGTTTGAACAGAACCAGGAAATATTTGTTTTAGCAAGGTTGGTGAGGTTTTAACAAAAACTGATGTGTTTTGAAATTCACAAGGCTTGTGAAATAATGCATGACCTTCAGTTTTGAACAATGTTTCAAAAGTTGTTGCTTCTCCAAAATGCTGATGCTAACCATGAAAATGACTTTGATCATTCTTTACTTGGTTATCTGTATGTGTCTGTATGTGTTGTATGGTCAAGAAAACATAAAATAAGGAAAGATGCACCAAGCATCAGGCCTACATGACAAGTGTTTTCAATATTTTTTTTTAATATACCAAATAAAACACTCAGGGTTCATAAGAAATCCAAATACCTTCATAAATAAATGTATTATTCAGCAGAGATAACAAATGAAGCATTTTTCAAATGTGGTTATAAAATGTAGTTTACATACATGAATTAAAATGGACTTATATCCTCTAAGTTCAGTATGTTACCCATGCTTAACATTAATTGTGTTAAACAATCATTTTTATATGAAATTAAAAATAGATTTTTAACAGCACTATGAAAAACATCTGAACTTTTGGTGTTGACTGTCATGTCTATTTTATTTATATTCTATGGAACATTTAAACAACAGAAGTTGGCCCAAAGTGCTTAATAAACAGGCACATTAACATTCTCAGGTCCCAAATAACCCTATTTTTAAAATATATGAAATGCCAAAAGTATGGTTTACATTTTAGGACATCCTAAGGTCTCAGAAAAACATCATCAAACATCAGCTCAAACAACCTCAGACTTCAGACCACAGACTAAAATGCATCATGTTTATCTGAAAAAACAAAACAAAAAAACATCACACCTCTGATTAAAGGCATCAGACTAAAAAGTCTCAGGTCTCAGGAAAAACACCATCAGACTAAAAGGTCTCAGGTCTCAGGACAAAAGCCATCAGAGAGAAAGAAGGTTCCTGCTGGTGGCACTGTTGTCAGGCCACCAAATTTTCAAAACAGTTTGGAAATTTGAAGGTGAGTTTACTCAAAATGAGTTTGATACCAATGTAAAATGCAAAGTTTAAAATATTTTCCTGTATTTAAAATGACATTGTTAGTATGTTAAGTCAGATAGCCAAATTAATTTTTACATGCAATATATTTTGAAATCTAGTTGTAAACTGTAGTAAAATTCTATAAATGCTATGTTTAACATTAAAGCCCTATTTATATTGCAGATGAGACTACCTCAAGATGTGCCAATGAATTTCTCAGTAAAGAAACCAAAATTATTTTGCTTCAAGACCAATTGTAATGTAGAAATCGCTGTGGATCACTTTGCATAGCTTCCTATATGCAAAGAGGTCTTTGGTAAAGCCAAAAAGACTGGCTCCCATGGCTTGGAAGCCAAGAACTCTTAAAAGTGCTCATGTAAACAACAGCATGTCTCTTTCCCCCAGTACTGGGGGCAATGGGGCTCAAGCGTTATGTAATGTTATGTAACCCTCCATGGAGTCAAGCCTTTTATGCAAACATCAGCATGTGTAGTATCTACAGAAACCTTAGAATCTCCACTAAATGCTCATATAAACCTTTTCTACAAACACCAAACACCGTGAAAACATGCGATGATTAACAGAGCACTTACATAAATGCACTGTAAAAAAACATTGTAGAATTTACGGTGAATTACTGGCAGCTGTGGTTGCCAGAATTTCACCGTGAAAAATAAATTGTAAATGTAGAACACAAAACGGTATCGTATTTTGGTAACCTTAAATTTCACAGTAAATAATAATTATTTTTTTTACAGTAAATGACTGAATTTAAACATAAATTCATATGAAAACAACAGACATTCCGTTAACCTGATTACAGTCCTACTTTGTTAAATATAGTGAAACTGTATAAAATAATACGGTATCATACCTAAAAAGTTGAATCTTACGGTAAATAACTGGCAGCTGCGGTTGCCAGAATTTCACCGTGGAAAATATAGTGATAATGCAGAATACATAACGATATACTTTGTTGATAAATGTAAAATTCACAGTGAACTCTGGTTTTTGTACAATTATTACATTGAAATAAAAAACTAATATAAAGTAAACCAGTTAAAATACATTTTTAATAAGCTTGTTTACCGTCTCCTATTGACTAAGCACAGAAGAGCTGTATAATACAAAACATGCCTTTTTATTCAAAAGTTCATATTTACACAAAATTATTGGCAGCTGTTGCAGCCAGAATGTCATCTAAAAAAATTGAGGTCCAACAAATGAGGTAATAAACATAATAGGGCTAACTGGCATAAAACTTACATTCTTTGACTTTTTGTCATAATTTGCTAGAAACATTAATAAAAACCAGTAGAGACAATGATTGAATTAAACAGTTAACATCCATCCATTCATTCGCTTCCACTTATCCTTTTACAGGGTGGTGGGGGGATCTGGAGCCTATCCCAGCTTTCATAGGGCGAGAGGCGGGGTACATCCTGGACAGGTCGCCAGTCTGTCACAGGGCTAACACACAGGGACAGACAACCATTCGCACTCACATTCACACCTATGGGCAATTTGGATTAATCAATTAACCCATCCCCACAAACTGCATGTCTTTGGACGGTTGGAAGAAGCCGGAGTACCCGGAGGGAACCCACACAAACACGGGGAGAACATGCAAATTCCACACAGAAAGACCCCGGTCTGATGGTGGAATTGAACTCAGGACCTTCTTGCTGTGCAGCAACAGTGCTAACCACCGTGCCACCGTGCTGCCCTAAACAGCTAATATTTAATGACCAAATTAATGACTAAAAAGGCACTGATCTAATTAATATCAAAATTAATACAACCAAAAACAAATAAGTACATAATAAACAGTCAAACAAAATTTAAAACACTTGATACTTGCAGTGGTTGGCAAAGTTTCTTTTTATCCAGACTTGATAGTAGAGGGCTTTCAAAACAGTCTCTGACGGTGTCTGAGGGACTGGAACAGGTTTTGGATTCAATGTGCTGGAGGACTTGCATGTTGTTCTTCAGATGCTCGGTGTAGATTAGTACGGAGCCCCGCAGGGGACATGGGAGAAAAAAAAAATTAAGACGGACTTTTGCGGGATCTCGCAAAACATTGCGAGATCTCGCAAAACAAACTCGGGATCTCGCAAAACAAACTCGGGATCTCGCAAAACAAACTCGGGATCTCGCAAAACTTTTGCGAGATCTCGCAAAACAAACTCGGGATCTCGCAAAACTTTTGCGAGATCTCGCAAAACTAACTCGGGATCTCGCAAAACTTTTGCGAGATCTCGCAAAAGTCTGTACCATACACCTCCAAATCAGCACTGAAACCTCAGAAACAACCACAGCGATGGAGGACACACACCCATTTGAGCGATTCATAGATTTTTACTTTGAGCTTGGACTAAACTATAAAGACATTAAAACTGTGCTTTGCAGTAGACACAGTTTTCATATAAGCGAAAGACATCTGAAGAGAGTTCTTAGCGCAAGGGGACACACTCGTCACAAAGCGTACTCTGACCTGGCCGTCTTGGTTGAATTTATTGACAACCAACTGCAGTACTCTGGGCAGCTTCACGGATACAGATGGATGTACGCTAAATGCAGGGAACATGGACTACTCGTGAGGAAAGAGGATGTGCGCTTGGTGTTGAAGGAGCTGGATCCCCGAGGCGTCGCACTGAGGCAAGCAAGACGTTTCAGGCGAAGGAACTATTTTTCAAAAGGGCCGAACTTCATCTGGCACATGGACTCATACGACAAACTGAAGCCATATGGCATCTGTATCAATGGTAGTATTGACGGTTTCTCGAGAAAAATAATCTGGCTTAATGCGTACACAACAAATAGTAATCCGAAAGTGATCGGGGGGTATTACATAGAAGCGGTGCAGCGTTTAAAGGGCTGCCCTAGAGTTGTGAGAGGCAATCTTGGAACTGAAAATGGCCATGTTAGAGGCTTTCAGCGTTTCCTTGTGCCCGTGGCTCCTAACGACACCCTTGAGAGTTACTTGGAGGGAGCAAGTACCGCCAATCAAAGGATTGAATACTGGTGGCGTTTTCTTCGCAGCCAGTGTCTGGAGTTCTGGTTATCCTTATTTGCAGACATCAGAGACAACGGGTACTTTGATGGTGGGTTTCTGGACAAAAACCTCCTTCAGTTTTGTTGCATGGGACTCATCCAGGTGAGTTAATAAAATATGTTTTGTTGCGTGTATGGATGCATGCGTGTGTGAGTGAGAGATAAAGGAAACTGAGGAAGTGATAGAGAGATAATACACGAAGTATTGTGAGAAATGAGATCTGTGCCAGGTTTACAGAATGGAGAGACTTGCAGGAAGAAAGAGACAAGGCAGGGAGAAGAGGTTGACAGGAGCAGGGAGTAAATGAAAAATTGTGTAAATACTATAATTTAGGCTTAAGCAATTGGCCACCTTAAGGCAGAGCTCAACAACCAAGACTACAGTAACATCTATGTTGAAGATGTTGACATGGCATATGAAAATTTCTCATCTATAATATTAACTATTTACAATTTGGAATTATTTTGATTGGAATATCCAAATAACTTTCAAATACAAAATACAATGATCAGTGACATAAAACAAATTGATTATTATAAGGGGAGTAGATGAGCCAAGCAGGTAGTAATAAGACCAATAGTACTAATGTAAAATATCACAGCATGACAGTAACAGGAGTTAGTGTGTGAAACACTTGTACAGATGACATTAGGTAAAGTACATGATTACAAAAATTCACATGATTGTTTAAAAATAATAAATTGCATAAATATAAGAAACCTTCCTCTAAGTGAGTGAGTTCATCGTGATCTGCGTATATGTATATATGTATATACATACATGCGATCGCATTTCTTTAATTTCTGTATTCTTGTCAACAGGATGAACTGGATGACACTGCACAGGTTTGGAATGCACACTCCATCAGGCCATCAACAAACATCAATATCCCCAGTGGGCGACCTAATGTAATGTATACATTACCTGAGCTCTACGGGACAAGAGACTTCCTTTGCCCCACTGAAGAAGAACATGTTGAAATGTGCAAAACTGAGTGTGTTTTCCGACTGACCAAACCATGTGACCCCGATGTGTATGAACTGTGCAATATCCTCATGACTGAGTCCCATCTGACTCCACCAACAGACCCATATCAGGCTGTGAACTTGTACATGCATCTAAGAGAGAACATCGTGGCATTAGTGTAAATTCCATACACTGCAGCTGAGAACGTTTCTCAAAATTGACCTGTGCTATATGTGAGAAAGCTAACTTCTGGATATTTAACAGACTTTAAACTGTAAGCTTTCTAGTACACAGTCATTTATGAGAATATCTTATATAGAATTATTTATAATTGTGTTCCAGGAGGGTCAGTGAACTAAAGTATAAAGGGAAGTCTCTGCCTGTTAATGATATTCTGAGTGTTCTTTAGCACAAAAACATTGTAATTTTCTGTCAAATGTTATCAAGTTCTATGTCTATGTGTATTACTTCGGATTACTTTACCTGTCTATTTGGCTTGATACATGGATCAAAACATAAGAGAAGTATTAATTTAATGTGTTAGGAGTTTTAATGTACAGTGTTTACTAGGATAATGGTGGTTTATGTTGAGTATTTTGTAATAATTTTTAAATGGTGAGTTGGTATTTACACCATCTCTATTTGTTAATGACGGGAATGTTTAGTTGTTGATGTTGGCTAGAATACAGTTTAAAATCGAAGAGATATTCTATTATGGCTTGTTGCTCTATATATATTATAACGCCCACTGTCACACTGGTAGGCTACATGAAATGGTACTAAGGGGGATTATAATCTGAGGGGGGGGCACCTTTAGCATTTTTCTGAACTCAAGTTTCTCTGTCTAAAAATATAATTATTTGATGTAATTTTTGCTATTTTTTTTTTAAAACTATTTACTGTGATTCCAGACGAGCTTTAGTTTTTTAATGTTGGTTAAACAAAACTGAAAAAATAAAGAACTAAATCAAGACATTTTGAACTCTTAGAATTTCAAATAGATATAAACATTCTTTTTTGGCTACTGAATTTAATCTGAAGCTTATTTTATCAGCTGAATAATAAATTCTCTGCACCCACCTATACTGTTGATGAACAGCAATTTCATTCGAATGCTATTTTTGAAAAACTCGCCACTTCTGAAAGGATGATATGTGTTGTTGAACTACCGGACAAATAAACTGAAATCTAATCAATTTCTAATTTTTTGGGGGGACCATGTAGTACTGACAACTAAAAAACTGCAAATGACAAAAGCATATCGACAACATCTGTGTATTGACTGCCTGTGTTCCCAGGCACTTAAATTTCAGAGAAGGGTAGACAGAAGTGCATAATCTGTCAAAAATGTAGCAATATTTTATAATTAACCATATATACTATTTAATCTAATTTGAAATCCTGGCATACAAACTTGTTTATCCAAGAAAATGTTAAATCTGATAATCATTACTTGTTAATTTGTATTTATATAAGACAGTATAAAGAATTGTGGATCATCTGTATGTCACATTATGGGCAAAGTCCTTTCAAAAAAGAACTTGTGATGGCAATATGCTTTTTAACAAAACAACTAGTAAACATTTTGGAAGCTAATCAAGGGGAATAGGACTTATTGTTACAAGATGATGTTTATAGGCTACATCAGCTTTAAGAATTTGTAAACAGGATCTTATCATTAACTTTCAATAACTTTTTTGCAACCATAGTGACATTATTTGCTAATATTAATGGACCTTTCACCCTAAAATCAAATTTACACATTTTTCTGTTTGCTAGCTGTAGTGTGAGTTACCCAATTTTAGAGATATTGACTGCACAAGCCTACCTTTCTCTTGTTTCACATGGTACCTAATGCTTAGTAGCAATGTCTTTATGTAGACTTTATGTAGCTTCATGTAGTTTTTTAACAAGGAAGAGATCTCTACAGCTAATATCTCACAAAACTAGGCAACTCACAACAAAATATTCTAGATGGATAAACAGCAGGCCAATGTGTATCACTGCGGGCTATGCAGGTGTGTTGACAGAACGTACCCAAAAGCAGACAATGAGAGAGAGAGAGAGAGGACACTGAACTTAAAACAAAAGCGAGCCTTTATTCTGGCTGATGGCAGGAGTAAATGAAAACAATGATAATGTGTACAGCACATTTTGATGTGATCTGTCCCTCTAACAATAAACTCAAACCTTGTTTTCAACAGAAGTTAAAGATGCAGTCATTTTCAAAGAATTTTAAACAATAAAGAGTCCTTGTGAAATCGGAGCTAACATACAACTAAGCCATCAGAAAGTTAAATGTGTGACAGCTTACTATACGGCTGAATATATCAAATGCTTCAATGACAAATGAGAAAAGACAGAATTCATGAACTCAAGGATAATCATACATATAACAATTACAGCTGTAACCATTAGTACACATCAGATTCAAATGATGTCCATTTCAAAGTAATTGCTGAAAAGGATATTGTCAAACTCGGTGCGAAATTCAGGATAAGAACTGTAAGTGCATGGCACTTCAAGGGTAGCTCCACAGGTGTGAGCAACAGGCCTTCTGTTGAGCCCAGTTTCAGCATTAAAGCACACCAAAATTTTGTCAACACATATCACAGAAGATCCTGTGCAGAAGCGCAGGATTTTCTCAGCTTTGGTTTCATCAGCGTTTTTAACATAACGCTGAAGATGGTTAAAGGTTGTCTGTTCTCCGTGAGACAGCATCAATTTTGTTGTTTCAAACAGCTGCACTAGTCTTTTGCCTGTGGCCTTCTTTGTCTCATACAGAGACAACACACTTTCCTTGCCTGACAGTTTCAGCTGCAGACGTGCCATGGGTGTGGAGAAGCAATCCATTATATACTTTGGCTCTTGGAGAATGGCCTTATGAGCCATTGTTTCAATGGCAGGCTGCATGTTGTTCTTAGGTGGTAGGAAGTGGGAACCCATCCTTGTAAAAAGATCAAGCAGGTCCTCTTCATCATTTTCATCCATTGTGCCTTGGAGAGCCTTGTTGACAGCAGATCTCTCAACAGGAGGGAGATAGTTGAGAAATGATGCAATCAGAATGTCTACATCAACTGAGTCCATTCCGTGGATGCAGGCTAAAATGAAAGCCTTTGACAGCCTCACTGGAAAGACACCATGGTCTAGTAAGCCTTTCACCCATATCTGCCCAACTGCTTGCCATTCAGCCTCACTAAAGTCTGGCCTCAGCCTTGGAACTCGTTCAGTTTCACCTTCACACTGTTCCAAAAATTGCTCCCAAAATGCAGTGTAAACCTCCCTTGACACCCAGCATCATCAACAGCATTTTCATTTACAAAGTTCATCTTTAAAGTCTCATTCATAATGCTACTGTCCATAAATACAGCCAAAAGATCATCAACAACTTTTATCCTGCGAACTGATACATGTAGGGGGCTCTGTGGGTCTCCTGAATTTGATGGGGAAAGTTGGCTGCTTGAATCTAAAGGCAAACCTTGTGCGATGAAATTCAGTCCATGGTCCTGAGTAAAAGACAAAATATGCACAGTCCATAAGAAATGTAAATAAATTGTACAGATTACACAATATCAATCTTCTGATAAAGTTTGAAATTTCTTTGTCTAATTTTAGTGGGCTGTACATTCCCAAACCATGTTTGCACTGATAATTTATATATAACATTAACATTTCGGCCTGATGGATCTCCTCGTATGCCTCAGAAAATTATACAAGTGTTCTATACATGCTCATACATGTATGAGAAGACTCACTTCTGTGCAAAGAAGGTAGAGATCACAATAGTGACACCAAAACAATGTGTTGCTCATGTGTTATGTAAATAATTTGATTTAAAGACTAAATTCCCTGTTTAATCTTATCTTAATGTGAATCACTGGAATTGTCTCTCAACTGACAATATCCTTTTTTAATTCAAATGGACCCACAAACTGCCATATCCTCGGAAAATAGCAGGCAATTTTGCCATCTCTACATTATGTAAAGATAGGTGTTTATGGTTGCCTGAATTGATCCATCTTACCTGTGCAATCTGGGTTGCTTCCTCCTGTATTGACTGCATATGGGATGTGGGCAAGCCATTAGCTGAAGACAATGGGAGCAGGAAACCATCCATAGGTAATCCATTTGTGTCGGCATTCTGAGAAGGAAGTATTGCATTAACTGACAACAGACACCTTAACCCTTCAAGATTATAAGACTCTTCTTCAATCTTCTACCTTGGCCTATTCTAAATCATTAATGTTCTTAAAAAGTCTGCAAAATATGTCAATAGGTCTTAAGAAAAAGATACACCTCTTAATTTTCAGCCTACATGTTTCACTTACAAGAGTAAAAAGACATTACAGTGGAATTCCACAGGTTTTTATCAGATCTTGATGTACTTCTTACTACTTAAAATGTTGTATTATTCCTGCAAAAAAATAAAGTTTTAAACAAACAAGAGATGAATTCTGATTAATAGAAATCGAGCAAGTGTTTCACAGTAGTGTAGGTGATTTCTTTTAAGATCCAAAAGAATAATATTACAGAAAATAACATACATGCTTAAATTTTGTCCAAGCAGAAATGCATGATCAGCTTTTTTAAAATCAGAAGTATGCAAGTCATTGAATTTGAGTATAAATAAATTTCCATATTTTGTAACACTTACATAAACCACATCAAACACAACTTTCCATGGTCTTACCTGTGTGAGATCGTCACTGTTGACATAATTCAGGGTTATCAAAACTGTGTCATCACCATCTGCTCTGACAAGATCCTCTTCAGGATTCCATAGAACCGTATCCGCTTCGTCTATGTCTGGAAAACGAAATTCCAAATCTTCTGGAAGTTTGACTCTAGTTTGAAGGATTTATCAGGAACTATACTGGTCAGATCAATAATTTCAGAGCAGTGGTCAGGGAAATCATGATCACTTGAGTCATTCTGCTGCCGCTGTCCCACGACAGTGTTTTTAATGTCTGTTGGGGTTGAATAAATATAATGTGATTTTCCTTGTCTTTGTGTTGTGACTGCCTCACAGAGTGAATTCAGTTTTTTTGGATTGGGTTCCATCTGGAAATTGTGAATCTGTGAACCAGAAAACAAACACAAGAAACAAACGAACATAATTCAATTATTTTTTCAGCAGCCAATCATTTACTACATCTTAATGAATACAAAGCTGTAATTCTTTCACAGATGTATTAAATGTACCTTACCACACAAGTCAATAAAGAATTCCTGGAATAATTTCATCCTACAGAAGTGAAAGTATTCGTAGATGTACATAGAGCACTTGAATAAGACAACTCTTTATTGCCGTTGCACAGTCATACCTAGTACAATAGTACAACGAAATTAGAAAATGTCGCACGTTACCAACAAGCACTACTAAACACAACAAAATACAGTAACTTTAAAGTGATCATTATTTTTAATAATAACTTTCTTATTTTAACAAACCTGTTTGCCAGTGTCACTGTCAGATGAATCCCCATGGTCAAGTAGATCTGGGACAAAATCATCTGTCTCACTGTCAGATCCAAGTAATGTCACTGGTGAATCTTCTTCAGTTATGCTGACAGAAAAATCCTCTACAGATGAGGACTGAACTGTTGACGGTGTTTCATCTTTCGTGCAAATGTAAAATCTCAGGATCTTCAATTTGGTTTGTTCATAAAGTTTGCCAACGGTGTCATCTAAAGGAATCGAATTTCTTTTAAAATCACAGACATCTATGTTAAAGTCTTCAACTCTCCCTTTTGGCGAGTTCCCATCTGGAAAAAACAGGTCCTTTCCCTTTTCCAAAATCTTAGCTACAGTTGTAGTTTTTTCCACAGTTGCATGTCTTGTTCCTCCACCATTTCTGGTTCTCACTTGACGGTATTCATTACTGCTAAAATGAAGCCATCCGATTTCTATTTTTCTGCAGGTCTTCTCTCCTGCAGTATTTCTCTGTCTTGCCATCCCTTCACCTTGCTTGTGGAACACGCCTGATGAACCACACAGCACTCCTTTGGTTTTTGATCTTACTTTCCGTGCCGCAATTTTATCTCTTAGGTTCTGCAGAAGAGTCTCTTTATCTGTGCTGTACTTAGTTTGTTGACAGAAAGACTTGACAGCTACTCTGTCACCATATGTCCTTATGTATTTCGCCATTTCTCCATCAGTCATGACGGACAGCACTGCCTTATCCACCTGCAGACATAAAACATTAGAGAAATGCTATTAATGCCACACTAGCACACATGGAATCCTAACTGTATCACAAATAGAGTTCTTAATCCACACAACATCCAAATTCATGGGCTGCAACCTTTTTTTTTTTCTTTTTTTTTTTATCACATTTTAGACATACAAGCTGTGTCCAAATTCATGGGCTGCATCCTCCTGAGGACGCTTTTGTAGACCGATTACGTCACAGCGATGCGCCGATGGCAGTCCGAATGCAGCGGACAAATGCGTCCTCCTTTTCACCGAATTCAAATTTGAAGGATGGGTCGGGTGTGTGCTTCGTGGCCCACCATATCCCAGAATTCATAGCGCGGCCCAGCCAAACTCCAGTTTCCGGTAATGGCGGCCGCTAATAAGTTTTAAAGTTACTGTTATTAATCTTTCTGGGTCACAAAATAAACTTTTCACATATTTTCAGGCGAGAACGTGGGTGTGTACACTTGAAATATGTGCTTGGTTTATCAAGGTATCGCATATTTGCAGGTGCTTCGACGTTTTCGTTGACGTCTGTTACCCACCAGCTCGATAGCTATCCGAGAGCTCGAGGGTCACTGAAGCCGCCGAGAACGGCACAACTCCCGGCACATCATTTTCAGATCACCACGGACTTTTGCTACTCAGGTTAAACGTAATATATAAAACATTTAGACAACCTAAAAATGTTATTGTTTGGCATTTTTCAGCGTTTTATTTGTTCGTGAGTAAACGGTTTGGCTGAGATTAAAGTTATTAGATTAAATTAGATCAAATAAAACTTTATTAATCCCCGGGTGGGTTCCTCCTTGGTTTTTACACCGCTGAATAAACGTCAAACAGAAAACTGATTAAACAGAAGCGTGAGATGGTCGAGAATTTACTCCAGTGTCCTGTTATATTTTAGATAGCAAGGAGCAGACGGCCGAGTTTCTTAAACTCCACCGAGACAGCGGTGACGCTAATCAAAAGGCTAGACCGTCCAACTTCCGGCATACCCGACCTTCTGAGGACCCGGCCCACGTACACAACGAAGCCCGGGTCCTCAGTAGGATGCAGCCAATGAATTTGGACACGATTTGAAATTTCAAAACATATGTGGACTTAACGAGTTATGTTTAATGAACCTGAACATATTTACAAGAGTTAACATTAAAGGCATGCATATACGACCTCGGTTTTTCAACAAGTTACTCGCCTCTTGAACCACGGTGTTTAATGCTTTGTTGTTTATAAGTACTTTGTCTTGTTGCATGTGCATGATGTCGTCGTGTGGGACCTCTCTTGACCGCAAAAAATGTTCTAAATCCTCCTCCATGTCCGCACCCTTCAGCTGAACTGCTATCAAAAAGGAGCGGGATCTTTTGCGAAATCTCGCAAAAGTTTTGCGAGATCCCGAGTTAGTTTTGCGAGATCTCGCAAAAGTTTTGCGAGAGCCCGAGTTTGTTTTGCGAGATCTCGCAAAAGTTTTGCGAGATCCCGAGTTTGTTTTGCGAGATCCCGAGTTTGTTTTGCGAGATCTCGCAAAAGTTTTGCGAGATCCCGAGTTTGTTTTGCGAGATCCCGAGTTTGTTTTGCGAGATCCCAAGTTTGTTTTGCGAGATCTCGCAAAAGTTTTGCGAGATCCCGAGTTTGTTTTGCGAGATCCCGAGTTTGTTTTGCGAGATCTCGCAAAAGTTTTGCGAGATCCCGAGTTTGTTTTGCGAGATCCCGAGTTTGTTTTGCGAGATCTCGCAATGTTTTGCGAGATCCCGCAAAAGTCCGTCTTAATTTTTTTTCTCTCCCATGTCCCCTGCGGGGCTCCGTAGATTAGCGTTCTTTTCTTGCAGTCTGAAAGCAAATACAAAGCACAATAAAGCAAACTGCCCATTTCAAAAGCAAATATACAATCTTACATCTAATAGAGCTGACACAATTAATCGTATAATGATTTACAATTGTGATGCATTGCAATGCGGGAAAAAAAAGCATTCTTAATCCATTCAGAAGAAACTAATCGATTATTAAACACAGTCCCGATCAAACGTTTAAGACCACTTGAAAAATGGCAAAAAAATCATCTTTTGCATGGTTGGATCTTAACAAGGTTCCAACAACATGCAACAAGCAGAAATGGCAGTGAGACAAAACATTTAACTTACATTTCACAAACTTAAACTGGGACAGGCTGTTTTACAGCTGATCAAATGTTTAGGACCACATGCCTTTAAAAGGCCAAATCTGTGCAAAACTGTGGGTTCATTGTCATTTTCTGTCAGGTAGTCACACTGTCAGGATGTTCTGATGGCAAAAGCAAAAAAACTTTCCTTTTTGAACATGGTTGGCTTGTTGAACTGCATAAGTAGAGTCGCTCACAGCGCACCATCGCTGCTGAGGTGGGACGCAGTTAAGACGGTCATTTCTTACATTTATTATATAATATATAAAACTTTTGATCAGCTGTAAAACAGCCTGTTTCAGTTTAAGCTTTCTTTTTAATAAATTACATGCTCAAAAAATGTTTTGCCTTACTCCTATTTCTTCTTGTTGCATGTTGAAGCTCTACTTGAAACCTTGTTAAGATCCAACCATGCAAAATATGATTTTGTGCCATTTTTCAAATGGTCTAAAACTTTTCATCAGGACTGTACAACCTAAAAATAACAGCAATTTGTTTTCTTCAGCCACATACATCACAATGGACCAACAAGTGCAGTCTGTCTTCAGACAAGTTTTGAGCAATAAAAAAGTAGCTTATATGTAACCTCCTTTATTTGTTGATGAAAAGAAACAAACTGAAATGAAGTTATCATGATGCATTGGGAAAAAATCATATTTTTCGGCGCAAAAATCTGTAGTTTTCTAATAAAATCTCTGTTACTGAGCCTCACAGGTCCTTTTCTTCTGCTGCTGCGCATCACATGCCAGCAGTGGCTTCGCACATGCGCGATTCATTTGCAGTCTGGATGCAGTGGGGTAAAAATTACCTGTTCCATCTTCCATTCCACCACGTCATCAATTATGAGAGGCAACAGCCTTACAAACTTCCAGTTTTGTATTAACTGTCCTGAGAGTTTGTTGAGGACTGACCTCACACGGCTTTGAAGAGGTATCAGAGTCAGAGTATTTAAACTGTTTAATGCTCCAATTCAGAATGGAGTAGGTGAACCATTCTTTTCTTTTTTTTCACAAAAAATTTAAGAAACAGCACAACATCATATGACAAAATGCCATGAAAATCTTGTGTCCTAATCAAAATGGCAAAGCTGGCTGACAGATGTGAAAATATTTTAAACAGTTGAAAACTGACTCAAACTTTACTCCTTCTATATCTAGTGTACCTTCAGTCTTGAGGTGTTCAACAGGAGAGTTGTACATCTCTATGGTGCATTCTGCTCCACACTGATTTGGATCACCACCCTGAAAAACAGATTGTGTCATTAAACAGTATCTACAGAAATGTTGTGTACGACTAAAGCAGAAGCCACCAGTGCAATGTGAGCCCAAATTATCTACAGCATGCAAAACATGGTTTGTACTGCTCTCCTTGCGTGTGTGCATGCATGCGTAGGTACACAATTCAGCAGCCAGCCAAACTCCATTCAAAAGAATACGGGAGTCAGGATATAGCGTCCAAGCTCCAGGTCCTTTATTTTACATTGCACCGCCATACACCATTGAATCAGAGTGAAACTAAAACAAAACAAGAATACAACAGTAAGGTGATTAACACACTGATATTACAAATTCCCTTATGTACTCTACAGCAAGTCAAGGCTAGCAACAAAAGACAAAGAAATATCCATGTAATAGGTCCTCCTATGTATACATGACATGAGATTAGCTTAGCAATATAATTATACACAAAGTTAGGCTTTAGAGCACAAAACTACCAAAATGCTACTAAAATATGGCTCTATACTCTTAAGTCAACAAGTACTTACAGACGATGCTTTCGAAGGCATAAACAAGAAAGAGGATTGCAGCGGATAACTACAGGAACACTTCAGCACATGTGAACCTGCTTACCACCAACTAACATGGCTGACTTCCTGTTCTAGGTCAAAGTGCATGTCACATTAACAACAATTTACAAGGCCCAGTAGGGGGCACTGAATTCAAGGCAGAACACTCCCCGCCTGGTATCTGTAAGATGCCACAAATTAGTCTGTAACTATAAAGAGATATATTTTCTTATAACATTACTTTTTCATGAGAAGAATGACCTCAGAGACTGGCCTGAGGAACCTTTTTTCTGATCCTTGTTTGATGACCTTGAGCTCCACTTTGCGAACTCTTCCATCACTGCTGGGAAAAGTGTCTGTAACAAGTGCCATAGGCCAGTCATTGCGGGCTGCCTCATTATCCTTCAGTAGGACAACATCGCCCTTCTCAATGTTAGGACATGACTTCAACCATTTCTGACGAGCTTGGAGTGTGTGTAGATACTCTGTTTTCCAGCGCTTCCAGAAGTGGTCTGCTAGGTGCTGGACTTGCTGCCATTGCTGCTTGTAGAGATCCTTCTCCGTAAACTTCCCAGGTGGAGGTGGTGCGCTTGCCTTGTGAGTAAGGAGCATAGTTGGGCTAAGTATTTCAGGTGAGTCTGCATCTGAAGAGACAGGAACTATAGGCCTGGAGTTAATAATAACCGTTACTTCTGCCATTAAAGTGCACAGTACTTCGTGAGTGAGATGGGAACAATCTGTGTGCATTAGCATAGAGTCCAAGATCCTCCTTGCAACTCCAATCATGCGCTCCCATGCACCCCCCCCATATGTGAGGAGTGTGGAAGGTTGAACTCCCATGTACAACCATGATTGTTCACATATCTCTGTACTTTTGAGTCTTTTACTGTTTTGTGGTACTCAAGTTTGTTGCAGGCACCAACAAAATTAGTCCCACAGTCAGAGTGCAGTTGTTTACATGGGCCCCGGATAGCAAAGAATCTTCGGAGACAGTTAATGAAGGATGAAGTATCCATGGACTCAATTACTTCAATGTGAACAGCACGAGTACTTAGACAAGTAAATAACACCACCCAGTGCTTATTGTAGGCCAGTCCTCCTCTTGTGCGCCTTGCAACTACATTCCAAGGCCCAAAGACATCCAGACCTGTGTAAGTAAAGGGGGGAGAAGTACTAAGTCATTCCTCTGGCAAATGGGACATCTTCTGGCTCTCAGTTCTGCCTCGCAGCTTCCGACAAATGACACATCCATGAAGAACACTGCCTATGCATCTTTTGCCACCTATCGACCATATTCCAGCTGCTCGAATCACACCCTCTGTGAAGACATGGCCTTGGTGTTCCACTTGTTCATGGTAGTGTCGTATGAGCAATGTAGAGACATGATGTTTGCCAGGCATAATGTCTGGGTGCTTCTCCTGATTGATAAGATCAGCTAGTTTTAGCCTGCCACCAACTCGAAGCAGACCATCTGCGTCTATGAATGGATTCAGCTTTGCCAATGGGCTTTTCTGGCTGATATTGCCTTTCTTGGAGAGAGTGTCTAACTCCTCAGAGAAACTAGCTGCCTGCACAGAGCGAATAATAACACTCCTTGCCTTGGACAATTCACTGACAGTATGTGGCTTTGAACACTGATGCCATCCTTTGCATTCATTGTTGCTTTGGGTCATGGACTGAAAAGAATGTGCAATGTGAATAAGTGTGGCAACTGCTCTCTGCAAAGAGTTCCATGAAGAAAATTTGTCAAACCTTTCTGGGGTGAGTTTCTTCTCCTCTTTCCTACTGGCACAGCACATGACTTGTGGCCGGATCTCTTTATCCAAGTCTGGGTCAACAAGACTGAAGATCTCCTGCTGCTCAGCAGACTTTTTGTGTTGTTCATATAAGAATGTTGGTCCAGTCAGCCAGTTCGTATTAGTGAGCTGAGAGGCTTGGATTGATCTTGAAGCATGATCTGCTGTATTATGATCTGTGGGCACATATCTCCACTGTTCTGGCTGTGTCGATTGTCGAATTCGTTGAACTGGGTTGTGAACATACACATAAAAGCGTTTCGACTCATTATAGATATATCCAAGCACCACTTTGCTATCACAAAAGAAGGTGACTGCATCAAGCTCCAAGTCCAACTCCTGGACAATAAGTTCAGCCATTTCCACCGCTAGCACTGCCGCACAGAGTTCTAATCTGGGGATGGTGGGCTCACTTAATGGTGCCAGTTTGGCCTTCCCTAGAACAAAGCCAATGTTTATCTGTCCTTCGTCATCAGTTGTTTTGAGGTATGCTACAGCACCGATGGCTTTGGTTGAAGCATCTGAGAAAATGCATATTTCTTTTTTCTTGGCCTTTGAAGGAGACTTGACTGTGTAAGCTCGAGGAATATGCAGCTGTTGAAGGTCTTGTAGTGAGTCCCTCCACGCTTCCCATTCACTGTATTTCTCTAAAGGGAGTGACTCATCCCAGTCGCTTACTGAAGTGGATAGTTCTCTTAGTAGAAACTTTCCTTGAATGGTGATAGGGGCTACAAACCCAAGAGGATCGAAGAGGCTATTTACTGTGGATAAAGCCCCACGCCGTGTGAAAGGTTGCTGGTTGGTCGATGCTTGAAAAGTGAATGTATCTGTAGCCACTTCCCAGCTCAAACCAAGACTGCGCTGTGTAGGAATAGGTTCTGCTCCTAGGTCAAGATCCTTGATTTCTTTCGCGTGGTCTTCTGCTGGAAATGCTCTCAGCACATTCATGCTGTTTGATACTATCTTATGAAGCCTTACATTAGACTCTGAAAGAGAGGCTTGCGTTCTCTTAATCAGGGAAATGGCTTCCTCTTCAGTTGGTAAAGAAACAAGACCATCATCCACATAAAACTCACGTTCCACAAAGCGTTTGGTGTCTGGCCCATGTTGCTCTTCTCCCTTCTCAGCTGCTCTCCTGAGGCAGTAAGTAGCCACTGCCGGTGAGGGACTGTTGCCAAATACATGGACACGCATCCTGTACTCCACCACATCTTTGCTTGGGTTGTTATCACGGTACCACAAAAAGCGAAAAAAGTCTCAATGATCCTCTCTCACCACAAAACTGTAAAACATTTGCTCGATGTCTGCTGTCACTGCCACCTGCTCCTTCCTGAAACGTATAAGGACACCTAAGAGACTATTATTCAGGTCTGGTCCAGTGAGCAGAACATTGTTCAGAGAGATGCCCTTGTATTGTGCACTAGAATCAAAAACTACTCTGATCTGGTCTGGCTTTCTTGGATGATAAACTCCAAATGTTGGTAAATACCAGCACTCAGTCCCCTCTATCAGTGGAGGTGCTAGCTGTGCGTGGTTGTTATCCAATACACGCTGCATGAAAGCAAGAAATTGCTCCTTTTTGTTTGGATTCCGCTCCAGTGTGCGTCTAAGAGAAGAAAGGCGCATCGCAGCTTGCTCTCGATTGTTTGGCAGAGATGGCCTTGGAGATCGAAAGGGGAGGGGTGCATCCCAGCTGTTGGACTCACCTTGGGAAACCTCCTTATCCATTATTTTTAGAAAGTGTTCATCTTCCACTGATAATGCAGGCTTCTCATCATCATTTGTTCTCCTGAAAACTGTGACTCCAAGGGAATCCACCGTTCTGCCACCCCAACAGCCTTGTAGGGGACTCTGTAATAAACTCAAATCAACCCTTTCTTTGAGGTGAACATGGCTTGTGCATTGTCTGAACAGTGAGGGTCTTCCATTCTCTAAGACATTTGTCTTGAAGCTGCAAACTGTAGGCTTATGGACTTTCCCTAAGCAAACATCACCCACCAGGACCCAACCAAGATCCAACTTTTGTGCAAAGGGTGCGTTGCCAGGGCCATTGATCTGCTGTCTGACTTTGTGGACCCTAAGAATGTCTCTGCCAAGCAAAAGTAGAATGAGAGCATCCCCATCTATAGCTGGGATTTCAGTGGCAATTCTCTTGAGATGAGGATGGTGGAAAGCGGCCTCGGGTGTTGGGATTTCCTCACGATTGTCTGGAATGTCATTGCATTCAAGCAGTGTTGGCAGTGTGAGGCTGATACCACCATTAAGTGCCTCAATCTGATAGCCATTGGCTCTTCTTCCAGAACTCTCTCTAATGCCAGCACATGTCTTCAAGGTGTAGGGGAATGCCTCACCATGAATGTTGAACAGGTCGAAGAATTCTGTCCTTGCTAATGATCTGTTACTCTGGTCGTCGAGCATAGCGTACATCATAACGGCATTTTCACGCTGACCTTTTGGATAGACCTTGACGAGACATATTTTAGAAAAGGACTTTGCTGTAATGTTACTACCACAAACATCAGTGCACAAGGAGCTCACAGCAGGCGATAAGGCATCCTGTTTTCCTTCCTCCCCGCCGTCCTCTGTTGGAGTGTCTAAGGACTTGGTTATCCATGGTGGTGGACCAGGATGTAATGCGGTAATGTGGCTGTCGCTGTTGCACTCATCACATTTTAATGCAGCTTTGCAGATGCGGGCAAGATGTGTGGATGATGAGCAGCATCTGAAACAAATCCCTTGCTCTTTTAAGTAGGCTTTCCGTTCCTCAATAGTTTTCAATCTGAAGCTCCGGCATTTCCTCAGTGGGTGAGGCTTGTTATGGATGGGACAATATCTATCTGGTTCATCTTTAGCTGTTACCTTCAGATCTGAAGCTCAAGAGACATTAGTCTTTTGCACTGAAACTGGTTTCCTGAATGTTGCAGACTTTAAGAAAGGCCTCTCTAGCTTGGTAGAATAGTTGCTTGGAACAGCTGGGATCATTCCTTGTCTTAGCTTGGTGGCAGATAAACTGAGTAAAGAAAGAGAAGGAAGGATATGATACATGATGCTCTTCCTTATACTTGGATCCTTGAGAAACCCATTTGTCCTGTGAGCTGTATGGCAGCTTTTCTACAATTGGGCCAATGCCACGAGCAGTGTCCAGGTATGCCAAACCTGGAAGAGAGCCATCTTCTTTAGCTGAGAGTAGCTCCATTAGAAGATCACCAAGTTCTCTTAACTTACTATTCTCCTTGTTTGAGATTTTAGGAAAGCTGTCCAGTTTCTCAAACAAAGCACGTTCTATGACCTCCGGGGCGCCGTAACATTCATCCAACCTGTCCCAAGTCATTTTTAAGGCTGCTCCTGGGTTGCCTACCTGAACTGCCCTCATACGCCTCACATACTCTGATGACTCTTTTCCAAGCCATTTCAACAGCAAGTCCAACTCTTCACTGGCTGTGAGGTCTAAATCCTTTATTGTGTTAAAGAAAGATGACCTCCATTGCACCGCCATACACCATTGAATCAGAGTGAAACTAAAACAAAACAAGAATACAACAGTAAGGTGATTAACACACTGATATTACAAATTCCCTTATGTACTCTACAGCAAGTCAAGGCTAGCAACAAAAGACGAAGAAATATCCATGTAATAGGTCCTCCTATGTATACATGACATGAGATTAGCTTAGCAATATAATTATACACAAAGTTAGGCTTTAGAACACAAAACTACCAAAATGTTACTAAAATATGGCTCTATACTCTTAAGTCAACAAGTACTTACAGATGATGCTTTCGAAGGCATAAACAAGAAAGAGGATTGCAGCAGATAACTACAGGAACACTTCAGCACATGTGAACCTGCTTACCCCAACTAACATGGCTGACTTCCCTTTCTGGGTCAAAGTGCATGTCACATTAACAACAATTTACAAGGCCCAGTAGGGGGCACTGAATTCAAGGCAGAACATGGTTCCTTTAACTACAGTTTTATCTATTTATTTCCATAACCTAAACGATTAACAACTTCAAAGGCATCTTGGTATAGCAGTAGTTTGAAACATAATGCATTTTGGTAAAAAAAAAAAAAAAAAGTACTACTTTTGAATATCTTACCATCACTAATGTCACACAGTATATCTGATGAAGACTCAGCTGACTGGTCACCTGTTACACATATCTGGATCCCTTAACTGCCTCACAAAGCTTGGAAATACCCTCATCAAATAATGTTTCAGTTTTAAGAAGTGTAGTGAGCTTATTCAGAGTATATGACTGACCCAACTCATGTATTTTTTTAAAATTTCCTCTACAGTGGTCAGGATGGCAGAAGCAGGTCGCCATGAAATACATAACCCCTCAGTGACTTCACTGACTTGGCACAGAAATCAAAAAGGAACATTGTCTCTAGTTGCTCCTGGTAAATTAAACTGGCGTTTGTTTCACAGTAAAGCTAGCTAAAATCTTCAACCTGCTGCATTAGCATGAACTTGCCAGAAAACTAAAGAGAACTGAAGGCAAAGCCTGCGACAGAGGAACGCTTTCAACGCAACAAGAAAACTGACCGAGTGAACTATGGTTACAGCTTATATACGTTTCAAGTCTAATGATATACTTCCATTGAAAGAGAAGGTTGTTGGTTCAGTGCAGGGTGCTGCTGGCACTCCGTTGCTGAGCGGAGTATATATATAAATATATATATAGGTGACGGTGTAGACACAGGATGCATTGTCTCCAAAACGTGCATATAAAAATGAGACTTTTTAAGGAAAGTGATTGTTACAGCTTTTATAATACATTCTTTGACTGCTCTTGACCTTGCAAACTACACCAATTTATTAAAATTATTTCATTATTTGTTTGTATTTCATTTTGATCAATTAATTTTAATTTCAGCAGGTGGTATCACACTCAAACAGACTGAACACGGACTGAACAGTGGCAAATCCATGATTTAAACCTCCCTATGCCACAAAAAAAAAAAAAAAATCATTGTAAATAGCTGTGTTATACTTGGTGAGACTGTAGAACTTAAAGAAATATACATCTTTTTTTTATTTTTAGTAATTGTTTGTATTTATTATTAACATATACTGTTTTATCAAACAGCCTGAGCTTCTTAATATTAAAAAAATTCACTGTAATTTTCACAATAATTCTACCAATGTTTTGACATTTTGTTAAAATTAAAAGTACGGTATGTTTTAGGTAATTAATATACAGTTGTAAATCGTAAATTCAAATGAAAAAATCAGGAAAGATTGTCATTCATGCAGAATTATTATGTAAATTGTAAGGTGATTAATTGTAGATAATGTTACAGATTTTTCCTGTTGTTTTCAAACACAATGTGCAATATTACTGTAAATTAATATATTTTCAACATATTAGCAGTGTAAAATTAAAAGCAAATAACCGTTTGTCAATATACAGAAATTTAATATAGATATCACAAACTCTTTTTGGTTTAATGGTAATTTACCATTGCCATTTTACAGTTATTTACCATAATTTTTACGTAAATTTCTTACAGTGTGCACAAAAGTCCACTAGACAAACAAAACCGAACCAGAAATTCTCCAGACTTCATATAACCAGCTAAACAAAGGCTAGTTAGCTTCCTATCACCAAAATTCACTGAACCAGCTGCAAAAGAAGACCACAAAAACTCATAGCGGTGCAAATGCACTAAGACAGAAATTGGCTTTCCTCCTGTTTCCTCTATTATTTTTGCTGGTAGCTGATAGCGCTGTTCTTATCAGCAGCTACTCCAGCTAACTAGCTGCATCAGAGCCACTTCCCTCACCAACGGCCGATTTACAGCCAGCTACATATACATACGGAAGCCCCTTTTCCACCACATAAAAAAAAAAAGCATCCATAACTCGAAATTTCTAGTTATTTTCTCAAAATGTTGACTCATTAACAATTTTGACAAGAATAACTCGAAATTTTGACTTATTTATTCAAAATTTTGAGAAAAGTAACTCAAAATTTCGAGTTACCACTGCCAATCAGTAATCCACGTGAATGACATCATTTCCTTGTTACCTGGAAGCTGAAGCCCTCAGCTACAAATGCTACAGCTAAGCTACCAGTATTATAGCTAGTGATGAATGCAAAATTGCTGAATATTTTGAGCGTGGCTTCACAAATGATGAAATCCTTTTTTCATTAGCTGAATCACATGGCGTTACTATCAGCAAACATACTCTCAATTTGTTGCTACACATTGGTAGCTCAACGATCCGGTTGATGGACAGACCACAAGTCGTGAGTTTGGACCCCCGAGCATTGCAACTTCTGATTGGTTGAAAGATGTGAACGCGCTATCGTTGTTGTGATTCTATTGGCTCAAACGATTAAAAAGAGTTGTCAATCATGTAAATCAGCCAAAAGAAGCCAAGGTTACAGCCCCTCAGAGTTTTAAGGGCCAGAGGACATTTAGACTCACCTGCAGGGCAGAAAGGGCCCGTTGCCTATGAATGTGTGGTTAATTCTTCAAAAATATAAAAAAAACAAGCATTTTTAGGGATTTTAATTAAATACATTAATTTCTGTTCTATAATAAATCTATAATATAATATGGTGTCCAGTCTGTGCCAAAATTAGACAGGCCCGGATATTTATGTATTAACAGTGGGTTTTTTTTCACTGTTTCACTTTATAAACATAAATCTTTGCACAGATGTTTATATGCTGATTACTAAATTTCTGGAATAAAATGTGTCCTTAAGTTTTAAAAGGGTTACATGCTAAAAAAATAAATAAATTAGGCAAGGAAAAAGCCTACTTACCTTTTCTGTGTTCCAGCCTCAGTAACTCTGACACAGCAATTTTACACCTCGGATGAAATCTCACAAGTGTTAGCTTTATTTTGATACCAAGATTGTTTACACACAGTTTGTAATTGCAGATAAATACTCAATTCATTTTAGGCAGGTAATTTTCAAGCAGGAAGCTCAGAAACCCCATTAGGGCTTAACAAGTTAAGTTTATGTTTACTTCTTCTTTGTGTATTTTAATTTTTTTCTGAGTTTGTTTCAAGTATTCTGATAAAATAAATTAATGAGGTGATGTTCACAACGATAAATGTACAGTGCTTTGTACAACTTACATCCTTTGAGAGAAATGATTTAAGGCATTAATATTTGTTGTCCAATACTCACACTGCACACTGCTGATAACACATCCATATGTTGGTAACCACGATGCAGCAGCAGACTGAACCAGGACTGAAACCTGCTCCATCATTTCATCTTCATAAATCTCCATTTAAAAAGCACTAACAACTCAAATGTAAACATCTGTTAATATAAGCACTAACAAATCAAATGTAAACATCTGTTAGTATCTAAGTCTTTGTCGTTTTTGTTTTTGGTTTTTTTTTTTTAGAAAAATAGTGATCGGAAATGTACTCAAAGGAGCCCAGTATATGCTGGATGGGGAGAAGATATATTGACAACAATAAAAGCCCCAAAACCGAACCCTGAGGGACACCATAAGTAAGGGAGGTATGACCTAAAATTAGAGACCACCATAGGAAAACATCAGTGATATAGATATGAAGAGAATCAATCCAAGGCAGTTCCAGATACACCAATCCAATACTTCAAGCAGGATGTGGTGGTCAACTGTGTCAAACATCAACATGAGGTCCAACATAAGAACAGAGAATTTTCCTGCATCATAACTCATCAAAATGTCACTGGAGACCCTAAGAAGGGCTGTTTCAGTGCAATGAACTCTACGAAAGCCAGACTGAAACCTATCAAAGATGCTATGTTTGTCCAGAACTGTTATAAGTTGCTTAGCCACAACCTTTTCTAGAAGATTAGCAATTAACCGTAATTTAGAGATTGGCCTGTAACTGCTCACTATTAATTTTTTTCAAGCAGAAAAGAAAGACATTTCTCACAATCTTCATTTGAGGAAATAGGTGCAGGTGGAGTAGGAGTAACAATGTCACTAATGGTGTTGAATAGGAGAATTTGTACCTGCTCTTTGTAACAACATATGAAAAACAGACAGCCCTCGCATCTCTGATAGCATTATTAAGAGAAGCTAAAAGGTCCTTTTGATAGAGGAGATGAGTTTTCCTTCACCACTGCCAGGTTTACGACAATCACGTTTTACAAATACAACAAATACTGTAATTTAGTTATGGAGGAGATTTGGAGGCAGAAACTCTTCTTGCTTTAACCGGACAAATTTAGTCTAAAATGGAAAGGCAATAATCATTGAAAAGATTGGTTGAGAAATCAAAACCATTGTGAGCAGATAGCTGTAAGTTAAAAGCGTTCACAAATTTCTCCACTGTGGTAGATTTCAGGATGCGAGAGCTAACCATCTATCTAACAGCGGACAATAGCTCATTAAAAGACAAGTGATAATTCTGTTCTTTGTGATTACAGGAGCTGCCCTCAGATTCAGACCTCAGCACCACCCTGTGGCAACAGACAAATCATCCTTTATGTTCACTTTTTGTAGCAACTCTGAAATTAACTGATGAAAATGATACAAATGATAAAAAATGATAAAAAGTGTTTTTTTACACTTTGAAACACTTTTTTTTAAAAAGTGTTACATGTCTAAAACGATAAATCAATATGAAGAACCTGGACGAAATTGGAGTTAATTGAAAAAGGAGCCATTATTTTTTGCCTCATTTTATTTTATTTACTTATCTTTTCTCTGTGTTACTATGTGGAGTGGTATATTTTGATTGTAAATTTGTTGTTTGGTTTGTGTTAGGACCGGAGATAAATGTTAGTTTGTTCCTTGATTTTTGGTGCCCACTTGCAATATAAGTTGGATTGTAGATAGGGGGCAGGGTTTAATAATGCCAGGCTCACACTGTGCGATTTTTTCAGTCGCGCGATTCAGCTGCTGCTCAAACTGTACGATTGACTCGCAGGGGTTAGGAGTTCATAGGTCACGATGCAGGGTCTCACACTATACGTCCCGATGCTCTGAGGCGACCTGAGTGCTCACACTGTGCGTTCATAAAATGAAGGTTATAACAGAAAATCTGTCGCTCGCTCTCCCTCTCTGTCTTTCACTCATCAGGCAGCTGTGATTGAGCAGCAATGTATATCCAACTATTTTCACGGTTGTTGTGATCGTGATAATTTTGTGAGGCCACATCAAAAGGGCTCGGATGAGCTTGCCAAAGTTCTACAAGTTGTGCCTCCATCGCTTGTGTCCGGATCACACGCTGCACTGCCGTGCTGTGCCGTCTTTTTCGCTGACGTTTGTGTTTGCGCGTGCGCAGTGTGAAAAGCTGCGGTGACACCCTCACGACGGTCGTGAGGATTTCAAACAGGTTTGAAATCCTCCCGACCAAGCAATTGATGATCGGGAGCTGGTCGTGAGGTGTTAATCGCTTCTCGTTACCCCACGTACACTACACGATGCACGACGCACGATGAAGGCCAAAATCGGGCCGATCGACAAAACGGTCGCACGACTCAAAAATCGGCTCAAAATGGGCCAAAAATCGCACAGTGTGAGCCCGGCATAAGAACATTTTCTTCTTCCTGCTCCTTTTCACACATGGTTGCAGTGCTTTACTGATAGAAAGTGTGGTTGATTTGTCTGAAAGAACTAACTGTGGAAACTGTTGTACCAAGTGTGAAATAAATAAAATAAATTTTAAAAAATGTAACTGTGTCACTATATATTTGCAGTACCTCATTTTGGTGTTTTAGAAAGCTGCTGATCTCATTATATTATATTATATTATATTATATTATAAATTTGCTTTGACAGCTTTAAATAAAACATGGTTAACCCTCTGGGGTCGCTGGACGCGCCGGCGCGTCAAAATCACATGACCAATTTAAGATAACACAGCTACAAGATGCAGCACGTCAGAGTCTCCATTTCAACTTGGGTCGAAAGTGCAGACTTCAAACTACATACCAGTTTTTGAATTGTGTCGATGGGCCACGTAAAACCAGAGTTATGATAAAAAATACACGCGATGTTTTTTTCTGAACAAAACAGTGGTGTTTACAGCGGGAAGAACGGTAAAAATGGCGTTTTCTACAGACAGCGCTAGCATACACTCTCCCTTTGCGAGTGAAAAAAGAATAACAAAAAATACCCCTTCCCTATTGGTGTTAGAGTTTACCATGTCAGCCAATCAAAAAAATGATATGGCAACATGTGACACTTGGTTGTTTAGGGAGTAGGGGAGGTTTTTAGGGGGGACACCCGCGACGGAAAGCGGGCGAGCGACAGAAAGAGAGAGAGCGAGTTTTCATATGTGAGACATTAGTGACGTTTAGCATGTTTGCAGGTTATAGTTAGTTTGTTGTGTAGTTATTGTCTTGTATTGTGTGTCAGTTAGACTGCTAAATTTCATATTTGCTCTAAAAAAGCCGTCAAAGGCAGATTCCAGTGTAAACGCTGTTCCCACATGGAAAACTGCACTCATGCACCTCCTGCTGTCAGACCTGCAGGGTTTAGGCCTGTGGTGTTCTCCTCTGTCTTATACTGAACACAAACTACATTTTTTGGACTGGCACAAATAATTTGTGTGCCTTCTTATTTGATCCAGCACACCTGATTGTTCTGTAAATAGATTTAAATGGTTATATAAAAAACGCCTGAGGCCTTTGCTGCATTTTTAGGTAAATAGTACCATATAACTTTGTTGTTTGCAAAACTTGTGCATAATTTTTAGAAATGTACAATTTCTATTTGCATTTCAAGTTATGAAAATGATTCTTTAAACATGTTTGTGGGTTTTACAGTAAAAAATATAACTTTTTCCTACTCGGATTTTGAATTTTTTGTCTGAATTTAGCTCAACTGTGCTAATATAGTATGCCAAAATGAAAAAATAACTCAGATTTCAGATATTTGAGGTTGTGCTGAAAATAATGATACCAAACAAGGCAAGAAAAACATATTTTAAAGGTGAAATATAGAGGTAAAATCAAAAGTAGTCAAAAACGGCCAATTATACCCTGGACCCCAGAGGGTTAAGGTCAAAGGTTGTCACTTGTAAAAGTTTTCACAATTTATTATCAGACAGAATTTCAAATTAGTTTTACATAGCGCCATTGACTTCCATCTCTATGGCACAGAGACAGATGCTGCTGTGTCTCTCTGCTCACTCAAGAGACCCAAATGAACAAAGAACAACACACTCACGCTGTATACATTTTTATTGCATGTGGTGGTGGTGGTGGGTCTTCTTCCTTGCAGGGAATAAGTGATGTGTCGGTCGCGAACAAAATGGCTCTTAGAGCTGGTTCTTTGACGTGAACAACGCTCCTTATCGCGAGCCGTGGTTGTTTTTTTTTCTTTCTCTCAGCCTCTCTCTCGCACTTTTTTCCGCTTCACTCCACATGCGAGGCTTGTGTTTTGCACTGGGAAGAGGGGGGAGGGGGGGTAGTTATGCTCGCAGTAGCACAGGAACAGAGCGTGAGGGAGAGAGGGAGAGAGAAAGAGAGCCAGGGACAACAACGTCACATTAGAAAGGTATAGTAATCATCCACAACTATTTTCAGTTGCAAATGATAAAGGATTCAGAAAGTTTATTCATGCAGGCCCATATGATGACAGACAATATGCGTCTTCTTTTAGTTTTCATATTTTAATTTATATTTAATTGTGTTGTGGTTTGCGGTGTTTTGTGTTGTTTCACTTTAAATTTATCAAAAACAGAGGCACAGGAGTCCAATGAACAAAAATCCCAGCAGCAGGAGTCCAAAACCAAGCCGAAGTGCTGGGAAAACCACAATTCCAAAAAGGTACAGGCTGTTGGGCCGACCCGGAGGCCAGCCACTGAAACTAAGCAGTCCCGGAGGCCAACCACGCAGCAGGCAGCGGTGGGATGGGAACAGTCCTGGAGGCCGACCGTGCTGACAGCAACGGCGGCGGGGAAACAGTTCCGGAGGCCGGCTGTGCGGAAGGCAGTGGCGGTGGTGACACAAGTCCGGAGGGCAGCCACGCGCAAGGTAGCGGTGGCGCTTGGGAGGTCGTCCATAGCGGCGATGATGCCCAACAAGCGGCCCGGCAGACGACCGACGATGTCGAGGCGGCAGTATGGGACCCAAACGCTGCTTCGCCCCCGCAGCACCAGGCGAGGCAGAGGCTGGACCAGGCGAAGCTGAAGCTGCAGGTGGTGGAACAGAACAAGGCTGGACGGGCTCCTCGGGCCTTCCAGCTGATGAGGCATGAGGCTGGAGCTGCACTGGGCACTGGGTCTGCCCAGGCCGCGCTAACAAGGTACAGTTCTCAAGAGGCTCCTTAGCCTCCAGGGTTCCAGAATCATCTACGACCCTAAACCCTGCCCTACCCTAAAAGAGCCGGAAATCCCATCACTATAGGGAATTGCTTCTTCCTGCTGTGGTCCTGCTCTAGGTTGTCCCATCCAGTGTTGGGTGCCCTTTTTTGTCCTCTTGGACACTCTCTCCACCAATGTCTTACTTCTTCAAAATTGTTAGAGGTAGTAAACATCGTTTTTAAGACTGGAGAGCTCCTTGATCTCCTCAGGTCCGTATCCTGCTTGCCATCATATTTGCTGTCAATGCACAATGCATAGAGCTGGTGGGTTTGGCTGCTGTTGAGTTACAAATGCTTCTGCTGCTGCTTATTTTATGTCAGTCTTCAGATCTGTACATGTTAGCAATATTTATCCGGGCTTCCCTGTTGTTTTGGCAGCTTCCGTGTTCTTCTCTGTCACCTGATGTTTTAGCATTTCTTCTGTAGATTTTTCCATTTCTTTGCAATATTGATCCAGTCTTTGACCCATCTACATTCTCTAGGTTGCTTCTTCTTCCAATTGTATTTTCAGCTGGTTAGTTTCCCTTTTTCTAACTATTGTAAGCTCCTGGAGCTGCTTCAGTGTAGTTTCTTCATCTTTCCTTGTTGGTTGAGTTGAGTTTATCAATTGGGATGGATGCAGAAATTAAACAATAGGTATGGTCTCTGCAGCTGATGCTCCAGTCTCAGTTTCTTTTACATGCTGGCTTTGTGTTGGATGATTCTGCCTCTTCCCTTCTTTCAAAATCTGGTTCTTTAGAAAGTCCTTGAGCTGTCTCATATTGCTGGGAGGTGCCCTTTCTTCTTTGAGTTTTGCAGAAATGTTAGTTTGCCATTGTAATTTCATATTTATGTCTAACTCTTATGGTTGTGGGCTTTTAGTCTTAATTTGTTTTGTCTTGATGTTAAATTTAATCTAAATATACCTTATATATTTCGTTTTTATGTATTTATTTCCTGTTTTTAATTAGTTAATTTACTTACTTATTTATTTACTTTACTTATTTCAATTTTACCATTTTTTTGTTAATGCTGTCTTGACTTAATTTTAATCAGTCAATTTATTTTATTTTCTATTTTTTTTATTCCTGATTTTTTTTTTTAATGTAATCAATTAATGCATTTAGCATTCTTATAATCAGTTCTACTCGTGTCCACCAGGGATCGTGATTGACTGTAGTATCACCCTCACTCTACCGGATGGAGCCAGGGAGGACTTTGCCTCAATCCAGCCACTAGTTGGCACTAATTCACTTTTTTTTTTTTTTTAGCTGTTATACCCTCTTTTGCACACTGTATCTCACTAAATGGTAGAATGCTGAGGAAAAGTAAAGAAGTAGCAAGCAAACATCTACTAATTCTCTTCCTTTTTTAACGGTTGTGTGATTCTTTAAATAAAGACAAAAGGAGGAAAGTCAGAAAGACAGAACAACTACAACTACTACAAAGATATTTACCCCACTTTGGTGCCTTTATGGGACAACACAGTTCCACCCCCATCGCAAGGACTTTCCTCTATAAACAAGCTACCATAACCACTGTGCAATACTTAATTTTACATGCAATAACACACAATGCAAATTACATAACACTATTTATTTACTTACTTCTTTTTTCTGGATTTTGTATATTTGTAAAAAAAATTTCTAAATATTGTTCATATGTAATATGTATATAGTACTGCAGAAACTGTGCACCCCCCACCCCCCTCTTCTCCCACATGTTTACACTGAGTAGGAGATACTCTGTATCTCATTGTACATCTGTATAATCACAAGGCATTCTTTTCTATTCTATTCTATTCTATTCTGAGTATGATATCCCAAACAGCTTAACACATATGGTACCACATAATATTCACTATGTTACTTTCATGAGCCTACAGTGAGTACTTATAATAAGTTTAAAAACTTATTATAGATTTTTTTTCAACTTCAAACTTCTACTTTTACAGTCAAGAAATGTACAAATCATAAAGAGAGTAATTTCCAATCATTTTTCTTCCTTACAGATTGATCACTCACGACAGAATTACTTTAGCCAAATCACAGAATGAAATTTTTCCAACAATGTACATACCTTAATTTTTTCCTCACACTGAGCAACCATTTCGGTGCCTTGACCAGGCCGAGGCTCAACTCTCACCACCAGTCCAGATTCCAATTCTCTCCTTCACTTTTAGCCAGTCAAGCTTTGTGTTGGGAGCCAGTGTTGTTGTTTTTTTTGTTTTGTTTTTGAGAGAAGACAAATAGGCTCAAATTATACATTTTATAATTTATTATGAAAAGGTTAGTATTTCAGATTAGTTTTACATGGCGTAATGGACTTCCATCTCTTTGGCTCAGAGACACAGGCTGCTGTGTCTCTGCTCAGGAGACAAACAAACACTTTTATTGCGGTAGTGGTAAAAACAGAATCTTAACATGATTGGTCGAAAGAGTTGAAGGTGGCCTTATATCTGATATTGACTCACATTTCTTCTTCTGCACCTCTCTGGACATTTGCATAGATAGAGATGACCCTTCTGTTAGAAACACTCCCATTACCATGGCAACCGTCTCTTGTCCTCCGGTCAGGCTTGTACAATTAAAGAAGGGTGTAAGAGTGTATTCCATAACAGCAGATTTATGGCCCAGGCTAAATTCCCAAGAGTCTTCCCCCTATTTATCTCTGATAGTGTCTAAGTGTTACAGACTAGTTCCAAAGCTATACATGTGCGCATCAAAAGGATAAAACACAAAAAATGTGACACAAACCACAAGGCAGTTGTGCAGTATAGAGTAATGGTGGGACATGTGCCTTAAAAGTAAAAACTTCCAACAGAAGGTGGTTTCACATTTTGGGTGCCACAACAACAACAAAAGTACAAACGTGTTTTTCTTTGTTTTTTTCTCACTCCATTGGAACTTTTTATTCTGACAACATAGTACCCTTCTCTACATTGTAGTTTCTTTATTTTCTTTATTTTACATTTCATTTTAGTGATTTCATTTATTTCTGTGTAGGGCTCTCACAAAGTAAGAATTCCATAACCACTATGTTCTGCATTGTAATTGGCAAGAAACATCACTCTGAGGCAGGATGCTTATAATTTCAGAGATATTGCACAAATGTGATAAAAGCAGTCCTGTGTGTTCATTAATGACATTAAAGTAAATATCTGGTCAAAAAAGACTCCAAGATTCCTCAAAGTGTTACTAGAGAAAACTATCAGTAGTTAACTGCCTCTATATGAAGTTAGAATTTCACAGCAATCATTATGCATGTTCACATTTTCTACCATAAAGCTTTCATGCACATAAGACACAGTTGAGCAGAGCAGAAGACTTGATTGCTTTTAAATGGAATGATGCAGGTGGATGTCTTGGAATTTAGTTATTAGACCCATATATATGTGAGATGTGGAAAAAAACACACAGACCAGTTGGATTCAATGCTTGAGATTTTAATGATGGAGATGAAAAAGAAAAGTTCAATCTGGAAAATAAAGATTTACTAAAAGCATTCTTTCCATTGCACATTTAGTTTCCTCCTATTGAAAGAGAAAACCAAACTCCACTTTATTTCCCTTGTTGCATCATTGCTTATGTAGCATTACAGCAAAGAAAAAGAAGTAAAGATGTAAAATGGGAAACATATTTTTGGGATACATGTGATCATTTGCTTCTTTGTTTGGTGAACCATGTCTTCATCCCAGGACTTTCCTGACGCAGACATATGGGTATCGGTAGTGACAGTTTATATCATTCATACATTTGTGTCCTGTAAGCACAAAAAAACCCCAACATTAAGTGAAACCATGATAACATGAATAGATACTTATTTGAGGAAAAGATTTAGTTTTTTTGTATGATAGTAATAGCACATTAAATGTTGACTATACTTTCACAACATAGATAATACATAAATATATAAGTATCATTTGGTATATTCAAAATTAATGAAATACCACAAAGTTTTTTTTTTTTTTTTGTATTATGGTAAGAAAGATACATTAAACACAATGTATTTGACACACCAAACAAGTCTGGAAATTGTTACCATCGCCTCCAGCCCTCCAACATCACTCCTAATTACTAGATTGTCACTTGTCTTACCTGACCAGTTCATGTGCATGCAGTGCTCTCTGTGCTTATGGTTGTTAGGCTCTCCACGACACCAGTACGTAAATTTGAAAGGAGTTCCATCGATCCAAAACCAATGACGCTCCTATAAAACAGAAAAAAATGAACAATAATGGTTAGATGATGGTTAGATTCATCTTTCGAAGTGAACGCCTTTGTGTCATGATCAGTAATATACCTTTTGAGCATCAGAGCCTCCAATCCATGTAAGTGGGTAACTGTGAGTGGCATGATATATGACCGTTTGAATCACTCGGTACTCTCTGAGGCTGCGTACAGATGCCAGGTTTGCATGCATAGACTGACAGTGTCTCTGTAGTGCAGATCAACAGACACCAGAAATTTCAAAGCAAAAAAAGAAAAAATTAGAAGTTAGATTTAGGAAGGAAGAAATCGAAAAATCTATATCATTATTTTTACCTGAGCATGAGCCCAATCCAAGTGATGAGGAAAATAGCGGAAGTATCGGTTGCCGAACCTGGTCCAGTGACACCAGTGACATATGGCTCTCTTCTCAACAAGATGCTCTTCTGAAGACAAGAAAATAATTTAGTCAAAGTGAATAAGGATTTTTAAAGTGTACAAATTTTTGTTAGTTATTTAAAAAAATGTTGGTTATTATTGTCAAAATATTATTGTATCTGTATTTCAGACATATACAGAAAAAAACAATATATACACAAGTACACATACTTGCATTTACAAATACGAATATATATGTAAATACACTCACGTATGTGCTCAGATAAAACAAAAAAAAATGAAAAAA